>NC_059128.1:42863027-44113027 GCF_020740605.2 Lemur catta | reverse complement strand
GGCCTGCCAGGAAGTGACAATTTTTATTCACTCACTGTAAGACTAAGAACCATTGAATCCAGGCATTCTATGTACATTTTCAAATATGACATTCCAGTCAAAGCGTTGATAAGATAACCAGTGTTTCCAATTGCATCATTTTATAAAGGAAGTAGATTCTTATTGAACTTATACAAACAACTACATTACCATAAAAATAAGAATTCTTATGGTTTACAAATTTTGTAGGGATCAAGCAGAGAGAAAAAGTAAATGCTTGTCCTTTTGTTCATAAAAGTATACTTTACCAAATTACTGTAAACTATAGACAGCTTAAGAGAAAAACTTTTCTTTTTGTTATCTGGAAAACAAAACATTTAAGTAAAGAACCAATAATGTTTCAAATAAAAGTCATAAATTATCTTCATCAGTTATTTAATCTCATGTAATTTTTGTTTTGTTTGACCTTGATCAGTATTTTCATGAATTCATAAGTTTCTTTATTAGAGTTCTAGAAATTTTTAGTTTAGTCCATTGATCTTAAAGTTATTAGAAACCTGTATTTAAGAATACTTATTAGTCTTTTCCATGAATCTGACTGAAAATCCTTTTAGAGAAGAATCAAAGTTAGACGACAGAGACTTGGAATAGCCATGGTTAAAAATCTGATAAAAGTTCATTATAATCAGCAATTGATAAGGAAATCTGGTTATTTCTGTGATATACAACATTTTAACATAACTGAAATTATGTCTGATAAATTAGATTTCCATGAATTTTTATAATTTTTGAAACACATATTATAATAATAACATATCCATAAATGTAACTGAAATAAGATTTAGCATCGCTTATCATTTAACAATGTTTTACATATAACTCAACATCTCAAGCTTATTTAGTTCAATCTTTCTCTTTTATAAGGCTCTGAGAAGTTCTGGGCCCCTTTAAAATATCCCAAAGTTAGTTTGAGGTCAAAAAAGACTTAATTTAGAATTTGATCATGGGGAAGCCTGCCAAAGTTGTCAAAAGAGTCAAAACTCTTAATCAAAACAGCATCACAGGTCACTGTGAAATAAGTCATTCATTTAACCAGAGTGACAATCAAAGATTTCTAAAGCAATACAGAAAATGACATGGATGTTAAAAAAATCTTTTCAAAGATTATGAGTATATACCACATTATAAAGGAATGTGAACAAGAAAGCTGGTACCTTCAGCAGGGGAGAACATGACTCTTACTAAAAGCATGGGAAATTGCCTGATTGCATGGAACAATTCAGACACAGCAGAAAAACATGTACATATGTGTAAACATATCTAAACATATACACAAAAATCATATAGTTTTCCTTTTAGAATTTTAGTCATGATACAGTAAAACATGTTAATATCAGTTTACCAGTTCATAAAAGGATAGTCGGATCCAAATTATATTTTTTAGAAAATTGAAAATTGAAATGAAAATGGAAGCCATTTACATGGCTAAAATTTATTTGCTCTGATAGGTAATTTTATGAAGGCTGTGGACAAAAATTTGGGGTAAAGCAGTTTACAAAAACTCTTTAACCCCTTTCCCCCTTTTAGTTTCAAATGAAATTAAGGGTTAAATTTTCAAATGTTTACATTTTGGCTAGGTCTGGCTGAATAAAATCTCCAAGTAGCCTTGAATTTTAGTAACAAATTTATCTGTTGTTGCCTGGTCTGGTTTGCTTGATTATTCACTGTATGTAGGAAAGCATTTTGGAAAAAGTTATTTGCAGTTTTTCTTTTTGGCTTTCTCTTGCCCCTGCATGGTAGAAAAAGCAATTTTTATGCCAAAGATACCATTTATTATTGCTCTGAGCACAAGATTTTTGACCTGTTTTATCTGACAGCCTAACTTTTATAAACATTTATATAGTTCTTTTCTTTCATACTATTAATCCTTCAATTAACTGTTCTACCATCTTAAACAATTGTTACCCAGGCAAACTTAAATTTACACATCCAAAAGGATGACTCAGGTGTCTAGGTTGTTGGTTGCCATGGAGCCTTTGTAATTTGTAAAGCCATTAATTTGAAAGCCCTTTAAGATTTTCTTTTTATATCTTGCCACAAGCAGTGAGTTTATCTTAATACTAGCAGAAAAGTCAGCAGATTCAAAGTAGGCAGAAAAAAAAAAAAAAAGAGAGAACTTAGATGGGTCTACATGTTAACCCTATAGTTGAAGTTTCTTCCTTTGTTTTAGAGACAGGGTCTCTGTCACCCAGGCTGGAGTATAGTGGCACAATCATAGCTCACTGTAGCCTCAAACTCCAGGCCTCATGAGATCCACAGCCTATGGAGTAGCTGGAACTACAGGTGAGCGCCACCATGCCTGGCTATAGTTAAATTTGCTAATTCAGTTCTAACAAAAATAGGCTTGGGGAGTTTGAATGTTCTCCACAATGGCCAATGATTTAAAAACATGCGTAAGGAAAAGCCATGTAGCCAACTGGTGTCACAAAAAGTTTGGCATGCTTTAATGTTTAAGAATCTGATTCTTATTAATCTCTCAAGAACAAAGAAAATCCTATAAGTCCAATCAAGGAATGTCAAAACTGTGGACTAGTGTTTTAGATGGTGGTGACTGCCCTACTGGCTTTCAATTAGCCATCCTGTGCTTATCATTTAGAATTTATTTATTTTTTCTCTCTGAAGACATTCAGAAACTAGCAAGGGTAAAAAAGTAAAAGGGCAAATCATTTACAGACACAGTAATGAAACCAAAATAAGAGTGCTCACAAAAATTTCAAGCCAGGTGTGCAGACGAAACAAAATATTAAACTAGATGCACAGAAAGAACCAAAGTGAATTTTCCACAAAGACATGCCTCATAGACAGAATGTAAATTCTGCTGAAGCCAGAATACTTAAACCAGAAAGACACTTGTCTTTTCTGGCAATCCCTTTCTGGTAAAAAGACTTTTATAGTCCCAAGAAGATGCAAGGTCCTATATTTAAGCTGGCCTTATAACCAAATCAGATCCTCAATAAAGTCAAAATAACTCACCAAAAAGAGGGAGTCGGAGGGTCTGCAAGGAGGTTCACCCGGGCAGAAAAGGCAACTTCATGGACATGGGAGCACAACGGGCTCAGCTGGTACTGCGCAAGGTTCCAGGGACCGCTGGTCTGTCCAAGGTGAGCTCACCTTGGGCCTGCTTTCTGACACCACATTTGTCAACCTGAATAACAGAGAAATAGGCTGTTTAAGGGAAAATATTTATTTGGGAATGGACATTGTATTGGGAATGTACATGCCATGGTAAACTATGTAAGTATTCAAGGAGCTTGGGGAAAGGGAAAGTATTTAAAGGCAAAATGAGGAGAATTACATATTGTTTTCAAACGCTAATCTTTGGCTACAAATATCAATTACAAGGGTAGTGTCTGTCCAAGACTGGATAGGCAGCTGCTGGGCAGATAGCCTTGTAGAAATATTTTTGTGTGTGTGTCAAATTGCAATAGCCTTTGTGCAAAGTTGTGGGTTTTGTGGTCTTTTGTGATAGTTCTCGTTATCAAGCATTCATGCATAAGAACCCTCCCTTCATGGCCTTCCCTGGCTCCATTTGTCAGGGTTTTGACACAAGTGACTCAGTTTTGATTTTGACAACTTTCACATACAGAAGGAAATGACTTGGGGGTTCTTACCCAAAAACATGGAGATCAATACAGACCCTTTGGCTACTATAGCCACAGTTAGATTCAGTACCTAAGGGACTCTCTCTCTGCATGAGAGCTATATCAGCCACCAAGGCTTTAACTAAATCTACAGAAGAAAAAGTCATGGACTCTCCTCTCACTATCTACGTTCCTCATGCCATAGAAGCATTACTCTACTCTCATCATAGTCAACATCTTTCTACAAGCAGACTCACTTCTTATGAGATCGTGTAATTGACTTCTCATATTATTCTTTCTTGCTGCAATAATCTTAATTCAGCAACCCCCTCCCAATGAGACATCACATAACTGTCTAAATCTAACTGATCAGCTACAAAAACCTAGAGTTGATTCACAAGAAACCCCTATATCAAATACCGAACTTTCATGATTTACTGATAGATAATATATGACAGATAATGAAGGAAAATATTATGCTGAATATACTATTACCACCTTTTTTGAAGTAGCTTAAGCTGCCCCACTGTGAATGGCTACTTTGGCCCAACAAGCAGAATCTTATGCCTTAACCAGGGCTTGTGTTCTGGTGAAAGGTAAAACTGCAGATATTTACACTGATAGCTGTTATGCCTTTGTGGTTGTTCATGCTTTTGGTATGCTGTGGAAACAAAGAGGATTTTTAACCTCTGGAGGGAACCAAATTAAAAATGAAACTTTTGTCAATAATTTATGTAGTTAAATTCAACTTCTCTCTGCCTTGGCCATAATGAAAATTTCTGGGCACTCAAAATTTAAAAAAAAAAATTCTTTTAGCTTCATTAGAGGCTAAAAGAAATAACTTGGTTGATCATGCAGCAAAAGCAGCTGCCCTGAGTTTCACTAAGACTGAAAATCTTATAGCTAATATTATTTTCCAAAAAATAATTTAAATGATGTTAAAGATGCTCAGTCTTGAGTACCACATAAAGGAAAACTTAGGCTAGGTGCAGTGGCTCATACCTGCCATCCTGGCACTTTGGGAGGCCAGGGTAAGAGGATCGCTTGAGGCCAAAAGTTCGAGACCAGCCTGAGCAACATAGTGAAACCCCATCTGATATGGTTTGGATGTTTGGCCCCTCTAAATCTCATGTTGAAATTTGATCCACAGTGTTGGAGGTGGGGCCTGGTGGTAGGTGTTTGGGTCATGAGGGGAAGATCCCTCGTGAATGGCTTTGTGCCCTTCTGAGGTAATAAGTGAGTTCTCATTTTATTAGTTCATGTGACACCTGGTTTTTTTGAAAGAGGCTGGCACTACCTCCTCATTCTCTTGCTCCCTCTCTTGCTTCTTCTCTTGCCATGTGACATGCCTACTCCCCCTTCACCTTCTGTCTTGATTGGGAGCTCTCTGAAGCCCTCACCAGAAGCAGATGCTGGTACAATAGTTCTTGTACAGTCTGCAGAACTGTGAGTCAAATAAACCTCTTTTCTTTATAAATTACCCAGTCTCAGGTATTCCTTTATAGCAATGCAAAATGGACAAACACATCTGTCTCTACAAAAAAGTTTTTAAAATTTAGCTGGGTGTGGGTGCATGCCTGTAGTCCTAGCCACTTGGGAGGCTGAGGCAGGAAGATCACTTGAGCCCAGGAATTTGAGCCACAGTGAGCTATGATCACACCACTGCACTCCAGCCTGGGCAACAGAGTGAGACCCTGTCTCAGAAGAAAAAAAAAAAAAAAGAAACAAAAATTGTGTTGGGCTGATAACGGTTGCATTTTTTTGCCCAGCATGAAATGGTGTCAATAATATGTCATAGTGTCAATAACAAACAGGTATTATCAGAATCAATGGGGATGAAACACCGTATTCGAAATGACACATTAGATGACTCATTTGGCAACTGATAAACTTATAAGTTTTATAAAACAGTGTTGGTGGGGAAATATTTCAAGGGCTGCCAAAGAGGCACAACTGTCTTGTACTGTTTGTCCAAAATTCAACCCAGGAAAAGATAATTCAGACAGTTCCAGGTCATTTTGACCTAGCGAATGGACACTGAGGTTTGGCAAATGGATTTTCATCCAGCTACCTCCCTCACAAAGTTATAAATATGTTCTTGTTATGATTTATATGTTTTCCCATTGGGTAGAAGCATTCCTTGCCAATATATCACTACCTCAGCTGTTGCAAAACTGTTACTAGAAAAGATTATTCCCACATGGGGCATACCTTCAGTGTTATGTAGTGATTGAGGACCTCACTTCACTGGCCATGTCATAAAACAAATTTGTGAAGTCTGGCCCATATTACAACACTTTCATTTTACCTGCCATTCCTAATCTTCTGGATTAGTGGAAAAAACAAATAGCATTACCAAAATTCAATGGGTAAAATCTGTGGAAGCATTGAAATTGTCCTGGCCAGAGGCACTTCCTCTGGTTCTCTATGGTCTGCACTTTTTGGAAAATGTAAGTTGTCACCTTTTGAAATTATCATTCCACAGCTGATGCGTTTTTCCATCTCTGCTTTTGATATTCAATTGAGTAAAGGAGACATTCTGCAATATTGTAAAGGAATAATTAAGGCTATAGACAAAAATCATACCCTGGTAGAACAATCTGCAGTGTGCTCCTCGAACATGAAGACACCAAATATCACAACCTTCAGCCTGGTGATTTTGTCTATTGGAAGAGGCATTTACAAAAGGATTTCCTTCAGCCTCGATGGAAAGGTCCATATCAGGTATTCCTTACCAATCTCTGCACTGCCACACTACAAGGTATTAACTCTTGGATTCATGTTTCTTATTTAAAGAAAGCTCCTATGCCCTGCTGAAACAAAAATTGGAGATTTGATGCTAAAAGTGACGCAGAAGTGAAGCAGATGACAGCTGAAGGTGACTGCTCACCCAAGATCCCTGAACCAGGTTTATATATGACTAAACTCCCTGAAATATTTGGCCTCTTTTATGTTGCTTTCTCTATACTCTTGGTTTCTGCCTTTTATTCCCTTGCACAACAGAGTTACCTTGAATTATATCTTGGCTGAGCAAGGAGATGTTTACATTGTAGTCAATACCTCCTGTTACACTTGGATAAATACTTCTAACAAGGTAGAGACCAAGTTGGAAAAATTCATGCACATGTTAATTAGCTAAATAGAGTACAGAAGTGGCTAAAATCCAGCTTTCAACTTTTGTTACTCAAATTGTAGTTACTGTTGCTGTTGTAATATTTAAGTTACTCCTTACCCAGGTTTGCTTAGAAATAACAATTTAAACAAAGTAATGGTTGCTTAGAAACTCAATATGGTCAATTAAGCCTATGACTCAGAAAAGATATTTGATCTGACAACTTTTTGGGGGACCTAAGCAGACTTGAGAGCTCTCCCCTTAAAACCTCCTTGTTACTCAAATGTGACCCGGGCTAGGCTTACACTTCCTTAGACCTTTAGAACCTCCAACAAGGGACATGACTCTTGGAACAGGTCCATCCCAATAATGAGGGACAAAATCAGACTCATCAATTGGATCTGCGAGTTTTTCTTGAGAAAGTTCTTGATCAAAAGGGAGAAATGTGAAAGAAGACGCGGTAACTAAGGCTAAGGCTTTCTAAAGTGGAGTCAGGATTGCAAAAGGATTGCATTCACACCTGCTAAAGGTTGAACCGCAAAATGTTCTAATAGACTTGGATAAACAGCTCAAATCAGTATGCACCAGACTTCAGAATTTCTCAGCTGGGAGTACCCTAATTAACTAACCAAGCGGAACAGGTTTGTGATTTAGTATTTGTGCTCAGACAATAAACTGCTTTCAAAAACAACTTTTTGTGCAAATTTCCTATCATAAAAAAAACTTGTGCTTGCCTTATGACAGCGATCCCTAACCTTTTTGGCACCAGGGACAGGTCTCATGGAAGACAATTTTTCCATGGACCAGGAGGTGGGGAGTGCGGGGAATAGTTTTGGGATGATTCAAATGCGTTACATTTATTGTGCAAACTTCTCTGCTAATGATAATCTGTGTTTGCAGCCACTGCCCAGCACTAGCATCACCGACTCAGCTCCATCTCAGATCATCAGGCATTAGATTCTTATAAGGAGCGCACAACCTGGATCCCTCGCATGCACAGGTTATGGTAAGGTTCTCGCTCCTATGAGAATCTAATGGCGCCACTGATCTGACAGGAGGCAAAGCTTATACGGTGATGCGAACGATGGGGAGTGGCTGTAAATACAGACGAAGCTTCACTCACTTGCCCACCGCTCCCCTCCTACTGTGCAGCCCAGTTCCTAAGAGGCCACAGACTGGTTCTAGGATGTGGCCTAGGTAGGGGTTGGGGACCATATCCTTATGAGACACTATTCAGGGCTGCCCTGATTCAGTGTACCCGAACTGCAATTCTTTGTTTCCCAAAGAAATGCCATTTCCTTTGACCTCTGTGTCAATCTTTCTTTTCGTTAACACCAGTCAATTTGATTATTAAAAAGAAAACCTGCAGGAGCCAGACAAATATCTGTGAATCAGGTTAGGTGTACGGCACTCTAGTTTGTAACCTCTGCCTTGAGTTTCCATAGCCTGATGCCTCTGACTCACAGGAAAACGGTCTTGCTATGATATTCGAGCAACTCAGAGTCTTTGTTTAAGGCTCCCTGTCACCTGAACAATGTTTAAATGCACACAACCAACACTTGTCTAGTCACACTCGTTTTTCTATGTTTCTATGATGGACCAACAGCACTCCCTCCCACACATCCTCACACACCTTTGGATGATACATTCTTTAGGTATCATAATATATTTATTCTTTTATAGCCCAATCTTGCTGACCTCACAGCTGTTCATCTCTAAGCAGATTTGCATTCTCAGCTCTGATTATTACATATTGAATTGCATGGTTTAACTCTTTATTTCTCTTACCTTTGAGTTCCAGTGAGACAAATCATTGTACCTCCATGAACTGACAACACTGTCTTGTAAAATGTGAGCCATTTTGTCAAAATCATTTATTTTTAGTTCTGCCCCTTTGACCTAGGATACATTATTTTCCCCACCTTTCAATAAAAACAATAATCTCCCAGTTGGCCTGTTTAAAATAGAACCCATTAAATGGCCATCTGTATGATATCTGTATTACAGTTTTGAAAAGACAGTAATATTGGAGAACTGTTTAGGATGAAATAAACTGCAGAAATGATTTTTAATGCTTTTTTGTCTAATCACAGCTGGCTCATTAGATATGTTATTTTTAAAATCAGCAGCATGGTCATAGAAACATTTTCTTCCCAATTTGCTACACCACTAGACATATGGTGCTGATGCCAGCATGAAATTGAGGCAGTGAAGCCTTGACAAAACCCACAATATTATGTTTCACTTTGGGTACTAACTTGAGAATTGAACAGCTATCCAATACATGAGGGAGGCTCTTCAGAGGCAGCTTTTAGGTCTGGACCTTAAAGTCTGCAGAAAGAAATGGAAGGTTCCATCCTAGAAGGTATACCAATCTGGGTGTCAGTTTCTGGACAGCACAAATACTGCATCCAACATAGCCTGTACTTCATGGTCTTCAGCCCTTTATTTTGCCAGTCTGATCTGCATGAAGCCCTGGGATGTTTGGCATTCAGGAACACTTTATCTGACAAATGACACCTGGCCCTGAAGTTTCAGTTTACTTAAACAATTGCCATGTGTAGGGGAATTTTTCTGAGCAGTTAATTGAAGAGGGAGGAAGCTACTTGAGTAATCCACATATAGAACTTACAGGCCCATCTTTCTTTTGTTTGTGAATTGCTCCTCCAAATCATGTCAATAAAACAATTTTTTTTTTCTCATGGAGATTTCCAAACATGCACAAAAGTAGAGGGAATGGTATAGTGAACCCCCATGTACCCTGCAACCAGATTCACCAATTATAAATATTTGGCAAATTTGTCTCATTTATACTCCTACCTGTTTTTTCTACCCCCTATGGATAATTTGAAAGTAAATCCTGAATACTATCTCAAAATATTTCAGTGTGTATCTTTAAAAAATAACTTTTTCTAAAAGATATAATACCATTTTACACCTAAAAATAAACAACAATAATTCTTTAATATCATCAAAGATCTAGTCAGTGTCCAATTTTTTTATTATCTTATATAAATACTTTTAGAATTGGTTTGTCCAAATCAGGATCCAAACAAGGTCCACACATTACATTTGGTTGTTGTGTATCTGAAGTGCTTTTCCTTCTTTTTTTTAAAATTTTTTAAAATTGGGATATAAAACAAAGATATAGAAAACCATACAAGACAATTGCATGACAATGAATTTTTACAAAAGTGGACACCTTTGTAACTACCACCCAAGTCAAAAATTAAAACTTTGCCTTCCACTTCAGAAGCCCTTCCTGTGTGCCCCCATCCAAATGATGAATACTTTTATAGTAACTGCTGCTTTGAAAATAATTTTATCACCCAGTTGTGCATCACTGAACATTATAGTCTTGCCCACTAAAAAAAAAAGATGTCTTTTGAGTTTTAATCTAATCATCCCTTTCTTTTTCCTTATATTTTATCCAGGTGCTTTGACCTATAGAGTTTCTTACAGTCTGAATTTTGCTGATTGTACAACTTATGATGTAATTCAACATGTTCTTCTATCCTCTGGTATTTCCTGAGGGAATCAATGAATTGGTTTCCTATCACATTCCAAAGGTGATCTATTCTTTTGTACATATATTGTTATGAGCTCATAGATTTATGCATATTTGCTTAGTTTCAATGCATCAAAATTACTATTGTCATTATTGAAGCTCCAATTGTCCCATCTTTGGCCAGTAGGAGCTTCTTTAAGTTGGCTCCCGAACCTTTCTGATGTGACTCTAGTAGTCTTTGGTAACTTCCTTGGTATTTTGGTAGACAACATATTCTGGGCTCATTATCATTTTCTGCTACAGACCTGGAGTCAGCCATTTCTTCTAGCAGCTCTGGTTTCTTTTAGTGAGAAATAGTATTTCAAGACCATAATTTAGGCACTAGAGATGCTCTTGCTACTAGGTTGGGCATTATTTCTAAGCCTTCTCTCTCTGTCTGTCTCACTATATATATTTATTAATATTTGTATATGTACATAACCTCCATATGTTACATATAATATATAAAAATATATACTTTTGGAGTCATTTTAAAAATAACTTGTAAACATGACACTCCACTCTAAATGATACTCTCACTGACATTTCACCCGTTATCATTTGCAAGAAACTTAACATTGGCTTGATAATATCATTTTTTATAGAGTCCATATTCAAATCTCCACTGTCCCCAAAATGATATATTTGTAAAATCCAAGATGAAATCCAGGCATATACATTATATTTGATTGTTATGCCCTTTTATTTCTCTTTAATCTAGAATAGTCACCACCACCACCACCAGCCCACACACACCTTTTCTTTTTTCTTTCCTGACAATGACATTTTGAAGATTGTGAGCTGTTGTCTTGTATAATGTACCACAATTCTGTATTGTCCTTTATGATTAGATTCAAATTAAACATTTTGGCAAAAATACTACACAGGAAATGTTGTGTATTTACCCTTGCAGTTTATGAGGAGTAAGCATAGAATATTAATTATTAATTTGTTCTGTTATTAATGAGAAACAAAGTTTAATCCTTGATTACAAAGTGTATGTGCCAGATACTCATTGTAAATTTTTTTTCCCCTTTTTAATTAAAAAACAATCTGTGGGAGGATAACTTGAGATAATATAACTATCTTATTCTTCAACAAACTTTCAGCCAGTGATTTTAGTATTCTTTGCTAATCCTTGCCTAAATCAATTATTCTGTAAAGGTTGCAATATGATTTTCTCATTAAATCATTTCTTCTATGTCAATAGCTTTCATTTTTCGGTAAAGATCTCTTCCTCTTTTCCTATCTCTCTGAGTATTACTGTAGGAATCATGGATTTTTAAATATATATTATTCAATGTGACCAGTGGCACCAACATCCAGCTGTCTCCTTCAAAGAAATATTTTGTCCACTTTAGCTTTCTTGTCACAATCAGAAGGGCATTTTATAAAATATATAGAAATGCATAATGTAAAGTCATATATCATACGTCGGTTTCCAGGAGAGTGACCAGCATTTTGTCAGTTCTGTTGAAATGAACTATACTCGCATGCTCCTGAACCCTGTCCCTTTTTAGTGGAAGTCTGGCCAGCAAAGAGCATTGCAAATGGTTATTTAATCAAAGAGAGAGGGTGGTATGGTGGTCTGGGAATCAGGCACAGCTGGGACCAAATTCTGCTTCTATCCCCTTAATAGCTTTAAGGTCTCAGGAAGTGATTCAGCTTTTCTGGGTCTCAGGTTACTAATCACTAAAAAGAGAGAATAATAAGACCTATCTAATAGGAGTGGTTGTGGTTTATAGATCAGCCAGTTCCTCGCAGGCATTCAGTAAATGACAGCAAATACACAGCCAGCAGGGTTTGAAAAGATGCAATGGCATAAAAATCCAATTTATTTTCCTGTTTTCTCACTTCCTGTCCCAGAAGAAAAGACTCCCCAGGAAGGGAGCCTGTTCAAGGCTGCTGTAGGGTACAAACTTGGGTGAAATCTACCTTGCTTTATCCTATCGATGACTGAAAGAAGGGGTCTTGATTTGTGAGTGGAATATTTTTTCTGTCCACAAGAAATTGCTTGTCTCCTCTCTGGATTTTTCTTTCTTTTTTTTTTTATTATGGTAAAATATATGTAACACAAAATTTACCATTTTAACCATTTAAAAATATACAGGTTAGTGGCATTAAATACATTCACATTGTTTTGTAACCATCACCACCATCATCTCCAGAACTTTTTCATCTTTCCCAACTGAAACTCTGTACCCATCAAACAATGACTCTCGATTCTCACCTCCCTCCAGTCCCTGGCAACCAACATTCGCCTTGTGTCTCAGTGAACTGACTACTCTAGGTACCTCACATAAGAGGAATCATACAGTATTTGTCTTTTTATGCCTGGCTTATTTCACTTAGCATAATGTCTTCAAGGTTCATACATGTTACAGCATGTGTCTGAATTTCCTTCCATTTTTTACCGTGGTAAAACACTCATAACATAAATTTTACCATCTTAACCATTTTTTAAGTGTAAAGTTCAGTAGTGCTAAGTGTATTCACATTGTTGTGAAACAGAGCTCCAGAATCTTTCAATTTTGCAAAACTGAAATTCTATATCTACTAAACAACTGTCCTTTCCCCCCTCCACCCAGCCCCTGGCAATCACCATTCTACTTTCTGTTCCTATGCATCTGACTACCTTAGATACTTCATATAAGTGGAATCATACAGTCTTTGTCTTTTTATGACTGATTTATTTTACTTAGCATAATGTCTTCAGGTTCTAGCTATGTTGTAGTATGTGACAAGATTTCCTTCCTTTTTAAGGCTGGACAATATTCCATTGTATGTATATGTCATATTTTGTTTATCCATTCATCCAGCAAAGAACATTTGGGTTATTTCTACCTTCTGCCTTCCGTGAATAATGTTGCTATGAACACGGGTGTCCAAATACCTGTTTCTGGATCCTTTCTTGATGAGTGCCTGTGGCTTTGTTCATTCATTCACCATATACATATTATATGCCTACCATATGCCAGGCACAGTTCTAGGCTTTGAGATATCTCAGTGAACCAATCAAACAGAAGCCTCTTCCCTCATGATGCTTACACTTCAACAAGAGAAGACATTACATAAAAATAAACATAAAAAATTATGTAAGATTATGATTGATATGTGTCTTGGGAAAAAGTAGGGCAGAGCTAGAATGAGATGAATGGGGTTGGGATTTTAAACAGGATATTCAAGATAAGCCTCACTGAGAAGTGACATTTGAGTAGAAATTTGATGGAGATTAGGGTGGAAGACCCAGAAAGTAAGTGCTATTCAGCCATCTAGGAGAAGTAATAAGAGTGTCAATTTAATTTCTTAACCAAAATTAGAAATGTGTAAAGAATTGAATTTCTAGAGTTATGTCAGTGATGATCTTCTCTCTGGTAGACATCATTTAGTAAAATTTGTTAATAGAGTACAGCTTGTAGCAGGTGCAAGGCTCTGTGTTTACCTAACTCGTTCATTCTCTTCCTGGGCTCACAGGAAGACTAATTTTCCCAGCCTCCTATGTCTACGTGGGATGATGTGACTAGTCTGGATAAAATAATGCAGATAGAATTCATGAAGGTCACCAGGAAAATCTTCTAGTGGTCTTCCACATTCCCTTATTCAGATTCTCCCTCTCTCCCTACCTTCTTCCCTCTCTCTCTTTCTCTTTCTCTCCCCACCTCCCCCCCAGCTTTGGCTGGACAGAGGCAGAGGATTCAGGGAAAGGACTCCAAGGCCCTAGGAAACTGAGAAGCCACAGGATGGAAGAAGCCTGGGTCCCTGAGTTACCATTTGGAACAGAGCCCCCTGCTGGATTGATTAGATTATGATGTGAGCACAAAGTAATCCTTTTGTATGGATGTAGGCCATTGAGACTTTGGGCTGCTTGTTAGAGCAATTAGCCTATCCTAACACTTATCCCATCCTAACACATAGTTGAAGCCAGATAGAAGCTACTCCTTTTCAGTTTACATGTAAAGCAAACATCCTAGGTTGAGCCCAGTGTATATGGCTTCCTAGAAAGGTGCTGTTGCTGCTTTTCTTGGACAACTTTCTGTTGCTACCACCTGAGGTTTGCTGGGTGGTGAGAGAATAAGGACTTCTCTATTGTGAAAAAGACCCTAGATTCACAGCCTTTTTATGCTGTAAATGCTTCACCTCTCTGTACAGAACCTCTCATGCACAGAGCCACAAGCCCTATATTCCCCTGAGTTGGAAAAAGCATTTTCTTCCACCTTGCTAGAGAAGAGCCATTCACTGTCCCATCTCTGCCAGTGAATGACAAAAGAACTGAGATGTAAGATGATGCTCATCCTTTCCAGATCAACCCCCACTTTCTCTCATTACCACTGGATTAATAATTAGGATCAGCCCTCAGCATAGCCCAAGCAGTCCCTGCTGCAGGAACAGACCGCTTTCTTCTGAAAGAACTGCAGAGTCTTACTAATATGTACTGATAGGAACCTGAGAACATATGAGTACCTGGATCTTGACAGTGTTGGACAGAGAGAAGTGGAGCGTAAAGTTCTATAGGGGAGCATTTATTGACCTAGGAGCACCTTTCCATGAGTCAGGATTTAACTCCCTAGCAAGAACAATTAATACATTTCTGGCCAGGTTCTTTGGTGCTTAGACATGATAAGTTACAATAAATGAGGCAAAACATGGAGAAAAGAGTCAGAAGGGCACATTAGAACTCATTTATTATATGATACCAGAGAACCTAACAAATACCTATGTTTCCCAGGAAGGTCCAGACAACAGCCCCTTTACTAAGATAATAAGGAATGCACCAGTGAGGGAGGCACTGGCATCACTGAGATGTCAATGGTGGCTGTCCTCTGCAGGCCTAGGTCCATGTCCCCTTAGCCCATCTGATTCCAACACAGCCCTCACGATGGCACACTGGAACTTGTCAGTGGACAGTCCCTGTGAATGGCCAATGCCCTGCCTCACACATGCACCAGGGCAACTCTCTGCTTTTTGCCTTAGGATGTTCTTCAAAATTTGCTCACCCTGCATAGATGAAATCTGGAAGTATGGGGAAGTTAATGCCTTAGGGGGTTGTGACAGTTAATTTTATGTGTCAACTTGACTGAGCATTTCCAGAAGAGAATAGCATTTGAATCAGTAGACTGAGTAAGAAGATCTACCCTGACCAATGTGGGTGGGCATCATCCAGCCCACTAGGGGCCCAAATAGAACAAAAATGCCAAGGAAGGGTGAATTCTCTCTGTCTCTCCTTGAGCTGAGACATCTTCTCCTGCCCCTGAACATCAGAGCTGCTGGTTCTCAGGCCTTCAGACTTGGACTGAATTACACCACCAGCTTTCCTCATTCTCCAGCTTACAGACGGCAGATTGTGGGACTTTTCAGCCTCCGTAATTATGTGAGCCAATTCCAATAATAAATCTCTTCATCTACATATATGTGATGCAAGGATGAACTTCAATGAATGAGGAACAGAAGTTAATGAATAAATTCCCCAGCCTCTCTGTCCTTCACTGGAACGTGCTGAGGCTCATTTTCCACAGTTCCTTTAAGGATCTGTGGTGGGAATGAGTCCCTGATGCCCACAGCAGTAACAAGTCACCCTGTATTGGCCTTTCTCTTTTCTGTGTCTCTCAGCAACCTCACTCATGTTCCCTGGGGTCCCCTCCCAATCTAACTACCACATCCCAGTCCTTGTCTAGGTTTTGCTTTCAGGGGATCCCAAACTAAGGCTCTTCTGGGTTAGAATTTTAAGGTACTAAAATTCAAGTCCAGATAGCATGGTATGCTGGGCACTGGTTATTCCACAAAAATATCCTTATTCAGAAAACATATCCTAGCCCAGCATTAACTGATTAATATCAACATTGTCAAAACTCTACAACTCACTCTTTCTACCCCAAATCCATTTAGAGGAGAAGCAGTATTTTTCCTGTAAGATATTTCCCCAAAGTCCTCATGGAGTCCTTGATGGCAAAGCCAGGTAAAGCTTTCCATATGTGTGAGCAAATAGCCAGAACTACATTATTTTATAGAGTGGTTGTTATTAAAAGCAGTAAGGGGACCTAATTAGAGGTCTAGTGCAACTGGCAGTAATTGCATTTTATCATGTAAGTGTTTTAGCACATATAAGTGCTTAGCTTTAATTCTCCACACTAAATCCCACTAGATGTTTGCACTGCCATTTGCTAAGACTTGCCTTTCCTAAGTTATTTTCATTTGTTTATTCCGTAGATGACTCTTTTTCATTCTGTAAAACATTAGATGGCTCTGTTTCCCCCTTTATCAGAAAGAAATCTTCACATGTTTAGGTCTCAGATCTTGAAATATTCTGACCAACCCCAAGCCTTGCTACTTCATTTGAACAGCTTCTGAATCCCATTTCCTCCACATATCTTCTGAGGAGCACAACTTGCACAAACTCCAGCCTCTCCAAATCCAGATTTCCTCAAAGCCCTCCTTTCCCAACCTCCCACGAGAGGCAGCCCTTGGCAGGCACTGAGATTCAAACTGGTTGTTCACATGCCTCTTTGTCCTTTAAGCCTCTCCTCAGTGTTGAGGCACTTTAGTTGGAAATTCCTCGACATCAAAAATAATGTCTTTGCAATTCAGTTCCTAGCACAAGGACATGCATGGAGAAACACTTAGTATAAGTCATTTCTATGAAGATCAAGCCAGACGTAAATGCAAGGAACACAGTTATTTGCTTTGAGTTGATATTAGAAGGTTCAGTGAGCAGGTTCACATGATTCTAATAAACTTCATAACATTTATGAGCCAAAAGTAATTTAAAAACCTACAGACAGAAAGTTATATGAGATGGAGAGTCACAGAACCAACCATATTCCAATATAATGTTGAGTGTTCTTTAGGGCATAAAGCATAGTAATATCCTAGATCCATTGCCAGTGGCACTCCTTGTGTCTATACAGCCCTAAAGGGTATCCAAAAACATGATGGCATTGGATGGAGGCATATCCACTAAGTCAATCACAGAATATTAAACATGGACAGGATGATAGGGATTATCTGATTCAACCCCTTGATTCTGCAGTTATGGACACTGTCATAAAGAGACTTGCTTAAGGCACCCAGCTAGTTAGTGGAATAGTGAGTCTTCTGACTCCTAGGCCTGTGCCCTTCTACCACACTCTGTGCATGTGGGGAGTGAGCCTGTTGAGTCTTCCCAATTTGCAAACTTATCAGGAAGCCAGGAAAGACTTCTAAGGACCTACATAAAGGAAAAATATTCTAAAATGCAAAGTAAAGTTTTATGAATAAAAATATTCACTTTGGGCTATTAATATCTAAATGTAGACTATAAAGGAATAGTTAAGTAAATAATAGGATAATTATGCAATATAATAGTGTACAGCCATTAATGATACTCTACAAAAAATTTTCTAATACCATAGAGAAAAGCAGGATACCAAATTCGTGTAGTATTATTTTAACTGTGTTAACACATATGTATATACACAGAAGGAAACAGACAAAAGCATACTAACATGGTAACTGTGATTATTATATATCTTTGGATGCTAAAACTAGGCAGTGACTTTTTATTTTTATTTTTAAAATAACATTCACACAGTTGCCATAATGCTTTTCTAACAGGAAGAAGCAGCAAGATAACTTAAAATATACTAGTAAGAGTAATCAAAGATTATAAATTTTTACATGAAAGACAGTTTTCAATGACTGCATCAATCTTTGAATAGGAATAGATGCATTATCAGGACAAGCCAGACTTTTAATCATAGCAATGTGCTACTTTGGATTTTTGACATGTCAAGCACAAAGGATATAATGTCAGAAAGCAACTGGTTTTACACTTAATTTGTGACCCTGACGAAAAAGCTATTAAACTTTCAGATTTTCTTTTATTCTTTATAATTTTTTTTACTTTAGGTCCAGTGTTATTTTTCCCATTACTTAAAATTCATTCATAAACTACAGCCTATCTTGATTCTGTTTTGTGTGATGGTATGAAAATCACGGTCATTGTGTTAGTTTGAGTCTTCTGAGAAGCAGGTGCAAGATTAGGTATGCAAGAGATTGACTGAGGTCATACTGGTGGCAGATAAATGGGGAGAGAGCAGGAGTAGGCAGAAAGACAGAAACAAAGGTCTGACCCCTGTGGAAGCCAGGCCATCAGGTAGTCCTTGAGCCAAAGCATCCATTTAAGGACAGTCTTTGTGCTGCTATAACAGAATATCTGAGACTGTGTAATTTATAAAAAAACAGAAATTTATTTCACCACAGTTCTGGAGGCTGGAAAGTCTAATATTAAGGTGCTGGCATCTGGTGTTTGGGAAGGGCCTTTTTGCCATGTCCTCACATAGTGGAAGAAAGAAGAGAACAAACCCACTCCTGAAAGCCCTTTTCATAGGGCCCTAATCTTCATCATGAGGGACCTAATCATGACCTAATCCCAGGTGCCCCATCTACCAATAGTATCACCTTGGTATTAGGTTGCAACATGAATTTTGGAGGGGGAAGCATATTCAAATCACATCAAGGACACTTGTATCTCACAGGAATGGGACTATATTTGTGTTTCAACATGCTGAGTCATTGGCCAGGAACAGCCATGGGAATTGCGCCTCAGTACAAACAATGGCGGTGCATTCAGCAGGGCAGCCATCAGGATGTAAAGGAGACACCAGTCGTGCTCATCACATCAGGATTTCTAAGTGGCACAAATTCAGGGTTACCACAGTCATAAAGTGCACACTATAAGATGGATGGGTGGAGTTCCCTGAGTCTTTGAAACACAGAATGAGTGACCTTGACATTTCCTTCAAGTTCATTGCTATATGCAGCTGTGCCAAGAGGCAATGCCTAAAGCAATCTAGAATGAAGCACATTTGAATTTGTGGGCTGATAATGCATATCATTTTTAAATTGCCTCACAGACATAGAAATACTATTGCCTGCATATTTAACTTCTCTGGATGAACTTTGGCTGGGGATAGGCAACTGATCTATTCTAATGTGCTTTAGTTTTGTTTTTGCTAATTCCCTATTTCAGGTAAATATAATGAAAATAATATATTATAAATGAGACACCAGTTCAAAACATTGCACAGTATTTCCTTTGAAAGTATTGGCTCAGCAGAGACTATAATTACTGGAAAGCAAAAATGTAAAGCTGTCATACAAACTGAAGTGTTTCTACTGTTTGTCTGAGGCATTTAATCAATTCAGTCAAAGCAATCAACAAAACCAGTTGTTTATTGGTGTACATTCCAAATCACTTAATGACTAACTGGGTTTCTTCAGATTTAATTGACTAGATGTTGAACTGCTGTGATAACATAAATCAGCATGCCTAAATGGCTCTTAAGGTGGCAAGATTGCAGAAAATTCACTAGAGCTAATATTAATGAGTAAACCTCTATCTTCTATCAATTATTTTATACTTGATACAAAAACACTATTGAATTGTAAAATGGTGAAAACGATCAGGAAGCCTGGATAATATAACACATGCTTATTGATTTTTCAAATTTCCTTGCTATAAGTGAGGGGTGACTGTATTTTTGAAACTTGTCTCTGGGATCCTCTTCATCAGGGTACCTTTGCATTTCCAGAGCAGAACAGACCTTATATGCCCCGCTCATCGTACAAGCTCAATCACTATTTCTTTACTTGATTTGTGTTACTGTAGAGAGACAAAAGAAGAACTAGACCATTTCAGTTTGTGATTCATTCTTGAAGTGTGGCATCAGCATGCTCTTGGGAACTTTTTAGAAATGCAAATCCACAGTCCCATCCAGACCTACTGAATGTGGCACTTTGAGGATGAGGCCAGCAATTTGTGTTCTAAAAATCCATTCAGGTGATGCTGATGCATGCTAGGAGGAAGTGTGGCTAACACCATTTCCCATGGTGTGTTCTTCAGAAGGGTATTCTGGGGCATATTAACAAGTGTTATGCAATGAAGGTGTTCCTTGTTTGAATAAGTTTGGGAAATTTTGAGCTAAAAAAAAAGATAAGTAGAGCCAACGGACCAGGCCTCTTCACAGAGGTTCCCTATGGGACATTTCTCCTTAGACAGGCACCCGGTTAATGTCCCACAAATAGCACATCCCATGCTCTTTCTCCCAAGAGCCTCATTCTCCACCTCTCTCAGCCAATCAGAGAGAGAGAGAGAGAGAGAGAGAGAGAGAGAGAGAGAGAGAGAGTGAGTTCTCCTTCTCTCAGTCCAAAGTCCACCTTTCTTTTTTCCACCCCAGAAAGGGGAAAACTCAGTGTGGTTGGATGTCCCATCATCTCTACTAAAAGACAGTTATGGTAATTGATGGGCAACATATTAGCAAAAGTCTGAGTTATGCAGTCATAAAAATAATTACCCCTTTGGGACAACATTCAATTCAGTCCGTGTGTGTGAGTATGGGGAAAAGACATTTTTGTTCAAGGACACAGTTTTTCTAAAGACATATCCAGTTCCTATTACTAAACAACCGAACATCTCAGTCTGAAGCGTATATATTTGTATCACTTCAGTGACTCAGGACTTTCCCAAATTTAATATAGAGTTATTTGCTTTACATCTATCTGCAGTGCAAAACCTAACAAGGTTATGCCCACAGAATAGATTCCAGTTTCCTCTTTGGCATGCAGAAATTGGTCATGAACTCCCAGATGGCAGTTTTTCAGTGTGGGCAACTTATTCAAACAATACTTCCAGCAAAAGGAAGAAACTGCAGGCAGCTTAAATATACTGGTTTGCCACTGATATAGGGGCTACTCAGTAAGAGAGTCCAAATTGCTTTTACAATTAAGAAAAAAATGTAATATATTCCAATGCTGTAAAATTTTAGTTTAATTCAATAATGAAAAATGAAGAATCTAAGATAAAAAGTTAATTGTTGGCTCAATGTTGTACAACAAAGAGCAACAAGGTCAAGCATGCAGAAGAGGGGATTATTCCAGTCTCTACAGACACAATGCTGCATTTCTTGTTTGCCTTTGCTTGGGTCAAGATATATCCCCACATGAGGAACTATTATACAAACCTCTAATGGTCATGTAGGGAAGAAGCTTTCCAAAGCCCAGACTCTAACGAAGGCTGATAAAATCTGGGTGAGATAGAACTTGGAGAATAACTCAAGCATGATGTCAGACTTAAAACCTCTTAAAGGAACACACCCAATTATGCCAAGTTGCTTGTGCCCAGTTGTAATGAGACCAATTCAGTTCTGAAGAAGAAAGGGCATTAATTTAAGAATTGTTGGCTTGGCAAACAATAGATGACGTCTCATCCCTTTACCTCCTAGAATAAGTGTGTGTCATCCCAGCCTTTCGCTAGTTCCTCTGACTCAAATTCATGCATTGTTAAAAACTTATTAAAATGCATTGAATCAGGGTACTGCAGGCAACAAAAATAGAGGCAGTTTTTGATGCCAAGCCAAACAATTTTGGCTTTCTTTCCAATGCGCATGTAAACAAACTGGCAGGCATCTTTGCATACGAATAGAAAATTATTCATAAAGGGGGATGATGACTGAGGTTCTGAGAACAGTTACTACTGCAGGGGATTAATTCACTGACAAATGTTGTCTGTGGAGGGCTGTTCCTTTGCTTAGTGTCATGTCACATTAGCAAACATTTCATTTCATTTTGTCCACCACTAAACACAAAATTCTTATGGAAATTACCATAATTAAAACCCAAGTCTTTAAAAGGAAAAATATTAACCCTTTCCTATATTCTGTTTCTCCTTTCTCCACAAACAAAGGAGGGAAAGATGTAGGGTTATTGTCCTAAAAGTTTGGAGTCAGACCTTAGAAAATGATCATCAATCAGGCAGTCATATCTATTAGATAAGGGGTGTGAAGCACCAAAAACTCTTATGGGCATTAGGACAACCTGAACCTAGGGAAATGAGAGCAGTACAAATGTAACTGGAATTTAAATGTGATAATACATGCTAATGGTTTTGTTTTGATTAGATGAGAGGTTATAAATTCTAATTAATCCTTACAGCAAGTCAGACAATCAAAGTTTCAGTTGTAGGAGAGACTATTAGATGCTCCCAAATATCTGTCCTCCCTATTCTGTAGTCATGTGATTTGTAGCTGGGTACATGGCCTTCAAGTTTGTTAACATATCCCAGGCTCCCTTATGAACCAGGTGTAGCCTATGACTAATTTCTGACTGCAGAGATTCGCGAGAAACTATGTGTGCATCTTTTAGGCTGTGCCCCTAAAGAGTAGGAGCATATTCTCTACTTCCCCTTTCTCCTTTCCACTGACTGAAATGTGGATGAAAATTGAGATACAGGTAAAGGCCATACCTTAGTGACAAGGACCAAGAAGAGAGGATGCTGGGTCTCAGGTCCTTGGTGTTGCCATAGCAGCCCTGACTACGCACATATAACTTTAAAAAATAAACTACTTTTATTTAAAAAAAACTATTAGATTATCTGTTACAGAAGTTGAATGTCTATTCTAATAAATACAAGGTATGATTGTTAAAAATGAAAGATATACGTCTTCTAGTCATTTACAGCAACAGTTGATAAATTATGGCTGCAGGCCAAATCTGGCCCTATGTTTGTTCTTGTAAACAAAGTTTTATTGAAGAACAGCTATGTTTGTTCATTTATGTATTGTCTGTGGCTGTCCTCCCACTACATCAGATCTGAGGAGTTGTGACAAAGACCGTATGGCCCACAGAGTCTAAAATATTTATTATCTGGTCCATAACAGAAAAAGTGTCCCTGTCATAGAGGGAAAGAAAAAGAAAAACTAGTTTATTCAGTACAAGTCAGGAAAGAGGGAGAAACAACAGCAAAGAGGAAATAATGGAAAATGAAGACTTTAAAATAAAAAGTCAAGAATATGACTAAATATATTGGTAGTTAAAATAAATGTGAGTGGGCTAAATTCCTTCACTAAATATGTTAACATTTGTCAGGAAAGACAATGAGTCAAGCCTGGAATTGTTAGGAAATTTGGGACATTTAGATAAAGCATAAGAGAACTTCAGAGGAGCAACAACAGAAGGGATTTTGTGCAAGTAGAATTTTCCCAGAAAAGGAAGAACTTTCAGGAAATTCGGTGTACAAAATTCTAGGTGGCCATTAGTAAACTAAGAGAACCAGTAATCATTTTAGCCAAAAAGCAAGAGACTGAGAAAAACCAGACTTGCTCCTTGAGTAGCCACACGGCTGTCGGTGAAGTATTCTCAGGGCAGGGTGGCTATGGAAAAGGGAGAAGTGATGTAAAAGTCAATTGTATCAAAGTTCAACTGAATGAAATCAAGTGCTTGGGAATCATCTAATTAGTATATGGTGTCCACTGTGCCATTCTCTTACTTTTAGTAAAAAACTCTGTCCTTAAGTATCTCGGGAGGCTAAGGCAGGAGGATCACTTGAGCCCAGGAGTTTAAGATTGCAGTGAGCTACGATGACACCATTGCACTCTAGCCTGGGCAATGGAGCAAGACTGTCTCAAAAAACAAAAAAAAAAAAAGGAATTGCATGTTCTAGGGATAGCCTTAGGTAAAATGACCAAGTAGGTATACTTTGTCTTCAACACCTCTCACTTACTCATTTTGGTCCTTCTTCTCTTTTTGTAGTTACCCTTCTCCCTTCTCCCTATATTTCTTATGATTCTGTAATGGTTAGTGTATGTGTCAACTTGACTGGACTAAGGGATGCCCAGCTAGCTGGTAAAACATTATTTCTGGATGTGTCTGCGAAGGTGTTATTGGAAGAGATTAGCATTTGAATTGGGAGACCAAGTAAAGAAGATCCTTCCTCACCAATGTGAGTGGGTATCATCCAATCTATTGAGGGCCTGAATAGAACAAAAAGGTAGAGGAAGGGTGAATTCACTCTCTTGTTTTGAGTTGGGACATCTATTTTCTCCTGTCAATAGATGTTGAAGGTCCTATGGTTTTTAGACTCTGGGACTTACACCAACCCTTGTTCCCATTCTTAGGCCTTCAGACTTGAACTGAATTATATCACCAGCCTTCCTGGTTCTCCAGCTTGCAGATGGCAGATCATGGCACATCAGCCATAACTACATAAGTCAATTCCCAATTCCCATAATAAATCAATTTCTCTCTTTCTCTCTATTTATATATATATATACACACACATAGTGTGTGCACATGTGTGTATAGGATATATTAATATATATCCTGTTGGTTATTTTTCTAGAGAACCCAGACTAATACAGACCTCATAGGCTGGCATTCATTGCCACTTGTTCCTATGATAGTCTAGCTTTTTATGTCAAATTCCCTTACAGCCCCTTTCTCTCCAAACCTTCCAGGAGCTAATCTGCTTAAGTAGATTGAGTTAATGTATTTAATTAATATTAATGTTAAATGTTTTAATGAATTACATTGGTGGCCTCACTGTGTTTAATTTTGAGGCTATAACTTCAGACTTCTCAAAGGTTAATATAATAAATGGCCATGTGAAGAATGAGTTTCATCTTTTCCTAAATGTTCTCTTGTTTCCTACATACAAAAGTCTATTTTAAGAATTTAGTACCAGAAAAATACCTTTTTCCTGACAAACTGATGTCTTTTCTTTTAAGAGGTGATAATCATATAATGAATTATAATAAAAATTTTATTTGATTGGCTTCAGGAAACTTGGAGCTCAATTAATGTTTAAGCATGATAATGATGTCAGCTTAGGTTTGAAACATATTTATTCCTTTCTATGGTCTCTATAATAATGGTATAAGAGTAAGGATCTTTTTAAATATGGGTTGCCTCATATTTTCTTAGAAATAAGCAGAATATAAAATACAAATTTGATTAAAATACGTTATTCTTCCCAGAGCATATTTGCAATTTCTCAGAATCACACGGAAGCAAATGACATAACCCCCAAAGCAGTGGTTATAATGATAACCTAAGACATGACACCACCTTGGGTGGGGATTATTTTGGGCTGGTGGTCTTTTGGTATCCCTCAAATCACACTCTTAGGAAGTTTCTTTTACAGGCCCACCTTTAGGCCCTGCCTAGGGAGACATTGCTTATGTTGACTGTGTTAGGAAGAGTTTGGTAAATGCCTCCTGGGAGCTCGGATAGTTGGCTTTAAAGAACTATTCAAGAGAAGGTGAGAAGCATGTCAGTTTGTAATCTAGTCTAGCCTGGAAAGTTATGCAGGAAGACCCCAGGAAGGGAGGGAATGAAGGGGAACTTATCAACAAACTCCTCTGATATAAATATTCAAACCTAGTTTTCATTGGTCTAAATGCTATTTTTGTGTCTGAAACGATGTCCTGTGGGGGGGAAAAATCAAGGCAACTAGGGCATGCCTTTGCACGCCTGGGATTTTATAATAGTTCTAGTTCTAAGTAAAGGTTCTGTTTCTTTTCTTCATCCCCCCACAACCTAATTCCCATCTAGTTCCCTCTTAACTTAGAAGAAAACCTTCATTTAAAAAGAACCTTTGCTGTGGATCTCCTTTACATGATGTAAAATGGCCTCTTTTAGAATTTAATTCTGCACAGCTGGACAAGCAAGGGGGGGCGATGCAGGTTGCCACAGAAACTGCTGTTGGTGCTAGGATTCTTTATACTTTGCTCCTAAAAATAAGATATGAAATGTACTGAGGGTGTGATTAGTGCAGCACAGAAGGGAATTTCTAAAAGGAGAGCCAAGCCTCCCGCCCCCACAGGAACGGGGGTGTTCTTCATAGCTGGAGGACAGGACATAAATCTGGGAGCAGATGCTCAACATGGTTCCTCCCTCAAAAGGTGCAGGGAAAGACAAATGGGAGAAGTGGCTTTTGAAGAGGAAAACAGTCTTCAATCACGCATAATTCACATAAATTTCAAGGTTCAGATGTCCTGAAATTACCCAGGAAGTAAATAGAATTGTTCTCCCTAACCTACAAAAAAGCCATGGAAATTTAGCAGGAGACTATATCAGAATATTGTAGTCTAGTGTCCTGCCCAGCACAGGAGGCTGTCACATACCACCTTTGCCAGATGGTCCCTTGATCAGCTTGGACATATTCAGTGACCTTCACTTCCTTAGGAAACATTTGACAATTGGAATCCCTCTCTAAATATTGTTGGAGTCTGCCTTTCTATAACTTCCATTTATTTGCCCTTGTTTACCTTCTGAAGTACCCAAGAGTCAACTGTCACATTATTTTTTAAAATTTAATATGATAATTCTTCATTTAATACCAAAACAGAGCAATTAGCCCAGGGTGTCCACTCACCCTGGAACCTGACCAAACTCACAGTTTCATAGATCTTAGCACAGGAACTGTGCTAAGTGCATACATTATTTTATTTGATCTGGTTACAGAAGCAAAGTACCTTTATCATCCCATTTGATAGAGGAAATTCAGTTCAGTCTGAATGGCAGCATCCTCATGGGTGTGTCCATAAAGTATATGGGATTGAGCTTGAATACCAGTTCTTCTGCTTGCTAAATCTGTGATCTTGCATAAGTTATATAACCTCTCTGAACTTTGGGCTTCTTATCCCTAAAAACTGAGATAATAAAATGTCATGAGTTATCAGAAGTAAAGAAAATTATATGCTCAAAATGTCAAATGTATAGTGGGTGCTCAATAAACCCTTGTTCTCTTCTTTCCTTCCCTTGCACTCTTAGGCATTGCACTATTATTGTATAGCAGAGCTGTCAATCAAAAGTCACCTTCGATCCATCTGCAACCAAGCCTAAAAAACTACATGTATAGGTATTAAAGAGTCAATCTGAATAAATAAACCACTAAATGAATAAATCCCTTTGCAAGCGGAATATAGTGAAATGACATGAGCTGCTAACATAAAAGAATTTACCTCCCCAAGGAAGTGATACAGATATTTCATTGACAATTAAAATGGAACAAAAAAATTAGATATGTACATACCATTGAGGAAAAGGTTGAGACAGACTTTGTGCTAGGTCTAAAATTCCCTGCTATGACTACCATCTTCCATCCTTATATCTTTCCTAGTCTTCACTGCCCCTCACCTCTTCTTTATATCCCTGGAGGGACAGACAGCTAGTTCCTGTGCTCAAAGCCCGTTGGTCCTTTTGCCCTCACTTTATTCCTACCCAGCTGGACCTCATGAATAGCTTTTTCAGTGAGACAGACTCCTTTTCTAATGGTCAGCTCCCTCCCTAGGCCATAATTCTGGATACACAATACCAGCCACTTCCTAGTCCCCTGATAGTTCATTTCAGTGTTAGTAAGATGACAAGGGAAGCCTGGGATGGAAAGGATACCTCCTGACCATCAAGAAAGCCCAACAAATGTTAAGTTCTCAGGGATGATAAGATTGGTTAGGGCCTTATTATTTTTATGTAAGTGCAAAACTTACATAAAAATAATAAATGTATAAATAACAAACTTGTATTTTAAAACTCAGGTATAGTTCTGTGGCAGACAGATCAGGGTCCTAATTCTGACACTTTGAATGTAGTCATGGGTCAGCTGCTTAATCTATCTGGGCCTAAGTGTCTTCACATAAAAAAAATGGGCCTAATATTAGCTAAAATATACAGAGTGCTTGCTTCAAACCAGATGCTGTTCTAAGCTATACATAAAATGTACGTATTCAGTCCTTGCAACGATTACAGTATTTAGGGTAAAGGACAGAGTTGCTGTGGCAAAGAGCCCCAGGGATGCAGAGGCTTAAAGAATAAGGACATTGATTTCTCTCTTAAACAATCCAATGATGGTAAATGGATTGTTCTGCTCCACAGAGTCATGCATGAACCCAGGCTAGCAGGGTGACCCTGCCATCCTCAACATTCGGTTTCACCATCACCATTCATCATCCACAATCACCATTTCCAGACAACTAGGAGGGAAGGAAAGAAAAATGTAAGTTCAGGATAAGGAATTTTCTTTTAACCAAGTAAAGGCAAGTTTGTATACATTACTTCTGCTTTCAGTCCACTGATTAACACTTTGTCACATAGCCTCATCTATTAATAGTTAGTTCTAAAGGAGGCTGAAAAATATAATCTCCAGTTGACCAGCCATGTGCCCAGTAAAAAGACAATGGATGTATGTGGGAAGACAATCAGAATACTGTACTATAAAACCCTGTAAGATAGGCACATTCTTATTCCCATTTTACAGATAGGAAAACTGAGCACACAGAGGTTAAATAAGTTGTCCAAGGAAACAGTTCACAAGGGTGAGGACAGGATTTTAACCTCAGGCAATATGTCTCCAAAGGGTTTGCTCTTACCTATAACACTCTACTGCCCTCACAAGCCTACTATATATTGTGGTTATTTACATTTTTTCCTCTTCACCGTACTACAAACACTTTAAGGACATGATCTGGTTCATCTTTAAATTTCTTATATTGTAGCTTTGCATATAAAGTTCTTAGTTGCAAGTGACAGAAATCTAAGCTAGTTTAAGCAGAAAAGAAACGTATCAAATGACAGTAGAGGTAGAAGACTGCTCGGGAGGACCAGACGATCAGCTTTAAAGGTTAGCTCAGGGCAATGTGGAAATCCTCCCACAGGATGGTCCCTGGGAAATGACCAGATTGAGGCAATAGCAGGACTCACTGCTGCCACCCCCACCCTCTAAAACAAACTGTAGCTTGGAGCTGACCCTTGGCCTTGCCTGCCTCTGGAAGCCCATGTTTCTGCAGTCACTTTCCCCAGAGTGGCCCTGGGTAGCACTAGCCCATGTGGGCCACCAGGTTCTGAACTGCAGTGCCACGTGAGTGTGTCTGGCTGGAGTGGCCTTCCTCACTTGCTGGTGCCTAGTCGCATGAGAGGCGGGAAGGAGTTTCTGGCTCCTGTCAAGAGTCCAGGACTCAAAAAATGGAGAATTTCCCAGCACAGGAAGGGTGTTCCAGGGGGCTAAGGCAGCTAAAAATATACTAACCATCTACCACGGCTTGAATACAGTGTCTGGTTCCTCATAACATTCCTAAATCCCTGCTCTTGCCTAAGAAGTGGAGTGCCTGAAATACTGAGATGAGTTTCCTGTAGCTACTTTAGAAGACATTTTTAGAGTTCAAATAAACCCTCCGAACTTTCCAATTCTAGAGCAGCTTTTAGGCAGTGCTTTAGTAGGACACAGGCAGAGGTAACCTAGTCCATTTAGGTGCTGTAAGAAGTAATTAGCAACTTCAATTACGCTAGAGTCCTTAAATGGACTTCAGTCTCTCCTATGTCTGCCTCACCTCACTAATTTTTTTTTTTTTACAAAGTGGTTTCATTTTTCTTCTTATTTTCTTTCCTTAAGGCCCTAGTGATAGCTGCCTACTAATGGCAAAGATTCACTTTTCTTGACAGTTGATATTTTACTAATTCACAAATTCATCTAAAAGAAATGTAAGTGAAGGAAAGAACACTGAATTAGAGTACTATATATAAAAGCTCTTTGGGAAAAAAATAAATGATATAAATAGAAATTATTATAATGCACAGTAGTATGTTATAAAAGTATAGTAAAATGAGATTTATTTATAAAATGAATTCTAATAATCTACTACATTGTTCAAAAAATTTGGAGATACAGAAAAGTTCTAAAATTCAACTGCCTTGTTTGGGTTCCCCAGTGGCAGACAACGTTTCAAGTGCAGGTGGTTCATTTGGGAGGAGTAAGAGAATGAGGAAATGAGACAAAGAAGGCAAGGTAGCCAATCCAGGGCATGTTTTCATGTCAGCTATTGATGTGGGAGGCTAAACTTAATCCCAGGGTAGGATCTGCGGAGCTGGTTTAGATCCTACACCTCAGAGCTGTCCCACCTAAAGAGTGAGGGAGGGATTGAGGGCGACTCTCAGGGAGCATTAGTTTAGGCCTGCTGACCTTACAAGGTGGGTTCTAGCAGCAAGAGTTACTTCCGCAAGCAAAAAGAGATGCAGGTGGTTGGTAATCAGGCTAGAATCAGCTGGTGAGCAGGGGCTTTGGGCAGAACTTGAGAGTGCTTGTCACCACTGGTTTCTAAACCTCCTGACGCTTGATTTACATGGAATGTTGACCTAGCAGTTCATTTCTTTATCTGTTATGATAAGTATTTGGATCAGATGTTTTCTAAAGTTTCTGTGATAGTCTTAGGTTTCTGCTTAAACTCCCTGGCTGGAGTTACACGCTTGCTTGTTGCTACTATTACAATACAAATGGAATATCTAATGCTTCTATTATGTATGAAAACTAAGTTCTAAGATATATTTGTGATACATGGTATCAAAATATCTGATTTCTTGATAGGATCTTTTGGGGGTGTTATTATGACTCCATTTCCATATATTTTATTGTAATAGTTTCTTAAAGCCATGAATAAGAAAAGATGTTATGTATTTACAGAGGCTTATCTCAGAGAAGCTGAATATAAGAATGCGGCAGAAGCATTTTTTTGTAATAAAAAAATCACTCTGGGCCTATGGCTTGAATATGAAGCACAGTTCTAAGTGTTTGTCCAGTTATTCCTTCTTTGAAGATAGGACATTAAATTTACTAAAGTTTTCATCTGACAGGCATCTGATCATGATTTTTCAGATGGGCGATATCTGTGCTTTGGAGCTGGAGCTGGCATGGCCACATGGTTCTCTTCGGGTGAGCTTTGGTTCCATTCTGCTCCTGCTGAGCAGGTGACAATTGTTACCAAAAGCTCAGCACTTGTCCCTGAGGCCACATCAGAAGAACAGACAAATGCCTGAGGCCACATCAGAAGAACAAGGACAAGTGGTTGAGGAAAAGGAGAGAGGAGTTTCTTAATTTGCCAGCAAATGAGGAGCATGGACACTCCTGTCTTAAAATGCCATTGTCTTAATCATAAGCAGAAATACAGAGCTTTTAAAGGGAGCATTTTCAGCTTCAGGGTATTGTTGAACTATAGTCAACAACTCTGATCCCATCTCCAGGGAAGACAATCTCATGACCTCTGCCCACCTGGACCTACACCCAACAAGACAATTCCCCTGAACCATCTCCTATGCTACAAAGAACAAAGGACACTCCCCTACCCCTCCACACCACTGGCCTGAGGCAGGGATACAATTTTCAATTCTCAAAAAGAGTGGGGGAGGTTTTCAAAAGACAGAAAACATTTTTACCCTTTTTTAGACCATTCCTTCTGTTATACAATGGCTGTGTCCTCTCCCATGTGGCTCCATCGTCTCTCTGCTATTGGCTTCTTCCTCTCCTCCTCTATACTCATCCTTTCTTGTTCTCTTTTCTCTTTCTTGTATTTTCTTCTATCTTCTTGGACTTTACCTCTCGCTCTCCCTCTGCTTCTCCTAGGGTTGGGACACGCCCCTAGTCTGTTTCTCTCATTTTCTACCAGTTAATTTTGGTCTTTATAATATCTAGAACTCCCAGCTCAGTGCCAGCTGTTTTTATCTGGGTTACATTCTCTTTACCGGGTAAAGTCGTTGGGATTGTTCCATGGCTTTAGAAAAATAAGCAGATGAGATATTTTTGACTTCTCTTCTTACCTAGGGTTGCCAGATTTAGCAGATAAAAATACAGGACAACCTACTAAAATTTAATTTAATTTTGTTGAGCTCTAATAAAGATGGCTTAGACCACATGGTTTAGGCTCAGGGACTGTGTAAGGCCCCTACCTCCCTCTGGGTGGTGCCAAAATCTGCACAGGGTGAGGAAGACCCCCATGCAGGAGGGCAGACCCAGCATGAGGTATCAAAACCTTAGCAGAATAAGGAGAGATTCATTTGGAAAGAAGAAATCAGGAGAGATATTGGAGCCCAGGTGGGGTGTGGAGGGTATCCACAAAAGGTAGGGAACAACAGCAGCAACTCAAGACATTACATACTGGGAAAGTGGTCAAATAAGTAAACTTATTGAGAATAATGGGAACCAGGTTTCCTGCTTTTGGAGAAGGGAGTTATAAATACGAAAAAAGAGAAAACTTGAATGGTGCTCATGATCTTGGATTGGAATCAAAGATATTTGTGTGAACTAATGAATTTCAATAAATATAGAAATATAGATGAAAATGAGTATGTATATACCCCAGCTCAGTCCACTGAGTGGGTATGAGAACAAAAATATTCTGGGCAAGAGGCACGTGAATGGATCTATTAGAGTGGGAACAGAGTGTGAGATCTTTGTATTGGATATCAATGCCTATCAGACAGCACCCATTGTGGAAGAAGCACTGAATAACCAAGTGGACAGGATGACTTGGCCAGTAGATGTCAGCCAGCTTTGGTCATTGGCCACCTAGTGCTTACCCAATTGGCTCAAGAACAAAGTAGCCAAAGAGGCAGAGATGGACACTCTCTCTGGGCCCAACAGCCAATCAAGCCTTTCCTGTTACTGAATGTCTGACCTTCTAGCAACAGAAAGCCAAACTGACACCTGATATAGTACCATCCCTTGAGGAGACATACCAGCCACCTGATGGCAAGGTGATTCCATCAGACACTTCCTACCCTAAAAATTCAATCACTCATCCTGATTGGGATTGACACATAATTCAGGTACAGGTTTGCCCTTCTTACCCACAGTGCCACAGCCAGCACCACCAACCAAGGGCTCACAGATTGTTTGATGTCTTCCATAGGATCCTAAAAAACACTACCTTAGACTAAGCAAACCCTTCATGGCAAAGAAGATGTGGCAATGGCCACATCAACATGAGACCCACTGGTCCTCATCATACCATATGCCTCATCATACAGGGGCTGTCAGCTTGGCAGAGCTCTGGAAAGGACACTTGAAGGTATTGGTCTTGTGCCAGGTTGTAGGCAGAAACCCTGTGAGGAGGGGTGCTATCCTTCAGAATGTGTATATATTTTCAACAGCCAGTTTATGGTACTGTGTCCCAAAGAAGTAGACAACATGGGCTGGGGACCCAAGAGGTAGAAGTAGGAGTATTACTTCTCTCCATCGTTATCAATGACCCACTTGGGGACTTTGTACTTCCCTTTCTCCCAACTTTTGGCCCTGTGGGTCCAGAAGTCCTGGTCCTCATCAGAAGGATTTCTAATAGGGTGCATCAAGATACCAACCAAACTTATTTCTATGGCTGCCATCTGGTCACTTAAGGCTCCCTGTGCCAGTAGACTAGCAGGCACGCAAAGAAGTCCCCATACTGCCAGATGTGGTTGACTCTGATTATTATGGGGAAGTATACTTGGTACAAAATGGGGGTGGGACTCAGGTGATCTATTGAAGCATCTTGTGGTTCTCCCATGCCCAGTTTTAACTATAAATGGGCAAGTACAGCAACCATAGACTGATAAGGTACAGTAAGCTCGGGCCTGACCCTCCAGTGATGTGAGTCTGGGTCACCCACCAAGCCAGCCACCTAGACTAGCAGAAGTACTAGCCAAGGACAAGGAGAATCTAGAATAGGTGGTAGAGGATGGTGATAATGAATATGATTATAGCTTGGTGCCAACTGCCACAGCAGAAATCTACTTTCTTCCCCTAACGTTTCTCTTGTAAGCTTCCCCAGATATTGTGACTAACTAGAAGAGAGAAGTCCATCTTGATTAATCTCTGTCCTGGAGAAGTTGTGTCTAGATGGAGTGAGTTTGATGTGGAAAGCCAGTGAATCTGAGCACTGCACAGTATAGACTGCAGTAGATGCTGCTAGTGCACCCAGGTGAACTGTACCAGACCTGCGCAAATATCTTCCACCCTCAAGTCCCATGCCTAGGATTTTTGGGAGTTATACTCTCCTCCCAAGGGTAGAAAATGACAATCAGGCAGAACAATTATGCTCCATGATTTATACCTTAGAGATCCCTCCCAACATACACACACACACACACACACACAATGGATCAGGCCAATGCTAGACTTTACCTGAGACCACATCCATGCTCAGTTCCTTCCGATTCCCTGTGCTGCTTCTCTCATCCCTTACAGTTTTCTCCTGAAGAATATCCACTAATAAAACACATGCCCCAAATCCCTATTGCAGGAACCCAACCTAAGACTGTGCCATTGCTACAACTCTGAGAGGCAGAAAGAAGTTTACTTAGATCAGTTGGAAGATTAACTAAACATAAGTAGATTTCAGAAGTGAAGAGAATCCCACAGTATATTTAGAAGAAATAAAATAATTTCTCCAAATGGAATTTTTATGATACAGAAATATTGGTTAAAAATAAACACTGGAGAAAAAAGATCTGGGTAGAGTTGATTTCGTAAGCCAAACATTAATTAACAATGGCAGTGCTATTGTTAAAACCAGAGGCATACTAAAGAAATTTAATGTCTGAACAGCCAAGAATACATCTTCATTATTTATTTTCTAAATTGGTCAAACTCTTAATATAGTAGTATCTCCTATTTGATAACAGAGTGTGAAGAAACTAGAAACCATGTAGGATATGGCAACAAAACTGATTAAAGTGCAAATAGTAGGATTTGTGTGGAAAAGATGTTTTTTGGGGGACAAGTATTTTATCACTGACATTGTTAGGAATTGCTGGTGAATGATGATAACAAAAAATTGACTGATTTTTAGTCAGTTATATGATTGTTTTAAAATTCTCTATAGACAATACAACTTCCTATTGCCTGCGTCTAGGGGAACTGTTCTCCTGCTCTTGGAATGACAATGATGCACACATGAGATAAAATACTGTGATAAAGTAACAAGAATGTTTTAGAACATTACTATTGATATGTGAGACATGGTCTACGGACTGGTACTGGTTTGCAACAAGGTAAGTACAGAAATCGAGAGTAAACTTTTAGCTGTTTTCTACAGCAATTTAATTTTGCTGATATTCAGTGTCATTTTCTAATAATTCATTTTCATTATATTTTACAAAAACTATTGGGCTGTGACAGGAAATTTAAAGAGACTGTCCTTTACCATGGATATTTTGAGAAATATTAATTTATAAGGGTCCTGTTGATATACTCCAGAGTATCTTGATTAAACAAGATGGTGACGTCTCATGAATGTACGAATCTAATAACATACCAAATGTCTGGGCTTGAAGAAAGAATGGGCTAGATGTCACCAAAGCTGATCATATTAGAACATAGAATTATTATGTTAGGACAATTTTAAACATCAGATTCGGCCGGGCGCAGTGGCTCACGCCTGTAATCCTAGCTCTGGGAGGCCGAGGCGGGTGGATCGCTCGAGGTCAGGAGTTCGAGACCAGCCTGAGCAAGAGTGAGACCCCGTCTCTACCAAAAATAGAAAGAAATTATCTGGCCAACTAAAAATATATATACAAAAAAATTAGCCGGGCATGGTGGCTCATGCCTGTAGTCCCAGCTACTCGGGAGGCTGAGGCAGTAGGATCGCTTAAGCCCAGGAGTCTGAGGTTGCTGTGAGCTAGGCTGATGCCACGGCACTCACTCTAGCCTGGGCAACAAAGTGAGACTCTGTCTCAAAAAAAAAAAAAAAAACAAAAAACATCAGATTCTATCCTGGGACAAACTTAATATGGTTCTCCCAGTATAAAGTTTATAACTATCGAGAAGATGAAGATGTGAATATTTAGATAGCCGGTTTCATTTATTTACCTGAAGAAAACAGACTGAAACCAGATAATTCTTTAGGAACAGTGCTCACCTTGAATTCTTTCATAAGGCAGAATATGAACAATTGGAAGGATGCCAGGAATAAAATTAGTAATATATGGATGACTGTGTGCAGAAAAGAGTAGGAGGGATTTGGTGTTCAATCCGAGAGCAGTGATAACTGGGCTAAGGCAGCATATAATGGAAGACATTTCTGACTTAAATAATTAGGGGAAGAATGAAAGCGTGAATCTCTTAGTGACAGAGATTTCTTTCTACTCCAATTTTAGTTAAGAATCTCCCTGGGTTTTTCTGTCATTTGAACTCTTCTTAAAGTAGTTAGGCATTTCCTTCTCAAAAATGCCACCAGTCATGGGATTCAGGTAGCAACTTAGCTCCACAATCTTAACTTTCTCTATGTTAGAACACAGAGTAGAAAGAAGGAATATTTATCTCACATGGAATTTTAAATCTGTGACTTTTATAATTTCTACTATAGATATTACAGAGTATTATTATTAGTTATCTTCACTTCATTATTCATCCATTCATTTCATACTTTATGGCGTATTCGGAAATAATCTTTTGGCAAATGAATGGAATAGATGAATAGAAAATAGATTGGAATAAGTTTAGGACTGAGGAATGCAAGATATTCTTGCCTGTGGGGGAAAAGTGATTTTTTTTCCTTTTTGAATCTATTATGTTTGAAAACCAGTCTGAGAAATCCATTGTTCCATTCATTCTAGTAGTCAATTAGGCTAAAAAAAAGGTAAATACATCAGTGTCCAAATGCTTTATGCTTAGAATGTCTCTTATGAACACAGGCATGTTTTACTGGCTTTTTAAAAACAGAGACCAGAGATATTTCTTAGATAACCATCTCTAAGAACAATATTTTTGATCCAATGGCCCATCATCCAATCGAGAGTTCTGTCTGTAGTCAAATTTCTACTGTCATCCAACAAATATATTATCATATTTCTAATAAAAGTAAAAAAAGACCTCTCTACGAAGTACCTGTCTTATAACCTTGTTCAACATCAAGTTCCTGTGTATAATCAGTCTTGCCTCCATGAAATTCTTCATATGCCCAGCTTGAATTTTTCCTGTAATCATTTAATGCCTCTTTCTATAGATTTTCAGAGTGTAGCCTCTTTCAAGAATGATGTTGGTAAGAGATGACAATGTATAGGACGTACATTCACAACTATTTGGTGGCTTCCTGACTGAACTGGAAACTTACCCATCCATATACCAAAGGAGGCAAAGCAGGACTGTCCTGACTGAAGCAAGGTGGGACATGTAGGAGGAAACAGAAGGAAATAAAGAAGGCAGAGCTGGCTAAGTCTCTTGGGAGTTTGGTCTCTCTGGAAGGCTTTAAATCTCCCAGGCTTTCCACTTGTAATCTAATATCCCCCCTGTGGTTAATAATTTCTGGCTGTTTTTCTTGTACTATTTCCTGAGGGAACGTTACCCTTAACAACAAATACCACACTGTATCAGAAAAAAGACCAAGTAAAAATGGCAAGTGGGTGAATGTAGAACTTACCAACTCACACATTAATTATCCCTGGTGAGGTGAAGTGTGGGCGAGCTTAATAAAGCTTTTCAAAGCTACATTTCAAATGGCTGATAGATCTCCACAGACCCTGCCAACACATATGCAGCGTAGGCATTATTTTCATTGATCATAACTTACAAAATTGTCAGAAAAAGTTTTAAAAAATATGCAGCATAATCCTAAGATATCTTCCCATTAATTAAGTTAGAACTCCTTCATGTATGTAATCTTAATAAAGTGTTCTAATTTAGTGGCATTTATTGGTACAACAAACTATGACGTGATTCTCTAAGACACTGAATTCTAAGATATGCCAATACTGTTGATGATCATCATTAATTAGTTGTCATTTGAAACTCTACAAATAAAACGTACATGGGATTTTTTTCCCCAATTGCTTTAAAAAAACTATATAGGCTCAAATATTAGCAACAAGGCTATTCATAAGAGAACCTGGAATGCTGAAAGAAGCTCACTCAATTTTGATACACAAAAGCTTATTTAATCTTTATTTTGTTTTTGGAAATTAAACCTTTAAGTGAGTCCAGATTTCTCCTTACACATTTGGATTGAAAGCATTATGTAAATATCTCATTTACATATATTACACTATAATGGCAGACAATCACTCATGCCTGTAATCCTAGCACTCTGGGAGACCCAGGCAGGAGGATCACTTGGGGTCAGGAGTTCGAGGTCAGCTTGAGCAAGAGTGAGACCCGGTCTCTATTAAAAATAGAAAAAATTAGGTAGGCATGGTGGTGTGTGCCTATAGTCCCAGCTACTTGGGAGGCTGAGGTAAGAGGATTGCTGGAGCCCAGGAGTTTGAGGTTGCTATGAGCTAGGCTGATGCCCCAGCACTCTAGCTCAGGTGACAAAGTGAGACTCTGTCACAAAAAAAATAAATAAATAAATAAAGATTTTCAATGAAAAATTGTTTTATCTGTATAAATTTCCTTTGTTATTTAAGAAAAACCAATGATTGAGCCAGTTCATGCATTTATCACATTTGAAGTCTAACACTCTTTTTCCATAATGAGGAAAATCTCATTTTTCCTGGCACTTTGCATAGGGTGTACTTTTTGTTTAACTAGAAATTCTGGACTCTGAGGCATGGTAAGCATACTGGTGGTCAGCTGATAATCAGCTCTGTGTGTTCTTTGGTGTCAGTAGTACTTGAGCTCAGCAGCCCTCAGTAAAAGTGGGGAAAAACATGACCTCTTAGAACCATGGCAGGAACGATGTACACCTCTGCATGAAATGAATGCCTTCCACACACATCGGGGAGGCCCAGTGGCCACCTGCTGCCCTGGTCCAGAAGGAGCCATGCCACAGGCATGTTAGGAATGGGAGCAGATCTGGCGGTGAAGAGCAGCCTGCTTCCCATCCCCCACTGGGGCTAGTTCCTCATTACCTTTGAAAGGGGTGGCCTTGCAAAAATTAACAGGAAAATATCTAATCCTGCAATTTCCTGGTAACAGTTAAAGATCTATCCTATGAGTTCTCTCACTTATAGGTACCTTGAAGTTCTATTTTGCACAACTTCTGAAAAGAGCTGAACAGACAGAAAAAAAAGATGTAAATCTTTCTCTTTCAAAATTGCCTTTGAGAATCTGCTTTTTTACAGTCTGAAAAGTTCCTGAGTGAACAGCAGGGTGTGAGCTTCACGCCTCAGCCATATTTCGAGGGCAGAGTCACATCTCCTGCGATAATCCTATCTCCAAGGAAAGGTGGGGGAGCCAACTCTTGGCCTTTGACATCCTGCTGCTGAGAAGAAAGAATGGAGTCGATGCAGTAGTGCCCTGTTAATTTGGCTACAGCCATAAACCTTCTTCACCCCCTAAATAAAAATCCTGAATACCTGGTTCTCTCTGCCAGTATTTGCTACCTCCTTCACTTCTGTGTTGGCCCTTTCCACCCAAGGAAAAGTGAACAAACTTCTTTCTATCCTAATCTTTGTCAGGAGAAATCTTTCTCAAAACTCATGTGCACTAGCTCTCACACCCTAACATTCTTTCCTACTTTTAATAGCATGTGAACATATGCTGCACCAGTGGCCACATGGACTAGTGGTGGCAGGGAAGAAGGCTGTGGCAAGAGAAAGTGTGGGAGCTGATGAAGGATTGCATCTCCACTTTTCCCAGGGAATGTGCCACCAGAGGCCTTGTTTTAGATAGGAAAAACCAAACTGTTTCGCCTCCTCTCACATTCACCACTCAATACACTGTCAATGCTTCATTTCTGACACCAGATGTGTAGCCTTTTCCCCATACACCAAGCAATTGTCCTGCAGACACCAACAGCGTGTCCTACAATTCAATTCTGACACCACCTACCTGGAGCTAGAGTCAAACCCCACAGGTTAAGGGCTCAGTCTCCCAAGACTGGCCCCACTTCAGATGCCAATCTTAAGCCTTGGTCTCAGGAACTTCTGACCAACCAGCTCTTGGGGGTTCCCCTGACCTCTTCTTTGGGTTTGATTAATTTGGTACAGCAGCTCACAGAACTCAAGGCAACAGTTTACTTATGTTTACCAGTTTATTACCAAGGACATTACAAAGGAGAGAGATGAACAACCAGATAGAATAGATGCATACAGCAAGGTATGAGGGAAGAGGTGTGGAGCTTCCATACCCGTTTTGGATGTGCCATCCTCTAGGTACCTCCACATATTCAGCATCTAGGAAGATCTTGGAACCCTGCAGTTCAGGGATTTTTATGGCAGCTTCCTCATGTAGGCATGATTGGTTATTAACTCAATATTCAGTTCCTCTCCCCTCTCTGGAGGATGGGAAGTGGGGCTGGAATTCCAACCTTCTAATTATGGCTTGGTCTTTCTGGTGGCCAGTGCTCATCCAGGAGCCCACCAAGAGTCACCTCATTAGAACAAAAGATGCTCCTATCAACCAGGAAGTCACAAGGGATTAGGAGTTCTGTGTAATGAACCAGAAACAAAGACCAAATAATAGAGCAAAAGATGCACCCAACACCTTTATTGCTCAGGAAATTTCAAGGGTTTTAGGAAGGATCTCTGTGCCAGGAACTGGGGAGAGTGACCAAATATATATATATTTTTTCTTACTATTTCACAGCTCTACTCATAAACATGTTGATGGGTTTAACATTTCTTACATTAAACATATGATGCAATGTTAGATACATGCATCTCTTGTGGTATCTCAGAAGTTACTACCAGTAAATAGCACCTCCTTAATCTTAGAACCCAGCTTCTGGATTAGTTAAAATTACCATGTCCTTAAAGATCAATTCAGATGCCTCAATTTTTCTAAACTGAAAAGTTCTACATGGCTGAGAAACAGCCTTTTGGTGGGTGATTTTTTCTGAGATTTTTATTGTTTATTGTTAAACACATTGAACACATACAAAGACAAAACAGCTTTAAGTTCAGGTCAGGGGAAGCTACAGTTTATCTATGTTGAGAAAATAAAAATGCTACAACTTATTTAGTTATGGTCATTTGAGTATGGAGAGCCTGAGATGAGTATTGACCTTAAGGTATCTCACCTATTCAGCTCCCACTTATGTTTCAATTTATATTGGTCTGGATTTTCTGTCCTGAATTTTAATATTCACTGTTTACAGCTGTTCATTGATTACCTCTCATTTGTTTCCCAAAAGGCATGTTTTCTTCAAATGTGCCTCATAAATCACTTTCACCCATTCTCCCATTCAGGCAGGATATGTTCTTTTCTAAGGATAGATGTGGTAGCACAATTTGTTCTCAATCCAAATGATACAAAATTGGCTGTGAGACACTGATCACATTTCTGCTTTTATCTCTCCCTGCTTTTGTAAAAGATACCTCCTTAGCACACAGCTCAGATTTCTGTTCCCCTTGGTAAAATGAATGTAACGTATTTAATTTTTTTTTGGTTTTTAGAACTAGTTTTACTTTATCTTATTTTAATAATCCCTGCATTTCATCAGGAGGGGAATCAGAATTTCTGTTAGAATTCCCTAACAAAGGCTCAGCTCACAAATCCTTAAAATGTTATCTTACTTCTCATGAATGATCATTTTCTTGAATGTTGATTATCATCATAGGCTGATGCTGTAAGAGGGAGCCCAACTGAGTTGCTGACAGATTGTGGCATTTTATGAAGAGGAGCAGGTCTTTAGCTTGGGGGTTTGGGTTTTAATTTACTCAGGGAGTCACTAATGTGCCAACATCCGTCACGCAGACTTCACATAGATGGGGCCTCCCCTGGGGCACAAATCCCCTTCTGTCCCAGGCTCAAGAAGGGCTCTTCCTGTGGAATGTGGCTGCTGTGCCCCTCCCTCCTTCTCCTTCCTCTCCTCTTCCTCCAACCCAACTGCTGCTGCCTGAAGGCCTGAACTGATTCTTGTCTTGAGGCTCAGGCTGACCAAACTGGAGCCCAGGAAGCATTTGAATAGATGGGCAAAATATCCTTCACAGCTTGCCAGAATCCCAAGGGTCTGATTCCAGCTCCTGCAACCTTTTTGAGAGGAAAAAGGAAAGCCCCAGACTATGACTTAAGTTTTCAGATGGAACTTGTGATAAATATTCACAAACCAATGATGTTACCAATGATGCTTCTGTTCTCTAGGACTATTAGCACACTATTACAATTCATCTGTATAATTCCTATGAGAACTGCAAGGTCTGACAATGGAAAACACAGAAAACTCTGCTCTGTTTTCATATAAGAATTCCCTCATGGGGAAATTTCTAATTTCACTGAAGATGACCAAGAGCTATCGATTTATTACAGATCCAGTTGATTCTCCTGCTCAGTTTATATTTCCCAGCCTATCTCCTATGTTTATATAGTATGTTCCCTTTGGAAAGGAAAGTTATAATCCAATTATGACGTTTTCCCCAGTGGTTGTAAAGTGTTTCCTTCAGTTTCTGTCAGCTGTATTTTAAGATGGAGAGAACTACTAGTAATTTGCCAACCTGCCTAAAAGATGTAAGAGTAGTAGCCAGATCATTCAGATAACACATAACATACTTCAAAAAAGTATATAATGGCTGCAAATATTCCTATACATATTCCCCTCAAACATATGGACAAAAACTTCTAGGAGACAGAAACATCATTTGAAAGAAGTCAAGACAAAGTAATGTATTTTGGATACATACTACATTCATGAAATAGAATATTGACTTCTGGTGATACTATACACTATATAAGTTTTGGGTTAGGATGGAAGAATCTTTTACTAAATAGATAGTCTGATGTTTGGGAGATGTGCTTTTGGGTAAATATTGTTCAATTGCATTATATTTTGTAGAGGAAGAGATCTTACATTTTGAAAGACTAATATCATTTGATCTTCTTAGTATAAAAGAGAAATTATAGGTTTTATACCTTTACTCGGTAGTAAGTGAATGGAAAGCATAAACTCCCATATATGACACACTTTAAGTCTCACAATAGGCTACAAAAGGCAGAATGAACAAGTTATTGACCTATCTTTTTAATTTCAGCTTCATACCATACTGGGTACCATTTTCTGTAAGTATGGTGTTAACATATTTCATGTGATATATTAATCAGTGACACCCTGATGTGTCAGGCAGCCAGCTGTACCCGGCAGGTTCCCATAACCTAGCAGATGGCCTACCATTCAAACACACTACAACACCTGTTCTTCAAGGGACTCCTAACCCAGGCCTTTTCCCTAAACTCAAAGAGCTTTTTTTCAACTGTGTTTGGAAGTCATTCTGTTTTCTTTCATTACACAAGAAAACAGTTTATATTTCAAATCTCTGTTGGGGGTCAGGGTGGGGCAGAGATAGAGAGAAATGTTTTTGAGCCCACAGTAGCAAATAAATGGAAGTACATATAAGTATAAGGTGGGGGCGAGGGGGAGAGAGAGATTGATTTGTGGCCTGTAAGCAGATGAAACCAGGAGGTAGGATCCACACAGCTGCCCTCTGCTCACTGCACCATCTGCTATGCAGCTGTGACAATACCAGGGGCTGCCTAGACAATTAACTTACCCCTGCAGAGGGCCACTCATGAGCAGGATGCTGAACCACCTTTAACCTAAAGAGCAACCAAATTGTCCAAGAGGATGGGTTAATGCCAATCCATAGCCTATTTAAAATGATTTGGGCAACAATATCTTGAGATAAAATATTAATATTTAATTGTTTTTTAACTTTTAAGGAACTAGGTCATTAAAAAAAGTTTTATCTTGGAATTTCATTTCTTTATAATTATCTGAGGGCACAAGTTTGCATATTTAGATTAGTTAGTCCCAGTGCCATAAAAAAAAACAGCTGGTTACAGATTCCTGAACTATTTTGATCATAAAGAGCACTAAGAAGTTCAATGGGCATTGTGGCAAAAGTTAAATGCATAAAAATCCCTTGGATAGTTCTCTTTAAATTTTAGAATCTATGAATGACTCTGTTTATTAAAAGTATAATTATAAGTACCTGAACTGTAACAAATCAGTATTTGTATATACTCAACTCCAACTCAAAATTCAGATGTTACTGTTAGTTTGAATTAGGGCAAAATGGTAACCTATAATCTAAAATAAAACACAACCAAGCTATGGTAAAACTAAATCTCAAAGTTCTTCATTATAAGGCAGCTTAATGAGAACTGAATCAGGCCACAGGACAGAAGGATTTCTAATTGTAAAATAAAACAAAGCAGGTGATTAGATTGACAAAGAGGATGAATATCTGATTCTGAAAACCAGAGCCAGTTTGACAATAATTACTACATAGGAAAGTTCTTGATTAGGCATTTAAAATGCAGGAACAAGGGCAAAGATGAAGAGCTTCCAGAAGTGGGGGAAATGAAAACCTTAGTAAATTTTCATACTTCTTCACAGAATAGTCAATTGCTATTAATATTTACAGATGCTTGAGGTTATTTCATCTAATATATTCTCTAGCATTGTGGTACCCAGTATCGGTCCTATCAGTCTGTGGCCTGTTAGGGCCACACAGCAGGAGGTGAGCAGCACTAGTGAGAGAGCAAAGCTTCATCTGTATTTACAGTCACTCCCCATCACTCACATCTCTGCATAAGCTCCACCTCCTGTCAGATCAGCGGCAACATTAGATTCTCATAGAAGGGTGAACCCTACTATAAACTGTGCATGCTCTGCAGCGATCTAGGTTGGATGCTCCTTATGAGAATCTAATGCCTGATGATCTAAGGCGGAGCTGAGGCAGTGATTCTAGTGCTGGGGAGCAGCTGCAAATACAGATTATCATTAGCAGAGAGGTCTGACTGCACAATAAATGTAATGTGCTTGAATCATCCCCAAACCATTCCCCTCCACAGACATAACCTCCCCCTAACCCCCGTGTCTGTGGAAAACCTGTCTTCCATGAAACCAGTCCCTGGTGCCAGAAAGGTTGGGGACTGCTGCTCTAGAACATTTCCTAAAAGCTTTTTAGTGAATCTTAGAAGGGGGTGGTCCAACAGTGCTGGAAAAAAGCATTTCCTAACTGTAGCTTTGACCTTCTGGAACCAAATGGGGCATACGAAAGCCAGAGTGAGCAGAAGGAAGAATCTGCAAGTGTGTGTCCTGCACAGATGCATCACTCTCCCTGCCTGCCCTTGGGTGGCTCTGCAGAGCAGGGATTATTTGAGGGCTACTGTGTGGCAGGCTCACTGCTGGGTGCTGGGGGTCCAGCGCTAAGTCAGACAGATCAAGTTTCGGAGGAAAGAAAGGGGAACTAGAATGAATTCCAGTTACTGTCCTATCTCCCAGTACTCACTGCATCAGGTTTGGGGGTTGGGGGAGGAAAAGAAGAAAGAGGAAAGTAGAACTGAAGGAGAAAAGGAACAAAGGATATAGATATGAAAGCCAAAATAAACACAACTCATAAATAATAACGGCTAATAAATCTCGAGAACTTACTCAAAATAGTACTGTTTTATTTATACACACACTTATTTACATGTTAATATATAATACATATTATATATTACATATTTATATTAATATGTATCTAACATTTTTTTAAGAACGACAAATTCTAAAAACACTACGAGCAGTGGTTGAATGGTTAAAAATAAACCTGATTTGTAGTATGCCAATTTCCATCATTGCCAATTTCAAGCTACCAACCTGACAGTCCTGAACGTGGGAGCTGGGGAGAGATTCACATTTGTATCACAGAGATGCAACAGATATAAATAACCTCAAAAACATAGATAACAGTAAAATAATTGTAGTCAAATAATTAAGAAGTGATGAGTTTTGAGTATTTATTGCCTTTGAGTTGATATAATTTATTTATTAAATAATATAATAATTTAATTTTTAATAGGGGCTATGTTTAACGATGGCTTGCAAATTCCTGAAAATTTAACAATTGGCTTTTGCAAACAGTAACAAGCCTTCATACCACTACCTATGAAATAAGTACTATTATTATCCTGACTTTACATTAAAAGGAAACTGAGGGCCAGAGAAGTTTAGTAATTTGCCTAAGAGTCCACAATTGGCTGAGCTGGGATTACAAACTCAGGCTCCAAAGTTTTTCTGCTTCTCTGATGAGGAAGTACAGACTTGAAACAGACCCCAGTGATCCCAAGTTCATCTCTATTTACATTCTAATTACTGGTTGTGGGTATTTTGATAGATCTGGGGGTGGGGGCAGGTAGCTTTAGGGAAGGATGGATGATTCTCCAGGTTGGATAGGTAGAAGGCTGGTTAGAGAGAGACCCAAGAAGCTAAAAAGCATTGCTGTCCCTCCTCTGAGTCTGGCAGGAAGCTGCATCTGAACTCAGTCTCAATATGCAGAATTTTGTTGAACATACTTTGAGAGAATAGCAATGTGAATTTACTTTTCTTCTTAAAGTTAGCAGAAGATGTCATTTCAGGCTAAGATGAATGAATTGATAGAAATCTAACAGTCATTGGGCTAAATCCATATTTTCTCCAGAATCCCCACAGAGATTTCTGAGTGGTCATAATTCTAAATGAGAAAGACATAATATTTAGGGGGAAAATGTTATTCAAGCAAAGAGTTAGCTATGAGAGTTAACTAAATATTGCTGGTCATAACCATTACTAACACTATATTGACAAACAGCAAAGTACTTTCTGTCATGACTTATAGCAATTCTCATTTAATGTATATATTTTGAAATAATAGTTATTATTCTAAAATTTAGAACAGAATAATATATATCCTATAGAACAATGGTCTCCAACCTTTTTGATACCAGAGACTGGTTTCATGGAAGACAGTTTTTCCACGGACTGGGGGTGGGGGCCTTGGATACCTCACATGTGCAGTTTGCAGTGTGGTGTGTGCTCCTATGAGGGTCCGATGCCCCAGTGATTTGACGGGAAGTGGGTGGGGTGGGGGGGTGCTGGGCTCAGGCGGTGATGTGAGCTACTACAGGGAGCTGCTGTGGGTGTAGTAGGTGAGGCTTTGTTTGCTTGCCTCCTGCTGTGCAGCCGGTTCCTGGCCAGCAGTCAGGGGTCTGGGGGTTGGGGACCGCAGCTATAGACTGGACCACAGCTATAGACTATTAGATAATTTCGAATAGAATATTAACATTAACTTTGATATTATGTATAAGATTTTTCATTATAATTGCACATTTTAATGATCTGTAACTAATAAAAGCAATTTGTACAATTAAATTGCTTTTTGCTATGACATTTTGTGATGAACTAATGAATAACTCTAGACTCATAAATAAATGTATTTCAGTGAATTAATTTTATATTTATAACCTATGGTCCAGGGCTGCATACTTATGAAACTCAAGCAAGTGAAAAAGAAAATCCATATTCATTTTTGACAAAAAATGTAAATCATTTCAAAAATCATTTTAAGTGAATAAATGTATAAAAACATTAATTGCTTGGAAGCTAATTTATTTGGGTTATGAATTTACAAAGATTGTACTTCCTCTGATCTCCATAGTAATAACAGTAAAACAAGTTAACAGAAGAGATTTCTCTTAATCTCCATAAAAGGGGTTAAAGCCCTTATTCAAATTTAAACCATCAAATTAAATTTACATTCAGTCAGTTTCAAAGATTAAAAAGTCTATCAATATATGTGAGTGTAATTTTCAATAACCAAACAACCCAATTACCAAATTCAGTGCTAAGCACAAGCGTCCATCAGAGCATAAAGATAAAAAACGTTTTAATCTATTTCAAATATCACTAAACAACTCATTAAGACATTTTCTTAATGAACCTATATAAACTCATTAATTTTCTTGTTCAGTTTTTCCTAGAGACGATTCTACTGATAAATGTGGGCCACTCATTCACCGGCTGCCAGAGGTAGAGTCCAGGTCATGCTAACAACCGCAGTGGGAAAGGAACTGAGAGGAGAGCTTGGAGGTAGAGCTCTCATCGTGGGATCTGGGCAGTGGCCTTGTAACCAGAACCCCTATATAATTTTTATAATCTTCTTGCTTAAGTAACTACTCAACTCTTTGAGTTGTTTCCCAGAAATGATGGACTCAAACTGGTGACCTCAAGTGATCCTCCTGCCTCAGCCTCCCAAAGTGCTGGGATTATAAGTGTGAGCCAGCACACCTGGCCTAAAATAAGATTTTCTATAAGACAAAGAAGGTGAGATTCTGAGGACCCCAGGGGAGACTTCCTGACCCATGATTCACCCACCATCCCCCATGATCTGCCCCCAATGCAAGTAGCCCCTTGTAGGATACACGACCTGCCCCAAGGCATGTGGCCCCTCCTTTAAAAGCCCATTTTATCCCTTAGTCAGGGAGACAGATTTGAGGCATCTTCTCCTGTTCTCCCATCATATTAAAGATCCTTTCTTCCTCAGCAATTCTTATTGTCTCAATAATCAGATTTTTGCGTGACGAGCAAATGCACCTAGACTGAAACCCCCGTGTGGTTTTGACAATAGCCTCAGCAGAGTCAGGTAAATATCAATCCCTGCCTTGTCTACTGCATGTCCGTTTTCCCTCTTTCATGTCTGTACACAACCCCTGTCTGCTCTACAGCCTCCCAGAGTTACATAACATTTGAGACCTGTCAGTAGAAGACCTCAGAATAGTCTACTCTAAAGGTTCAAAGATTAGGTGTGGTAGTAGGGTAGGGATATGGCTTGAAAATTCTGCAGTCCCTTGTGCAAATTACTTATGCATAAGGAAGACATGAAAGAGTTGCTGAAAGGAACTTCTTTCATACGACTACTAATGTGGGCTTGGCAAGGACTGCCCCATGTTCAACAAAACCTTTTCCTTTACTTGCTGGCCACACAGCTAAACAGCATTTAACTGCCTCCCTTACATATGACTGAGTTATGGCTAACTCAGAATGAAGGCAGAACCAGGTCAACCATTTCTAGGCCTGACATACAAACTTCCTATGTGATCCTTCATATTTGCTTAGACCCCATTTGCCAGTGGGATGCAGAGGATCCAGCAGCAGAGTCTGAGGTCCTTAGCAGATGGCTCTACCTGCCCATCTCGAAGGAAGGAGAGAGTTCCCTCAATGCCCACATTGAAGGCTATCATACAGCCCAGAACATCATCATTAGACTTTGCATGAGGGCAAAAGACAAACTTTTGTTGTATTAAGCCACTGTCATTTTGAGATTTGATTGTCACAGTAGCTAGCTTTACTTGTCCTAGTACAATGGGGAAGGGGAAGTAGTTTTGTACAATATGAAATTTTTTAACCCTTATGCCTTTGCTAAGGCTGCCCCCTTTTTGTAAAAACTAAACTATTATTTTCAATGGAATGATGGCTCTTGGTACTTATTAGGTAACTGAAAAACAGCTATCTTTAGCAGAGAAACAAAAGGTGTTTAGAGGCTCAAAGAAGGAGAGAAAGGTATAGACAAATATATAAAATGTCTGACTTTTAATGATTTGATTGTATAATGATACACATACAAATCATGTAAAACTAAAAATGTAAGCAGTAATCTCTTCCTAAATAATGAATGAATATAAGAGAATATGACCCAACAGTTAGAGGAAATAAATAGGCTAAAATAATATTATACAGGATAATTATATTCTAAATGCACAACATTTTAAATTATAAAATTAGAAGAAAATTCTCTTTTAACAATTCCAAGAAGCCTCTCAAAATCATTATAGGTAAATATGACTTCTTTTTAAAAAAAGGGAAAAGGAATCAGTAAACAATATGTGAAAAATTAAGTAATCAATAAAGTGACAGTAAATAGCCTTTAATTCTTAATTTCTGACATATACTTCTGTAACTTAAGGCAATAATAATACTAAAAAGTTATTTGTCAGTAAAATTTACAATTAGTGTGATAGAAATTTTTTTATCCCCAATTCCCAAGACACTGGGTTCTTGAATTTTTTTATTATTTTTGTTCTGTTATTTAGAAAAGTTCTTAGTTATATAAATCCACAACCTATTGGCACACCTAAAATGGGCAGCCATACTAGACATTTAGGTTTGACCAATATGAAGTTCGAATATTTAAAAGGAAACCAAATGAGGACAATTATTTCTGAATTTTCATTTTGCCTATTATAATTTGAAGATATTAATGAAAAATAAAAAACACTAAAATGTAGCTTAAATAATAATACAAATAAGTATCACATTTAACATCCAACAAACTACCAACATCCAATGAACTACCAATTGCCATTCAAATCTGTCTACTTCTCTCCCTTCTCTATTTCAAAACATGGTTTTAAAGATTTAAAGAGCCGATGTTTTTTGAAAGCATCTTCTAAACTCTAAAGCATTATGTGCATGGAGCGTAAGATATAATCATTCAATCTAGCTGATTAGAGGAAAACTGCACATCTTAACATGTAACAAAGATATATGAGACTTAAACTTCCTCCTTTCACCCCACACTCCCACCATCACATCTGGGAACATGAAGAGTTAGATATACTCTTTTGTTTATTCAAATAACATCTGTGTAGGTATGGAATATCATTTTGACACCCCTCTCCTGCTCTTTTTTTTTTTTCCCAAAGAAGAGAAATAGAAAGGAACCAGAAAGATAAAGATGCCAAGTAAAACTTTATCAATTAACAAAAGGAGGACCAGCCCTGTGAGATTTCCATGAGTCATTGTCCCATGGAATTTCTCCATGATCACTGCCCTGTTTCACATTTATAAAACAATCACATATTGGCACAAAGCTTAACATTAACAGATATTGTCTCCACAATCTCTCACTTTTCCCATTATATCCTTAAGATAGTTACTAAATGTTATTTAGGAAATAAAGAAATATTCCTTTTTGTTGTTATGCATGCCTCTGTCAGCTTGAGGCTTTAGAATATGGTGTAGGTTTCTGAAGATGAGCACATCGGAGTTGGAAAAACTAATTCTTTAACAGCTCCATCATTTTATTTTATTTTTACATGTATACAGTGACACCATTATATTATTCTTGCCAATTACACTGTTGCAGGGGACTTAAATTTTTCTGCTAGAGAAAGGTCTTACAGGCATACAGGCATAATGAAAAAGAGGTTCTGAGGGAATGGATTAAACAGGATGATTAGAAAAAGAGATGACAGGTTGGCCTATACACCTGTAAAGACCTTAATAAACTCTTTATTTCCTAATGACCTTAAGGATTAAGCTCACTGATATTAGCATGACATAAAAATATGACAATATATCTTCCCCATTCAGGTTTTAAAAAATTAATATGACAATATATCTGAAAGCAATGCACGCCTAAAACTAATTCCATCATAAGGTGAGTCAGCCTTCTGAAAATAAAAAATAAAAAATTCTCCCAGTCCTGAGTCTGTGGAGTGAGGCTGTTAATCACTCAGGCTATAAAGTTCCACAGACCTGGTTTGAATCCAGCCTCTGCTACTTATCAATGACCTGGGCTTCGTTTGATCTCTTTTAGACTCAGCTTCTTCCTCCCCACAATGGATATTAACAGTGTTTGCCTTATCAGGCTGCTGTGAGGATCAAACAGCATAATGTGTGATACTTCTTAGATTATTGCCTTGTATATAACCAGCATCTAATAAATGTTTGTGGTTTGTCTATTATTATTGTTGTTGTCATTGCCATCATTATTACTACAATACAGCTAATTTTTAAGGCCAAATTTGCTGATGTCAGAGCCATGGGATACTAGTAAAAATGTGTCTATGAAGTCCATAATGTGATTTTTTAAGATGTTTTCTAAAACCTGTTTCCTACTGAATTTTTAAAATATTTTCTCATTGTAATCAAAAGAAGCATCCTCTGCCACCTAGTGGCTCCTTATGACCAGTCAAGAAAAACATGACACCAAAACAAATCACAAAAAACAAAACCTATATTTATTTTAAACAAAGGGCCTATGCTGTAGATTTTCAAAAGAAGCAACATATAGAAGAAAGAAAATTAAATTTAAAATGAAATCCTATTATTTTCTCCATAGTATTATATTGTTCAAATTGCTTTTGAATAATTAATAGCATCTTTTCAGAGTGACTAGAAACCTTTATAGCTTTTAGGCTACAGCTATGTTCCCTGGTTTCTTCAAGGCAGAGGTGATGTACCAACATAAAGATTTTATCTTCTATGCTTTTTAAATACAAATCAAACAAATACTGATTTTTAAAAATATATAGAATGCTCAGGGGCCTCATTATTATAATTCTTTAAACTAAATATATATATTTACATAAGAATGATAGAAGCTCACTGGGCAAAAGACCAGTAGGCTTGAGACTCAGGAAGAGCCGATGTCTCAGTTCAAGTCCGAAGGCAGGAAAAAAGCCTATGTTTTAGTTGGAAGGCCATCAGAAAGACAGAATTCTCTCCTCCTCAGGGGAAAGTCAACCTTTTCATTTTATTCAGGCCTTCAACTGATTCGATGAAGCCTACTCAGATTAGGAAGGGCAATTTGCTTTACTCAGTCTACTGATTTAAATGCTAATTTCATCCAAAAATGCTGTCACAAAAACACCCAGAATAATGTTTGAACAAATATCTGGGCACCCTATGGCCCAGTCAAACTGACACACAAAATGACCATTGCAACAGAGGATCTGCAATAGCAGGTTCTGGAACCTGCAAGAAGCTCCATGTGTTTGGGTTCTAAGGTTCATCATCAGGGGAGTAGATAGAAAGGTAGATGGGGGTCAAATTCCCAAAAGCCTTGAATATGATGCATCTGGACTTTAACCTGTGGAATATTGGGAGCCACTATAGTTCTCTGCAAAGGAAATTAGATGATGATAATAGAAAATATTGATTGGAACAAAAGCTACATTAAGTACCTTCTATGTGCCAAAAATATCTTTGTTTCCAAATATTATTTCAATTCTTACAATAATCCTTGAAACTTTTTCTTGGTTTTGTTTTACCTTAGTTTACCTATTGGGAAACTGAGGCTCAGAGAAGTTAAGTAACTTACATGAGGTCACATATCCAATAAATGAGGGAGCCTGGATTCAAAGATGATCTATCTCTAGAGCATGTGTCCATTCTAGTGAGCCACAAGGCCTATGCCATGCTTCTTGATATGGTCACATTTGTTTTACTACAATAAATAATGTTCCTTTATTTTGATTGACTTTTTGAGAATTAGGGAATTTATTTTGAGGAGTAGGGGTTGTCTCTTAAAATGTTTTTGTCTACCATTGTGCACAGTAAGTGTTCAAATGTTTGCTGAATGATTCGATGCTGTCTGCCAGACTCCAGAAAGGTTGGGTAGAAAGTATTAAGGAGAAGCATTCTCAGACAGAATTGCACTTTCATCCAGTTGTCATAATTGCACCAGGAGGCAATATTTGAACAACTCTTCTAGGCTTTCTGGGATACCCTATATTAATATCATGAATTGAGGATGTGTTACATATAGCAACTGTGAGGCACAGAGGGATTGCATAACAAGTCTAAGTTCTCAGTCTATTAATTGGTAGTCAGGCTTCAAAGCCAAGACTCCTAAGCACTTTGCTATGCAGTCACACTGAGCTAGACTGCTTCGTAGTGGAGATTTGTCTACTTAATATGATTTAGCAGGGTGGTCAGCTGCTAGGATGATAGTGGAGATATGGGAAGACTATGAGCAGCACGAAGGGAACAATGACTTCCAATCCTGCTACTGTGCTCTAGGGCCTCCAGCCAAGGGGTGAGGGGGGCTCAAATTCAGCCTCTGCTTTGCTAGCAAAGTGATATGCCCTGGCCACTGCCCCTACTGAATCAGGTCTCCTGCAGGGCTGCCTCTGCCAGGAGGAAAGAATGCCTTTTCCTAATTTCCATGAAGGTACCATACAAGCAAGCAGCCCTGCATAGGTATCTGATTTGGCAGGGACAGTGGGGAACAGACAGAGGGGACAGTGAGCATGTGAAAGAAATTATTAACCTTACAAGAGAAATCTAAAAGTTGGAGAGTCAACATGATCCTCTGCTTCGGAGTTTGTCCTAGAAAGATCCAGGGCACTGTTCAACCACTGAAGACTCATCTAAGAGTCAAGTCTTAAATGAATTTAAAATGACCAGTTTATAATACGTGCCTTTCCCTGAGGACTGTTTGTCAAGTAACTGTTGGCAAGGTTGAAAAAAGTTGGAAAGGAAAGGTTATATTAATAAATACTGAACTTGTCTGAAAATAGAAATAATCTTAGCTAGCATAGAGGCAGGAGTTAATTTAGAAGACTTTTTCTAGTAATCCTGCATTGGATTATATGGGCAAGTCTGACTTTTAAAAAAAACTATAGCAAACCATGATTATTTATTAAGACCACCATTATTAACTGTTGCACATTTTCTGCATTGGTACATTCCTTGAACATTGAACATTAGAGGTATATACCTGTTAGATATTAAATGTTAATGTAATCAGAAAGTCAAATATGTAATCAGCTTGTGGTCATGATCTTGACTTTAAAAAAGGGCAGAAATTCAAAAAACAAACTAACGAAGATTGTAGAATGGAATAAAAGAAATAGGTAGGAACATGTAACTCACCCAGAATTGTTTCTGGCCAGGGGACTGTTCTTTAAGGGCTGGGTGTCCACTCTCCCCCAACCCCTGTCCTATCCATCAGACACCCGATTCCGGACTACAAGTTTCATTTCAGGTGGGCACTATTACAGAATCTATCTCTAAAGGGTTCTTTCACTAGATATTTTATGAATAAAATAGAATGACTAATTGAAAATCATCAAACCCCCACTATGGAATGAGAACTTCTTAAAGTCCATTAAAGTTTTAATTTAACTGACACACACATACACACACACACATGCACATGTATGGTAGCTGATACTTTTTATATCTCCCTTTTCCCCATGTGCTGCTGGCATGTGATTTACATTTATGCTCTCTCAGAGGTGAGTGTGTTCTAACTCAGTGGATAACTCTTCAGAAAGTATCACTCATCACTATATATAGCTATATAACTATACCAAAATCCTGGCATACTCAAGTCCCGCAGTGGGCCCTGCAGAAGTTGGCCCTCTGTATACATGGGTTTCACACCTTGTGAATACTATGTTTGGTTAAAAAAAAGCTACATATCCATGGACCCATGTAGTTCAAACCTGTGTTGTTCAAGGGTCAACTGTATATAACAAAATATCAGAGAGTAATAAGTGTCATGAATTTTTTTAAAAAGAAGGATAAAGAAATGAAAGGAATAGTCAGAGAAGATCTCTGAGGAGGTAAAATTTTGGCAGAGATCTAGATGAAGTGGACAAATGATCCGTGAAAACATAAAGGCAAAAACATTCCATGGAGAGGTAAAGCAAAAGCCAAGGCCCTGTGGTGAGAGAGAGCTTAGAATGACAAGGGGTCCATGGATGGAGTGGAGTGAGGAAGGGAGATAGTGAGAAGGAAGAGGTCAGAGCAGTAGGCAGTTGCTACATCAGCTTCTGGTAAGGCATTAAATTTCCAAGTCTGACAGGAAGCCACCAGAGAATTTGAGCTGTGAAATAACATGATGTCGCAGAAAGGATCGTTTTGTGTGTATTAACCAATTTCCTTCTTATAGTAAAATTATGAGGTGGATCCTTCATTTCCATGTAACAAATGAGGAAACTGAGGATTAGAAAGAGTAAGTAGGTAGTGCAATAGAAATTGCAAGGCTGGTCTGTCTGACTCCAGAACCAGGTTCTTGGCCACCAGACCTAAGAAGCTACAACCTCCATGGAGCTGTTAGGTGTGGTAGCCAGCTTCCAAGGATAGCCCCCAGCGATTTCTATCTGCTTGTAGCATACTCTTGTGTGGTTCTCTCCCACAATAAAAAAGTCTTAAAAGGCCAAAAGGATGTTGTAGGAGAGACGATGGTGAATGGATTCAGAGACCAGGTCATAAAAGACATTGCTGCTTCTGCCTTGCTCTCTTGGATGGCTTGCTCTGGAGGAAGCCAGTCAGGAAGACCTCAAGCAGCCCCCATGGGACAGGCCTATGTGGAAAGGTGCTGAAGCCTTCCACAAACAGCTCACGCCGACTTGCCAGTCACATGAGGGCCACTTTGGAAGCAGATCCTCCAGCACCAGTAAAGTCTTCAGGTAACTGCATCCTGATCAACATCTTGACCACTTCATGAAACATGTTGAGCCAGAACCACCAGGAATTAAGCCACTCCTTACTTATTAGCACACAGAAACTGTGAGAGACAACGTTTATTGCTGTTTTAAGTTACTAAATCTTTAGGTAATTTGAGGCAGCAATAGATGACTAATATATTAGGCTTTAGTAAAAACAAATGCCCCTTATACAATTGGGTCCAAACATTAAGTAGAATGGAAATATTAAAAACCTGACCTTTTTATTTTGTCCAAATTCCTTTCTAAGAGGCCTGGTGAGTTATACCTACAAATGATAAAATCTCACCAAATGGGTTTTATTAACCCAATATAATGTGGTTTATTTCCCAACCTGATTCCAGTATAGCATCACATAAGAGATAAAAGATCCCCTTACCTCAACTCAAGCATCCTAGCAGACCCCTATCTTAACTCAAGCATTCCTTTCCAGTGACTCTGGGTCTTTAGACAAAGGTTAACTCTTTCAACCAACTGCCAATTAAAGAATGCCTAAAATCCATCTATGACTTGTAAGCTTCTGCTTTGAGATGTCCTGCCTTTTCAGGCCGAACCAATGTATACCTTCTATGTACTGATTTATGATTTTACCTGTAATTCCTGTCCCCATGAAAGTATAAAACCAAACTGTAATCTGGCCACTTTGGGCATATTTTTCTCAAGAGCTCTTGAGAACTTGTCCCATGGGTCACGGTTTGCACACATTTGGCTCAGAATAAAACTCTTTAAATTATTTTAGAGTTTGGATTTTTCTGTTGACAAATCTATTAAAAACCATATTGACTTGCCTTTAATTTTTAAAAATGATTAAGTGGTCATTGTTTATAATTATTGAATTTCCAAGAGATAATTATGTGTAAGTGTGGTAGATCAGTGTACTTACATAAAATTTGGTATTTATCTACTATAATTAATATAATATGTAAATATAAATTAACATACAATGTTGTTCCTTATTAATGAAACTGCTCTTTATATAATTAATAAATGGCCACAAGGTGGGAACTGTGGTAGGGACCTGAACTCTGCAAAGGTATAGGCATAGTTAAAATATATATATATATATATACACACACACATATATATATATAATCAGCCATTGTTCCCTAGCTTGCTTTTCTATAATTACTTACTACTCAGGAGTCATATAGATGATAGTCATAAAGATTTTTAGCTTTTCTTCATTGCTCCCATAGACAACACCATCCTTGCAAAACCTAAGCCTAGTTTTTGAGACTATCTTTCAGGTCCTGCATTTCGGTGGACTGGCTGACTCACCCAGCCTAGTGGCCCATTCCAAGGAACTAACTCATTTGATTTTGTGACCCCCACCCAGGAATCAACTCAGTGCAAGAATACAATTTCTACATCCCTATGTTTCCATCCTAAACTCAGCCAATCAGCAGACACAACTGCCTAGCCCCTTGCCTGTCAAACTATCTTTGCCCGCCATTTCTCCCAAATGCTCAAAGAGACGGATTTGAGAACTTCCTCTTGTCTCCTCACATGGTGCCTGTGATATTAAACTTTTTCTCCACTGTAATGCCTGCTATCTTGGTGTATGGGCTTCCTCTTGAGCAGTGGGCAATGAACCTGGTTGAGCTGTAACATTAACTGTCAATATTCATGGGCAGGGAAGCAGCACTATCCATGGCCAGCTATGCTCAGATAACCATCTCTATCTTGGTTCAGTTCAAACATTTATTGCTGTCCTGACTGTATCATTTATGATCCCCTTCTATGCCTTGGGCCATCTGTGTGGGAAGAGCTACTACTAGTTTCAGGGACTTTAATGCACATAGCCCCTAGTTAAAAAGGCCATGTCCTCCTTAGTCCAAGAGATAGATTTGAGGCTGTTTCTCTCATTCTCTTGAGAGATTTCTTTCATATTAAAAAATTCTTTTCTTCCATGGCAATGCTCACTGTCTCAATAATTGGCTGTCTGTGCTGCTAGCAATGAAACCTAGGCTGGACCGCTTTTGGGTTCAGTAACACACACTTTTCTTTCTCCTGAAATTGACCATACTTCAGAATTTAAGTCTGGTGTCTACAGCTTTAGCTTTCTTCATGCCTTTTGGACAATTATAATAGCATATATTAAATTAACCCTGAGCTACAAATCCCCTGTAACTTGCTAAGTAGTTATAGCAGTAATTAGTAACCTTTCAGATGGCTAAATCTTTATTAACTCTAATTTAGGGTTTCACATGATAGGGTCCTTTTGAACATCTAGACTTTTCTCTAGCTATATTTAAACATTTTATGCATGAACAAGTCATTATAAAATATTTAATAAGCTTCTTTAGAGTTAAATTTTAAAGCCAATCTCATAAATTTAGAATGACCCTAACTTTTGCCTTTCTGCATATAGATAAGACAGGAGAATAATAAATCTTCCTAATCTTGGCCAAAAGAGCTGTGAGCTCATCTGAGGAGCTATGTCCTTTCATAGTGAAGCATGGCCCCATGCTGCTTCAGCTGTGTTTTGTTTCTAGTTTTTGTGATAGTCTTCTGCTGCCACTAACTATAGCAATATGAAAAAATTTCTCTTGCAAACTCTGATATACAAAGACCTTTCCCCTTTGACTATGTCAGTGATCCTGTTTACTGTATTATCTGTGAGATAATAATTTTCCTCTTATTCATCTATAATTGTGAATATATATATGAGGATCTTTTCACATACATGTTGGAAAAAGTCTAACTTTTCAGTTCATTCCTTGTGATGAAGTACCCGGAATGAGGTTATAGAGTATATGACCATATTTCTGATTCTTAAAACATATTTTCAAATTTTTTCCAAAAGTGCTGTTCTGATTTATCGGGCTACCAGCCATGTTTGATCACTACAATGTTGCAAGTATTAATTATTTTTAAATTTTAAAAATGTAATAGGCAAAAGAAATCCATACTTTTCACTTATGTATATATTATAAAGATACAAAAAATTTCATTATACTGATTGACTATATATGTGTGTATACATATGCACATACACATATAAGTTTGTGTGTATATATACACATATACATACACATATACACACACATTGGTGTCTGTTGAGTTAAGCACCTAGAATCTCTATGTCTTTCAGTAATCTTGATGCCTCTAACTCTTTGGGCTGTGGATTTAACTGGCTTGCAGAATCTGGTAACACCAATGACCTACAGGTACTGAAGAAACAATGTAGGCACAGTTCATAATCTGGGGCCACAATCCTGTGGGGGAGACACCAGTAAGTAGGCAAATACAATACTGTATGATAATTGTAAAGTCAGAAGTTCAGGGTTCAGTGGGTATACCAGGGAAGACACCTTACCCAGACCAATGAACTAAGGAAAGACTTTCTCAAGAAAGGCATACACAGGTAAAATCTGAGGATTTAATAGCTAGTTATGTGGAGATGGAGCAGGGCAGTCAGGAAATAAGGGGGGCAGTATACCTTCTACAAAACCCCAGAAGAGAGAATATGGCTTGGTCAAGGTATTGTAAGAAACCCAGTAGGTAGTGCAATCGAAATTGGAAGGCTGGTCTGTCTGATTCCAAAATCAGGTTCTTGGTTACCAGACCTAAGAAGCTACAACAACCAGGAAAATGGAGCTGTTAGGTGTGGTAGCCAGCTTCCAAGATGGCCCCCAGCAATTTTTGCATTCTTGTAGCATACTCTTGGTGGTCCTCTCCCACAGTGAAAAGGTCTAACCTTTAAGACCAATAGGACATTGTGGGAGGGCGGATGTCTTTTATGACCAGGTCATAAAAGACATTGCTGCTTCTGCCTTGGTCTCTTGGATGGCTTACTCTGGAGGAAGCTAGTCAGGAAGACCTTAAGGAGCCTGGGATAGGCCTATGTGGAAAGGTGCTGAAGCTGCCCACCAACAGCTTGTATTGACTTGCCAGTCACACAAGAGCCACTGAACCAGCCTGGTGGGGAGGAGGAAAACAGTTCAGCCACCAAGACCATTGTGTACCACCTTGATTAAGGCATTATGGGACCTTTGACTGAGTCCCATTTGACAAGATCTGCCCTACCCCCATCCTGCAGAAGTCTAAGATTCATCAATACTGTTGTATGTCTCTAGAGTCCATTCGATTTACTGCTGAAAAGCACTGTTTTGAAACCATCCATGGAGTATCCCCTGTACAGCAGCAGCCCAAGGCAGTTGATGGCTGTGACTGTGTGCCTGAGGGTCTATGGCTACAGCAACTACGTGTAGGGGACTGGCTGGTGTTTGACAACAGGGACACCTACACTGTGGGCAAGGATTCCTTCTTGTGGGGACAGAGGCCTGCTGTGTCACCTGTGTTATGTCCAGGTGGCCTGAGAAGTACTGCAGGGGCAGCTGCTGCCTATAGGACAGGATAAGGACACTGAGGGCATTTGTAAGCCTCTGTCCTGCAACTGGGAAATCACAGACACCCTGTGTGGGGGCCCTGTCTTCACCTTGGTAAGTATCATGTGAGTGAAAGAACCCCAGCAGGGCCACAGAGATGCCTCTGGGAGAGGTAAGGAAGACAGAAAACAAGGGCACTGTCTGGCCAGGACTCTAGTGCCCACTCTGCTGCCCCCATGCTCCACCTATAGTATTTCGGCCCTGTAAATAGAACCAGTCTTACACTCACTGTAGTTCAAATATGCAACATAAATCCTGTCCCTTCCAGCCATCTCTGCCTCCTCTATAGCAGAAGGGGCCTGGTCAGCCACGTGTGGGGATGTTCTTGGAGTCTCCCCCACCTTTCTAAATATGAAGCAACAAATATTTAACTTTTTAAATACTCAAGCAAATAAATAAAAAATACTGGCTCTATCAGACAGTATGAAAGAGATGGGCAAAAATTAAGTCTGGGTCATCAGAAAAGCCTCGATATAGCAGGGCCTTGGAAACTATATTAAGAAATTTGAACTTTATGCTAAGGATAACATAAGGCATGTAACTCATTCATTAAACAGTTTTAAGCAGGGAATGACATGACTAGCCTTGTGTTTTGGGAAGACCACTTTGATTTTAGATAGGAAAAGGGACTGTGGGGGATGCAAGTATTATATAAAGGTACTGAGACTAGTTAAGAACCTTACACATTGTAACAATCCACATGAGACAAGACGATGGCCATATTCTCTCTCCATCTTCGCATGGTCTTCCCTCTGTACCTGTACATATCTGTGCTGTAATTTCTTCCTTTTATAAGGATACCAGTCATATTAGATTAGGGCCCACTCTAATTACCTCATTTTAACTTAATTGTCTCTTTAGAGACCCTATCTCCAAATACAAGCACATTCTGAGTTACTGGGAGTTAGGATTTCAACATATAAATTTGGAAGAGCACACAACTCATCCCATAACACTGTTGAAAACTATTAATACAAAAACAACCGTCTAAAAATCTCTGGAAATTGTTCTTCATTACATACAGCAAATGAAGAAGAATTTTTTTTCAAGAAAATCTATGAAAACTCAGTAAGAACAGTGAGTGTCTATGGCATCTGAGCTGCCACAAACTCATTCTGACCCATCTCCCCTGCCCCCTCAGCTCATCTTGGTAGAATCGCTACTCTGGGTGGCTGGGACTAAGAACACAGGGCTTCCTCTCTCCTCAGCCCCCAATCAAGAGATACCAAAGCAGGCAACAGAAACTGTTCATGAGAGGACCAAAATGTCACATCTAACAAAGACTTCAAAGCGTCAATTATAAATATTTTCAAAGAATGTAAAGAAATCATGTTTAAAGAGCTTAAAAGAAGGTATGATGACAATGTTGCATCAAATAGAGAATATCAATAAAGAGATAAAAATTATTTTTAAGAAGTACCAAATGGAAAGTATAGAATTAAGAAGTACAATAACTGAAATTAAAAATTCACTACAGAGGCTTACCAGTAGATTTGAACTGGCAGAAGAAAAAAACCTGTGAATTTGAGATAGATCCATAGAGATTAGCAACCCAGAAGAATGGAGAAAAAAGAATGAAGAAAAATGAACAGAGCTTTAGAGAAATGTGGGACACCATTAACTGCATCAACATATGCTTAATGGGATTATTGTAAAAGAAGGAAAGGAGGGAGAAATAAATATATTTGAGGAAATAATGTCTGAAACCTTCAAATTTGTCAGAAAACACTAATCTAAATGTACAAGAAGCTCAATAAACTCAAGTAGGGCAAAATCCAAAGAGATCCACACCCAGACACATCATAGTAAAAATGTTAACAGCCAAAGACGAAAAGAAAACCTTGAATGCTGCTAGAGAAAAACAACTTGTCATGAACAAGGGAACCTCAATAAAATTAATAGATAGTTCTCATCAGAAATAATGGAGGCCAAAAAGCAGTGGAAAACATATACAAACTGCAAAAAAAAACTGTGAACCAAGAATCTTATGTATGGCAAAAACATCTTTCAAAACTGAAGTTAAAATAAAAGACATTCCCAGACAAACATAAACTAAGAAAAATGTGTTGTAAACCAACCCTCCTTATAAGAAATATTAAAGGAAGTTTTTCAGGTTAAAAGCAAGTGATCCCAGATGGTAATTTAAAATCATAAAAAAAGAGAATTTATACAGATAATTATATAATTATAAAAACAGTATAAATGTATATTTATGTTCCTTTCTTCTCTTAACTGATTTAAAAAGCAATTGCATAAGACAATTGTTTATAATTGTGTTCCTCGGCCTATGACATATAGAAATGGAATATAATTAACAATAACAGCACAAAGGTGGTGAGTGGGAACAAAGTTGTATTAGAGTAAGGAAATCACACCAGATGGTCACTTAAATCCACAGGAACAAATGAAGATAACCAGAAATGATAATATATTAACATAACAAATACTCTAAATATATACTCGCTCTTTCTTTTCTCAGCTTCCTTATTGGACATAAAATTACATAAATTAATAATTGTAACAATGTATTATGAATTGTAACATATACAGATACAATATGTATAAGAATAATAGCACACAAATTAGGAAGATTAAATAGACTTATATAGGAGTAATGTTTCTATATCCCACTAGAATTTAGTATAAATCTGAACCAGATTCTGATAAATTAATGTATATATGGTAAACTCTAGAGAAAATGCTAAAGAAAATCCTCAAAATATATGATGCAAAAAATCCTTATAGGTTTAAAATGTTACACTACAAAATATTAACTTATTGTAAAAGATAGAAGTAATGGAGGAACAGAGGAACAAAGTATTCATGAGACATATAGAAAACAAAAAATAAAATGACAGACATAAATCCAACCATATTAGTAATAACATCAAAAGTAAATGGATTAAACTACACAATCGAAAAGCAAACATTACCAGACTGGATAAAAATCACAAGATCTATCTATACAATGTCTACATGGGACATGCTTCAGATTCAAAGACACAAATAGGTTGAAAGTAAAAGGATGGGGAAAAATCATGCAAACAACAAGAAAACTGAAGTTGCTATACTAATATCAGACAAAATAGATCATAAAAACATTTTACTAGATATAAAGAAGGAAAAATGATAAAAGGGTCAATCCATCAGGAATATATAACAATTATAAAGATATATATTTCAGAGCCCCAAAATATACGAAGCACAAACTGTCAGATTTGCAGAGAGAGAAATAGACAATTTGACAATGTCTGGAGACTTCATTATTTTTTAGTTTATTTTTTTCCTTTCCTTTCCTTTCCTTTCCTTTCCTTTCCTTTCCTTTCCTTTCCTTTCCTTTCCTTTCCTTTCCTTTCTTTCCTTCCCTTCCCTTCCCTTCCCTTCCCTTCCCTTCCCTTCCCTTCCCTTCCCTTCCCTTTTCCCTTCCCTTCCCTTCCCTTCCCTTCCCTTCCTTTCTCCTTTCTCCTTTCTCCTTTCCTTTCCTTCCTTCCTTCCAGCTGGTCAAGTGAAGCAGTAGGAGTGGAGAAGGAGCACAGGAATCTGTAACTGGTTGTGATCAATTAGTTGTAAACACCACTGCACTCGGACCAACTAATGTTTGGAGACTTCAGTACCCCACTTTCAATAATAGATAGAACAAGCAGGCAGAAGATCAACAAGGAAATAGAAGACTTGAACAACACTATATACCAACTGGACCTAATAGACATCTACAGGACACTTCACCCAACAAAAGAAGAATGAAAATTCTCCTCAAGGGCTGGAATATTCTCCGGGATAGAACATATACTAGCCCATAAAATAAATCTCAATAAGTTAAAAAGGATACAAAATATGCTCTTTGATCACAATAGAATTGTTGTAGGAGGAGAAGGAGGATCATTCTCCTAATGACTGACCCAGAGACCAGGTGAAGAGGAAGACAAACATTTTATTCACCGGTGAGGTTCAGAGGACAGGGTCCACATTCTGAGCCCTGAACAAAGAGTGTAGCAGTCCTTTATATATTTTTTAGGAAGGGTGAGGGGCACAGTTACAATGTGGTTATCTATCTCTATTCTTACCAGGGGCAGGATCTTGAACAGGCAGTGGTAGGCATGCATGTCGGCCTTGAATTCTTATCTTTCTGGGGCAGGCCTGTTTTTGGAAGCAAGCAAGTTACAGAAGTCATAAAGTAAGTTTTACAACCTTAGTTCCTGGTACAGAGTTTCTATAGAATTTTTTCCTATTTTCTTTCTGTTTTGTTTCATAGGGGCTGGGGACTAATACCACAGAATGAAATTAGAAATTAATAACAGAAAGAAATTTGAGAAATTCACAAATATACTCCTAAATAACCAATGGACAAGAAAAACATCAGAAGGGAAATTAGCAAATACTTTGAGATGAACAAAATGATGGCAAGACATAATAAAAGCTACAGGATATAACTAAAGCTGTGTTGCGGAAATTTTAGAGCTTAAATGCCTACATTAAAAAAAGAAGAAAGATTTCAAATCAATAACCTATAGTCTTTCACCTTGAAACACTAGGGATAAAAAGGAGCAAACTAAACCCAAAGCATAAAGAAGAAAAGTAATCAAAGAGAGAATACAAAAACAATAGAGAAAATAAACAAAACTAAAAGTTGGTTCTTTGAAAAGATCAACAAAATTGACAAACCTTTAGGTAGACTGTCTTAGTCTGTTTTACCTTGCTATAACAGAATATCTGAGGCTAGGTAATTCACAAAGAAAATTGGCTTATTTAGCTCATAGTTCTGCAGGCTGGGAAGTTCAAGGGCATGGTCCTGGCTTCTGGGTAGGGCTGCTGTGTGTTAAAGGTCAAAGGGAAACAGAAACATGCAAAGAGAGAAAACACAAGGGGCATACTGGCTTTATAACAACTACTCTTGAGGGAACTAATCTATTTCCAACAGAACTAATCCAGTCTCACCATAGTCAGAACTCACTCACTACTGTGAGGACAGCACCAAGCCATTTATGAGGGATCTGCCCCCATGATTCAAACACCTCTCACTAGGTCCCACTTCCCAATACCACCACATTGGGGACCAAATTTCAACATGAGTTTTGGTGGGGACAAACTCAAACCATATCCAAACCATAGCACTAGCCAAGAAATAAAAGAAGACTCAAATTACTAAAACCAGCAGTGAAAAAAAGGGACGTTAATATAAACTTTACGGATAAAAAAGAGATTATAAGAGAATATTATGAACAACTTTAGGTTAACAAATTAGATAACTTAGATGAAATGGACATACTCCTAGAAAGACACAAACTACCAAAACTGACTGAAAAAGAAATAGAAAATCTGAATAGACCTGTAACAAGTAAAGAAATTGAATTAGTAATTTAAAACCTTCCGACAAAGAAAAGCCTAGGCCAAGATGACTTTAGTGCTGAATTCTAGCTAACATTTAAAAAAGAATTAATACAAATTCTTCACAAAACACTATGTTCCAAAACACAGAAGAGGAGGGAACATTTCTGCTGGGCCAGTAATATCATGATACCAAAACCAGACAAAGACACCACAAGAAAACTACAGACCAATATCTCTTATGAATACAGATGTAATAATCCTCAACAAAATACTAGCAAATTGAATCCAGCAATACATAAAAAAATTATACATCATGACCAAGTGGGATTTATACCAAGAATGCAAGATTAGTTTAATATCAAAAATCAATTAATTGGAACTATACAGAGAAGATTAGCATCGTCCCTGTGCAAAGATGACATATAAATTTGTGAAGAATTCCGTATTTTTATCAGTCATAAAAAAGAATGAAATAATGTCTTTTGCAGCAACTTGGATGAACTGGAGGCCATTATCCTAAGTGAAGTAACTCAAGAATGGAGAACCAAATGCTGCATGTTCTCACTCAAAGTGGGAGTTAAACTATGAGTACACATGGTCATCAGGAGTGGAATAATAGACATTGAAGATTCCAAACGTGGGAAGGGATGAAAAATTACCTGTTTGGTACAATGTATACTATTCAGGTGATAGGTACCCTAAAAGCCCAGACCTCATCACTATACAGTATATCCATGTAATAAAACTGTACTTGTACCCCCTAAATCTATTGAAATAAAAAATATATATTATGGGAAAAGAACCAAAAATCAATTAATGTAATATACCATATCAATAGGGCAAAGAACAAAAACCACATGATCATCTCAATAAACACAAAAAAGCATTGTCAAAATTCAACCCTTCTTCATGATAAAAACAGACAACCTTCCAGGAATAGAAGGAAACTTTCTCACCTATATTAAGGTTAACTATGAAAAACCCACACTAACATTTTACTTAGTGGTGAGAGACTGAATGCTTTTCCCATAAGAACAGGAACAAGACAAGGAGGTCTGTTCCTGTGGCCACTCTTGCCACTTCTATTCAACATTGTATTTGAGGTCTTAGTAGGCGTAGGATGCCATAATAAAATATTATAGACTGGGGTGGCTTAAACAACAGAAACTTATTTTCTCACAAATATAGGAAGCTCTCATTGTACTCAAGACAAGAGGTAATAGATGGAAACTGGTAGTCACATTTAGGAAATGTTTTGGAAGTAGAGTTTATACGACTTACTAACGGAGTACAGAAGGAGCAGGTAAAGAGAGAGAACAATAAGGAATCAATACGTAAATTTTTGGCTAGAGCAATCAATTGCAAAGGGGGAATCAAGAATTACATCTTTGGCCATGTGATGTTTGTGCTGCCTATTAGACATTCGAGAGATGTCCGGCAAGGAGTTGAACATACATATCTGTGGTTCCCAGAAGGGTCAGAGATGGAATGACAGGCATATTGAAGGCTTTTAAAGCCAAGATGAGGTTATTTTGAGGAATGTATTGATATGAAGAGAAAGAGGGGACCAGTAAAGCAACCTGGTGCATGCTGATGTCAAGTAGAGGAGGACCAGACAAGAAGTTTGAGAAGGATCAGCTAGTGAGTGAGGAAGGAGAAAAAAAAGTGAGCCACCCAGCACGAAAGGAAGTAAAGGTTTCAAGGAGCTGTGGTGACTGTACAATGCTGCTGGGAGTCAAGCTAGATGAATACCAAGAAGAAACAATTGGCTTTGTTATCATGCAGATCACCTGTGTTCTTGAAAGGTCCACTCAGTGAAGGAGTGGGGAAGTAGACCAGTTGGAGTGAGTTCAGGAGAGAAGGTGACGTGAGGAAGTGTAGTGGCAATAACTTTCATTTGACAGATGGGGCGGTGCACATTTTGGGTTGCATTTGTATTTACAAATATTTGAGGAAAAAAATCTCAAATATATGTTACAAGCCTTTTTGTCTACTTCCATTTCGAAGTTTTGATCTAGGATCTCTGTACCTACTGCATTTTTTTTTTAATTGAGGGATAACATACACCTGAAAGTGCATAAAGTGTACTAACCATAAATTGTACAGCTCGATCGTTTTTTACATATCTGTACACCCGTGTAACCACTGTTCATATAAAGGTGTAGACTACAAAGGGTGCCCCGAGAGGTTCCCTCTGCACTTTCCCAGTCTATAATACCTCAAAAGTAAAACAATATTCTGACTCCTATAAAGATCCATTACCTTTACTACACAATTTTTCAAAGGAAACAAAACTCTGAAGGGCATTTAATTGGAAACTTTTTAGTACAGTATAAGCTTACCAATTGGCTCCAGTAAATATCAATGTCAACCATCTGGCGCCAAAATTCTGGCGGCGACTTTTAAACCATCTTCTGCAAAGCACCGCCCCGCGCTCTACACCACGCCCGCCTGAGCTCTCTTCCTTCCGCACGACACTAGGGCATTCCGGGCGGGGGAAGAGGCCGCTCTTCTGTCATGCGCACTACGGAGAGAAACGCTTCCCTCTTTCTCTAGTCACCAAGCTCTGGGGCCAGACTCTGTCATGCGCATTGAGAGTCCTTTAGGCAAGTGCGGCTCGCCGCGCCGTGCTGCGCACGCGCAGAGCAGCACTCAGGGCGGAAGTAGAGGCTGCTGCTAGGAGGTGGGGCCACCGAGCTCGCTGGGAGGTGGGCAAGCGGCCGACATGGCGCGCTCCGCGAGTCCAGTGGTTTTGCTGGCGGTCCTGGTGCTGTTGCTTTGGGGTGCTCCCTGGACCCACGGGCGGCGGAGCAACGTGCGCGTCATTACGGACGAGAACTGGAGAGAGTTGCTGAAAGGAGACTGGATGATAGAGTTGTGAGTGCAGGGCGGTTGTCTCGGTCCTATATCTGATCCTGGACACACGACTTCACCCCCGCGTTCGTAATGCTGGTCCCAAGTTCCCCGGGACTGCCCCTCGGAATCGCGGAGCGGGCATCCCCTACTCCGGATCCCAGGACTTGCCCTATTCTCGTTCCTTACCCGGGAATATGAAGTTCCTCCTAGTGTGCACCCTAGTTTCATTTCTAGGTCTGTGGTGCGCTTAAAAGATTACGTGCCACTTCGAATTCTCTGTAACTTTTCTTCTCGACTTTGCAGATGGGATTGGGGTGGGGAAGGGCCGTGACTAGTTCCCATACAGTTATTTTAGAATGATCTTTCATAAACAGAGTTACAGACTTATTTTCATCAAGCTTTACAGAAGAGGATAATGAGCAGAATCTCTCCTCGCCTTTTGTCTACCCTTAAAAGATAGTCCACTTATACTGTTGGAGTTTGAGACTTTTTATTGTTTATTTTTTATGGATTAGGTACATTTATTGTAAATACCGAGTAAATTCAAGTTGGATTACTTTAAAATCTCAGTTTCCTATTTTTCCCTCCTCTTCTGTTTACCTTTCTCTTTTTCACTCCACATCTCGTTTTTCCTTTGGATGGGTATTTTTGCGGTGTAGAGAATGCCTTGCGTTGTGACTTCTAGGCCTTTGTAAGTGGTATTGCATTAAAAGATAAAATTAACAGATTTACAAATTAGATGTGATTATTATAAACCCTCAAGAGGTCATTTATCATTCGAACAAAATCGTGTCTCGTGTAGTGATTCCAATTTAATAATGTCGGTTCTACAGCAATAGGAAATAAACTATCTGCCTTTGCTTTAGCTGCTACATTGATGGTGGTTTTATCAATACTGGTGGTATTACTGATATTTATAAAAGCACCATGGAGTGTTACCTGTGTCCTGGACACTGATAAGCACCTTTACATATGTTATCGTATTTCATTCCCTACAAATTCTCTATGATAGGTATTTCCCCATCTTACAGATGAGAAAAAGATGCCTAAATACCTCAGCCTGTCCAGATGTTACTATGCTGGCTTTCTTTGGATCTCTAGAGTAGGCATGCAATAATTGTTAGGACACCCCGTTCTTTAACAAAGTTCAGGTGAGTGTTTTTCTGTATCGTGGATGCAACTAGGGTTGTCAGTTAAGGAAACAGGTGGAAATGGACATCACCAAGGGGGAACCCAGGGGCCAAATCAGTAACCTTTGAGTTATTTTTTTAAAAAAAGCTTAGAACATTTATATGAAGGGTAGGATAGGGGAAAATGTTTGTAGTATGCATATAATTTGCAACTCAGTGAAATGAATTTTCAGGCACCTTTGACACTTCAGAGGAGAGGAAATATAGCCAGTGACAGTGTTTGCTTTTCAGTCATTGTCATGAGTAACTAGTTTTAGATTGTGCCCACAAAATATTCAGTGTTATAAACAATATAGTAAGCAATAGTGATTATGAATTTATATGCAAAATATAGGCAGGTATTACTCAAGGTAATTTTTTAACTCATTTGATCAAACAATATAAATATAGCCGTCAGAAGTAGTATTAAGGGGAACAAAACTAACAAAACATTGACTATGGGGTAAATCCAAATTAGAGTATCTATCTGAGATTATAGTATATGGTAGTGTTTTTCCTAAGCTAAAGATTATAAGGTTAAGTTAATCTTTAGAAAGGAACTGAGAAACAAAATGAACTTGAAAAAGAAGGGATCTAATAGTCCTAATAATAGTCTGCTTTTAATTACAAGTGAATTATCTTTAGTAAATCCATTTCTGATTGGAAGTTTTGTTATAGAGATGTTTTCATTGTGATACAATTTATTGTCAAGGAATTTGGCTTTTATATATAATACCAGTTTGTCTTGTTCTACAATGCCTATTTTAGGGATTTGATTTTCCTAAAACAAGTCAAGAAAATGTGGAGTACAGAAACTGTACTTTTATGTTAACAGCTATAGATAGGCTTTATTCTTCCTGGTTCCAAAGAAAAACAAAAACTGAGGTATATTGTTATATAATATACAATAGTAAAGTGAAAAAATCGTAGGGAAAGATCAGGGCCTGGGGAGATAATGAATACCAGAGGAGTAATTAAAATGCTAATATGCTTGGCCATAGAATTTGTTAGCCCTAGATCTTGGAAACTGCCTGACCTCTCTGGCCAAGAGTTTTGTTTGGCCTACTTAGTATTGCTGTGTGGGTTAAGTTTTGAGGTTAATTTTCTTAGGTAAAAATGCAGGTCTCCAGCTTTTAAATATGAATAGCTAGCCTCAGGACCACCTTCCCTTTTGGCAATCCTGAGTAGTGGTTGCCACCTTAAAATGGAGCATGCATTCCCTTCCTTATTCATAACAGCCTAGGACACTTGCTGTTTTTCCAACACCTTGCATTTGTGACTCTGCAGAGTAAAATTATTAAAATTGGTGAACACCAAACCTGGTTTTGAGCTTCTGTGGCCACATTTTAATAGAAAATCCAAAGGTTTCTAAAGAGCTGTTTTACATGTGAAAAAGTCCTTGTGTCTTAAGAACTTCTTTTCAGAATTTTATGTGATTAGTATCAATTTGTAGTTCTTGATTTCGAGATTGTGTTAGACTTACACTTAAAACTTTTTTATCTGCATAAAATTAATCATTTGTCATCTTCAGTATTTTTAGTATAAAATATTCCTCACAAATTATGCATTTTGAAATTTTTATCCAAGATGAATGGTCATATTAAAGTGCTTAACATTTTTTTAAACTATGTTTCTTAGTTATGCCCCGTGGTGCCCTGCTTGTCAAAATCTTCAACCAGAATGGGAAAGTTTTGCTGAATGGGGAGAAGATCTTGAGGTTAATGTTGCAAAAGTAGATGTCACAGAGCAACCAGGTACTGTAAGTCTGTTAGGTTTGGTTTTTTGCTGATTTGGTTGATATGTCTATCCTATTTTTCACATGACATGGTTTTAACTCTATCTTTCACTAGGTTTTGAAAACATAGCACCTAGCCTGCAAGTAGTTAAGCTCATTCACCTAGCTTTCCTCCCTGATGAAGTCTCACTTTGCAGCAGCTGCAAAAAGCCAATTCCCCAGCTGTGTATGCAGCTCATTTCTTGTTTGTGTTGCTCTAAGGGACCTTGAAGACATCACCCTCTCCCCATTCTTGCCCACAGAACTCTCTCTAGTTTTTTCATGTTTTTTTTTTTTTTTTGCATCCGAGTCCCCAGACTAGCATGTAAGATGCCTAAAAGTCCTAGAACAATGTGGTCCAGCTGGACATTGGCCAAGCCATCATTTGCATCCACACCAAACTTGAGAATGAGGTGCATGTTGTTGAGTTTCATTGTAGAGTCATGGTCACATTGCCTGATATAAAAAGATCTGAATCTCTGAAATTAAGTTCCACATTTAGTACCTATGATTTGAGAATGTAGGCTCTTAATTACAAAGCCATCATGGTTGGGGGGTCAGGTACACTTTGGAGCTGGTACCCTGGACAAGTGGCAGGCCCTGCCCTTAGGATGCTCCTTTCTCAGAACAGCTTCATCTTACCTGTACTTGGTGGTCACAGTAAATCTGGGTTCCTGGCTGCCCTACCCCAAATGGTGGTAATAGGTATTATTTATTGAGCACTTACCTATTGCAGCAGTCTTCCAAGTGTTTTGCATTTATTACTTAACACAATCTTTTGAGATAATGTAATATTCTCATTACAGATAAGAAAACTGAGGCACAGCAAGGTTAATCCTCAGTTATATTAGCAACTGACATGTGGCTAAAAATAATGTTAACTGTTAGTGTTATTGCCTGTCTTATGAAAGATTCATAGTATTTTCCATTTATTATCATCACCGTAAACTGCCTTTGTTATTTGAATATCAAGTGCAATTTCATTTTGTTTTAGACTTTTCTGAGACCCTATTATATTAGAATGTAACATGACTCATGACTAGTAGTCTTAATTTTTAGATGGTGGCATAATCAGGTATTTATATATATTCACAAACGTGTTTAATGTTCAAGCTTTACAAACTAATTGAGATAATATGTAGTAATGTTTTTTAAAGTTGCTTTGAGTATGTAATTTTTTTATTATTTATTACAAAGCTCATCCATTAAGTTTAATTTCATATTCTTTCCTATTAGTACATATTTAAGTAATTGTATCAACTTTTAAGTAGTCAGTGATTGGCCCATATAAAACCTGCTGTGTGTTCTTTATCATTTGTAGGACTGAGTGGACGGTTTATCATAACTGCTCTTCCTACTATTTATCAGTAAGTATTTGAAGATTCTCAGTTATGGAGAAGAATATGTCATAGTGTAATCATAATGGTAGGCCTCTGGCCTGGATCATGTTTGAAGGGCTGAGGTAATCTCATTATATTCAGCACGTATTTTAGAGGGCTTATTTGGTTCTTAGTGTTACCCAAGGTGCCTTTAGATAGATGAGTGATGTGTGAAACAGCCCCTGTTTTCGCAGATTGACAATTGTTTTGGGAGGTGATGTTCATATGAAATGTGAATATCTGTTCAGCATGGTAAATGATTATGAGCCCATGGTAGTAGTGAGTCCTATAGGTAGTTAGGTAAAGGAGAAATCACTGTTAGTTGGAGTGGTTCCTAGAGAATATGGGGTTTAAATGAAACCTTAGAAGTAGAATTTTTAAGAATGCAAGGTCAGCATTCTGTTCTGAGGACAGACTCATATATAGCCATTAATAGGAACATGGTATCTTCAACAAGTAGCCAAGAAAATGCTGTTGCACAGACCTGGGAGGAGCAGTGGGTGATATGGTTGGATGTTAAATCAGAATGAATGAGATTATGTAATCCTCAGTATCAGGTATTTTAGTTTGACTTCATCTTCTAAATTGTGGGTAAGAACTCTGAAATCTGTGCACCTGCTCTGTGCCTTAACATCATCTAGCTGGTGAGTTAAATACCAGGAGGTACTTTTCTCCTGGTTTAAAGTTATAAAAACAAGTTAGCAATTCTTTGTGTCTATACCTTTTCTTGTTCTTTTTTTTTTTATCATGTTTTTTAAATTCACCCCCACTCCCTTTATATCTATTTAAATTTCTATTCCCTGTCTCATAAGTGCTTATTTCCCTCCCTCTTCACTCAGTCCTTTTCCACATATGTCCTTAACTAGCCATAAGCAATCTCTCCCTTTCCTTTTCACTTTTCAGTACCCCCGAACTTACCTGGAATTTCCTGCCCATTTTCTTTTAGTCAAATTGTTTACCATGCCCTTTTCCCTATTTTCTGTCTGTTGAAATCCTACCCCTCCTTCAAAGAAAACTCACATGCTACCTCCTCAACAAAACTTTGTTTTTGAGTGGGGGCTTTCCTGTGGTCCCTACTTCTGTTTAGATGAAGGCTCCCCTAACCCTACTGTAGGTAGTAGGGAACTACTGAGTTTTTGCACATAGTGATGTGGGAGCGGGGAGAGCACGGAAATGGGAAGGAGGAGGTGGATGTAAGGAAGACTGCAAAGCTGACTGTGAATAGAATCACTGGAATGGGAGGAAGGGAAGCACTGTACCAGATGCTTCCAGCAATTTAAAGCAGGATGGCTGAGATCACGTGATTATGACTGAAAGTATTGGAAAAATACCTTAAATTTTTAATTTGAGGTTTAACAATAGCTAATAATTAATGTGTCAAACACTAGTCTAACAACTTTTCATATAGTAATTCCTTTAATATGTGTATTTCATATAAAGTTTAAAAGCGCTTTTCTGAGATTTATCTACTTGCTGTGTTTCATAGTTTTATTATTTAGAAAAGTAATAATAAAAAACTCTAAGCTTATTATTTATTTTTTTTAAGTCTTTTAAGAGACCAGGTCTTGCTCTGTCATCCAGGCTGGAATGCTGTGGTGTGATCATAGCTCACTGCAGCCTCCAACTCCTGAGCTTAAACGATCCTCCTACCTCAAGCCTCCCAAGTAGCTGGGACTACAGGTGCACCTTAGCACATCTGGCTAATTTTTTTTTTCTTTTGGTGGAGTTGGAGGGATGGATCTGGCTATGTTGCCCAGCCTGGTCTTGAACTCCTGGCCTCAAGAATCCGTCCTGCCTTGGCCTCCCCTGCCTTGGGATTACAGGCATGAGCCACCATGCCCACTTTTTTTTTTTTTTTCAATGCAACCTCATTGTTTAATGAAATTTTGGGCTAAAATTTCATGAGTAGGTAATTATAATTTGCTACTTGTGCATTGCTAATGCTTTTGAATGTTAGGGTTGGCTATAAAATGAGATGAAGAAATAGCAGAATAAACATGAAATTATTTCCCAGTGCTGGTTAATATTTAATTCTGATCCTCTTTAGTTGTAAAGATGGTGAATTTAGGCGCTATCAGGGTCCAAGGACTAAGAAGGACTTCATAAACTTTATCAGTGATAAAGAGTGGAAGAGTATTGAACCTGTTTCATCGTGGTTTGGTCCAGGTTCTATTCTGTAAGTATGAGGGATTTTTGTCTTACCTATTTCAGAATTAATTGGAACAGATAATTTCATGTAAATAAAGCATTCATACTCAATTGTTTCTTGGGCTCGTAAGGTGTATTCTGATTTATTATGTGTTTGATATTTTTAGTTTGAGTTTATCTTCTAAGACAAATAGATGTTTTCATGCTTGTTAAGCTAGAAGGAAGCATTCTATAGAATTAAGTTGAATATTGTTTTAAGGAATATTTTAGCTTTGTGGATTTGGTCATATATATTATCAAAAACTAAATCCCCCTAAGAGTATGAGCAAGGTATAGGTAAAGCTATCACTTGAGTGTAATAATTTGGATGAGAAGGCTCAAACATTTACTCATGCTACTTTTAGATTTTAATTCTTGTTGTACAGTGATTGAATTATGTTTGGTTGGCTATTCCACCTGTCCGATAACTTCTTATATGAACAGTGTAGATGAACAGTGACCCTAATAGCGTGATTAACCACGGAGCTTTATAGACAGCTAGAGGGTGGATACATTTCTCCATAGCAATTAGCTATGGAATGGTAAGGATTAGAAAAAAACAGTTTTCTGCTACACTGTTGGAGTGCATTGCCTCACTGGTCATTTGAGACACCTCTGGAAATAGTTTTGCGGAGGTCACTATGGACTCATCTTGGTGTGGCTAAGCTGTCTCCTCCTGTCCATCACCACACTTGCCCTTGGAGGGTGGAGAGTTGAGATTCTGGGAGTGGAGGAAAGATCAGCTTTAAGCAGCATTTTGAAGTAGAAGTTTATCTTTAGTGTCTTTCCCTTCCAAGCCTCTCCTAGAAAACCTCTGAATTATCTTTTAGCTGTCAGAACTCACCCCATACAACCACCATGCCCAACCCAATGTTCCTGAAATAGTTAAATTAATGCAGATTACAGTGAGGCTATGCAGTTCTTTATATTTCGGTTCTTTATTCCTGTTCTCACTTGACTTTTTAAAGACAGAAGCACCATGATTAAAGTATTTCTGTGTTGAACTGAAAATGTAACTCATTTTTGTTCTTTGAATCTTGTCTCATAAATGAATCGTATCCTTCTCCAGTAGAAAGTGGTTGCTTATAAGTCTGTGTTGAATCCTCAGGCAACAGTCTGTACCATTTTTACTGGTAGACTGAATAGGGGTCATTCCCTCTGTCAGCTCAGCAGGTTCATCACCCCAGTGATGGGAATTGGATCAGGACATCCTGCAATAGCTTTGGCTTTGTCCCTTGACAACGCCAGCAACACTTCTTGCTAGAGGGGAAATGGTTGAGAACTCACAAACCCTTCTTATTTCTGAAGCATTTTTTTTTTTTTCAAACTGCCCATCTAAACTACATGGATTTAATTGTGTAAAATAATAATTATTTTTACTTATTGATAACTTATTTTACTTATTTGATAACTTAGCATTTATTTCCTATGTGGTTATTTTATATAGCTTTAAAAGATATCAAACTAATGCTATTATAAATTTTAATCAATTTTAATAAAAAAGAGGGATAATTCTTAAGTGGGAAGAATCAGCTAACCAAGTGTTCCCAGTTCTTCCTTCAGGATCCCTTTGGTCATTCTTTGGAGGATTTTAAGGGTGAATAAAATTTGTTGTTTCTAACTGGTTTCATAGAGCTTGTAACCTTCTACTCAGAACATTGGAGAAATCATCAGATGCAAAATGAAATGTTAATGTCAGAGCAATAGGAGACAAGGAGAAAAATTGTCAAGTATTTATAAAGATGTCACATCGTAGTAACAATTCAGAAACAGTTACTTTTTGTGAACAAGCCTTATTACAGTCATGAAATCTATGATATATCATTAGTCTTGATTAACACCAGCAATAAAATCTGTCATGTTAGGGAAATTATAGAGTACAAAATAGAATATATAGATATAGACAAAGCTGTGTATGTTACTCAGTTTTCCAATCATCTCTTTTTTATTTTAGGATGAGTAGTATGTCAGCACTTTTCCAGCTATCTATGTTGATCAGGGTATGGACTATAAAATTATTTCTATCTTAATCATTTTTAACACTGTTGCTTTTGTTTTTTTCAAATGAACAGTTTTTTTTCTTTTGATTTTAGACTTGCCATAACTATTTTATTGAAGACCTTGGATTACCAGTTTGGGGATCATACACAGTTTTTGCTTTAGTAACTCTCCTCTCAGGACTGTTATTAGGACTTGTAAGTACTCCATTTTCAGAGTACTAGCAAGAAAAATATTTTTAAATGTGATAATTTAATATAGTTGCACTAGCTATATCATAGTCTATGTTAATATTTCTTACAATGTTTACTTTTGCAGTGTATGATATTTGTGGCAGATTGCCTTTGTCCTTCAAAAAGGCGCAGACCACAGCCATACCCTTCAAGTAAGTTTATTTTTAAATGTTTATTTTCATAATCCCATTCATTTCTGTAAACACAATCACACATTTAACAGGTTGCCCTTCCAGCTTAGGTTTGTAAATGTTGAGTGGTGGTCTATATCAGCAATGGCATAAGGGAAAGGGGAGGAGATATATTTTAGGGGAGGATGGTAGCCCAGTGGAATTTGGAACATTGTTATCTTCTTGACTCTTATAACATGGAGAATTTTAACATTGCATATAGCATGTAGACATTTAATATTGACCTGATAATCAATTCATTTGAAAATTTCATGTTATTTATGGAGCCATTTAACCATATGTGAGTCAAAATTTTAGTAAGTTGAATCTATTCCACTCTAGAAATCATTTATTATAGTGACCGCATTTGAAGATTATTCTTTGAATGCTGGCCAGTTCTTAGTGTCTTCTGGTAGCATATTGGAAAAAGCAATTCCCGTAGCTGACTTAGGGTTGACATTGACACTGAACTGTACTACAAAGTGAGTTTATATAATTAGAAGCATTTCCTGCTCTCTGTTGTAATAATATAATTATCTACCAATCATTTATTTTTAATCTTGAAAATTGTGCATATTTTTAGTTATTAAAGAATTTTTACTTACCTTTCTGTTATCCTGTTTGTTTTTCAGTAGGCAACTCTGTAGTAGTCTCCACGAGTGATAATTGCTCTGATTTTGTAGTTGAGGAAAGTAAGGTTCAGAGAGATGAAATATTTCCCCACAGTCACACAGAGGTGACAGAGCTGAGGGTAGAACTAAATTAGACTGGTGGCTTGATATTTATTCTGTTATGCTGCCTTTTTTGATTTTGGGTTTATTGAGATCAAAATTTTTAAATGAAATCAACGGAGATTGCATTTATATTGTACATTGTCCCCTGGGTGACAGATAGGTCATCGTTTCATTTTCTGTACAGTTGTATTGATACCAAAAAGGACATGCATGAGGGAGGGAATCATTTTATCCACCAAGGGCCACTGACCTATGGCAAGAAAATGTAAGCACAGATTACTTAAGACAAATTTATTGTTGGGTTTAAGGTTTTGGGGGGGGGTTTATATTTTTATTTTAATTTATTATTTTATTTCAGAATATTACAGGGGTGCAAACATTTTGGTTACAAGTATTGCTTTTGTGCAGTTTGAATCAATGTTATAAGTGGGCCCATCACCCACATAACTGTGCATTGTACCTGTTAGCTGTGAATTTACCCAACCCCTCTGCCCCCTCCCACCTGCTTGATTTCCGTTGAGTTTTACTTCCATATGTGCATATGAGTGTTGATTGATTAGTTCCAGTTTAATAGTGAGTACATGTGATGTTTGTTTCTCCATTCTTGTAATACTTCATTTAGAAGAATGGTCTCGGTTTAAGGTTTTTAAGGTGAAATAACTCTAAAATGTTCATTCACCAACTTTTAAATCAAATATACAATATAATATTTGATTTAGTAAATACAACAGATAGGTATATAAAAATACCTATATAGAAGGTCCCTTACCTATTCAACTTACGATTTTTAAAAAATTTTTTAAAATATTTATGTTTTAGGCTGGACGTGGTGGCTCACACCTGTAATCCTAGCACTCTGGGAGGCCAAGGTGGGCAGATTGTTTGAGCTCAGGAGTTCGAGACCAGCCTGAGCAAGAGTGAGACCCCGTCTCTACTAAAAATAGAAAGAAATTATATGGACAGCTAAAAATATATGTAGAAAAATTAGCCGGGCACGGTGGCACATGCCTGTACTCCCAGCTACTCCGGAGGCTGAGGCAGGAAGATCGCTTGAGCACAGGAGTTTGAGGTTGCTGTGAGCTAGGCTGATGCCATGGCATTCTAGCCCGGGCAACAGAGAGTGAGACTCTGTCTCAAAAAAAAAAAAAAAAATTTATTTGCTAGAGGTAGGGTCTCGCTCTGTCACCCCAGCTATAGTACAGTGGCACAATCATTGCTCACTGAAGCCTTGAATTCCTGGGCTCAAGTGATCTTCCCGCCTCAGCCTCCTGAGTAGCTAGGACTACAGGTGTGTACTACCACGTCTGGCTAAAATTTTTTTTTTTTTTTTTTTAGTGATGGGGTCTTGCTATGTTGCCCAGGCTGGTCTCAAACTCCTAGCCCCAAGCAATCCCTGTGCCTCAGCCTCCAAAGTGCTTGTATTACAGGTGTGAGCCACCTTGCCCAGCTCAACTTAAAATTTTTTGACTTTACAGTGGTTCAAAAGCAATGTGCATTCATTAGAAACCGTACTTCAAAGTTTGAATTTTGATCTTTTCTGGGACTACTGATAATGCCATATGATATTCTCATGATGTTGGGCAGATTAGGTTAGGTTAGGTGTTTTAAATGCATTCGAGTTATATTAGGATAGGTTAGGTATATTACATGTGTTTTTGACTTAGCATGTTTTCACTTTATGATGGATTTATCAGGAGGTAACCCCATCGTAAGTTGGGAAGCATCTGTATTATGTTTGATTTTCTTGGTTTCCTAGTCTGTGTTTATTCTCACCTAAATCCCGTGGCTGTCAGAAATTCTTTAGGGTGATCAATGTATAACTGGCCTTGGATCCATCCCATAAACGTACCAACGTTCATACTGAATCATGCAGTGTGTAGACTGAATCATTACTGCCTGATTCTTTTCTCTGTCAAAGTTGTCTGTGAAGTGTTTACTATGGGAGTTTGTGTAGAGTGATTTCTCTCTGTGAGGATGTAGGTGTTGGAGTCTGAGTTGTCTTACTGCTTAAAGCAAACTTGAGAGTATATCAGACTTACCTAGAGACTGTGTTGAAATAGATTGCTGATCCCCATCCTGGGTTTTGGATGCAGAAGTTCTCTGGCGGGGCATTTATAACAAATTTCCAGGTGAAGTTGATGTTGGTAATATGAAGACTACTCTTTGAGAACCATTGTCGAGACAAAAGATGGCGGAGTGGAGGTAACCTCCTGGATTCCTGCTCCCAGAGAGGGAGGCATAGATCTTGACCTGCCATACGTGAGTGGATCGCTCCCCCGCAAGAACAGCGTTGTGAATCCACGGAGAATTCAGCATGGGACACAAAAAGCAAGAAAAAGAAAAGGTGAACAGGAGATAAGATCACGAAAATCTGGAGAGTGCGAGATAAACAATAGAGTAGAGCATGGAATGGAATGGCTGTGCCCGTCTCGCCAGCAAGTGAGGTGGGATCAGTCCCACAGGAGAACATCTTGCTCCCCCACTGGCCTCCACCCCCACTCAGACAGGGATCTGCCTGAAGTTGGTGCAGAATCACCGCAGGAGACGCGGGGCTCTGTGGAGAGGAGACATCAGCGGGAAGCATCTTGAACTCCCCGAGCTCTGTGCCAGGACTGCACTGGGCGGGGGAGGGATTGGTCTGGGCTACCGCTAGAAGCAGTTAGGAGGCAGGTAAATTGCCTCTACCACTCAGTGGGTGCAGATCGAAGGAGGCAAGCACTAAATAGGGGACTCTAACCCAGAAACCGCTGTGGGCTGGTAGGCCCACTCAGGGTGAATCAGAAAGAGTGACATAAAAGAGACAAGGGGGCATCCTGACGACTTAGCCCCCTGACCCAGCACCTGCGAATCCCTGAACAGTTGCCCCCAGTACTAGCACTCTGCCAGCCGGTGGTCGCCATTTTCGGTGTCCACAACCCAGCTGCTGCAGTGTGATATGGTGTCGGGCGGCTCCCTTCCCCCAGCCTGGGGACTCTCACGATGAACTCTGCCCTTACACGACCTACTGTCAACTAGCCAGACCCATTTTGATGTGTGAACTCTGAGTGCTTCCCCAGTCGTGAGAGACTAGCGCCCAGGTCTTACAGGTGCTGGGGTGGGGAGGCTATCACCTGCAGGACGTGCAGGAACAGGGACTCTGGGGCACTGGGTGGACTTTGGCACCAGCCCCTCCCCCTCGCCAGCATCTTTCGCACCGAAAGTGGTAGGTGCCACCTCTAGAGGTAGGGAGAGACAAGTAAAACCACTCTCTCTCTGCAACTACCGTGAATCCACAGGGCCCTGGCACAGATTAAAAGCTGACAGCCCGGTGACTTTACTTGTCAGTCTGGATCTGATCATCTGCTCGGACCAAAATCCTGGGGCTGGACTCTTGCCTCCGGTTGGCTGCCAACAGTGGGATCTGAGGCTAGGGAACAAAAACCCTGGCAAGAGGCCAAAACAGGCTCCCTAAGTAACCCCTCCCACCAGGAGGAGCCCCCCAACTGTGGTAGAAGAATCCTGAACAACACATAAGCGGCTCCCCCTAGTGACAGAAGAAGCAAGCATAGAAGCACACACATCCAGACTGTTAGGCGGCAGCTGTGAACAGCCCCTACAGCATCTACTAGAACAGAGCCTGCACACGGTGTGTTACTTTCCAAATGAAAACTGAAAGGTGGGAAGCAACCATTGATCCAGATGGGAAGGACTCAGCGAAAGAACTCTGGAAGTATGAAGAATCAAAAGGAAAACACACCCCCAAAGAGGAACACCAACTCTCTAGCAATGGACATTAACCAAATTCAGAACACTAAAATGACAGAAAAATTTCAAACATGCATTGTAAGAAAACTCAATGATATGCAAGAAAAAATGGATAACCAACACAAAGAAACCACAAAAAAAATCCAGGACTTAGAAGAAAAATTCACTAAAGAAATTGAAATATTAAAGAAAAATCAAACCGAACTCCTGGAAATGAAAAATTTATTCATGGAACTATGAAACACAGTGAAAAGCCTCAAGAGCAGGGTAGATCAAACAGAAGAAAGAATCTCAGAGACTGAAGATAACACCTTCCAATTAAATAAGTCAGTCACAGAGATAGAGCAAAGAAATAAGAGAAAAGACCAGAGTCTGCAAGAAATGTGGGATTATGTGAAGAAGCCTAACGTGAGAGTCATGGGCATTCTTGAGGGTGAAGAAGATAATACGCAAGGGTTGGATAAGCTATTTGAAGATATAATTGAGGAGAACTTCCCAGGCCTTGCTAAAAATCTAGATATACAGGTACAAGAAGCCCAAGGGACCCCTGAGAGATTCATTGCAAATAGGAAGACACCACATCATGCAGACATCAGACTGACCAAAATATCCACTAAAGAGGCCCTTCTTTGAGCTGTAAGGTGAAAGAAATAAGTAACATACAAAGGAAAGCCCATCTGAATAACGTCTGATTTCTCAACTGAAACCTTACAAGCTAGAAGAGACTGGGGCCCATTCTTACTCTTCTGAGAACCATTGTCTTTGAGAAAGTGGTTACCAACCTATAGGAAAATCTATAGCCCTTGGACCATGGAGCTGTCTTTTGGTGTTGACCATATCAATTTTTTAAAAGAATACTGACTCTGGCTCTGGTAAGCTTTCTTCTATGGAATATGTTGTGAAATGTATAACTGGTATATGCATTTCGTTTTCTCAAACGAAAAGGCTGGAAACAATGAATAGGCACAATTTTAGAAACTTCCTAACAGTAGAACCTAAGGAAATAGCAGAGGTGACACTCTACCTCTTTCAACAAATTACAAGGAAATTCATTTCTTGGAAATTAAGTTTTATAAATGAATTGGCTAATTTATGTCAAGCTACTTAAGTTTGTCTCTCCTGTGTTATGATCCACAATAAAGTCCCTAGGGAAATCCTTTAAATATCTGTTAATTTGAAGAGATTGATGGAAAAGCATAAAGTAATGGGTTTTCTGAATGCCTTCCCAAATGATTTAAGCAGAAAGCAGCATGGTCTTTGTCTAGAGAGATCTGATTGGGGATCCTAGTACTACCACTTAATAAAGCAGTATGACAGACATTTCCTAACCCCTGAACATGTTTCCTCTGAAATGGACATAATTATACTTGCCTTATTGAATTACTATGATGCTTTTAAGATAGGTATGTAATTCTCACATTATTCTGGTAACGTATATTACTAATAAACACTCAGTAAATATTCACTATGGATATAATACATAATTTGTTTTCCTTTAGTGACACAACTGATAGATATTAATTCAGACTTTAATGTGATATTTTCCCTTCTGTAGCAGGTCACATGATTTGAGTTGTTTTCTAGGATATATGTTTGGCTTAGATTTTGAGTTGGTCGGGAAAGAAACCTAACTCAGTCTACCTTTAAGCAAAATAGGAATTTATAGATCATGTAGCAAGTAAGTCTGAGGGCAGAGTTGACTGTAATCTTGGGGCTCAAATGATATTGATAATGCTCTATGTTTCTGAATTGCTCAGTTCTCCATATCTTTATTTGTTCCATTCTCAGCTTGGCTCTTTCCATTCTGCGTAAGATGATTATAGAAAGCCATAGCTCACAATCCTAGTATAAGAGGGAAATCCATTTTCTTCCTGTGCCCACTATTTTGGAGAAATTCTGGTATACTCCATTTATGTAAAGGACTCACTTCTTGGAACAGTCACTGTAAATCAGGGTTTCTCAACCTTGACACTATTGATGTTTTGGGCCAGATAATTCTTAATGGTGATGGACTGTCTTTTGTACACTATTCAATATTCAGCAGCATTCTGCTAGTTGTTGGTAGTACTGCCTGCCTCAGGTATGACAACCAAAAATATCTCCACTCATTGCTAAGTGTTCCTTGCGGGTCAAACTTATCTTGGTAGAGAGCCACTGCTGTAAACTGTAGTATTTACCAGAACCACAGGAGATGTGGCGTAGGAAAGGTGCTGTTAATCCAAAGGACGAGGGGGTACCAGGCAGACTGAACAACAGATTGTCCAGTTGTCCACTATTGATAATTTTCCCCCATAGTTTGTTCTATTTTATTAACTCCATCCTAACCTGTGTTCCCTTGTGCCCCCTAAATTCTGGATTGCCTAGAATTAGGAGTAGTCTGAGATCACTAAATAGAGTAAAGCTCTTTGGCCCAATTTTCACTATGGTGTGCTCTAAGCTTAAGTTAACTAGCAGCTGGCTTTACAAAAAATAGAGTGTATATGTGTGTACATACTTATATATTCCTTTAACTGTACATTAAGATTTGTACATTTTATTGTTTGTAATTAGACCTTAATAAAATTATATAGATGGGGAGGGGGAGGGAAAACACATTTATGAGAGCAGAAAAAAATGTGGACAGGAGTATAATCTTAAACTGTAAATTTGTGATTCCTGTTCCCTTGGAAACTGAAACAAAGATAGTGTTGATGTTTTAGTGTACTTACTGACCAAGAAATTAATAGCAAATTAATATAAGATAGTTCTCTCCAATGCACTATTTTCTTACATATTCACAGCATTAATTTCAATTCAGTTTATAAATAGGTAATTTGAATGAATTTGGTAAGTAATATGGCTCTTCCAAACCAAATTTTATTATAATATCCACTGGTGATTTTTTTTTTGGTCCTATTTTTAATAACATCTTCCTTTTGGAAACCCAAACGTGATAAATAAATGCCAAAGCAGTTTACAGGCATATGAGTCATTATTGTATCTTAATTTTACTCTAAATCTAATACATCAGCAAAAACACATTTTTGGTCTTTGTCTTTAAGAAAAAATATTACCAGAATCTTCTCAACCTTTGAAAAAAGTGGAGGAGGAACAAGAGGCCAATGAAGGAGATATTTCAGAAGAGGAAACTGAAAGCAAAGAAGAAACAAGTAAAGACTTGCCACAGAATGCCATAAGACAACGCTCTCTGGGTCAATCTTTGGCCACAGATAAATCCTAGTTAATTTTTATAGATATTTTAATATTATGATTTTGACAAAAACAAGATTGATCATTTCTTTTGGTTTGAAGTGAACTGTGACTTGCTTGTGTGTTGCAGGATTCTGTCTAGATTGTCATTAAATTGAACAGTCTACATTCAGAAAATGAAAGCACTAGGTATAATTTGAAATATGATTTAAGAACAGTATGGTGGTTTAAACAGTTTTTTAATTTTTGAAAAATCTGGTGCCAAGCAATAAGATTTGTGTATATTTGTTTAATGATAACCTATTCCAAGTCTGAGTTTTAAAAATATACATTTCCCAAGTATTGCATTATTGGGGTATTTAAGAAGATTACTTTGGAGAAAAAGATTTCTCATTTGATATAATTTTTCTTGGTTTCACTGTGTGAAAAAAGAAAATATTTCCCATAAATGGGAACTTTGCCCATTATCTCAAGAAATGTGTATTTCATTGACAACTCTGTGGTCTTTTTAGGGATATAATCCAAAATTTCCTCATTTTTAGATTATGCAACTAATAAAAACTACTTTAATTACAGTTTTCTGCACATGATAGTATTGGATATGCTATTGATTTAGGACCTTTTTATAAGTTCATGGTATCCTCTTGATTCCTGTAAAGGTTGGCTTTTTTTGTTAAGTGTATGGTTTATGGTTTATATTTTTCTTATTTGCCATGGGTTACATTTTTAATTTTTCAAAATGGATGATAATTTCCTGGAAATATTTTTCATGTTTTGGTAATAGTACTTCTTCTTGTTTCAAACTGAAGTTTACAGAGAGATCCATCAAACTGAGCTATCTATCAATAATTTGAAATTATGAAGTAGCCATTCACTTCAGATTTTATATCATTCTTATTGAACTTCTACTTGAAATTTTCTTTCTTTTTTTTTGAATGTGCAGTGAACATTCCTGATTTTTATTTGATGTGGAAAAACCTTGTTATTTTACATTTTGAAAATTCACAGCAACTTAATTTGATACAAAATAAAGTTTGCATTCTACTCAGGAAAAAGCATCTTCTAGTATAAGTTTAAATATATCTTTGTCCTCATTATATAGAAAGTTCTTAATTGTCTGTATGCTTGATATTTAAAAATCATAACATTTTTATCTTTTAAAAAGACAAACTTCATATTTCACTGTTCTTTCTTGACTGCTAATATTGTGTGGTATTTCACAGGTGGAAATCAGCAGGATGGAACATTTCGTATGTTTTCACTCCTTAAAGAGTTAGAACACATAGTTTTCACCTTACAGCCAGGGTAGGGGTGCCGAGGAGGACTGTATTAGGCACAAGAACAGGAAAAATCGTAAATGCTCACAATTATCCACTGACCATTTTGTAATAGATGATTTCTGTAATGTCTCCCTTTTTCAAGGCTCTGTTGCTATGTAAATCTATTAGACTTATGGTATCATAGTGTATTACAGTTTTCTTTAAAGGTCTCTCCTTTAGAATATTAAATATTCTGCCATTGAAGAGTTTGGATGTGTAATTTGTGATGCCTTAGAATAATATTCTAAGCACAAAATAAACTTTTCTAAGTACTTCACTAAAGCCAAAGACCAGTATGATTTCTAGTTGCTTATTTGAAAGTATGCTTTACTGCTTTGTATTTAGCAACGTTCAGATGAATAGTTGTTTGTCACTATATATGTAATCAAAAGTCTTTCTGTTACTTGAGTTGATGGAGGAAAATAATGCTCATTAATCAAGCATTCTATTTTTTAGTGTTATATGTGACATTGTCAAGTTTTTAATTAGATGTATAACGAAAAGTTAAAAGTAGGCTGTAATTAGAGGTATTATGGAAAGTTAAAAGTCGGCTGAACAGATAGGGTTTTGATATTTCAGGAAACATACAATCTCACAGTTCTTAAACATTGTCACTATAGGCTTGGAGCGGTGGCTCGTGCCTGTAATCTTAGCACTTTGGGAGGCTGAGGTGGGACGATTGCTTGAGGCCAGGAGTTGGAGACCAGCTTGACAAACATAGCAAGACCTCATCTCTACAAAAAATAGAAAACTTAGGTGGGCATGGTGGTATGCACCTGTAGTCCCAGCTACCAAGAAGGCTGAGGCAGGTGGATCTCTTGAGCCCCGAAATTTGAGGTTACAATGAGCTATGATGACGCTACTGCACTCTAGCTTGGGCAACAGAGCAAGATGCTAGTAAAAAAAAAAAAAAAAAAAAAAGATTGTCGATTGTCACTATAGGTATCTGAATAATTTTCTGTTGATGACAGGCTTACAGAAATGGTATGGAATCACAAACCGTTTAGGAGGGATTAAAGTGCAGTACCAGTAACATTCTGGAGAATTATGGCCCACCCACCTTCCATAATCATTCAGCTCTACCACTACAGTTGTAAATTCTGGTCTGTAGTGAAAATGCAGTGTTCTACCACATACTGCCTAAATATGTAATGGTCTATCAGCAAGACTGAAAAAAATTGAAATAAAGATTCCTGAGTATATCTAATAGCTGCCACTCACTGGGTACCTACTAGAGCTTTACTAAGTTGTTTTCCTATGTTCATTTAATCCTAACAACTATCATTTAAGATAGGTAAGCATTACACATCTTTCAGGTGAACAGGCTTAGAGCTGTGGTAGAATTTGAATCCACTTCTGGCCCATTTTTGTCGTGTTTTTCAGTATGAGTGCTGAAAATTCAGCATATATGGTCTTAAAATGTCACTCCTATCAAAATATAGAAATCCATGCTATTCAGAAATACTATAATTATTCAATATTTGCAGACTTGTGATGTTGCTTACTGCAGAAGGAAAGTTATTACAGTAAATGATGCTTTCGAAAGCAATTTTCTCTCAAGTCAGTTGTGTCCTTATTCAACCCTATGCACAAAGTTATAGTTCTGGACTTAATGACGATAAGATCAACATTTTTGAATGAAAATCTCTACTCAAATTTTAGGGTTAACTAGGACATTCTAATTTATCCCGAGTCAATTTAAGGTAGAGTTCTTAAATTACTTTTTATGTCTTTTATTAAGATAATTGAATTGGAATTTTAATTAGTGGTCTTAGTGATTGTAATTCTACAAGTATTTTTTAAATTGAACATCTTTGCAGATTTAAATCTGTTGGTATTGTGTATCTTGCAACTTGTATTTATTTGAAACAATAAATTTACACTGGAATCTTGATAATATGTAAGTAGCAAGATCAAATTATATACTTGAACAGGTCTAAATTATTCCCTCATTTATTTTTAATTGATAGATAATTGTATATATTTATGGAATGCAGTGTGATATTTTCATCTATATTTTACATTACAAAAAGATTTAGTCAATGTAATTAACATATCCCTCGCCTCACTAGGTTATCATTTCTTTTTTTTTCTTCCCGTCAGATGAGTAATGTGCTGACCTCGTAACAAGGTTTGAAAGAGGCATGTCTCACACATGCATGTGAAAACCCAATCATCATACTTACGAACTACAAAAGGATGTAGGGGTTTTTTTTTGGTGCTGAAAATGTTAATAATTTAGCAATTTTGAAATATACAATATGTCATTACTAACTTTGGTCACCATGCCGTGCAATAGACCACTAAAACTCCTCTAACTGAAATTTTGTTTGATCAACATCTTCCCTTTCCTCCTCGTTCTCCCTACCTACCAGCCACTAGTAACCACCTTTCTACTCTCTGTTTCTATGAGATTGACTTTTTTAGATACTACATATAGGTGAGGTCATACAGTATTTATCTTTCTGTGCCTGGCTTCTTTCACTTAGCATAATGTCCTCCAATTCCGTCTATATTCCTGCAAGTGACAGAATTTCCCATTTAAGGCTGTGTGGTATTCCAAAATACCACACCAGAAAATACCAGAAAATGTGTATACACAACATTTTCTTTATCCATTCATCCATGGAAGGATATTTAGTTTGTTTCTCTATCTTGGCTATTGTGAGTAATGCTGAAATGAACACTGGAGTGCAGATTGGTTTCAGTTCCTTAGGACATATAACTGGAAGTGGGATTGCTGGATCATATGGCAATTCTATTTTTATTTTTTGAGGAAACTCCATAGTCTTCCAAAATGCTGTATTAATCTATATAACTACTAACTATGTACAAAGGTTTCCTTCACATCCTTGCCAATACTTCTTGTCATTCATCTTTTTTATAATGGCCATTATAGCAGGTATGAGGTATTATCTCATTGTGGTTTTAACTTGCGTTTCCCTGATGATTAGAGATGTTAAGCATTTCTTCACATACCTGTTGGCTATTCATATCTCTTCTGAGAAATGTCTGTTCACATCCTTTGCCCATTTTTAAATAGGGTTATTTATTTTCTTGCTATTGAGTGGTTTACTTTTGGAGTCCTGTAGAAGAAATCATTGCCCAGATCAATGTTGGCACCCAGCCTTCCTACCCATTTTGATGTGGGTATTTTCTCAGTAGTCCGGTGCGTAGGAGTCTTTCAACCAGATTCTGGCTTTCTCTTAGAATATGTCTGGGTGTAGATGTTTATTCGGTGTGTCTGTGGAAGGAAGGTTAGTTAAGAGCTTCCTATTTTGTCATGTTGCTTATGTCACTCTTTTAAAATAATTGCTTATTTTGATTCATTAATTATAAGTGATGGTAATATTTTGGCTGTTAATGAAGTCAACTTGGGTGGGGTGCAGTGGCTTACTCCTGTAATCCCAGCAATTTAGGAGGCCAAGGTGGGAAGACTACTTGAGCCCAGGAGTTTGAGACTAGCCTGGACAATGTGGTGAGACCCCTTCTCTACAAAAAATTCAAAAAATTAGCTGAGTATGGTAGTGTGTGCCTGTCGTCCCAGCTACTTGGGAGGCTGAGCCAGGAGGATCGCTTAAGCCCAGCAGTTTGAGGCTGCAGTGAAATGTGATCACACCGCTGTACTCCAGCCTGGGTGACAGAGCAAGACTCTCTCTAAAAAAAATTTAAAAAAAGAAATCGGCTTGTATCTGCTTTGTATTTACTTGGCTGTGTGTGACATTACTTATAATCCTATTTTCATAGTGCTATCGCAGCTCAGACTGGTTGTATCCTGAAAATGAAAACATGAGTAATGAAAATACAAAAAGTAAATTGACCAAATAGAAGTTTGACTTACCTAAAACTTCTTTTAAATTTAATTAAGAGAGTCATAGATTTAAGTTAGTGAAAATATACTTTGAAGAAAAACAATGTATTTTTTTAAACTTTCCCAGTTTCAGTATTTTTAATAAAGCATGTTAGAAATACGGTTATGAGTAGATTGGAGTATATTAGCTCAAGTCCTTAGGATGACTTGACATATTTCTAAGAAACTCTCCAAACTTTAGATGTCTCTCCTCTTCAACACAATAAAGTATATATTTCTTGAATGGAAATTTTAATTGCTCTTAACTATATTACCTCCTACCCCATTTAATATTCCCTACACCACTTTAACAAATCAGCTGTTCCTTGAACATTCCTCACACTCTGTCTGTTGGTTCAAGAGTCAGATCAAATTCTGTAAGTCCTTTCTGGCCCACATTTTTTTTTTTTTTTTTTACAAACTGTAGTATGTATTTTATCATTTCTCTGGTAGTTAAATCACATTTTGTCTTGTAATATTTCTTCTCTTGCATTTATTATGCTAATTAGCTGGATACCATTGAGCAAATGATCATACATCTCTTGTCCTCAATTTATGTGTAAAATGATTTCTGAGGTTTCTTCTTTACCTTTAACAAGATAATCACTACTTTCATATTTGTCTCCAAAACCTGATTGTCACCTCTTTGAGGCCTGAGACTTGCTAGTTTGAGGCAAACTGTAGTGTTGTGGGGGAGACTTCTAGGCATTGATTTTCACATTTGTAAAACAAAACAGGTCTGTAGGCACTAACTCACATCCTCTTTCTACCGAGATGGTAGAGCAGGAAAAGAAAGGCTGTCCTGCCCTTGACTCTCATAGTTAACACAGTTGTGTTGTGTCACGTCCCATCCTTCACAGCAGAAGCCAGATTTTAAGTCCTTCATCCATCTTTCTCTGCATTCATACTCTTCAGAGGCAGCTGACTCACCCTTCCCTGCTAGGATTGAGTTTTGATTATTAAGACACATGCTAATCCAGTCCAGCAATTGACGTGGTCAATGGATATGTGGTCCAGTTTCAGCCAGTGAGATGCTGGGAGCTTCTGGGAATGTCTCATCCCTTAAAAAATGAGACTCAGAGAAGAAACAGTTCTTCTGCAGTTTGGTATTATCTGGATATAATGCACAGAATTTTGTGGTCATCCCACAGCCTGAAGACGAAGATGATAAACAGGAGGGCAGAGCCAAGAGAATCTCAGAAAAGCAAAGCTAAAGCCCTGGCATAAAACACCTTCCCTCTGGACATTTTATTTGAGATAATTTTTCTTATTCCCTAACCATTTTGAGTAAGGCTTTTCAGTTGAAATTAAAATATGAGCATGGCTGTCACCTCTCTGGAGTTTGTGAACAATGGTGTATTGATTTAACTTAACCCAGCTTGGTTCCAGGTATATTTCATTATCTGAAAGTTCTCACTTCAAACCATGGTTTACTTCTCTCTCTCTGATATTCCAAGGTCAGGTAAAAAAGAATGTATATATGTGGTTAAAACTAGTTTGTGGGCTAAGGCAAACATGTACTCCAAACATATTAGGTAATGAGAGGTTAAATGAGTATAGTTTTCCTTGTTGGGATCTTGTGCATAATTTATTATACTAATGTTCTGTAAGAATTAGAGATGAAATCCTAGAAGCTAAAAATAGTATGTTTTGGGTTCACATATAGTTGTTTAGTGTGAAATCAGGCTTTGAGCCTAAAAGAGCCTAGTCTGTCTGCGTTACTCCTTTTATATTTGGATTTCATGTTTAGTGAGCACATTCTTATATATCATTTTAGACAGTAACTAGAATCTTCTGAGAATGGTAGCAGTATAAGTTTGAAGGTGGTAAGAGGAATTATCTTGCCATTTTGTTCCCTTTGGGGAGGAGGAAGGAAAGGATGAGGTATGTTTGTGTCGTCTGGAATGTTTCTTAGTCTAACGTTTATGACAGTAGATTCCAGTTGAGTAACCCTACTGCTTAATAGTCTGTAACTTGCATTATAACTTGAACCATTTTTAAAGTGTTATTTTGCAAACCTGTCAAGAATGTGATTACTTTTTAAAATATGATTTTGAAGCTCCTTGTCAATACTTTGATATCTTATTGTTGGAGAAGCCAAATTACTTGGTAACTTTTAGTAATATATTGCGTATAAGCATTTTTAGTTCAATGTTTATATGTGAGTTGAAGTTGTTAAATGGCCTCAGTTTTCAGGCTGATTTTTGATCTGAGGATAATGCAAGCTGCATAAAATGATGTGTTACTTTTTCTCATCCTTGGATATGAGATTTCAGAGAAATTATAGTGCACAAAAATAGGACAGTGTGGTGCATTTTTCATTAATCTTTAGGGCTGTCCTTTATTCTGAGATTATCTCCTTCTACTTCTTAATGTTTTAAAATGAAAAATGCTAGTAGAGTTTACAAAATGACCTTACTTAGTAAAGTTAAAAGTTGACAACTCTTGTGAGTATCTAAAATTTGGGGAATTTTACTGGACTATAACATTTTGAAGTCTGGAAACCACTCATCTAATACGAGATGAGTAAACTGAAGTTTCCTCACTAGGCAGCTCATGAAAGGCAGATAGAAGTAAGAATTTGTATCTCTTCACAATCAATAAAGTTTTCTTTGAGTGGAGTTATTGGTTATACTACTGTAAAGTTAAATAGAACCTAAGTCTTTGATTAAAAAGGGCTGTTGGATAAGAGATCTATCAGGTGACAGTTTGTATTACTGTGCCCCTCATGCCTGCAGTAATCTCATTATTCTTTATTATTTTTTTTTCTTTTTGAGATAGGGTCTCACTCTGTTACCCTGGCTAGAGTGCAGTGGTGTCATCATAGCTTACTGCAACCTCAAAATCCCGGGCTCAAGTGATCCTGCCTCAGCCTTCCTCCTGCCTCAGCCTCCTGAGTAGCAGGGACTACATACAGGTGCACGCTGCCACACCCAGCTAATTTTTCTATTTTTCTTTTTTTTTTTTTTTGAGACAGAGTCTCACTCTGTTGCCTGGGTTAGAGTGCTGTGGTGTCAGCCTAACTCACAGCAACCTCAAACTCCTGGGCTCAAGCAATCCTCCTGCTTCAGCCTCCCAAGTTGCTGGGATTACAGGCTCGTGCTACCACCCCGGCTAATTTTTTCTATTTTTAATAGAGATGGGGTCTCGCTCTTGCTCAGGCTGGTCCCAAACTCCTAAGCTCAAGTGATCCTCCTGCCTCAGCCTCCCAGAGTGCTAGGATTACAGGCATGAGCCACTGCGCCCAGCCCCTGCCATTTTTTAATACTTTATACAAGTTGATTCTCATGCAAAGGTATAAGGAAAATAAGTAAGCTCATTTCACCCAGCCCTTTGATTGTTTTTGACACAGAGTTCCTAATATCCTTGTAATTTCCTTAATGATAGTGGTAATAGGAATATCTTTCATTTTAATATGTGATCTTATTCACAGTTCCTGATACGAGAGCTTCTCAGACACTTGGGATCTCTGGAGTGAGGAATAAGAGTGTCATTTTATATATTAATGAGATGAGTGGTGGCTAAAAGCCCCTAGAGAGCTTCAGGACAGGGGCTGGTTACAGAGGAATTAACCATGTGATTAGAACACTAGAACTGTTGGCCTCACCGGTCCTCTCAGAAGGGGAGATGGGCTGGAGATTGAGTTCAAGCACCAATGGCCAATGATTTCATCAATCATGCCTATATAATGGAATGTCCACAAAAACCCTAAGCAAAATAGTTTGGAGAGCTTCTGGGTTGATGAACATGTGGAGGTGCTGGGAGGGTGACATGCTCAGAAAGTGCATGAAAGCTGCATCCTTTCCCACATACTTTGCACTCTGCATCTCTTCTGTTTGGCGGTACCTGAGTCCCAGTTTGAATACCTTGAGGATAAACCAGAAGTAGTAAACAAACCATTTTCCTGTATTCTGTGAACCAGTCTAGCAAATTATTGAGCCTGAGCAGGGGTTCATGGGAACCCCAGATTTATAGCTATCAGAAGTATAGGATGTCCTGACTTGTGATTGGCATCTAAAGTGAACAGTGAGTTGGGGAAGGCAACTCTGTGGGACTGAGCCCTTAACCTGTGAGTCCACACTACCTCTGGGTAGTTAGTGTCTGAATTACATTGTAGGACACCAGTTGGTGTCCACAGAGAACTGGAGAATTGCTCAGTGTGGAAAACTCCCATACATTTGGTGTCAGAAGTGTTGTGAGAATAGAAGAAACAGTTTTCCCTTTTCACCCCATTATTGTCATTCTTTGGCCTGAGCTGAAGGATGCGCTACTGGGGATGTGATCAACCCAGATCCTCACTGCTATTTATGGTCTCATGATCATGTGTCAGGTTTCCCAGATGATTGTTTCAACATCTTTAATTGTTAGGTTTTTCTGTCCTGATTGTTGCATGATCATTTGTTCAATCATGTGATAAGACAATAGCTGAACAGCAGCATTTAAAACTTGTGATCACCAGAGCCAGTCGCAGTGGCTCACGCCTGTAGTCCTAGCAACTCCTGTGACTGAGGCAGGAGGATTGCTTGAGCCCAGGAGTTTGAGGCTGCAGTGGGCTATGAACACTCCAGCCTGGGTGACAGAGCAAGACCCTGTCTCAAAAAACAAAACAAAATAAAATAAAAAAGCAATTAAGTAGCAATACGGCTGAATTTATTTTAATTAACAAATTAAATGTACAATCAGATCCTTTGATTGTGTTTATTTTAGTCTCCTCTGCTTTTTTGTACCTTGCATAAATAAACCAAATATTTTCTATCCAACATTCCACACGGGAAACATCTCCCTTAAAAAAATTAATCATTTCTTTATGTGAGGGGTAGGTAAAACACTGTATGATTTCAAGAGTCAGAGTTATTTTAAAAAGTATACTTAGAAAAGTCTTGTTCCCCCTTCACTACCACCCTCTTTCTGCTCTATTCCCACTCAATTTATAGGCAACCAATCTCATTAATCTATGGTTTATTCTTTTGGGATTTTTTTGTACAAATGAATACACACACACCCACACATACATATATATATAAAAGAGAATGTGTGTGTGTGTGTGTGTGTGTGTGTGTGTGTAGCTTGTCCAGAAAGTATCCAGCCATGTAACTGTTCTTGTTAACAATGGCTGGGTACACATACATACAATATATAAAATATCACCTATCTTACATGAAAGATGCTTGCTATAGATACTTTTGCATTTCACTTTTTAAATTTAATGTGTCCTGGAAATTACTCTATATAAGTTCATAGAGATCTTCATTCTTTTTTATAGCTGCATACTATTCCATTGTGTGGATACATCATAGTTTATTCAACCGCTCTCATATGTATGGGCATTGAGCATCTCCTTTGCTTCCAATATTTTGCGATTACAAACAATGCTGCAGTGAATAACCTTGTGCACATTAATTTTGTATTGTTGGAGGTTTATCTTTAGAATAGATTCCTTTTGCTCGGGGAAAAGCCAAGTGCATCTATAGTTTTATTAAATGTTGTCAAATTTCCTTTCAAAAGAGTTGTGCCAACCTTCATTCCTACCAGCAATGTAAAAGGATATTATATTTCCCTACTATCTTGCCGACAGAATGTATTGTCATACTTTTCAATTTTTGCCAATCTGATAGATAAGAAATGCCATTTCAAGTGTTTTAATTTGCATTTTCCTTACTATAACTTTTTTCATATATTTAAAGGCTATTTTATGTATTTTTGGTTGAGTTGTCTGTTCATACTGGGTTTTTGGTTCTTTCTCCTTTGATATTCAAAAGCTGTTTACATATTAGGGATATGTCTGCTACAAGTATTTTCTCCCAGTTTGTCAGTTGTCTTTTGACTTTACTTATGGTATGTTTTTTTTCCTTTTGCCATGCATTATATTTTATTTTTGTGTGGTCAAGTTATCAATCTTTTCTTTTATTGCCTCTGTATTTGTAACTCTTAGTCTGTATACTGAGACTGGAGACAAATTTACTCATATTTTCTTCTAGTGCTTGTATATATAGTTTTTTTTTTCACTTAGATCTCTGATACATAAAAAAAGTTTATTCTTTTACATTGCATGGAATATAGATCTAATTTTATCTGTTCTTCCAAATGGCTACCCAATTGTCCTGGTCCCCTTTATTAAAAAGTACATCTTTGCCCCAGTGATTTGAGATGCCACTTTTGTCATATATTAAATTGCATGGAATCACCTTTAAAGTTTCCTTTTTGTTCCTTTTGTACTTTGTTATGGTGTGCTTTGTCATATAATATCTGTTTATTGCCTGTGGCCACAAATAATGTTCTGGGTTGGCATTTGTTCTTCTGAAAGAATAGTTAATTATTGCAGCAGTAGTCTTGAAAGCTAGAGAAATTTACCTTCTGGCTATGTATTTATAAAACACTGTTACCCAAATTGAACCCATGGCTATGAGACATTAGTCCTTCTGTCGAAATGTTATCAGTGTCTGTTCTATTGTAAAATCATTAGGCTGAAATGAAGCTTTTTAAAATTAGTCTCAGTGCTACTTTGGAACCACTGTATTGAAACTTTGAAGAATGGCCTCATGAGCACTGGCTTTATTAGAGTTTATTGTCTTTGGCTTCTGGACTTGTTTCCTTAATTCAGCTGCTGGATCTAGGTGGACAAATTGTAATACCGTGATTACTGCCAGAGTACATTCATTAGAATTATGAAGTAATTTAATTTTCATGTACACCTACATCCAGAGTGCAAAGTTGCCTGGCAACAATAATGTCCTCATTAAAATTCAGAAAACCTGAGACAAAGTCCAGACGTTGTTCTTCCAGAATGAATTTACATTGATGTTAGGAGAAACACCATCCTAAAGAACAATTATATGTTTAGAGAAATAGATTAATGAAGGCTAATACAGTATTGTACCTTTTTCCCATCTTATAAGGCTGGTCTTAAGTATTTGATTAGTGCTATCGATCTGGCTTTGCTAACAAAGCACCCCCAATTCTTGGGCTAGAATTTCAGAGTATATGGAAAGTGCCAGAGGAATTTTAACTTCTTGCCTTTATTTTGTCCCTCTATTTTAATATTGACTTAAAGTGTTGAAGAAAAAAGGTGTGGTGAAAAATGAAGCTGTAGTATCATTATAATGATTTTTTTTCTTTTACAGGCATGTTATTCATACCTTTGACCTCTAGAGGGAGCAAGAATATTATAGTTGTTAAGTAGTAGTAATTTCTGAAAAAGAACTAAAATCTTACCTCCCTCCCCTTCCCAACCCAGATGTAAATTTGTTTCAGCAGGTGGGGCTATTTCCTTGGAAACAGTATTAGTCCCTTGACTCTCCAATTCTTCTCACCGCCCCCCTCCCTTTTTCCCCCAAGAAAGGTAGAGAGGGTTCTTTTCTCCCTATTCCTACCCAACAAGAATGTGAGAAGATCAGTTTGAATAGTTAAAGAGCCCACCCACCAGGTAGCTTCTTTCTGGGCTGAAAAGCTGATGTATCATAAGACCCTGTTTTTTTTTTTTTTTGTTGTTGTTGTTGTTGTTGTTGTTTTTGGGAGACAGAGTCTTGCTCGAATGCTCTGGGTATAGTGTAGTGGTGTCATCATAACTCACTGCAACCTCAAACTCCTGGGCTCAAACAATCCTCTTGCCTCAGCCTCCCCAGTAGCTGGAACTACAGGCAGCACACGTGTCTCACTAATTTTTCTATTTTTAGTAGAGATGGAGTCTTGCTTTTGCTCAGGCTGGTCTCCAACTCCTGAGGCGATCTGCCCACCTTGGCCTCCTAGAGTACTAGGATTACAGGTGTGAGCCACTGCAGGCAAGATCCTGTGTTGATAGAAAAAGTCAAAGCTTTTGGAGAATGCTTTGTTTCTTGTTGGTTTCCTGCTTCACCATTAGTTTTCTCCATGATGACTGGTCTCAAATAGGTGCTTGTAACATTTCTCTGGAATAAAAGCCTACACGATAATTGATGACCTAGTTTCAACATACACATTTTCTCTCTCCTCTGTGGCTATTGCTAAATTCAAGATGGGTTTGTGGTGCCTGATTCCGGATCTTAAATAGTATGCTAAATCCAAGAGCTTGCCTTGAGATAGGTTTGGGATTGGGTTGGGAATTTTTCTCCTTTGTCCTGCCATGGGTTGGCCAGTAGAGGCTTTCAACCTGGTATGTTCTGTGCTGGGGCTGAGCCTTTCTTCATATGTACTATAGGTTGGGCTTTAGGCACCATCTCTATGCTGCTCATTCCCAGATTTTTATCCTCATCTCTAACCTCTCTTCTGAGTGGCCTATTTAACATTACCACTTCAATGTCTCATTGGAATTTCAAATTTGTAAAGTTCAAAACACAATCCTTGATTTCCTCCCACCGCCCCCAACCTGTTTCTTCCTCAGGATTCCCCATTCTAGTAAAATGGACCCCACCATCTGTCTGTTACTCACTGAGGAGTCATTTTTGGTTTCTCTGCTTTCTTCACTTCTACCCTGTAATCCATCAGCCAATTCTATTAGTTTTGCCTCCAAAATATTTCCTAAACTCGCCTCCTTTTCCTTCTCTCTCCTGTTCTCCTCTTTCACCAGTTAGCAAGCTATGGTTATCTCTCACCCAGAACGTTAGGATAGCTTCCTAACAGGTATTGATGGCCATGGTTTGGAACAATTTAATGTGTACTCTTTTTTCTGAATAGATCTGCCTCCAAGGCAGGATAAAAGAATGCAAATCAAAAGGAAGAGTTAAGATTTGGCTTCTGGCATTCAAAAATAGAGTTCTGCAGAAAGACAGTAGGCTTGAAAGCTAGTCTTGGTAGGGAGAGAAAGGATTTTATAAATGTTTTTAGTTCCCATTTACATAGCAAGGATGAGGCCTGAAAGATTAGATTATAAATTTCTCCCATAATGTATAGAATGTTTGTTCTCCATTATGCTCACTTCAGGCTGGAGTTTAGAAGATGAGGGCCATGATAATAAAGGCTGTTCTGCCTGAAAGATTTTTGCAGGAGGAAGACAGAAGGGAGACAGGCAGAGCAGGTAGATGATCAGTTAGGTGTTCTGATCTTCCCTCTGGGCTGCAGCATAGAGAAAGGGAAGTTTATTAAATACCTAGAAGAACGCAGAGGGCAGAGGGGCTTCTTCCTGGCTTCCAGTCTGGGACACTGGGAAGAGGTCACCTGGTAGCTCTATAAGGGCTACCTCTCAGCCTCCTCTCAGCCAACCTGGAGGGTGACCACATGATATAAATCCAGAGATGTGGTCAGGGAGAGTGATGGTCCAATTTGTTTCCCCAAGCCTTCCTTTGTTCTCCCAAGGCATGAATGCAGAGTTGAGAGCCAGCATGGCCAACACGTGCCTGTTGAGATGGGGGACTTAGAGGTACTCAGGGGCTTGAGATGCCAGGAGAGTTGAGATGAATGAGGCATCAGACAAGAAGTCACTGGGGGAGAGGAATCAAGATGGCAGACGAAAAAAACCACCAGCCAGAGTGTCTCTGCAAGAAAGACAGATTTTAGAAGAAGGTGAAAAAAATAGGCAGACGAACATAGATCAGACGAGGGTCAGAAGGGAGAGTGCCTGAAACTACAGGAGACTCCACATGAAGAAGCTGAGGAGGAAAACTGGAAGGAGAAAGGCCCCCGAGAGGCTTGGAGACCGGCGACAAGGGTAGGTGGAGCAACTACATTTCCCCTCCCTTGCGTTTTAGACTGCGGGTGGGCTCCTGAGTGGAGAGACCTGCCCACACCATCCCAGAGACGGCCACCGCCAGTGAGCTGTGAGCCTCTTGCGGACAGAGCACCAGGCTCCCATCTCCCTTGGGGGACCTCCCGGTCCACAGACCCGAGCCAATTGGCAGGCGCCATATTGCTTCATTCTCCCCTCCCCCTTTGCCTACCAGCCACTGCCGAGAGAGACAATTTAGCCACCACCCGGAGGCATCTGCAGGGAACGGGACCTCTCCTTTTGGGGACCTACAGCAGACTGAGGGGTACTCAGATTGTGAGCTCCCTACCCACCCACCCTCCAAGGTGCTGCTTGCCTGGTGACTCCAGGAGAGGGGGGCAAATCCCGAGGCGGACAGACACCGATCTAGCTTGGGTAGACTTGAGACCAGCACTCCTCTCCCTGGAAGGGTCAGGGATTGATCTCCAGGGCCCAGGGGACAGGCCTGCAGACCAGATCCCGTACACCCAGGCCTCAATCGCATTGCCCTGGGGCACGGAAGGGTTATTTGTGAAGACCCTACTGAGTGTGTGTGCCTTTGGGGCCAGATCAGCATGCCTGAGGGGCAACCCTCCTCTCACAGGAAGGCGCCCAGCCCAGTCTACGATCCTGGGCAAGGAACCTCCTGGCCTGCGTGACAGCCAAGGTAGATCCACTGGCTTGAGGTCCTGCCTGCTGGCAGAGGCCGGGGAGAAACTGCGGAATAGGGGAGGATGGAAAGGAGCAAGGCCTGCTCTAGATAGACTGTAGGTCTCAGACAGCCCACCCCCGACATGCAGACTTTTCTGCTGAGAGGGGCCATTCCAGCCCCTCCCTGGCAGCTGTGCCCAGAGGCAAAGAACAGACCTTTGACCCCTGCTAATAGCATTTGTGGAGCTTGAGGACAGGCTCACCCAACCCAGGTCTGCCCAGACTCACTCTCTGACCTGCCCCCGCTGAGGTGCAGAATAAGGACACACTTGGAAGTCCCAGGGCCCCACTCACCATGTGAGGCACTAGAGTGTCTCTCCAGGGGAACGAGAGCCGGTTATAGGACTCAAAAACAACACTGCAGCCTGCCCCTCCCAGCAAGTGCCACCTACTGACTGGGAGGTCATTCTGCACACCCTTTTACTGCATCTACTGACTCATCATATAGGGTGTGGTCAAATCTCACCCACAAACACCACCTAGTGGCTCAGAGACTAAAGAGGGTGTGTCATCATCCAAACGAAAATCTAAAGGCAGGAAGCAGCAGCTGATCCAGATGGGAAGGAATCAGCGAAAGAACTCTGGAAATATGAAGAATCAAACGGAAAGCACACCCCCAAAGAGAAACACCAGCTCTCTAGCAATGGACATTAACCAAACTCAGAACACCAAAATGACAGAAGAAGAATTTCAAACATGGATCATCAGACAACTGAATGATATGCAAGAAAAAATGGATAACCAACACAAAGAAACCACAAAAAAAATCCAGGACTTGGAAGAAAAATTCACTAAAGAAATTGAAATATTAAAGAAAAATCAAACCGAACTCCTGGAAATGAAAAATTTATTCAGGGAATTACAAAACACAGTGGAAAGCCTCAAGAGCAGGGTAGATCAAACAGAAGAAAGAATCTCAGAGATCGAAGATAACACCTTCCGATTAAATAAGTCAGTCACAGAGATAGAGCAAAGAAATAAAAGACCAGAGTTTGCAAGAAATGTGGGATTATGTGAAGAAGCCTAGTGTGAGAGTAATGGGCATTCCTGAGGGTGAAGAACAAAATACACAAGGGTTGGATAAGCTATTTGAAGATATAATTGAGGAAAACTTCCCAGGCCTTGCTAAAAATCTAGATATACAGGTACAAGAAGCCCAAAGGACCCCTGGGAGATTCATTGCAAATAGGAAGACACCACATCATGCAGTCATCAGACTGACCAAAATATCCACTAAAGAGGCCCTTCTTTAAGCTGTAAGGAGAAAGAAACAAGTAACATACAAAGGAAAGCCCATCCGAATAATGCCAGATTTCTCAACTGAAACCTTACAAGCTAGAAGAGACTGGGGCCCCATCCTTACTCTTCTGAAACAGAATAATGCCCACCCTAGAATCTTGTACCCAGCAAAGCTAAGTTTTGTATATGAAGGAGAAATTAAGACATTCTCAGATAAACAAAGACTGAGGGAATTCACCAAGACAAGACCGGCCCTCCAAGAAGTACTCAAAACAGAGTTGCATGTGGACCAGCGCAAGAAACACTCACGAATGTAAAACTACTCAAAAGCTAAAGATCAAAGGCCAGATACCACAATGGCTCAAGAGAGAAACATAGCAATGAAGTTCTACCCAACAGGATGAACACAAATCTGCCCCACCTATCAGTTTTCTCAATAAATGTGAATGGCTTGAACTCCCCACTCAAGAGACATAGGCTGGCCCAATGGATAAAAAAATACAAGCCAAGTATCTGCTGTCTCCAGGAAACTCATCTAACCTGCAAAGATGCATTTAGACTGAAAATGTAATCCCTATTAAATTACCAACATCATTTTTCACAGATATAGAAAAAAAAATTTTATGTTTTGTATGGAACCAGAGAAGACGCCGTTTAGCAAAAGCAATTTTAAGCAATAAGAACAAAATGGGAGGTATTAATTTACCAGACTTCAAACTATACTACAAGGCTGTGGTTATTAAAACAGCTTGGTATTGGCACAAGAACAGGGACACAGACCAGTGGAACAGAATCGAGAATCCAGATATAAAACCATCCTCACATAGCCATCTGATCTTTGACAAAGCAGACAAAAACATACTCTGGGGAAAAGAATCCTTATTCAATAAATGGTGCTGGGAAAACTGGATAGCCACATGCAGAAGACTGAAACAGGGCCCACACCTTTCACCTCTCAGAAAAATCAAATCACGGTGGATAACACTTAAACCTTAGGAGTGAAACTATTAGAATTCTAGAAGAAAATGTGGGAAAGACTCTTATAGACATTGGCTTAGGCAAAGAATTTATGAAGAAGATGCCAAAGGCAATCACAGCAACAACAAAAATAAATAAATGGGACCTGATTAAATTAAAAAGCTCTGCACAGCCAAAGAAACTGTCATGAGAGTAAACAAACAACCTACAGAATGGGAAAAAATTTTCACATGCTACACATCCGATAAGGGACTGATAACTAGAATCTATTTAGAACTCAGGAAAATCAGCAAGAAAAAATCAAACAACCTTATCAAAAAGTGGGCAAAGGACATGAACAGAAATTTTCAAAAGAAGACAGAAGAATGGCCAACAGACACATGAAAAAATGCTCAACATCTCTAATCATCGGGGAAATGCAAATCAAAACCACAATGAGATATCACTTAACTCCAGTGAGAATGGCCTTTATCAAAAAGTCCCATAACAATAAATGTTGGCATGGATGCGGAGAGATAGGAACACTCATACACTGCTGGTAGGACTGCAAACTAGTGCAACCTCTCTGGAAAGCAATATGGAGATACCTTAAACAGATACAAGTAGACCTACCATTTGATCCAGCAATCGCATTACTGGGCATCTACCCAAAAGAACAAAAGACAGTCTATAAAAAAGACATCTGCACCCAAATGTTTATAGCAGCACAATTCACAATTGCAAAGATGTGGAAACAACCCAAGTGCCCATCAATACATGAGTGGATTAATAAAATGTGGTATATGTATACCATGGAGTACTACTCAACTATAAGAAACAATGATGATATAGCACTTCTTGTATTTTCCTGGATAGAGTTGGAACCCATTCTACTAAGTGAAGTATCCCAAGAATGGAAAAATAAGCACCACATATACTCACCATCAAATTGGTTTCACTGATCATCACCTAAGAGCACATTTAGGAACAACATTGATCAGGTCCTGGGCAGACATGAGTAGGGGAGGGGAGGGGTGTATACATACATAATGAGTGCGATGTGCACTGTCTAGGGGACGGACACATTTGAAGCTCTGACTCAGGGGAGTGGGGGGGCAAGGGCAATATATGTAACCTAAACTTTTGTACCCCCACAATATGCTGAAATAATAATAAAAAAAAAAAAGGAAAAAAAAAAAAAAAAAAAGAAGTCACCGGGGTCCCATTGAGCTGAGAAGAGGGATAGACCAAGATGCACACCAGCTGCGGCCTCAGTTATTGAGGGCTAATGACAGGGGGACAAGAGACATTGCTGGAGAGCCAGAGGAACCAGAGGACCCTGCATTGTTTTGAGGACTCAAATCCACAAGGTCGTGTACACGTGTCTTCCCCCGACAATGTCCTAAGCACAAGTGTGGTGCTGAAATCTAGAGACTAAAGCATGTTTAACCAAGGAGGCTGAGTGTTTTGCCTAAAAGAAAGATTTACATTATTGTATTGATCTAAAGATTATCCCTTGCCCCTTTTGTTTCTCTGTAGTATGGAGAAGTTAGCAAGCAAGAATAGATTAACTCTAGACAAAGTAGAAGTCTAGTTTCCCTGCACATTGGAGTTCCAGAGTAAGTTAATTGCACTCCTGCTGTACTGTTTGCTTCCTCCCTGCACCCTCACTGCTACTGCAGTGCACACTTGCACAGCAGGCAGAATGGTCTTTAACAGTGTGAGAATCTGATCATATCTCCCATCCCAGCCTTCTAAAGGCTTCCCATTGGGCACAGAATGAAATACCAGCACTTCACCATGGCGCACAAGGCCTCACGTGATCTGGGTCCTGTCTTCATCTCTGCCTGCATCCTGTAGCTTGTCCAAGAAGCTCCAGCACAATGACCCTTCTGTTCCTTATACAAGCTATGTTGTTTCTCATCTGAAACTTTTGCACATGCTGTTTATGCCAATGCCTTCCACTTGCTCTTCCAGACCCAGTTTCCACCCTTCTCACCTTGCTCTGTGTGCCAGTAGGCTGATGCTATGAATTGCATCAATGTACACTCTTGCTTCCTGGCTTCCTGTTGGAATTGCCAATGGGAAGCACCAGTAGGAGATTAGAGAGAAAGGGAGGAGATATTAATTCAGCATATTTACTCCCCTGTTCTTTCCTGGCTAGTCACCTTGGGATTGGCTACATCCCTTTACCAAAGGCTGCAGCTCCTATCAGGGGCCCTCTGCATCTTTGGTGACCACCTCTGCATCTTTGGTGACAACTCCTCCCTTTGGCCCTGCAGACTGGATGTGCTTGTGGCTACCCCACCTTTGGTAGCCCTGGGTAGCTAGTTACATTAAGCTCTCTCTGCACTTTTGTACATAGTCCCTTTGAGTATCTTCTGCTTGCTGCCAGACCTCAACTGTCATACAGCTCCATCTGCAATCTCCTCTTGGGCTCTCTGCATGCTGGTTCTTTCTTCTCCTAGAGTCTCAGCTCAGATGTCACCTCCTCAGGCAGGCCTCTGACTGCCCATCGTCTCACTGCCTACTCTCATGTCCTCCATCCTGCACTTCACTTTTTATTTATTTTATTCAAAAATTTTTTTCATTGTGGTAAGAATAGTTAACATGAGATCTACCCTCTAAATTGTTTACATACAGTATCGTTTACATACAGCATTGTTTACGATAGGCACAATGTTGTACTGCAGACCTCCCGAACTTATTCATCTTGCATAATCGAAACTTTATACTTGTTGAACAGCAACTCCCCACTTCCCTCTGCCCTTACACCTGGCAAGCGCCACTCTACTCTCTGCTTCTGTGTGTTTAACTTCATACAGATAGAATCATGCAGTGTTTGTCCTTCTGTGACTCTGCCCTTCACTCTTTTTAACAACATGTTTTTAATTTCTTGCATTAAAATTATGATAATCTGACACTCTCTTTGTGGTGGTATTGTTGTTTACTTATCTTTTCTAACTGGACTGTAAGCCAAGAGCATAAGCCTTGTCTGTTTCACTTGCTGCTGTGTCCCTAGCACCTGGAATAGAGGTGCTATACATGGGAGGCAGATAGTAAAAATTTTTTTTTTTTAAGGAATGAATGAAAAGCTGAATTTCCATGTTCTTGAGAAGCCTGGATCTCAAGGCAGGTATATCTGGGGCTGTCAAAAATAGGTCAGGAAGTTGTTTCAGTTCCTTGTAGCTTTATTACATCAAGGTGTTAACACTGCTTCTCAGGAACTGTTTCTTAACTATCTCAAGCACCAATGCTGAGGAAGTAGAAAAGGAGATACCAAATAATTGTGTTTCAGATTAAGCCCTTTTAGTGGAAACATGGAAGGATGTTCCATGCTATTCAAGCACTCTGTCTCCTTTACCTATTTCAGGTGTGTCCAAGCTCAGCTGGGAATGGAAGTTGCTTTGCGATTCTTTAAAATCTTGAGGCCATGGCATTGGGGATAGTGCAGGAAGAATATCACAAAACTTTGATGTAAGAAATGGAAAGTGTGCTTTGAGAAGACTGTGTTGGAATGCTTGACTGCATGAAAATATCAAGGTGAGTGCCTAACAGCGTGGTTCTCAACAGTAGCTGATTGTGTGAGTCACCTGTAGAACTTACACAGCTCTCCAGGACCTGAGTCGTAAACTCCAAGGTTGGGTTCAGAAATCTGTACTTTTAAAAAGTTCTGAAGATGCTTCTGGGGCACAGCCAGGGTGAGAGCCACTGGGCATAAAGAGAATGGGCTCTGCTTCGATCTGTAAATCCAGGGAGCTAATTGTGTTGTTTTAAATTTCCTGAACTATTAGCACAGGACTGATGAGCCAAACACATTTTATGTTTGGATCAATAGATGTTTCTTCTCCTGTCTTTGAAAGTATTTCTCAGTAGCAACTGGGGTCTTGAAGAAATGGCATTAGAAGGCTAGTATTATTACTTTTAGTTTATAAAGTGAGAAATTGAAATTTGGGAAGGTTAGCAAACTTATTTGACCACAATGGCATTGAGACCACTCTTTCTCCCTTTAAGCCTCATTATAACTTGGATCCATTGCATAAAGCTCTTTTGATTGTAAAACAAAACCCCCACTCTGGTCTTGTAGACAGTTTTCTTTGTTTCCTCTTGTTCCTCTCAATACTGCCATACTTATTTCTATAAAGGGCAACCTCATCAACAAGTTTGGCATTGCTGGGTAGGCCCTGTCTTCAGAAGCCTTCTTCAGCTCGTTTCTTCTTTGTTTGTTGCTTATAAAATAGCAGGCATCTGTGAACCAAGCTGATGTGTTCATTGGGCCATGTCACCGTCTAGTCCTGTGTGCACATTCAGGTTTCACAGATTCATGGTAATATCACTGTTATAATTCTATGATATATGTCTTCCATTTATATTATACCATGAATACTTTAAAAATCAACTTTAGGGGGCAGGGGGAAGGAGGGGAGGGGTAAAAACCTACCTAACAGGTACAGTGAACACTATTTCGGTGATGGACACACTAATAGCCCTGACTTAAGTATTATAAAAGCTATTTATGTAACAAAAACGTTTCTACTCCCTTAATATTTTGAAAGAAAAAAGAAAAAAATCAACTTTATTGAGGTATAATTTACATATAATGAACTACACTCACATAGGTACAGTTGTATAAGTAGTTGAGTCTTTACAAATATGTCCGTGTTGTATCCACTACCATAATCAAGATATTTTTGTCACCCCAAAAAGTTCCCTCATATTTTCTTCCACTTTTGGCACTAGGCAACCACTGGTCTGCTTTCTGTCACTACAGATTAGTGTATATTTTCTAGAATTTCACACAAACGATATCATACATAGATATGACTTTGTGTCTCATTTGTTTTACTCAGCATAATATTTTTAGATATACATTGTTCTCATTTTGCTCTATTTTTTTTTCTTACCTAATCTTTCTACTACTGTCATCACCTCTGCTCTCTTAAATCAGATACATTAACTACCATGTGAGTTATATTTAGCTCATGCTGGTTTTGAGCCCAGGGCCTCATGAAGCATATGTAACTCACACATCTCTTCACCTTGGGAGCTGCATGAACTATTTTTCAAGTTGCATATAATTCATGCACAGAAAACAATAAAAAATAACAAATTTTTCATTAAACTAGAAAGAATCATTTTGTTTTTGAAGTTTTTATTCTATTTTTGTAACAAAGCACTGTGGCCCTAAGGAAAAAAAAATTTTTTTTTCTAGTGTGGCAGTCAGTGTGTTAAGCTTGGTGTGTATATTTCCATCCCTCTATCAATATTCATACAAACATATGCACATACAAGGGAGCCCAGGTGATTCCGTCTGTAAAGGTCATCCTTACAGGACACAGAATAGGACAGTAAAGGGCAGAGAATGGATTTGGAGAGGCAAAGGGAGAATAATAAACAGAGGTAGGTAGGTAGGTATTCCTGTTTCACAGGTGAGAAAACTGGGAAACTCAGGTTACAGTTAGTCAGTGGTAAAGCCAGCCTTCCAGCACAGCTCTCCTGACTCCAAATACCATCTCCCAATTACCTCCAGAGGATTGTTTGCTCCATAAAATTTTGAAGGTCTCAGGGGCAAGAAAATTTAGGACATGGAGAAAAGATAATGATGTTAATGATGACAAGTGGTGACAATGATGGTGATGGTGATGATGGTGATCATGATGATGGTAGTGATGATGAAGATGGTGATAATAATGATGGCGATGATGACAGTGATGATCGTGGTGGTGGTGATGATACTGATTGTGTTAATGGTAGTGGTGGTTGTGGTGGTGATTGTGGTATTGTTGGTGATGGTGGTAGTGGTATGATGGTGTCGATGATGATGGTAGTACTTTAAAGAACCCTCAGATCCAGGGAGAGCTGAAGGTAACAGAAAATAAAACCCGTCTTTTCCATGGTGCTTTCACCTATTCTTTTTTCATTTCATCCTCACTATGATGCTGTGGGATGTGTATTAATATCATTCCCATTTTAGAGGAGAACCTGAAGCCAAAGTAATTTCTCAACAATTGGCAAGAGAAGCAGGTGAAATACATTTAATTCACCTTTTACATATCCAGTATTTGTAGAAATCAGTTACAAATATTTTAATGGCATATTAAACATTCAGTAAATTCAACAAAAATCACCAAATTTTAATGCTTAACATAAAAGCAGATTTTGTTCATGCTAAGTTATTGCTAGGCCTTTGAGAAAGAATGAGATGATGTATATTAACTTAGAGGGATTTCAATTTTGTTATTGTTGTCATTGTTATCCTTAGGAGGAGAGATGAAGATGTAGATAAATGTATATATTAATAGTAGGTTCTGTTTTTATTAAATAAATGTTAAACATATTGTCCTCTGACTTCCTGTTTGCTTTGGCCAAGCTGTGGCAGTTTCAGGAGACCAGCCAGCAGGAGGAGAGAGAGGTCAGGGGCTTATTCCCCCACCCCTGACTTGTTCCCTCCTTGCTTGGCCAGAGTTTAGGCAAGTGGCCACAGCTTCTGCCAGGCAGCCCCTTCCCACAGCCCCAGCCCTGCTGGCCGTGACAGGATTCCTGTTCTATCATCCCTTCCTCTTGCCCCTTAGGCTTGGGGTAGTCACTGCTTCCTGCTGTTCCCTGTTGCTATGCTGGTTGTTTTACCAGTCTTTTAACCCTGCTCACACCTTTTGTGCCTATTAGTAAGCCAATATGCTCAGCTCCTAACCACTGTTCAATGGCCTGCTCTTTGGTACTGGGGCTGGGACTTTGCAAATGACATCATCTTGGTCAGCAGCTTCCTGCCAGGTGTGCCAGTACAGGGTGCTGCAGGCTGGAGAAGAAGGGGACCTGTTCCTGTTGGAGTCCCTCAGCAGCAGCCCTTCCCCCTGCAGCAGCGGTGGGGTCCAGCCTCAGGTTTTTTTTTGTGTGTTTTTCTGTCACTCCCACAACGGTTCTCTCAAGCACTGTGAAAGCACCTCTTTTTCAGAGCTCTGAGTCCCAGATCTGCAGCCCCCGCTCTGAGCTTTGGGTTATAACACCCAGAGCTCTTCTCTTTGTTCTCTGGCCCATAGTGCTATCCTGTTTTTTCACAGTTATTTTTCTGGGTTACTTTTAAGTGTTCCTTTCACATATTCAGATCTCGAGTCCTTTTCTTTTTTCTTTTTATTGTGGTGGAAAACACATAACATAAAATTTACCATCTTAACCATTTTTAAGTGCACAGTTCAATAGTGTTAAGTATATTCACATTGTTGTGCCACTAATCTCCAGAACTCTTTTATCTTGTAAAACTGAAAGTTTATACCCATTAAATAACTCCTCATTTTCCATTCCCCAGCCCTAGTAACTGCCATTCTACTTTGCCTCCATGAATTTGACTACTTTAGATACCATAGAAAGATCTCCTATCCTTTTAAACTAATTCTTTGTATTTAATTTGCTTTATTAAAATAATTGGCATAGTTTCTGTTTTTTCAATTGGACTCTGATCTGTCTCTGTAAATAGTCCCTTTAAATAATTTGCAATTAAACTCTTTGCATGTGCCATCTGATTCCCACTGGGACCCCAACTGATAACACCATATGCACCATGAGAATTCTTTAGATCAGATGAAGATTAAGTTAAAATAATAATAAAGGTGAAAGCTATTTTAACTAAAAAGCACTATATATTAGTTGTAGTAGTCGTATTCCAAACGAGGCCACATCTGAGCTTCCCCTGCAGTGTCCTTTGAAATGCTACTATCCAGAAAAGAATGATAACAAACACAAGAAAATAACTGCAACTCTGTCTGCTTTTCTAGAAGAGGATGTGGGAATATAATAAAAAGCTCCATATTCATATTCGCAAGTTAATGTAGGAAAGAAGCCAGGATGTCTGTGTCCTTAAGTGATACAGAGACTCTGGCTCCACCAAGACAAGACTCTGATCCCAGATGTCAGCCCCCAGCAATTCAGTGACACTTCAACAACCTGACTTAAAATGAAAAATTGGGTTGCTTTTCCAGAGCAGTAAAAGACTGGAAATCCCCACCCACCAGCCCATTCACAAATGCCAGAAACTCCTTGCAGCCATAGCCGGGCCAGAGTTTCCTGGCTGAGCGGGGTCCCTTCACTACTTTAGGAGGAGCCCTCTTTTCTGAAGGGTCAGATGGTAATGAGGCTCCAACAGGACTTGCCCAGGGGCCATAAAGAGACAAGTTGAGCACAGGGTGGGGTGTGAAGGGGGCTGGGGAATACTGTGGACAGGCCCAGCCAGGAGGGCCTTGGATTACTGCAGTAGTGCCCTGGCTGGCTGTGCATTCTGGAGAATACTCACCATCAACTCCTGCCAGGAAGGAAGGCCTCAAAACACCAAGTCTCAGGGAGAAGATTAAAGAATTTCTTTAGCAACTGTTAATCCAGAAAACCTGAACTCCAAGGGCAGGATATTGCTTCCTCCTAACACTATTTGACCGGCTTGGTCTCTTTGTACTTGGGTAGGACTAACCCTGAGAAAAAGCTCATCTGTGTGAGCTTTGTTTTTAGATGTTATGGAACTCAGACACGAGCTACTCTTCTATGGTCCAGGAACTGTGCAAACCCCAAGAAATGATTTGCAGAATCCTGTGATGGTATGGGGATCTAGAACAATTTTCTGGGACCTGCAAATGTCATCTGATTCACAAGATGAAAGGCCCCCTCCCCACCTCTTTCCCCAGCCCCAGATTCAGAACAGCTCTAGATCATGAGTCACTGGAGGGCAGGGCCAGGACTGTCATCTTTGATCTCCAGCAGTACCCTGCCCAGCCTGTGCTGTGGACAATCTTTATATGAGTATTTACTAGATTGAATGTATCTAAGCAGCCTTCAACTTTTAGGAATCCACAATAAATCCTTTCCACCCTGAAGGTTGGCTTGTGATGAGAGATTCTTTTGGGGAACCTCAGTAACAGTTTATTCTGTTTGTGGGATGGCTCTTCCCACAGGGGTCTTGAAATCAGAGAAGATTAAACACAGGTTTGGGAGACTGAATGCTGGTATTGGTTTCCCCACCAACATGTTCTTTTCTCAGTTTCATCATCTGTAAATTCATAGTTTCTTGCCCTCTCTCCTATTTGATGACGTTACTGTGGGGAATCATGATAAACACAAAAGGAAGGAATTTTATCATAAGTCATGGCACTAGCATTGATAGAAGAAATAAGAATTGGTCACTTGCTTTCACTTCTAGGTTATTAGAGGAGAAAAAGAGACAATTGAAGGAAGAAAAAGAGATGTAGTGTGATATTGTCATTAAGATCATAGTGAAATAACATGACCTACTGTAGGTGAACAGGGAAGAAAGATAGCTTTGAGTCCTTCACTTTAAGACAAAGTAATGGAAATGAGTCAGAACATTATAGTAAGTGAGAGGACTATAATTTTACCATTATCCTATTCTTATTTGGAATTATTTTCCTCTTCATTTTAGTCATGACTGCTGGTCTGCTAGAACATTAAGACAGGAGGACAGGGCTATCATGTGGGAACCATATTTAATTGATTCTAGAATGCACATTTTCCACATCCCAACATCTCTAGGGATCACTTGATGGTGTTGGCCAGGCTCAGTGGAGATGTAGTTGTTAATGTCAAAACTTAGTCATAGCAGTTCATACTGTCATCACTTCAATTGAATTAAGAGCATTGTTGGTAGTGTAGGTGTTGAATTGAACCACATTTAAAAGGTCATCAAAAAGATTACACTATGGATTTGATATTGAAATGAAAAATTACCATGTGAGCAGAAAGGCACAGAAATAGAGCAGTGGGACTTTAATTTGATATTAGTGAAGCAGGTATGTATGGTTGGAGGAATGAACACAATACCACATAATTTTCACAAAGTAACAACCAAAGTGCTTTCTGGAACCTATGATAGGAAGAGCCATCCCTCAAGTACAAGAAGCTGTTAGTAAGATCCACAAAAGGGTTGGCCATCACAACCAGAAACTGCTGGCACATCTTGTACGGATGAAAGAAACATCAAAGCAACCAGAGGCTTGCATGACTGTGGAGGGCTACGGTTAAGGCATTATGTCATATAGTTTGAAGGACAGTGTTTGCCCTTTCTTGGGGTGGCACATAGTATGTGTCTTGGAATCAATGGGAATCAGTTACAAATGTGAGCTTGCAACATTTAGGGAGTCACTACCGTTATTACAGGAAAAGGAACACAGACCCTAGGCCTCCTTTGCTGGTGGGCCTGTTCTTTTGAGATTCAGTACTGAGTTGGCACATAGTTGACCAGGCACCATGAGAGAAGGAGTGTCTTGTATGCCTGTGATACTACTTGTCCTAATGACTCTGACAAACAGGAGATAGGACAAGTGTCCAAAGAATGGAGGAGTAGAACAAGTCTTGAGAACCTGTCCTCCTTTCCGACATAGGAACATAAGATGGACAAAGGATTTGAGAAAATAAAGGTATAGTTCTTTATTTAAAGAGTTTGCAATTTGGAGGTGCTTCTTATAAAACAGCGAAAACTAAACCTAGATTTTTAAAAAGTCTAGCAGTTTCAGCACCCTACAACACATATAAGATTTTTGAAAGTAAAATTGACTAGTAAATATTTAATTGTCTCCAAAATTATATCTTTAAATTTACCAAGCATGATTATTTTATAAGCATATTAAATTCTATATAATCATTATTATTTTTTCCTTTATTTTTACTTACAACCCAAAGCAGCATATAATCAATTATTAATGTCCCTAAAATAACAAAATTACTTCAGATTAATAGAAGTACCAGAAACTTAAATATTGCATATATGTATATTTCTGCCAAATTTCTATTAACAAATGGGACATGAATAAAAAGAACATGTACCAATTTGTTTTCTTATCCATCCCACCCCATCCCTAACTTAGCTTTCCTCAGACATGGAAAAAATTCTAGATATTTCAGACTTTTAATTCTCCCTCATGTTTATGGTAGTTCTCAATCTGGAACTCATAGGCAGAGTTCTATCAATGGCTCCACGGAGCCTGTGTGCCCCAAAAATTATATGAAAAATCTTGAGTAATATGTGCTTTTTAGAGGTATTGGGGAGAGTGATTCTGGTTGTCATCCACTTCTTAAAAGTGTCCATATTTTAAAGAATGGAAGAGTCCATGCACCACTGGTGAGCATTTTGGGTCCATTGTGACCTGGCCTTCGGCCCCTCCCAGACAGTGGGCGCTTTGGTGAGTATTTTCCCTTAGCAGGAGGCTGTGGCTACACCCAGTGACAACTGAGAGGGACATTCATGAACAACAAGACACCTGGGAAATGGCTCTGTGATTCCCTCTTGGTTTGGGGATTTGGCTGCTAAAATGTCCCTGCTCTTCCTCAAAATAAACAAAGAGACACCACTGCATTCCTGTGCCATCCAGGTTTTATCTGGCACTTTGAACTTTGTTTTTAAGTGACAAAAACCAGGTCCCAACCCTTGCGTTTCCTTCTCCTTCTGGCAGGGTTACAGATGCCCTGACTGCGATAAGAATGAGATTGGGGGAGGCTGTGGGGACAGCTATCCAGGCCACTGGCCACTGGTAGTGATTGCTGTGCTTTCATTTGAAAATGTAAAACAGCCAGGTTGGATGGATTCTTATTGGGTTCCATGGGGTTCCTCTACTTCATAGACCTGGCCTGGCCAGAACTGATGCTCAGCCTCTGAACAACGTAGGTGAAGAGGTGACTTGACTTGAGAGTTAAGAAGTCTCAGAGTAGCAAGCATTAGCATTTTGTTAAAAACATAGATTCCTTGGATCACCCCAGAGGTTCTGATTCAGTAGGTCTGGGGTGCAGTCCTGGAATTGGCTTTTTTAAAGCAACATCTCCAAGTGATTTTCAGAAAGTGGCTGCAAAAGGCTTTGGTATTCCAAATATTGAGAGCTTGGATGAAGAGAAGGACATTCTGTTCTTCCTGTGTTAATTCTGTTGGGTCTGGGTCATCCCCTTCTTATTTTCTGAGAATGGTTTAGAGGACAGCCCTGGGCCTCTTTTTGTTTCCTTAGAGATGTGATGCAGAGGCCAGGATAACCTGGGTCCCAGAACCAGGCTCCCTCAGTCTCAGCAGCTGGGAAGCTCCTGCTCAGTCCTGCCACCTCCAGCACTTCAGCATCTCCCCCTAGTCAAGGGAAGGCATCCGCTGCAAGGGTAGAGAGTGTGGGACTAAGCATCCAGGCCAAATCCATAACCAAAAATTGTCTGTTGGGGGCTGTGCTTTTCCAAGCACCTGACCCCACCGAGGCTGTGTGCATCGAAGATCTGAAGAAGAGAACGTCCAAAGTGGCAGTTTCTGTAGGCTTCCATCATGGAGGAGACAGAGAAGTCTAGTGGAAGAGCACCAGCTTGGGAGTCCTAAGTCATTCATTCATTCACTCAAATACTTGGTTGCTTACCATATGCTGAGTACTGCGTTTGGTGCTGGGATTCAAGGGTGAACAAGACTTGGTCCATGCCTTCATGGAGCCTTCGTGTTAGTCAGAGTGAAAGATGTTAAAAAATTGTTCTAAAGTTTCTACATGAGAGAGGATTGGAATTTCAGTCCGGTTTTAAGAGAGAAGGGGAGTGGCATAGAAACTTGTCTTGAAGGTGATACTGCAAAATGACTTGTCTCCTCTCACATTAACTGTTTATTTGGGGTGGATGGTGAGAAAGAGCTGATACAGATTGTAAACTGGTCAAAGATACTCCTGCCCACACAACATAACAGCAAGCCACCCCTCGGTGCCAATATCAGAGAGTAAACAAATCATTATCTAACTCATTTAATTAACCTATCAATCAATCAATTGATTAGTTAATGACAGATGTAAGTGCTAAGAGCTACGGGACTGTGGGAGCTCATAAAAGGACACCCAGCCTGGGGTAGGGCATGAGGCAGAGATTTCTTAAATAAGCAACTTTTAAACTGAGACCAGAAATAAGTGTCAAGATTGGTCATGGAATGAGGGCATGTTGGGGCCTGGCTGGGGTGGCTGAAGCCGGGCAATATGAGGGAGAGTGTCACAATGAGGTTAGAAGGATTTTTTTTGTTTCCTACTTGTTAAGTGATCTTGAGGAAGTTTTCGAATTTCCCCATCTGTAAACTGGGGGCAGAGCCAACTTTTCAAGGCTGCAACAAGGATTAAAAGTTGCCTTGTAAAATGTAGCTTTACAAGAAATTATTGTGAGTGCTCCCTGTCTAATAACTCGTATTCTCTTCCCTTGAAAAATGATAGAATGGTTTTGGCAGGAGCCCAGATGAGATGCTCCTCCGCGCTTCAAAAGCCTTACTGTGCAGGGGGAGGAGATGAGTCTGTCCTGTTCCACCAGGACCACCCCGTCCCTGGTCCTGACAGCCATGCCTATTCACAGTCTTCCCTGGGCTCAGCCACAGGTGGCGTTTCCTCCAGTGGGCTGTCACCTTCTTGAAGGGGGCAGTTTTTTAGTTTCTATATGTGCCATCGCTTTAATTTTCTCTTGTAATTTCTCTGACTTAATGATTTCTAGTCCCCCCCCCTTTTTTTTAAAGTAAGTGTGGGGACAGCAACCCTTGGTTGGACAAACATGTATTTTTTATAACTCAGTAAATCCATATAAATACAATAGAATCTGTAGGCAAGCATGAATCAACATGACACTTGGTGGCAGCATCACTGAACAGGAATTGTACCTCACATTAAATTTTATATATCAAGTTCTGCATGGTTCACAAATGGCCAGTGGAGATTCTCTGATGAAATGAAAATTGGTCTTCTCTCTACACTCACGTCTCCTCAGTGTCTCAACCTTTTGATTGGTGGGGCAGACACACACATCCAGAGTTTCTAGACTGACCCTGATTATCTGCTCTCAAGATACCATTTTCAGCTTCATAATAGAGTTTGTATAACACCTCTGTTCCCATGCCCAGGTGCATTCTCACCTTAGCACTTGTCCTTGATTCCATCTGTGCTTATAAAAATCTAGTCTGGAAGATTTCTCTTAATGAATGAGGAAGGCATAGGACAAATCTCTGGGGCCCTGAGATATAATGTTGGCTTAGCCACTTGCTAGCTGTGTGATGTTATGTGGGATAGGTTTGGCTTCAAGTACCAGAAAACTTGACCAGTGGTATTTTACCCAAAGAGATGTATGTGTCTATCTATTTATATTCTGTAACAAGAAGGCTGAAAGTAGGAAGTTGCTGGCCTGATTCAGCCTCAGTTGAATGATGTCATCCAGGACCAGGTTCCCTGTGTCTTTCCCTTCTACAGCCCTCATCGCATAGCCATTTTATCCTCATGCTCATGGCTTTATTGCCACAAGATGCCCATCCCAGCTCTAGACTCCATGTTTCCTTTCAGGCAGGACAAATAGGGAAGGTTGGTGCCTCCATGTCTGTCCCACTTTACTAAGAAAGCAGAAGATTTTCAAGAAACCTTCCCAGCAGATGCCACTGGTCAGGACTGTCCTGTAGCCACTCCTAGCTGAAGAGAGACTGGGAAGATACTTAGTTTTTTCACCTTGTGCAGTGGAAAGTAGCAAGGAGGAAGAGTTGGACATGCTTATAGGATCAGTCAGTAGGCAGTATCTGCCACAATGTCTTTGGACAATTTACATAATTTTGGACATCAGTTTCCTCAGCTATAAAGTGAGGTGGCTTAACCAGAGTCTAGATGGTCTCTGGTATTCCCTTTAGTTCTAACACATGGCTTTTTGAGCTCTAATGCGTGTGCATATCACCTGGAGATCTTGATAAAATGCAGACTCTGGTGGTGGGGGGTATAGAGCCCAGGACTCTGCATTTCTTCTGGGTGATGGTGATGCTGCCGGACCACACTTTAGATTTGCAAGGCTCTAAAGGTCTGTAAGTCCTTAGATATCTTTCTGCTTTTCTCATTAGACAAGCCAGCTTAAGTCAAAGACCATACAAAGTCCTTACGTTTCCTGGAATAACTGAATTCACAGAAGTTTTTCGTCCATCAACAAACATGCACATTCCTACTATTTTTTTCATCATCTGAGCTAGAGCCTCAGTCTTAAAGGGATTGTAAGTAGCTGGGAAGAGGGTAATAAGGAAGACCTTTTCTAATTTAATTCTCATAACAACCTAAGGAATTTGCTAGTGTGATTACTCTCATCTCAATAATAAAGGAATCTGAGAATCAGAGACTCAGGGAAGTTAAGTTATTTTCTTAAGGTCATATAACTGGTAGATGACAAGGTTTTGATTCAGGTGTCTGATTTCTAAGTCTATGCTTCTTCCATTTCGTCATACTGACTCTTGCAGAGGCCCACAAGGTTGAATACGAGATAGCTCCCAATCAAGTGATGATTAGTTTGTTACAAACCTGTCCATAGTAGTTCATCTCCGATCGCCCCTCCAGATCCATTCCCCACCCTTTTCTGTGTCTCCCAGGGGGACTGACCTCTCCCTGGGCTCTCGCCTCCAGGTGGGTCCAGCCAATGGGAATCACCTGCAAGAGACTGTGGAGCATGGAAGACATAGAGGTTGGGATATTTACGCACCTTCTTTCCCCATGGTTTAGTAGTAGCTGTGTTTCTCTACTTTAAGGCTACAACTCAGCTGGCCTCTCCTACAGCTCTTACTGGTTTCTAGTAACTGCTGCCTCCCCTATCCCTTCAGACCTGGGGGATAACTGCTTCCCCTGTTGCGGGTCACCGGGTCCCTCGCCATCCCTTTTGGGTTCCCTTAGCCCTGCCCACCCCTCTGTAAATAGTCTCTTCACCTTTTGGGGGTGCTGCCTGTTTCCTAATTAGACCATAACTCACTAACTCATTTGAAAATGTTCAGGTAGTGTAGATATCGTTAAACTCTACATAAGTCAGAAGGAGATTTGGGAGGTTTCAGCAGTCTGAGCTGGGGAGAGAAGTCAGGGCTTCAACTAGGCCTTGACAGATGGGGAGGATTTGTAGAAACAGTGGAGAGAGAACATGCTGAAGCACTTCAGGCAAAGGCAAGAATTGAAGGGGTATGGGCCTCTACCTGCGTTTTGGGATCAATAATAAAATAGGTTGCCAGGGGTGAAACCAAATAAGGATGGGTTACAGGAAGAATAACACTGTTATTAAGTGCTTTGCTAGAACTAACTCATTCTATCCTCAACAGCCCCATGATTGTCTTCATTTTTTAGAAAGAAGGAGGAAGTTGAAGCAGAGAAGGGTTAAGAGCTAGTCCCAGGTCGTCCAGCTCCTGAGTGGCTGGGATTTGACCCTTTGTGGTCTGGCTCTGAGCCTCCCCTTTGACCCTCTGTGCTGTGTTTGAGTGTGGACTTCCTGAAGCCACTGACTGTTCTGGAGCAGAGATGAACTCTGAACAAAGTGGTGTTTAAGAGATGGAAGCCTGGATGTGTAGGATAGAAGACATGCGGGGAAGAGCTATGGGAAAGTGCTGCCCTCTCTGCACAGTAGAGGGTTCATGTGCTCCGTGTGTCCAGGAAAGAGGCTCTCACCCACTTTCCATGGGACAGTATGTGCTTTTCATCTGGCCCTTTTTTGAGTGTGACAATGGAAGGTCTGCATTTCCTGTTCATATACCCCGGGCTAGAATTCATGTTCGTTTATCTCAGTGGCAGGGAAATGAAGGGGACCTGAGTCAGGGCGGTTGGGAGCTGCCCTTGTTGCCAGATCCAGTCAAGAAAAGGGCTTAGAAGAAGCAGCTGCCCCAATCTGGGCACAGCCTGCTCAGCCTGCCTGGTCTGCATAGTCTTGGGGGGATTCGTGTAAGTGTTTTTGTTTTTAATTGCTCAGAAATGAATTTCTTTAGCAGCCAAATAGCTCCACTTGCCCAATTTATTCTCTTTTTATCTTCCATATGGAAAATGTAGCTTAACCTGAGTTTCCTTTTCCTCATCCATACAGTGGTGGTAGTAGCAGCTGACTGACATTTGCTGTGTTCCTTCATGTACATTCACATCACCGGGATTAACCCAAAGTGGGTGTTCAAAAATATTAGTGGAAATCGCTCCCACCTCTTAATCCACCTTCCTCCCTTCTGTTTAAAGTTATTATGAAATGATAATAAGGATGTTGCCTGCTTGCCTTCCTCCCTCCCTCTTCCAGCTTCTTATTGTGAGGAATTTTAGACATGCATAAAAGTAGAGAGACAGTAAAATGCACTGTCATCATCATTATCAAGAACTAACAATGCTCAACAGCTTACTGTATTTGGCTTATCTATTTTATCTTTGCTAAGTATTTTAGAGCAATCCCAAATATCATAAATTTCATATCAAATACTTCAATACACGTATTTAGAAAACAGTATTTTCTTAATACAATGCCATTAATACAGCTAAAGAAATTAACAATAACTCCTTAATAGCAAGTATTACACAGACCATATTCAAATGTCTCCAACTGACAGCACAATCTTTTTGCAGTTGATTTGTTTGAATCAGGATCTAAATATGGTGAGGAGTACAAGAGAGAAAACAGCTACATGGGGCCCTGTTTACAGTTCTTAGGCTTTAGGAATTTCCTTGCCTTGTGCGCAATGACTCAGTTTTGCCAAAAAAGTGCACCCTGACATTTGTGGTTTCGACTGTCTGGAAACAACTCCAAATGTCCATGGCATTTAGCAATGTCTGCTGAGGCACCAGTGTGAATCCTGGGCACTTCTGAGAATCTGTCTGGGAGTGAGCCTCGCTGAGAGCTGGCACTTGGCATCTCAGTGACGCTTCATTGTTCTCTCTTCTTGTTCATCCCTGGTTTTGGATTTCATAGACTGGTACAATTAAAAAAATAAGAAAAAAAATAAGAGTCTTACATAAGATTATTGATCTTTTATTTTGCCAAGTAAGAACATTAAAAAATATCTCCTATCACCATTATTTCATAAAAGAGAGGGCATTTTAATACTAAAAGACTGACATTATTTCAGAATAATGGAGCCTCTTTCCCAGGAAATGATAGTTGGCCACCTGATGTTGACATATATATCTTCCAGGGTTCCAGGTTTCTTATTTTGCCATGGACTGGTGAGCACTTTGTCACAGTTTGGTATTTGGGAAGCATTCCTCTACCCAGGATTGCTTGGATAGTAAAATTTGTGAAGTGATAAAAATGTCATTCTTTTTTGAAAAATAATCGAGTAGGAGATGAAACTTTTAGTAAAAGTTGAAAATGAAGTTAACTTATGATGTGGAGCTAGGCACAGTGATGCTATGGTTTTGAACTGTGGTTTGGGGGAATGCTAGGAGCAGGTATACTCTCATGTAGGTCTGGGGTCGGATCAAGGGATGTCAATAATTATTTTTTCTTAAACTCATTAGACTTCTGACCAGCTCCCTCTTGGCTCCCAAGAACCTTTGTTGCTCTTGCTCACATTCTCCAAACCCACATTCTCCTCCTTGTCCTGTGCCCATGGCCCAGTGCTGGTGATAAGTAGATGACCCCCACATTCACATCTCTTGCCTACTCTGCTCTGCAGAGCTTCAGACACGTATCTCCAGTTGCTGTTGGGCAGCTTCACTCACGTGTCTCCACAGGGAACCCTTCTTCTGCTTCCTCAGTCTGGCCCCTTCCTCTCACCTCCCCAGTGCACAAAACGGGGAAGTTGCTCATGCCAGAAACCAAGAGCTCTCCCTGACACATACATCACTCCTTGTGTTCACCCCACTAGGAGTTTACTTCCATATGGGTTTCAGTCTATTTACTTCAAGCCTTTGCTCCTGCTGCCACTCCAGTCTAGGTAACTGCTACCTCTTGCCTGGGCTGTTACCACAGTTTCTCTTAATCTCTATGCTAACCCCCACCAATCCATTCTTCACATGGTAGCCGGGATGGCTTTCTTAAAATGCAAATTATGTCATGCTGTACCCCCTGTTCAGAGCTCTGAGGGCATTTGGGGTAAAATGGAAAAAAAAAAAAAAAAACCAATAAGGGCTACAAGGCCCATGTGATCTGCTCATTACCCAACTCTTACGGTCATCTCAAGTCACTTTCCTTTTCATTTACCCTGCTTGATTGACATGAGCTGGGCTGGACTTTGATTTCTTTGAATACTCACAGCTCCTTCCTGCTTCAGGGTAGGGAACACATAGTGTTTCCTCTGCTTAGAAAGTCCTTCTTCCCACCTTCCCCACTGTCTGCCTCTCCCCACTCTAGACTGTAAGCTCCTGAGGACAGACCCTTGACTGTTCTGGTCATTTATAAATAGCCAATATCTAGCAAAGCCCTTGGCAGAGGGTAGGTGCTTGGTAAGTGAGCAAATGACTATTCTAATTAATACCAAACTTCCTCCATCCCTATACAAGAACAGAAGGGAGAGGCTGAATGTATTTGAAAAAGAAACAAGGCCATATTTTTGCTAGATCAGCCAAATTGATATTAAGTATTCAGGCCAGTATTTGCCTTTATACTTATAATAACAGACCTTTCTGTGAAATAAAGTAAATCATATGGGAAGTGGGTGCTAGGATCAGCTCCATTTTATCTGCATTACCAAAATCGCCAAGGTTCCTGTAAAACTCCTGGAAAAGATGACCCCTCTGTCTTAATAAAGTGCTAAATCTGTCCATTTCTGAAGAACAAAGACCTATCATATATCCGTTAAAAAAACTAAGTGCCTTATTAGTGCTAGCTATTGAAAAGACTTGATCAAATACAGGTAAAATGGCCACATAACTTAAGCCCACAGTTTCATTACAGTTTTAAAAAAGAATAGTCAACATGTTTGCGGAACCATTTCCTATAACACTTTTCAATAAATTGTATAATTTTAAGTTTTCTTTTTTTAACAGAGATGAAATGTGTTCTGAGAACTGTAAGCCCATGTTGAATTCCCCTTTGCTAATTCCCTTTCAATGCACTGTCCTGGTGACTTACATTTAGCACCATATTTTATTGGCTAATTTTCTCCACTTTCCAGATTAGCTTCTTACTACATGCTAATTGAGTCCTTACATTTCTTTTGTGGATGCGATTTGTCTCAATCATACTATAAGCTTTTTGCAAACAGGAGTCTATGTCTTTTTCTACTTTTGTGTCCTCAGTGTAACAATCAGGGTTGGCCAAGTCATATAGCAGTAACAAAACACCCCCAAATCTCAGGGGCTTTGTGTCCTACTCAACCTGCATGTCTGATGTAGCTCAGCAGGAGGTCTCTGATCTTTGTGTTCTCTGGTGACCCAGGCTAATGAAGGCTTTAGCTTCACACTTCCTTGCCTGATCAAAACATCAGCGGGGAAGAAATACAACAAACCACCCAGCTGGCTTTTAAAGCGTCTGCCAGTGTGCAATGCATATCATTCCACATGTGTGTTATTGGCTAACACAAGTCACGTGGCCATGCCTAACTTCAAAGGGTGTGGCCAAGTGAGAAGAGGAGTCAGGAACCCTGAGGACACTGCACTTATGATTCACGCTCAGTCAGTTCCAGGCCCATGGTGGGATTTCTGTAATACTTGTTTTGCTGAAGGTTTTTTTTTTTTTTTTTTTTTTGTGAATTGCTTATTTGAAAAAAGGATTTTTGAATTGATTTTCATCATATGGTCCTTTTTTTTTTTAATTTCAGGACATTATGGGGGTACAAACATTTTGGTTACATGTTATGACTTTGCCACACCCAAACCGTGGTTTGAGGCGTGCTCCTTCCCTGCTACAATGCTCACCGCGTCCATTAGTTGTGAGTTTACCCACCCCCAAGCCCCCAATCCCTGAAGAATGTTACTACCATGTGTGCACCTTAGTGTTGATCAGTTAGTGCCAATTTGTTGGTGAGTACACGTGATGCCTATTCTTCCATTCCTGTGATACCTCACTTTGGAGGATGGGCTCAAGCTTTATCCAGGAAAATATAAGAAGTGCTAGATCACTGTCGTTTTTTATAATTGAGTAGTATTCCATTATATAAAAGTTTGGAAACACCTGAAGGAATACATGTAGGCTAAAGGTAAGAAGACAGTTGCTTGTTAAAAATGAAGAAAGTATTGCTATGGTGTGTTTATATCCTCTTTCCTGGTTTCAACTTCCTCTCTCCTTTCCTGGAAAGGAAAGCAAGCCCTAAAGAATATTTCAAAATAAAGAACCCATGTGAATTACCTGCCTTAATGCAGCAAATAGCTATGCACTGACTAATCATCTGGTTTTCCACCGGACCTAGTCAACATTTTTGCCAATGATTTGAATTACTGCAGATGTTGATACACTGAAAACATTTGCAGATTACATGAACCTGGAACAAAATTACTGGAGTGAGTAATTTGAGTGATACAATTATGATCCAAAGCCAGAATCATGGGCTGGAATAATGGGTTCACTTTAAAGGACCAGTGTGTGATGTTTGGGTCTATAGACTGAACATATAACTACAGGGTGGCAGAGCTTTGAACGACAGCATCTGTAAAAAATCTCCATGATTTTATGTTGATATGAATCGTATTGTTATTTGATAGTGGTGGCCAAATGAGCTAAAGGAATGTCAGTTTGTCTTCATGGGAAAATGACACCAACACCAGGGAAGGGGCTCAGGAACTCTGCTCAGGCAATGAGCTTGAGCTCAGTTTGGGATGTCACTATTTGAGGGACCTGGGCAGATGAGCCTGCCTAGAGGAGAGTAATGGGCTTATCAATGAAATGAGAACACTCAAGGAGCAGAGAAAAGAGCTGGGCCAATTTAACCTAGAGAATAGGAAGACTAAATTGAGGGAATCTGGGATGGGAAGGGCAGTCTTCACATACTCACAGAGTTACCAGATGGAAGATGCAATAAACTTTGATTTGCTGCAGAAGGCAGAACAAGGATAGGTTATAGAGACACTGATTTTGTCCCATGATGGGGAATAGAACCCTGTGACGTCCAAGTTAGGTCTCGTAGGTTATGTCATAGAAGGGATTTATGAAGCCAAAGAGTAAAGTGACCAACTGTCCCAGTTTGCCCCTGACTCAGGGATTTCTAAGACTTGGAACTTCCAGTGCTAAAACCAGAAAAATCCCAGCAAATCTGGATTAATTCATCACCCTACCAAAGAAAATTGCCTTTAATATTATCTAACGTTTCTTCCACCTCAGAGATTCTATGATTTCTAAGATAGATATGATGGTTTTCTCAGAAAAATTTCAGTCAAAGCAATAATTCTTATACAGTATTTTTGGTTTCTAATCCCATGCTAATTTAATCACAAAGGAATGTTTGCATTCTCTTTGAACAGTTCCACATTTGTGTTTAAGATTTAATCATTGCTGGTAGATTCATGCCCTACAACTGTATCACATAATCAGGTGAATATTTCCCTGCAAGCCCAAAGTCATTCATTAAATAAATGAACATTTTAGAAATACAGGGCTGTACCTTTCTTAAGAAATCACAGTGGATAATTTCTTGATTGTTTGAATTGCTGTTATTCTTAGATAAGACATTATAAAGGTGAACAATAGTTCACCTTTATAGGCACTTAAATAGTTCCATCATAATGCAATTTCACTTGGATTATGCACAATGAAAGAGTTGTTTGTGTCCAGCACATCCTTGTAGAAACTTTCTTCTTTTCTTTCAATCATTTATTGTATTTGTGATTCTGGAATAAATTTATTAAATCAAACTTCAACCTTGAAGATTTATCCATTCTTTGGGGTTCAATGTTTGTATATTTAGGAGCAAGACTTTCACAAAGGGGTTTTGTAGTTTTCTCTTGGCATTTTTCTTGGTGATATGCCACCTGCCTATTGTAGCTGTTCAATACAACTATGAGATACTTTACTGAGGTCTGCCAACTTCCTTAAGTCTTTTTCCTTATAATACACTTGATAAAGCCATATAAACAGAGTCCTTTGAGATGAGAAAAGTGACTGGTGAATGGGCTCTATTTTGTCTAGTTGGTGATTTATGGAGAAGTGGAGTCCTTTCAAGTTTCTGGCTTTGCACACAGTCCCAAGAATAGAAATACGTGGAGGTGAGAGAATCATGGCAAGGCTCTTGATGTGGCTTAAGGGTAGTGGCAATAAAAAAAAGTTCTGAGAGGAGAGTAGTGAGAGGCCAGCTGCTCATTCAAGCCCACTCCACCACATGCTCCCTCCTACTTTGGTTTGGCATGATGCCTTCTGGGAATTCTCCTTGGATCACGCACCTGACTCTTCCCTTTGCTCTCAGACAGGATCACTCTCTGTTCTTGGACCTGTGCTGTTCACTGTAGTTGTTGGTGTTAGACTTACTGTAGGGCCAGGAAAAAAATCTTGTAGCTCCTGATAAATAAAGCCAATAATGGTGGGTACAGTCTTGGACATCCTACTCCTTTAATAGTCATCCATACAACAAAGGTACACAATTGTCTTAGCTTCCTGGTTTAATCACTCCATGCAATGTGGCTATGGTCATGTCTGAAACTCTAGTTGGGAACATAATATAAGTAATGCAATGTAGAAGGACAGTGGTGATGCCTCGGCCAGAAGGCCTTATGGAGAAGAGATGCATTTATTACTAGAAACTGCAATCTGCCCTCCTAGTCTTGCCAATCTCTTCTCACAAATAGCATTCTGAGATGTAAAAATGAACATGGAATGATATGCTTACCTTGTATAGCCTTTCACACAGATTTGAAAAGGAAGTCAGGACTTTAGTGGACACTGCACTTTTGGCCAGAATCTCTCTGGATTATGAATCAACCCAGTGGTAAATATTGGAAATCCATTGTTCAAGTTCAGAACAGCGCTCACCAAAGGTAAATAGCATGTGTGCTCATCAATGATAACTCGCTTGATTTTATTTTGCAATATTCCAGCCTGCTTAAACACTCATGGGAACATGGCTGCCCTTTTCTGGGTTTGCATCTGAAGTTGTCTAAAGGGATAAAGGTGGATTTTTACCTTCTTCAAGTGACAGCTTACTTCTTTTTTCTTGGTCTCATTTTTCCTAGATTTAGTCCTTTTCTCACACTATTCATATTGAGGAAAAGTGAATATCTCCTCACCATTTCCCGTGGTTAGGAGGAAGATGACACTTGATTGTAGAATGGAAACCTAGCCTCAAAAGACAACTTGGGAAAGAAGATTGAGAATAATTCTAGAGGAAAAAGAATATGAAGAGACTTATGAGTGTTGGGTCTGAAAACTCAGTATGATGAGAATGGTGTGCATGAAGTAGCTCAGCGATTTCAATAACCCATTGAAGCTGTAGAGTGGGCCGGTGGGGTTGGCTCTTGGGACAGACCTTTTTATGGACCTGTCATAGTGGACCATCATTGTGCACACTCTGCTGCTCTTGCTGTGCTGTCTTAGCCTGAATTTAATGGTGGTCTCAGATTTACTGTGACTGCACTTTTCAAGGAATAGTGTTTTCAATTTATAAAAATATTATGAAAAGCTGAATGTTACTGATTGGATTTCTATCCATCAAGAAATTCTCCTTCACAAATACCCAGGGCACCCCTGGGCTCAGAGATCACTGCCTTCTTGTCCACTCCCTTTCCATTTCTGCTGGGTTCTTCTGTCAGCTGTCCTGTCAGTGTGACACTCAGTGCACATGGCCTATGCGCCACCCTTCCTGTCACCTTCAGTCCATTCCATGCCTGAGTTGCACTGTTGCATTATAAATCTGCCAAAGGGTTCTTGTTTTATTCAAACTGGTAGCAAAACAAAATTATCCATGGGCAGCTAAGCTAAGTTTTTCCTTCACTTGCTTTTGGAAGGCTTTATAAAATACTAATGTGCAGAATTTATAGTTATGAATTTAATTATGCTAGGAGAAACAATCACTAAGTTACTGTTTGGTTTATGACTTTTTCCCTCACAACAGCAGCAGATGCCTGAAATAAACAGCTAGCACCAGCACACCTTTTTGTTTCTTGTCTGAGTTTTGTCTGCCTTTCCTATGTAATTCTCAAGCACTTAAACCAAGTGCATGCTCCATCTGACCTTTTCATTGAACCCATGGAATCAGTGCAGGTGCTGCTTGCTCTTGAAGTTTTCTCTTTAAGTTTTAATTTTTCCAAAACTTAAAGTGGGAAATGAGTTCCAATGTCTGAGGTAGTCAGCAAAATCGGCATGCTTCCTTTTTTAAAAAAGAAAATTCTTATAGAGCGCACAAAGATAGGCCCCTTGTCTCATTTGCATTTATCATTATATACAAAAGCATTGCAGAATAGTATGATTGGCCTAACCCTGCCTCTTTGACTTAGAGGATATGTGTGTGTGTTTTTGTGTGTGTGTACATGTGTGTATGCATGTGTGTTTTAACATAAAGAGAAAATATAGCCATGAGAAGAGACCAGTTTTTCACTCAAACTATTTGGAAGGTAATGAGCTGGTATGAGTCTTTAACATAAAGTCATACCACTGTGATATTCTGTCCTTAACGCATCCTAAGGTGGTTGTGTTGTAAGCTAGAGTTATGGTATATTAACTTCATTACCACTGTTACACTCTTATAGTTAGGTCATTAAGGATAATAATTAGCTTCTTTCTATATGTTTATAGATGACAGATTTAACCCTGGACATGTTTCTCTTCAAACAGATCGCTTGTCTACAAAGGAATTTCTTTGATTTTATCATTTAAAAAAATGTCGTTTTTCTTCTTAACCACCAAATGTTTATTGAACATCCTATCTGTGAAGTCCGTAATAGGCAATGGGAGGGAGGGAATCTCTGTCTTCAAGGAACTTATTATTTAGAGGAAGAATCTAAAACCCATTATTTGGTATGCTCATTAAATTTTCACGTGAATTCACATATGGATTAGAAGTGTGAATATGAGATTTTTAAATCGCCCAATGAAATGTTTTTGTTTCCTGTGAACAAGGACAAAAACATACATTGCTGATTAATATGCCAAGGTGGTGTATATGTAGTTAGCTTTAGGTCATATGAAAAGTTTGGTTATATATACCCCTTGGTGTATACACACACCTCCCCCCATGTGTGTGGCTTTCACACATGCTTTGTCTCCTAAAGTGGCAGAGGCAGGGGTCTTGTCCACTGATGCTCCTTATGTCCCCTCTCTCTTTAGGCAATGGCCTTGGAAAATAAACTGAAAATCCCTGATTTGGATTGTTGATATGCAAAATTCTATCTAAAAACATGAAATTACTACAACTGAGGTCAATTTACACAAAATGGTTCAATATATATGCTTTGAATAATCCTGGTTGGTTGCCACGTTGCTTAAGTAGTCTTGTTTCTAATGTATCCACAGCTCTTTCTTAACTCAGGCATTCTACTTCACTCAGCCTGCTTGGTCAACCAGATGCAGTTTGTACCTTCATTATAGAGATTTTCTGTAACTAAATTGGCTCGTTGGCAGCACACACCTAATTTATATTCCTAATGAATCCCTGTGCCTGTGTGTAGGATCTCATCAATTTTCTTCTGAATTATTAGGAGAACCTCTATACTAGCTTTCTGTCTCCATTCTCCAAATTGATATCTAGTTCATTCTCTTCCATTTTGTTACCAGAGTGGGTATTTCTCAATCATGAGTCATTTCTTATTCCTCTTTGCTTAAAATATAGTGATTTGCATGGTTCCCAAGATAAAGTTCTAACTTCTTAGCATGGCATACCAGTTCAGTCCAGTTCAGCTTACTGAATCTCTGATCAGGTCCCCCAGCAATTCAAGAACTGGGTTAGAGCCATGAGTCCTTCTTACAAGCTTGTCCTCTGCCTCATCCCTTCATGTGCGTTGAGCCATGTTTTCTAGCTCCCCCATGCCTTGGTACAGGCTGTTGCCTCTGCCACGCACTGCCTTCTGCAAGCTTCACTAGTTCCCACTTTGTTTTTTCAAAATTAATCTTAAGTTTCACTTCTCTCAAACTATGAGCCCTTCCTCTGTTTGCCCTCTTTACTCAAATATATCCCAGCACATATTTTTGTCAGAATACTACGGCATTGATTTGTAATAATTATCTGTCTCCTCTCCCAAGAATGGGCCTCTTTGATGGCCAGGACTCTATCCTGTTCATGGTTATATTCTCTGTATCATATCATCTATTAAGGCAACACTTCTAAACGTTAACTTGGTACCCTCTCAGTATTGATCTCCGATGGATCACCTGTTTTATGGACTGAATGTTTGTGTCCCCCCACAAAGAATTCATATGTTGATGCCCTAACCCTCAATGTGCAGGGATTTGGTGGCAAGGCCTTTGGGAGGTGATTAGGGTAAGATAAGGTCATGAGGGTGGGGTTCTCATGATGAGATTAGTACTCTTAAAAGAAGAGATCCCAGAGTGCTCACACACTCTCTCTCTTTCTCTGTGTGCACACACTGAGAAAAGGCCGTGGAAGGACACAAGAAGCAGGTGACTATCTGCAAGACAGGAAGAGAGCCACCAAAACCCAACCATGTTGGCACCCTGATCTCAGACATCCTGCCTCCAGAACTATGAGAAAATAAATTTCTGTTGTTTCAGCCAGCCAGTCTATGGTATTTTGTTATGGTGGCCCCAGCAGAATAATATACTCTTGGAGGAAAAACTGCCTGTTTATCATTTTGTTTACTGCCTTTATGTCGGATTTCTAGCTATGGAAAGTATTTCCTTTAGTTCTATGGTAACTCAATGTTTTAAAACAGTTTGGTTTTTCTTAATTAAAAAAAGTATTCTAGTACATGGTTGATGCACAAGATTTGAAACACACCCACATAACACACCCACACCCACATACCCCACAAAGGAGAAATCACCCATAACCCAACACACACAGAGAATCCCTGTTAATATTTCAGTATTTGTTTTTTAATATTATATATTATATATGATACGTATTACATAAACACATATATGTATTCCACAAAAATAGGATCATACTATACTTATGGCTTAAATAGATGTTTATTTTGACTTAGCATCACATAGTGTACGTTTTTCTATGACAGTAATTATTCTTCTGCAACATTATATTAGCTGTACAGTTTTCCATCACATAAATTTATAGCTCAACTTTATTTTTTAAAATTATTTATTTATTGATTTTGAGACAGCGTCTCGCTCTGTTGCCTTGGGTAGAGTGCAGTGGCATCATCATAGCTCACTGCAACCTCAATCTTCTGAGCTCAAGTGATCCTCCTGCCTCAGCCTCCCAAGTAGCTGGGACTACAAGTGCGCGTCACCACGCCCAGCTAATTTTTCTATTTTTTGTAGAGACAGGGTCTTGCTCTTGCTCAGGCTGGATAATTCAACTTTAGACATAACTTTTGGTATTATGTTCTCAGAGGTATTTAAAAATTTATCAGTTTACTAGTTTCTTCAATTCAAGTGTTTTTTACTTCCTCAAAGGTTATTTAGTTTTCTATGGTTCAACTATGGCAACTTTTGGCAAGAGTATTGTAAAGAATCTTAAAATCATTTGTTCATTCACTGATTGATAAATATTTATTAAGTACCCACTGTGTAGTAGGAACTATATTTGTATTTCTGGAAAAATTCAGTAATATGTAGCAAGAATACTAAAAATATACATGGTCCTTGTTACAGTTATTTTGCTTTTAGAAATTTATTGCAACAAAATAATTGCAGATGCACAAACAGATTTATGTACTCAGATATTAATCGCAGCATGGAGAGCAAAAGAATGGCCGTGACCTAAATTTCCAACAGTGGGGAAATAGTTGAAATAACTGTGGCCTATGCATAGGATGGAATGTTTTTCAGCAATTAAAAATACTATTCTCAAAGAGTATTTAAGGATGTGGGAATTACTTAGAATAGAATGTTAAGTGAAAAAACCAGGTTACAAAATTATGTGTACAACATGTGATCGCAGTTTTACATAAAACAAACCAAAAATCTATTCATAGAAAATAAAACAAAAGAAAATATCAAAATATCATTTGTTTTCTCTAATAGCTGGATTCCTGCTAATTTTTGTTTTTTCTGTATATTCCAAATGATCTATGGGAAATATGTTTCCTTTTGTGATTAAAAAATGTTTTGAGCAATTAAAAATGTTCAAGATGGTTTCTTAATTTCAGAGATATGGAGCATTTTATTGGAATCATTATTTCATTTTTGTGAAATGAAATGCTTCAAAAATAGATTGAAGCCTCACCTTTATGGTGATGCCAAAAAAGTTTATAGAGTGTTATTGAGGAAGGGAAGCACACCAAGGTGGCAGGATAGACATCACCAATATACCCTTACCCACTTGTTCTTCAAGACCCAGCCTAATGGTCAACCCTCCTGGCAACTTTTCTTTGTACCTTATCCTAATACCACAAACAGAAATTCAGTATAGCCACTTATCACACTGTGCTGCTATTATCTGTTTCTTTTCCCTCCTGGATTGTGCTAGGGCCTCCCAAGGTACTTGGTTTTATAGTACTCAGTAATATGTTGAATGCATGCATGCAAAAATGAATGACTCATCAAATGCCAGTATTGCTCATTCACCCTTTGAAACCCCTATACCTAAGCAAACTGAAGCTGGTATGTTGGAATTGATGGAGTGATATCAGCTTTGCTCATGAGAGAAGCGACTCAATCAGGTTATGGGATGAACTGTGTCATTACAACTTGGTGAATGTTTTTCACGCACTCTGCCTGCCTTGCTCTCCCTGGCTGGCTCTTGCATTACCTATATTAGCTCTGACATCTCTGAAGTGAGAACTGTTAAGAAGGAAGGAGGCTGCCTGCTCTGTGGGTTAGCTTCCTGCATTATGTGGTCCTGAGCTCCGTGGTGGAGCTGATCCACTTCTGTACACTGACCCGTCTTTTTGGAGTGGGTTGGGAGAGGCTGCTGAGTCCTCTGACCTCAAGAGACTACTAATAAAAGAACAGCCATATAGTGAAAGATGTTGAGGAGAGAGGCCGTTGTTTCTTATGCGGCAGCACAAAAGATGAGATCTGAACTAGAAGTAGAGGCCCCGCTAACAAACAGCCAGCCCTGTGAGGGCTCTGGCTGCTCTTCTTGTCACATGAAGAAACTGGAGTCCCTAAGCAGATGGCTGGAGCACAGGACTCTTTCTGTTAACTTCAAATTCCATTCCTATGGTGTAGGACTGATAAATAGGAGATAGGTCACATTCTGGCTCCAATTCCATGCCCACAATTCCTGCCGGAATTAGTGTGAGCTGTGGGTTCACAAGCTGAGGGCAGCCTGGTTTCCTTGCATGAGGAGCATAGAGTGTGCATGTGTGTGTGTGTGTGAGGGTGTGCATATGTATGTATGTATGTATGTGTGAGACAGTGTGAGTGAGAGAGAGACTGAGAAATACTGAGTGAGAACTGGACTTCTCTAAGAGAAAGGACTAAAGACATCCCTGTCTGTTCTGGGATGGCCCTTTCTTTGCTGTTATGAATAGCTCTACTAATAGAAAGAATTAACAAGTACTCCATTTGTCATAAAGCCCATTTAATATTCATGCCTGAAATAAACTGAGTTCTTGCCCTAAATCTGGCTTGCTGACTATTGCTTCTCAGCCCCAGGGAAAGGATCATTCCAATGGGATCTCTTCCAAATATTTAAAGAGGGGGGTGGAGGTAGAAAAATGAAAAGGCTGATTCTGCCTTCCAAGGAGTTTAATTAATACCACTGCCTTCTAGCCCCCAGTGGTTTTGTGGCAATGGCTCATCGGGATTTTCTGAAGCATACCACCTCCTGGTAACAAAGGCCATTCAAGGCCACCATGATTGGCTTCATTTCTGAGGTCTCTTCCTACCCTGCCTGGGCAAATCTCAACTTTTGTTTTGTTTCCTGATAAGGCTGCCTTTTCTGCGTGGGATTCTGAAAGACTCTTCTATTTGATGCTCAGTTTTATAGACTATTGCCAAGAAGCAATTTACATTGTCCAGACACAGAACTGACCATATTTTCTATTTTATATAGGGGCTCTTCCATAAAGGGTAGCAGAGAATTCACTTTTATGATTTGGCAAAAGCAAGCTGACACAGTAGATGTGTTACCAGTACCCCTGGGGAGTGCAGGGCTTCCAAAACTGTGTCCCAGGTGAGTCACCCTATTCCCACCTCCAGGTTCACCTGAGTGCCAAGAATTCACTCTCTTAATTAGTAGAATTTTATAATAAATTTTGATATATTATGGGACAAATGCCGGTAGCTTGTTCTTCTTCTTTAAAATTGTTTCATATATTTAATATATTCCTTTGCTTTTTCATATTAATTTTAGAATCTGATTTTCAAATTCCAATCAAAATTATTTTAGGTTTGATTGCACTTTTACTGAATTTATAGATTAATTTGGAGAGTTGTCCTCAATAGAATATTGAGTCCTCCCATTACATGTTATATCTCTCTAGTTATTTGGTCTTCTTTCATATCTTTCCAGAAAGTTTAATAACTTTCTCCATGAACATTTTGGACATAACATTCCAGTCCATGATTCGTGCCTGTTAGATAGTAGATGCTCAATAAATTTCTATTGAATGATTATGTTTTGTGGCTAGTGTGAATGGAATGAGTTCAACACATTTTTGTATGTTGATCTTTTATGTAGGAATCTTTCTGAAGCATCTTTTTCAATTCTAATATATGATACATTTTCTTGGATTTTCTATGTATATAATAATGTAGTCTGAAGAGCAGAGGTTTGTTTTTTCTTTCTAATCCTTATGTATTTAATTTTCTTTATTGACTTATTTTACTTTATATAATCTCCAGTACAATGTTGAATGGAAATGATGATAGGGATTTCCATTTCTTTTCCTGAATTTAATGGAAATTTGAAATCTCATCATAATATGTCTGCTTTTAATAGATGCCTATTATCAAATGCCTTCTATGCCTAGGTTTCTTAAGTGTTTTCTTATTCTTAAAATCATCAATAAGGTTCAAATTTGATGAAATGCTTTTTAAAAAATTTCCTTGATCAAATGTGCTAATATTTTATTTATTTATTTATTTTTTGGCATGTGTGTTCATTTGGCATTCTTTATTATTTGCATATATGGTCACAGGTGCAAATATGGGAGGGAATACAGCATAATGGTTAAGAACACAGGCTCTGAAGTGAGACTGCTCTAGATTTGAATTCCACTTCTGACTACTAACTTGGGCAAGTTACTTACACTCTTTATGCCTCAGTTTCCTCATCTCCAAGTGGAGTTAACAGTAACACCAAGAACATAGTCTTTTATGGAGAAATTAAATGAAATAATCAGAGCAAAACTCTTGGAACAATTCCCAGTGCTTTGTTGACATTTAATGCACATCAATGGCATTTATCTTCTTCCTATTACTGTTATTTCTCAAACTCTCCTTGTTTAGTTTGGGGATCAAGGTACCTAAAGGGAGACTGAGAAATTTTTTTTCTTTTTCAATATAGCTTGCATAAAATTTACACTTTATATTCATTGATGTTCAGTAATACTGATTAATAAAAATAATATGGCTCTAGGAATTTATATAGATTTTTTGCTGTTCTTTAAAAGTTATAGATTTATTCATATTTTTATTTCTTACTGAGTCAATATTGGCAAGTTTATCTAAAAATTATAAATTTAGTTCTAAAAATTTGGATTCATAGCACTCATTTAAGATTTTTTTCAATCTGAACTGAAATGATGCTCTCTTTTCTGTTCCTGTCATTGTTTATTGTATTCCATCGCTTTTCCTTGACTAGTCTTATCAGAAAATTGTCTGTTTGCTTTGCCATTTCAGAAAAAACTTGTTTTTTAAAATTCGTTTCTATTGTTTCCTTGTTTCTTCCCCTTGTATTTATTACATATATGCATCTACTTTGAGTGCCATCTTTCTCTTTCTAACTTCTTATTTTTAGTACTCTGTCTCTCTTTCTGTACACACACACACACACACACACACACACACAAACACACAACTATATATTCAAGGCTATACTTTTTTCTTTTAATACTGCTTTAGACATATCCTACAAGTTTTGACATGTTTTGCTAGTAATTTCTATTATGAGTTCTTTATTAACTCACAAATTATTTAGAAATATGTTTTCTTTGTGTAGTATCATGGAAATATATTTGGTATTTGTCCTTGGTTCCTGACAGAGCTCCTAAATCCCTTGTAATTCCATGAGTGATAGGGGTGATAAAAGTATCTTTTGTTCTAATGAAATGACTCTTGGTGGGCCTCTAGGTAGCTTCAGGATGAGAGCTGGTCACCAGAAAGACCAACCCTGAAACTTTCAGCCTTACCCTTCAACCTCCAGGGAGGAAGAAGGGGCTGGAGATTGAGTTAATAATTGCTCATACCTTTGTGATTAAACCTCCACGAAAACTCTTCAATGTTGGAGTTCTGGGAGCCTCTGGGTTGGTGGATGCATCCGTATGCTGGGAGAGTGTCACACCCCAGCTCCCCAGGACAGCGGCTCCTGTGCTTAGGACTTGTCCGGACCTCATGCTACATCCCTCTTCATCTGGCTTTTCATTTGTGCCCTTTATGATAAGCCAGTAAGCATAAATAAGATGCCTCCCTGAGTTCTGTGAGCCATTCTAGCAAATTATCAGACCCGAAGCGGGGATTGTAAGATCTTCCAACTTTGTAGCCAAATCGAACAGAAATGTTGATAACGTGGGAACCTGATACTTGTGACTGATGTCTGAAGTGAGGACAGTCTTGTGGGACTGAGACCTTAACCCTTTGGAGCCTGACATTAATTCTGGATAGTCAGTGTTAGAATTGAATGGAATTGTAAAACACCCAAATAGTGTGAGAGAAATGTAGAATTGGTTGTTGGTCTGGAAAACCCCCACACATTTGGTATCAGAATTGGTTTGGTTGGTGTTAGGAGGAAAAAATACCTTATTTGGCATGTGTAATTGTTCCATTATTTGAAAATTGTATTTTTCTGCTTCATCTTGGGGATTCAGGACCTTACGTGTGCTTTAGGGCAATATTGAGAATTATAATTATTTGAATTGCCTATGTCATACCAGTTTTTGGTCTAGGTGAACTATCACTTTCTGAGAAGACATACTAAAATGTACCTCTATGATTCGTCCATTTTTTTCCTCATAATTTTGTAGCTTTTTGCTCTATGTGTTTTGAGATCATATTGTTCAGCACAACAGATTCTATCCCTGAAAAAAATTTCCCTTCTCATTTAATATGTTTAATACTAATAATTCTATTTGCCTTAAATTCCATTTTATATGACATTAATAAGGCTCTACTAGCTTTCTTGCAGTTACCATTTACCTGCCATATCTTTTTTCGTCTGTACATTATAAATATCATACAGTCAGAATTTCAAAAGTTCTAGTCTGAGACTATATCATTACCAGTGGTTTTAATTTTTTAGTATTTATTACTGATATGTCTGGACTTACTTCTTCCATCTAATTTTCTGTTTTTGTGCTACCCTGCTTTCTTTTTGATATTCTTTTTGCCCTTTTTGTCCTTACTTTTGTGATTTTTTTTTATTTTCTTATTCCTACTTTTCTAGTTTTAGAGTTATACTTTTTATTTCTATTAGTGATAATCTTTAAATTTTTGTCATTAATGCTTGACTAAGTCTAAATTTAATGTTTTCCAAGCAATGAGAGGACTTCCTTCCACTTTTCCCCCCAGCATGGAGATAAATAGCTGACAAATAAAAATCATGTGTGTTTAATGTATGTGATGTGATGATTTGATATATACGTACATGGTGAAATGATTACTATAATCAAGTAATTCACATAGTTACTTTTTTGTGGTCAGAACACTTAAGATCTGTTCTCTGAGCAAATTTTTTTTTTTTTTTTTTTGAGACACAGTGTCTCTCTGTTGCCCGGACATGAGGCCAATGACATGATCACAGCTCACTGCAACCTCAAACTCCTGGGCTCAAGCAATCTTCCTGCCTCAAGTAGCTGGGACTACAGGTGAGCACTACCATGCCTGGGTGATTTTTCTATTTTTTGTGTCTTGCTATGTTGCTCAGGCTGGTCTTGAACTCCTGAGCTCAAGTGATCCTTCTGCCTTGGCCTCCCAAAGTGCTAGGATTATAGTCATGAGCCATTGCACCCTGCCTCTCTTAGCAAATTTTAAGTACACCATACTGTATTATTCACTGTAGTTACCATGCTGTACATTAGATCTCCAGAATATATTCGTCATATAGCTGAAAGTTTGTACTGTTTGATTTGATCATCTCCTTATTTCCCCACCCAACCCCAGCCCCTGGTAACCACCATTTTACCTTCTGCTTCTATGAGTTAAACTTTTAAAAGATTCCATATGTAAATGAGCTCATACTGTATTTGTCTTTCTGTATCTGGCTTATTTCACTTAAAATGATGTCCTTCAAGCTCATCCATATTGTTACAAATGACAGAATTTCCTTCTTTTTTATGGCTGAATAATAATTCATTTATATATATGGAATTTATATGGAGATATATATTGGTGATTTTCCCCACACTACTTGACAGCTATGGAATACAGGAAAGAAAAGTAAGGGTTTCTTGGATTTGATGATTGACATTCCAACCCCAGGACGTAGTTTGGGAGTGAGCAATTCTAAGATTCTGGCAAAAGTCCTATTTCAGTCATTCCTAATGGAGTGTGGGCTAGGTAGGGGCAAAGGAAACCATAAGGACACTGAACAAGGAGGAAACAAGAGAAGGATCTAGCAAATGGAAACCCAATGAACATTAGGACAGATCAGCAGGCATGAGAGAGGTGAAGGGTAAGAAGTAGAGGACGTTAGGTCAGGAAAAGGAATCTCCCAGCTTGCAGTCTTGGTGATGGAATGGTTCTCCATACTAAGCAATAATTATTTGTGGCTCGGTTATTTTCTAGATTCTTGCTGTGTGGAGGAAAAGTTAGTGGCCTTGAGCTGTAGCATTATGGTGGTGGTGGTGGGGTCTCTCAATTCTAATTTCCTTTTCTAAAAAGTGAGAATAACCAGCCTTGCAGAACTATTATCTATCCTACATTTATTTTAAAGAGGTATGTATTAGGTGCTCAGCAATTTAAAAAACGTCTGTGGATTGTGTCCAAAATCTTTATATTCTAAAGCCACAAGGGAACCCATCATGGCAAATACTTCTATATCACTTGAAGCCTTTGAGCCCTGTTTCATCGAATGCTTGCCATAATCCCTGGAACCTCTGCTTTCTGATTGAAGCCTTGTTTAGAATGTGCAGCAGATAACACAGCCACTCCCCGGGAGCAGCCCAGCCTCCCCCAACCAGCCGGGACTTGCATTCTCTTCAGTGATCTGGCTGCCGCCTCTGCAGCTGCCCTGGGAGTGGAGCACTCCTCAGAGCGGTGACTGTCATTAGCAGTGCTGTGGCTTGGCTGTTCTTGGTGCCAACTGTGGTTGTATCTGCTCTCACTTTCCATAAGACATGCTGGCTGGCTTGGTGCTTTACCAAATTGCAGTGGGCTTTGTGGGTCTCTGTCAGCATTTCTTTCCTTTTGCTTTCTTGGTCTCGGTTGTTTCTAGGAGGGAGAACTTCGTTGCTGAGTCATCATTGGCTGTGATGTGGAAAGTCAGAGCAGTTCTTAACCTTTCCCTGTTAATTTGTGACCCCTACTTTATCCTTCAGAACTCTAAGGGTATCTTGAGGGAGAAGATTCATAGGAAGGAGTTGATTTAACAGGGATAATAAACTGGGATAGTTTCTCCCAGTCCAATCTTCCTGCCCACTTGGCGGTAGGGAGGGGTCAGTTCCCTGTGCCATTTCATCGGGACTTGCTTTGGCATCCACGTACCGAGATAAATACAGGAAATGCAATGATGGGATTGCATTAGCTCTCGAAAAAGTGCTTATTTCTGACTGACCTACTTAGAAAAATGAAGTGGAAAAAGAAGGTAAGTTTTAATGCAGAAAGAAAAATCAGGTAGTAGAAGGTAGAAACAGAGAACCACAGAGAAAGGCCAAGCAGATGGGCTGTATCAGATCTAATATGTCCCTAGACTGTGCTCTTCCTGGCTCTGCCCTGGATTTTCCATTTCTGCTGACATTTCCAAGTCATATATCAAGGGGACATATTCAAAGAGCCTTATGCTTGAAATATGAGCATCCGAGAGACCCTCTGGATGGAGTAAGACTGGCAGGTGCTGGAGGAGGGCAGGATGTAAGTTGAACAGCAGGGAGACATATCAGGCAGGGTGGCCACTGTGTGTGGAGGCCAGGATTTCTCCTTTTGAAAAGAAACTTTGGGATTTTGGCCTAAAGGACAGCCCAATGAATCATTTCTGCCGGGCTGGGGTGGAAAATTGCCACTTTTGCTCTTATGATTAGAAAAGTCTGTAAATGTGGAACCACAGGTCTTTTTTATTCCCTTTTACTTTACCTTTAAAAAACTATAATTAACAAAACCTTCCCCACTCTGCCCCAGGTGGATCAAATCCTTTTTCTCTCATTTGACCCCACAATAATCTTGAGAACTGGCACTTTTCAGATGAGAAATCTGTGTCTTGCCCTAAATCCTGTTCTCATGACAGGTTTTCCCAAAATTTAGGACCAGTCCTTGATCAACTGCTTTATATTTTCAGATCAGTCATGGCTTCACTTATGCGCATGTTCTAACACTTAACATGGACATTTATCTTTAGAGCTTTCTTTCTGGAGCTCTGTTGCTTGGTGCCATAGTCTGTGGGTTGTGACTAGGAGGAAGGTATTGTTCTAATCTCCAGATGTCTGTGATGTTGTTTAAATTTTATATCCCTGTGAAGTAGGTATTATTATTCTCAGTGTGTAGAGGAACAAAATGAGGTTCCTTTATAAGAGTTTTGTAAAGTAACCTGAAGTCATGCAGTTGGTAAGTGGCTTAGCCAGGATTTGAACCCAGGTCTGTCCTACCGCAAAGCCTAAGTGCCTAATTCTCAAACTGGAGACCACGCCTCTGTCACCCCTAAATTCTGTGTGAACTTTTGTGTGGGGGGGTTTTTCTGGGGAGAGGGATCATGGTAGATATCAGATTTTCAAAGGGCTGTGGTCCCACAAAACAACACTGCACTAAACCATTAGAGTTGGTGGATCAGTTAATGCTTTTGGTTGCAAACAAAACAAAACGTAACTCAAACTGGCTGTGTCAGTGCTCACACACAGTTTAATCAGGATTCCCGCTTGACTGCTCTGTAACAGTCTTGGCTTCACCTTCCTTTGTGTGTTGGCTTTGTCCTCAGGCTTCCTTCACTGATAGCAAAATACCTGCAACTTCCAGGTCCAGTGTCTGCTCATCATGTGTCCAAAAGGAGACCATTTCTTTTGTCTCCACTGCCCAGCAAAACTTGTGTGCTTCACTCTGATTGAACCAACTAAGGTCATGTGCCCCTGTCCCGACCAGTCACAGAGGCTGACATATACCATGCTCTGGTTGGCTGCGGCCTGTGTTCCTTGTGCATTCCTGAACCAATCACAGTCTTAAAGAGGATAAGATTACACTGAGTGCCTGAGGCCACTAAGGACCCACTACTGGGGCTGGGAGAAGGATCATTTTTACCCAAATGACATGGCTGTTTGATAATGGTCAGGGGACAGGTGAAATGGATGATGGGAAGGTATCTAACAATACCCAATGTAGTTAGTATTCTTCCCTTGGCATCTCAGAGATCTTAGAACAGACTCCCTTTCTTAATGGGACAAGATGAAAGCAAATTCAGCTTCTAGTAGGAAGCTTTTTTGACATTTCATTGTTCTCTTTGATTTGGAGAGTTTAATGTGCTGCCTTTTCCCCAGCCCCAATCAGAGTCTATTTAGTGAGGCAGGATGCCCCTACCTCTACCAGCTAAGAAATATTTCCTTGAGATGCAGTTCTAATTAGAATTGCTGCTTCTAAGAAACACTTTCATGGCCTGAGTTACAGACTCGTTTGGTATATTTTCCACTTGTTTAAGAATGTATAGGCTCAGACACCAAGGGTGGGTGGGAAGAGGAAGAGCATTTGAAAATGAGAATGTGAAGGAAGACAGAAGTCTTTTTATGAGAAACTCAGCAGGGTGATGACTGCATGTGTCTGAAAATATAATTATCCTCTTTTGTTTGCTTGATAGAGTTTTGATAGATAGAATCTTGACAGCTCTGTTATGAAATGTTAAAATGTAATTTAGGTTAAAAAATCTTAATTATCTTAAATTATAGTCTGAAGTCATCTTCTAGGCTTTGATCCTTTTATCGTGTGTGACACAGCAGGGGCTGCAGGTGCAGCTAATCCAGCTGCTGTGTTTGCATAAAAGAGTGAGAAAAAATGGTTGATTGGCACACTGGACACCCGATGGGGGATATATGTGTGCACAGAGGGAAACCAGAGGGATTTGCCTTCTGCCTGGCAATCCCTGCATGATGTTCTTAACTTTTGAGCAGAGAAGCATTGTGGGTACTTATATTCATTAGAAAGTAAAGCCCAGGCTCCTTCAGGCAACATCTAGACTCTTAAGGACACAGTCTTAAACCACCTTTTTAGGCTCTGGGAGACATATGGTGCAGAGAAGAGAGTGTGGGCTTCAGAGTAAGGTAGTAGACTCTTACCTCCCCCATGACTTGCTGAGCAATCCAGAATTTGCTCTTTAAGATCTCTGAGCTTCAGTTTCTTCAGTTAACTGTGAAAGTGAAGAAGACACACTGACCTTCCTTGTGGAGTCACATCACCCATCACTCCTCTGTACTGTCCCAGATATCTGCTTCCTTTACCTTCCTCCCTCCCTTCCTTATATTCTGTTATTTTTATTTCACATGGTCCCTTTCCCTCTCTCCTCCTCTGATCAAGGAGACTGAATGTTCATTAGGGACGTGGCTGCGTGTCTTCCCCGCCTCTCTTTATTCCACAGTCCTAGTGGAGTGATTTGTCACCTGGTTAAGTGCCAGATACAACTTTGCTAAAATGAGTGTTCACCAACATTTTTCATCATCCATTTGGCCTTTTTAGCAAATGTCAATAAAAAGAAACAAAACACTTAAGTGAGTCAGAAGGAGAGAGGGTTGGTTGAGGTGAGACATAGCATTGTAGGGCAGGCACTGGAGTCAGATCCTCTGATTAAGTCAGATTAAGTCCTGGCTAAATGATGACCTTGGGCAAGTTACCATTCTGTGCCTCAGTTTCCTCTGTAAAATGGGGGTGATAATAGGACCCTCTTTAAAGGGTGGTTGTGGAAAAAATGTGATAATATAAAATATACTCAGGAGAGTAAGTACTTAATTAACATTAACTATTATTGTTCTCCAAGTAGATTAGTTCTACCAGGTAAGAACTCTACTGTACACTCATGAAATTTGATGCAAATCTTATTCTTTCATGAAATGAAAACTGAGCAAGAGCAGAGAAAGCCTTTTCTGTCTATCTTCTCACTTTGTCCAAGGTAGAGAACAAGATATGTAGAACTGTAGGATGTTTCCTGTAGACAATCTGAGCATTATTTTTTTAGAGACAGGGTCTGTGCTCTGTTGCTCAGACTGGAGTGCAGTGGTGCAATCATAGCTCACTGCAACCTCAAACTCCCTCTGCTCAAGTGATTTTCCTGCCTTAGCTTATGGAGATGCTGGGACTGCAGGTGGCACCACCACGCCTGGCTAATTGTTTTTAATTTTTATTTTTTGTGGAGATGGAGTCTCATTACGTTGCCCAGGCTGGTCTAAAACTCCTGGCTGCAAGTGATCCTCCTGGTTCAGCCTCCCAAAGCACTAGGATTACAGGTGTGAGCCACCACAATGGACAACCTGAGCATTACTGAAGGGGAGAGGGAGCGTGTGAACTTTGTGCCCCAGCTCAACCACATGGCATTTCACCGTGTCAGGAGGCCGCCCGCCTCTAGGGCATTGTCCCTTTTGATATCTTCAGAAACCACTACCCTGAGGACTAAATTCTATATCCATTTTCTCTAGAAAATCGAGTATAAACAGCATTTTTAAGCACTTCCTATGTGACTATTTTTACATAGATAATATCATCTAATTTTCACAATGATCCCCCAAAATAGTTCCAACCTCACAGAGGAGGAAGCTGCAGCACAGAACAGTCAAGTGAACAGCCCAGGGGGTGCTGGTTAGAGTGGTGGAGACGGATTCCCAGCCACCACTGTCCCTGCGTCTCTGCTCAGGATGTCTGCACCCCAGGGCTCCAGATGGAACCATGAGTCCATGATGCCACGCAGCTGCCCTGTCCCACATGGGTATGCTTCTCCTCTGACCCTCTAGTGAATGGTGACAACAGTGTGAATATTTGGACTTTGATGCATGTAGCTATTGTTTCAAGGGGGAGTCATGATTTCAAAGAGGCTTAGCAAAGTTGAATGAATTCATTTGTCAGAAAAATGACTCTCCTAAGGATTGGGGAGATTCTATGCCTGCAAGAATGCAGTATGAAGGCGAATGGAAAGGCCCAGGTGCGACAATGGCTGGGCATGCACTTCCTTCCTTTCATCAGATGGGGTGTCCTTCCTCCCAGTCTTTCCAGATGTCTTCCCACTCTTCAACTCTGCTGCTGGCTCAGAAACCCTGCACACCTGCAGGAAAGTGAGAACCAGTTTTTCAGTAAACACATTGCACATGCTCATCGTGAACCCCAGGGTGGAATCAAGCTTCACAGGGGGAAGAGAACACAGTGAATTTTATAATTCCTCAGAGCACCAAGGACTCCATGTGCTCGTCTCAGAGGAAACACCAGTGGTGCTCTGGGGTATCTTTGTGCCCAGGAAGCTCATGGGAGCATTCATTGCCTCAGTTCGGGGAAATCTCCAGAGTGTATTTCTCTCATTTCATTCAGGCCCTTCCTGAAGTAGAGATTCTAAATTATGCTCAGAGGATCATTTATACAAGGTTCTGTCTCTTCGGAGCCTGATTGTTTAATATCTGCTTTGGGGGAGGCTATATTTTAAAAACTTTACTCCTTATTAACAGTTGTTTACCATACAAGCTTCCCATATGCAAACAGGATGGGTGTTAATAAGACTTCAAAAGTTATTGTGGAAAACCATTTGGCCTCAGGCCTCTGTATACAACATGCTAAGACACAAGGAAGAATTACTCAGCCTGGGTGCCAGCCAGGATGTCCTACTGGGCTCTATCCTGCCTGTTTGGAAGGTTTCTTCGTTTCCTTACTTTTGATATGTGGGGCTGTAAATTTGAGAGCTTACTGAGATGTCAGCCATGAGAAGCCAGATTCTGTGTAATGTTGCATATGTGGTCTTCCAGACTCGAAGCCTTTAAAATAATCAGATGTATAAGTACTTGAAAGGCTGAACAAGGAAAACTATGAGCTGAAGAAAGACCGAACAAGATGTGACAAGCCTCATACAAATTATTCATAATTCTGTTCTGATTCATAGCAGCAGTTAAAATAGCCTGTAAGCCCAGCACCGCGGCTGGGTAAGTGGGAGCACAGGCATGTTTATTCATTTCCTCCAGGGAGGGCAGGCTAAATGGAGGCCTCTGGGAGGGAGATCCCTGCAGATAAAAATGATTCTTCAAGGCCAAATGGCCTTTTGGCTGAAGGTTTCAGAGATTTGGTAATCAGAGTTGGACTTTAACCAAGGAAGAGGCTGAGGAAAATCTGGATAGACTTTTCTGGGAGTGGTGGCCCCTTCTCTGCCTTTGCCACACCCTTTGTAGATTGTGTCTGGGAAATGAGGTTCCCATAGCCTAGTTTGTCCTCACCGTAGGGCTGATGACCTGTCTGCTTCAAGATTACCTAGACCACTTATTAAAATGCATATTTCAGGTTCCATCTAGACACATGAAATCGGAAATTGTCAGTGCAGCTGGGAAATCTGCTCTTCTAGAAAATACCCCAGTTGACTCTTTGTATTAAGCCTTTGAAAACTCCTGCTGAAGGCTTATAGGCAGATACTTTCCTGGGCTCCAGCATAATCTAATCTTTCCTTTAATTCAGTGAGAGAAGGATCCGTTATGGTCCAGATGGGACATAGATGGACAGGAATTTGATGCATCTGACTAGACTTGCTCAATGGCTCAAACAATGAATTAGCAAGTGTTCAACCACTTCTGTCACTGAGGAGGAGCACCATAATGTTTGCTGTGCTTTTTAATATTTGTTGTGATGTCACCAAAGAGAGACACTCAGACCACGTGACAGGTACTTGCCCTTGAAGGACTTTTACTCTGTGAAATATGGTGAATCCTGTGAAGTAACATATAATTAAGTACTAAATGACCTGGTGGGAAAGTTGAATATTAGGTAAAAACTGAAGCCTGGCATAGTCAGGGGAAGCATCATGTAAGCTGGAGTGTGGAGAATTGGTAGACTTGGGGCCTTAAGAAAGGGAAGAGGAAGTTCCTGGCAAGGGGAATGTGACATTCAGAGGCCTAAAGGTGGGAGTGGGCTTTGGGGCTGATGGCGCAGCCAGAAGAGCAGAGTGGCTGGGATGGAAGGTGGGCGGGGTGGGCTGGATCCTGATGGGCCTTGGAAGCCAGGTAGAAGATAAGAATTCAGATAAGAAAGGGGAGCCTGAAGCTATTGAAGGCCATGGAGTGTCGGGGACATCACTGTTCCATGGTCCCCTGGGGCCAGGAGAGTGTCCAAAGCTAAGTGGGGACAGTGGGAAGGAGTCAGATACATCTGGGGAGATTCGGCTTAGAACCTGCATCTGAGGTGGATGGCCAGGAGCAGGTGGGGCAACAGAGGGCAGGCAGTTCTGGGCTGCCAGGCCCTGGCTGGCAGGAAAAGGGGCAATAAATCAGTCTCAGGTGGCTGGAGCCAGACATGGAGTTGAGTCGAGGTCAGGGGCGAAGGAATCTACAGTGAAGAGGGCCAGAGCTTCACAAGCAGGGCAGGAGGCCAAAGCAGACACTGAAGCTAGCAAGGAAGGAAAGGCTTGGCACCACGGAGTCTGTGGAATTATTCTGATTATCCATGGTGAAATGAGGCTCATGGGATATGTTCTTTGGAAATTCCAGCAAAAAGTTACTGCCAGGTCTTAAAGGGCCATCCCCATTGCATGGACAAGGGCTGGAGCAAAGCTCCACCAGCTGTGGGGTATGGTCAGGATGGGCTTCCCTGTGCATGCGTGCTGGCAGGGCCACCCCGCAGTCCGCCCAGAGCTGCAGTGTGGAAGGGCACTGGACTGTAGGTGTGTGTTGCTGGTTTCCTGGAAGTCGTGATGCCACACTTTCTGGTGATGTGCATCAATCAGCAAACCTGTATGTTGGGGAAATCCGTGTCATAGAAGGAGAGACTGTTCAAACATTAAGGGGGATTTTTAGATTATAGCTCAGGGATGGCAAAGAGATTTTGTCTCCTGTGCCAACTCCGATTGTGTGGTGGTTGGCTGGAGTGCTGTGTCTGGTCTGGGTTCTGCAGGGAAGAATGTGCAGACTGACTAGTGACGAGTGCCAGGGCTGTGTGTGGGGGCAGTGAGTGATGGCACCAGCACTACCTGTTTGCTATGCCTGATTTGGTCCCAACCTCCTGACCTCGTATGTGAGGAAACTGAAACCCATAGATATTAAGTGTGTTACTGCAACCACAGAACTCCAGGGTAGGTCTAGGATTGGGGCTGAGGTCTCCTGACTCCTGGTCTGGTATTTTTCTTTTGGATCATACAGCCTTCCTGCCCTCCCACTCGCCATGGGGCTGTCACACTGACTTCATTTTCCCAGTCCCGCCCTTGGCTTCTGTTGGATTTTGCTTTAGGAACTTGGCCACAGCACTACTTTGCACAATGGCTGAACTTATTTCGCATGTGATCAGGACTCTTGGGGAAGGATTCTAGGAAGAGGAATTGCAGATTGACCCAGAATTCCCAAGTGCTAGAAAATGCAATTAGGTAGGAGATAGCAAAGAGTTGACTGAGAGGGAGGAGGAGGATTAATGAGGAAAGATATCACAAGGGAAGCAGCAGTAGATTGTCGCTACTTTTACAGACTTGAAGGTACAAAAATTGAAGTTGGAGATTGTGAGCTGCTCAAAGTGGGGGGTAGGCACATTGTAGGGAGGAAAGCAACTGATGTTTATTGAACAATGCTGGAAAAGGTAACGTGGGGTCTTGGATAGCACATGGGCAAAAGAGGAACTCAAAGCCTGGCTCTGCTGACACAAAGTAGGCCTGCAATAAATGTTAGCCAAAAAAGCCAGCTGTGCTTTCAGCATTTCAGCCTTACAACCACCCAGGGAGTGGAAATGATTAGCCCAATCTTTACAGAAATAGGAAGTGAGCGGGGTCTCAGAATGGTTAACTAACTCATTCAGGTCTGAAAGTGGCTGATCACGTTACAGATTCTAAACCCCATTCTCTTTTCCCTGGTAGCAAGAATGTCTCCTTAGGGTACCTACTATTTACAAGAAAGAAAAGGGTTTTCTCTTTCTGGTTATTACCCATTCTTGGGTGAAAAACAATCAGCTTCTAGTCTATGGAATGTCAATCTAACTTCATCCCTAATTCCTAGAGTAGAGGCCAGCTCTGTTTGTTCTTCTTGAGTTGTGTACATGTTTTATTAAGGAATTAACTTCATAACAAAAGAGTATGTTTGGAACTTTTATAACTGCATATCTCACTGATGTTATAGAACCTTTTCTCCTCTCCCTCCCCTGTTTTTTCCTAAAAGAATCAGTGATACATTATTTGTTTGGAGAAATGCGTGACCTGCTGAGTCCAGACTGCCCTCAATTGCTTTTGGGATCCTGAGACATAAAATGTTGTTATTTGAATCTGTTCAAAGAAGCTGCTGGGAAGGGCCTCAGGGTGGGCAGAGCTCATCTTGACTGCTGGCTCCGGCAGGGTAATCATAGAGGATCGTGGCTCTATCTTACTACCAGCTTCAGAAATTCAACCTACACTTCTGGGGCCTGGCTGAAAACCACTGACTCTTTCTGCTGCCAGGCAGGAGCTCTGCCCTCAGGGACCATCTGCAGACGTAGTGTGGCCAATTATGGGCATTAAAAGCAAGACAACTGGTTTAGGCATTTTTTGCTGCTGGTGTTGGCTGCTGGCTGTGAAGCCAGAATCTGGCGTCTGGAGGACGCTGGGAAAGAGTCGCCCTCATGGCTTCTCTTTAGTCTCACAACTGCACTGCATCTAATTTAACGTAGCCTGATAGTCTCACACCCACACTACGAGCTGTGGAGTATCCATCAATCTCATTTAACACATGAGAAGACCAGGACACAGACCTATTAAGTGACCTGTTCAAGTTTACATTGAATCCTTAATATTTTAAAATGGAAACCCAGCTTCTGCATTTCTACAGAAATGATTATTTAAATGAATAAAAACAATCAGATCCTATTTTAATTGCACTTCTTTCTCGGGAGAGATGATTACAACAAAAGTGAAAAAAAGAAAAAAATCTTAATACTTTCCTGTTTTCTTTTTTGGAGAGGAACAGAGCAAAATGATGCTGAGCAAAATGATTCCAACCAAAAAAAACTTAAAAACATGGTGTTTTGACAGTTCTTCCTGTCTCGCTTTAAAGACTTTGCAAGTGTTACATATTGTCAGTTTTAAAAGAGTGAATCCAAAAGTCTTCGCTATTATGATTTTAAAAAATTTTATCTATATATTTATTTAAAAAATAATCTCATAGTAGAATATTTTCTGATTTTTAAAAATTTTATCTATATATCTATTGAAAAAATAATCTCATAGTAGAATACTTAGAAATTACTATAAAAGTAGAAAACAAATGCTATCCTAAAGTAAAAATTCAAAAATAACTATTTACATTCCTATACTTCTTCAGTTTTTTTTTCTATGTCTACATATATTTCTTTAAACAAAATTAGGATTTTGCTGTATAGTTTGAGACCAAATTTTTTCACTGAACATTACAGTATCCTATTTCTGTAATATTAGAATTCAGATGCGTTATTTTTTAAATTGACAAATAAAATTGTATATATAGTATACAACATGATGTTTTGACATTGGTATATTTTACAGAATAATTAAATTAAGAAAATTAACATATCTGTCACCTCATATCTATCATCTCATTTAATCATCATTGTTTTTGTGATGACAACATTTAAAATCTACTCTCTTAGCAATTTTCAACTATTCAGTACATTAATATTGACTATAGTCACCATGCTGTATCAAATACATTATTTGTAATGGCTGCATAATGTTTCACCACTCCCTTCCTGAAACATTTTCTTCACTTGGCTGCTGGGACATCTCTCTCTTGGTTTTCCTCCTTAGAGTCTTCTCAGTCACTTTTGTGGAACCTCTTCATCTCTCCAATCTCTACCAGTGGGAGGTGGCCCAGAACTCAGTCCTAAGGCCTCAGGCCTCTTCTTTCCTTCTCCAACTACATTCACCTGCCAGGAGAGCCCATCAAGTACATGGCCTCAAATACCATCCATGCCCTGTCAATTCCAAATTCTACCTCCAGCCTGCACCTTCCCCTGCACGCTGCCTATTTGACATCTCCACTTCAGTGACTAACGGGCATATTAAACTTAACATGTCTTAAGCTAAACTCCTAATGAACCTGCATCCCAGATTCCCTATCTCAGCAAATGGCAACTCCGTCCTTGACCTGCTCAGGCCTCAAACCTCATCTGAGATCTTCTGTGACTCTTTTCTCTGATATCACGCATCCATTCCTACAGCAAATCCTACCAGTTCTACCTTTCAAGTAGGTCCAGAATCAGATAGAACTCCCCTCTCACCTCACCTTCACTGCAGCCACCCTGGCCCAAGACATCTGCATTTCTTGGTTAGGTGATTTCTGGAGCCTTCTACTGAGTCTTCACCCTGATTCTGTCCTGGCCCCGTGACAGCTTGTACTCAACAGAGCAACCACGCAATGTTTTGGCTCTGCTCATACCCTCAGAAGAACTGCAGTCTCTCTGCTAATAAGGGCCCCCATATCCCACTGCGGCCTCTGCCCACCCCCCACCCCACCACCTCTGGTCCCTGTCCACTCTGCTCCAGCCATGCAGATGTCCAGCTTGCTCTCCTGTGGAGCTTTGCTTTGCTGTGTCCTAACCTGGTATGTTCTCCCCCAGATGGCTGCCCATCTTGTTCCCTCATTGCTTCAGGTTTCTAGTCAAATACCGTCTTGCCTGTGAGGCTTTTCCTACATAGTCTTTGTGAAGAGCTATCTCTCTACCCAACACTCCCTTGCTACACACTCACCTATCTTAATTTTCCTTCATATTACCTTTTCTATGTGGCATTTGTATTAGTCCTAGGGCTTCCATGACCAAATACAACAAACTGGGTGGCTTGAAACAACAGGAATTTATGGTCTTCCTCTTCTGGAGGTTAGAAGTCCAGAATTAAGATGTCTGCAGGTTTGGTTCCTTCTGAGGGCATGGAGGGAGAGTCTGTGCCGTGCCTCTCTCCCAGTTTCTGTGATAGCTGGCCATCCTTGGCATTCTGTGGCTTGTAGACTCCAGTCTCTGCCCCCATCTTCATATGGGTGTTCTTCCTTTGTATCTTCTGTCTTATAAGGACGCCTGTCATATTGAATTAAGGGCCCACCCTACTCCAGCATGACCTCAATTTAATGTACCTATATTTGCATTGATCTTTTTTTCGAGTAAGTTTACGTTCTGAGGTCCTGGGAGTTAGGCTTCAACTTATCTTTTATAGGGGACACAATTCAACCCATGACAACATACAGAGCGTTTACTTGTTTATTTGATTAGTACTTGGCTTTACCCACCAAAACAGAAACTATTTCTGTTCACTGATGTATCCTCCATGCCTAGAATAGTACTTGGTACAGAGTAAGCACTCAATACATATTTTTTAAATAAATAAATAACTGTGGAAATCCATTTTCTAATCTTTTCTAAACTTCTTGCTAATTTAAATACTGGTATGATGAAAGTTTTTATGCGTAATTATTTGCCTGCATCTTGGGTTGCTTCCTTGGGATATATTCTCAGAGAGGGATAAAACCCAATCTACTATCCCTTATCCTAGTGCAGGTGTATACTACATTGACAGGGAAACCCTGTTCATTTAGATGCTTTTGGAATTTGTGATCAATTGAAGGAAAGAGTGGCCTGGTTCACCTTTTCTAAATGTTTGCTAAGTAAATTAAGGGTTGAGTCAAATTTCTAGTGAACAGTAATATAATATCCCCAAATTTATATAACTGTATAAACTTTATTCCTATTAAGAATTAGTTTACCTTTTTTTTCAAGTTTTTACATAGCTTCATAGTTATATTTAATGGCTAGTGTTAGAAAATCTTAACTTATTTCACTGATTCCTTATTATTGGGCATTTAGGTTGTTCTTGATTTGGGGCCATTATAAACACTGCTATAATTTATACCTTCAAACATATATTTTTTATGTCATGCTGATGTTTTTTATTTAGGGTAAATTCTCAATAATCAAAGCTCTCAAAATGTCTAAGAGATGAAATATTTTATGATGTTTGACATATACTTCCCTCATTTGAATCATATGAGCTGAAGGAGATATCCACATATTTTTTTAAGACTTTTCACCTACACATCCATCTTTTAAGAAAACTGAACCCTCAACTTTTTGTCCATGTTGTTATAATCATTAATTAGTTCATATTCATGCTTTCTTAGGAAGTAGGGCTTCCTATTAACTGGCTACCACCTGCTTGACCTGGGCCAGGATCAGAAGCGGAAGGCAACTCTTTGTGGGCTAGATATGAGGGAAACCAATCAGCATTGGGAGGTTGGGAGATTGTGCCATTAAATCCTTCCATACCATGCAGGGTTAAGTGACCCAGTCAAAGCCTCCATTAAGGAGAATATATAAATGAGGCTATCAAAGAGAAGGCTGATCACTCAGCTCGAGGCTGCTGTTTTATCTGGAGCAATAGCAAATATCACTGGTTGTTTATGAGGCTGGCAGTGGGTCAGCTGAGGTCCCTGAGTGTCTCTGCTGCTGATGGATAATGCCTCCTTTTGCTGAGCCTTCCCTTGGTTCTCTGAAATAAACTTTAATGTTTGTTAATAATTTATGCACATAACCTCCTTGTAACCCTGAAGGACTGGATTAGCACAGCCAGTATGATACTGCTCTACAGAAGGGCTGTGCCCTTGGATAATTCCACCAGTGGTTATGCCTGCAAGCAATTAGGTCACAACTTCACCAGTCCTGGAGGTTGTCACTGAAACCTCTTTTTGAGGGGTTAGGTTCAAAATGGTGTAGATTTCTTTGATTACAACTTGGAAAAATCCAGTGCTTAAATGGTCTTATTTTAAACCAATTTAGTAATAGAGAAAGTAGCCTCTGGAAAATTCATCTTTAATGTTGAGTGCTAAATAATACTCTTTATTTACTGGGAATTCATCAAACATTGACCTCAAATTATTCAACAATGAAATCATATACTTACTGTAGGCACAATAGTCCTCAGGCTTACAGAATTTGGGGACCCATATAGTCTACCTGAACCTATCATTTCGTTTCTGTTGTTGCCAAATGTGCAAGTATGGCTAACTTGAATGCCTTAGTGTTCTCATGTAGTATTGACCCTGCTGAAGAAGATAGTAGTCATCGGTTAAAGAAATAAATAGTTATAGAACATTGGTACCTATAGTAGGTACAATTTTAAGATAAACCTAATGAATCATACCCTTGTATAATTCCCTCCCCTTGAGGGTTGGAGCCAGTGAGTTGCTTTTAACAAGTAGAATATGGCAAAGATGATGAGACAGTCACTTCCATGGTTATGTTATTGTTATGTAAGACTCTATTGTAGCAGACTAGAGAAAGAGATTCTCCTCTGACCTTGAAGTAGTAAGCTACCACTTGGCAGGACCTGTGGGCAGCCTCTAGAGTCTGAGCATGACCCTTGACTGACAGCCAGCAAGAAAACGGGGACCTCAGTCCTACAGCTGCAAGGATGTGAATTCTGCTGAAACCACATACACACAGAAGAGTACTCCAATTTCTAAAAAAGAACGCAGCTGGGATGATCCTAGATTATAGCCTTGTGAGACCCTGAGCAGAGGACCCAGTCAAGCCATGCTTCCACTCCTGACCTATAGAAACCGTGAGATAATAGATGAGTGTTATTTTAAGCCACTAAGTTGGTGGTGATTTGTTATGCAGCAATAGAAATTTAATACAGTTTCCTTATCGGGGTGGAATGTAAGAGAGTAGGTTTGAATCTCAGCTCTGCTACTTATTAGCTGTGCAATCATGGCATACTTACCCTCTCTGAGCCTGTTACCTTTGCTTTAAAATAGGAATAAAAATAGTACCTATTTCAGGGTGAAGACTGAATGAAATAGTGCACATAAGCCACTTAACATGGTACCTGTAAGTTCTCAATAAATGTTTTTCATTAGCACCAGAGGTTGGACATTTTTAGCCCCATAATTCTAAACATTTTCATTATTTTTTTCCATATACCCCATGTTTTGAAGATTTTTTGTTTATTGTATTGCCTGAATTAAGTAATATTTCATTTTCCCATCTATTTTTAATTCATCAGCTAATTCTTCATAGAGCTTCTGATCAGCTTGGGAGATACTTAATAGAATAATTATAATTACTGTAATTTGGCTAAAAGCAAAGACATTTGATGTCATAGTTAATATAATTTCCATTAGCTTTTGAAATATAAGAGATGAATTGTACTTTGTTAGACTACCAGATTTGGAAGCACAATATTAGTTGATTGATGGTAAATAGACATTGGGTGACTTTCTGTAGTTAAGCAAGGTAATTATGATTTGCTTTCATATGCCACCATATTTGCTCAGGTATTGCTGGATGGGCGAGAATGGCTGAACAGAAAAATGTAGGTTCAAGGGAAAGAAAAAAGTGCCAAGAAAGGAAAAGAAGGACATTGGGTACAATGTTAACATCATTTGGATGCTTACAGGTTGGAAATTAACTTAAGAATTGCCAAAGTTTTAAGAATTGTTGTGCAATGTCAACATTTGAGTTATGGTAAAATGAATACATCCACTCCATTTATGTTCTGCATTTCTATTAAAGTGTTCTTATTTTATAATTTATTTTGTGCATAGCACTAATATTTGAAGTATGACTGTTATTCTTTCATTAGTGCTTTATTTCCTCTTTGAATATTATCTGAAAAACTGCATTTTGTTATATTATTTTTATCAAGGCCTAATATATTCAGTTTCTAGCTGAACACTTTTAAAGTTGATTACAGACTGAATAGGAAATTGTATTTATTAAATAGAAGAAGATTCTTTTATGTAACCTTAGCTGAAATTCTGAGAAATCAGAAATAGTGACATTATAAGAAATTGTTTCATCTGGTCTAAAAGTACATTAATATTTTAAAATGCAAAAAAATATATATAGCTTAAGAAGTATATCTGAAAAGTTAGTTAAATAAATAAGATTTTCCAGTTTGTACTCTGTATATGCCCTGAAAAGTACCAGTTCTGCAATACAACACACATACAACATACACACACAACAGATAACAAACTCATACAACAAACGCAATACATACAACACCCGCCGTGCACACACACAAAACACGCAAATGGGCATATTAATATAAATATTAATGGCTCTGAGAAGTCCTGTAATAGAGACCTATTGAGCTTTGTTCAATCATGTGCTTCTGAAATTAAACTAATCTCAAAATCCTTCCCCCCCAACCCCCAGGTAACCCTGATTCCTGATGGTTTAGTATTTCCTGGAACATATTTTGGGAGTGACTGCTCTATGAGATTTTCCCCAAAGAGTTAACTGTTACATGGGGTAAGTATGAGGTGCCCTCAACATCTGTGGGTAAAAGATACATACCACCATTAAAATAATGCACAGATCAGAAACAGCACCTCCAAATTATGTAAAGAACATTGAGGCATTGAGGAGATACTGAAAATCTTTGTTACTTCCCTCTAGAATTCAGGTTCTTTCTTTTGGTGTCACGTATGGATAAAGCCATGTTTAGGGGCAGGTGGTCACTGCACTGCCATTTTCCGTTTACATAGGTAGAGAGATCCCCTTGGGCAGTAAAAGATGGTCATCTTCCTGCAAAATGAGTCAGTAACCTAAGCATGGAAACTGTGTCTCCGTCACTATTTCTATCAGCATCCTTTGACTTGACAGCACGTTGTGGAGCATTATCTTGCATTCATGACACAGAGGGCCAAAGGCAACTCCTTATCAGCTTTTACCCCTTTTTCTGTTTATTTAATAAAGAATGAAAAAGGAATATATTTCAACATTTTAAGAATGCCGGTAGGGCACTTGGAGGGTGCTTACTCTGAAGATTAAAAGAGTTTTATCTTTATAAGGAAACTTTGACATTTGCTGTCAGGATGCCAGACCACAATTCCGTATAAGCTTTCCTTAAGGCTTAACTGATGATTGCTCAGGCACAGGAAACTTCTGCTGCTGAAGTGAGAATGAAAGGCCTGTACAGTGTAATGCATTAATATTTTATATTTTGAATAAGGCCATGATTTCCTACAGAGTGACTTCTACTCTACTAAAGCAATTGAATATCTTGGCAACTGTCGAGTAACAAACCAGGTTTCCTTACACATAGCTGAGTCTAAGGCCCTTGGCATTTTTCCCTCTAGCTAAAATTACATGTGGCACATGCTTAGCTTTATACAAGTTAAGAATCTATTCAGGATTTAAACAGTGAGCATATCTGAGTTCCAATACCATACAGGGTTAATCAATGAATAGTTTAGGACTCAAACATCATTTTCCTGTACTTGCCCTGTTCAAGTCACATAGAGACGGCCCTGTTCTATTATAGTACCATTTTATACAATTTTGGTGCATTTCTGGACCCTATACTAGAGAGGACCCATAAAACACTAACCCATGGACTCACCTGTATAAACACAATATTGTATGTAGATGACCTAGCTCTGAATGTTGGTAGTAATACTAATTATTATAATGCTCATGTTTACTGAGTGCTTACTATGTGCTAGATACTGCTTTATAGGTATTAAACCCTTTAATGCTCATACCAACCTTAAATGAGGCAGGTGCTATTATTATCCACATTTTGTAGACAAGGAATCTGAACCGCACCCAATGGCACCATAAATAGCAAATGGCCTTGGGATTGTTCCACTATACTTGTTGGCACTCCTGGTGCTCCCTGCTGGCCTTGGGAATTTCCCCTTTGCTCCATCCACAGATGCACACAGCATAGCGGTCCCCTAAACCAGCAGTCCCCACCTTTTTGGTACCAGGGACCTGTGTTTCATGGAAGACAATTTTTCCACGGGTGGTGGGGGTAGGCGGGGAGGGCAGAGGCGGACCTCAGGCATTGATGCCAGCAATGGGGAGCTGCTGTAAATGCAGAAGAAGCTTCGCTCACTCACCCATTGCTCACCTCCTGCTGTACGGCCAGTTCCTCACAGGCCATGGACCAGCACCAGTCGGTGGCTGGGGATTGGGGACCACAGCCCTAAACTTTCCTTTGAGCACACTACCCTGAGGAGCAGAGCTCATGGCTCTTTGCTTCCCACCAGAGAGCACAGCTGTTTGGTCTTAAATTTTTCTGGTTGATTCTCTTTTCTGAGGTTGCTGTGACTTCTGTTCTAGTGTCTAATGTGTCATAATTCCCTTTTTACTTGCCCTCTCCCTACATGTGGCCCCCATTTTGCTAGTTTCTGCGCCCTGTCCCTTCTCCAGTGAGCCTCAGCAAACGTCCTGTTGGGCTCTGTGTGCTGGGGGCTATAGTTCCACGGTCGGCGAGCTGCCCGTCTCGTTTTTGTTTTCGTTTTTTTTTTTTTTTTAGAGGTAAGGTCTCTCTCTCTCTCTCTCTCTCACTCTGTCACCCAGGCTAGAAGGCAGTGGCACCATGATAGCTCACTGCAACCCTGAACTCCAGAGCTTAAGCGATCCTCCTGCCTCGGCCTCCTAAAGTGCTGGGATTACAGGCGTGAGCCACTTTGCCCAGACACATAACTTTGTTCCTTAACCAAGGTCCAACACTGTTCATTTCATTTAAGTATGACTTTGATTAACTCATTAATCTGTATACTTATATGTTCTCAATGATTCTGTTTAAATTCTTCCTTAACTTTGAAAGGACAGTCTTCTCTTGCTGTAACACACTGAAGAAATCTTCCTAAAGCTAAATAAGCCCTTTCCACACATCTTTCTCTGGAGCAGACTTCAACTGCCCCCTTAACATATTCCCTCCCTCTGAGCAGAAGCACAGTTCTTCTCTGTGTGTCCTTATATCCTTGGATATGCCAGGATTCCATGGAGCCCACCTTACTGGGAACACGTGGCGTGATAGATAACTAGGAGGTAGCTTGAAAAATATAACCCTCCCAAAAAGGGTAGCTGCTACAACCCAATGACTTAATTCCTGCTAGAACTGAAGGGTTGGGTTCTGCCAGACCTGGGCAGACTGGGCTCTCACAGTCAGGAGGCAAGAGAAGTCAGGAAAGAGCTGACAGACCAGGAGATTTGATAACTGAGAACAGAGCCCTAGAGTCAGAACAGGGCAGTGGCTCCTCATGGCCACTGGCACAGACCCTGAGGAAGAAATGGCCAGATTGGAACCAGGAGAGGGCCGGGGGCAGACATGGAGAGCCAAGGAAAGGCTGGACATGGGTTCCAGCCCAGGCTGAGAAGACACAGAAATATGGGGCTTGGGGACATCTGTGCTCAGAGAGCAATGGCTTTTTTGACGTGACAGGTAGACCTCCATTCTCTGGGAATTAAAGGGTCCCATTGTTCTGGAGCCAGGACATGGGAGATCTTTATATCATGAGTGATATTCCTGAAGGCTCATTTATATTCTTTTCTATAGAAGGAATGTGGATGTTTCTGGAACACTGAATTTCTGGAACTACTGGGGCAGGGGTGGGGACAGAGGGCAGGCAAGCCATGAGCTGCAGCTGAGGTGAGGCAACCTCTCTCTGAAATGTGGATTCTAAAATTTAGACATTTGTGTATCTGATGGTCTCCAATAATAACATTCCATTTAGGAAAGGAGGAGGATCTGTTATATGAGTCAGATATTTTAGCTAAACCATCCCTCATTTGTTATTCTTCTCACAGCAGAGGAAAGCAAAGCGAATTGTATAAATGGAATAATTACATTTCCTATTGCTGGGTGACATATTTGCCAATTCTTTCTTAATATTAATAGCATTAGAACAGATTCAGTGAAAATCCCCTGTATAAGTGCAAAAAGTAGTTGTTGGTATACCGTAAAGTGTAGATCTCTGGGCATGGTGAAAATGAGGCCACGCCAGTCCACAGGTTAGAGACATAACGTATCTAGAGAAAATGATTTTTTGGAGACTTCTTTAAAGATATTATTCCGACTTAGTCTATAAACATAATTATAGCATTCCCCACTTATTTTGCAGTTATCTCATCATGCTGTCCCATCCAGAGAAGATTTATCTCTTTGATAGTTTAACTCATTTACCTCCAGTGTGGCTGGGATTCCCACCCAGAAACCTGCATAATTAGAGGCCCCCAGGAGACCCACATTCCTTCTCTTGGTTTGTCTCTCAAACACTCTCATTCGTTTTAGTGCCCCTGACGCATCGTGCATGTTCTTGCCTTTCCGTCATTCTGCTCAGGCCCCCAGCATCCTGCTTCAGGACAGCCCACTTGCTGAAACTTTCTTGAGATGTAGCACCTCTATTTAACACCCTGTGGCCTGAGTTCTGCTAAACAGTGAAGGGCATGTGTGGACTTGTGGGCACAAGATTTTGCCTTTGTGCTTTTTCTCAGTGGGAAGCCCAGAAGGCTGGCCCTGTTTCAACCTCCAGATCTTTCTTTTTATGAAGATAATGATGATCACAGAGTCGTATTATCGGCCTGCCTGCGGGCACTCATGCTCTCATGTTCCTTCACCTTTCATTTGAAAACGACATGTAGGGGCACGTACACTTGGTCGAGATCATGTTAAAAGAATTTTTGAATTTAATTAAATAATACTTAGTAATAATATACTTAGTTAATTTGCACAGTGGATTGCAACATGTGAAGGATGTCCACATGTATCAGGCCATGGAGTGCTTGCAACATTGGGCCTGTTTTCATGATTACACAAGTGTTAAAGCAAATGTTTCCCTGTGTTTCCATTAAAAATGTGACAGAAACTGAATTATTTGCCATTGACTCTTTTGCATCTTCCATCCTATTTTCATGCTTTTCAACACAGGCTAAACCTTTCCCTAATTCTAATGTCCCTCCAAAGCCCCTTATACTTCTCCTTTTATAGCCTAGCATTTAAGCTAAAATTAGGATTCACTACCATATACTTGTTAATTCGCTTTGTAAGAAGGAGCATTGATGTCAATCTGCGCAGACCTTTCTTGAGTTTGCAAAGTTTGAGCTAGCAAAGTCTTGGAGCAAGAGCAAAGTTCAGGTGGGCTGGCCTGCAGCACGCTGCTTCCTCTTCTTTTCAGCAACAGCGTGCATCTCAAACAGTCCCCCAAGAGGCCTATTTGCTGAAGTTTTGGCGTTTGGAAAGTATAAATAGACCTTTGCAAAATGGTATGGACAGGCAGAGCTTTTTATGAACTCATTTATGAGACAGAAATAACAATGTTGAAAGGGTAGCTGGACCCCTGAACTTGAATTGAAGAATAATTGCCTTTTTTTCCCCTTAAGCCTTCAGGATACTGAGGGTGGCTGCATGCCAGTAGCTCTCAGTGGACTATGCTGAGGGAATCTGGGCTAGCAAAGTACGGGACAAAATGTATCATTTTAACAAAAATCCCTTTTTACTGAATAAGACATGCATACAAAAAGGTATGTTGTGCGTGTATATTGGGGGCTTGTGTGTGCATACACGTGTGTGTGTGTACATATTTCCTAGCTCTGGTCACAAAAAAGGCCTGGAAACAATGACCAACCCAGTATCACTGGGCATCCCTAGTGCCCAGATGTGGTCTTGAAATATCATTTCCCACTGATGGAAACTAGGGAAATGGCTGTTTTTAGGTTTGAGGTAGGCAGTGTAGGAGATGTGTCTGGAACATCTTGTCATATCAGATAGTGAGGAAACTATGGAAGACCACCTGGGTCGTGTCCAAAACACTCAGGGGTCAACTTGGAGAGGCTTTCATTGGCCAAAGAGGGGAAAATTTGAGCTTCAAAGGGGATAATAATTGTAATTATTATGAAACCCATGACTTTATAATATTTAAAAAATTGATCTCCTTCAGAAGATGATAGGGAACCAATTCATCTTTGTGAAAACTGGTAGATGAAGAGAAAGGATCATTTATTCTACCTTTCCTATGTGAAGGTGCCACTGAGTGATCAAGTAGTAGATGAGGGAAAACACATTTTTTAAAAAGTGTTCTAGTGGATGAATTATAGTACTAAATGGAAATGAAATGACAGAACTAGAATATTACCATTTGGCAACCCCCTTTGAACGAATAGATCTTGCCAGCTAGCATCGACAGCTGCTATCATCACAAAAAGAGAGACAACCAGACATTACATGGCTTGTGATGAAAGAACAAATCACCATCTAGAATCTTGCCAAAAGATCAAACCCGAGACTGACCAAGCCTCTGGATCCAGCTCCCTTTGCAGGAAATAGAGAAGACAGAGGAACACGGTGCACTGCAGGACGTATGTGCAATCAGCAAAAGCCAGATGGTAGGAGGTCTACAGGTCAAGTACCCAGGTAAGTTCTAAAACGAGGAAGGGATGGAAGAAGGACCTGTAGACAATAAGAGACTTAAAAGACACATCAAATTTACAAACAGGTAAGGCTACACTGCAGTATTTAGGGAGGCACACTTAGGTGATAAAACTGCAAAGAAACACAAGAGATGGTTACTTTAAAAGTCAGGGTAGTGGTTAGTTTTGTGAGGAGTAAGGCACATTGGTCAGCATGTGGCACAGCAGAGGATTTTGGGGGTGGCTGGTAGAGTTCTATTTCTTGACCGGGATGGTAGTTGCTAAGGTGTGCACCTTATAACAACTCATTGAACTATGCATTCACTTTGTGTGGCTTCCTGGATCTGTGCTTTATTTTATAATGGAAGGGTTAAAAGAGAAGAAGAAAATAAGAATAGCAATTTTTAAAGTTTACACTTTATGAATGTCATAAAGGGCTTAAATAGTCAAGAGCAGTTTGTGTCAAGACACAGCACAATGGAATGATGAAGAGCATGAGCTCTGGAACCGGCCAGCAGGGTCTGGATCCCAGCTTGGCCACTTACCAGCAGTCTGACCCTGGGCCAGTCACCCAGCCTGTCTGTGTCTCAGTTTTCTCATCCGTAGAATGGATGTCATCATAGTTCCTGGCTCATAGTGCCATTATGAGGTTTCCACGAGAGGGTACGCGGGAATGTTTAGAACACTGCCAGGCATACAGTAAGGGCTCCATGCGTGTCAGCTGTGTTGTTTCACCTTACTTCCTGCCTTTCTCTCCCATTAGTTTCTCTCCAACACTGTAGCACTATCACTTTCCTTAAAATCCTGGGGTGAAGAATCCTCCCCTCATCCTCATCTGTGTCTCTTGTCCTATCCTCTGCTCCCCATTCTGTATCTAAAGACCCCAAAGAAGGAATCTGACAAGGCGAGGAAGGAAAGATCCCAACTGGGCAGCTGAGACTGTTGAGTGGTGAGAGAGGAGGAAAAGGGGCTTTTCTTATCACCACTGGACTCCCAGTGCCAAGAACAGCACCCGATACAGAGCAAGCGTGAATAGACATTTGTTGAAAGGATGAATGAAAGAACTCACAGAACATAATTTAGAATGCACTGCCCAAGGGTTTCTCTTTTGCATGAAGGGTTTGAAGTGGCCCATGGTTTCATTTTTGCCTCCCTTCTGCCTAGCTGTTTTTCTTCCCTGCCCCATTTTGGTGGTCATGTCTTTGTGTGAGTCAAATAACCTAAATGTAGTATCTCTTGGCAAAATGGATGTATTGCACTTGTTCTTTGTTCAGAAAGCCACACATTGACCCCAACCTTGTGCCTGCCAACCATCTTGTCACTGCGTTGGAGCTCGTTCCTGTCCAGCAGATTTGTCTGTCATGTCCCCTCTTCTTCTGTTGCTCTTCCTGTCACTGTTCCCATGCCTGGCTCCTCCCCATCCTGTGGTCCCAGTGTAGGTGAGTCCATGGCAGCGAAGCCTTTCTGGACCAGCCTCCCACAGGTGAATTTCCTGTCCACTGCTTGCTGCACCCTCCCCCTTTCCCTCAAAGCACTTACCATGTAGCTACCTGCTCATGAATACTCATTGGCTCTGTGGAGGGGTACATGGCCATTACAACAAATGACTAGACACAGACCATAGAATGTGACCTGACTTGTTCGTTGTCTCTGCCACAACATTCATAAACGTGCTATGACTAGTGAGTTACTAGTTTCTGGTTTTTTGTGAGTGCTCAGTAAATACTTGGTGAGTGAATGAATGAACAAATAGATAAAAGGTGAAGCCTCAGGCTTGGGGTTGAGGTGGGTGATTCTACAAGATGAAGAATCAGAATCCCATGGAGAGGCAGAGGAGCTGGCAGACCCCAGGCAGGGGCGCTCACACCCTCCCTCGAGGAGACAAGCAGTTGCACCTGAAACATCTGCCTGCAGGGAGGGCGGCCGACCCTTTAGGAAGAGATGCACAGGAAGACAGGACTTAGGATCAGGGGCTGAGCCTACGCCAAGGACTAGGGCCTGGCGGTGCTAAGCAGGATCGCAGGGCCTTCCGGGTGCCCAGCGGACAGTCCTTGAGATGCTGATTCTGACGGGCATTTCAGAGGCTGCTGAGAGTGACTGACGACTCAGTTCCACCAGAGGATTCAGTGAGGCCTGCCCCTGCCAGGGTGCTTTAGGACTCTGGGCAGCCTGTCCCTGCAGAAAGGCTTGCATTTGAACCTTAGTTTTGTCACTTTCTAACTGTGTGAACTTGGCCATGTTATGTTCTTCTCCGAGACTTGGTTTCATCATCTATAAAATGAAGATCAAAATACCTCCCATCTGTGGCTGTTTTGAAGCTGAAATGAGATCTTTTCTCAGGTCAAGTGCCTGATGCAGTGTTGCTCAAACCTGGCAGCACATGAGATCGGTCTACGGAGAATTTAAACAGCACACACCTGGGCCCAACTGCTGGGGATTTTGACTTGGTAGCTCTGGGTGGGTTCTGATCATCTGCAGTTTAACAAGCTTAGAGATGACCATGGTGCTCAGGCTGAGGGGAGCAACATCGGATTGGTATGTGTACGGCAGCAAAAAATGGTATCTTTTCTATCCACCTCCTCCTCCACTGCCCCTGCCTCATCTTCTTTCTGATCCCTTTCTCTTTTTTCTCCTTTGTTCTTAGTTGTGGGCATATGTGGACTCAGTCACATGATGCTTGGGGAAGCAGAGGCATGGAAAGTGAGTACTGGGTGACAGTGTCCATGTTGGACATTGATTCCAAGCAGATTGCTAGGTGAGGGCGACAAGAACTGAGGTCTTGGTGCGAATTAGCCAGCAATTGTGAAGGTACGAAAGATGGCACTGCCAGTACTTCATTTGCATGAAATGACCCTTACATGCCTTTCCAGTTTTTCTATATTTTAAATACGACATTCTCAAAGCATAACCATTTTAAGTGACAGGTTGTAGAGTGGCTTAATTTTTTTGTGTAATGAAAATTTATTGAGTATCTTTTGAGTACACAGCATTGAGTTAAAGACCATCAAGGTAGGATCTCATTCGTTCATTTATTCAATATGTGTTTATTGAGCACTGCTGTAGGTATTGGGATGTAACAGTGAACAAAAAACACAGATAAAAATCCATACCCTATTGGAGCTTACATTTTAAGGGGAAGAGACAGGCTGTAAAAAATTAAACATAGTAAGTAAATCGTAAAATGTTGGAATGTGATAAAACGCTGCTTAAGAGTATTTTAAATAAGATGGTTTAGGAGATTCATTAAGCAAGTGCTTGAAGAAGGAGCAGGAGTTTTACTATGTGGATATCTTGGGGAAGAGCATTCTAGGCAGAGGGACCAGCCAGAGCAAAGACCCTGAGGCATACAGGGAGTGTCAGAGGAATAACAAAGAGGTCAGGGTGGTCTCAGTGAACTGAAGCTGAGTAATAGAGGCTGAGGTCAAAGAGAAAGTGGCCCTGTAGGTCATTCTGGGACTTTGGCTTTATGTTGAGTGAGACAGAAAGCCATGGGTAGGTGGGTGAGGGGTCAGGAGAGAGGAGGGATCGGACTTGTATTATGACAGGAACCTCTAGTTGTAGCATGGAGAATAAATTGTAGGAGGGCGGGGGTGCAGGGGAGGAGACAAGTGAGGAGGTGCCTGCAGGAATCTAGAGAGCGTCCTGGTGGCTTGGATGAAGATGGTGGCAGTAGAGGTGGTGGGAGGGGGATAAAATTTGGAGAAAAATTCAGTGGGATTTCCTGACTGGTCCAAGTGGGGTGTAAGAAAAAGAGTGGAATTACTGACTCCAAGATTTTTATTTTGTTTGTTTGGTTTGGTTTGGGGTTTTTGTTTGCATTTTTTCATTTTTGCCTGAGCAACTGAAAGGATAAAGTTGCTTTCAAGATGGGAAGACTATGGGTGGAGCCAGTTTGGGGAGGAATATTAAAGTTTGCTTTTGGTCATTTGAGTGTGATCCCCAAGCGGAGATGCCCAGGAGGCACTGCGCATTAGGTGTGGAGTTAGGTGAGGCGTCTGGGCTGGCGGAGCACACATGGGACCAGCAGGGTACAGATGGTGTTAAAAGCCAGACTGCGTGAACTCATCAGGGATAGGGGGTGCAGGTGGAGTACGGAAGATGTGCAAGGACCAAGCTCTGGAGCCCCCCAAGAGGTTGGGGGGCCAAGGAGGCACCAGCAGAAGAGAGTGGTGAGGAACAACTGGTGAGGTGAAAGGGAAACCAAGGGAATGTGGTGTCCAGGAAGCCAAGGTGACGAAGGTGAGGAAGAGGGTGAGAGATCTGGTGACAAATGCTGCTGGTGGGTCGAGGTAGAGGAGGACTGAGAAGTGACCATTGGATTCAGTAATGGGGAGGCCATTTGTTACCCTGACAAGAGCAGAGGGGTTAAAGCCAGCTTGGATGGGTTTAAGAGAGAGGGGAAGGGAGGAATTGGAGACAGAGTAGAGGAACAGGAAGTAGTTTGTAGGGAACTGGGTCAAGAGTTTTTTAGTGGGAATGATAATAGTATTTTTGTGTGATGATGAGAATAATTCAAAGAGAGGAGGGATGTTTGATGGCAGAGAGCAGAGAGTTGCTAGAGCAATGCCCTCGAGTAGGTGGGAGGAAATGGGATCTCTGGGGGAGGGTGGCATTGGGCACGTGTGCAGGCCAGCTATAGTGTCAGGTGGGTGGTAGCACATGTGGGTGCTGATGCCAGTAGGGCTGGTGGTGTGTGCCTGTGGCATTTTCCTTGATGGATTTAATTTGCCCTGTGAAATAGGAAAGTAAGAGTCGGAGAAAAGGTATCAGAGGCCTAAGGAGATTGGATAAGGTATTATGTGGCTGCCTAGGAGAGTGGGAGAGTCCATAAACCAGGGGAATGGACACGGTTGCCTGGCAGCAGTAAGAGCTCGCTGATGTTCATCATGAACGTAATGTGGGATCAGTGAGTGGAACTTGGAGTTTTTCCCAAGCTATGTTTGGCTGTTTAGGTGCAAGTGCAATTTGCTGGATTTAACCAGGGTTGAGGTGTTGCCAAGTGACAAAGCTAGAGAGGGTCTAGGGAATTGAGATTAGATGCAAGGGGGCCTTCATGATAATTGCCCAGGTAGTTTAAGCATGCTGAAAAGGGAAGAGGACAAGGGACAGTAAAAGGTGGTGGGATCAGTGGATGGGTCTCCAGTGGGCAGAAGGTAGAGAGGTCAGTGGATGGGTGCTCCCAGTGGGAGGAAGGTGGTGGGAGCAGTGGATGGGTCTCCGGTGGGTTGAAGGCTTGTTGAAGCTGGGGCACTGGGTAGAGTGGGCTGGAGAGTCAGGGAGTAAGTGGTCAGAGGCTGGGATGGATGAAAATGAAGATATAGATGTTGAGTGTGTTCACCACCAACATGGCTGGACTAGATTTTTCATTCCTCCTTGTAATTAGACATGGCCAATGACTAGTTCTGGAAAAGGGAATGTGGGTGGAGGTGATATGCCCAGTTTATAGGCCTGGCCCACTGAAAAATCCTCTCATGCAGTCCCACATGCTCCGTCTTTCTGTCAGCTGAACGCATAGAACACAGCCAAGGACTGTGAGGTCGCTGGGAGTGGCTGCACCTCAAGTCAGAAGGAGCCTGGGTCGCTGAATCACCACATGGAAGGCTCTCCACCCAACCCAACAGTGCAATGTGCCACGAGCAAGAAATAAGTTTAGAATGTTCTTACTGTGTTAGATTTTGTAATGTTTAAAAAAAATTGATCACACTCTGACTCAATCAGAGATGTTGGAATCATTGGTCTGGGAGGGTATGTCCGTGGAGTGGGTGGTTGAGATGAGATTTTAAAAAGTTTGCTGGAAGAGAGGCGTTCAAGTGACTAGGAGGACAGGTTGTTGGATGCCCCATCTGTGTGTGTTGAAATTACCAAGAATAGGGAAAGAAGTAGTAGAGGAGACAGTGACGGTGAGCCTGGAGCTAAATAATCAAACCACAAGCAGGGAGCAACCCAGGAGCAGAGAAGAGCATCGAGGAGAGGCAGGGAGTGAGAGACACCGCGAGGGCGTTAGCGAGGGGGTGGGGAGCATGGCGTGGAAGCAGGAGCCTGGGGCTGGGAGGACACCCGCTCCATCTCCGAGCCCAGTGGTGGGGGAATGAGGGAAAAACCTCACCCGGGCGGAAGAGGACGTGGGGAAAGCGGTGTCCACAGGCGGGGCCCCGGGTGAGAGGGACGTTCAGGGAAGAGGCTAACGGGCTTTTCTACAGAAGGGCTGGGAATCCAGCGGGCACGCTGGCGGGGCATTGAGATTGGAAGATGGAGGCAGAATGAGGATGTGTGGGGCCTTCTGGGGAGCAGAGAATGGGAGAAGTGGGGTGACGTGGGAGCCTGGGCTGTGTGCGGCACAGACACAGGCAGGGATAAAAGGCTGCTGCAGTTAGTCCTGGGGAACCCGGGGCAGGCAGGGTGATGAGGTCAGGGAGCAGTGGGTGGTTGAGACTCAGTCTTGACTCCTGTTGGTGAAGACAAAGAGGTCTGGGGACACATGGGATTAATCCCACTCTAAGACCCTCCTCTGAGCCCACAGGCTCCTTATTACCCTCTTTGGATGTAAGGAAGAAGGCCTCGGGAGTGAGGGCTAACAGATGTGATGAACACAACTGTCCCAGTCTCAAGAGTCTCACTTTTATATAGAGAAAATATGTTACCTTATAGCTAAGCTTCAATGGGCAAACCAGAGAAGACTTCATTTAAGAGGTTACTCCATGTTCATTGCAGAGGACAGTCCATGTGCTGTTGACATTCTGCGCATGGCTGGGCAGCTGTGCACATGCTCCCCTCCACGCGTCACCCCCAGGTGAGTCTTAGCCGATTCCCTGAGCTCTGATGCCTCGCTTCCACGGAGTGGGCCAAGGGCCAGCAGCGGGGGCGTCCCCTGGACATTCGTTAGAAACGCAGGGTCTCTGCAACACCCCCACCCACTGAATCAGCATCTGCGTTCAACCCGAAGGTTCACAGGCACATTGAAGTCTGAGAAGCACTGGGACGCATTCCTTGTGATTAGTAGGAACAAAGGCAGGTGCCTCCGAGAAGAAAAGGGCAAGTGTAAGAAGCAGCCCCAGGAAAGATTATGTGTTACTCATCAACCTTAAAACCCCAAGTTCAATGCATTTTTTTCCAGCCCTGGCAGTGCTTTAGATTCATGTGAACTTCATTAAAAAATAAAACAAACAAAGTTTTAACTTGCATGACTCCGAAAACATTTCATTGTTTCTTTAGGGAGAAATAGATGAGAACAGAAAAAGTTGATTATACAGAACAAGGAAAAAACAACTCTGAACTTTTAACCTGCATGAGTTGTCATGAGAGTCTTAGAATCATAGAATTCCAGAGTTTGGAGCCGCAATTCTCCATGTTGAGTGCACATCAAAGTCACCTGGAGAACTTCCAAAAAAGTAAAAAATACTGACACAGAGCCCCAACCCCAGATATTCTGATTTGAGTGGTCTAGGGTGAGAGTCTGGCATCAGGTGGTTTTCAAAAGCTCTCTGAGTGATTCTAACATGCAGCAAGTACTGAGAGTCACTGGTAGCAATAAGGTGCAAAGCATATATGTAATTTTAAATTATTCAGGAGCCAAATTAAAAAGGTAGAAACAAGTGAAATTAATTTTAAATAATGTTTTACTTAACCCAATATATCCAAAATATTATCATCTGAACATGTAATCAATACAAAAAACTAATAATGAGATATTTTATATTCTTTTTTTTTCTTAGTAAGACTGGGATCCAGTGGGTATTTTACACTTACAGAACATCTCAATTCAGATTGGCCACATTTCAAGAGTTTGATTGCCACGTGTGGCTAATGGCTATCATAGTGGACAGGGCAGCAAGTAAGAGCAGTGCTAGTCTCTGAAAGGTAGGCTTCCATCTCTGGGAAACAAAATGATTGCCCACTTAAAGTAGGAGAGATGGTTCAGAAGATAATGATGTGTAACTCAGTGTTTCCTGTTTGCAAACAGCCTCTTAAAGATCACTGTGGAAATTCAACGAAGAGGTAAGATTTAGAACGCTTGCAAGATTTCTTCCAAAAAGGGAAAGGTCTGGGCTTTAAGTAATATAGGCAAATCCTTCCATGGACTATTATATATTAAGGTACACAAAAGAATACCGTGCTGAGTGTCTCAACATCCTATGGCGTTTGGAAGGACTGAGCTTCTGATTTTGATCTAGGAAAAGATAAGAATAGAGTCATTGGCTAAGTTTTCTTTTTCTCTCTTGGAATCAAGCAGTATGAAGAGCAAGTATCTTTTGGGATTTTGGCATCTGCATAGCTGAGTCAGTATTGGAATCAGGGTTGCGAGAGAAGGATAACATTCTGTGGCTTGGCATTCCTGGCTCAATCCTCCTCCTCTTCTTAGAAAAGAAGCATCACTCTCTGATATTCTCCCAAACCAGCTGTTGAGTATAATAAAGATGTTCTTCTTAGTATTAACATTAGATTGGATTCCTAGGATCTAGTTTTTACTGTGGGATTTTTTTCCTACAGAAATTAGAGAAATCACTTAGCCATTGGCATGTGTTAATCTAACCAGGTCATGTAGCTCTTCTGAGCCTGAGGCAAATAGGCAGAAAGTCTCAGTGACATGTGCTGAGAACTAGGTTAAACAAATTTCTCAGGATGGGTTGCGGAATAGTTTGGTAGTGCTGGCAGTGAAATGTAGAGGCACTTAGGAGGGGTGATTTCTCCTCTCCCCTGCAACTTCCCCAACCTGTCCAATTGCCCACACTCTTATTAAGGCTCCTGTTCACTTTTCACCCAAATGTCTTTGCTTCCATCAAAGCTACCTCCTTCCTAAAGTTGATCGTGGCTTAAAAAAAAGGAAACATTGAGATGGACAAAATTTATCTTTGGTTCATCTTGCCTCTCCATTTTGTGCCCTTTCTACACCTTTGCCAGTAATACCCTTTTCTCTTCTGAAAGCCCTGGAATGTCTCTGTCTGTCAAAATCCCTCTCAGCAAAGAATGTGAACTCATTCATACCAAGGAGCAACCCATTTAGATCACGGTGCAAATGACACATAGAACTGTGGCTCTCCTAAGGCTTTTGTGATAGAGAAATGAAAAACTGTCGCAAGAATGCCAGGTATCAGCTAAGTAGTGGGGGATTTTTAAAAGGTGGGCATAAAATGAAAACTAATGGAACTCTGAAATAGCACCATGTAGACAGACAATAGCGACCGTCTAGAACTGAGGACAGACTGAAGTTAGAGAACCCCCAGGGATTCTGAACCTGCAATTATGATAGGTTTCCACCAGGGGGCACTTCAGTGCCTTTGTTGTGTGGCCAAACTATCAGGCTTACCAAAATCAGAGAATAAAGTGATTTTTGTTACTTTAAAAATGTAGCGTTAAAACAATATTACCAAAATTAGGTTTAGAGATGACTCACATAAGTTCTTAAACAAATCGAATCCTAGGAAGAAAAATTGCTACCTGCCTTGCTACTTCCCTGTTCTCATCATTCAGGGTAACCTTGTTTACAGCCCTGGATATAATAACAATGTTACTTCTGACTCGCTGATTTCTTATTTCGGAACCATACTCTTTTGGGTCAAGGGAGAACTTTCAAAGGGGATTTTAAATTTCAGTAGCCCAACAGTAGCCTCTTTCTCTTTCCCTTTTCTACCTCACATGGAATGGAGGGAGCTGCTCACTGTATTAAAATGTGGGGATTATTCTTTAAATTTGAAGAATAGTTACATGAATTACATTTTTAAAAATGAAGTAATCTTAGCTGATATCTGCAAGACGTTATAAGGGCTTCTCAGGTCAAATTACTCAGAAGTCGCTCATAAGAGAAATGTGACACATAAAATGTGTGTGATTTAATCTGTCTGAAACTCTACACTATTCCCTTTTGTCTAAAGATTAAGTATAAATCATTCTGTCTAATATGAATGAGGATAGGACAAATAGTGGATTAATTTAATGTTGAAAGGTTAGGTGAAGACATATTATAAATAAATCTTATGGTTTTGCTCAGGAGCATGTAATATGGTAGGTGGTAGGGAGCCATTGAAGGTTATTGAGTAAGGGAAATGACATTCTTGGAGTGGTGCATTAGTGTCAGGAGAAATGGACAGGAAGAAAAAAGCTTAAAAGCTTGGGGTAAGTGGGATCTATAGAACCAGGCAGCAGATCAAATGTAGAGACTAAAGAAGAAAGAGGAGTTAAAGATGACTCCAATTTTGAGTATGGGAGGATGATAGCACTCTGAAAGAACAGGGAGCCAAAAGTTGGGAGGCGATAGAATAAACTTCATCTCCAATATGTAGAGTTGAGGATTGAATAAAAATATGTATACGAAGTTCTTTGAAAAGTGTACTACAGCACTATGCTCATGTAATAAAATAATATTAATGCCATTTTTTAAACACGAGGCAAGTATTTTACATGTACCATCTCAGATACAAGCTGAGTGCTCATTGTCAAAAAAATGATCCTTAAGTCCAGGAGAAGGAACCTGTGGGCAGAGGGGGTCTAAGTCCTGGGCTTATTTATCAATTGGGGTGAATGAGGGGAAGCAGTGAAAAAGTAGCAGAGGGCACACAGGTGAAACAACAGGCAGTCACCCTAAGTAGCACAACAGCTTGGAAATGATGAGCTTCAATATAGTGAAAAAGAGAATGGACTTCATGTAAGACTGGCTGAGTTCAAATTAGACTACACAACTCAACTAGTGGGGGTATCTTGGGCAACTTAACCTCTGTGAGCTTCAATTTCCCCATCTGTAAAATGGGGCTATTAAAAATACTAATATATACTCAGGAATTGATGGACACTTAGGTTGATTCTGAGTTTTTGCAATTCTGATAACAAAATGTGATACACACACACACACACACACACACACACCCCATGGAGTACTACTCAGCCATAAAAAGGAATGAAATAATGTCTTTTGCAGCAACTTGGATGGAACTGGAGACCATCCTCAGTGAAGAATCTCAGGAATGGAAAAACAAACACCACATGTGCTCTCTAATTACTGGGAACTAATCGATGGGCACAGAGAGATATAAAGGTCATTGGAAATCAAGAAGGGGGGAGGGGGAAGAAGGGAGGGGTAAAAACCTACCTTTTGGGTACAATGAACACTATTTGTGTGATGGGCACACGAAAAGCCCAGACTTAAGCATTATAAAAGGTATCTGTGTATCAGAAACATTTGTAACCCCTTAATATGTTGAAAATTTTAAAAAAGTATCTGTTCATAAGGGTTATTGTGAGGATTAAGTGAGATCATGCTTGAAAGTGCTAAGAACAATGCCTGGAACACTGCAACAACTCAAAAGCTGTTACTAGCTATCAGCAGCAGTAGTTCCATGCAATTTAAGTCAGAGGAAATTTCAAGGAGACGGTCAGTGATGCCAGAGTTTTCTTAGAGTGGTAGTGGGGAAAGGCAAAGTTTGTCTTTAGAATGTTAAAGTGCAATTATAATGTTAGAGTCATTATAATAGCAGTAACCACAGCAATAATCACTCAGGTTTCTTTCCTTCAAAGTGGCCTTCTGAAGGCATTTATTATACATTGGAGAATTGTTTTCAGTCTTCTTCATGCACATGAACAAAGTCTGATGAAAAAGTAACAAGATGTAAAAGAGGAGATGTTTAATATTTATAACACTAAGTAGTATGTTTGCTTTCTCCTAGAAGAAAATTTAATAGTATAATTTGCCTTAAGAGGAAGGCATGTAATTGTCATGTCCACTCTGAATAGCATATTATCTTGCCTAGGAATTGCTTTTGTGAACATGTAAAAATATTTTCTCAATGCACAACTTCTAAAACACTGTGTACTCTGCTATAATAGACCCTGCTATAGTACTTTCTCTAGAACTTGTACTAGGTATAGATCAGTGATTTAATTACTTTTTAAAAAACAGGTGCCTTTTTTAGGATCCTCTTGAGGCTTTGACTTCTAGTTGGCTATATATTGTTTAATATCAAAATCTGTTTTCATAGAATATGAGTATTTGCTGTTAGTTTACTATACTTGCTTCATTTAGAGAATGTAAAATTAGAAAGTAATACAATCACATTCAAAAACACAGAAAAGCAATTACACTATTATTCAATAAGCAATTTGTTGGATTTCTTTCAGGGTTGTTTCCATATGTTTCTTTTCACATAGTTGTAATCATTAATATTCTATCCATGCGATGTTATACTGGCTCTTTAATATAAAATTATTAGTAATTTTTAGTTGCCTGCATAGTTTCCACAACCACGGCTTTAACTATTATATAACAATTCATCAAGTACATATATTATGATTTACCTCTTTATTTCCTTCTAACTGGACATTAGTTTGTTTCCATTTTTTACTGTTGAAAAATAGTATATAACTTATTTAGGGATGTAACTTTTTCATATTTTGTATTTTTCCTTATTCTTGGAAGTTGACCCAAAGATCAAAGAACATGGCCATTTTTTATAGCATTTGGTATTCAATGCCAAATCACTCCCCAAAAGGACACACACACATACATGTATGTGTACATGTACACATATGTGTATATGTGTGAATGTGCAACTTGGCTAATAGGATGAGATGCCTGTTTTATTATGGTTTGTATTTCTCTGATTGCTCGTGTGTTTACTTTCCTAATTGCATCCCTCTACTGTTATTTGCTTGTTCAGCTCTTTTGTGTTGGCCTATTTCTTTGGTTTAAAGTTAATTTAAGATGAATGGTTACAATAACATTATATTATTTATTACTTTCTCACACTCCTCCACCCACACCAAAATATGGACTTCAGTCTAGAGCTATGCTTTTGAAATGCAATCACCGTATCAATGAGCTTTAAAAGGGCACAACAATGTTTGTACTCAAACAGAATAAAACACCTGAAATACTTCTCTTAGAAAAAACCTGCAGAGTTCCATAAGAGAGAGATCTTCAAGAAGTAAAGCTTGGTATAATATATGAATAGCTCAAAGCACTTACAAAAAACGGTGGTGCAATTTGAAAACATTAAAAATAATCAGGTTTGCATAGACTGATGAGAATCTAAATGCAAGATTCCTTAGCCTCTTGTGCCTACAGAATCAGTTTCTTTTCCTTCCATGAAAACTGCTTTCTTTCAACTGAAAGCACAGAGGGAGGAAGCGGAAAGCCTGAGGAAGGGGAAATGACCCGTGGTGTCTTACTAGTTCTAGCGTTTGCTCCTTGCCGTCTTTGACTCATCCATTACATCCCTCTTGCCCCGGTATATTTGTCTGTTTGTAAGGAGCAGAAACTTGTTCTAGTAAAAAACCAGGGAAAAGAGAGAAGAGAGAAGATTTATTGGCGGGTTATGGAGGTATCACAGGAGGAGAATTGGGGAAGGGGCCCTCGGGAATGCCTCCTTTTGCTCAATCTGTCTCCACTCCTCTCTCAATGCCAGCTTTGTTCTTGTGCTTACGATCTTTCACTTGTGAATTTAAAATTTCTAGGGAAGGAACTATTTGGCCCAGCTTGGTAGAGGAAGCCACCCCTGTACCAATGGACTATAGCTGTGCAGGCAGGGATTCCAAAGTACAGAGACATGGCATTTCCACCTATGCCTATCTGGGTGGTGCAGGAGTCGGTAGAGGCAGTTCCTAGAAAAGGGGTGCTAGGCAACAATTAAACACCATGCCTACTGCGCTTGCTACCTTCCTCTCCTGTGTGCCTGCTGGCTGCAACCTCAGCTCTGCAGGGACTCTCCCTGCACCCTAGCTTCAACGGCTACATAGTGACACTTCAAAAAATATGCACGTAATATGTATTTTTAATGCCTCCAACCACACCAAGGTTTCATATTCTTTTTGTACAATGTATTATAAATGTTAAGGGGCTTATCTTGTGTGTGTGTGTCAATAGAAAGAAGCATTTCATCAATTGTGTTTATGAGACGTTTCTAGGGAGAAAAGTAATATCCTCTGGTCCAATAAGTCCTAGAAGCACTGAGCTAAACAAAGATATACAACATCTTTATTGCATGACTTCTCAGGGTGTGCTACTGTGTACTACATGTCTATGAGAGAGAGAGCGGGTATGCATTAGTGTTTCCTAAACTTACTGAAATATGCATATGTATGTATAGACACATACATTTTTAAATTTGAGGAATATCTGTAAATACCTGCAAACATTCTATTATCTAGTATGCAATGTGGGAAATGCTGGCTTGGGTTTGAAGATGAATATGAATTTCCCTTTGAAAAGGGGAGAAAAAAGGAGGTTGTGGGCAAAAGAGATGAAAATCTGTTATTATAAAAGCCCAGAGGAAAAAGCAATTGGAGGAAATAAGCAACTTTGGGAAATAATTAGCCAGAGGGAGGAATGGTTTCTAGACCTTCCATTGTCCATTGACTTGTAAAGACAGTTAAGCTATGGATTCTGCTTCCTCTAGTGTAAAGCATTAGATTAAAATGTTGCTTTCTGCAGCACTGGCTGTATTTCTCATAGTGTTTGTATTGATTTATGAAATACTGTGCCATGGAATTTAGCACTCTTTGGAGTATGTATTTATGTAAGTTTGAATATCTAAATATTCAGAGGTAGCAATAAATCTAGCCACACTCTTCAATTAAAAGTATTGTATCAATATAGCTGATAATTAGATCCTTCGATCTTTTAATTTCTCTCTTTCCTTCTTTTTCTTCCTTCCTAGTATCAAATTCTTTCCTTCTACATCAAAAGAAGTATTTTTTTTAAAAAATTGAAGCTATTGTTTTTAACATCCCATGAGGCCAGCTGATGATGGATATATAGAATTTTTAGATATCTGTATCACCTTAAAAGAGTTAGTCTAGCCTCACAAAACAATCATCCATCCACCCACTGTTTATCATACACTTGTGATAGCCTGTTCCAGGTGCTGGGGCTGTGGCAGTGAACAAGACAGACAAAGCCTCACCCTCATGGAGCTATCATCCATTGGAGAGTGTGTGTACATGCATGAGCATGTGTGTGTATGTGTCAGCTGTGTACAATAAACATATATACAACATAATGTCAAATAGGTGCTAAGAAGAAAAATAAAGCAGGCTAAAGGGTTAGAGAGTGACTGAGGTGCTATGTTAGAAAGGTAGTCAGGGAAGGTCTCTTTGTTCAGGAAATAACTGCGCAGACACCTGGACTAAGGGAGGAAGTCACGAGACTGTGTAAGGGAGGAGGGTTCCAGGCACCTGGAAGAGCAAGTGCCAAGACCCTGAGGTGCTCATGTGCTGGGTGTGTTTCGGGATTAATAAGCAGCCACAGTGGCTGCAGCCAAGTGATTAAGGGGGAGACAGACGGGAGAGGAGCCGGGGCTGTAGCCGGGGCAAAGGTGTGTGCACTCATGGGGGAAGCGGTCAGGTCACCAAGGGCCCTGTAGGCTACGGGAATAATTTTTATTTTATTCTAAGTGTTTCAGGACAAAATAACCAGAATACAAAGCATCAGGAACAATATCCCATTCTTTTATTACTCTTTCTTCTCACAACCCCTGTGGCCAAAACCTTCTTACGTGAAAGGAAAAGAAACCCTTGTACGGTCTGGCAGGCACTTTGGGAGAAGGGCCACAGGGACAGAGCAGTGCGGCCCGTGTGAGAGCCGTGCCGAACAGGCCCTTTCTAAATGGGAGGGGCCCAGCTGCTGCTTTCGGGTTCAATCTGTTGTCTATAAATATCACTGTTAATACAACCCATTAACTTGGTGACGGGGTGAGGAGAGGCAAGTAGTACCAGGTTGGAACTGCCTAACAGTGAGTCAGAATTGCCCTGTTCCTACCTGCGTGCCTTAAGTGAATGGAAAGCTATTTGTGGGTAAAGGCATGCTGGCACAAGCTGGGAAGAAGCATACATCAGGGGACACTCGACTTACTGGTGTCAGGAGCAGAGAGCGCTTTTACTGTACCCTCAGCAATCCACTTAAGACATAAAGAGATTAGGTCTGAGGAAGTAAACAGTCCTTTATCTTCCTTGTAACACACCTATTACAGTGGATTTCGAGCAGGTTGCTCAGGCCTGACTCCTGGGAACATCTTTTTAATGGCACTTAGAAATGGTAACAGATTCCAGGTGCCACGGCCTGACGACGTGGCTCACCAGTTGCTCTGAATTGGAAGTTTTAAATCCTCACCCTGGCTTTGCCTCTGAGGACTCTACATATGAGTGAGCGCTATTATTTCTCTCTTCCCTTTCACCATCTCGAGTGTTAGAACTAGAAAGAACCAATTCTAGCTCCACAACTTGGTCACCATGTGTCCTAATGAGCAAAGACACAATCTTTCAGTGCCTTGGTTTCCTCATTTATAAGATAGGGACATCTATAAAATAGGGACATGTACCTGTTGTGTAAGGATCTAAAGTGCCCAGCAAAGAACTTGGCATTCAGGAAGCACTTGAGAAATGCAGTAGACATCGGAATGCAACAAATGGGACTCTGACCCTCCTGGAACTGTCAGTTGATGATTGGTTGACTTGAAGGTAATTTTTACACATTGTAGGCTTTCAAAAAATTAAAATTCAGCTATAAAATGTAGGCAGTCCCTATTTATGCTTCAACTAGACACTCCTCTCCCTCTTCCCATGCCTACAGTCCTGCCCAGTCACAGGAAGGGAGAGAACCAAGACTTGTTACACATTCACTGCAGATGAGACATTTTATGTGTGTTTCATTTAATCTTCACAATATTTTTTAAAGTAAGTACATATTATTATCTTTATCCAATGACTGAGAAAACAGCTCTGAAAAACTAAGAATTACGAATTTAGTAACTGATAAAGGGGCAGAGATAGAGTGTTGACATAGGTCTGCTTGAATCCCAAACCTGAATTCCTTCCAGGACCCTGGGTGGTCTACTGAGAGCACATTATTCTCAGGAAATGCTCAGTATTGCCCTAGAAGACTCTCCTAAACACAAAACAACAAGGGGACGTGGAGCCAGGTGGATTTTACTCTTCTGGCCTAGTGTCTGAATCTCACTGGGCTCTGTGAATAATTAATGTCCCAGAAATGGGGCCAGTCATGTTGGTGGCGGTTGAGTATAAATCTATCCTTAGGCAACACTAGACCAAGATACTTCTAGCCCATTTTTAAAATCAACTCCCCTCCTTGGCAATTTGTTCTAGGGGCTTCTGGCCCTTATAGAAGTCCTCATTTTGAGGCTCAGTCCCGTGGCGGGGGGCCACCACCACTCCTATAATAGCGCTACCCAGATGGGAAGCGGATCTTAAATCCCGCCATGGGCTTATCCTTTATGGAATAACTAACCGTAGTTCTTTTAAATTTCTCACATGGCCTATTTCCTTGGCCTTTTAATAATTTTCACAACTCTTTTCTAGATATTTTCCAAACTTTGCACTACTTGCCAAAGTCACTGAGTCAAAAATTGGACATTTAATTCTCATAGTGCTCCGAGGAAAACCGGGCCTGGAGGACTGTCCCCCAGAGCTGTCGCTCACACGCCCCAGGGGCGTGCTCTGAGTTTATGCTGCAGCCCCAAGGTATTGAGGCATTTTCCTCCCTGTGAAAAATGCCAACTTTGGAAAAAACAATAAATTAAGAAGCCAGGACTTTTAACAATATCCAATAGAGTGACTGTTTCTACTGTTGTCATGGACAAGCCACCCTTTTCAGTTCTAAAAGGGAACATATATAAAAATGAGAATTTTTTGCGCTAGCATCAAGAACTCACAAAGGATGCCAAACAAATGGATCAGCTAAATGGACCCTATTAATATTTCTAGCCCAAGAAGAGCAAAATCCCTAGTTAATAAACACTTGGGGAGATGTCCATAGAAAGCAAGCAAATAAGCTAGGAGAAAGATTTCATAGCACAAATTGTTTAGACGTTTTTAAAGAACTGAGATTTGTCTTTATTTATAACTTTTGGTGAATTTAAAAGGGATTACTCAGAATAAAGAAAGAAGCAGATTATTGCTTTTAAAAATACTCTCTCACATATATCTAGCCACAGGAAAACTTGTTCATAACTTGATATTTGATGGTTCAGTATTTGATTTGGTTAATTATTTTCAGAGTTATTTCATTAAACTTTTTTTTTTCAACTCATTTTGGGGATTAGAAGAGCTTTCAAAATTCTTATATGTGATTTTTTGTTATATCTTTGATCAGCATTTTTTTTTCCCTTTGGGACTATGTTTTCCAGTTTCATAGAGTCAATGAAAAAATGAATGATTCAGTTTACAGAAATTTCTTATCTAACAAATTGGTTAAAACAAACAGACATATCTGGCTACAAACCCTGTCTCCCACACTGCTGAGCAGCATGACCTTGAGAAACTGATTTAACTCTCTGTGGCTTAAGTTTTCGATGAAGATTAATATAATGCAGTTCTTAACATGGGCTTGGAACATGGTAATAGGTCAAAAAAATAGTGTCTCTTACATCTTTGTCAACTTCTATTTGTTCAGTTAATCTGAATTCTATTCCAGTCCTTCAAAGTATTAGTTATCTCATCATTTCAACAATCTTATCATTGGTAAAAACATAAAATATCCATTAAATTAATAAGTCTTTTGGAAGTCCAGTTGAAATGTACTTATAATATCAAACTATTTTCTTGCTTTTGTTTTTCTGACTTTACCTGAAAAAGTCTTTCTTATTTCTTCATGAACCTTATTAACTTGCAACATGTCCACTCCTTATAACATTTGGGTATGCTTTATGTTTATAGCTGTTTTCTGTCAACCAGCACCCCATGGTTTTCATCCAGTCACATGTGCACCGCTTGCTTCCCTGTAGTTCCAGGATAGTTCCTGCTGTTTTTATGGTTTTTAAAATAAGGACTTCTATTTTCCTGATTTTATTTACCCATAACATTTTTTTCTTTCATAGGGATTTTTTTCTCCCTACAATTTTTTTTTTTAAGCCAACTGAAAACTTAGGAAACATTGGTATTAAGTTTCTGGCTAATAAAAAAAGTAGGAGTGGGCAAATAATATCAATTCTCAATTTTTCTCTACTAATGGAGACAAATTATCACACTCTGTGGTAAAATGTTAGCTTGGTGTCCCCAATGAAACTACAGATCCTTGTATATTCACCTCCCACACTGATGCTAGGCTTGGTCACAGAAGCATCTTTGGCCAACGGGACATTGGCAAGTATGATGCGAGGGAAAAGCTTGGTAAGTGATTTCATACTGGGGCTTGTTTTCTTGGAATATTATCTTGGAACCTAGATTCCATATGGGGAGAAAACCCAAGCAGGCACATGCACAAGTCTGTGTGCAGGAGGACCAAGGTCCCTGGCCAACAGCCCTAGTTGAGGTCCCTGCCAACTGCCAGCAAACTGTCCCTGTTGAACTCTGACCAAATTGCAGAATTGTGAGCAAATGATTGCTCTTGTTTTAAGACAGTATGTTTTGGAATGGTTTGTATGTGGCAGTAGACAAATGAAACATACAATCACTCTCATTCCTGACCTTGAGTGCAAAATCCAGAGAAATTGGCAGTAAGTTGACTCAATGCTGTGTTGATGCTACATGAATGCAAATCTCTCCCACCTAAGGCATAGTTAGATGTTGAGAACAGGGAGGGGCCTGAGGCTCAGAGGAGCATCAAATGACACTTTCCTAGTGGGTGCAATAGTTTTATCCCTCTTCCTCCTCCTCTTTCTCTGCTTTCTTCTTTGACACATGTTCATGGAGCACTTATAGTTAACAAGACAAACAGCAAGCTCTGATGGAGCCTGTTTATCCTCCTACCACTTTAATTCTTTACCAGATGTCATAACCTTTGATAGTTGAAGTTTCACTTACTTTCTTATCCATTACACAATGCTAAGTTGTTGAAAAATGACCAAAAGATGATTGGCCAAGGAGGAGGAGAAATTGGGACATTAGCTCATCTTCAAAGAGAATGACTGACACAGATGAAAGAAAAGATGAGATCTTACATGTTCAACATTCATACTTACCTGATTAATTCTTCTACACACCTATTATCTGAGGGTGGAAAAGCTCTGCACCTTTCCTTCCTCGCTGGGTGGTTTGTCTCTCAACGGGTCTCGAGACTCCAGACTTCACTGTGGAACGTTTCCTGGCATGTCCTTGCTGGAGGGCATGGTTCTCTTCAGTACTCATTGAATTCACGATGCTTCTCCAGATACTGTGCATCCTTGATGTGTGGGAGAGTAGGTAGATTTTACTGGCTGGGGGCAAGTCTGGAGGGCTGAGGCAGCTCTTGGCTTCTGGCTAAAGAGAAAATAAAATGAGTGGTACCTTCTTTTATGCTGTGCAGTTGACAAGAGAACAAGCTTTGGAAATCCTGAAAAGGAAGGAAAAAGTGGAAGTTTGTTGCACTGTACTGTACTTTGCACTGTACTCTGCTTACTCCAAAGCAGAGGAATTGATGGTCATTTCATCAGACAATTGAATATTAAGATGTTTTTCTCTTTAATCTGTAGACAGTGTGATGTGATAGTTGTAAGAATAGATTCTGAGGTCAGACTGCTTGGGTTAGTATTACTAAACCTCAACTGTCCTAATTTATAAAATAGGAAAAATAATAGTACCAACCTCATGAGTTGTTGGGAAGAGCAAATGTGCATAGTAAATGCTCAATAAATATTCCCAATTACTATTGGCTATTACTTTTCTCCTCAAAAACTTAGCACTTTCCTTCCATTGATTAAACATATTCTTAGCTCTGCAAAGCAGGAGGAATCATTTCAACCATTCTACAGACAAACTTTTTCTGTATGTGTTCTATTTTGATTTTCTCATGAGAAACCTGGCTGCAAATTTGAAACCTTATAGCTTCAGAAAACTTTTACTTAATCTAAAAAAATATTATAAGTTTATATCTCAGGAGCCTTTTTATTTGTAAGCATTTAAATGATCTGTGTAGTCAAGATGTTTAATCCATACCCCTCACAACTCATTACGGCACATAAGTCAGATTTGTGAGGAAGCTTTGGGTCATCTTTGCCTGTGGAAAGTTTTTGATCATGTATTCTTTTTGAAAAAGACTATTCACTAGGGAGAACTAAGATCACTATTATATGGTAAAACTTCAAAGAAGGTCTATGTTAGGATTTTTACTGTCAGACCAGCCAAGTTCGTCCATATGCACACGCATCAGTTTATCAACAGAGCTTGACAACTATTGCATTTCCCTTTCCTTTTCTTCCCTTTCCTTTTTAAAAAAAAATTGCAGTAAGAACATTTAACACGAGATGCAGCCTGCTAACAAAGTTTTAAGTCTACAATGCAGTATTGTTAACTGTAGGCATGATGTTGTACAGATCTCACAGATCTCTAGAATTTATTCATCCTGCATAATTGAAACTTTATGGCCGTTGAACAGCAACTCCCCATTTCCTCCTCCATCCAGTCCCTGGCAACTGCCATTCTACTCCCTGCTTTTATGAGTTTGGCTATTGTCTTAGTCTGTTTTCTGTTGCTTATAAAAGAATACCTGAAACTAGATCATTTACAAAGAAAAGGAATTTATGTCTTACAATTATGGAGGCTGAGAAGTCCAAGGTCAAGGGGCCACATCTGCTGAGGGCCTTCGTGCTGGTGGGGACTTTGTGGCATTACACAGCAAGGGGGCTGAGCATGCTAGCTCAGGTCTCTCTTCCTCTTCTTACAGAGCCATCAGTTCTACTCCCCTGATAATCTAGTAATCCATTAATCCATGAATGGATGAATCAATTCATGAGGGCAGGGCCCTGATGTCCCAATCGCCTCTTAAAGACCCCACCTCTCAATATTGCCACATTGGGGATTCAGTTTCAACATGAGTTTTGAAGGGGACAAATATTCAAACCATAAAAGCTATTTTACATACCTCATCTAAGTGAAATCAGACGGTATTTGTCTTTCTCTGGATGACATATTTCACTTAGCATGAACTTCTCCAGGTTCATCCCTGTTGTCACATATTGCAGGATTTCTCTCTTTTTGTAAGGCTGAATAACATTCCATTGTATGTATATGCCACATTTTCTTTATCCATTCGTCTATCCCTGGACACTTGGGTTGCTTCCACATTTTGGCTATTGTGAATAATGCTGCGATGAACAAGCGAGTGCAACTATCTTTCTGAGATCCTGCTTTCAATTCTTTTGGGTATATACCCAGAAGTGGGATTGCTGGATCATGCAGTAGTTCTATTTTCAATTTTTTGTGGAGCCTTCATGTTGCTTTCCATAGTGGTTTCACCATTTTACACCCCTACCAGCAGTGCACAGAGGTTCCAATTTCTTTACATCCTTGCCAACACGTGTACTCTATTTTTTCCTAGTGGCCATCCTAACACATGTGAGGTGATATCTCATTGTGATTTTGATTTGCATTTCCCTGGTTATTAGTGATGTCGAGCATCTTTTCATATACTTGACCATTTGTATGTCTTCTTTGGAGAATGTCTATTCAAGTCTTTTGCCCATTTTTTAAATAGGGTTATTTGATTTTTTGTTCTTGAGTTGAGAAATTCCTTATATATTTTGGATATTACAGTAATCCTTATCAGATATATGGTTTGCAAATATTTTATGTTATTCTGTAGGTTGTCTTTTCACTCTGTTAATTGTTTCCTTTGCTATGCAGAAGCTTTCCTCTCCTTTCCTTTCTTTTCCTTTCCCATTCCTGCCCTCCTCCCTTCCTTTCCTCCCCCTCCTTCTCCTTCTCCTTCTTCTTCTCTCTCTGTCTCTCTTTTATCTCTTGTTGAAACTTACATCATTTTTCTCCTGATATACTTGGAGCTGCTGTGGGTTTTTTGTTGGCCATAGAACAAATGGCAACGAAGGTTATCCGTGTAATCTTTAAACTTTATCCTGTGATGAGAACTTTCCCCCTTCCATAATTGAGGTTATGGCACATCACTGAGCTGGTTTACTTGGTTAACTTAGTCAATCATAAAACTGTTTGGAAGAACTCATACCCATTATGATGGCTATCCTAAAAACAGAAAATAAAAAGTGTTGGTGAGGATGTGAAAAAATGGAATCCTTGTGCTTGTGGGTGGAATTGTAAAATGGTGCAGCTGCTATGGAAACCAGTATGACAGTTCCTCAAAAAATTAAAAATAGAATTGTCATGTGATACAGCAATTCTACTTCTGGGTATGTACCCCCAAAAGTTGAAAATAGGCTCTGAAGAGATATTCGTACACCGATATTCATAGCAGCATTATTCATGATAGCCAAAATGTGGAAGCAATGTTTTTTATATATATAATGGAATATTATTCAACCTCAAAAAGGAAGGAGATTCTGACACATGCTATAACACGGATGAAGCTTGAAGACATTATGCCCAGTGCAATAAGCCAATCACAAAAGGACTCATAGTATGTGTTTCTACTTATATGAGGTATCTAGAATAGTCAAATTTATAAAGACAGAAAATAGAATGGTGGTTTCCAGGGGCTGGAGGAAGGGGAGATTGGAGAGTTATTGTTTAATAGGGACAGAGTTTCAGTTTGGGAAGATGAAAACTTCCCAAAGTTTGGGAGATGGATGGTGGCGATGGGCATACAACAATATGGATATAGTTAATACTTTTCAACTGTATACTTAAAAATGGTTAAGATGGTAAATTTTATGTTACCACAATTAAAAATTTTTTAAAAGATAAAAAATAAAACTGTTTAAAAGGCTTGTTTCATTCTGTTTATCACTGGTTGGAAAAATCTTTGTTATAATCCTTGCACCCAAGTTTCGCAATATTCTTTTAAGCTTAGCTATTAAAATTGTTTTTTTTTAAGCATTCTTGAGAGGGAAACAAGGTATGGCAGAAAGGACTAGGCCCACTTGATTTAGGCAGAAGAGGAAGTGTATTTACTTCTAGAGACCTATAAAGCGTTAGAATGAGTTGGCCCTAAGTTCAGCTTTGTTATGTCTCATTTCTTTCTTGGAGATATTAAAAATGAATCCAGAAAACAAATGACACCAGATGTTTCCCCCATTAGATTGATGTTAAACACCATAGGTTTACCTCAGAACCTGGGCTCATTCTGAGAGCTGAGAGCCGAATGTGAAGTATGCCTTAGAAGTACACACACACACACACACACACACACACACACACACACACACACGAGACCCATGGACTCTGTAATTAGAAAACTATGTTCCCATTTGTTACCACTCTTCATCAGTTACTTCCACGTCCAATACCCTCTTAGCGGAGATTTGCCTGTAAGGTCCCCGATCTTGATGTTTTCCAGCCCTAATATTAGTATCTTTCTAGGAATGGGCCCAGCGTGAGTGCCAGATAATAGCAGAATCAGAGCTTTAAATACTTGTTTTGACCAGAGTTTCCTGAAGGGCACAAATCCTGTTTCTTCACAGGTCTGCTCAGAGGGCTGTACCCAAGCAATCAATGAGGGACCTGGATCTTGCTCGCTTCCCAGATGTGAGAGGTATCCCATTATCAGCAACGAACCTGAGTCCTAGAGTCAGAAAAAGCACTATATGCCTTCAGTGAACAGGTGAGAAATGGCTCTGGAAGGTGAAGGAGTTTCCATGATGGCTTATATCAATATTTAATAGCAATGTGCCATGGCTCATTTGATATGAAGTACATGGTAAACTGATGGACTCTTTTTACTATCAAGTAGTCTATGAATTTCCCGCCAGGAAAGAACAGTGTCTCATTCCTGCCTGTGTCCAGCCCAGCACTTAGCACAGTGTCTTAGCAGTAAGTAGGCACAGAGCTGACTGCTTGAATGAATGTATGCTCTGTCTAAAGCCTCATCACATATCTAATAAATGTCATCATTTTTGTGATGAAAACTCTCAAGTTCTGATGTTGGCAGGGAGTGCATTTCCAGTGTAAATTTCTGGATATTCCTTCAGAGTAACATAAGGTCCAACCCATATATGCTGTTCTGCTCTCCTAGAGTCCAGTGGAATTTTCCGCTGGGGTGTGGAAGGCTAGGTTTCCTGGATATGGGAAAGTTTGGAGGGGAGGCTCCAAGGAGAAGGGTGGAGGTGACCACTCCCGAGTTCTGAGACCACAGCTAAAGGTGGTCCTGGAAGATGCCACTCTTGTCGGGATGGATATTTGGTGGAAGAAAAAGAGAGGGAAGAAACCTCTGCTTATATCTTCTGTATGACTCTGAAGTTGATCCATAATTGACATCTGTGGAAAAGAAAAGCAGAGAACCTTCTTTCAGGACCACCTGGAGAAAGAAAGTGATGTTTGGCTCTGCCTCCCTCTTTTCTTTTGTATATAGTCTATCTAGCCTTCTCATTGTGTAGGCGAGGAAACAGGGCATCTGGATGGCAAAGTGACTTCTCAAAGTTATGCAGTCAGTACAGGGCTAGCACTGAAGTCCAGGGTTCTCACTCTGAAGGCTCCCATTGTTGCTATAAATATTAACTCTCCGCTCTCTTCCCCTTTCTCAGAGCCCTCTCTGAGCCCCTCCCTTTTATCATGACTGCAGTTCATGGAGCACTGACTATGTCCCAGGCACTGTGCACTTTCCATGTTTTTATTTAATCCTAGCAGCTGTACAAGGATAAGGCCATTGTACGGCCCACATTATGGATGATCAGCTGAGGTTACGTAGCTTACCGGGGTAGCCAGTGCCGATTCCAAAGCTCACACCCCTAGACACTGTGGCCCAGCATCCCTGCAAAAGATTTTGGTTTGTTCATGGTCTCCAATCCTCAGGACCATGACAGTTGTGGGGTTTGCTTTTTCCTACTGTCAGTAATTCATGTTCAAGTGTAAATAGCCTGGGTATTAGTTTGTTAGGGCTACCATAACAGACTACCACAGACTGGGTGGTTTGAATAACAGAAATTTATTTTCTGATAATTCTGGAGGCTAGAAGTCCAAGATCAAGGTGTCCCCATGGTCGGTCTCTTCTGAGGCTTCTGTCCTTGCCTCGTAGAGGGCTGTCATCTTCCGGTGCCATCACATGGCTTTTCCTGTGTACACATCTGTGTCCTAATTTCCCCTCTCAGAAGGACACCAGTCATATTGGATTAGGACCCACCCTACTGACCTCATTTCAACTTAATTACCTCTGTAAAGACCCCATCTCCAAATACAGTCACATTCTGAGGTACCGTGGGTTAGGCCTTTAATACATATGAATTTTAGGGAGATACAATTCAGCCCACAACAACCTGATATGTTGCCTCTTCCAAGGGCATTTTTATTTTAAAAGAAGTTTCTTAGGTACAAAAATGCTTAAGCCCAAAGGAATAACCTATGGAAGGCATTTCAAGCACTTAGACCAATGTAGTACATACTCTGTTTAAGGGGAGCTGGAAAGAATATAGGTTTTCACATCACGTCCCATAATATTGGCCAATCGTGATTCTCAGCTCATTTGTTTGAATTCTCAGGTCATTTTAAGAGGCTTGAATTATAGAAAAAAACAATTCAAACTGGTCATGCCTGTTCATGGGAACCTCAATTGACACCTCACATTTCTAATGATCATCCCTTCTGGAAGAATATGTAACTCTCACAATTTAATGTGATTAGCAGCAATTTTCAAATTCCAGAGGTGCCTCGGGTGAATTCCCAGGGTCAACGAATGACACGGCTCCAGACCCATTTACTGTCAGCTTGGGAGCTCTTTGCTGGGCGTGCAGATAATTCCCCAGCTCCTGACTGAAGAGAGGCCAATTCTTCTTTCTCAGGAAAGCCCTTAAGTTCTGTTTATAAATCCTCTTTTGTCGTAAAATCCAGACCCGGAGAGCCTCCGGTTGCACTCTGGCTACTTCCTGTAATGAAGTAAAATCAAGGGCAGGACGCAGGGACAGTTAATGTAACCGGACTTCAGGCACTGCCCACCTGGCACCGGCCCCCCAGTTGGGACTCAGTGAGGAAATGGGGAAGAAGCGCCGCAGGGTACGAGCACGGGGCCTCCTGGGCTTCTCCTTCCTGGGTGATGTCGGTTTGCACAGTGGCTCTATTGTTCAAAAAAGAATGAGGTTCCAGACTCCTGTCCTGAGGAGTAGAAGCCTCTCCCCCTCCTTCTCTTCCAGTGTCCCTTGTTCTCCAGTTCTCTGGCCACCTTGGCATTTGAACTTGTTGTTCAGGTCCAGCAAGTTGGTGCAGATGGCATATTATTTTATTTGACATGTCCAACCTGTGTCAAAAAAGTGTCTGTTTCGTGACATAAATGCTGCGCGATGTTTCTCTTCCCTCGCTCCCAGCTCCTACCATCCCCAAAGCCCCAGCTTTATTTTCTCTTGAAGAGTAGGTGGGTTAAAGTTATCACCTCTAATTTAAACCAATCTATTAAACATGAAATCCCCATCCTTGGTATCTAATCCCAGCCCTTCTGCCAATTCAGCACGACCCGTGTGAGCAGCCTGACTTTGCTGGGCCTGAATATTCCTCCTTCTGTAAAATCATCTCTAAGTTCCCTCCCAGCTCTGGCCATGCCTCTCATAAGAAACGGACACAGCAGTGCACTGCAGGTCCCCATGCTGGGGCTGGTGAGCCCCCCAGGCGTCCTCGGTGCTGTGAGGGACTGCTGGGTAGGCTGGTTCTGCCTCTCAGGCCGGCCGAGGAGCAGAGGTGCCCCATGCTATGTGCTTGCAGTCTCCCTCCCAGAGAACGCCCCGTGGGACAGGTCTGGGCCTCACCCTGAGTGCTCCTGAAAGCAGGTCAGAGCCTGAGAGCGCGGGCGGGCACATGGGAGGGGAGGCCGCACACATTTGTTTTTGAGCCTCAGAACACGCCAGATGGACTTGGGATAACTTGGGATCTCTAAGTGAACATTCTTGTCAGGAGGCCAAAGAGGACAGCGCCAGAACCTTCTGTGCTAGACTGTGCCTGAGGGTGACACTTCCTCTCCGACGCTGGGCAGGGCGAGGGCCTGCTCTTTGCTCCAGGGGAGGCAGATGTGGTGCAGAAAGCCACGGCATTTCCTACTTGTGTTCATGGCTCTTAGGCACCTTGGCCAGCCAAGACTCCAGCCAATCGGCCCTCGGCCTTTCCCTTCCTTCCTTCCTTTTCTCTTTCTCTCTTCCAAAAAAGCATTCATTTTCTCTTTTCAAAGCCATAACAGAAATATTTATTGTTGTTCCTAAATAAGAGGGTGAAACCACAATGGAAAAGTTTAGCTCCTGCTTCATCCAGCATCCTTTCTCCAGAACAGTGATCTGTCTGGCTCTCAAAGACCCAGTAACCTTTTTCGGGTCATCAGTAACTGTTTAATGCACATTATTCAGAAAACCCGAGAAAATAAAGACTTTAATGTTATCTGTTTTTCCCCATACTTGAGAAATACATTCTACAGCCTAGAAATTTCCTACACATGTACTTGCAGTCACAACTGGACTACTAGTTTGTAAATAACATGAAATATTTGTTCATGGAGGTGGAAGGGATTTTTCACATGATTCATAACCATCTGGTTTTATAGCAGGAAATGAGGTGTTTGGCAAATTTCTTTCTTTTTTTTTTGCCAATGGATTCTTTTATTTTCCCTAAGAAGTTAAACATGTGCACCATGGCCTACGACCTGCAAGAGGTCCTGTACTATTTATCACTATAATCTGTAGGCTTGTGGTGCGTGTGCTGCCACAGAGCGGGACGGCTGCTGAGCACAGCTGCCCGGAGGTGATGATTCAGGAGTCACCATCTGTGCTGAGTTCTGTCTCTTTGGCATGTACCACGCAGACACGTCCAGAGGAGGAGGCAGTGCTTACACTCACAGATTAACATCCCTGCCCGTGAGAGCAAACTTCCCAGCAGAAGGCCCAGCCTTCTGAATATTAAAACTTCAAGTGAGTCATTAGAATCTCATGTTTGGGGAGTCCAAAGGCCAAGTTAGTCAGCGGACAGTGTGGCAAGTTGGACACTAATATACATAACGTGGCAAGCCACAGGGGCCTTACTAATCAGTTAGCTTGAACAAACTTTTTTATATGCAGATCTGATTTTCTAGCTATAGTTGTGCAGAAGGGGCCATTATGTGCCCCTGTAGTTAGGGTTAAGCATTAAGGCACATCACATGAGGCGCAGGGAAGATTTATCCTTTGCCGTGCCTATTCTTAACTCCCCTGTGTGAATTCCCTCCTAGAAGGGGTTGGGGTGGGAGCCTGGACAGGGAAGATCTGGCTCTTGGGTTGGTCAGTGAGGAGCAGAGAAGGATGTGAGAGTTAATACCATATCTGCAAGAGGAGACTGAAATATAGATCCAGGCAGGCTGCTCGGTGAGTTATCATTCCAAAAGATTTGGGCAGTGAGGCAGGTCCTACATGTACAGCTCAGGAAGGAAACTAAAGCAGAGAAGAGTTCTAAGCAGGGGGTGGGGCTCATGCGCTCAGTCTGGAGAGAGTCCTCGTCATAGGGCACATCTGCATGTTCTTTTTTATAGGGCATCTGTGGCTTATGTCATAGGTGGCGAAGGAAATGTTAAGATCACTGAGGTAGCTCTCAGATGCTTTCCCTCTGAGCCCACGATATGGTAGGCAGGTACCACACCTAGAGTTTGAGACAGGAGATGTGACATTTTCAGAAATTTGGATATACTTGCAAAGTGTATGGTATGAGTGACAAAGATGATTTATGGGGGAGAAAAACAACTTTTACTTAGTCATCTTTTTTGATCTTCCTCAAAAGTGAAGGGCATAAATGTGTTGTACTTTGTTCTTGCTTTGTTAATAAATTGGATATGTTTGATATATGGGTTGAGCATCTCTAAACCAAAAATTCAAAAATCCAAAATCCTTCAAAATCTGAAACCTTGTGAGCACTGACAGGACGCCACGAATGGAACAGGTGACGGGTTGCAGTCAAAATTTTGTTTCATGCACAAAATTATTAAAAATATTGTATAAAATTACCTTCAGGCTATGTTTATAAGGTGTATATGAAACATAAATGAATTTTGTGTTTAGACTTAGGTCCCGTCCCCAACATATCTCATTATGTTTATGCAAATATTCCAAAATCCAAAAAACTCGAAATCTGCAATGTTTCTGGTCCCAAGCATTTCAGAAAAGGGATACTCAAATTGTATTTTAAAGTGTGAAGAAAGTTTAGAAACAATAAGGCACAGTATTTTTTCCTAGGATAAAAAAGGGGAAATGTCCTTAGGAGAAAGCTATTAGGCATTTATACTTGGATATACAACAAGAATTCTAAAAATGAAAATTTTTCCCTCCACTCTAGAACTGATTAGGTGCATGTCTTGAACTAGTCATTTAAAACTTTGGTCTGTTTCCTTGCTTATGACATGGAGAGGTGGTACTTAGGTTTAAATTATCATGCTGTCCTGCGACTAACTGTGCCTCTTCACCCACAATCCCCTCCCATGAACACCTAGAGGAAGCTAATATTTCTTTCAGTGTACATGTCCCCAAGGTAGATGTCGTGGCCTTCAGACAAGGCAGAGCTAACTTTCTTTAGTTCTATTCTTGGTGGTGGAATTCTCTTACGAGCTTAATCAAGAATGATAGATATACATTAATAAATAATTTTTAAAAGAACAATCTCATCAACTATATAAGAAAAACACATTAATGTCACAATGTCAGTTAAAATGGCCAATATTTATAAGCTGAGCAAATTGTATTTTTTTTGCATACTTCTCTATCTTACTAGAGATTCTTAGACTATGAAAAGGGCACTAAAATATCTCTAACAACCAGTCTTTCAGAGCAAAGAAATAATGATAAACTTAGTTTTTTTATTTTTCTAGATTCAAAAAATTGCATCCTGATATGCTAATAATCCTCTCTGAAGACAGCAGGTACACTAGAAAATTGGGAATAAGCATCTCTACCAGGGACAATAGAGCCCATAACCTTCTCACTGATCTCCGGGTTATCCTGACTCCAAACCATCCCACCCACTGCTGCCGAGGAGAGTGCTCCAAACCTAGGTCTGCTTACTCTTGGCTCAAAAAATATCAATGGATCCACAGTGCTTATAGAATAAAGCCCAAGCTCTCTAGAACTTGGCTTCTAAGTCTCTCCACGGTCTGGTCCCAGCATGACTCTCCAGTTCTGTTTCCCACACACTCACTTGTCCCCACCTGGAATAGGCACACCCTAGACTCAGCAAGCTGCTGGTGCTTCTGGGCCACACCCTTTTCCTGTGTGTCTGCCATTGCTCATGTGCTTTCTTCTGCTGATGCCCTGGCCCCAGCTCTGCTCTTGGAGATTTTACCCTTTCTTCATTCCCTGAGTCAGAATTAACCACTCCCACTTCTGCCTTCCTTAAACATTACATACAACAGGTCTTCCTTCTTTGTGTGAGCTCTGTGTATCTTTATGCATTTTTCACTCTAGTCTGCCAGGCCACTGCATCAAGAGACTATTGGTAGTTAATCATTCATCCTTTACAGTTGCTTGAAAATATTAAGTGCTCAATAAATATTAAATCTACTACTTTCCCCTGCACTAGACGTTAGCCACCATCTGAATGTGCTAAATCTTTCAGTAGGTACATGAATGCCTAGTAAAAGGTCACTAATCTAGATTAAATTGGAGATACTAGTCTGAGTTAGAAAAATAAATATCTGATCATTAGACTATTGTGTCCAAAATATTGTTTCATTTCTTTTGAGTACCTACAGTTACTAGAGTTAGGCTGTAAAGTGCTGTTCCTCATTTAATTGATCTTGATGAAGGATTTGAAATTATTATATCACAGTAGCCTCCCTTTATGCTTCAAATTGAGTCAAATTATTGATATGTAAGTGGATGCTTCCAACGTGTTTATCTAAGGGAGCTGTTTTCTTAGTATTTTTATTCCAATTATAGTTATATTGTTGATTGATTCTCATAGAACAAACTTTAGCCCAACTCTTGTCAAGATTAGTGAGATTGTTGAATTGACTTAAGTAGAGATGAGTTTTCTTGGATAAGGCAAAATACAGGGGAATAAGAAAGTGAAAAAAATTGAATTTATTTGTCATTTTTGTGCATCAAATGTGCAGGGAATATTGGTTTGTTTAATCAGCAACTATTCCTATTTTAAAAAGTTTTATTTTTAGTTGGCAAATAATAATTGTATATATTTTTGGTGTAATGTTTTAATACGTGTATATGCTATGAAATGATTAAATCAGGATAATTAACATATCCATCACCTCAAAATTTATTGTTTCTTCGTGGTAAAAACATTTAAAGTCCTCTCTTTTAGCTATTTTGAAATATAAAATACATTATTATTAACCATAGTTACCATACTGTACAATAGACCACCAGAACTTATTCCTCCTAACTGAAACTTTATACCCTTTGGTCAACGTCTCCCCTTTCCTTGTCTGCCTCTACTCCCCCAGCCACTGGGAGCCACCATTCTATTCTCTCCTTCTGTGAGTTCCACTGGTTTAGATGGCACATATAAATGAGGTCATACTGTATTTGTCTCTCTGTGCTTGTCTTATTTCACTTAACATAATGTCTTCTAGGTTCAGCTATGTTGTTGAAAATGACAGAATTTCCTGCTTTTTAAAGGCTGAATAGTATTTCATTGTGTATATGTACCACATTTTTCCATTGATGGGCACTTTGATTGTTCCCATATCTTGGCTACTGTGAATAATGCTGCAGTGAACATGGAATGCAGATATCTCTTTGACATACTGATTTCAATTCCTTTGGATATATTCCCAGAAATGGATCATTAGGTAATTCTATTTTGAGTCTTTTGAAGAATCTCCATTATTTCCCAAAATGGCTATTCTAGTTTACAATACCACTGACAGTGTACAAGGTTCACTTTTCTTCACATCCTCATCAACGCTTCTTATATTTAATCTTTTGGTAATAGCCTATCTAATAGGTATGAAGTGATATGTCATTGTGGTTTTAATTTGCATTTCTCTGATGAATAGAGATGGTGAGCATTTTCTCATGTATCTTTTGAACATTTGTATGTCTTCTTTGGAGAAATGTCTATTCAGATCCTTTGACAATTTTTTAAATAGGGCTATTTGTTTTCTAGTTATTGAGTAATTTGAGTTACTTGTATATTTTAGATGTTAGCACCTTGGCTGATATATGATTTGTAGATATTTTCTCCCAATCTGTGCATTGTCTCTTCACTCTGTTGTTCCCTTTGTTGTGCAGAAGCTATTTAGTTTGATGCAATCCAGTTTGTCTATTTTTGCTTTTGTTGCCTGTTCTTTTGAGGTTGAAAGAACAATGATCCAAGAAATCATTGCCCAGACCAATGCTGTAGAGCTTTTCCCATATATTTTCTTCTAGTAGTTTTACAGTCTCAGGTCTTACATTTAAGTCTTTGTTTTGAGTTGATACTTGTATAAGGGGTGAGATAAGGGTTCATTTTCATTCTTTTATGTGTGGATATCCAGTTTTCCCAATACCATTTATTGAAGAGACTGTCCTTTCTCCATTACATGTTCTTGGTACCTTTGTCAAAGATCAGTAGATGTATGGGTTTATGTTTGGGCTCTCTATCCTATTCCATTGGTTGATGTATTTGTTTTTATACCACTACCATGCTGTTTTTATTACTATAGCTTTGTACTATATTTAGAAATACGGTACTGTGATGCCTCCATACTTTGTTCTTTTTGGTCAAGATTGCATTGGCCATTCAGGATCTTTTGTGGTTTCATATGAATTTGAGGATTGCTTCTTCTATTTCTATAAGGAATATCATTGGTATTTTGATAGAGATTACATTGAATCTGTAGATTGCTTTGGGAAGTATGGACATTTTAACAAATATTAATTCTTCCAATTCATGAACACAAATATCTCTCCACTTATTTGTATCTTCTTCAATTTCTTTCATCATGTTTTATAGTTTTCAGTATACAGATCTTTCACTTCCTTGGTTAAAATTAGTCCTAAGTTGTTTGTTTTTTTTTTTTTTTTTTGATGCTATTGTAAATGGAATTTTCTTAATTTCCTTTTCAGATAGTTTGTTTTTAGTGTATGGAAATGCTACTGATTTTTGTAAGTTGATTTTATATCCCACAAATTTGTTTATCAGTTTTAAGTTTTTTGGTGGAGACTTTAGGATTTTCTATATGTAAGATCATGTTGTCAGCAAACAGAGGCAATTTCACTTCTTCCTTTCCTATTTGAATGCCTTTTATTTCTTTTTCTTGCTTAATTGCTCTGGCTAGGACTTCTAGTACTATGTTGTGTGAAAGTGGTGAGAATGGGCATCCTTGTCTTATTCCTGATCTTAGAGGAAAAGCCTACAGCTTTTCACAACTGAGCATGATGTTAGCTGTGGGCTTGTCATAAATGGCCTTTGTTGTGTTGAGGAACATTACTTCTATATCTAATTTGTTGAAAGTGTTTGTCATGAAAGGATGTTGAATTTTGTCAAATGCTTTTTCTGTATCTATTGAGATGATCATATGGTTTTTGTCCTTCATTCTGTTACTATGGTGAATCACATTTATTGACTGTGTACACTGAACCATCCTTGCATCACAGGGATAATTCCCACTTGATTATAGTGAATGATCTTCTTAATATATTGCTGCATTCCATTTACTAGTATTTTGTTGAGAATTTTTGCATCTATGTTCATCACTGATATTGGCCTGTAGTTTTCTTTTCTTGTAGTGTCTTTGTCTGGCTTTGGTATCAGGGTAATGCTGGTGGCCTTATAAAATAACTTTGGAAAGATTTCCTCATCTTCAACTTTTGGAAGAGTTTGAAAAGGATTAGTGTTAGTTCCTCTTCAAATGTTTGGTAGAAGTCAGCTGTGAAGTTATCTGGTCCTGAGCTTTTCTTTGATAGGAGATTTTAAAAGGCAAAAGATTTATATGATCTGAAGAGAAACCAGAGTATGACAGGAGATTTTAAATTATGGATTCAACCCTCTTACTCATTATTGGTCTGTTCAGATATTTGATTTCTTCATGATTCAGTTTTGGTAGGTTATATGTTTCTAGGAATTTATCCATTTCTTCTAGGTTGTCCAATTTGTTGGTCTATAATTGTTTGTAGTAATCCTTTGTGTTTCTGTGCTATCAGTTGTAAAGTCTCCTCTCTCATTCTGATTTTCTCTTTTTTTTTTTCTTAGTCTATCTAAGGGTTTGTCAATTTTGTTTAGCTTTTCCAAAAACCAACTCTTAATTTCATTGATCTTTTCTCTTGTTTCTCTAGTCTTTATTTTATTTGTTTCTGCTCTGATCTTTATCATTTCCTTCCTTCTGCTAACTTTGGGCTTAGTTTGTTCTTCTTTTTTTAGTTCCTTGATGTATAATGTTAGGTTGTTTATTTGAGATCTTTCTCTTTTTTTATGTAGGTACTTATTGCTATAAACATCCCTCTAGAACTACTTTTTGCTGCATCCCATAAGTTTTTGAGTGTTTTTCCATTTTTTTTCCTCAAGCTATTTTTTAATTTCCTTTTTAATTTCTTCTTGACCCAAAATTTATTCAGGAAGCAATTATTCCTTGATGACAGATCATTAGTAATTTGAACAGATTTCACAAAGGTTTGCTACATGGAAATATATTATACTAGTTTCAGGTAATAATGATATATCTAATAAGTGCTTTATTTTGATAAAATAAATAAGTGAAATTTTAGAATAAAGGTATAAATGAACAGCTATTTTATTATTTCTCTTTTTTCCCACTGTAATTAGTAAACAGAATTTAGTCATCTGCAGAAGCCAGCTTATGTGAAATATACAAAACAGATGTCTCTGTATTTTATGTGCTAGTACAGATATGACTAATAGTAACTAACATTAATGAATGCTTATCATGTGCCAGGCACTATTCTAAGTATTTTATATTCTTAAGTCATTTAATTCTATGACATAGTTTAATTCCTATAGATTAAGAGACATAGAATTATCATTTAATTTGTAGATAAAGTAACAGGCACAGAAAGGTTGAGCAACCTGCCTGAGGTCACACAGCAGGCAGGTGGTAGAGCCAAGACACTGGCAATGCTGCCCCACAGGTAAGGGCTACGTGGAGCACCATGGGAGGTAAAACAGAAAACTCAGTCCTTGCTTCAGTGATGCCATGGTCTAAATAGAGAAATGAGACATATACACAAAATTCTAAGAGGTAAAAGAGACAGATGACAATAAAGGGCTTTAAATAAAAGGCTGATGGAGGTCAGCAGAGGGAGCCATCACTGCTGGCCAAGGAGCCGAGGAAGAGTGCCTGAGGAGGTGGCACTTTAGCTGGGTTGTCCAGAAAGAAAGGACTTTGTCATGTAGAGATGGTGGGTGTGAGGAAAGGAACAGAGAGAGCTATGGCCCCAAGTCAGAAGGGTCTGTTGTGAGCCCAGAGCGGCGTGGCTGAAACTCTGGGTGCATGGGCGGGAGTAATGTTGACATTAAGATTTGAAAGGCCTTTGGGTCCACACTGAGGAAAGCCTTCAATGCCCACATGAGAAATGTGCACTTTCCTGAGAGGAAACACAGAGCTATTGAGGGTGTTGGAACTGGGAAGCCACACGATAAAGCAGTTCTTTAAAAAGAGAACTCTGGCTGCTAAGATGAGGGTGGATGAAAACACAGAAAGGCGGAGAGCTGGTACAGGTGATGGAACATGGAAGGTGTCACAGGGGCCCCGGGGAAGTTAGAGATGGGAGGGTGGCAGCAGAGTAGGAAAACCATGGGTTTTTGAATCTGACCTTGGATCTGTGGTTCAGTACAGGCAGCCTCGCCTCACTCACCAGCTGTGTGCCCCTGGGCAGCTTCTTCACTTCTCTGAGGTAAAAATGGGGTTAATGGCTCTTACCTCATGGCACTGTTGTGAGGGAAAGTACAGAAAGCCCCGAGCCCTGCGTGTGCACAGAGCAGGTGCTCAATCATAGCCGCGGAGGGGATCATTGCTATTCCTGTCATTATTATTATTGTTATCGGTACTTGATTAAAGGGAGAGGAAGCCCTTGAAGCTGGCTATAAGGTCTGAAATCTCGCTGATGAAAAAATTGGTAGTGCCTTTAATAGAAATAAGAAACAGGTGGGTGCGGTGGCTTGCGGCTCACGCCTGTAATCCTAGCACTCCAGGAGGCTGAGATGGGAGGATTGCTTGAGCTCAAGAGTTTGAGGCGAGCCTGAGCAAGGGTGAGACCCTGTCTATACAAAAAATAGAAAAATTAGCCGGGCGTGGTGGCATATGCCTGTAGTCCCAGCTACTTGGGAGGCTGAGGCATGAGGACGGCTTGAGCCCAGGAGTTTGCGGTTGCTGTGAGTTATGATCACGCCACACTGCACTCTACCCGGTGGCGACAAAGCAAGACTCTGTTTCAAAAAAAAGAAAAAAGAAAGAAAGAAGAAACAGAGTTTAGCACAAGCTTGAGGAAGCAAGGCTGAGTTCAGTTTTGCACAAACAGATTGTTCTTTTAGATGGACATGGAGCTCTGGGAAAAGATTAGGCTATAGCCTGGGATTAGGGTCACCTACGAAGGGGCAATATTTAACCCCCATTAAGAGAGCAAGCTGGGGGGCATTCTGCTGCCAAGAACACAGCTCTGCAGGCCCATGTGCAAGGTCTGTGTACCCAGGTGTGCCACAACTTTTATTAGCCCTAATTAGTATTTTGTGGACAGATTGGAACCCCACCTCTCTCTGCATAAAACAACATGTGTGGAGGGAGCTAACTGGATGAAGTAACATAAGGAGCCTTTTGCCTATGTAGTTGCCTCAAGAGGCTTAGAAGATAATCCAGGCTGGTGAATGTCACAAATTCCTCTCTACCTCCCTGGGAAGGAACACATCGACAAGCCCCCTCCGTGGACATTGTTGATCCCAGAGAACAAAAGAAGTTTTAAAAACAGAACCTCCAATACTGGAAGGCCCTGAGTCCCTAAGAAAAGTCTAGTGGCCCCAGAAATAGGCTTTTGATGGTATGGTAGGAAGGGCCCTCAGCAGGGAGTAAGGACAGGGTTCTGGGATTCCTGCTCTGCCCTCAGGGGGAGGGGTGACCTTGGATTGGTCATTTGTTTGTCTGGGTATCAGTTTTTTCCCCTTATACTATCAAAATTGGGCTGGAATCATACCTGGAGAATAAATCATAGCAGCCCTCCACCCCCATCATAACGGCTCACCAAGGAAATGGTTTGCAAACAAAGATGTATGGGGGGAGGGGCTTGAACCTCTTATACAGGGTAACCTGAAAAAGCCCTAATGTCATTGCTATATCTCTCCTCACATCCTCTGGTAGAAAACTGACAAATCTCTTCTTGTCCTAACGATCTATGGATTTATCATGAATTAGAAGGAAGCTGCCATTTTAGTATAGAGAACAGAAACTCTGATTCTGCATATATATTGTGAACTGATTATTATTTTCAAAGTCTCCTGTGTACTACATACATTTATACATGCAACCCACAGTTATTTAGTATCTACTGTAAATCTGATATGACTTTAGGCAATTTCAGATTTTAAAAAAAGGGATCATCCAAAACATAGAAATTGAGATTTTTTAATGCTGCAGGGGATTTTAGGGATTATCTGTTCTCCATTCCCCTCCAAGTTACAGATGAGGAGATGGAAGTCCAGAAGGGTTAAGCCATCTGCCTAAGGCCACAGAGCAAATTGAAGCCAGAACCAGGAGCAGAACTCAGCTCCATGATGTATGACATCATGACTCAGGAGGTGAAGCAGCATTTTCCTCACGCTTGCACGGTGGTTCGGCGGTGGATCTCAGACACTAGCGTATGCCAGAGTCCCCTGAGGTGCTTAGAAAAATCAAGGTTGTTGAGCCTCTATCTGGAGAGGTGATTCAGTAGGCCTGGAGTGAGTTCTAAGAATCAGCATTTTAAGATCACCAGGTTATTCTGGTACAGGAGACCCAAGGGCAACTTTCAAGAAAAATATTGAGTTCAATTGGCATATGATATCCTCAGTGAAGTTTAAATGGGTTAGTTAAGTCCAACTGATTCTGATCACAGTGGGCCCCAACCATAGGCACAGGACAACATGCCTATCCTCTGTAATGAGAATGAAATGTTGGTCCCAAGCAAGGACCCAGAGCCTCAGTCAGTGCCCTCGTCCCACTTGACAAGGCCCAGGTCCGGGCCTCGTGTTGCTGGGGACATCCTTGCTGGCTCTTCCAGACCCTGATTGATATAGGCTCTCATATCTTCTTAGGTTTATTCCTTGTCAGACTCCACATGAACAACCAAGTGGGAATGGAACTTTCTAGTTATTCATAACACAGCTTTGGTGGCATTTGGCTTCCAATGCACTTAACAAAACCTCAGAGACATTTGTTTGCATATGTGCATCAAGATAACTCCAATTTTAGGTGAGTGTGTGCACTCATTTGCTTTTAATAGTGATTCTATTTATTAATTGCTTGTGTTAGTTCAATGCTTTGTTGCTGTAACAGAAACCAAGCTTAAGAAACCTAGCTTAAACAAAAATGAGGCATTAATAATATGGGTATCTTGGAGAGCCACAGCCACGAATGCTACCAGGCCTCAGGGAAGTACTGGAACTAGTTGCTAGGAAATGAAAATGGATGCAGAAAGCTGATCGTAGTTTCTTTGCATCTCTTGTCTTACCAACGTCTCTGTTTTGTTTAGCTCCCTCTGTCTCTCTGTAGACTGCGATGTATGTTCCACAGGGTACCCCACAGCCAAGCCACAGATTCCCGTAAAGCTCACCCACAGATAACCGCTGATGACATTTTAGAGTATGTCCTTCTAGTGTTATTCTTGTGCGTAATTGTATACTTTTAAACAAAGTCAGGATCATCTGTTATGAATTCTTCTATAACTGTTTTATTGCAATAAATGCACCATATGTGCAAATAAATATTTATACAATAAGTGTACCACAAACGTATTTCTATTTCATCAGCTATTTTTCTGCATAATCATTTTTTATAGCTGACTAGTATTCTAGCATATGAATGTCTGGTAGAATCATCCAACTTCATTAGAGGAATCTGAACCTTTATTTTAACCTTAACACATACCACAAACTACTTATCTTAGATTACAACATACAAATCTGCATTTATTTACCTAGAGAAAATCTAGAGAAACGCTTTAGCATCATTACGATTTTCTCCCCTCATATTTTACTCTTGTCCACTATAACCTACTTTTCAACAGCATTTTTTTTTGAAACTCAACTTTATCTAGTCTTTTTAAAATTTTCAATCTAATTTTTTTGTTTGTTTGTTTTTGAGACAAAGTCTTGCTGTTGCCCGGGCTATAGTGCCATGGCATCAGCCTAGCTCACAGCAACCTCAAACTCCTGGGCTTAAGGAATCCTTCTGCCTCAGCCTCCTGAGTAGCTGGGACTATAGGACAGGTGCATGCCACCACACCTGGCTAATTTTTTCTATTTTTAGTAGAGACGGATTCTCACTCTTGCTCAGGCTGGTCTTGAACTCCTGAGCTCAAGCAATTCTCCCGCCTTGGCCTCCCAAAGTGCTAGGATTACAGGTGTGAGCCACCGTGCCTGGCCTCAATCTAGTTTTTGGAGAAATAAAAATCTCTCTTTTATAATTTCATTGTGTACTTATTATTTAATTAAATTACATAATTACAATAAAAAACTATAGCAGCATAAACAGGTTTGGGAACAAACACAAATGAGTCTTGGTGAGCATACAGCTCAATAGTGGGAGTATAAGCGTGTGGGTTAACTAAAGAGAACCCCAGGCTGGGAGCACTGAGATGCTGGGGTTTTAGACAGAAGTTTATGTAAAGAATGGAGAGTTATGGTAAATCCAGTTAGGTTTTAAAGAGCACTTCTACTACACGGTAATTTATTTAACCAATTACCTATGCTGGACATCTAAACAGTTCCCCCTCACTGTTGAAAGTAATGCAACATTAAATATCTCTGCAGATAATTCTTTGGACATTTTCATAATTATTCTCAGAATTGGAACTACTAGGAAAAATTATGCATGTTTTAAATACCAAATACACATTTTAAAATTTTTTCCAGAAAGGTTTTCCTGGAGTTGTTATGTTAAAACACAATTTAAAATATTAAGAGACCTTTTACTAGGCAATCTAATTAAGCAACCAACTCCGTTTTTCTGCATGTGGTAGAAATTTAAGTCTGATCCTTTCATTCTAAAACAATGACTTCACCTCTTCCACGACATGGCAGAAAAACACCTTCCCTTTGTTTTGTGTGACAATAGCAACAGTTCCCATGGATGGAATTTATTTTTCATCTAGTAATTCAACCCATTTTGTTTTAGGATGTGGCTAGGAAAAATGAGCCAAAAATGCAAGATTAAGGCAACTTGATTTTTAGGCTGTGTATATAGTTCAGCTTTGGGTTTGGCGGACACAAACAGTTTCCATGGTTTGGAAGTTCTTGTTGTAGCAACAAGTTCCTTGGGCAGCAGTCTATAAAATGCAAGGTCCCTCTGCGAGGAACATTTTGAACTCTGAGAGTAAAAGGACCAGATCAGGTGGTGTCTTGGATGGATTCTCTGGAATGCCCACTCTACTCCCAGCTCGGGCCAAAAGTAAAACAGTCATCAATTTCTCTGAGGAGTTTTTCCATTGTTTAGAACTTCCCAGTGAGAGTATTCAGCTTGCTAATGTCAATAGGGCTGAATGGGGGCACTGACACAGGTACACAACTCAGACTAACATGAAATCACTATATTATGATGAATTCAAAGCAACTGTTCTCCGCTGACCTCCTCCTCCCCAAGTATTTGGGAAGGGGAGTTGGGTGCCCAGGAGAGCCAGACTTGTTCATCCCAAGAGTGTTTGTCAGTGAAGATCATGGAACGTGATGCTTGAGAATGGATATTGGCAAATGGGCTTTGTAGAGAGTGCTGAAGATGAACTTGAAACACCTGGCCGGTCTCCCACCACAACAGAGACAAACTTTAACGTCCTCTGTAGGCTCTTCCTCCTTCAGAGAAAATTGTTACCCTGATTTTTGTGTTAATTATCACATTTCTTTTCTTTAAGATTTTGCCTTTTATATTTATTTCTCTATAAAGCATGGCACTGTCTGGGGAATGGACACGCTTGAAGCTCTGACTCGGGGGGATGGGCAGGACATGGGCAATATATATAACCTGAACTTTTGTACCCCCATAATAAGCTGAAATAAATAATATTAAAAAAAAGCATGTTGTTCAGTTTTACCTATATTTTGACTTTATATGAATGAAATCAGATGATCTTCTGCAATTTTTAAAGATCAATATTATGCCGAGATTCACTCATGTGTTTGCATGTATCTGTAGTTCTTATTTCATTGTGCGTAAAATTGTATTGAATAAATACGCCACACATTTAAATTTTATTCTACAATTGATGGACATTTGGATTGTTTCTAGATTTTTCCTATCACTGAGCAGTGCTGCTATGAATATCTTTGCATTGGTTTTCTGGTACATGTGTACAAGATTTTGTCTTGGAGAGAAGATGCAGAATTATGAGGCTTGTGAATCTTCAGCATTTATTAGAAAATGCCAAATTATTTTCCAAAGTGGCTGCATCAATTTAAACTTCCACTAGTGGTGTATAAGTGTTTTACGTCACTTATAACATTATACATGTCATTGTTGATTCTTTTTATTTCCAGAATGTTTAATTTTTGCTTTTCTAGTAGGCGTGAAATACTATTGCATTATAGTTTTAATCTACATTTTTCTTAATACTAATACAGTCAATATTTTCACATTTATTGATATATTTTCTCTTTTGTAATATATCTGTTCAAGCTTTGACTATTTTTATTTTTTGTATTTGTGGAATTTCTTTATATATTCTGAATATTAAACTTTTATCAGTTGTATTTGCTATAAATATCTTCTCCCAGTTGGTGGCTTGTCCTTTTACTATCCTTATGATGTCCTTCAACATACAGAAGTACTTAATACAGTTGACATTTACCAGTCTTTTACTTTATGGTTTGGGCTTTTAAGTCTTATTTTAAAAATGGTTTCCTATCTAACTCCTGTTTTTTTTTTTCTAAAAATGTTAGTGTTGGCTTTTTCCTTCAAGTCCCCCATTCACCTAAGAATTGATTTTTATGTAAGCTGTGATGTAGAAACCCAATTTGATTTGTTTTCTTTATAAATAACTAATTGTTCCAGTACCACTTTTTAAAAGTCCATCCTTTCTTTACTGTTCTTGTGTGCTTTCTCTGCCATAACCCACATGTGTGCTATCTATTCTCTTACATCCCTGACTCATATTCAGTTTTAATTGATGTACTGTATAATAATTCTTGAAATCTGATTAGGTGAATTCCTCTATGCCCAGCCCAATTCTTCTTCAAGATTATCCTCACTACTTCCACATGCTTTGTAAACCCAGCTTGTCTAATTACATATATACCCACATATATACAAAAGGGAATTTTTTTTTAATCTTGGGATTTTGATTTGCTTTGCATTGAATTTACAGATCTTAGGCAAACTGGCATCTTTACAATATTGAGTTAACCAATTCATGCCACAACCAAGCTTTACGTTTATCTTTTAAATAATGTTTTGTTGTTTTCTCTATGAAGTCCTTGCACATTTTTTGTTAGATATATTGCTTTATATATATATATATATTATCTTCTTTTTATAAACTTTTGAAAACATTGGGAATAAAGCATGGCAATTATAATTTCTGTAACCTCTGCCCATGTACTAAGTAAAAATTGTAAATAAAGTAAGCTTGTAGAATATTAATATGTTCTTTGCAAATCTTAAGTGGATCAAAAAAATTTTGTTTTCATGGTTTGAGTCAATAATAATCAACTATTCCTGGGAAACTGGTCTTTTCCTATTTTGATTTTTAAATTTTTTTATTTGTATAATAAATTTGTAGTGTACGAGTGTAATTTTATTACATGCACAGATTGCGTAGTGGTGAAGTCAGGGCTTTTAGGGTATCTATCATCCAAATAACATGCCTTGTACTCACTAAGCAATTTCTCATCATCCACTCCCTTCTCTCCTTCTCTTCCCTTCTGAATCTCCACTGTTATCATTCTACTCTCTACAACCATGTGTACACTTATGAGGAGAATGTGTGATGTTTGTCTTTCTGTGTCTGACTTGTTTTACTTAAGATAATGGCCTCCAGTTCCATCCATGTTGCTGCCAAAGACATGATTTCAGTCTTTTTATGGCTGAGTAGTATTTCATTGTGCATATATACTACATTTTCTTTATCTAGTCATCATTTTTCTTATCTGATCATGAACACTTAGGTTGATTCCATTTGTTTGCTATTGTGAATAGAGCTGTGATAAACGTATGAGTACAGGTATCTTTTTGATATATTGACTTCTTCTCCTTTGGGTAGATAACCAGTAGTGGGATTGCTGGATCATATGGTAGTTCTACTTTGAGTTCTTTGAGAAATATCCATATTGTTTTCCACAGTGGCTGCACAAATTTTCATTCCCAGCAACAGCGTATAAGAGTTCCCTTTACTTCATATCTTCACCATCTGTTATTTTGACTTTTTAATGGTAACCATTCTGACTGGGGTAAGATGATATCTTATAATGGTTTTGATGTGCATTTCTCTGATGATTAGTGATGTTGAGCATTTTTTATATACCTGTTGGCTATTTGTATATCTTCTTTTGAAAAATGTCTATTCATGTTTTTGGAGCTATTGTAAATAGTGTTTTTAAAACCTCATTTTGGAACACTTTGTTGTTAGTATTGAGAAATGCAAGTGATATTTACATATAGATTTTTGTATCTAACAAACTTGATAAACTTTCTTACTAGTTGTAATTATTTATTTAAGCATTCTTTGAAACTTTCCACATGGCTAATTACATTAACTGCAATTAATGTGATTTTTTTTCTAAGTTTCTACATTTCCTAGCATTGACTAGAACCTCTGATAATAAGAAAAATGTATAATGTAATTTACTATGTTGTATTAATTGAATTTTTAATGTTAAACTAACTTAATATTCCTAAAATAAACTGAATTATGATGATATCTATTTTGTACATTATTATATTTGATTTGCTCATATTTTGTTTGAATTTGGCATCTATGTTCTTAAGTAAGATTAATGTGTAATTTCCTTTCCTCATGTTGTCCTTGTCAGGTCTGGGTATCAAAGTAATGCTAGTCTCATAAAATGCATTGGAAAGTATTACCCCTTTTTCAACATTTTGGAATAGTTTACATAATTGGAATTTTTTTTTCTAAGTGTTTGGTAGAATTTGCTAGTGAAGCCATCCAGGCCTAGAATTTTATTTGTAGGATTTAACTTTTTTAATGGTTATAGAATTACTCAAGTTTTCTGTTCCTTCTTGGATCTATTTTGGTAATGTACATTTTTAAAGGAACTTGCTCATTTTTTATTTTCTAATATGAAAATTTACAGCTGCTTTCCCTATTTGGTAAATAGACTTTTTAAAAATTCAGTTTAAAATATATTTCTTATTCCCATTTTGATTTCTTCTTTGACCCATGAATAATTTAGAAGTATGTTTCTTAATTTCCAAACATGTGGATGTCTTCTACTTACAATTTTATTGTTGATTTCTAACTTGATTGCCTTGTTATCAGAGAACATGAGATGTGCTTTATGATCCACGTAATTTGGGCCAATTATCATAAATGCTTTATGTGTGCTTTGGCAGTTTGTGTACTCCAATGAATTCTTCTATTTTATCTAAGTTATCAAATTTATGGGCATAAAATTTGTATTATTCCTGTGTTGTCCTTTTAAGAAGAAGACTGTGGCTGCTTTTAATATCTTCTTTTTATCTTTGGTGTCCTGGAGTTTGCCTAAGATGTCTCCACTTGTGGATCTTTTAACTGGGATTTATTTTGGCATCTTAAGTCTTCACATTGCTGCCTTTTATTAGTACTGGAAAATTCTCAACTGTTATTTCTTTGATATTATTTTCTCCTCATTTTCTTTCAACTCATTCCTTACCTTAAGAAACATTGCTTGGATTTATGTCAACAGTGCCTCTGTCTATTTTATGCAGTTCTTAACTTCTCTTTTGAAGTTTCTATGTATTTGTTTCTCTATGTTGTATTCTGAATAATTTCTTCAGATCTCTCAGTTTACTAATTTTCTTTTCATCTCTGTCAAATTAACTGTTTTCAGATAGGCTTGGTCATTTTTGTAGTCTCTAGTCTTTTACTCATATTGCAATACCTTTCTAGCCTCTTCCCTGTAATTATTTTAGAGTCTCCTGTTCATATCTTCAAAGTTTATTTTTTTTAAAATGTACAAAATATTTTCTATTGTGTCCAAAAATTTCAACATGTAAATATTACATATGTCTGATTTTTCAGTTTTTTATTTCCTGGCTTTCTTTAATGGAAGCTTGTTTTCTGGCATTCTGGGGGTTCTTAATATGAGCTCACATATTTTAAAAATTTCATCAAAAATGGTTTCTATCAGAGAGGATTTTGCTTCCTTCTGCCAGGTTCCTGGTCTACTACCAACCCCTAAACACTTTAAATATCCACCTTGAGGATTTTTTGTATAATCTAGGTAGGAGGGAACCACATAAAATCAGGCTTGTGGCTAAGAATACTCAAAGGAGAATTTTTCTCCCTCTCACCATCCCCACAGTTTGAGAGATGCAATTTTCTTCACACTTCACAGAGATGGGGGTTTATTTCTAACCCACCGCTTCATTGAGCATGTAGCCTTTGTAAGCTTTTATGGAGGTCTCTTATTAGCCTTTCTACTCTCTGTGTACAGGTCACTGCACCTTCCTTCTGGAACCCTTAGTAGTATGAAAGCTAATATTCACTTTCGGCTTTATAATACCTGGGTTTGGCAAAGCTTTCACAGCAAAAGCCAACCTAAGTGTTCTGCATACCCTTCTGGCTTCTTGCTTTAAATTAGGTTTTTTGACCCCAGAAAATGTCATGCTTTCTGGACAGCTCATCAACAAGTCTAAAAAGATGCTAAAAGACATTTTATTCAGGATTTTTGGTGGTTTCCAGCAGTAGAATTGATCAGGGTCCCTCGACCACCATGTTATGAGAAATGGATATAAACTTCGCTCCTTTAATTTGAGGCTTTTGTCCTTGTTAAAAATGCAAATGCCCATGCCTGAGAGAGAGTGGTTAGGGCACTACGATTTCTCACAGTGCCATCTTTAGACCACCTCCATGAACATCATCTAGCATGCTTGTCAAAATGCTGATCACGGGTCATATCTCAAACTTCCTGAATACAAATCTCAGGATGGAGATTTGTTTATTAAGAACATTAAGAATTAAACATTCAGAATGTTTATTAAGTGTTCCAATGAAGAACTATTTTGTCAAGTTGCTATCTGTCTTTTATACTTTTGTAAAAATTAGTTTTGGATCCTTTTCTGAAACAAATCTTCATAACAAAAAAGCTTGAGAATATTTAGTATCTGGAAGAAAATGTCTTCTCAACATTGGCATTTAAAAAAAGGGCTTTTTTTTCTGTAAAGAATCCAACATTCAACTGATTCCGTGTCCCTGACCACTGCAGTGGGAGTGTTACCTCCCATTCTCACCTTTCCCTATAGATGATGTAGTCTCAAAGCCAGGGGTTAACTTGTTTTACTGAATATTCTTGAGATTGTCCAAAACATTGTGAAGGAGGCTTATTTTTTAGTCACATTTATAGAGAAACCATGGGTCCTCAAAAACGTTAAATAGCTGCTGCTTCTAGAAAGGAAAAAAAAAACAAACTTTAAATTTTCTTTTTTTTTTTTTTTTATTTCAGCTCATCATGGGGGTACATAAGTTTAGGTTATATACATTTTCCATGTCCCACCCATCCCCCCGAGTCAGAGTCCCAAGCGCGTCCGTTCTCATTCTCCAGACAGTGCACCTGGCACTCATCATGTAGTCATACCTCCATCCCCTCCCCGCCCCACCTCCCCGGGTCTGCACCTTCAAGCATGACCATTCCCCAGAGGGTGTGCAACGCACTCATCATGTAGGCATACAACCATCCCCTCCCCCCACCCCCCATCCCAGTCTGATATCCAATTGGTACCCTTCCCTGATGTGCATTTAGGTGATGATCAGGGAAACCAGTTTTCTGGTGAGTACATGTGATGCTTGTTTTTCCATTCTTTGGATACTTCACTTAGTATAATGTGTTCCAGCTCTCTCCAGGAGAACCAAAGAGATGTCGTATCATCGTTATTTCTTATAGCTGAGTAGTACTCCATGGTATACATATACCACAGTTTACTAATCCATTCGTGGATTGATGGGCACTTGGGTTGTTTCCACATCCTTGCGATTGTAAATTGTGCTGCTATAAACATTCGGGTACAGGTGTCTTTGTTAAAAAATGACTTTTGTTCTTCTGGGTATATGCCCAATAATGGGATTGCTGGATCAAATGGTAGGTCTACTTGAATCTGTTGAAGGTATCTCCATATTGCTTTCCATAGGGGTTGCACTAGTTTGCATTCCCACCAGCAGTGTATGAGTGTTCCTGTCTCTCCGCATCCACGCCAACATGTGTTGTTTTGGGATTTTTTGATAAAGACCATTCTCACCGGAGTTAAGTGGTATCTCATTGTGGTTTTGATTTGCATTTCCCTGATGATTAGGGATGTTGAGCATTTTTTGATACGTTTTTTGGCCATTCTTATGTCTTCTTTTGAAAAATTTCTATTCATGTCCTTTGCCCATTTTTTGATAGGATTGTTTGATTTTTTCTTGCTGATTTTCTTGAGTTCTAAATAGATTCTTGTTATCAGTCTTTTATCTGATGTGTAGTATGCGAAAATTTTTTCCCATTCTGTAGGCTGTCTGTTTATTTTCGTGACTGTTTCTTTGGCTGTGCAGAAGCTTTTTAATTTAATCAGGTCCCAGTCGTTTATTTTTGTTGTTGCTGCGATTGCCTTAGGGATTTTCTTCATAAATTCTTTGCCTAGACCAATGTCTGTGAGAGTCTTTCCTACATTTTCTTCTAGAATTCTAATCATTTCCCATTTAAGGTTTAAATCTGTTATCCACCGTGATTTGATTTTTGTGAGAGGTGAAATCTGTGGGTCCTGTTTCAGTCTTCTACATGTGGCTATCCAGTTTTCCCAGCACCATTTATTGAAAAGGGACTCTTGTCCCCAGAGTATGTTTTTGTCTATTTTATCAAAGATTAGATGGTTATATGAGGATGGTTTTATATTTGGGTTTTCTGTTCTGTTCCACTGGTCTGTGTCCCTGCCCTTGTGCCAATACCAAGCAGTTTTAAGAACCACAGCTTTGTAGTATAGTTTGAAGTCTGGCAAATCAATACCTCCCATTTTGTTTTTATTGCTTAAGATTGCTTTTGCTATACGGGGTCTTCTCTGATTCCATACAAAGTATATAATTATTTTTTCTAAATCTGTGAAAAATGATGTTGGTATTTTAATAGGAATTGCATTGAATCTATAGATTACTTTGGGTAGTATAGACATTTTAACGATATTAATTCTTCCAATCCATGAGCATGGTATGGATTTCCACTTATTTACGTGTTCTGCAATTTCCTTCCTTAGCGTTTCATAGTTCTCTTTATAGAGGTCCTTTACCTCTTTAGTTAAATATATTCCTAGATATTTTATTTTCTTTGTTGCTATTTTGAAAGGTATGGAGTCCTTAATTTGGTTCTCTGATTGAATGGTACTGGCATATATGAATGCCTCTGATTTGTGTGTATTGACTTTGTAACCTGAGACATTACTGAATTCATTAATTAATTCCAGGAGTCTCTTGGTTGAGTCCTTGGGGTTTTCCAGATACAACATCATGTCATCAGCGAAGAGTGAGAGTTTGATCTCTTCTGTCCCTATTTGGACACCTTTGATTCTGCTCTCTTGTCTGATAGCTCTCGCAAGGACTTCCAATACTATGTTGAAAAGTAATGGGGACAGTGGGCAGCCTTGTCTGGTTCCAGTTCTGAGTGGGAATGCTTTCAGTTTTTCCCCATTCAGTATGATGTTGGCTGTGGATCATAACTCCAATTTTCTCTTACGAGAAGTTCTTTGAAATGGATTTACTAGGTCGAAAGGTATGCATATAATAAGACTCCCTGTCCCTTAATAAAAACAGTTTTATTTTTCTGATTATAAAAAAAGTATACGTTCAAGGTTAGATCTGTGAAGATACTTGAGAAAGATTTAAGAAGAAATTAAAATTACCCCAAACCTACCACCCAGAGAAAACCAGGTCAAACATGTTCATATATTATATATCTTGTTAGGCTTTTTTCTTTGCATAGGTACTTTTTTATTTTTCAAAAACAGGATTATTTTGTACATGCTCTTTTGTAATCTAATTTTTATTAACATTACATTGTGGATCTTTCTATGTCTGTTAATGTGAATTTTAGAGAACTGAATAGTATTTTACTTGTATCATACACAGTGTGCTTGGCATCTAGCAGAACAGCTAATATTTCTCACCCATCTTGCCATGCCTGTAACTCCCCCCAGGTAGTCGTCCCCTCTCTTTGCAGAAATGGGAGGCACTCGACATTCATGTTTTATATCAGGTGTTCCCTCCTGTCCTCAGTCATTGCCTGGTGGATGAGGGGTAAGCAGAGGCCCCAAACAGCCAACCCAAAGGCTGCCAGTGACCTAGCATGTGGCCTCATAAGCGAAGGCTGAGCTAGCTAAGCAGATTCCATTTCTAAAGAATTTGAATTCAGAAATACCCAGAGGAAGAGGCAGATAGCAACAGGGGCAGAACTGAAAAGTCTTCTCCCAGCGCAAGCCTGGAGAGGACATAAAGGACCAGATTTAGGGTGCATTCACGGAAAGCAGAAATGGGGAATTAACAAGCTATGGAGAGGGAGGAAGACAGCTGGAGGGGTGCAGGAAGAAGCAGGCCATGGAAGGGAGCTGAGTAAGTTCATGGGGGACCACTGGAGCAAATCCACACTCTCAGCTCAGGCTGCCAGTCTCTCGCTTGGGTCACCTGCCGCTTACATTGGGGGTGGCCCGAGGCCCACTTCTACCATGGCTCTTATTGTTAGATTTCTGCTAGATTCCATCTTCCTAACATTCCACATACCCATATAATTGCAACCACCAATTTGTCCACCCAGGTTTTGGTAGTTTGAGTAAGTCTCTGTCCTCTGAAGCCTAAAAAATATATTAATAAATAGTACAATTGCTTTGATTGTTTAGACCCAAGAGTTAGTTAAGAGGGTGGATTTTTGGCTTTAGGTTTATAGTTGGGAGGGTGTGTGTGTGTGTGGCAATTTTTTGTTTAAATATATTTCTTATTTCTAATTTCATTGCAATATGATTAGGAAGTGTGACCTCACAGTTTGTACTTTTTGGAATATAAGGTTTTCTTTGTGGCTGAGAGTGATGCATATTTCTGCATATGCTAAAAGGAATGTGCATTCTCAATTTGAAGGCGCAATATTTTAAATTACTTTATTAAATATATAACTGAAATACTCTCTATCTCTTTTTGGCTTCCTAACCTGTCAGGATCTAAAAAGTAATCTGTTAAAGTCTTCACTACAGTACTGCCTCTACCCAACTTTTTTTCCTGTGCTTCCAATTGTCACTTTAGATAGTCTGATGTAATTTATTTCCGTAAGTGTTTTTTCTGTTTATTATCAATTGCCGTGATACCTGTTTTTCTGATGCTAATATGGCTACCCTGCTTTCTTTTTTTGTTGGTTTTCTTTTAAATATATCTTTAGTCATCTTTGTATTTTTAACAGTTCAGCATCACATTTTTTGTTCAATGTGTCTTGGTGAAAGTATAGAGATTTTGTTGATATTTTTGTTTGGACCTATCTGAAAGTCTCTATTAAAGTGCCATTAATAGAATGAGTTCAAACACTGTCTAGCCATCTCCAAGCCCATTTGGTTTTCTTTCAAAGAAGATCACAGGTGTCCACAGTTTCCCCTGTTGTCAGATGTGGCCACGGTGCTTCCTTTCCCCTGTTGTTAGGTGTGGCCACGGCACTTCCTTTCCCCTGTTGTCAGGTGTGGCCACAGGGCTTCCTTCCCCATTGTTAGGTGTGGCCATGGGGCTTCCTTCCCCTGTTGTCAGGTGTGGCCACGGGGCTTCCTTCCCCGGTTGTTAGGTGTGGCGGTGTGACTGAGGTCTGGCTAACTGAATCCAGTGAAAGGGAAGCAGGTTCACTTCCTAGGCATGATCCCTTTGCTCTTTCTGGTCTGCATGCCAGTGCCCAAGGCGACCTTGTAAATCGTACGTATAACGGCAGAGCCTCTGTCGGTCAGAGTCCCTGAATAACCGCATGGAGCAGAGCCCCTCCGCTGCCAATTGGACTATGCATGAGAGAGAAATAAACTTCTATTAAGTAAAGTCACTCAGCTGCCAGTGTCATAGAAGCTAGTGTGAACAAATGTAAGAAATGGTAAAGAAAGTGGGGTGCTACAATAACAAAAAAATAATAAACTGATACTGAGGGGTAGGGGAAGGGGGACCCATGATTGGCAATGGCAAACACTTTGGAAAATGTCAGTAATAACCTGTAAGGTAAATGAAATGCCTACTGAGCTCATAGTTCTAAGGAAAGAGATTGAAGAAAACAATGTTGTTGCAGTTGGCCCTCCATATCTGTGGGCTCTGCATCCGTGGATTCAACCAGCCACAGATCAAAAATATTTGGGGGAAAAAATAGATGGTTGCATCTGTATTGAGCATGTACAGACTTTTTTTCTAGTCATTATTCCCTAAACAATATAGTAAAACAATATTACATAGCATTTACATTGCATTAGGTATTATGAGTACTCAAAAGATGATTTAAAGTGTACAGGAGGATTAGCATAGATGATATACAAATACCACACCATTTTACATCAGGGACTGGAGCATCTGCAGGTTTTGGTATGCCGGGGGCGGGGGGGGAGGGGGTCCTGGAACCAATCCCTGCAGATACTGAGGGACAACTGTGCTGTGTGTTTGTTGACTGTGACTACGTTTTGCAAGGTTTTAGGAGAAAGAGATTGAGCAAGAACTGCCTGGCTCAAAAGCAGAAATGAAAGAAAACAGAAAATCCAGGAATTTAGGGTTTGAGACGTAGGAAAAGCTGACTGCCTCTGGAGTTCGAGCAGCAGGAATTTAGGTTGAAAAAAGATTTTGAGGAGTTGAAGCCCTGTGAGAATCATTCCCAAGGCAAAGAGCTCATTAAGGGTGCGGACTTCCCACCCAAACTTCCCTAAATCTCCACCATTAAGTTGAGAAATAGTGGAAAGCAGTTGAGTGAGAAAAAAATAAATTAGGCTCGAGAATTATGTCTAGGAAAGAAATTTGGGTGTGGTTCTGGACACAAGAACTTCCTGGAAGCAAATCAATTAGAAGCTATTAGGGTTTTGAGAGAATTGTATAGCCAAAGAACTGTAAGCGCCTGGGTGCTATACGAACCTCCTCTGTGATTTTAAAATCGCGCACTGTAAATGGAGGTGACACATCTGAGGTGTGATCAAGCAACCTGGGGACAGTGGCCAAAGATGAGGGCCACGGTCAACCTCAGCCGGGCCTATTTCTAGGCAGTTTCTGCCCTGTGTTTGGTAAAGCTGCCGCACTGAGGCCAAACATCATTTGCCCGCACATCAGGAGGGGTCCCACAGCGGTAAGGAGGCAGTCCGGACCTGCAGGGTTTCTCTTTGCTCTGGCTGCACATGACCCCAGACCTGTGTAAGGCTTCTGATGATGCCACTGGCCTGCAACAGGCGTGGCCTCAGGGGAGCTGGTCTCGTCCATCTGGCAGCTGTCTCTCACCCCCAGCCCCTGCCCCTCCAAGCCTAGGAGTTTTATGAGGGTTCCCTGAGGCTCTCTTCTCTTTTTCTTTCCTTTCTTTATAAAAAATTTTTAAGCAGCTTTATTGAGCAATAATTCACATATCATAATTCACCCATTTAAAGTATACATCATCATCATCGAGCTGAAATTGTTCACTGAACTAATTTAGGGTCTATGACATACATAGTTCTGTTTGTTATTTCCCTAAATGGCCTTTGAAAACCACTTTTCCTACTTATCCTTGTCGTCGATAGTGGCAGCAGCAACAGTAATGATTTATCGAGCACTCAGTATGTCATGGGCCAAGGATGGCAAATGGTATTTAGGGAATGATATTTATATGTTTTAAATTTTCTGTGCTCTAGTTAGGACAAAAATTAAACTGATGTAATCTATTGAGAATTCCTTAATAAACAAGTACATGATTGATTACAAATAAATGAATCATTCATAATCATTGATTATAACTCAAATGTGTGATTATAGATAATGCTAAATTCTATAAAGGAAATTAAGAAGGTGAAGTAAATGAGGACAAGAGGGAGGAAACCACTCAAAGTAGCCTGGGAAGAATTATCCAAGGAGAATTTATCATTTAACCATTTGTTGCAATAAAATTGATTAGTAAGATTTTAAAAAAACATCTTACATCTAAATCTTTTCATTTCTTATTTGGGCAATATTGCAGTGATGACATGAAATCAAGCAGGCAAATCGGTGTTCAATTGTTTTGCATTTCTGGAGAAAAGACTTCTGCTGTCATGACTAGGTAGACCAACATGCTCTGGGTAAGCTGGTCATTCCCCTGGGACAGGCGGAAGTCGTTAGTGCTGTTCACAAGTATTTCCATCAGAAACGTGGTAGAATTGTACTTCGCTGCTCTTTGAAGTTAGGTGTGGCTGTGTGATTTGCCTTGGCCAATGAGATGTGAGCAGGAGAGATGTGTGTCACGTCCGGAATGAAGCTTCAAGAACAAGTATGCAATTCCTGGGGTTCCCCTCCCACCCCCATGGGAACATGGAAGCCGTCGTTGGCCTGGCTCCCTCTGCCAGCCTGCTTTGGACCTGCAGTGTGAGTGAGCTGGCAACCTGTGTTGTGCTGGGCCGCTGGGAATCTGCAGTTGCTGAGCTTATTCTATCTGATTCAGTATGTGAGTCTCGGGATACGGTCACTTTATAAGATCAAGATAAACTGGTCCTTTCTAGCCGTCTCCTCCCCACATCCTCACAAGTCTCCAATCTGCAGAGCCTGCCTGACTATGTCCTTACCTGGGGGCATTCGCCTGTCCCTGTGTGAAGGAGCCATGCACAGCAGCTCTCTGGGCCTGTAGCGTCCCCCTGCCGTGGAGGGGGCTGCTTCTCACCTCTGGTGTAGCTCCTCTTACACATAGACTTTGAGTCTCGGTGCCTTTTGGATGGTGGTGTTGCTAGGACCAGTAGCATTTGCCCTGGCACAGAAACCGAGTGCCTGAGCCAGCTCACCCCTCTCTTTTCACTTTCAAGCAACTTTCCATCTTCTCCTCCCCACCCATTAATGGACACCCCTCCCAGTGGCTGAACTCCCCTGTTCCATCCTCTTCTAGATAGACTCTCCCCATGCTGGGTCTCAGGACTCTTTTGAAGGTCTGTGTCTCATCCGCACCGTCTCGCTGACCTGGAGCATGACTCGGGCATGGCCCTCTTCTTCTGCATCAGCAGTGGGGTGCCCACCTCACCAGTGTCCCCTGAGTATCTGACTTTTTGTCCTCCCTTTTCATTCTTACCAGCCACTTCCTAGGGGTTTAGTAATCAGGTTACTAACGTCTGGACAGCTGAGCTGTTCCTCTGTGTGGATGTGTATCTAGCACTCTCCCGGGGCTGGTATAGGAAAATTTAAAAAGTAAAATGTATAATTCTTGAATACAAAATGCTTGCACCCTAGTTAAAGAACTTGTATGTATGAAATAATGTGTGAATGAAAGAGTATTATATTTGAGCATTACATATATTGCAGTAGTTTAGATGGGAACCAGCGGCCTCCAAACTTCAAATCCAAACTTCATGGAACAAATCCCTTTATTAAAAGGATTTGTTCTGTAAAATTTGGATTCATTCAAAAAGCCACACTCAAGGATCCAGAGGCCACATGTGGCCCCAAGGCCGTAGGTTCCCCACCCCTTGGGGTGTTGAAGGAAAAGATCATTGCATTCTCTTCCTCATCCTCTGGGATGTGAGGGAACAATAGTAAAACAGTAAGTAGAAGGTGAAAGCCACTGATTAGATTTCAGCAGAAATATGGAAATGGGACATTTTTGCTTCATTGGACGACAGAATCTGTACTGAGATGAACCTCCCAAGCCCACATGCGGATACAGACACGCCAAGCGTTTAGTGAAGTTGTTTATTCGAGTTTCTCTAAAAAGCACACAAGTGAAAAATGGAAAGCTTGGCAAAATCAATCATTTAAATCCACATCCTTGATCTGCAATGTAAACGTAGAGAGAACCTTTTAAAGCTCCAGGGACTATGGAAATGACAGGCTGGGCATCGGGATGCTTCAGCTGCAAGGCAAAGCCCACCAGCTTTGTCAGCCTCCTGTGGCTACCCACAAACATTCCAGAAAATGGCCTCTCTTCTAAGCATACGCAGCTTTTGGAGCAAGCCCTCTTCAGGGAGTCCCACAGCATCACGCAGCGAAACTCCTCCCCACGGTTTGGTTGTTGTCTAAAACAGCATTCCAAAGAGGAATTTCCGTCTTTCTTTTTTGCAAATGTAAAAGTTTGTGTGTGTTGTGTTGCTCGTTAGCAACAACCAGCAAAGCTTATGGGAAAAGAAAGTGTCTCCAAAGAGGAGAAAGAAAACTATGAGAAAAAGCAGCTGTCATCACACGCCTCGCCTTTCTGAGCCATGAATTTATTTGTAGATTTCTCCAGAATGACTCCCTTCCCTGTCCCTTTTCTACTCACTCACGGGAGGACAAAAGGTCAGCAGTTTCTGCGAACACATCCTGCGTTTTGACTTGGGCTTTCGTACAAGGAGCTGAGATAGGGAATTCGAGTTCATTGTCCTTTACCAGCAGGGCCATCTGTATCCACTTCAGCCCGGGCGGCATTTGCCCCTGCCCCTTTCTCCTCTTGTTTCCCGAGCCTCCTGGCCCCCTTCTCCTCCTGTTTCCCGAGCCTCCGTGCTCCGCCCTAGCTGCACAAGCTGTGCTGCCCAGGCTGTCGTGCGCTGGATGTGACTTTGGCTGATCCGGATGCTGCTACCCGATCTCATCCCCTGCCCTGGTCTAGGCTCCGTCTCTGATTATCCTAGCCCCTGAAATCTCCCACAGAACCCCTCTTATCAGATCTCTATTCTCCTGCACACTCCAGGATTCTGTTTTTGTCCAGTTTCTGTGTCTATGTGTCCAGCTTCCATCCCTTTCCTTGGTAATTCCTGCCAAATGCATGGCTTCCCCACCGCCTGGTGGTGACCCTCTCTTCTGAGCCCAAGTCCTGCACTTCCAGCTTCCAGCAACTGCCCTGATACCTTCTTCTGGGCATCCCCTGGCCCTTCATCTAGAGTATGTCCCAAACCCACCTTCTCTCCTCTGACTCCCATGCTCCTATTGCCCCTTGTTCCGGTCTCAGGGCCTTTGCCCCTTGGCCTCCTCTTCCTAGGAGGCATCCTCCCCTAACCCCCAACCACATTCTATGCATGGTTGTAGCCTCCTCATCCTTCTGGGCTCAGCATAATGTCACCTGCAGGGACAACCTACCCCAGACCACCTGTCTCAGTAGGTCTGTGCTCTTTCATGTCACCTTGTGCACTTCCATCATGGAAATTTTATTTTATTTTTTCCCTTGAGGCTCAGGACCCTTCATTAGCAGAACTTACAGCAAGGTAGAAAGTCGGTTTCTCTCACGGGCTAGTTCCCACTGGGTGGCAGAGGCTCCCTGGAGTGCCTTTTCCTCAAATTATTCGTCATCCTGTACCCAAGTGTCCTGATCTGTTACTATTTTCTGCCATAGGTGCAGGGGGAGAGAGTGGGGCACGTATACTTTTTTATTTCATCAGCATGTAGTTATTGTGCACTTACTGTATGCCAGATGCTTTGCTGATCGCTGGGGAAATGGGTCCAACAGAAAAAGAAATGATTTGGCTTCACAGGCTTGTGAGGAAGGCAGACAATTACAAAAGGATGAAGAGTCTTATGACAGGGAAAGTACATAGCACTTTGGAAATAGGTAATTGAAAAGAAAGGGGAAAACTTAACCCCAAAAGGTGGTATGATGATTATTGTCCTCAGTCATGGTGGGAGTATCTACACCACAGAAATTGGCATCTGCTATAAATCAAACATTTTTCTTCCCCAAAGAGCTGGTTGTTAAACATTTACCAGCACACCACTGGATGTGCGATACTACATATTCTTCAAAAATTCACAAAATGTGCTCAGATTTTTATGAAGAAGTAAATCCAGTGGATCTGAACTCCTAGTGGCCTAGGAATCATTTGGGAGGTAGGGTTTGTTAAAAGAGGTTTGTGTTTAGTAGGTCTGGTCTGAGGGAAGAAATGTTCATTTTTATAAAGATCCAAAGTGAAATGAGAATACACTTTAGATATACTCAAACTTTTCAAGTGAGTATGTCCTTCCTCCCTCCCTTCCTCCTACGTCCAGGCTCCACCTGACCCAATTAAATCAGGACCCTAATCAAGGAATTAGCAACATGTGCCCAACTGTGTTTTACAATTGTTATGGGCAAGTGACTTCTCTGTGACTCCTGTTGTCCCCCCTTCCCTTTTTGAACTTGAGAGTCTATTTTGCAATTATTTATCTCGGTGTGATCATTATATGTTGCACATATGGGCAGACAACACTGGGCTCCAGTTTCCAAGTCTTCAGACTGGGAGGAACTGTACTTGAAGAATCAAACCCGATTAGCCTCATCTGCACCGGGCCCTGATTTAGAAATGTGATCCTCGATAGCCGGTCTTCATTGTTGCTGCAATGAGATGAGGCTCTTGGGGGTTGTGGAAGAGGGTGAGTGTATGCTGCATGTGGGAGGAATATAAATAATTAGTGGCTAGTGGCTGCGCTGCAGTAGATTAAAGATGGTCACAAATTCTTTGATACCTCTCCCACTAAAAGGTGGGATTCATTTCCCCTCCCCATGATTCTGAGTCTCCTGACGGCTTTTACCAAGAGAATGGCAGACAGAACAACACTGGGCCAGTGTGAGCTTAATATTTAAAAGAAATGGCTGTTTCTATCAGTTTTTTTTTTTGTTTTTGTTTTTGTTTTGAGACAGAATCTTGCTCTTTTTCCCCGGCTAGAGTGCAGTGGTGTCAGTCCTCATAGCTCACTGTAAACTCCAACTTCTGGGCTCAAGTGATCACCTTGCCTTGGCCTCCCAAGCAACTGGGACTACAGGCACCCACCACCATGCCCAGCTAATTTTTCTATTTTTTGTAGAGACAGGGTCTTGCTCTTGCTCAGACTGGTCTTGAACTCCTGGCCTCAAGCAATCCTCCTGCCTTGGCCTACCAGAATGCTAGAATTCCAGGAGTGAGCCACCCTCTATCAGTTTTTTGAACCCTGCGCTACCAAGTAAGAAGTCTGCCATATATGAAGATTGCGTAGATATTCCCTGAGACACGAAGTGAGGGGGACCAGGTGATCCCAGATTCCCCTTCTTGTTAACAAGGAACCAAGCATGCAAACAAAGCCATCTTGGATTCTCCAGACCAGGCCAGCTGCCAGCTAAATACCACCAAGTGAGCTCAGTTGGCACCACATGGAGCAGAAGAATCACCTGGGTAAGGCTTGCTTACATTTCTGTCACTCAAAATTGTGAGGTCTAATAAAATGGCTGTTTGCAGCTTTTTTTTTTTTTTTTTTTTTTTTTTAGTTTCTTACACAGCAGTAGATAATCAGAACTCTTCCCCAAGTGATTCTAAAGTGTGGCTGTTTGGAAGTAGTTTCACCTGGGTAGCCATGAGGATTTCCCCCCCCCCCACCTAGCCCCTTATCCACACATTACCCAACCATTTTCTTCATTTTCTACCTAAGTAAACTATTTTACAGGCCAAAGACATCTCATGCATTTGGAAGAAATAATGCATTCCCCCATTTAGCATTCAGTAGTATTGTTGACTTTGAGACCAAGCTATGGACCAGGAGTCAGGAAACCTTGACTTTAGTCCCAGCTTTGACACCACTACCTCTGTGACCTTGGGCAAGTCACATATCTTTTCCCAGTCTTATTTTTGACATTTGTAAAATGTGAAAGTTAGATTACTTTGTCTGTAAGGTCCCTTTCACTTGTGGGATTTTGTGACAGTCAGTGTAATGATGTGTTGAATGGTAACTATCAATGGGGAGAAATTATTTTAACAGAAAACATGCGACTCATCAATCTCCTCTTTGTTACCACTGAGTCAGTCTAGATTTATACTCCCCACCCGGGGGTGAAAAGCTTTGTGTCTGCATCACTAGTAACTTCCTCAGGCACTTAACTTCCTGAGTATGGATGCCTGTTTTAAATGCACAAAGCTCAAGAAGAAAAAAAAATAAAGCTCAACATCCATTTTTCATTCCATAAAATTCAGTAGAGGCTTTGTGTTCAATGTGATTATGCCACGCAAGTGATGTTCAATGCTGTGGGCTGTTCTGGTGGAATGAGAGAGAGAGTAATGGAATTCATGACATGTGAATCTGGATTTACAATTCGACAACAAATCCCTCTCTGAGTCTTCAGAATGTATCCACCTCGCCTTAGTGACAATGTTAGATGCAGAAAGAAAGCATTCTTTGTGTGGAAAGCTGAAATATGCTCCATCCTAGGACTTTAAATATAGTTGCTCATTCCCTCGAGCTCTGGATAAGCCCCACTGACCTTTCCCAAAGTATTCTTTCCCGGCCTCCGTTATATAATGGAGGGCCTAACCCACTGCTGGTAACAATACACATTATACATTACAGTGTCTTGAAAGTGGAAAAGTGGTAGCTCTAGCAAATAGGAGTTGTTTTTTCAATGCTTTTATTTTTAAAATTTAAATATAACCTTGTGTTCTCATGTTCCTGGTAGTTAAAAGTCAAGCTCTTTACATGCCACAGGAAATCATTAAAAGAACTGTCCTTCTCCTCCATAAATCAGACCAAAAGAATTCCCCAGTGAGAATATTTCTCTCATCTTTTGCTCAGCACAAAAAGCAGCAGTACAAAACATGAACTGCATGGTGTTTGCTACCCTTGGGTGGCAGCTGCTAGCAGGCAGCATTGCCATTTGTATTCAAGGGATCTTTTATTCCCAGCTGCATGAGCCAAGCCACAGGGCTTGCAAGAATGCTTGGGATGCTTCCTGTGGACTTAGGACACAAAGAATCTGTGGTATGGTTCTGAAATAGGGACCACTAAAGAGAGAAGAGCTGGAAGGGACATTTATTATGCTGATAGGGACATTGTTATTCATGTATGGAGTATATGTAGAAGATGGCGTGTGTGTGTGTATATGAGGATACGTACATGCTAACTTTTAAATCTTTTTTTTTTTGAGACAATTGAGGTTATTGTCTTCAGTATATAACTCAGAAGAGCGTCAGAATAACTCAATGGGCAATGAGCCATCATACCTGCGGTTGGCCAAGTTCAACGAGGAAATTGCAGAATTGGAGAAGGAGCCTGTGTTTTTCTTATTAATGGTTAAGCCATTGCCCCCGATAAGAGATTTTCAAAGTTTGCAAATAGGAATCTGGTCATTCAAGCTGGAAATCCTTCCAAAATAGACTCCCTGTTTCACTCAGTATTGAGCAATTTTAGTATGCCAGGGGCTCTCAGAGAAATTGTTTTCCATAAAACATTCAAATTTATATGTTTCCAACTCATTCTCTGTCTTCCCAAAAGGCTGTGGAAAAGTCACTCGCAATACCACTTGCTACAGAAAGGGAAAGGTTTGAGACATTTTTGTTTACATCAAAGCCAGGGAAACCATCACATTCCCTGAAGGTCTTTGAATTGATTAATGTTTGCATTGATAGCACATCTTTCTTAACCAAGGTTGCAGTAAAGAAGTGAACTTGAGTTTATAGTTCATGGTCCTTAACTGAAACATCATAGATTTGGGTCTACAGAAATATAGTTGGTAATAAAAAGAAGACCTTGAATTTCACACCACAAGTCAACAATAGACTCTCCTTAGTCATTTTTCCCCTTATCTACTTTTTCTAAATTATAGATGGGCTTGTGAGCAGTTTAGGGTAATGGGGACTCTAAGCATAGATCAATTTCCTTAATCCCATGTAACTAACAAATAGAGGTTATATGCAAGTAGGAGCTTTTTTAGGTGTCAGGACAGAGTTCTTGGTGCTATCACTCATGTGGAGAGGAGGTTTGCCTTTAGAGGCTCCTACTTTGTGAGGGTGCCATGGAGCTGTGTGACCAATTAATAAATAAGGCTTGTACGGTTACTGCATTGCTTCCTTTCCAGCCCTGGAGACTGTAAGCAAAGGAAGATATTTCCTTATTTAATTTTATAATGCTGCTAAATTAAACAACCTCTTTTGATTTAGAGAATTAAAAGAAGACAAGGTATAGCAGAAAATCTTGAAATTAAGATCCACTTACTGCACTGTTGTTCAGATTGATCCAGTTCTTACTGATGCAATATTGAAAAGACAGAGAATGGCAGAAATGCTGCCTTTGGTGATGGTTTGGCTTCAATGGATCAAATCCAGCTCCATTTCCGGCCTGACCACATGCACATAAATGATGCCTAATGTGTGACTCCCCTGGCAGGACTTGCAATTTACAAGATCGATCTTTCTTTCCTCTGAAGAGCTGTTAAATGTGATTAATTCAAATGAAACTCAGAAAAATTCCCTTTTCCTTTTGCAAACAGAGAGAAGAATTCACAATGATCTGGAGCACAAAATCATCGTCATGAGGTTATTCCCCTGCTTTGACCTTCACCAAATGGTGAGTTGATTAACTTTTCCTAGTATGAAACATGAGGACCAAAGCCTGAAACTCAAACGTAAAGATACCGGAGGCCCATGTTAATGGTTAACTTCATGATTTCTACACCAAACACAGGGCTTACTTTTAAGCATCCACAAAAATGTTTTTTATTGACATGGGAAACCTAAAAATAACCATAGCCTTGAAAACTTAGATCACTAAGCCTGGTCAGGACACTGACCAAACTACAGCTTCTGGAAGAAATAGAATTTTGTCTGCCCAGTGTGCTGGGCGTATGGATAGGGCTGAGAAAGCAGGCACGTCTAAAGTCTTCATGTCTGGAGTTCAATCCTGGGTGCCAGATATGAAAGTCTCCTGGCCATTTCTGTTGTTGGCTTTTGCATTAATGAATAGACAATTCACAACAAATGGTATAAAATGGCTCTTAAATGTATGAAAATTGTCCACACCCACTCATAGAGGAATATGATTAAAATAACACTGAGAAACCATTTCTTGCCTATCAGATTAGCAAAAATTAATGCAGCTTACAACACATTCTGTTGGTGAAGCTCTGTATGTATCTGGTAAGAAATGAAGGTGGTACAACCTTTCTAGAGTGACATTGAGCAATACTTTACAAATGTAAGTACGCATTTACTGATTGACCCAGAAATTCCATTTTAGAAATCTAACCTAAAATACACTTCCAGTGATATGACAGTACCTATGCACAAGGTTGTTTATTTAAGCATCATTTGTAATTGCAAAATATTGGAAACAATCTATATGCCTATACATAGAAGAATTGAATAGACCATGGTTCATCTACATATGAAGTACTATATATCTGTAACAAAAGGAATAAGGAAAGTCTCTATGAAATGATAGGTAGTGATTTTCCAGGATATATTTTAAGTGGAAAACAAGGAAAATGAAAAGAATATAGTATGCTACTCTTCATGTAAGAAAAATTGGGATATTAAGAGCAAATATATATATCTGCTCATTTGTACATAAGTAATACAGAAAGAGTAAACCAGAAGGTATTGAGGTTGGTTACCTACAGGGAATGGGTGAAAACAGGGTGGAAAGAATGGGGAATGGCCAGAACTATGGGAACCTTTCACATAATCCCCTCCTTCTCCCTTAGTAATTAATTAAATTCAACCAGGATGCGGGGGGAGCCCAAAATAGAACACAATAGTGATAAAAGAACTAATCCAAATAACATTGGAAAATAGTATTTTGACTTTTTACTAGAGCACTAAAGACCACTATACACACAAAATTATAAAAAGAACTGTATATAAATATTGTCATCTAGTTAGTAAATGTGTTTCTCATGAGGATGTGGTATAGAAATACTGAAACTGTGTGTCTACTAACATTGAACACATAAATAAAAACATTGTGAATAGTGAGAGCCACATTTCTCAAGTAGAAGAAAGAAGTTACAAATAAGGAAGAGAGAGGAAGCTAAAATAAACCCTGTGGTGTTAGAACAGGAGGTGTTAGCATAAACTCATGGTTTTTATTATATGGATGGATAAAAAAGTAAATATAGATATGTTTAATATACATGCACATGTTTCCTATAAATGACATCCCAGTATCAGTGAGCACATCTAGCATCTATACCTTGATTCCTAAATGCCATTCTCCAATAAAAGGAGCCAGCGTCCCTTTAGAATTGGTTGACTCCAAGATTGAGCCAGGGAAATGTAAGATTGGTCTGGAACATCTCGTGGTGCCAGAAAGTTAGGAAGTATTCAAAACTGATGGGGACATGTTGAAGGATATAAGAAACTTGAAAGATCTCCACATGGTGAAAACTGGGATGATTTGAACAATAAAATAGTAACAATGGATTGTACTCCATAGAATAAAATATATATGAGTCTAGTTTGATATAAATAATTGAATGAGTAATTAAGAGGGTGGAGAAAGGACAACTCTTCCTTACAGTAGGATTCTGATTAATAAATGTAGAAGAAATGGTGTAAATAAAAATTACTCTTAAGCAAACAGCAATAACTATTCAGGCAAGAACCATCACTGGGCACTAAAATTAGCAAAAGTATAAGAAACAGGATTATTTGCATAGTCTCAAATTTTCTCTCCTAAAGATTACAAAGGGAAAAATAATGACTTTATGGTGGAAAAACCTGGCATACACCACCTTACCCAAGTCATCAAAGTTAACACACCCATAATAAAATGTGTACATATTGAATATCCCTTGATATGGGACACTGAGGAATGCACAACACAGCCTCTATGGTATTCTTGCCGAAAAAAAGTACAATTATGGGAAATTATTAGTCAAACAAAATTGAGGGACATTCAACAGAATAACTGGCCAATATACTGGCTTCAAAAGTATCACAGTAATAAAAGACAAAAAAGACTAAGTAACTGCCACAAATTAGAGAAGACTTAGGAGACGTGACAACTGAACACAATGTGGATCTTGGATTGGATCCTGGGCCAGTGAAAACATACATGAGTGGAAACACTGGTGAAATTCTTCTAACGGGGTATATGCATTAGTTAGTACTATTGCATCAATGTTAATTTCCTGGTTTTGATCATTGTTTATTAAGATGTTAGGAAAACTGGGTGAAGGATGTCAAGGGTCTTTAAATGTTTTTCACAACTTTTTTGTAAGTCTAGAAATTATTTCAAAATTTAAAAATTAAAAGGAAATAGCAATAAAGAGGAACAAAGGGAAAAACAAACATTTGCTTTTTATTAAAAACCTTAAGTGGCCAAGTCTTGAATTTTTACAACTAAAAAAGGCACCAACTGCATATAGTCATGTTTACTTTAACCTAAACCATATTCAAAACTGCTCATACTAAATGGTGGTAAGTAGAGGCTGGGAAAGGGAGAGGGGGGAGAAGATAGGGAGAGGTTGGCTAACAGACACACAATGACAGCTAAAAATGAGGAGTAAGTTCCAGTGTTCTATAGCACTGGAGGGTGACTAACAATGATTTATTCTATATTTTCAAATAGCTAGAAGAGAGGATTTTGAATATTTCCAACACAAATGATAAATGTTTGCAGTGACAGATATGCTAATTCTTCTGATTTGATCATTATACATTATATACTAGTATCAAAATATACTGTACTCCATAAATATGTGCAATTATTATGTAACAATTTTAAAAAAAAACTATACTAAGAGGTTGCTCTTAAGAATGACCCTAACAGATTGACTAGTTTTTCCTCATCTGGCAAAACACAGCTAGAAATAAGAGATAAGTCAAGGAGACATTTTGTGCATATGTCTCAAATTCTATGCACACAAGTCCCATGCTTTACTCCAAGGAGATGTCCTCAGTCTTTATGCAGAGTCTGTTCATTTGCACTGCATGCGTACCTCTGTCAAGGTTGGCTTTGGTTTTCTAGCTCAACACAGATAAAAAGAGAGCAGTCCTGCATCACACCACTGTGGAGGCAGGTCCACTGTAAGCAATCCCTGTAACGTGTTCACCAGGTTATAAGGTTTCATAAAATTTGCAAAGGTAAGATATTTGAACCACAATTGGTCCAGACTTCCTGTTGTCACCCTGACTTGCCCTTCAGCACACCTCACCTCATGTCAGATAGCATCAAAGAGGCTGGAGGTATTTTTGAGCTCCAGCTAAGTAGAAGTCAATTAGGGTTTATTGGGATATATTTGTATATAGAAACACTTTTTGTATATAATCACTTTTGTGTGTTGTTAAATCATTGCTAGCTTAACCAGAGTTCTCCCTTCCAGGAATACTCCCACTGTCCAATTTGGTATCTAATTTTGTATTCTTTTTCTTAAAGAGTCCCCTGCCCCCGTAACCAACAGTTGTATGAGCTTCAGGCCCCTAAAATTTTAAATCTACCCTTGGCATTACACTAATTACATTACACCAATTACAGTCATGTTTGAGGAAAGAGCTAGTTAGAAATGTTATAACAAGGAATTAAGAAGGAAAAAAAGCCCTCTATCTTAATATACATAAAAGACCAAAAAGCAAAGTGCTCTGGATCTATTTAGTGTGTGGATTAAGATCTAACTTCAGTAGATCCTAAGATCATCATTGTATTTTGAAGCATATGTGATAATTGGCGTTAGTTTTAATCATCTTGAGTCATGAAGAGAAGCTTAAACCGTGTTACTATGTTAAAACTACAGAGAAGTATATAGTCTACTTTAGGAAGATTTTTTTAAAAATGTTTAAAATAAAAATGTTGGTCCTTACATATCTGAATCTTCAATGATCCAGAAAACATACCTAAGAACAATTAATTATCCAAGGGTTTAGCTGGCCTGGGTTTTACTCCGATTTGGTTAGGTAAAGTTGGAATGGTGGTTTATGACTCTTATTCTAAAAATCAGATTAATGTGTTTCACCAATCACTTGAATCAGACTTCCCTTGACCATAACCTGATTAGTTCCTGCATGCATTTTTGCCACATTTCTCAAAGAACCGTTACCAGTGAAGTAGGCCATTCTGAGAAAGTGCAGGAGAACTAAGATTTTTGCAAAAAGATGCTTTGTGGAGGCAAACAGTGTCAAGGATGGACCACAGAGCCAAACAGACACACTTGTTAATTTGTTTACACATATACACACACATGCGCATGCACAGAGAGAGGAAACAATTGTTAATGTTTATTATCGAGTACTTACAAAGTGTCAAGCACTATGCAAAATATTATTTCATAGGATACTTCTGTCTGATTTAACCAACGTAATGACTCGATAAAGTATATATTTATTCATCCCAATTCTTCAAATGAAGAAATTAAGGCCCAGAAGGGTTAAGTAATTTGTCCAAGGTCAGAGAGCCTCTCAACCCTGGCACTATTAACACTGTCGGCTGTATAATCCTTTGTTGTAAGGGATGTCCTGTACATTTTAGATTTAGAGCATCTTTGGTCTCTACCCACTTGATACCAGTTGTGCCAACCAAAAATATCTTCAGATATTGCCAAATTTGCCCTGGGGGTGGGGAGGTGGGGAATCTTTGATTGAGAACCATGTTTACCAGCAGGCATGGAATCACTGCTACAAATGCAACATCTAGTCTTGCTCTTTCTGCCACTGAGCTTCCTCTCCACTCTGCCTGTTGCAGACACGGTTGTGTCCTCAGTACCAGGCTGGCCTTGCCTACCTTTCCACAGCCCACAACAGGACATGGGGAGACTTTTGGGCCCTCCCCACATTCCCAGACCCTGACACTTACAGCAAGCAATTGCTGGGCCACTTCTTCTGGAGAACTTCGTGTCCTACCAGAGGTCTGTAGAGGTTTGTGTCTATTCTTATGCTTTCCCTCAGTTAGGTCCAAATTTGACTCGACTTAGCATCATTCCTTAGAGACTGAGGTTTGAGTTGAAACTGTATCCTAGTTTCATTGAAGAAAGTCAGCTTTTTTATTTGTCTATTTTCCATCCTATTAAAATTTTATTTGCCTTTAGGGAATGGAGTTGAACCAAAAAAACCTCTATTCTGTGACCTCTACTAGGGGCCCTGATCCAATTTTACTTCCTGTGTCATGAAACTATGAGAGATGGGGAGAGACAGAGAAGATATAGGCGTCTAATTGAAAGCCAATATGCTTAGAGCTTTAACATTAGCTAACCCTTCTCCTATATTGATGTTAGAATGAAGCTCAGAAAAAGTGCATAGAGCTCTTCTGAAAACTATGTAATTTCAGAAAAATACATAAAAAAATCTTGTGGGAATAATAGAAGATAATGATGTAAAATTACTTTGAAAATTGCCATAAATACACAGTGACATTAAATGTGCTTGATAATTATATACTATTTCAGGACATAATTAATCTTTCCTATCTCTCTCCACTCAGACGAATACACAAACATGCTCCCTTTTTTATCCGAGCACCTAAAAAGTCAAGGTTCTTAAGGATCTGTCCCATGGGAGGCTTGTTGTCCTCTATTTGTGCATGCGCTCGTAACTTCCCACTGTCAGGCAGCTCATGGGGAGTGCCAGAGGCCATGGTGTCAGAATCGTTTTATTTAGCTGGTTCTGTGAAGCACATTCAATGCTTCTCATATATTTAGATATCTGAAAGGCATTTGTGAGTGATGGTGACTTTAACAATTCTGATACTAGGCTGGGTGTGGTGGCTCACGCCTGTAATCCTAGCACTCTGGGAGGCCGAGGTGGAAGGATCGCTAGAGGTCAGGAGTTCGAGACCAGCCTGAGCAAGAGCAAGACCCCGTCTCTACTAAAAATAGAAAGAAATTAGCTGGACAACTTAAAATATATAGAAAAAATTAGCCGGGCATGGTGGTGCATGCCTGTAGTCCTAGCTACTTGGGAGGCTGAGGCAGGAGGATCGCTTAAGCCCAGGAGTTTGAGGTTGCTGTGAGCTAGGCTGATGCCACGACACTCTAGCCTGGGCAACAGAGTGAGAGTCTGTCTCAAAAAAAAAAAAAAAAAAACAATTCTGATATTAGTAGAAAGTGCTTAGTGAGTTCTTGTGTGAGGGATTCAGACCTAGGTCAGGGATTCCTTTCTCCTCCTCTTCCCTCTCTTATCCTTTCTCCTCTTCCCTCCTTTCCTTTCTCCTCTCTCCTTTCATTTGCATGCTCTCACTCTCTCTGTCTCACACACACGCACTCACTCCTACCCCTGTTTTTTCAAAGGCCTATCAAGGGTTTTAAATTCCATACCTTGAGAAGTAATCATCTTAGTAATTGCCTGGTATAGTGCTAATTAAGTTAGACATCCAGAGGGAAGGTTAAATCTTGAGCCTAAATGGCCTTTTAAATTTTTCTCTCTCTGATTTCACTCTGGCAAACTTCTAGAAAGGCTCTGCCTTTGCTTGCCTCTAGGTTTACTATCTTCTAATTGGTAAATATTTATCCCCCCCCCAATATTAATATAAGCTCCTCAGGGCAGGAGCTATGCCTTTTAAATTCATACTATTCTAATGATTGCTTAGGAAATATTTGTTGGCATATCTGACATGTTGACTCTCCCAGGTCACCTAGCTTCCACAGCTTGTAGCTAGACCTTGCTGGTAACTTCCTCCTCCTCTGGGGTAGCCTTTTTCAGGGCATCTATAGGCCAGACCTCTTTAGTGTACCCATTTTGGTACAAAATATGTTGAAACTTTATGTTCCACCTCAGAAGATAGCAAGAAAACCAACAAAGTAACACATCATTTTGTCAAGAAGCCATGGAGTATAAAATAGGAGAATTCAGCAAGGTCTAGCCTTGTGCCCTGATGTTTTCCGAGCTCAGACTCCTGGTGTAGGAATCACTGCATGACTCTGGCTTCCCCATCCTTGAGGTTGTGAAGGCATCAGGATGGGAATGGCCCCGTCGGATTCCATCTCATGTTCATTACCCCTGGGCTTCTCCCCCTTCTCCTATCCTGGGCCCAGGACACACACATAGTTCTAAGAAATAAAACATGTTTGTTCTCTTTCAACCAGGCTTTCCCAATCTAATGTATCAGAGATATTCAAAAGTTTGAACAAAGGTTTTTCTTTCTCTGATTTTGTTTTATCACAGGCGAGTCTGCTAAGGAAAACAGCACATACTAGCAAGGAGAACTTGAAAAAGTCTAAGATATATAGATGTCTTATTTCTGCCCCCCAAATCTTTCTATTTATATTCTCTGAGTGTCAAAATGGATGTGACTCAGCTGTGATACACCAAAAGATTAGGCAGCATGTAATTCAACCCTCGCTCGCTCTCTCTCAGCATATGGCAAGGTTTACAGCTGCCAAAAACTGCACAGACTCTTGCCTCCAAATACGAGTGAACAAAAAAACTCATGAGGCCAAAGGCTGACATCCACCAGCCTGCACTGGATATGTACTTTCTCTGGGCCTGACCTGGCTGAAGGTCCAGACAACTTACAGAACCAGGAATTGGTCTTCCAGTGTGGGCTCCACGCCACGCCCTTCTCTCTGAAAACTTCCTCCCTACAGCCTCTGTCCCCGTCTTCCAAGAGACACTGTACAAAAGATCTCTCCAAGTCCCTTTGAAGCAACCTCCCCTTTAAAAAATAAACAGGGAAATGTTTCCTCAGCATTTGTCAGAAATGCCAGAACTGGGCTTATCTCCCACTAACACAGAAGTAACAAAGATGATTCCTTTTCATAGAGAAAACTGTGTGTGTACATTTGGGGTGGGGGTGGAGGGAATGAATTATCCCCTTCAAGTTGTGAGTTTTTGGCTAACAGAATGATTTTTTCCTAGTGAGAGCTGGCTCCACTGACAAGAGGCTTAATGATAATTTTGTGGCTGTCAGGCTCTGAGATTAGTTCCTGAACTTCCCCTCTGGAGGACTACCTGAGGCTGGGAAGGGAGGGTGCACGCTGGCACGTGGACGCACCAAGAGCTGTTTGTACAGGGTTGCCAGGATATGAAATTAGAATTAGGCTTCAATTCAATTTTTCCTCTCCTGTTTTCCGTGAACAATCTATAGCAATTCAATTGTTAGCAATATCTACAGTCAATCATTTAGTAAAATGCCAGCCCATGCTTGTGGGCTGATGGAAAGTGGGAGAGAGCAAGGGAATGTGGACTCATGACCCGTCTTTGTTAAGCACTTCGAAGGCTCTTTCTTCCTCCGCTGGAGATGGCACCTGCGAAGTTAAGAGCCCGCTCCTTCTTGACTCTAGTAAGGAGTCACCGAGCCCTACCTCCTTAGAATTTCATTCTTCATATTTCTAAATTGGTTTTCTAAATTGCCATAGCAGGCAGCCCCTGTGCAGCTGCTGGGGTGGAGAGGCATCTGCGTGCTTGAGAGCTCCTGTTGTCAGTGTTAGCGTCTAGAGAACTCGCGTCTTCATCCATTCCCACCTGTCCCAAGATGAATCAACTCCTCAGAGATGTTCTTTTAAGTGGTCCCGCCATCCTGCAATGCACTGTGCTTGAAAACTTATTCAGAAATAATATAATGATCGATTTTGATCAACTGCCTTTTTTACTATTTGTTCAGTGGACCCAGGAAGAAAGTGAGGCTCCGTGGCCATCCAATGGACCATCAACGCCTCGGTGAATCTTGGCATAGGTTTGCTGCCTGCCAAGAGAAACTGGACTATTGTCTAAGGCAGAGAGAGGGTGAATGGTTCCCACTGTAGGTCTTGGCCTGGAAGCATCTCTTTGCTCCGTCCTGGCCTGTGTGGGGGCTGCAGCTGGGCCCCCCACAGAAACCTCAGGCACACCAGCCTCCTGGAGAGTCACAAGCCAGCTTCCCAGGTCTGAAGAGAACACTCCTGCCCCTACCCTGTGGTCATCAAAGCCAGTGTTTGGGGCTGGGTTGAGAGGTCTAGATTCTTCCTCTTTTGTGCCCTCAAAAATGAGTCCCCATGGGCTTCCTAGTCCGTGAGAAGAACAATGAAAGAAAAGCTGCTGAGACAGAGGAGTTTTTATAAACAACCACATCCCCATGATTATAAAGTCCTACAATGTTAAAGCTGGGGCACCAAGTAACCAAATCACCTGGCTTTGCAGGTGAGGCAACTGAGGCCCCAAAGGATTAATGGAGGTGCTTAAAGAAGATTTTTTGATACCTGCTAACACCTTATGAGAGACACAGTATCAAATATAATAGAGAAAAGAATATTTTCCCAAGTAGCATCACCTCCCCAGGTGCTGTTCATCTTGCAGCTTGCACAGAGAAGGCTGTGTAAATGCTCTAGATTGGCATGAAAAGTGCGTACCTAGCACAAGATTGTTCCATGTTGTGACTTTGCATTTACTCATAATTAGCTCAATAAATATTTATTAAACAATTATTCTTATGATAGCTAACAATTCTTGCATGTACTACAGACCAGGTATTTCATACGTATTGTCTCATGTAATCCTCACAGCAGCCCTGTGTGGTAGCTAACGTCACTGTCTCCATTTTACATATAAGGAGGCAAAAGCATCAAGAGGTTTGGTGCTTACCCACTGTCACAGAGCTGAGAAGTGGTGAAGATTCAAGCTCAGGGCGCCTAGCTGCAGGGCCCGTTCTTAACTTCTACGCTGTCTTGCAGAAATCAGTTGTGTGCCTAGCACCGTGCTAGTAGAAGACAGTTTTTAAGAAGTTTACATTTTCTGGGGAAAAAAACCATGCTTTACAGAGCTTTGAGTTGGGGCAGTGGTAGAACAAGGGGCCAGAGGGGTGACTAGGGTGGCTTTCCCTGTGCTCACACTTCTCCTTCCATCTTTGGGAAAATGTGCCCTATGAATGAGGAGAAAGTAGGATAGGCTTGAAGACTGATGACAGACTGCTGCTGCCCGAGGGAGGACACAAGGTAGCAAAGAAGGGAAATACTACGGCCACAGAGGAGGGTGGTCCTTCTCCTTTTGTACACCTGTCTTTGGACGTTGAGACTACCTGTATTGGGTTCTGGATTTCATATTTTTCTGAGTCTGTAGCACATCCAAAGAAAGATGAGTTGGAAGGTTTGGAAGCCATGCAATGTGGTTATCATTTAACTTATCTTTCAGAACAAATTTAGTGAATGTCTTCCATAGATCCTCTAGTGCTCCAGACCTGGTGGGTATTGGCAATGATCAGTAATCAATGGCACTTTCCCTCAGGTACTCTTATGAGGCTCTAGTGAAGGGGATTACAGTGCAGTCAAAATAAAATCTGTGACTGGGGTGAGCACAGGTGCTGAGCCAATCCTGACAGTGTTAAGATGGTTAAGGAGCATTCCCTTACGGGAAAGACTGGGACTCTGCCTGGGAGAAGATAGACATAGGGAAGAAATGATAGTTGACATCCTGGAGGGAAGATCCACCTTGGGAAGGAGGCCAGGAGCCTCTGGTTCCTGGGGGAGCTTGGGCAAGACGGGGTTGGGCATTGGCCACAGATGTTGTACAGGATGTTTCACTCTGGCTGCAAGGAAGTACTGAATGACCTCCCAGGTTCTTGCTTCCCCCAATATCATATAATACTCCATCCCCACATGTGTGGTCCAATGAGGTCAGAGATCCAGGACTCACAAGGAATCCTTTACAGTTTGTAACTCCTTGCATTTCCCATGGTATGGAGTGGAGAAGTGGGATTGGACAGAGGACAGGGGCTGTGGGGAGCAACAGCTCTGCCACACCAGGGTGTGAGGAGAGTGGAGGCACCCGTGTAACTGCAGTGGACCTCCTTATGCTCAGAATCTAATGGATCCCGATATCCTTGCGCCCTTGGAAATCATATAAATTGTGTTCTAGGTTTTTTTTATTTTTTTAAGAGGCAGGATCTTGCTCTTTTGCCCAGGCTAGAGTGCAGCGGCATCATCATAGCTCACCGTAGCCTGGAACTCCAGTGCTGAAATGATCCTCCTGCTGCCTGGGCCTCCCAAAGTGCTGGGACTATAGACACAAGTCACCGCGCCCTAGATTGTATTCTAGACGGGCCTCATCAGCATTGAAACTCCTAATTAGCTTGCTCATTGTGCTGCCTCTTCTGCTCACAGAAACGAGGGTTCTTCTATACACTCCAGTGCACAAGCTCGGATGACAGGTGGAAGTTGTACTTGCTGGATGCAGACACTGGAAATGTACTGTTGCCTGAACATACTGTAAGGGGATAAAACAGTAGGTGATCACGGCGCGGGGGAGAAAGATTTCTCATGCAGAGATTAGGATATATGTGTGTGTGTGTGTGTGTGTGTGTGTGTGTGTGTGTGTGTGTAAAAGTTTATTCCCATCTTCTTAGAAGGAGAGAGAGAGAGGGAGGAGAGAGGGAAAGCAGGGAGATGGCATGGCATCCCAAAGAAAGAGAAGGGGGATTCCAGCCCTGAAGCCAAGCTGCTTATTGATTTTATAGGGACAAAGAGAAAGGAAAAAAAAATAGTGATTGTTGTGAGAAACTGCTGCATCCGCTCCTTTCTTTCTTCTCTTCAACAAGATAACAGAAGCAGGAAGGCTGTTAGAGTCCAATGGTTGGCTCTCTGCCTTTCCTTGGAGAAGGGATTATCACAGGGGATGTGACTGTGCCCTCCATGCGGCTGAGACCTGAAACTCGCACCCTGCTGTTCACTCAGGAACTCTGTAAAAACAGATCCTCAAAAGTAATTTTAATAATGGGACTTGATCAAATTAAAAAGCTTCTGCACAGCTAAAGAAATTATCATGAGAGCAAATAGACAGCCTACAGAATGGGAGAAAATATTCACATGCTATACATATGATAAAGGGCTGATAACTAGAATCTAAATAGAACTCAGAAAAATCAGCAAGAAAAAATCAACAACTTCATTAAAAAGTGGGCAAAGGACATGAAGAGAAACTTTTCAAAAGAAGACACATTGATGGCCAAGAAACATATGAAAAAATGCTCCACATCTCCAGTCATCAAAGAAATACAAATCAAAACCACAATGAGATATCACTTAACTCCACTGAGAATGGCTTTTATCAAAAAGTCCCAAAACAACACATGTTGGTGTGGCTGTAGAGAGATAGGAACACTCATACACTGCTGGTGGGAAACTAGTACAATCTCTATGGAAAGTAATATGGAGATACCTCAAAGAACTAAATGAAGAACTACCATTTGATCCAGTAATCCCACTACTGGGCATCTACCCAAAGTAAAAAAAGACATTCTATAAAAAAGACATATGCACTAGAATGTTTATAGCAGCACAATTCAAAATTGCAAAGATGTGGAAACAACCCAAGTGCCCATCAATACATGAGTGGATTAATAAAATATGGTATATGTATACCATGGAGTACTACTCAGCTATAAGAAACAATGGTGATCTAGCACTTCTTGTGTTTTCCTGGATAGAGCTGGAGCCCATTCTACTAAGTGAAGTATCCCCAGAATCGAAAAACAACCACTACATGTACTTACCATCAAATTGGTATTAACTGATCAACGCCTATGTGCACATATAGTAGTAACATTCATCGGGTGTCAGGCAGGTGGGAAGGGGAGGCGGGGATGGGTATGTTCACACCTAATGGGTGTGGTGCACACTGTTTGCGGGATGGGACACACTTGTAGCTCTGACTCGGGTGGTGCAAAGGCAATATATGTAACCTAAACGTTTGCACCCCTGTAATATTCTGAAATACAAAACAGTATATGCTAAAAAAAAAAAAAAAAGTAATTTTAAGAGAGAAAGATTTACCTCTCTGTTCAGCTGTTTTCAGAAGTTGTGCAAAACAGAACTCTTGCAGGGTGTCTGTTAGTGAGAGAACTCATGGGAGTGATCTCTAACTGTCACTAGGTAATTGCAGGATTAGGTATTTTCCTATTAATTTTGCAAGGCCAACCTTTTCACATACCACAGAACACACCTCAGGCTGTGCCTTAGCTCAGACTGCTCTGTGCAGACTATGCCCTACGTAAGGCCACCAAGCTGAAGAGCCAGGGAGGGCTGGCATCCCACCCACGGCCTACACTCTGGGCATCTAGAGCAGAACTGTATTGAGTTAGAGGCAGGGCTTTTTCCTCATTTGAACCAAGAGGCCCTACCACCAGCTGCAGCCCTGTCTCCCCCTCTCCCCAGCTCTCTAAATCCTACTTGTGTCGGGATCCAAATCTAGTTATGTGCCGCTGTTCCGTTCACCACCCTCAACATCATCATCCGTGCACAATTAGCTGCTCCTCCCTAAGCTTTCTCAGGGCATCTTATTTATAACTTTATTACAATCCCTATCATGGCCTAAATTGTTTTATCATTGCTTTGAGGGCATATAATGCTGGCTTATTCGTTATGCACTAACTTGAAGATACTATTCCCCTCTCTTTCCTGGCTTACTGTTGTCATGAAGAAGCTTCATTCTAATTGCTGTTTCCTTGTAGGTAACATGTCTTTTTCTCTCTGGATGCCTCTAAGATGGTCTCTCCCTCTTTGCTGTTCACAGTTTCACTATGATGCAGTATTTGCAGGTTTCCTTTTGTTTAATCTACTTGGGATTTTTTGGAATTCCTGATGTTTAGAAAATCCTCAGTTATTATTGCTTTGCATATTGCTTCATCATTCCTTCTATTATCTCCTTCTAGATTTCTAATTATATGGTAGACAGTTTCACTTTATTCTCCATATCTTTTTACCTGTTATGAGAATATATCCATTGCTTTGTATCCCTGGGTTGCATTCTGCATAACTTATTTGCCTCCATGATCCAGTCCCCTAGTCTATAGGTAGGGGTGTGTATGTCTGATTCCACATGTTGAATCCGTAAGCTCCTTGAGGTGAGGGACTGCATCTATTTCATCTTGGTTGAGTGTCTGTTACATATCAATGAGTGTTTGCCTAAATGAATTGGTTGGCATGTGTGGGGCAATTGTGAGACTGATCTTCCTGTGCAGTCCAGGGTAGAAATACATGCTGAAATGCAAATTGGTTGTCTGTCAGCAAGGAAAGAGGGACCACGGCTGTTAGGTGCTTACAAGAATGGCATATGGGACCAGTTGGCTTGTCCTGCTCTGCCTATAGTTGAATGATAGGTTAGGGCGAGCAGAAGCATGTGGCAGGTGTGCTTAACAACCACGGCCAAGCCAGGCTCTCTCTTTTTCAAATCAAACTCCTAAATATCATTCCGCTTATTTCACTAAAAGTTGGAACAGGAAATGAAACATAACGCCAAGCTAGAAACTCAGGAAAAAGCCACTTTTGAATTGGGTGCCTCACCCAGTTTGATGTAGGCATAATCTTGACGTTCTCTCTCACTTAGAAATACATGAAGGAAGGTTACCATCAAGAAAGAGGAGTTTAGTAAGTCTCAGGAAGCTTGTTCAGACTAGTTGTGGGATCTCATGCCAGGCACTAGGTAAATGGGACAAGTGTAAGCAAACAAGGTGTGGTGCCTGCCCTTGGAAAGACCTGCTGCTGCTGCTAGTCTTAGCAGCCCGTCTCTCAAATCTCATGGAACAAAGATTCATCTTCACAGGACAGATGTCTGCCCCTCAGTGGCTGTCCCCAGCTGCTGATGGCCACAGTCACGCACACACCGGGTCACAGTCCAGAAGAGATATGCATGACTTCAGAGGGAGTTTCCCGGAGTGTTTTTGGCAAGAGGGAAAGGGCTGGTAGGAAGGGTGAGTCTCTCCCTGTGGCATTCAATGTCTGGCAGTTAGCCACCCTTCAGTGGGAGGTTCTTGAGGAGAAACATGAAAATCGGTCTTCAGGGCAGTTCAGCAAAAGAGCATGTGGTGTCTGCTGCTGATTTGAGATTTCACCCAATGAGAAAGGAATCTCAGCGTACAATGAGTTTTCCCATCCCAGCTTATGTGATTATCAGGATAATCTGCATCTTCTCCTGTCAGTGCTACTATAGAACAGTTCCAAGGCCACAAAGAAAAGAAGGTGGCAGCCATCTGAAATAGAAGGAGGTTCAGTATTCCTTGATCTGAAATCCTGAATGGAGCATGGTGGCTGGCATCTGTAATGGTCCCAAAGGGTGTCATCAAATTCTCCCAATTAAATTAATTTAATTTTATTATTATTAATAAATATGTGTCAAAAAGCATATAGTAGCAGTATCTGGTCGAGCCAAACACTATACCATGACTCCCTACCCCTGGAGGTTAAGAACACTGATGGAAATCCGCCCAAGTAAAACACAAACACACAGCTGGATGGTCCCCAGGTCCCCAGGGAGCCCCCCCAGTTCTTGGGTCAGCATCGAGGAACAGATGGCAACACCAGTAGGTCACATTCTGATTTCCTCTGCCTAGAAATCTGCTGCTTTATCTCAGCTGGGGATTTCAGCTATTCCTGATGGCAGCGATTTCCATCTGGGCCTGTGGAGAAAAATAAACTTCTTCTGAACCATTAAAATTCATAAAGCTGTTAACAGTTAAGATGTAAAAAGCTCTCGAGATGTCTTTGTGAGTGTGATTATTGTCTGTTTTGTGTGAAAACAATCAGACCTGTGGCAAAAATTCAATATGCTTATAAAATGGAATCTCTCATGCGAAGACCCTATGACTCTTGTCACTGAGGCGAGGTAAGAATAAAATGAGAAAGCAATGATGAAAGTGCTGGTGTGAAGATGATAATATCACTTCCATTCTTCTCTGAGAGCTCTTTAGGGAAAAGATAGGAAGGAAAATTCGAGATAAAGTTCTTTGAGTTTCATAAATCGAGTTAGGAATTACAATATGAAGACTTAGATGTTAGAAATCCGGACAGAAAACCAGAGCAGAATTCTTTGGCCAGCGTGGGTTTCTTGCTCTACATAAACATTCTAGGACAACCAAGTTGATCTCTGACCATTTCTTCGCCATTTAAGGAAATGCCTGCCTGCTTTGGACAGGGCCTGGCAGTTTCATCAGATGAAGCCCAACCAGAAAACTTTACCATATGTCTCTTTGAGCAGAGCGGATGTCAGGAACTTGTCACTGGGGTAGCAGCTCCCTCCAGGGTCCAAGAGAGATGTACCATGAAGATGGTGGGCAGGTGCTCTCTCTAACGAGGTCAGCTACCACAGCAAAATATGAACCTAATGTTTCCAGATATTTAGGCTTCTCAAGAGTCCAGAATTTTGAATTTTTGTATGAGGTCTCCTAATTTTTAAACATTGATATATAAAAAATAAAAAGCCATCATGTGGGCCCAACAGACTGTGACTGTGCACTGGATTTGACCTGCTGTCCACCAGCTTGCACCTCAAATAGATAGCTACAGTCCACAAATGTTTGTTGAGGCCTATCTTGTGCCAGGCATTGTCCTAGATGCCATGGACACAGAGGTGAGGAGAACCTTGTGTCTGCTTCTACCGAGCTCACATCCCAGAGAGGAAGAAACACTGAGCTGCAAAGAGATCATTTTTTGGGTGCACAGCAGAGAGTGGTCTGGGTGACAGCTAACTCAACACAGGGTGTACATGCCATGGGAGGCCTCCTGGAGGCAGCGACATTGGAGGAGTTGAGTCTTGAACCTGAGTTGAATCTTGAAGAGTTAACCAGGTAAAGAAGGTAGATGGGGTAGAGAGCAAAGCACATGCCAGGAAAAAGTCGCAGCAAGAGCTGAGGATAAGCACAGTCCGGCCTGTGTAGACCCCTACCTGAAGCTCAATGAGTGACAGGTGAGCCTGGGGATGTATGGGCCATGGAGGACTTGGCCATATTAACTTATTTGGGCTTTATTCCAAGGCAATGGGGAGCCCATGGAATGCATTAAGCAGGGTAGAGACAGAGTGATATTTGAGTTTTTAAATTATCCCCTCTGCAGCTGAGTGGAGCTTGCATCTGAAAGGGAAGAAAACTGGCGGTGAAGAGAATACTCAGGAAGCCAAGGTAGTAAAACTGGCCATAGGTCGTAAGGCCATGAGCTAGGGGCGGAGAGGAGGGTGGGAATTAATAACTACTTAGGAAGTTAAATTGGCAAAATATGGAGACTGAAGAAGAGGTTGAAAGATGCAGAGTGAAAGGTGACCTCCGATGGGCGGGTGGTAGTTAGAGTGACACTCCTGTTTGCCTGGATTGTCCCAGTTTTAGGACCAAGAGTCCTGCATCTCAGGAAGCCCTTCAGTCCTGGCACACAGGGATGGTTGGTCACTCTAGTGATGGTCTCCAGCTGACATGGGGAATAGCAGAAGAAGCTGTAAGTTTGGGAGGTTGGGGAGATAAAGAGTTTGACTTGGAACATGTTGACTTTGAAGTGCTGGTGGACATCTAGGTCAGGACACCCAGCAGGTACTTAGAATATGAATCTATCGCTCAAGAGTGGGAGGACTTTGACTTGGAGAGAGTGTATTTAGGGGCCATAAGCAGAAATAGGGTTGGTTAGGACCATGAAACCTGGTTAAATTGCTCAGGGAGAGATTGTACCAGGAAAAGGGAAGTGGATCTAGAATGAAAGTCTGGAGAATTAACTGTTGGAAACATCAGTGTTCAAGAAGCATATAGAGAAAGAGGAGCTTATGAACGAGGCTGAGAAGGAGCAGGCAGAAAGTGTAAGGAGAACAGACTGGACATGGGGTCCTGGAAGCCATGCGAGTAGAGAGCGTCTCAGGGCATGAGCCGTCATCAGGGTCAAAGGCCAGAAAGATGTCCACTACCATGAGCAGTGAGGACTGTGTCTCCTCATTGTGATCTGAGCAGAAACCCTCAGTGGTTTGATGGGTAGAAGCCAGGCTGCTCCTGTGAGTTGAGAAGTTTGAGGAAAAGGGAACAAGAGAGAGGAGGCAATAGCCAGATGACCGTGGAAGGTCACGGGGCAGTTATTTAAGATGGGCAAGAACTGGACAAGCTGATAAACGGAGAGGGAAAAGCTATAAAAGGAAAAAAATTAAAGATATGGTGTCTAAGAGAGGTAATCAATGGATCAGGGTCCATGAGGATATCAAATGATATGAGATGAACTCAAAGCCACAGAGGAGGGTCTTGGCCTTGAGCATGGGAGGAAAGGACATGACATGCTCCGGGACTGCGGGAGGGAGGGCAGCCCAGGCTGATGCAGGAGGGAAGGAGCAGCAGCCTGGAGCGGGAAGACATGCAGTGGAGCTGAGGTTAATGCCAGGTGGAGAGTGTGCCCATTTAAGGAAATGGACATGTGACAAGCCTCAGCCACTCCTTTTAAGAGAAATGATAATAGTCTAAAGATTCAGAGTACTTCGAGGTAACAGTGGACATACAATTTTTGGAAAACTTCAGTAAATAGATATTGTGGAAGTGACTGAATATGTGCTATTTGATTGAGAGGATTACCAGATTATTCCCTTTAAAATTGAAGGATCTGAGAGTCAGGTGAGCTATCAGCTCTATCTCACACACATGCACACACATGCGCACATACGTATACACGGACACACGTATATCCCTTATACATAAACAGGTTGCAACCTGCTTACACTCCAAAATAGGCATTAAAATCTCTAAAGGTGTTATTTTAGACACAGCCAGGCTGCAGAGAAGTTTTTGCTAGGTGGGGGTGCAGGGCATAAGTACAGAAAGGCAACATGAAAAGATTTTTTCCAATTAAGCTTGAATACTCAGTTCAGTGGAGTTTAGAAATCATAGAGGAGCCATTCGAAGCCCATCTTGAGACACACACTTGAAGCCAAAGACGGTGAAGCAGGGCTCCGCTCCGTGCCAGCCGGTGGGCGAAGCCACAGCCACGTGACGCCTACCAGAGAGAGCTAGTGCCCTGCCAGCTGCCAGCAGGGAGGCCTCTGCGCGCTGCCTCGGTGAGTCATTCCATGATCACAGCCTGATGCCTCCCCTGGCACAGGGAAATGCCACGGCATTTCATTAGCTCTGCTTATTTTGGTCAACGACTAGGAGCCTTGTACATGATGCTTTCCAGGGTATGTGCTTTACCTTCTGGGTGGTTTTGTTTTTTTTTTTTTCACTTTTAAAATATAGGGTTTTTTTTCTGGCATAAAAGAAATTTATGCTCATTTATGTTCTTTGTAGACATTTTGATGAATGCAGAAAAATAGAACTAAGACCAAAATATCACCTCCATGTCAAGCGTGGTTATCATTTTGGTGCATTTCTTCTCACCTTTCTATTGTGGGTTTCAGGATGAAGAGAACTGATTTTTTCCTTTCTGAAAAGAGCAGATAGTTCCAGGACAGGAAAATTTCCTGGCAGAGGCACCAAAATATCTGGGTTCTCATCCCAACCCCAGCGCAGCTTAGCTTGTGGTTTTGGCAGCTGCCAACCCTCTTGAGGCTGCTTTCTGGTTTGCAAGATGATGACATTGATTGGCCAACCTCTGGGGCATGTTCCAGAACTCAGGTGTCCTGGGCCTGTGACGTTCTGGGGAGCAGAAAGATGTGCTTTTGGACACAAATTCTTCTTGAGCAGTTACAACTCTCCCCCCAAAGCCCCGTCTTCTGAAACTGTGACTGAAGGACTGCAAGAGAAGGTTCTTGAAGTGATGTGACTACTCTCTTCTACCTTTATGAGGTCCTGGATATTTTGAGAAATGAAATGCACTGAATGAGGATGCAGTTCAATGCAGGGCATATGTCAGAGAATCATCCAGTGAACTGGGAAAAGCCAGTAGCTTGGTCCATTCTATTAATAGCTAATAATTGAATTTAGAGAATCAGGAGTTTTAAAAAAATGCTATTAAATAAGGCTGGCTCAGAATTTCCCAAACTGTGTTCTCAGAACAAATAGGTATTCCATTAAAAGAGAGAGAGAGGCCGGGCGCAGTGGCTCACGCCTGTAATCCTAGCACTCTGGTAGGCTGAGGTGGGTGGATCGCTCGAGGTCAGGAGTTCGAGACCAGCCTGAGCGAGAGCGAGACCCCGTCTCTACTAAAAATAGCAAGAAAATTGTATGGACAACTAAAAATATATACAGAAAAAATTAGCTGGGCATGGTGGCGCATGCCTGTAGTCCCAGCTACTCGGGAGGCTGAGGCAGAAGGATCGCTTAAGCCCAGGAGTTTGAGGTTGCTGTGACCTAGGCTGACGCCACGGCACTCACTCTAGCCTGGGCAACAAAGCGAGACTCTGTCTCAAAAAAAAAAAAAAAGAGAGAGAGAGAGAAAGAGAGACAGCGGGCAGGCATGAGAACAAGCAGTGGTCAAGTACATTCAGAAAGGTTAGGTTAAATCAAGTGTAACAGGTTTCTTCACTCTAAGACTTCTTAGGACTTTAAATATGCTTAAATGCATTGGAAGTAACAAGGGGGATGTGGAGTGTGTGCCCTAAACTGACCTGATTATGGAAATATTTTGTCCAGGCATACTAATTCACATTCCAATAATTTAATTTTCCATAGAACAAAGTTTGAGTCATATTGTTACAGCTCCTTCTAGCAGATCTCAAAGAAGTGGTTTTCTTAAGGCACCATTATGGATTTTTCAGTAATTATCGCTGATTTTTCTGGTCATTGTGGTGAAATCTCGAGCTGAGTTGTGAAAACCCATAAACGTCTTGAATATATTGCAAGTTTTATAAATTCTTGCATTTGTAGGACAGTTTTTATTTTCTCGAATGTACATTTGTTAACTGAGTGCTAACCTGGTCCTGATGCCACAGCAGCCTTTTCAGCTCTCAGTTTTGCCTCTATCAATCTGTGTGAACTTGGATGAGTCATTTAATGTCTTTAAACAGAGTCAGGTGACTTAGACTGGGGTCCAGGAGCAGGGGTACACTGGGAAGAGAATGGCCTCAAGAACTGGCAAGCTCAGGGTTGAGAGCCGGCGGATTTGGGGGAGTCAGAGGAAAAGCAAAGGTCTGGGGATGACAGGAAAAAGGATGGAGTCCTGATGTGGAGAGGAGGGAAAGGGAGAGGGAGAGGAATTTGAGCTCTCCATTGCCAAGGTCAGGTTTCCTCCGAAGAGCCAGATCAATGCAAAGACAGGGAAGGTGAAGTTCAGGGTCCGCAGCGCCTGGTCTTCATGGGCAAGATCCCTATCCACATTCTGGAGGAAGTCTCAGACCTGGGCCTGATCTACCTGTGGCTTTTTGGGATTACAGGACATAGGCTCAGGCAGTGCGTGGGCTGTGCCTGTGACATGCCATCCAAGGAGGGGAACAGTTCCTTGCTCTGGACCCAGGGCGAAGTCTCTGGAAGCACTGGGTTTGAGCTGGGTGGGTATTTATTCCTGGCCGGCTCCTCGTCCTGTGGGAATATTTCTTGATAGGTCACATCGGCCATTCCTAGGTAAGACCTGAGTCTGGCCTGAAGTGGGATAAGGCTACTATTAATGGGATATGCTTAACAACAACATAAATTTGTTATTAAACCCATCTTTATCAAGAGTCCTGAGTGGTGTTCCAGGTAGTGGAAAAAAAGCATTTCATGGATAATTAGTAAAAATAAAAATTATTCTTCACTCTCCCTCTCTGTCCAGCCCATCTCCCTGTCCTGTACTCTCCCTCCTGCCTTTGGCTGTGAACTCGCCTCTCACTTTTCTAATTCTGGGGAGAAGTGTGTGCCGTTTACCAGGAATCTTGACTCAGTTTGTGTCATTTTTGCTATTATCCAGACTTTTTGATTGAGCTTAGCCCCTAAATGACCAGGCTCTCTGGCTCGGGCTCCCGAAGCCCCTCCATCCCTTGGAGCCTGTCCCTAATACCTAAGGCCCTTGATGAGCTGGGCGCGGAGGCACAAGGTGAGCAGGCAGAGCCTCTGACCCTCTCTTGCGCGGGCTCCTGGAGACGCAGGGTGTGCTCCGGCAGCACAGACCCCAGAACTCTGCCGTCTTGCCTACCTTGATTCTGCCAGTTTGTCCCATCCTCCCTTCCTTTTTTCGCTCCTAATTCTGCTCTGGCTGATCTGCCCCAGAGCACCTGCTTCTTCCGCTGCCCCCAACAAGGCCCCTGCCCTGTGCCTCCTGCCTGCGCTCACCGACCTTGGCCTCCCTGGGCCGACTGTGTTGTGCAGCCGCATCCCCATCCTGCTCTCCTGGCCCGGCTGGGCCTCTGCGAAGCCCACCCATCTTACTGCATAAGGGCTTGCGGCTGTGCCTCATTCTGGCAGGAAGGGGGACAATCTGCTGATGGGGGTGTTCATCGGGCTTTGTTTTCCACTACAAAGAGGAGCCCAGTGGTGGATGGACTGGCTTTATTAGGGGAAGTCAATTTCCAGAGAGCCATGAATTCAGGTACAAGTGTGCAGAAATCTTTGCTAATTCTAATTTAGAATTCTAATTTAGACATGAGAAAAATGTCTGAATGGAGACATCAACATGCCTCAATTATAAAATATTCGTAAATAAACTTTATATATGTATTTCAAAATAAATGAGACAGTATAAAATACTAGACATATAATAGAAATAGAAAAAAATCTGGACAAGGGGTCGGGAGAGCTGACCTCCCCGGGCCCCTCTCTGCCTCTGACAAGCTGTGTGATCTGTGCAAAATCACTTCACCTCTCTAGGCTGAAGCTCTCAGTTACCTCTCCCTGGAATGAAAAGATCTATTCAGACCATGTGTTATGTTCTTCCATTTTACAATAGCAGTGTCCTACAAAAATGAACTAACTAAGCTCCTTTGAAATCCTTACAAATAGAGAAGTGATTATGCTCATATTTAAGAGTTTTTGTAATACTCATAATTATTGAAAATCTAGAGAGGCAATCAAGAAAAAAGCTATAAATCTTCAAAAGTATGATGACTAGGGAAAAAGAAGCACAAAAACAAGCCCGTGACAGAAGTGTGGGTGCTGTGGTTGACAGAGCATTTTTATACAAAGCCGATTTGGATAGCTGCGAGTCCCTGTGACTTCAGGTCCTTGCTTTGTACTATGTCTATAACTTGGGGAACCGTATTATTTTCTATACACAACTAATGCTGTGGGAGAGTCAGAGAAATGTCCCCCACTTTCCACCCTGCAGATTGTCCTCCTAAACATCCACCATTCTTAAGTATCATAACTGAGCTGTGCTTCCAGGTGTTAGGAATTGAGCAGGTCACACCATGGCACCTCGCTGTAATTGGATGAAGGGCCTAATCGTTGGGTCAGAGTATCTTTTATGGGAACTTACAGGGCAAATGGCTGGTTTATAAAAAGCAGGTAGTGTGGAGCTCCTTAGGGACTGTGATAGGAGGCTGAGTTGGTATGTTTTCATTTTTGCATTCCTATCACCTACTGCATGAGTGCTTTAACATAGAACAGATGTTTATTAATGTGGAACAAACGGGCCAAATCATGAATATTTAATAAATCCTGGTTGTAGAAGAAGATCTTGAAAGCTCAAACCTGTGCTTGCTCTGAGATTTGCTTGGTTTCTGGCATGAATGTTTGTTTGCTAACCTTTTTAAGGTGCTTTGGAATGTGGGCCAGATAAAGTGGGTAAAAAACAGACTTGCATTCCATATGAATAACTTGATTCCTTCATTTCCAAAATCCAGCTGTTCACTCTTTGACCTATCTGGCTTTGTATGTTGTAGCTTGTAACACTTTTGAATAGTAGAAGAGAGTTGTGTTGGTGTGATATGAGAGATCAATACCAGTTATTAATTGTCCCTCTTTCTCACAGGGCCCCTTTCCCATCCCTTCTCTCCCCCACTCCAATCTGTTATCAGTCCTGGGAAATGTTTGCTAAATGACTGATTAGATTTTCACAGTAAATTGCGTTTTTTGAAGATGATCGTGATAGCATTTTCACAGCTTTCATGGACGGTTTTGAGATTATGCATCTTATCTTCAAGCTGTTCTGCATCTTTAGTCCAAGCTGTGTGTTATCTCCAAGGTTTTTTGGTGTGTTTAAATGGGTTAAGTCCTTTGAAGTTTGAGAGACAGTCCTTCCTGGATCTTTCTAAACTCAGTGAATACCACAATACTATCTTTCCAGACCATTAGTGATGGGATCCCAGAACCAATTGGATGATTGATTATTTATAATTAGGGAAACTAGGAGATAAGCAGGGTGAAAATGAAGAATTGAAAGGGAGCCTGCACTGTGTTCTAGTCTGCATCCTGAAGGTTTTGCTTGGACTGGGGTTGGGGCGAGCAAAGGGTAATTCACATAGCGTCCAGTTGTTCCCAGCACAACCATCTATGTGGATTTTGATTCTCAAGCCACGATGGTCTTATTCATGGGAAGTCTGCAGCTGTTTAAGCTGTGTGGAGGGCTGGCATTGGAGATGGAGGAGCATGTTAACCCAGACTCCCAAGCTCACTGGTGCTGGGATCGCGGCTGTGATTTTGTGGCTTGGGTTGCCAGAGAGAATGAGAGAGCTTCCTTGAATTAGCAGGGATGGCAGAGGTTGTCTGGATGAACATGCTACCTCCATCATCTCTGTCAGAAGGGGACAGGGCCTCTGCAATACACAGGCAGCATGGTGGAGTGTTGAATGTTGCTAGTAGCTGGTTAGTTTCCCCCTTACGTTGACCCTTATATCTATCTACCTACAACTGAATTCCATTGGTTTTACTTCTGTTCTCTGTGGCAACAAAGAGTAAATACCACTTTCTTTGAGAAGCCCTCCCCATCCCAGACTTTTGTTATTTTTTCCGATTCCTATAATCTATCAAAGATGGCTGTCAGTGACTCTAAAATTCCTGTAGACCTTGGAATCCGATCCATGCAAGCCTGGATTCTTAAGGCCACTTGAAGTGACCAGGCCCTCTCTCACTAAGTGCTCCTTGCCTGTTTGGAACTGAAACTGTTGCTCTCTGCATTGCTTGTTCAGCCCTCTTTAGGCTGAACACCAGGCTCCCTGTTGAAGAGCACAGAGGTAAAACCATCATTGGGTGTTTCTGCTTTTTACCTTCCCTTTCCCAAGCAATGTTCTTTGCTTTTCTTCTTGTTTCAATTGTATCTTCAAAAAGAAATTTTAGACTCTTATATTTTTTACAAGACTGGCTAATGCTAATCTTTAGCCTTCCTGACACTATTCTAACAAGCTCTTGCTAAACAACATAAAATGGTACTCCTGGCTTAATTACTCTTTCTGTTAACACAATTTGACATCCTAATTTTTTCACTTGATATCATAAGAATCTAAGTCATTAGAATTTATTCGTATAGACTGTGTTCAGTCATTCAATAAGCACTTATTGAGCAGTTATTATGTGCCAGAAACTGTAACAAGTGTTGGGGTTATGTTGGAGAAAACAACTGAAACAGGGCCTAGTATTATTAATAGAAGTACATTGAATAATCACACAGATGTTTAATCACAATAGTAAGTGCTATAAAGGAAACCACGTGGAGCATGAGAGGGAACACTTGGGGGAACTTGACCTAGTCTGGCATGTAAGAGGAGCTTCCCTGAACAGCAGGGAACATAATCTACTCCACATTTCCCCCATTCGGGGACTTTGTAGTGTTTGTGCAAAGTCTTTGGCTACTTTCAATAAGGCTACAACTAACACCTCTGGGCATAAGTGACATTATTTTCATAAGGTAGATTCCTAAAAATTTAATTACTGGGTGCTTCTGTGTATAAGTAATATTTCCTTAAGGTAGATTCCTAAAAGTGTAATCCCAGGGTCAAGAATGTGAACATTTTATGGCTCTTGATACATATTATTAAAAAATATTTTCTAGAAAAATAAATGCACAGTTTTAAAGCTGGTAGAGACTCTTGGATCACTACATCTCCAACTACCTTCATGAAAACATCAGGTTGATTTCAAGAAATCAGTTAGCTTAGTAGTAAGAGCAAGTTTCCTGTATGTTTCCTATATATGTTCTCAACTGGTGCTACTCAAAGTGTAGTTCTCCATCTGGTGTAGATCCTGGGTATATTGATTAATGGCCTGTGATAGGTACAGAAACTGAGAACTAAACATTTAAAAACCTTAACGACAATATGATAAAGTGATTTTATGTAAAAAAAAAATTGGGGTATGTATATTGTACATTGATTTTTCTTTTTTTTTCACAAGAAAATTCAGAAGAGATGTATATCGCTTTTTCATTTTATTTTTCCAACAAGAGAAGTATGGTTTATGATAGATTGGGAGGAAAAAACAAGTCCTCCCCTGCATATGGTTTGTGCAAAAGCTAGTAGAACCCCCTTAGTCATGTTTCCTTTTATAGACAAGGACCCCAATGCCATATAATGACTTCTCCCCTTTCTCATGGGAAACAAATGGGATTAGCAGATTTTGACTACAGACATGTATACTTGAATTAAGCCACACAAGAGCTGTACATACTTTTCCCAGAAAGATAAAGCATACTTATTGCAACAAATGAGACATGTATTGTTTAAAGAATTTCTGTGAGAGGCCTGGCATGGTGGCACATGCCTGTAATCCCAGCGCTTTGGGACACTGAGACAGGAGGATTGCTTGAGGCCTGGAGTTCGAGGCTGCAGTGAGCTAAGATCACACTACCTATACTCTAGCTTGGGTAACAGAGTGAGACCCCAAGAATTTCTGTGAGAAATGTCTTTGTCCCAGAATTACAATTCCTTGCTGTTTTATTTTTGTTCTTAGACTATATCAAGGTACTTGATCACTGAGCCTGTCTGGGAGCAGGCACCAGAATTATAATTAGGTGCCGCCATTGGCAGTTATTTCTTCCCAGAGGAAGTAATGAAAGGTGTCAAAAAACTTCCACCTCTGAACCTTTCCACTAGTTTTGCCCATAAAGTTCAGCTATGGGTCAGAGGCTACTTCCTTTGTGTTCATATTCCCAAAAACAGTGACCAGAGCTGTTCAGACATTTGACATGATGAAGAAATCTCGCCAGTCAAGGGCTGAAATCGATGTGGATATCATCTGCTGTCATTTAGCAGTATACTGGAGAGAAAATAAAAGGAGCCACAGCATGATCTTTTGCTGGTCTGTCTTTTGGTGACCATAAAAAAATAAAAACTTAGCTCAGAGAAAGGGCTTACCCATTATATTGGTGCAGTCCGCCGACAGGCAAGAACTATGTTTTCCTAAAAACTCTGCCTACCACCAATTTGCTAGTCAATATAAGAAGTAAGCATTTTATTTTTGACTCCTTTTGAGTCAAAGGGAAGCAAGGTAGTGATGAATTAAAGGGCGTAGATTCCGAGGTCAGACTGCCCGGGTTTAAATCCTAGACTCTGCATTTTGCTACCTGAGCTGGTCTGGGTTACTGGCCTCAGCGCCTCCATTTTCTCAGGTACACATTGGAGAGAAAAGTGAAGGAAAAAATCCATGTAAGGTACCTGGCACACAGCAAGCACTCAGTAAATGTTAGCTGTTCTTGTTCTTATAATACAATTTACCAGAAGAAATTCTGTTAGGTAGGGAGGCAAAAAGGAAGGACGAGAAAGAAAGAGAAGCAGTAGGACGGCTGTCGCAGACTTATTCTTCCTGAGGGATGTTGGAGAAGAGCACAGGATGTGGATCCAGAGGACACAGGCTCTGGGGCCTGGCCGTGCCATTTGCTACGTGTGCAAGCCAAGCGGTCACGTGACACTGATGAACCCGGGTTCCTCCTCTCTTGGGTAAATGGGATGATGTCAATAATCCCTGCCCCAGGGGTTGTGAATGCAAAGAGCTAATGTGTGGGTAGATGCTTTGTAAGTGGTGAGAATGATTTGGGTGTGGGTTATCTGCTCACGATTCTTCCTTCGGAGGGTTTCCTTCCAGCATGTGCCTGCTTGAACTGGCTGCTGGAGGAGGCAGGCCCTGCCTGAGTTTTGGGCTTCAGGTATGGGGCTTTCCCCTTCTCCTGGGCTTCTGTGCAATAATTGTTCATTGAGACCAAATAGGTAGGCCCCGCCTTCCTGGTTCCCGGTAACCAAGGGGTGAGGTTACTGGTAGATGTCTGCGTATGTGTCTTCTGAATTGCTCCATCAGAACACTGTGCCTGTAGATGAGGGAAAGCTTGGTCTTGGGCCATTCTGCATTTGTTTATCAGTTTAAGCTTTTTTGGAAATGGAATTTTGAGGACCCATTAGATTAATTCTGTTAACAAAAAAGAAAAGAATGAAAGGAAAGGAAGGAAGGAAAAGAAAAAAAGAGAGAGGCAGAGAGAAAAATGACTCACAGATGAAGAAACAACCTAAAAACCCAGAGGCCAAGAGTTCTAATCCTGTCTGTGCCACAACTTGTTATGTGACATTGGGCAAGTAACTTAATCACTTGGTGGCTTCATTTCCTTGTCCATAGAATGTGGTATGACGGTACTAACCAATCTTACTAGATTGTTACAAAAAGAAAATTAACATTGGCCTTGGATATATATTTCAGCTACATACTGCTTCTGTGACTCCCTGGTTTGGAGCAGGTTGGAAACATGAAAAGGACTTTTCTTACAACATTGAACCAGATTCACTGGAAAGGAATATTTTGCTTTTCTATCCATGAATTTTCTCAATTTCATCCTGGTAACTATACACTAAATAGCACTAATCTACTGACTGAAAGTATCTGTTTATTCTGTCCAAATTAAATATATAGTTGGCTGAGCACAGTGGCTCATACTTGTAATTGCACTTTGGGAGGCTGAGGCAGGAGAGTTGCTTGAGGCCAGGAGTTTGAGACCAGCCTGGGCAATAGCAAGACCTGTCTCTACAAAAAATAAATTATCCAGGCATGGTGGCGTGCATCTGTAGTCCCAGCTACTCGGGAGATTGAGGCAGGAGGATCATTTGAGCCCAGGAGTTTGAGGTTATGGTGAGCTATGATGACACCACTGCACTCTAGCCCCAGGCAACAGAGCTTGACCTTGTCTTTTAAAAAAAAAATATATATATATATAGTTGTCCCTCAGTATCCACTGGGGATTTGTTCCAGGACCCATGTGGATGCCAAAATCGAGGGATGCTCAAGTCCCTGATATAAAGTGGTGTAGTATTTGTAAATAACCTACACACATCCTCCTGTATACTCGAAATCATCTCTACATTACTTATAATACCTAATGTGATCCCTACACATTACTTCATTCCTGTGGATTTAATGTATTATAGTATTTGACACAGCAAATTCAAGTTTTGCTTTTTTGGAACTTTTTGGAATTTTTTTTTTCCCCAACTACTTTCAATCCAAGATTGGTTGAATCCACAGATTCAGAACCCACAGGTAAAGAAGGTCAAGTGTAAATGCCTAGGATGAATCCATAGGAAAGATTGTGGGAGGCTCTAGAGAAACACGGAAACAGGAAGTGATGTTGGCAATGCCCGAAACTCTTAAGAACGGCCTTAAAATGGGTTTCAGTGAGGATTCCGGTGAGCACGCTGTATGCAGACAGGCTCTGGCACTTCCAACTCCTAGTGCTCTGCCATACATATTGTAGAACTTCATGGTAGTTGTATTGAGTCATTGCCCACAACAGTCTTTTGCCTGTCAATATAAAATACAGTTGTCATTTTTTCCTGAGTTTTTTAATAGAGAGCAATTATACTCATATTTATCTCTGCTCTAACCAAAAACTCAACTTTAATAAAAGTGGAGGAATAAAATATTTGTAAACCCAGCAGAATGAGACCAGGGGAAGAAACAACACTGGAGGAGAGATGATAACTAATTTCTGGAAGATAGATGAAGTGGTCCCTAACTTAGAGAAAGCAGAATGTGTGCTGAAGCCAGCTCATTTGTGCTGGAAGATCTCAGAAAAGCTTGAGAATTGAAAAGTCAGATATTTCTGAAGGCAGGGATAGGAGTAGAGCTAACAACAGAACTGGGTTAGCAAAAAACACACTCCCTCCTCCCAACCCCCGTTACCCTGGGCAACAAAATAGCTGGCCTTCCCCATTGTAGCCAAGGACAGGTATCCCATCTCAGGGGCTGTCGTTCAAGGGGCTCAAGACTGGGGGCTCCCGATGGCACTTAGGGTACTGGTGGGGGTCTGTAAACAGGAAGGAAGAGCTGCTCTCCTGCCCAACTTGGCCCCCAGGTTGTTTCCAGCCAGGTATATATACCTGAGGCAGGGGGCTGGGGGATTCCTCTCTGGGGAAATGGATGAGCCCAAGAGAAATTGCTTGGAGAAACTGAAATTTAGGAGTCCTCCAACAAAAAAGCTGGATCTCTGCTAAAGGAACGAATGATGAAATCAAGCTCATCCCATATATACAAGGTTTCCAATCAGCCAGCAACTGCCAGAAATTAAAAGAATGACTCTTAACATCAAGAAAGAAGCCAAAATAAACAGAAAGAAAGAAAAAAGAGACACCATATAGGGAACAGATGAAAAATATAATAGGAAGAAAAATATAATAATTAACGTTCTTAGAAAATCAGCACAGATATTATGTCAAAATGAGGCAAAAAATTATAATGCTATTTTTAGGCCTACCAGAATGGTTGCTTCTGTTTGTGCTTACTTTTATTAAAAATTTATTGAAAAAAATATCTTGAACTATAACTGATGAACAATAAACTGCACATGTTTAAAATATGTGATAAGTTTTAACATTTGTATGCACACACGTGAATCCATCTTGACAATCAAGGAAATGTGCATTTCTATCAGCTCCCAAATTTCCTGGTACCCCTTGGTAATTGCATTCCTCCCACCACCGCCCTCTCCGGGTAACCATGATTTGTTTTCTGAAACTACAAAGTAATTTGCACTTTGGAGAATTCTAAATAAATGGACTCATACAAGAACTACCCCTTTTTGTTGTGGCTTCTTTTACTGAGCACGATGACCTTCAGTCATCCATGGTGTTGCGTATATCAACAATTGGTTTCTTTTTATTGCTGGGTAGTATCTATTGTTGGATATACCACAATTTGTTCACTCAATCACATATTGATGGACATTTAGGTTCTTGTTTTGGGCAAGAACAATAAAAGCTACAGTGAACATGTATACGTCTTTGTATAAACACGTTTTCTTTTCTTTTTGGTAAATATTGTATCTAAGAATGGAATGGCTGATTGTAGGGTAGGTATATATTTAACTTTTTAAAGAAATGATCAAACTGTTTTCCAAAGTGATTTTACTTTCCATCACCAATATACGAGAGTTCTAATTGCTCTTCATCCTCATTAGCATTAGGTATGATCAGTCTTTTTAATTTTAGTCACTCTAGTGAGTGTATAAAACTCTGTTATAGTTTAATTTTCATTTTCCTGATGAGTAATGGTCTTAAGCGTCTTTCTGTGTGCTCACAGGCATTTATATATCATATTTTGTGAAATGTTTTTTCAAATCTTTTATCCATTTTTAAAAGTGGGTTGTTTGTCTTATTGATTTATAAGAATTCCTTATGTAAATCCTGGATACACGTCTTTGATATAGGTTGTAAATATTTTCTTACATTTGCATATTTTAATTATGTCTTTTAAACAAAAAAATTTTAGAAAAGTTCAGTTATCAATTTCTTTTGTGATTTATGGTTTTTGAGTCTTAAGAAGCCTTTGCTTCCTTAGGCAACAAAGGTTTTCTCTTATATATTTTTTAGAAGTTTTATAGTTTTAAGTTTTACATTTAGGTCTATGACCCAGTATTTTGAGTTAGTGTTTAGGTATGATGTGAGATGAAGATTGATATCCACTTTTCTATTAATATATGGATATCCAGTTCATCCAGCACTATTTGTTGAACAAGACTTTTGTTTCCCCTCTTAAATCATCTTGGCACTTTGTCATAAATTAATTGATTATATATGTATAGGTTTATTTCTGGATTTTCTATTTATTAATCTATGTATCTATCTTTTTGCCAGTATAAAATTGTTATTATTACTGTAGCTTTACAGTAAGTCTTAAAATTAAGTAAGCTATGTACTCCAACTTTGTTCTTCTTTTCTAAAATTATTTTTTACTCTAGGTCCTTTGAAATTCCATATAAATTTTATAAGAAGTTTATCAGTTTCTACAAAATAACTCACTGGGATTGCATTGACTCTAAAAATCAATTTGGGGATAATTGCTGTCATAGTCATGTTGAGTCTTACAGTGTATTAATGTGATATATTTCTCCATGTTGGCCTTTAATTTTTGTCCATAATGATTTATAGTTTTCAGTGTAGAAGTCTTGGAAATGTTTTGGTAGATTTATTCCTGTTTTATTTTATTTTATTTTTTTTGGTGCTACTAAAACTTGATTTTTTTACAAAAACATTTATTTTTAAATCATTTGTTACTTGTATATAAAAATAGAAGTGTTTGTATATGAACGTTATGTCTGGTGACCTTGCTAAATTCACTTGTTTCTAATAGGCATTTCGTAGATTCTCTGCGATTTTCTATATGTAAACTGAAAATAAGGAAAGTTTTATTATTCTTCTTTTATAATTTTTTTTCTTTTTTAATTTTGACCTTATTTCTAGAATCTCCAACACAGTGTTGAATAGAAGTGAAAAAGAGTATTCTTGTTTCATTCCCAGACTTGGAGGGAAGCAATTCAGTCACTTATCATGAACCATGTTTGCTGTAGGTTTTTTGTAGCTGATTCTTATCAGTTTGAGAAAATTTTTTACTACTTTTAATTTACTTTTAGCCTTTCTTTCTCTCTCTTTCTTTCTCTCTCTCTCCCTCTTTCCTTCCCTCCTTCCTTCCTATCTAGCATGAATAGGTGATGAATTTTGCAAATGATTTTTCACATCTATTGAAATAATCATATGGGTTTTCTCCTTTACTCTGTTAATATGATGAATGACATTAGTTGATTTTCTTAATTGTTAAACCAACCTTGCAATCTGGGATAAAATTTACTTGGTCCTGATATGGTATTCTTTTAAATGTTGCTGGATTTAATTTGCTAGTATTTTGTTAAGAATTTTGTCAATACCCCTGAGGGATATTGGTCTTAAATTTTTTTTTCTGTGATGTGTTTGTCAGATTTTGGTATTAGGGTTATAGATGAGCTGCACAATGTTTCCTCTTGCTCTTATATTCTGAAAATGTTTGTGTAAGACTGGTGTTATTTCTTCCATGAATGTTTGATTGAATTCACCACTGAAATAATTTGCAACTAGAGTTTTGTTTTTGGGAAAGTTTTTGATAACACATTCAATTTTTATATAGATTCAGGATTATACAGATGTTCTGTTTCTTCTTTTATCAATTTTGGTGAGTTGTATTTTTCAGGAATTTTCATTTAATCTAAATAGTTGAATTTATTGGCATAAGGTTTTTCATATTATTCTTTTTCTCTTTTAAATGTCTACAGGATCTGTGCTGATTACCTCCTTTTTACTCCTCATATTTGTGATTTGTGTTCTCTCTCTTTCTCTCTATGAATCTAGTTTGGGATTTGTCAATTTTGTTGATCTTTTAAAATATCAGCTTTTGGCTTTGGTAATTTTCTCTTTTTTCTGTCTACTGTCTATTTCGATGATTTCTGCTCTTATTTTTATATTTTCTACTCTTATTTTTATTCTCTAATTTTTAATTTTTCTTGTTTTATCATGTATTTTAAAGCTATTTTAGCTGAATTCTATACATTTTGGTGCACTGTATTTTAATTTCATTCAGTTCAAAATATTTCTTTTTTTCCCTTGTGATTTTGTTTTTGACTCATGAATTGTTCAAGAGGCTGTTATTTAATTTCTGGATATTTAGGGGTTTCCTGGATACCATATTGTTATTGGTTTCTAATTAAATTCCACTGTGGCCAGAAAATACACTCTGTATTTCAATCCCTTAAGACTTATTTGTCATGTTTTATTGTCTGGCATATGGCCTGTCTTTTTCAGTGTACTATGTGTACTTAAAGCGGATACATATTGTGCAATTGGGCATTTTGTAGCATAAATGTCAATTAGATGGTCGATTGATAGTGTTGTTCATATCTTCTATACCCATGCAGACGTTTTATCTAGTTTTCCTAGAATTGCTTACTGATGGGGTGCTAAATTCTCCTGATATAACTGTGGAATCTATTTCTCCCCTTAATTTTGTCAATTTTTGCTTCATGTATTTTCAGGCACTCTTATTAAATTCACACACATTTATAATAGTTATGTCTTCCTGATGAATTATTCCTTTTATTATTAAAAAATGCTGAGTGCTATTTTTAAAGAAACACTCAGCACTCTTGGAAAATAAAGATAGGATAACTTTAAATATAAAAATATGTATGTTAAAAAAAGGTTCTGATGATAAATTTGAAGAAATCTCCCAGCAAATGGAGCAAAAATAAAGAACACAATACTGATAGACAATGGTAGGTAAATGATAAGAACCTGTGAGGATTGCTGTAGGAGGTCCAGCATTCAAATAATAGAGGTTTTTTAAAAAATAAAAACAAAACAAATAAAATAAGAAAGGAGAAAATTACCCAAGAAATAATGTAAGAATACGTCCCCATTATATGTCCTTGTAAAAGGGCTGGAGGAGGGAGTTTGTCCCTTTTGCCCTTCCACCTCCTGCCATGTGAGGACACACCATTCCTCCCTGCCAGAAGACATGGGATTTAAGATGCCATCTTCAAGGCAGACACCAGACCCTCACCAGACAACCAAACCTGATGGTGCCTTGATCTCGGACTCCTCAGCCTCCAGAACTATGAGAAATAAATTAGTGTTGCTTATAAATTAAAATAAAAAGGGATATTTCTCCTAGGTGAAGAATACGGTCTACTAGACTCAAAGGGCCTGCATAGGACCCAGCACAGGGAAGGTTAAAGAGCTACACCAAGGCTCAAAGACTCATCATTGTAAAATTTCAGAATGTCTGGGTGTTCTTTTTTATTTGCTCAACTGCTAAAGGAATGATTTTAGCCAGGAGAGAAATACTTGTGCAAGGAGAACAAACAGAGTCCCTCCTTTTCAGTTCCCAAGTCTTATCCTCAGCTCACCTGAGCTTAGCCTCACAGCTGAAGCATCCTACCAAGAATTCAAAGCAGCCTATTCCCCTTGCTCAGGTTTCTGGTTCATGTGAATCTTTGAAATGCTCCTGGTACTCAAGCACTTAGGCGCCAAGAATCTTTGTTTAACTGCTTTAGCAAGTTAATCCCCAAGGCTGTGCTTTAAGTCTGTTACCAGATTTAATTGAGGATAATGTAGTGTATGCTTCCTTAGGAGAATATTTGTCCCTGCATGTGGTGAGACCTAATAGTTACCCCTGGAACACTTATTAGTTGATACCCTTGGGCAGTTTGGGAAATAATTTTCAAATGAGGTATAATGAGTTCAAATTTTTTGGAGGTCATCCAAGTGAGGGTGCCCAGGCCAATAGGAAAGGCCCTGGGAAAGGAGTGAGAGCTGGGCTGCACCCCGGCCAGTCCTGCGTGTGCTCCCCAAGTCAGGGGGAGGATTTACAGCCATTGTTTTCTGGGGCTGTCCTCGCCTTGGGTACATTCAGGATTTGGCCTTAGGTGATCCTCAGCCAGCTCCCAGTTTTACTTTGGTTCTAATTCATACTCCATCTCATTCCAGTAAAGGTTGATCTTTACCCAGCCACATGTCAGTTTCTGTTGCAGTTTCTAACCCCATGGGGCCCCCATCACTGCTCTCCTCTGCTGCCCCAGCTGACAGGGTTTCTCCAGAGATCACAGCCTCTGCCCAACCTAGAATGGTCAGGCTAGTAAGTGAGCACAACTCTTTGCACTTCCAGAGGTAGTCCTGTTCTTCCTGTTTTACACACCTTCGGTTGAGGAAATTTAAACAGGTTGAAACCAGTACACCTTTCATTTGGAGACATTACCTGGAGTCTCATCAAAAACCTCTCTTGCTGATTCTGGACTGATGCCCCAGGTGAGGGCAGAGGCTTTGGCTCTATCTCAAGGAGTTTTCCACCTTCTTAGAGCAATGCTCCCTCCGCTTAGTCTTCTCTTATTCCCAGTCACTCACAGCTGAGTCGAGAACATTTTTTGTCTCCCACTGGCTACTAAGGACTGATAGTCCTGGTCTTAAAACTAATATTGTACTTTTTACTTTTTTATCCCAAGACACCTTAAAATCTTACGCAATTTCTTTTGACCTAGAGCTAACTCAGCATTCTCAAAGGCAGGACTCAAATGAAGGCTTCCCTTGCAGCTCTACTTATTAACCAGGCTAACATTTACTGAGCACCTACCATGCGCTAGGCATCGTGCTAAACGTGGCACTCCATTATCTCATTCAATCACCAGAGCCCTATGAATTCTCCATTGTACAGATAAGATAACCTGGCTTAGAGAATCTTTGTAACTTTCCCTAAGTCTGCAGAGAAAAGTAGCTAAGCATGGGTTTGATCAGATCTCTCTGACTCCAGAGCCCATGCTTGTAACCACCGCACCATTTGATCTCACATGGGAAAGACCTGGAATACTGGCCGCCTTACTGCCCCTAAGTAGAGAAGGACAAAGAGAGCATGTGTCAGAGGACCTTAAACAGCACCACGTCCAGGTGTAGGTGTTACAGTGTGGACAGATTTAAATTTCATTTCTTTTTGGGAAAACGTGGAGGTGTTGATTTGTCATCACAGTGAGGATAAAGAAGGGAGTTCAGAAATTTTTCTGCCCTCAGAACTCTGAGAGACCAGGCATATATGTAAAGCAGTTAAATACTACATAACAGAATTTCATCATGCTTAGGTAAGAGAAAAGAGGGTGGAATGGTGACAAAGGCAACAAAAATCTACGATGGCAATTTAGGACTGGCAGGAAAGGAGCCTCAGAATCCCGGGCAGTACATCTACAATGCAGAAAGCAGTGGGTCCTGCAGGGCTGGAGAAATTTTCATGGAGAAGGATGAACTTGAACTTGCCCCCAAACTAGGGAAATTTTGGTTTGTGGAAAGGAAGAGGGAGGACACTCCAGGTAGGAGAAAGCCTGAGCTGAGGCAGAGAGGAGAGAACAGCTGTGGGCATTTGGGAAGGCATGGGAATGGGCCATACTGGACTGCAGCCCATGCTGGGGAATGGTGGAGGATAGGTTTGAGAAGGATCTTGGGAATTATATTCAAAAGTTTGGAATTGAATGTAAAGGCAGTGGGGAACCACAGAAGGCATTTGAACAGGGGAGATACAAGCACACAAAAATGATACAGAATGTTTTGTTCACAGCATGACTCATTTTGCCATATCAAATGACTGTGACCGGAGTCAAGATATTCACACTAAGCTACAGAATTTGGCTGTATTACCCCTTTAGCAATAGAGTCATATTCTTCCTGCCCAGATTTTTCCTTAAGCTAAGGGAAAGCCTTATGTGAAAAGTAAGATTGCTCGCTGGCTCAGAGTACAGGGAGCTAGATGATCTTAATAACAGAGCCATCAGTTATGGTAACTCGCACTTCCAGTGTAGGGATGTACCTGCCAAGAGAGTGACAGCGCTTGTTTCAGCCAGCCAGGAAGGACATGCTATCTCTCAGGTAGTGTTAGAGACTCGCCCACAAATTCCTGTTCTCTGGCCCCCGCCTTTTCCTGGATTCCAAGCTGACTACCTTTTCATTATTTCCTCATCTAGGAGACTAATGCAGCTTACTTGGGTATAAATTGATTTACATTAATGGCATTTGGACCAGAGGAGGTATACAGGTCACCCTGGCTCTTGATTGGATATAAGAAATACCTTGTTTTTCTTGGTTCCATTAGATGAACAAGCTGTTCTCGTTACTGTGTAGTTGAGGAGCACTGGAACGTCAGGGGTAACTTTTGCTTCAAGCTGATTTTACCCATCTATAATAGGTTGACAATACCTTCCACTTCAGAGAGTGTTCTTACCCCCAGGCTCTGGGTGGAACATGGCCACTTTGGATCTTGTAACTGTCTTTGCCTCTCTACATGGAGCATGAGCTGTTATGATGCTATTAGCATATTTCATGATTTCTCTGTCCTTTGAATCTATGCGTGGCATGAGGAAATCTCTATTTTCCCCTTGTGTTGTATTCAGAACCTAATGGTTTACTTGTATCATTCTAGCTAACAACATTTAAAATTCTCATTTATAAACATCCTTGTTCATCATAGGAGAAGACAGGTAATAACTGAGATGCTTCCTCCCAAACTTTGTGCCAAAATGTCCATGAAACTACATAAAAAGAGTGAAAAAAGAAAGGACAATGAGCTGTTAATCTAAGACAGAGCAAGGCCACATGCTGAGGTCCACAGAGAACATCTACAAATGGATTGTCACTAGGATGGATTGAGAAGCATATTCTTGAGACTCTGCACCACACACCTCAGGTGCTGAATGAGAGAAGCCCCGCTGGTGCTGAAAGGTAATAGCAAGCACATACATGTACCTTGCTCGCCCTCATTGTTTCCTCCTGGCTATTCCAGGACCCCGGAGCTGTACTGGCCAGAAAAGGAAATGGTTCAACCAGGAAGAAACTGCCTCTGAACTAACCAGAGTCAAATCCAGGGCCATGTCTCCAACTCAACCCATCCATTTCTCTCTTTCAATATCCGTTCAGAGACTGTGGCTCCCAGAACACAGCTGGGCGGGAGGTAGATAGAGACAAGAAAAGGTGTGTTGCATTCTAGAATGGCCCATTGTATAACAAAAAGTACCATGATAGGGAAAGAGACAAGAAGGCAGCAGAGGGCAATGCACGCTGAGAGGGCGTGTGGTCTTTTATGTGCTACTCTCTAAAATAATAGATGGCCTTTCAGAGTTTCTCTTACAAGTCAGAAATCACAGAAGTTGGAGTAGGAGAAGCCCCAGCCTAATACTTAGACGCCCAAACTAGCTAAATTGTCTGTGGGCCCTGAAAACTGAGGTAGAAACTATGTTCATCAGTTTACCCTTTAGATCCACTCTTCTTGTGCCCAAGAGGAGAGTGGGGGAGTTTGAAGACCCTTCCCCAATACTCTGCTAGCAAGTGCCAGGCTTGAACATAGTGTTGTTCTCTTTTTTATTATGAATAGGCACAAAATGCCCAAAGGGGACTTATGAGAGGAGTACTGCAAGATAAGGGAAAAGAACCTTTTCCATTAAAGCTTGAAGCAGGAATATGTATCTGAAAATAAATTTCTCCAGGAAAGAAAACATTTTAGCAGACACATTTTTGACTTGAAGAAGACTGGAGGCTGGGCGCGGTGGCTCATGCCTGTAATCCTAGCACTCTGGGAGGCCGAGGCGGGAGGATCAATTGAGCTCAGGCGTTTGAGACCATCCCCAGCAAGAGCGAGACCTCGTCTCTACTAAAAAAAAAAAAAAAAAAAAAATAGAAAGAAATTATCTGGACAACTAAAAATATGTATACAGAAAATCAGCCGGGCATGGTGGTGCATGCCTATAGTCCCAGCTACTGGGGAGGCTGAGGCAGAAGGATTGCTTGAGCCCAGGAGTTTGAGGTTGCTGTGAGCTAGGCTGACGCCACGGCACTCTTAGCCCAGGCAATGGAGTGAGACTCTGTCTCAAAAAAAAAAAAAAATAGAAGACTGGGAAGGCACAGCCAAGGTGAGGTGGGAGTCAGGGGCCATCAAGACGAAACAGATTGGGATGCAGGCAGATTTGCAAAGGTTGAAATAAGAAATGAGGGAAAACATACCAAAACTATAACAACAGAATTACAACTTATACAGAAGAGAGTAAATACAGAGAAGACTGCAGAAATCAAACCAGGAAAGTGGAAGACAAAATAAGGAGGAAAAGGACCAAAATGAAAATGTTGAATGAGAAGACAGAAAACACAGATCTAATCTAAGAATTACATTTATTCCAACATAGAATTTGAACAAAATACTGGAAACAAATTAGGGAGAAGAAAAAATTTTTTGAGCTGGAGAAGATCTGAGATAAAATTAAAATTACCAGACTCATACAGAGACATATCTTGTAAAATGTTTTGAATTTCCAGGTTAAAGAAAGAGGCTTTCAGGCATAGAGACAGAAATAAACAGGAAAATGAGCATCATTCTGGGCTCGGACTTCTCAGCCCCTAAGGCTAAAACACCATGCTAGGAGCCAAGGCGGTATCTCAGGGATTCCATATTTGCCCAATGTGATGTTTATGTGTGAAGGCTGTAGGAATTCATTTTCATATTTGTAAGAAGGCTGAAAATACACCCCATGTGGTCCCTTCTTTAAAAAAAGTATTTGAATTTGCAGTCAAATTGATCAACAGGTGAACTGGCTTGACGATACAAGGGGAAAAATCCAAGAAGATGACTTGCATGAGCACTAGAAACTATTAAAAATAGAAAATAAATAATTATCTTGAATATGATAACAAAACTATATGCAAACGCGAATACATGCTGTTGAAAAAAGATTTACTTAGGTCTAAAGATCTTAAATTAGATAAGTAAAGAGGGATAAATGAGGAAGGAGAAGTAGTATATTCTAAGTCCTCCATAAAGAGCCGGTGTTTTTAAAAAATAATTAGGGAGAAAGATAGAAAATGTTATTTTAACATGAAATAATGTTTTCTCTGACTGAATGAGTTTGAAAACTGACTTTTCCAAGAGCATGCTTTTTAAGCCAGCATGTCTCTAAAAACTGAAATTACTAAAGGATCAGATGAGTCATGTATCTGGTTTCAGTTGGCAATGAAGGAAATCCTAGTAAGCTGAGGCTGGAAGAAACTACGTAAAGAGACAATATATACAAATCTTGCTGTGTTGCCCGGGCTAGAGTGAATGCTATGGCATCAGCCTAGCTCACAGCAACCTCAAACTCCTGGGCTCAAGCAATCCTTCTGCCTCAGCCTCCCAAGTAGGTGGGACTACAGGCATGCGCCACCATGCCCATCTAATTTTTTCTATATATATTTTTAGTTGGCCAGATAATTTCTTTCTACTTTTAGTAGAGACGGGGTCTCGCTCTTGCTCAGGCTGATCTCAAACTCCTGAGCTCAAACGATCCACCCGCCTCGGCCTCCCAGAGTGCTAGGATTACAGGCATGAGCTACCACGCCCGGCCTCTCTTTCTTCTTGTCAGATTTTTTTTTCTAAGAGAAGAATAGTGCTGGTATCAGTGAGGTGTAGTCAGTGGAAACTCAAACTAGGATGACTTTGGTAAGATACGTTTTCTCATTTGATATTTTGTTTAGAAAGTATCTGTTTTATTGCTTATGAGAATTTGCTAAGGAATTCATGAATTGCAGTTAGGCAATGTAAGAATTTTGAAATAAAATTTTTTCCCTATGGTTTTGGCGTTTGTTGAAGCTTTGGTCTGATGTGGAGAAGGAAAAGGAATCTCATGAATTCTTGCATGTACTGTTCTTCATAGAATGGGTGTGGGCATGAGAAACTGAAAATTATGCCTATGATGAATATAAGAAATATTAATAATTATGACTTTTTTTTTTTTTTTTGAGACAGAGTCTCACTTTGTTGCCCGGGCTAGAGTGAGTGCCGTGGCGTCAGCCTAGCTCACAGCAACCTCAAACTCCTGGGCTTAAGTGATCCTACTGCCTCAGCCTCCCGAGTAGCTGGGACTACAGGCATGCGCCACCATGCCCAGCTAATTTTTTCTATATATATTTTTAGTTGTCCAGATAATTTTTATTTCTATTTTTAGTAGAGACGGGGTCTCGCTCAGGCTGGTCTCGAACTCCTGACCTCGAGCGATCCACCCACCTCGGCCTCCCAGAGGGCTAGGATTGCAGGCATGAGCCACCGCGCCCGGCCTGACTTTTAAAAAATATTAAAACTTTAGTCTTAAAATCTTTACCTCCTTAACATTGATATATTTTTTAATTATGAGTATATCTTTATAGGGTACATATGATGTTTTGATACAGGCATACAATGTGAATTAGTCAAATCAGGGTAATTGGGGTATCCATCACCTCAAGCATTTATCATTTCTTTGTGTTAGGAACATTTCAATTCTACTCTTTTAGTTATTTTAAAGTATACCCTAACTTATTGTTGATTATAGTTACTTTGTTGTGCCATCAAATATTGTTCATTCTATCCAATTGTCTAACTATATTTTTGCACCCATTAACCATCCCCACTTTATCTTCCTCTCCCCACTACCCTTTCTAGCCTCTGGTAACCATCATTCTACTCTGTGTCTCTATGATATCCACTGTTTTTAACATTTAGCTCCCACATATGAGTGAGTACATGCAAGATTTGTCTTTCTGTGGTTGGTTTATTTCACTTAACATAATGTTCTACAGTTCCATCCATATTATTGCAAATGGCAGAATTTCATTATTTTTGTGGCTATATAATATTTCATTGTGTATATGTATCACAACTTCTTTATCCATTCATCCATTGATGGACACAGGTTGATTCCAAATCTTGGCTATTGTAAATAGTGCTGCAATAAAAATGGTAGTGCAGATATATTTTCAATATACTGAATTCTTCTCCTTTGGATATATACCTAGCAGTGGGATTGCTGGGTCATATGGTAGTTCGGTTTTTAGTTTTTTGAGGAACTTCCATACTGTTTTCCATAGTGGCTGCACTAACTTACATTCCCACCAACAGTGTACGAGGTTTCCCCTTTCTCTACATCCTCATCAGCATTTGTTATTGCCTGTCTTTTTGATAAAAGCCATTTTAACTATGGTAGGATGATATCTCATTGTAGATTTGATTTTCATTTTTCTGATGACTAATGATGTTGAGCATTTTTTATATAACTGTTGGCCATTTGTATGTCTTCTTTTGAAAATTGTCTATTCAGCCCAGGCATAGTGGCTCACGCCTGTAATCCTAGCACTCTGGGAGGCCGAGGCAGGCGGATCGTTTGAGCTCAGAAGTTCGAGACCACCCTGAGCAAGAGTGAGACCCTGTCTCTACTAAAAATAGAAAGAAATTATATGGACAACTAAACATATATATAGAAAAAATTAGCCGGGCATGGTGGCACATGCCTGTAGTCCCAGCTACTCGGGAGGCTGAGGCAGGAGGATTGTTCAAGCCCAGGAGTTTGAGGTTGCTGTGAGCTAGGCTGACGCCACAGCACTTTAGCCCAGGCAACAGAGTGAGACTCTGTTTCAAAAAAAAAAAAGAAAATTGTCTATTCAGATCCTTTGCCCATTTTTTTATTTTATTTTATTTTTTATTTATTTTTTTTTGAGACAGAGTCTCACTTTGTTGCCCGGGCTAGAGTGAGTGCCGTGGCGTCAGCCTAGCTCACAGCAACCTCAAACTCCTGGGCTTAAGCGATCCTCCTGCCTCAGCCTCCCGAGTAGCTGGGACTACAGGCATGCGCCACCATGCCCGGCTAATTTTTTTGTATATATATTTTTAGTTGGCCAGATAATTTCTTTCCATTTTTAGTAGAGACGGGGTCTCGCTCAGGCCGGTCTCGAACTCCTGACCTCGAGCGATCCACCCGCCTCAGCCTCCCAGAGGGCTAGGATTGCAGGCGTGAGCCACCGAGCCCGGCCTGACTTTTAAAAAATATTAAAACTTTAGTCTTAAAATCTTTACCTCCTTAACATTGATATATTTTTTAATTATGAGTATATCTTTATAGGGCCCTTTGCCCATTTTTTAATCATATTATTTGATTTCTTCCTATTGAGTTGTTGGAGCTCCTTATATGTTCTAGTTATTAGTCCCTTGTCAGATGGGTAGTTTACGAATATTTTCTTCCTGTTTGTGGGTTGTCTCTTTTCTTTGTTGATTGTTTCCTTTTCTGTACAGAAGCTTTTTAGCTTTCCGTGATCTCATTACATTGATATTTATACTGTTATATTTATCTTTGATGAAATTTATATCTATATCCACCATAGATGTTAAAAGAAAAAAAATACGCTGGAAGAAATTTGGAGAAAATTCATAATATTGTGGTGTAAATATATTTGGTTCCTTAGGGAAAATCTTGCTGTCACCTGATTTTTAATAAAATCAGAAGACCCAGGTGTCGGCCAGGACTGAATTATTATATAATAACAACCTCCCCTGCCCTATAACCTTCCAAGAATGCTAGTTAATTTTGTCATTGCTAGCTGACAGCACATCTGTGGTTTCCCATCTTTAATGTTTTGAGGGAATGAGTACATGGATGCAGTGAAGACAACTTAGAAAAAAAATCACTTAGGGCCATTTGTAGACTATGAATTCCCCCAAACCACCCATCACTGTGCTCTAAAGTGTTAGCTTAGCATTTATGTGCTCATTATACAAACATGGTACAACTCTTGCAGTGTAGAAATTTTTAAAAATGTGTGACATTGACATATAATAGAGACCAATGAACAGTACTAACTGATAACTGACAGTACACTCAGCCCTCTGCTAGTTGTGTGGGAGACACAGGGTAAATGTAAAGCTTGGTTCTGCTCTCAACAAAGTGGAAAGGTAGTTTGGGAGACCAGGGTAACACACATGAAATGATTAGTAAACAATCAAGTATTGACCTGACTTGTAGTGTTTTCCCTGTGCCTGCATTTCTTCATCTGTAAAACAGGAATAATAAAACTATTTGTCCCAATAAGGCCTGGCACATAGTAAGTGCTCAATAAAGTTTAGCTCATCATTATTGTTAATTTGTAAATGTAATAGGAGGTAAGAGAAAGAAGTGATGGGTGTGTGTTGCAGCAGTAGGGAAAGTTTAATTATAGAATCGAGACTTGAGCTGGGCTTTTGAGCTTTTTGGGTAAAATTTAGGTAGCTGGATACCTGAGCAATGGGGAGGTCATCCGAGGAGGGGAAAATAGTAGTTGTAGGGGCATGTGGGTTGCTGCCGCTACAGTTAAGATAACAGCCTGACTAGTTCAGTGGGTATGTATTGGACTTTGTGGGAAAGAAAACTGAATAGATAGGGTGGGGTAAGATTATGGAGGCTTTACAAGTCAGGCAAAGGAGTCTGGATTTTGATATGATCAGCAATGAATTGTCTATACTTGAGTGAGAGAAGTGATATGACAAAGGTGCATCTGGTAGCAGGATGCAGAATGGTTGGAAGCAGTGGATCACTGAAGTCAGGGAGGCAGGAGAGTAGGCTGCTGCAACAGCCCAGTCGAGCTGTAACCAGGGCTTGGCTTGCAGAATAAGAGTAAGAGATAGGGCTAAGGAGCTAAGACGGAAGAACTGACAAGCCCTGGGAAAAACAGAGCAATGAAAGACAGCACAGTTACATTTTGGGATCTGATGCCACATTCTCTGAACCTAATACCAGGATACACAGTTGACATATACACGTGTATTTGTGGAATAACTGAGGCTAAATAATTAATGAAGTCACTGAACCTCTGAGACTTACAGGGACCATAAGCATATGGCCAGGCAGAGAATAAGTGAATTGGGAAAAAATATGAAGAGCGGGATGTCCTCTCCAGTGTTCTTTTAGCATATTTCTATACTGTCTCTGTGTGCCTGCTATGTAGAAAATTAAGACTTAGATGCCAAAAATCATTGGTTTTAAAAATCCAGGACTATAATCATCTATTTGCTTATGTGCATCCTTCATTGGCCTCTGTGGTTCTTGAGGGTAAGAACATCATGTTTATATATAGTGACTGTCTGGTATGCTACCCGGGTTCAAATCCTGATACCACCATGTCTAGCTATATGTCTCTGAGTGAGTTATTGAACCTCTTCATACTTTAATTTCCTGATGGATCAAATGAAATAATAAACATATCTACCTCACCATGAGATTGTGAAACTTAAATGATTTAATTTGTGCTAAGTGCTTAGAACAGTGCCTGTTGAGTGTTAGACATTGTCTGGGAGGAGTTGTAATGGCAGCAGTGGGGGGTTGTGGTATGGTAGGTAAGGGTAGCAGCTCACTTTACCCCCATGACTGTCACCTTTATAACACTCTTGTTCAATAAATGGGTCTCCAAACAATATGTTGACAGCATAATTGTCAAAGGCAATTCCTGTGAAACCCCATGTACCATATTACAAGTAAAGAGCAAATATTTGGGGAGTATCCAAGGCCAAGATCCTAGGTTTCAGGGATTGTTGTAGCTTTGGTTTATCATTCACTCAACAATCATTTCACAAAAACAGTGCAATGCAATTTGCATTCACATAGATAGAACACTCAAATGTAAAAGTGAAAATACTAGGTGTCTACTATTTGCAAAAGTGTAAGGTGTAAAAAACAGAGACACCTCATATGAGTGAATATCGCTTGGGTTCCAGGTTTTCTTCAATCACCCAAGTTGGCTTTTATTATAGTTCTTACACCATGGGCAAGTTATATCCTGGGCCCTGAAAAGTGGCCAGCGTGTTTGGAACATTCAGTGTGGACCGTCCCTTGACTGCAAACTGGAAACCATTAGAGTGCTTCCTGGCACACAGTCTGCTCCAAGTGCATTCTGAGTGGGCCATCCCAGCAGTCGGTCGGTAACAGAGATTAGGGCATGTTCAGTGCACCTCCTCTTTTCCAGGAACTGGCCCCAATCGGTATTGTGTTTTATTTTGTTTCTCCAAATTGCATTTCATAATTTATAATTACATTCCCCACTGAGTCTACCAGAAGGCAAGCAGTACGGTTATGGGAACCTCAGCTCTTATCGTTTTTCAAAGGAGTTGGATGTTTGAGGAACTGAAGAACGGGGATCATTTCAGTACAGAAAAGGAAAATATGTCTAGCAAAGGATGACAATCTGAACTTGATTAGTGTTTTCCATAACATAAAAGAGATGCTGCCTCCAATGGAATTATCTGGCTTTACCTACTTTGGGCCTGAGTCCAGATTCTCCCAAGAGCTATTTGCTGATCGCCTGAAATGTTAAGACCAGGGCTTATGCCATGGCACACAGGCAGGATGCAGGCCTCCTTTCTGAAGCCAGCCGGCAGCCCACAGTGTCACGGAGACTACAGAACCCCACACCCACATTTGGCTGAAGGCCACACCCTCCCTCCAGGGCCAATGGGGAGGCTTCTCGATTCATGTTTCTAGAACAAAGCTCAACCTACAGCAGAGGAGAGGAATAGAAAGCTCCGTGGGTGTGTCCATGGCCTGTCTTTACCATGGAGGCAGCACTGTGTCTTTTACTCCCTCTGTCTCTGCTCAGGGAGAATCACTGGGAATAGTGAACTTCAGGAATGCCACAAAAATTCTTACAAAGTGGGAGGATCTGCCCAAGGAACAGAAATAGGTATAATACAACTATAACTAGGAAACCAAAAGCTGTAATTGGAGAAGGCACTCTGCAGGGACATTCTCTGTGTGTTTGGTTAGTTTTTAATGTATCCAGTGAGGCTTCATCCTGCTCTGGTTTTTGAAATTTTTTTGAAAACTAGATATATTTTAGGTTAGTTACATACTGGAATACTTCTATTGATACCAATAACGGTTTGGTTTTATAAAGTATTTTTCCTTAAATCATTATCTTTAGGGATTTTTGATTGAAGGCTTAATTCATTCAATAAACACCGATTGCATGCCTTATATCTGTTGGACACTGTTCTGAACACTGGATTGTTAGTGAGCAAGAGAATCGAGCTCTCTGCTTAAATGATGCAGATACTTTACTGGGGGAACTGACAATACACACGTAAAAAAATATCAGGTGGTAACAAGTGTCATGGTAGATTAAAACAGTGGGGTAGTGTTAGAGAATAAATGGGGGAGGTGAGGGAGCCCTACATGGATGGAAGCTGGCATAGCAGGTCTGGAGGAAGGGCATTCCAGGCAGAGGGAACAGCCAGGGCAAAATCTGCAAGGTTGGAGTGAGCTCGGCAAGGCGCAGGAACAAAAGCAGTACCTGTGGTTGAAATGTTTTACCAGAGAATTTGGAGAGGCTGGTAAAGGCTTGTGAGGGACTCAGGCTGAGGTAAAGAGTTTGATTTTTGTTCTAAGTGCCAAAGGAAATCATTGGAGGATTTTAATCAGGGAAGTGATGAAGTTTGATTTGGAAATGACAAGCAAATACTGCTGAAGATTAATCAAAATATTTTTTAAATCAATATCATTTCATTTGTACATATCTTAAGGTAAAAGGAAGGGAATTAGCATTTATTGAGCATCTTTGATCTAGCACTATGTATTGCTTGTTTCATGTAACTTTTAGAACAACCCTAGAAGTAATTATTCTTAGTATCTATATTCATCCAGATGATAAAACTGAGGCTTGGAGAGATTAAGTAACTGTCCCAAGGTCCCCTAGGTAGGGCAGAGTGAGAGTTCACCTCTTTGTGAAGAGTGTGTGCTATCTGCATCACACCATGCTGCATTTAAGGTCTAGAACAGTTCCTCGAACATAGAGGATGTTCAATAAATCTTTGCTAAATGCATGCAAAGAGCAAACTTTTCCATTAAAAATTCTTTCTCAAGCCAAGTCAAGGAGCGTCTGTACAGGGAATCGGGCACACTCAGAATTGTTTGAAAGGCTGGAGGAGGGGAAGTGAGGCTGGGACTCTAGATGAGTCCAGAATGAATTGCTAATGTGACTTACCAGGGAAGCATCCTCTTTTTCCTTCTGCTACCCTCGGGGACAGGGTGATGAATCAGGAGGCCACTGAGGAAAGTGTTAACTTCAAGAACTCATCGCCTGAGCCGCAGTGTAACCATCAGGAAAACTCCACAGTCACACGCTGCAGACTGGACTCCGGAGTACTGCCGTAGAAAAGCTGCCACCTCCGCAAACCTGTTTGCCAAAAGTAACAGTAGAAGCAGCAGGGAAAACAGTCCCTCCCTCACTTCCAGGCTCCAAATCTCCCACAAGTGCATCCAATGGGGAGAATTGATTTGTAAACCAAACCCTGGCTGGAAGGGAGGCTGCGAAATGTAGTTTGTAGCTTTGCAGCCTCTCCATCATGGAAGGACAGTGGAGTGGATGACGATGGCCAATTCCTCATATCCATACTGTCTCCCCCTTCCTACCCAACTGCAGTGTCCACCGCTTGGCAAAACACTTTTGAAACTTAGGAAGGCAGACAGTGGGGCAGAGAAGCTTTGGGTGACATGAGTCAAACGCAGCTACAATTTGAGCAATGAAGGGATGCGTTAGCAACCTCCTGCGTGAGGAGCTTCTTGGGCCAGTTTGGCCCATGATGCTACTGACCTCAAAGAGAAATGAGCCAAGGATTTAGGTTATACCCTGCTAGGTCCTCAGCAGTACACAGTGTGACTGCAGTTCATGTGCTTTCCGGGTAATCTCGCCAAGCATTAACCAAGCTCAAAAGGGTTTGTGGACAGTCAGCTTTTAAGGAGCCTGAGACTGTAGGTCTTGGAGGGCCTCTCACTGACCACCAGCTTCTAGGGAAGCCCTCATGGGTTGGCGGATGCCTCCGTGGCCTTTCTACTGCATCACAGCTCACCTATACAAAGAGTTTATTGGCACAGTTGACTTAACATGAGACTTAGACTAGCTAGTACAGTGTGGAGGTCATACCTTATTCTTCGAATGTTTGAGCTGAGAAATTTGAGAGTGTTCCACACCAATGGAGGGCAGAACCCTTCTCCTGAGTCCTTACAGAAGGACTCTGGCTTGACTCTTGGCTTCAAACATTGATTTTTATCAGTTCTCATTCAACAGGTGTGTCTCTCAGGTATGTGGTCATCACCAATCTAGTGTCCTCTTGTTTCTTGAATAAGGATGAATGACAGGAAGTCTCCAAGCCACAGAGTCCCTTATCTGTAATGTGGGGATTAAAAACAATCACAGAGGGTTGGAAGATTGCAGAGTGCATGTATAGAAGCATTTAGCACATTCCCGGCATAGATACAGCACTACACAAGTGGAAGCTTTGACCCCTTGGCCACATGGTGCCCCTATCTATGGGTGACACAGTGGCACATTTGTGTCGGCCACCAAATACACTGCCTTAGTCTGCACCTGCACTTTTTCTTTTGAGGAATCAAGGAGACTTAAATGTATAAGCAGTGATTAACATCCATACCAGGGAGAAGAGATTAAGTCATCTTTGTATAACTTGTTGTACAAGTCAGGAACAATTTCCACATGATATAGTTAAAAAATAAAAATATTTACAGGAATACTTTCGATTGTATAGGAAACTTACTTATATAGAAGAACCCCTCTGTGATAATAGCTGATAATCTTTCTTTGTTTTTTTTCAATCCAAGGTGGTTATCTACACACAGCATAGAAGAGGCTACACGGTCCCATGCAAAATGTCTAGACTAGGAGTAAGAAACTAGTTTCTGTATCTACCTCCAGCATTTGTTGACTGTGTTATCTTCACATAATCACTTAACATCTGTAAACTCCAGTTTCTTCATCCGTAAGGTGGACATAGTAATACCCATTTTGCCTCTTTCCCTGAATCCTGGTGTCAGTGGCATCTCGTGCCCTGGTCTCTAGAATTACCTTGCTCTGAGGCCTCATCTCAGCCTATTTCCCCAAAAGCACCCCACTTCTTCAGACACGACTTAACTCGCGTTCCAATCCCACAGGGCCTTGCTGTGAAACAGAGTGAATCATAAAATTTCTGTGAATTTTCCTCGCTTGATCTAGCACCCCTCCAATGACACAGGGGTCTAAACTCACCCAGGAAGTGAAATGACAGGGCAGGTGCATGCAAATTGGGGCCAGAGAGGTTTGGAGGCTATATTAGTTTGCTGGGGCTGCCATAACAACAGCAACAACCTCACAAACTGAGTGGCTTCAAAGAATAGAAATTTATGTTATTACATCAATAGTTCTGAAGCCCAGGCATCTGAAATCAAGGCTTCAGTAAGGCCACGTCTTTTCCAAAGACTCTGGGGAAGAATCTATCCTTGCCTCTTCCCAGCCATCCTTGGCATGTCTTTGCTTATAGCTGGATCACTCCAATCTCTGCTGGTGTCTTCCCATGGGCTTCTTCCTCTTGTCTTTGTGTTTCCTCTCCTCTTTTTATAAGAACCTCGGTCATTGAATTTAGTGTCCACTCTAATCCAGTATGACCCCATCATAACTAATTACATCTATAAGACCCTATTTCCAAATAAGATCACATTCTGAGGTTCCAGGTGGGTATGAATTTTGGGGGACGTTATTCAATCCATTATAGGGGCCTTTTAAATTGTGCACTGTGTGGGCAGATTTATGCTTTCTTGGTAAAACAAACCCTAGATCCAGTATACACTTACCTGAGGAACAGTGCCTCTGACCATGACCTTGTCCCATTCTCACCCTCTACCTCAATCCTGTTCAAAATTCTTTGTCCCTTTATTGGCTCTTTTGTTCAACAACCACCTAACCATAAACCTGGAAGTCCTCTTGCATGCACCCCCTGTTCTCACCATTGCTCTCACCTTCTATCCAACCACTCAGCAAGGCCAGGCATCCTCTCTCCTGAATCTCAGTGACTCCGTGGTGCTTCCATCACTGTCCCCTTAGACACCGGGAAAGCCCCCTGCTCTGGTCTTGTTCCCCTGTTCCGGGGCTTCCTGTTGCCTCCAAGAAGTCTTTATAAACAAAAACCTGGTCAACCCACATCCTTGCTGACGATCCTGTGATATGACCACACCTAAACTCTCAGCTGACTTCCATATATCTCATCTCCTCTCTCCTGTCCTTACACATGAGCTTCACTTCAGCCAAACCAAACATTTTGCAGTTTCCTGCACTTGCCACACTCCCCCTCACCTCCACGCCTTTGAAAATACTGCTGTGCTCCATGGAGCCTGCCTGGCTCACATCTGTTCATTTCTGCTGACATATCTCAACCTCCATTTTTGTTTTTGAAGCCATCTCTGCTGACCCTCCATTGGTGCACAACTCACGCCCCTCATCTGTGCACACAGTTGGCTTAGTCCTGGATTTTCTTGCTTGTTTCCCATACTGGATTCCTTGACAGTTGGTACCTGTGTTCTCTACATTGCGGATATCTATACCCCAGGCCTCAGACGCAATACCAAGCAATAGTAGGTTTATTAAATGCTTTTGTAGTGAGTGAAATGAGGTCTTCCTGACAGAGTTTCAGACTAGTAGTAATTGGCCAAATCAGAGCCAATGTGTCGCTCATTCTTGTGTACTATGTGGCACTTCAAGATTTCTAATTTCTGCATTAGACTATTGAATATGTGATTCTCCAGGGCACACTGAGGTCATGTCATCCTTTGTTTAATGGTGATCACTTATGTGGCTATAGAAACATGGGCATGGCTCAGTTGAAGATTGTATACATTGTGTGTGTGTGTATATATATATATGTATCTTCATATTTTATTTATATGTCTATGTTTTTCTAACTAAGGGGAAAATCTTTTTGACAGATTACCTTTCCTGAGGTCAGGAAGTCTGAGCCCAGAGCATTTAAACAACAGGAGACATCTAGAAAACACACTCTGGTCAAGCAGAGAGATTACCAAGAAGCACTTCAGTGTGCTTCTCAGGAATTGCCTCAAAATTCCAGATCTGACTCTCACTAGACTGCCCCTTGAAGTTGAAACCATATTTGCAGGCCCGGTCTCTTCCCTCCTGGGAGTCTGGATGGAGTGCGGAGTGGAATCTGAGTGTTGAGCATGAGCAGCTCGGTATCCAAGACTCCTGTGTGGCACTGTTATGTGCATTCGCTGCACTGGCATATTCATTCACTGACTCTGCAGGCATTTATGAAGTTCTCACTGTATACCTGTTACCATAACTGGCACTGTAGAGATAGGGGAAAAAAAGACTAGAATAGCTACTAAGGGAATCAAATTTCATACTTGTATTTCCATAGCCACTTGTACAATGCTAATATCTTTCCTGGTCAGTCCAGAGCATTGTTTAGTTGTGGACTCAATTGCAGGATGCTTATTTAATGCTGAAAATTATGATTCTGGTTGTGGGGATGCTTGTCCTTATGTTGAAGAAGACAGTGATTCCCCTTTTTGTCATATCAGCTAACAATCTCTGACCTTGCAGCCCTTAAAAAGAATGATGTAGTGCTACACCGATGGCATGGAAAGATGTCCCAGATACAGTATGCAGTGAAAAAAGCAAGTTTCAGATAGTGTATATGATATAAAACCAGTTTTATTTTTGAAATACTGGTGGAATGTTGTTCTGGGGCCAGGAGCTTCAGCATTACCAAGAAACTTGTTAGAAATGCAAATTCTTGGGCCTCACCCCAGACCTACTGAATCAGAAACTCTGGATGTGGGGTTGGCAATCGTGAGCATGACTTCCAGGTAGTTCTGATGGATGCTCAAGTTGCAGAACTGCTGCTCTGATGTGTGCAGTGTCCTGCTATAGTTTGCTACTGTTTATGATATTCTAGGGTCTAGTATGGGCTTGACACACCTTTATAATTGGCATACAGTCCTAGTAAATGAATTGTTTATGTTTGTAGAGGATTTTGATTACCTTGTTTCTGTTCATTGTATTCATATATGCCTTTCCTTTACAAAATCAGTAAAATAAAAAGTCAACAAATTCATGTACGAAAAAATGCTGATGATCATATGAAAAAATCTCTGGAGGATTATTTATTAAGCCAGTATTTTTCAGACTTTGATGTCCATACAGGTTACTTAGGGTTACTTGGGGGAAAATGCAAGACTGGATTAAGGCCTGAGGTCCTGCATTTCTAACCAGCTCCAGGCTGCTCCATGGAGCACATGTTGAATCGCCAGCTGCTAACGTGTTATCCATGGTTATCTTTGGGAGGTCAAATGGTGGGGGGTTTGCACTTTGTACATTTCATCTTCATGCATTATTTGAATTTTTTTTTTTTTTGCAAGGAACTGTATTCAGAGAAAAGAGTAAAGAGTTTAAAAATCTTTTACTGGAATTTGCCTTACTCTACATTTCTCGGTTATGCAGGCTTAGCCGTTAAGAAAACATTTTCAAGAGCAAATCAAAAGGAAACTCATTTATTGGCCCTATACATTCTCCCCTACCCATATTGTTGTCGATATGAATGTTTAAAAGTAGTGGTAAGAAGGGATTCATATTAGCTGGAATTTTTTCAGGGCAAGTATCAGAAATTTAATTGAAATAGGCTTAAGGAGGTAAAGGAAATTTTAAAGAAATCCAAGGGAAATGCTGGCTTCGGTCATGGCTGAATCCAAGTCTTCAAATGATATTTTCAGGAATTGGTCTCTTGCCATCTCTAAGCTCTGCTTCTTCGGCAATGGCCTCATCTTTGGGCAGTTCCTCCTTCCCCAGGGTGGCCCCTGGCAGCCCCAGGCCCTGCTTCTATAGCTAGCAGCCACAGCAGGTGAGAAGGCTTCTTCCCAGCAAAAGCTCCGGGGAGGACTCCCATGGGAGGAACCCAGCTCTGCATCTTTCTCAGTGACTTCAATTGGACAGACTTGGCCACATGCCCACTTCTGGAGAAGCCTGGGGGTAATATCAACCCCACTCAAACCAGCTGAGAGGAAGGGGTAATTCCCCAAAATCAAAGTTTTGATACAGTAACAAAGTGGAATAGATATAAACAGGAGAGATGGTGTTCGGTTACTGTGCAAATCTTCCAGCCCAACCTCTTCCTTTTACTCTTTTGGAAACCAAGTTAAGGGATGGACCCAAGGTCACGCAGATAGTCAACAGCAGAGCAAGATTTCCCAGCTTCTGCCCTATTCTCTATCCTCTCTTCTGTGGTTTCTTGGAAACTGGAAGCTTCAAACATGAAGCTTCTATAACACTTGCCTTATCTTTGAAATATCTTCTTAAATACCGAATGTCATGGGATCGAATTGAAATGAACTGTAATTGCACATCTATCATCTTTGACTCTCCTACGTTGACTGCCCAGAGTAAGAAAACCACATTCCTTCTGTGATTGTAATCCTTGCTACTCCTTTCCTCTTTGGGGAAACAGGTCGAAGCTTGACAAAGTGTAGCTGCTGCTCTATTTGGATGAAGTTCGAGCCCTATCCAGTGATCCCCTGAGTGCGGTGGATGCCCTGTGGATGGAGAGGCTCCCCCAGCCTCTGCTCTCCTTTTGTGGCATATTTTATCCCAAGAACTTGATTCACAGTCTAGACTGGGTCCTCCCTTTGGGTGGGCATGTTACCCTCCCAATTTTCCCAGGCACAGCGATATCCCTGCAGACAGGTACAGGCATGCATCAGAAATCTGGAGGCTTGCCTAAAATGTATGTCTGCTGTTTGTGAAGGGGCAATGTAGCAATTACATGAGTAATGCAGTGGCAGATCTTCTATGAGAAATTAAAGCTGAAAAAAGAGGGCTTTCCTCCTTGAAGGAAGGGTGTTGGGTGACCTAGCTCTTGCTTTGGGAGTCCTGTCTTCTCCCTTCCCTTCCCCCAGACTCAATCCCTTCTCCCCAGACACTCTTTCCTGAGCACCCCACTCTGGCACTCAACAAGCCTTGGAGATGAGAAGGAACTGGTTGGCAGTAAATAGTCTGCCTGCTCACAGCAACTGAAAATTTTCTTTCAACGATTCTGATTCCATGGGAGGGAGCTGAAGATTAAAGCCCGGAGTCTGCCCCATTCCCAGAGCAGCAGCCTGGCTCCTGGTGGCTCCAGCGGCAGGTAGGAAAAGAATGGTTGCTCTTACCTTTTGTTTTGTTATGCGATATAATTGGAAGACAAATTTAATATTAAGTGTCAGTACATTGGACACAGCAGAATCACCACAGGGTTTAAATAATTTGATTTCTGTCTGTAAACCAGCTCAGATGAGTGAGAGGGTTGGTTCTGCTGTTGAAGCCGATCTGTCCCATGATTTTTTCTTTGGGGAAGGGGCTGCCCTGTGTTGTCCAGTGTAACAGCCATTGCAATCGGGCTAGGAACAAACTCGTGTCTTGATGAATTAGACAATGCCTGTGCTTTCTGGACTGTTGCTTAGGGTGCGTGTGTTTATGTACGTGTATGTGTCCTGTGCTCCAGACACACACTTGCCTTTGTTAAGAACACTCTCAAAACCACACATGATGATCTGACCAGAAGAGAGTCCCCCTTTGATGCACTGTTTTATTCTAAGCATTTCCAGAGCCCAACAATGACTCCTTATGAGACACTACCATAAGTTTTTAAAAAGGAAGTTATTAAGAGTCTGAGAAATATTGAGTAGGTGTCAGTTACATTAAGTATCAGTTACATGCTCACCCTCTGGGTTGGAAAAACAGACATTTACATATTTTGGGTTCATGCACTCCTTTTATAAGGGGTATAACTTAGGAAAACTAGACACGAGATCATGAAGTGAATACAGTGAGTTGTTACAGAGTTTGTCATAACCAGATACCAAGTGTTGTAAAAGTAAAATACAACGCATGTCTGATAGAAGGGAGTAATAAAGGGAATATGGAAAAAAACAGAATGGAGTTTTATGAGAATTTTTAGGTCTACTTTTTAAAAGCAAACTGAGTTTGTGAGTCAGCAACCAGGGAATCAGTTCTCAGAGAAATTATTTATGAATTGTGCCATTACATAACTTTTAAAGATGACCAGATATTGAGGTTACCTATTGTTTGCCATTGTGTGTGTGTTTGTGCGTCTGTAGGTACCAGAGAGAGGGAGAGAGAGAATGAGGGGGAGAGAGGGTGAGGAGACCCTCACATACTGGGTTACAGACAATTGTTGGGTTACTTTAAAATGCATCTCTGAGACACTGATCACCACCTTCTGTGTTTCTGGCACCGTGCTAGGCCCTGGATGATATATACATATCTCATGCTGAATTTCCTCTTCAGTAACCTTTACCTACCTCTTACTAGTGTTGCCAACAAAAAGACGACCACAGAGTTTTAGTGCAATTATTATAATGGGACTCCTAAGGGGGCCTGGTTACCCAAACTGCTTGTGTATTTACCTGCTAGAAAAATACATATCGTCGTCAGTCAGGAAGGATACTCTGTTGAAAATAAATACTGTAGTACCTCTCAAGTTTCCTTGCTTGGGCTCTAGCTTCCTTAAAATCCAGTTCTCTGAGGCCAAAGTAGAACAGGAGCACTACTATTAGATTTGGGTCCTCTTTGTGACCGCTGATTTCTATGGATGGGGGAAACTGGTTCTTGACTGACAGCTGGCTGCAAGGCAGGGGACAAATGACTTTTGGGCCCTGCCTTCTCCCCAAACCCCTGTGGGAGGGAAGTTGAATGGAAGGTGTGTGGAGCCCCTTCCCTTTGGAGGACTCTTCCCTCGGTGTCTCCCTGGGGACCTTCTTCATTTTGTTTCAGATCTCAACACCCTGGGCCCTCAGCAAGCATCACTGAGTCTCCTTACGTGCAGCCCTGGATCCTCTCTTGCCTGGCTCCTTAGCCCGGCCGCGGCAGACCCAGAGGCAAGGCCGATAGAGGCAAAGCGGCCTCCTCGCCGTCACATGCTCTTCCTCTCCCTTCGTCCCCACAGCGGCTGCTTCTCTTGGTTGCTATAAATAACACCGTGCCCCACTCTGGAAAACGTCTGAGTTTGTCATCAGTGGTCCCTTAGTTCCGCATCTCTCCCAGCTCTGGTGAGAAATGCCACCATGGGTGACGTGACAAAGCTGAGGAAGAAATCAACAACGGCGGTAACACCACCTGCCATTGGCTGAGCACGGGCTGTGTGGGATCTCATGTGTTCTGTACGCCAAGCCCGTGAGGCAGAGACCACTGGTACCTCCACTTTACAGAGAGACTGAGGCTTGGCCTTTTACCTGCTGCCGGGGGATTCCGTTCTAAGTGCCTGACTCCAAGGCATTCAACCACAGGCTGATACGAGAGTGAGAAGTTTAGCATGAAAGTCGGCCAAGAGAAGACAGCACAGACCTGTGAGGGGGGCGCTTAGGCACATCCCCTTCGGGCCCTCTTAGCCGCCCTGCCCTTCTGTGAAGCCCCTGCAAAGGTCTGCTGCGAGACCACCAGGGAGACCAAAGGGCTCGCTCTGCTCTGCCTGTGACTGCTCCCTCCAAGTGGCCTGGTGAGCCTCCCTTTGAGGTCTGGCAGCTAACATTTATCTTGGTCTTTGTTTACAAACAAGGGCTATGCACCCTGTTCTTTCCTTGCTATTTAGGGCTGACTTTAATTCGGCAGGAGCATCGTTCTGCTTCTGCTGCGCTGCTGTTTTTAAAGACAGACTCCAGCCTTAAGAGGAGTCAGCAGCTGTCCATAGCTGTTCGTTTCTTTTCCTTCGCTTTCAGCTCAAATATTGCACAGAACCTACCTAGACCCAAGAGGAGTTCTCCTTTAGGGATGGTCTCTATTGTGTCAATTTCCACTCCTACTACCTGTTTTAAGCCACTCCCAGGAAGAGTCTGGGAAATCTTGAGGCTGTTTTCTCTTGGTGCCACAATTCACAAGTCATGTCATCGGCTCATTTCTGAGGGGTATTGTCACATCTTGAACCCCTTGAATCTGTAGGCAAATCTTCTGTAATGTAGATCTTCTCTTGCAAGACTAGGGATGCCAGGGAAGGGCTAGGATAAGCCACTTTAGCACCAAGACCACTGTATGGCCTTTGGGTTAACTTGAACAGCACACTGAGACCTAGCCCCTTAAACTTCTTAGAAGTTATTTTTACCATGACTTTGTAATGAATTAGTAAAGTGTCACCTTCTTTGAAATTTGGCCTTAACTCTCTTATTTTCAGTGTCAAAATTCTTATTTTGAATTTTTTTTAAAAAAGAGAACAAAATAATTGGGTATGTGAAGCAACAAAAAGGGAGGATATTGATGTTAATTGAGCACGTACTATGTACTAGGTACACTGTCAGCCTCTTTGCATATAACACAACATTTAATCCTGACAGAGCTTGGCAAAGTAGAAAAATCCATATTACAGTTTAAGAAACTGAGGTTTAGAAAAAGTAAAGCTACTAAGTGTGACAGAAGTAGAATGCAAACATGGATGAGAGTGCAAAGCTCAAGTTGTTTCCCTTTCTCTGTGCTGCCTCCACCCTGGGGCCTTGATGATGAGCCCCTTCCCCGCAGACAGAGTGTGCTCGGATGGCTCATCTCACTTAATCTTAACAATTTGGAATAAAGGTACCTGACACGGCTTTGGTGAATGAGGAAACTGAGACTCAGAGTGTGCTGCTGGGACCACTGGAAACAGCGCCTATTAAGGCTTGATAGTTTCCTACTCATCTCAAAGACAGCTACCTTCCTGGGAAAATGGTGTTTACATGAAAAAATTTAATGCCCCAACCCAGATCCTAATCAACAATAACTATTTGTATCACTTTTGATTTTCTAAACCTTGATCTTAGCAAGATGTGTTCACTACCTGTGCTTTATTTTGTTCTATTTTATTTCTAACACAATATTATTTCATAGACACAGGCCAGTGTCAACGAAATGACATACTTGTCATTTACTGTATGAATGTAGTTTTTTATCCTACTACTCAGGCCAATTTCTCATTGAACATTTTAGATGGTCTAAGGAATACAACCTCTTTATTTTTTTCTTTTGGAAGTATCAGTCCATTCAGGCTGCTATAACAAATACCGTAGACTGGAAGGCTTATAAACAACAGAAATTCATTTCCCACCATTCTAGAGGCTGAGAAGTCTAAGAACAAGCAAGGTACTGGTAGATTTGGTGTCTGGTGAGGGTCTGCTTCCCCATAGATAGCTCTAACCTCATATGGTGGAAGGGGCTAGCTCGAGAGTGTCTTTTATAAGGCCACTAGTCCCAATCATGAGGAGTCATGAGGATTTCAACATACAAATTTTAGAGGGACACAAACATGCAGACAATAGCATTCTGCCCCTGGACCCCTCAAATTCATGTCTTTCTCACATACAAAATACAATTCTTTCATCCCAGTAGCCCCAAAGTCTTAACTCATTCTAGCATCAACTCAAAAGTCTAAAGTCCAAAGTCTCATCTAAACAGCATCTAAATCAGATAGGCGTAAGACTCAAGGTCTGATTCATTTTGCAGCGAATTTCTCCCCAGCTGTGAACCTGTGAAACCAAACATGTTATGTGCTTCTAAAATACAATGGTGGGATAGGCACAGGGTGGATATTCACATTCCAAAAGGAGGAAATAGGGAAGAAGAAAGGAGTGGCAGGAGCTCACAAGTTCTGAGCAGTTCCAAAAGCTAAAGGCTCAAGAATAATCTTTGGCTTGATGTTCTGCCTTCCAGGCCTCCTAGGGCAGAGGTCCTGCCTTCTGAACCTGCTGGTCCTGCCCTGATAGCTTTGTTGGGCACAGCCCACAGCTGTCACAGTTTGGAGTCACGTGCCTGTGGCTCTCCTGGGCTGCAAGTGCATGCCTGTACCTAGTCTAGGGTCGTGGGGGCAGTCCCACCGCCACTCTGCATTGCCCTAACAGTGCCCTAATATTGCTCTGTGATGGCCCCATGTTTGCCAGGGCTTTTGCACTCTGGGCCTGTGATGGACGTGGCAGCCCTAGTGTTTTCTGAAGTGACTTCAGGGCCATTCTCTCATTATCTTGGACAATAGGTCCTGGTTTCTGTTTAGAGGTTGACTAATTTCCTTATCAGGTTGTTGTTTGGCCACACCTTTGTTGTTCTGTCCCAAACATGCTTTCTCATTCTTTACAATATAGATAGGCTGAGAATTTTCCAAATCTTTAAGTTCTGCTTCCATTTGAATTAATATTATAATTCCATATTTAAATCATTTCTCTCTTCCCACATTTTAGTAAATGCAGCCAAGAGAAGCCAAATCCCACCTGCAACACTTTGCTTTAGAAATATCCTCAGCCAAATATCCAATTTTGCTGCTCACAAGTTCTTCCTTCCTCAAAACACTAGAACACAAACATAATTCAACCAAGTTCTTTGCCATTTTATTGTAAGAATCACCTTTCCTCCGCTGTCTAATAACATGTTTCTCATTTCCCTCTGAGATCTTGTCAGAATGGCCTTTAATATCCATATTTCTACCAACATTCTGTTCACGAACACTTATGTATTCTCTAAGAATACTGAAACTTTCTCTCCAGCTCTTCTCTTTTCCTTCTGAGCCCTCAGCACAGTCACCTTTACACATCCATTTTGGGAAGACACAAAAATTCAGACCATAGCAGGAGGGTATGGTTTCCAAAGAAGAACTCATGGAATCAAACAGTGTGACAAATTTGATAGCTTTTAGGACAAATTGCCAGATTGCTTCCCTCGGAAACAAGCCACAAGCACAGGTTCTTGTTTCTCTATGGTGTCAGGCCGGCCTGCTCTTCACTGAGTTGAATTTATGATAGTTATCCTCTCCAAAATGTTTCAGGAGAATCTTAGAATGTCTTTCTCCCCACCACTGAGCCTTTTAACTGAGGACTGGCGCTGAGCCAGCTCCCAGCGGCAATTTCTCCAGTCGGAGTAGTGAAGACCTGCAACACCGTGTTATGTGGACTAATGGAGTTGGGCAGAGGGAGGACGGGCAGAGGATAAGCTGAGAAGTAGAGAGACAGGTGAAGAACCTGTGATAAACAAGTAGGTCAGAGGAGTAATGGAAGACATGGGAAATTGACCTCTTTGGGGTTCTTGAAATCAAGACTAGGATGTGAAATATATTTATTCACTCACCAGTTCGTGTGGTAAGTGAATAAAGGAGCCAGCCTCCAAGATGGCTCCTAACGGCCCCACCTCCTCATGTCAGTACCTGGGGTCGTCCCCTTCCACATCCTCTCAGGGTTGGTCTGTGTGACTAATAGATTATGGGAGAAGAGATGATCTGTCACTTCTGATATGACAGTATCCAAGACGGTGCAGCTCCCACTCTGTTACTCCCGTCCACTCTTAGATCACTCCCTCTGGGGAGGCCAGCTGCCAAGTTCAGAGCAGCACTCTGGAGAGGCCCATGGCGTGAAGATCGCAGCGGTGACAGTGTTCCAACTGCAGCAGAATCCCATATCACACCTCCACCAGGAAACCTGTGCCATCCGCTCAACTCGTGTTCCCTGTTAGACTGAATAGATAATATCAGAACAAACCACCCCAAAGCATAGTGGCTGAAAACAATTATTCCTTATTTTTTTGCAGTTCTTTGGATTAATTGAGTAATTATCATGCTGATTTTTCCACTTACTTATGTGGCTCATGTGACTGCAGTCAGCTGCAGAGCTGAGGGTGTCACTGTCATATATGGGTCCTCAGATGGGGATGGCTGGGACTCCCTCTGCATGTGGCCTTTCATCACAGGCCTTAGCACGGTGTGGTGTTCTCAGCATACAAAAGGCAAGAGCAGAAAATGCAAGACTTCTTGAGGTCCGAGTTTGGAAGTCACACAACATTACTTCTACCGTATTCTATTGGGCAAAACAAGTAGAAAGGTCAGCTAGATTAAGGGATGGGGAATAAACTCTACCTCTTAATGAGAAGATTTGCAAATAATTTGTGGTTATTTTTAATCCACGAAGTCCACCTTTTAGCAACAATTATTTACATTCTTCCCATGTGCAAAATATACTCACCACTGAAGTTTCATCTGATGACCAGTCAGGCTCCAAGTCCATGATTTTATGATCTGCATTTAGTCCAGACGTAGAAGTAGCTCCTCTTCATCCAGAGTTGAGGTTTGCCTTCCAACCTAGCAAGTCCTGGCCCCTGTTTGTTTCCTCTAAATCCTGCTTATAAATTAAACCAAACCCCCAGCATACAGTGTTGAAACAGGTGCATGGTAACTCTGATAGATGTCCCCATACACACAGGGAAGGAATAGGAGGCAATAGGCAATAACTCACTAAGTGCGAAGTGTGTCCAGGCACATCTTGGTCAGGTTCCCCTACTCAAGCAGGCAGGGTTCCTTGATGAGGGTCTGGCTCCGGTTTGGCTTCAACCCTCGGGGTTCTTGATTATGCCTTCTGAGATGCCTTTTGTTTTGGAAGAAGAATGGTCTATGTTTGCAGCTAAGTTGCTTCCTCGGCCTGCTTCCTCCCTGTAAGAAGTTAAGGGCTCAAAGGTCTCTTATCATTTAAACTGTCACTCCAATCTGATATAACTCCTTTAAAAACTTTATGGGTTGTCTATTATTTTATTATTGTTCCCTCCATTAGGGAGCGAAATCTACACCCACAGTTTCTTCTGGAACAGGCCTGTCTCTACACTAATGCTGTCCAATAGAAATGGAATGAAAGCCACAGGTGTGAGCCACATGTGTATTTTTTGAAATTCTAATAGCTACATTTTTTAAAACAGTAAAAAGAAACAGGTGAAATTCTAATAATATGTTTTATTTCATCCAATATATCCAAAATATTATCATTTCAACATGTAATCAGTATAAAATTAATAATAAGATATTTTAAATTTTTTATAATAGTAGGTTTTGGAACTCCAGTATGTATTTTCCCCTTACAGTACATCTCAATTTGGACTAGCCACATTTTAAGTGCACAATAGCTACATGTGGCTAGTGGTTACCATATTGGGTGGCCCAGCTCTAGATTACTGGGAGATATTTTGGGACAGGCTTCTGTGAATTTTAGAAGCTCTTTTGTCCAGTTGAGAGGATCTACTCAGCACTTCCTAAAATCTTCTACAGGACTTAATAAAGGGGCTTGTAGCCACAGTCTAGGTTTATCTTTACCCTGAGACCATTTTATACTTTGAGAATCCTTTGCCCAGCTAGAGAGATGGAAATAAGGAACAGCCTTACTTTCCAACCCAGCAAGTACTGGGCCCTCCTCATTTCTTCTATGTTCTGTTTGCAAACTAACTGATTTTTGTAACTCATCCTCTCTTCCTGTATTTTATCCTGCGATGCTTTAAAAAAACCAAAAAACCCATTGGTGCTTTTAGCATCCTGTCTAGAAATCACTTTAGCCAGACCTACAAATTTATTAGGTACATTTTTCACCTTATACATTACTACAGAAGAAAGTTTTATTGATTGTTTCACCAATATAGGTTGCCCTTTTTCCAGCCTCCAAAAACAATTTCCTCACTGCCCTTCCAGCTTCTGCCCACCATCTGGTCCCGAAGCCAACGCCACATGTTTTAAATTTTTGTTGTGACACCACCCTACTCACCAGTTTGTGTTTTAGTTACTCAGTGCAGACTAATAAACAATCCCAACACTCAGTAACTTAAAACAACAGCTTATTATTTCTTGTGATTCTGTGGGTTGACTGGCTAGTTTAATCACGACTGGTATTACCTGGGCCTATGCATGTGGCTGTCTTCAGCTGAAAGATCACTGGGCCTGGGCCAGCTGGAACAGCGGGGCCTCTTGCATCCATGTGCTCTTTCATCCTTCTGGAGGTTAGACTTTCTCACGTGGCGGGTGGCGGTGTTCTAAGAGCACAGGTCAAGCTTCATTGTGCAAGCACTTATCAAGCCTCCACCATTATCATATCTGCTGATCCCTTTGACCCAAGTCAGTCACATGACCAAGCCCAAGGTCAATGTGGGAGGGAACTACACAAGGGCATGGATTCTGGGAGGCAGGACTAGTTGGGGAATAATCAGTGTAAAGCCTACCACTCTATCTCTTATGGGTGTTTTATGGATTGCACGACATATTTATATCTAAAGCTCTGTTTAGCACAGTCCTACTACTTCGTAATCTGCCCAGAGTCCCAGAGGCAATAACTGAATTCAGTTCTAAAGTTGCTTTTACTTTACATTTGGAAAGATTCCATCCATGCTTGCTCTAGTCACAGTCTAACAAGGAACAAAGAGTTGAACAGACGGGACAGGGTTCCTGGCAGAGGTGAGAGTTGGGATTTCACTGTAGTTTTCATCACAATTAGTTCCCACACAGAGAGACCTAACACGGTCCCTTGCCGTACATGCTGGTCAATAAGCATGTGTTCCATGAAGCTCCTTTTCTTCCAGAGGAAAACCCTTGCCCTCCTTTAGCAGGAGATATTAACACTCAGCAATGACAGGTGAGCCTGTAGTTTTTCTGTAATGTAAAAAGTGGTCACTGGGACATGCATTAATATATACGAGAAAACAAAGAGGAATTGAGGTATAAGTGGCTTGATTTTCCTTTCCATGTTTTAGATGAAAAGTTCTGTGGCAGTGTGCAGTGGCATGTCCCTGTAGTCCCAGCTACTCAGGAGGCTGAGGCAAGAGGATCTCTTGAGCCCAGGAGTTCAAGACTAGCCTAGGTGACATGGTGAGACCCTGTCTCTTAAAAAATAACTAACTAAATAAATAAATATTTTTTGTGAGGCTCTATGGTTTTGATAGACTGTCATATCTCCTGTTTTAAAAAAATTGGCTAACATTTATGTGGTACTTGTTATGTCCAACATTGTGCAGAAAGCTTCAACTATGTTAACTCATTTAATCCTCAAAGCAGTTTGTTTTATGGTGGAGGAAATGCGGCACAGAGAAACTAGTTAACAGCCCAAGGTCACACAGCAAATAAGAGATGGAGCCGGGGCCTGAGCCCAGCTAGCCTGGCTCTGAGGTCCATGCTCTTATCACGGTCCCACAGGTGTCTACATGAAGGGAAGGCAGGAAAGACCATGAAAGAGAAAAACAAGGTGTGCAGTGCAGCAGAAAGCCGGGCAACACTCCAGATTCTGTGTATGTTCTTTTCAGGGATTCGGTTTTTTGGGTACCTGAATAAACTATTCTTCTAGGACCCTGCCTTCTCTCTGGTGACTTGCTTTCCCAAACTGGGACATGTTTAGGGAGGTATTTTTTCCTAATTTATCTCATTTGATTCTCATATGTGAACTGAGCTGGTTAAATTGAAAATCTTCTAAATTGTTATAGAAATAATGGCTTGGTGGCCCTGAACCCTGGCCAGAGAGTTTGCTCCATCTCAGGAGACCAGCTGGGCTCCTGCTGCCCTGGTGGACACATACAGGTCCCAACAGAAAACAGTCACTCCAGTTCTGCCACTGCCACATCAAGATTTAGGATATGTGAAGGTACCAAGTTTTCAGAGTAAGAAAAAGAAGCAGCTCACATTCACAATTGAGTCTTTTAAAATCTGCTCAAGTGTTGCAGGAGTTGCACTTCAAAGGGTTTTGGCAGTTACATGTTTTGGGAAATGATGGGGGAAATGTTAGAGATGTCAACTAAGGTGGAAGCATCACAATGTGATGTGTATGTAAAGAGGGAAGTTTTGAATGAAGCAAGATTTCTACTACTCACATGTTTTGGGATTAGTTTTTGTTTGTGTGGACACAGAAAGGCCTGGGTCATTAACGTGTCTTCAGTTCCCAGAGGCAGATTTATGAGGTTAAAGAAAGCTGGAGGCCAAAGAAGACACTACATGTGCATAGATGATGTGAATCTCACGAAACTTAAGCACCCTGTGTTAGATTCCCATAAAGTGAGTTGTTTCGAAGTTAATTTCTATTGCAAGTGTCAATGGTCTCAAAACTATTGTCCTACATGAGGAAGCGGTTTTGATCTTTGATGCCAAGGGGATATTTTGCCATGAATACTTGTAGGAAAATGACCAGCTTATCAGGGTGGATTTGCATTAAGAAAGCTGGCGCTCAAGACAGCTTCCCTGTTCATCCTTCGTAGCATACATCATGTCCTCTGCCCCCAAGCTTGAACAACTTGAGCTTGGAATTGTGCTACATGCAGAATGAGAGATTAGGAACAGAAACTCTGAATTTCTCTGTGCCGTTTCCTTCTGTCTTGCTGCCTCATTTGGGGTGTTTATGTCATTTTCAACAAACACCTTTTGAATTTTTCTAGCAGAAAACACTCTAGAGCACTAATTATGATTTCTCTTGTATAATTTCAGCACTTGATAGGAGCCATTTATTCCCAGATTCTGCATTATCAGTTCCATGACCAAGCACATGAGCTTAGCATACGTTCTCTGTGCTTCTACACCTCAGATTCCTAGTTTATTTAAGAAATCTTTAATTTTTTGATTTGTAGCTCATTATATCCACGTTTGTAAAGGTCATGCAGACTGCAAAAGTGACACTTATCATGGAACAAAATGTTTTTAATTAGATTATCTCCTTTCTGGTCAAGTCCTTATTATTGAAATAATGGAGGTTTCATTCGTTTGTTGGTCTGGGTGAGTGCGGTGCCTGGTTGCAGACTCATGGCTGATGTGCCACAGAATGGCAGTGACTGTTTGATTCCGTGGGTCCAGCCAGACTGTGTTGCCAGGTAGCAAAGCAAGGTCTGACTTAGCCTCCCAGAGAAAGAGGGTTGAAGGCATTCAATGAGAAGAGGAGACAGGGTTAAAAGAAAAAATGAGCCATTTCTCATCAGGCCAGAGTCAGGATTTCCCGGACTAGAGATGAGCTGCCATGTCAGCAACTGAAGAAATGAAGCCAAGAGCTGTCCCTCACTCACATTTCCATCCCAGCATGACTTTCAAAAGCACTTCTTTTTCCTAGATAAGGATTTATTAAGATGTTGAAAGAACAAAGTAGGCTATACTTGCTCAAATTCATTTTACAGTGTTTCTGTTTAGATCTAGACAGCAGCCACCTGGCCCTTCCATTGAGCTGTTCCGGTCGTAGCTGAGAAGTGACACTGCCCCAGCCCCAGCTCCTCCTCGGCCCTGGGGCTCACGCCTGGCTCCCGCAGGTCTCAGGTGAAGAGCTCTGTCTTAAGGCTCAGCCTCCAGTTGGGAATCCTCTGGTGGCTGACACGTCTCTAACAGGGAAGCAGAGTCCCCTACCCCAAGGCAGCGTTGGCTGGTGCTTTGTTGGTGGGATTTGAGAGAGCTCAGAAAGGCTTTCTGTCCCCACCAACTTGCCACACTATTAAGGAGCCATTTCTTTATGTTCACAAATACTCTTTTTAAAAAAATCGTTACCATAAGATAGATTGCTTATTTTCCAAATTTTTACATGAATTGGCTACGTTAAGTTCATTCTTTTTCATCACAAACCAGGCACCTCCTAGAGAAGGGAAAGGGTCTCACAGGGCTAGGGACAAGGTCACCGAGGTTGTCTACAATACAAGATGTCAGGCCTGGATGCAGGCATGGTGCGGGTAGGCGGAGGGAGGGCTTCTGGCAGACAGTGTGGATTCTGAGGGCCAGTGACTCCCAAGTCTGTATCCATAGCCCCAGATGCCCTCCAGAGTTCCAGATTCATCCTTAAAATTTCCCTTTGAATATATTCATCTAAAGTCCAACAGGTACGTCAAATGCAGTGTGTTCAAACCTGAATCTGTCCTTTCTTCTCTTTGCCCACACTTACACCTTCTCCTCTGCTCTAAGTTGTCTTGAACTTCTCCCCATCTCCCCTACCCAGTCACCAGTCCCGAAAATTTTATCTCAAACAATTCTCTGCTCCAAGTCCCCACTGCCCGTGGTTTCTTTACGACTCGGTTTCCTCACACAGCTGATTGTGACAGCCTTTTTGTTGGTCTTTCTGCCTCCATCTCTTTCTTCCTCCTTTACTTCTTCCTCCATATCACTGCCAAAATGAACCGTCTGAACACAAACCTGATCACCATTCTCCTCTAAGAGCCCTTGCTTTACCTTTAGCAATCTGCCATAGCTACGATAAAGTCTCAGCCCCGCCGTGCATCACACAAAGCTTGTCTCAGTGTGGTCAGCCTTGTCCCCCTGCCCCGCGGGAGTACAGGCCATAGTGACTGCTATTACATGACCTTTTCCTCTCTATTCCACTGTCCACCACTTCATCAGTCCCAGCATAAATAGCACCTCCCCTGGGAAGCTCTCTCCAGCCCCCAGGCCACCCGCTCGGCCCCTAGAGAACTTTGCTGGATGCTGCTCCTATAGCGGGACTTAGCACAGGCCTGCTCACAGGAAGTGCTCAGTTAATGGCTACTGTTGACGGGAGGATGCTGGTGGAAAAGGGGCTCCAAGAGGTGACAGAAGGTGCCAAAAGGGAGAAGAAAAAACACTGAAGACCAAGTTAAAACACCAAATGAGATATGCCATTTTCAACCTTCGGACTAGAAAAAAGCCTCATAATGCCCAGTGTTGAGGATGGGGGAGGAAACGGGCAGTTTCATTTGCTGCTGTAAGGTTGATATATGGGGACAGACTTTGTGTAGGGAAATTTTGACAGGCCGTATCAAAGCTTTTATAAAGGATGACAGGATTTGACCCAGCACTTCTGTTTTGAGGAATTCCTCTTAAAGGAATGATCTGACCAGCATTCAGGGATATTATATAAAGACCCTTGTTGATATCAACAATAACCTAGTGACATCTGAAATGTCTAACTACAGGCAGTAGATTAAATAAACCACAACACATTTTTACCCTGGACTATTAAACAGCCATTAAAAATGATAACATGGACCTACATGTATTAACATGGAAGATAACCTCACTGATACATTGTAGAATGAAAAAAGTCAGTTATAAAGATGTACACACACTATGACCTCACTTAAAAATATTAGCATAGAAAAAATCATGAGGAATATGTACTGTAATATTAATTGTGCTTATTCCCAGTTGGTGGTAATTTTTACATTTTTCTGTATTTTCTGAATTTTTTTTTAACAATCAAGAATCGGTTGGACACACACACAGGCGCGCGCGCGCACACACACACACACACACACACACACACACACACGAGCTATTTCCATTAGGGGGACGGGCAGAGAAAACAAGCACGGCTGCAGCTGGCTCATCCTGACTTCGGTTCCCAGCGTCACAGTGGCCAGGGGCAGCCTGGCTGGTGTGGCTGCTGAGAGCAGATGAGGGACAAAGCATCCCATACCTCCTGTTAGTATCCTAGCTAGCCAAGGATCCATGTGAGGATGTCTGGAAGACACTAGGAGCTAAATCAGCTAGTGACCCTGAATAATTCATGGCCACAGACCTTTTCAAAATTCTACTCTAGGAGAAAATCATTTTAAGAAGTCCCTGCATCAGGAATTCCAGGGTGGCTGAGCTAAAACCTAGCAGGGAAGCTGGCAGGAGCTTCTGAAGCAGAAGACCTCCTCCTCTTCCCCCTCGCCCTTCCCCACCAACACATTTTAGTTCATAGAGCGCCTGTTGCTTTCCAATTCAATTACAAGTCCTCGGAGTGATTGTTTGTTGAAAACACAAGCCAGGGGGAGCTGAAAGGGGTTGGCTGGGCACTGCGGTGATGACAGTGCTTAGTGAGGTTCCAGGGAGTGTGGCAGCAACATTTGCCTCTGGGTCATTCCCCAAACCCACACGATGGCTTGGGCAGATCCCTGGGACAGGCAGGAAGTCAGGAAAGTCTATTCTCTTGGTGCTGGAGGACAGGGTCACTCTGCCCTCCAAGGTGCTCTGTGCAGCTTGCAATGGCATGAGCCCTTGCCCTGTCACGGGAGACCTTCATCCTCCACCACTGCTTCCCCTACAGCATGTCCGCTCCAGCACCACTGTGGGCCCTGGGGCCAGGTATTCCCCTCTCCTTCCCCTCGGCCCTCCCTGCAGCTGCTAAAGCTGCCCGAGGCCTGGGCGATGAGGTGGGTGCACGGCACCCGGCCTGCCCCGTGCTCACAGCCTCTCCCGCAGGCTGACCCCGGCCGGCCCTGCCTGGCGCTACTCTCCGGGTCCTCCCCTCCCCGGGCTGCCCACACTCATAAATCTCCAGGGCCCCAGAGGCCAGCACTGGCAGCAGTTGAGCCAGAGTCTGTCCCCAGAGCAAATTGTCTGGGAGCTCTGCCAGCTTCTGAAGAAAATCTGCTTTGTGAACAGGGGAAGAAGCCTCTTTTATGCTTTCTGCAAATCACGTTATTCACGTAAGAGAACTCCGTGTGTTTCCTTCCTTTCCCACAAGTCCTCAGACTCAAGCCCCTGCTTGTCCCGGAGCCCTGAGGAGTCAAGAGCAAAGACGTGAACAGGTGGTAGACTATTGTCGAAAATATGGAGGAAAAGGAAAATAAATGTTCTAAAAAATGGCTCCCTTTCTCGAAATGCTAAGGTATTTTACTAAACACATTTTCTCAGAACAGAAGAAAACTAATGATCTAGCCTGACTGGAAAGTTTATACAGCCCATTATGAGTGTTCTCCCCCCACAAAACAAACAGTCATGAGTTATGTCTTCAAAAGCAAACCATAATTAAAGTCTCCTGCCTACAAGGTTGATTTCTCTGTGATGTTTCTAAGCTAATTTGGTTTTCTTTGCCTCAACTTGTCCTTTCACTTTTGGTCTTTCTCCCTCTTCCCACCCCTTTCTCCAAGCCCTGGTCTTTCCCTCTTCCCCAGCATTCCCCATGTCAAAAGTGAATGGAGGCCAACAGCTCGAGTATGACCGTGAATGATTGAGACTTACGTGCTAAAAACCATCATGGTGAACAAGTCAAGCTTACACAAGGGACATCCTTCAAGTAATGAGTTCAGTTTTGCCTTACCATCGCTGCTTACCATCCTTCAAAACGTTTATGCAAGGCCTCATCTGGAATTGCCTTGAGGGCTGGTTTACACGATGCACAGCAAAATCAACCTCAATACTTTTATCTCGTCCCTCTGATTCTATTCCTTCTTCATCAGACTTGGCCCTGAATGAAAAATCTTGCATGAAAACAAAAATCATTCTAGAACGACAAAGGTTTGCCACCAGTAGCAATACACATATGCGTGTGTATTTTAAATCAGCCCCGAGACAGTTCCGATGGAGGTGGTACAAAGTTGTCTTGTGAAAACTGAGCAACATTCTGGTCAGCACCCTCGAGTGGCCACGTTGGAAGACAGAGTTTCAGTTTCATGTCTAAGTTCAGAACAGTTGTATGTTGTTTATTTTTCATCAGTCCTGTTGCCGTGGGAGGAGGCAGATGTGACATATGATGTGCACTAACGTTAATCGAGTGTGTTCTATGATGAGCCGGGCTCTGAGCTGAGCATTTTGTGTGCAATGTCTCATTTATTCTCCCAGCAATTCTGTGAGGGAGCAGAGGCTTGGAGAGGCAGGTAATTTGACCAAGGTCACACAGCTGGGGAGAGCAGACCCAAGAATTGGATCCATTTTGCTGACTCCAAGGCCCAGTTACCAACTCATCAAGAGGCAGGTCACCTGTTTTCTTTGCGCCAAATGAGACACTTTGCATGAAATCGCGTCTAAACTGCTCGGCATTCAACAAATGTGTGTTCATGCCTTTCTCCGTATGGCTGTTTCTCCTTAACTCTCATTATCCCCGTTACTTTTTGTTTTTCTTCAGGAACTTGTTTCCCTATTTTTCCTGGAATATTATTAATGATCTCTAAAAGAAATCCAATATATTTTATTACTACAGATTTTTGCTCTAGCCCATGGCTTCATTTGTAGATGTTTCTCACTTAACCTCATAAAAGACAGAGCTCTGCAGAAACAGTCATCATTGATGTACCACAAACAGCACACGTTGTTTTCTTTGTAAAGCTTATGAGAAATCTGAACACATAAACATAACATGTGTTCACCAGCTCTCATTAAAAATGCCTGCTGTTTGGTCTCCTCATCCAGAACTTGGAAATCTGCCTGTTCCTTGGGAATTATATCTCCACAGCTAACACCTGAAGGATCCATCTCTGCTACCTTCCTCAGTTTCCTTTTCCCATTGGCCTTTGCAGCAACACTGTGTGTGAGGTCAAGTTTATCCACTTCATTGTTTCTTTATATTACCTCTGACCTTTCTGGATGCATCGCCTGCACTGTCCTTCTCCTCCCCTTGGTTTACTTGAGGCAGTGTTTGGTTCTTCTCTGTCTTTTGATCTCCCCAACGGTCTACAGCCCAGAGTGGAGCCTGGGGGGCTGCTTGGTGAAGACTGTTCACTGAGCTGCTTTGTGCACCTGCAACCCTGCCCCAGCCCCTCCAAGTAGCCCCACTGCTTTCTAACCTACTCCCAGGGGCCAATTAAACTTACTAAACAAGACACTGATGTTCCTCACACAGGAGAGAGGCAGAGATAGATTTTAAAATCACTAACAAGTTTTGGTCTTAACTACAGTTTTTCACTTATAACCTTTGTGGTAGTTTTTCTACCAGCTTTGCAAAAAAAAAAAAAGAAAGATGGCGACTGATTGAGATAAGATAGTATCACAGAGGCCAGTGGCCATGAACTAACATGAAGAGGAAGGAAATGCTGATGATATGAATAACAGCTTTGATCGTAAAACTTCTTCAATGTTAAGTGAAGTATAAGTATAATCTATTTCAAATTGTGGGGGGAGGCTATACTTCCTGGAAAACACAAATACCTTTTGTAATTCTAGAACACATCACTTTAAAAGCTATCAAAGCTTACAACAGAGTAAGGTAAGAAATTGGGGAACCCCATTATGTCATCATTTTATAGATGGAAAAAAGTGAAACAAAAAGAAGTTAAGTTTTTTGGAAGGGAAAAGATTGGTTAAAAGCTAGGGTTAGTGTAGTAGTTCTTATAATTCAGTGATAAATTCAATGTCCATATTTTATTCTTCCCTTTTAGTAATAGCACTTCACAGTGTATATAGGCATAGGAATCATATGCTTTTCCAGTCACTTTAGAGCTCTTCAATACAGGACTGGAAATGAAGAGCACTGAATTTTGGGCCTTGCTCTACGATAAGCTCAGTTGCTGAAGTCTGGCCATGCATGTTATCCTTCAAATTCCTCATCTTTAAAGGGTTGGCTTGGAGCTGAGGGAGTGAGTGGATAATAATTATGCATACCAAAGTGTTGTGGCAATTTAATTAATATTTATACAGTACGTGGAGATCCTCAGATGAAAGTGCTCAACCAAAGAACAATTATTATCCTATCCTAATATCACAGAATCCCTCCCTGTTCCTGCTCCACATTTTGGGGCCAAAGTGAAAGGAGTTAACCTCGAGTCTGGGAAGCCCTGCCATGAGAATTATGGTGGAGGGTGTCGACGTTAGCTTGTCACCCCTTGTGCAGAATGATGGTTTATTTTGGGTTGCTGTGATGCTGTTGCAAATCACTGTACCCCCAGGAGACAATGTCCTGTCATCCATCAAGCCTGCCACTGGGGTATTTTCTGCCTCGGCAACTCCTCGCCCTCAAAGCTGGCCCATGCAAGGGAGTCATTACCTCCTTCTGATAGTCAGTGTCATGTTTTATTTTTTCCTGATGGATGAAAAGAACTGAAGTGTGGGATACTGCACAAATTGGTTGGTTCTAGCAGCTGTGGAGGAGAGAAGTTGGGAGGAGGAGCAGCCTGTCTGTCCTTTATTCTTTCCCCCAATTCTGGAACCCACCCAGCCCTGGTCATGTGACCAGAATGGATGCAAAGCAAGGGTCAGGGCTCAGTTGTGAGGCCACGATAGGCCCCTGGCATTTAAAGGGCTCCTGTCCTCGCTGCCGTGGCCTCTCCTGGGCTTGACCATGGCAGCACTGATCACTGAGGCACCTCCAGGGCCTCTTCCTCCCCAGTACGGGACACTGGTGACCATTCCAGCACAGATGGGGAGGATTTCTACCTGCACATTCTCAAAATTAGGAGTGTGCAGTCCAATCAGCCCTGAAAAACACAATGGCGGTAGGAGAGTCTCTTTCCAAATGTTCTCAGAGTGTCCCGACAGGCCCATCTGCCTCAGAATCACTTGATCAGCCTACAGAATCTGGGGCATTGAATTCTGCATTTTAACAAGCTCCCCAGGTTTCTCTTAACTGGCATAATTCCCCGCCCCATTCCTTGTTGAGACAAGACAAGTCTTGACAGAAAATTTGGTCCCAATGACCAAAACAAGCTGGATGTCCTAGACTTTCTGAGAAAAGCCATCTGTATCAGCTGGCACATTTTGAGAAAAAGTCTTATAAATTACTAATCAGAGAATGCCGAGGGATGATTCCTTTGGCCATTTCTCTCAACCCCAGTGTATGATGCTGCCAAGTATTTAACACCTACTGAGTAAGAACACCCGGTGCGGAACCTTTCTCTGTAATGGCTGTGTTGGCTTTACACTTTAAGGTCTGGATGGCAGAGGCTCAAGGCAAAGGCTTGTATGTTCCAAGGGAACCTTGTACACATTTGATCAAGGTTCTTGGCTATTTCCTGAATTTCTACATTTTTAAACTAAGGAAGCATTTCTCTAATGACCCAGAGTCAGGTCTGGGTGCCAGTCTATTAAGACGGCTTAGTCTCAGACCTGGGCTCAGGCTTCTCTGAAATTCCGTATCATCACCTTTATTCATCCCCAGCCTTCCTCATATCTAAGCCCTTGTATCTCCCCAGCTAAGGCCTGTGTCTCCTCTCCAGTTCTGATTGGAGGCAAGAGGAATTTAAGCTTTCTCAGCTCCCATGTCTGGGGGTCTTAGGCTGATGGACAGCCATGGGATGTCAGGGAAGTCTCACCTCTCTGAGCCTTGGTGACTGTATTTGTGAACATGGGAAGAACAATTCTTACCTTGCTAGGAGTAAATTAGATAATGTATGTTAAATGTCTAACCTTGTACCTGGCACTGCAAGGTGCTCAGTAGGTGGTGTGATATCACCATTATCATCTCTGGGTCTCTCTCCCTGCTTGCCCGACCCTGGCTGCAACAATCCTGACCAGCAGACCTCCAAGCAGGAGGGAGCTGGGAGGAGAGAGGGGACTAGTTGTCAAAGTCTTCCCCTACTCCATCACAGTCTTCAAATGTGATCCTTCTCAATAATTTTCAAGATATAATGTTAATAAGATGAGTTAGTATGACTATGATGACAAGAAGAGAGAGGAAGCAACATGAGATGCAAGATGCTTACAGAGGGTGGTTGTGGGTATTGCTTTTTTTTTTTTTTTTTTAACTCTTTTTCTCTTCCATCAACCAATAGCAGAGTTTTCACATACATCCCAAGTCCCTGGTCATCTGGTGCAATCATGCTGGTGTTCCCAACCCCATCCTAGAACCTTGTCATGCTTCTTTTCCCAGACTGTGCTACAAGATGGAAATAGAAGCACATCACTCATTGCCCTCTCATTCAGCCCCTGCCTTCAGTGGTTTGGTGCCAGTAATGAGCCTCCTGTTCCTTGGTCTCAAATTCCAATGCACTTCTGTTCCCGTTACCCAGATCATAACTCTGCCTTCATCCCTGTTTCTGAGTGCTGATTCCAGGACATAACTCCATCCCCTTCTACCACTTAGAGCTTCCCATCTCTAACTAGGCCCTTTGCCTGGTAGCGGGGCCTCTATTCTTCATCTGCCACCTTTTGATGCCCATTGCCTGCCTCCCTGAACATCAGCATATCCGCCACCTAAATTCCCCATGGCTGGACTCCATGTACATGCTGAGTCTCCTCTCCCAGCACACTCGTGCCCCCGTTTGTTGGAGCCCTGTATGGAACCATCTATGCCCCTTGAACACAGTGTCTTGGTCTGGCAGAAGCTCCACTGTCACTTGGTCCTACCTCCCCATACCTGTCTTGTCACTTGATGACAAGTTTGCTGTCCCTTGCTACATGGTCTTCATAGTGACCAGCTGTGGCCAGGACACCAATCACTTGGAATAGGCAGCTAGCAGAGCAGAAGGAACATCATCAGGAGATAGGATACTGAGTGTTTCCAAGGAGACACATTCATAGGAATAGCTGTGTTGAGGAAAACCACGAGGGAGGCTGAATTTTTACCATTAAATAGCATGAAATCTCTACTGAGAACCCAGCCAATAAAGGTTGAATCTGAAGTAAAACCAGCTTCTAATACGAAGAGAATGTGAGAAGTTTTAGAAAAGCAGAGCTTTAAAGGGGCTAAGATACTGCAAGGTCATGACTATCGTAATACAAAGGGGGTGTAAGCTGGGAGGGACCTCTTTCTAACCTTCTGGGAGCTCAAGTTACCACTCCTGAGCATCAGGGCAGGTAGGCTGCCCCACACCTTGACTTCTTTTCCTAGTTATAGGCAGGGCTGTACTGCACAGAGGGGGAAGAGCTACGTGGTGTATGCAGGAATCTGGAATTTTCTCCTCTGATCAAAGATCTGTCCACTGGTCAAGCCTTGACCTTGAATTCTGTCATTCAAATTCCAAGGCACCACTGTTCCCGTTACCCAGATAATGAGAGTGTTCCAAGACACACTCTTAAAAAGTAAAAATGCGTTCCACCCGAGTTGATAAATTCTCTGTTTGCAGGGACTGGCTTTTAGGTTAGCTCTTTGCCATCCAGGCAACTAGACAGAAGGCAGGTCCATTTGACTGGGGGTTTGTAGAAGGAAAGAGCGCAGATATGCACTGACTAAAGTGCTGTCCACTCAGAAACACAGCTCTGGAGTGATGACATCAGAAACAGGTAGGGACCAGGGCAGTGAGAAGCCAACACAAACAACATAGCATCTCCACGTGCTTTCAGAAAGGTGCAGAGTGAGGACACGCATGTGCATGCACGCGTGCGTGTGTGTCTGTGTGTGTGTCTGTGTGTGTGTCTTTCAGAGTGGGGTAGATGATGTGAATTTCCAACTTCCATTTCTCTATATTCACAACCCTTTAGAGCCCTGTCATCTCAGGCATGTATAAAAATGAGAAAGTGCTTGTGCTTTTTCCCCCCTAGGCAAAGGGACTGATTCTTAGACTCAGATAAATATGAAAAGCTGTGGGCTTAAAACTCAGTTTATTTATTTATTTTTTTGATGGCACTTAGAATAAAATGTTCCAAATCGAACATTTAAAAGGGAACAAACAAAGTAACCCATTATGCAAATGTTATTATGGGATGGAGAGTCCCCGGGGAAAGGAAGATAAATGTATTTATAATTGCGTTTTAATCTTCTCTGCTGGAAACAATTCCTTGCCTCTTTTAACCCAATGCCAATCTTTGAGTCAAGAGATGGTGGTTTTAATCTAGAACTTGGTCAAGATGGCTATCGATTGCCTTGGCTATAAAGGACCTTGTAATTTTGCCTCCAAATTGTAATGTCATTTTCATTTCCCTTGGTCATTACAGATAGATGTTCTGTTATAAAAACCTGAATGATTAGCTTTGTAGTATACTTTAATTATTATTTTTGTTATAAAAAGTGCTTAAAATTTGGAACCGGGAAATAACAGGGATGATTAAGGAAACAATTTTAATTGGTATGCTCCTCCCTCTAAATTACATTTTCCGATGGTTTATTTATCAAAGTTGACCAATCCAGTTTGGCAGTTTCCTTACATATGAGGCTGTATCTCTCCCCTGAGGAGACTGCTGGCAGACAGGCTAGGAGCAGTAATGAGTTTTCTGATCCAGACCAGATGGAAGCAAGGCTCCAAGTCCTTTATTCTGTGCAAAGAATGCACCACTTGTCACATAGATATAAAAATCCTTAATGAAGCATTAATAAAGAGAGCTGTTTATCCTTCATGTAGCAGTTTTAGAGGCCAATGACAATGTAGAAATATAGCTGTTTGAGTAAGAGAAATTTAATTATATTTTTCTCAGTCGTAGCTCTCAACTGTTGATGGGGAAGAATAGAATCTCAAGTTCTGTTCAATTACCCAGCCCTGATCCTGAACAAAGTTGAATTTTCCTTCTTTAGGACCCAATTACAAAACCTACAATTACACTATTGTCATCCAGGCAGACTCAAATGCATTTTATCTTCTGCAAAGCAATGGACTGAAATGTAATCCTGCTACAACATTAACAACAAGCCACAGTTACTTCAGAGTCATGGCCATGCTTGCAGCTGAAGATCACTCTCCAAATGCAGGCTGGCTCTCCAGCGTGTCTTGGTGTGATAGCTCACAGACAGCCCTGCCTCACTGTACTCCTGGCAGGGTTGAGCAGGAGTGATGGCTGGCTTCTCAGGCCTTCCTCCCAAGCTCCTTTCTACAGCAGCCAGCCCCATTGTCCCTCCAAGCATGGCCAAGACATTGAAAGTTTTGAATAGTCTAAGCAAAGGAGTTCCTCCTGGACAACTGTAACATAAAAACAATTAAGGAAATTTTGTCTTTGTAAGAGAAAAAAATCATCTCAGTTTGTTCCAGTTAACTTCTTTTAAATAAGGCATGCATAGAAAGAGACATTAGGGAGTTCAGAGAGTCATGGCTTCCCAGGCACTCAGTCCCATGGAATTAGGTGAAGCGTTATGTCTAAACTTTATTCAAAACTTGGGGTTTCTTTAATACTGTGCACTGTAGTAAGGATAATTTATCTCATCTCATGGCATAACAGAGGAATATTATTTACAAATCAATGGGAAAACAGAAATGTAGACTTAGATGTAGATTGTTATCCACGGCACCCATAAGTAAGGGGCTCCTCCTCCGAGGGCAGTGGGAAAGAACACCAGAGTCTCAGCTAGTCAGCTTTGCTGTTAAGCAGCTGTGAAATCTTGGACAAGACATGTACATTCTCGGAAGTTCATTTCCAGATCTATATTATGGAGATAAATGTACTGTTAATAATACTCCCTGTAACTTCCTCCCTGGGGTGTTGTAATGATCCAGTGAGAAAAATGCATATGAATCTGTTTTATAAACTGCATTAAGTACTATTTGTTATAATGGTGGGCAATCTTTTTATTATCAATTTTATCTCTGATATAATCTAAAGAGAAAGTATTTTCTTTGTGACTTTTCTCATTTCTGAGGTCCAATACATTTTCTCTCACTTTGGAAAATTTTGACCATTAGGAGTCAAAATGATACACGCCTTACTCCAAGTATTAACTGACTTCCCACCTGGGATGTTCCTGGAAGATCTGGATTATCTTGTTGCCACCACAGTGTTGTTTTTCCCCCAGTGGCTGTGGCTATCTGGTTATAGCTCTCCTATTACAGCAAATACTGTTCAGGGTATGGGCAGGTCATTCTGAGTAAAACAACCAACACCTTCACAATCACTCAAGCAAGCCATCTCTCTGTCACTTCACTCATGTGTGCATGGATACAATCATTTATACATTAACTACATTTAATAAATAACTATTTGCCTGCACTGAGTGCAGGGGATGAATAAGATAGTCCTGTCCTCAAGATGTTCACTGTTTTGCTAACAATAAACCAAAAGATTTAATACATGGTACCCTAGATATTTCTTGCATTTCTAACAGAGTGCTTGAGATATGAGACTTTTTGTAAAAAAAAAAGTTAGGGTCTTGCTCTGTCATCTAGGCTGGAGTGCAGTGGCCTGATCATAGCTCACTGTAACCTCAAATTCCTGGGCTCAAGAGATCCTCCTGCCTCAGCTTCCTGAGTAGGTGGGAATACAGGTGCATGCCACCACACCTGGCTAATTTTTTAAAAATTATTTTTGGTAGAGACAGGGTCTCACTCCTGGCCTCAAGTAATTCTCCCACCTTGGCCTCCGAAAATGGTAATATGTTGCATTTTAACAAATATTTGCTGAAAGAAATGAATAAAATTTAATCCACCAGGGTTCTGAGAGTCAGTCACTTTTCCCAGCAGAAAGGACAAACTCATTGGGTTCCAATTTTGAGAGCCAAGGAGAGGCTTGAATTTTCTAACTCAGATATTCCTATTCTCTCTGAAACCCAGAACAAACCCAACTTTTAAACTACCTTCTCTCCACTGCAGCAAGGAGGTCATGGTGACCCTTACACTGTAATGAAATGGTGTTTGTATTCATTGCTGAATCACCTTATGTAGTGAAGAAGACTTTCTGTTGAGGAGAAGTATTGGAGAGAGAGGAAAAAAGTGAAGTTGGACATCGAGGCAGAGACTCCTGGTAGCACAAAATTTGGGGGCGCTATATCTCTGGTGGGTCTTGTGCTTGATAAGCCCGGGGACTTGCCACAGATACATTATCGATCACTGTAAAGGAGGCAATATGATTTGCCTTGGTGCTGAATTTTAAGAGACATTCACTGCAGTCATTAGCAAAGCATATTTGCAAACAGATGTGCCCATTTTGTCCTAAGCAATGGTATTTTCAAAAACTTCTGCTTTGTGAAAGACATCACTTAGAAAATGAAAAGGCAAACCACAGAATGGGAAAAAATATTCATACTACATATATCTGTCAAAGAATTTGTTTACAGATATATAAAAAACTTTTATAACTAAATAATTTTTAAAAACTTAATTTACAAATAGGCAAAAGAATTGAACAAATACTTTTCCAAAGAAGACATATGAGTGGCAAATAAACATAAATAAATGTTCAGCCTCATTAGTCATCAGGCAAAAACAAATTATATACTACAATGAAATATTGCTATACACCCACTGGAGTCGCTAAAATTAGAACCGATGTCGTGCAACTTGTACTCTCATGCACTGCTGATGGGAGAGTAAAATGGTGCAACCGTTTTGGAAAAGAGACAGTTTCTTATAAAGTTCATTACATATTACTCTATGACCCAATAATTCCACTGCTGGGTATTTTATATAAGTGAAAATGTACGTCTACACAAAAATTTGTACACAAATGTTCATAGCAGCTTTATTCTTTTTTTTTTTTTATATATATATATTTTTTTTATTTCAGCTCATCATGGGGGTACATAAGTTTAGGTTATATACATTTTCCATGTCCCACCCATCCCCCCGAGTCAGAGTCCCAAGCGCGTCCGTTCTCATTCTCCAGACGTGCACCTGGCACTCATCATGTAGTCATACCTCCGTCCCCTCCCCCCCCCACCTCCCCGGGTCTGCACCTTCAAGCATGACCATTCCCCAGAGGGTGTGCAACGCACTCATCATGTAGGCATACACCCATCCCCTCCCCCCACCCCCCATCCCAGTCTGATATCCAATTGGTATCCTTCCCTGATGTACATTTAGGTGATGATCAGGGAAACCAGTTTTCTGGTGAGTACATGTGATGCTTGTTTTTCCATTCTTTGGATACTTCACTTAGAATAATGGGTTCCAGCTCTCTCCAGGAGAACCAAAGAGATGTCGTGTCATTGTTATTTCTTATAGCTGAGTAGTACTCCATGGTATACATATACCACACTTTACTAATCCATTCGTGGATTGATGGGCACTTGGGTTGTTTCCACATCCTTGCGATTATAAATTGTGCTGCTATAAACATTCGGGTACAGGTGTCTTTGTTAAAGAATGACTTTTGTTCTTCTGGGTATATGCCCAATAATGGGATTGCTGGATCAAATGGTAGGTCTACTTGAATCTGTTGAAGGTATCTCCATATTGCTTTCCATAGGGGTTGCACTAGTTTGCATTCCCACCAGCAGTGTATGAGTGTTCCTGTCTCTCCGCATCCACGCCAACATGTGTTGTTTTGGGATTTTTTGATAAAGGCCATTCTCACCGGAGTTAAGTGGTATCTCATTGTGGTTTTGATTTGCATTTCCCTGATGATTAGGGATGTTGAGCATTTTTTGATATGTTTTTTGGCCATTCTTATGTCTTCTTTTGAAAAATTTCTATTCATGTCCTTTGCCCATTTTTTGATAGGATTGTTTGATTTTTTCCTGCTGATTTTCCTGAGTTCTAAATAGATTCTTGTTATCAGTCTTTTATCTGATGTGTAGTATGCGAAAATTTTTTCCCATTCTGTAGGCTGTCTGTTTATTTTCATGACTGTTTCTTTGGCTGTGCAGAAGCTTTTTAATTTAATCAGGTCCCAGTCGTTTATTTTTGTTGTTGCTGCGATTGAGCAGCTTTATTCTTAATAGCCAAGACCTAGAAACATCCCAAGTGTCCGTCAGGAAATGAATGAATATACAACGTATGTTACGTCCATACAGTGAAATTAAAAATCAGCATTTAAAATGAGTGAACTAGTCATATACACAACAACATGGATAAATCTCAAAAACATGCTGATCAAAAAAACAAAAACATAGATGCAAAGGAAGGCACATTTTGTGATGCCAAAAAAGACAAATCTAATCTATAGTAATAAAAAGCAGATCAGTGGTTATCTAAAGCTGGGGGTGGGGAGAATGGTATTACAAAGGGATTCGAGGGAACTTTTCCAGGTGATGGGAACGTTCTGTATCTTGACTGTGAAGATGGTTACACAGGTGTATACATTTGGTTAAACTGTATAGTAATACAGGTGTATCTTATTACATGTAAGTTATAGTCCTATAAGGTTCATTTAAAAAGCTGACATCATGAAAGGACACACATAAATGTATTAAAATAGAACTCAGAATCAAAGCATTTATATTATACATAATTTGTATTAAAGTCTTTTTATTATAGTGGAATATAAAGAGCTACAATGAGATTGGAGCATATAAATTGAAAGAAGTGTCACCTATATATATTCTTTTAATGGTCATACTATGATATGATTCAGAGAATATGCAACACAATGCATTTGAATCTTCAGGAAACATTTACATATTTATGCTTTTTGTCTTCCAATAGAGAATGTATAGCCATAAAAACAAAGACTGGTGTCATTTTATTTAAATTTGTGGAAGAGAAGCATTGCTTTGTTGATAGAAGTGGGCAGGGTAAGCAACTAAAATGCAAGAAGCTGGTCTTAACCCCAACTAAAACAATAAGAAGAAGGAGGGAAAAGAGACATGCAAGGACCGTTTTGGGATTATAAATTTTCCTGTAGGAAGCTTGATACATATTGTGGAATGGTCAAGTCTTATTTCATCCCTAAAATTCTTTTTTTGTACTTTTTTCTTTAACTCACCAAGATAAATTTGTGAAGAGCAGAAGTGATATTTATGTACCATAAATTCTTAGCTTTGAACAAATCATATTTCTGGTTGTGTCTGGTTTCAGGCTACTTATTTATGTAGCCTTTTTCTGAGCAGTGCAGAGAACTCACTTAAAATGCAATTGCAAATGTGGGGTATAGAATGAATACTTTTAAATGTAGTAATCATTTTAAATGTACCAGGATTAAAGGTCATTGAAATGACTCATCTGTGAAAACATAAAGTGAAAAGATGAAATTCTTAATTTAGCTGTTCCTTAGGTTTGTTTTTTAGCAGAATTTTAAAAGTGGCTTAAACATACCTCATACTCATTTATCCAAGACCACACATCAAATCATAAGTGGATTCTTACATGAAATGTCTTATTTCTAAATACCAAAAAATAATCTGGTCTTAACCTTAAAATGTTTAGGTTATGAATGACATGCAAACAATATCATTTTTAGTTACATATCTTACATGTGGCTATTTTTATGTAAAGATATAAATCCAAAGAGCAGGGACAGAAGTAAAATAACAAAATGTTGCACAATTTAAACTTAACCTTTGCAAACAAGCTTCAGATTTTTAAACTAGCTTTGTCATTTAGATTTCTCTCCATCGTATTGCTGTTATAAAACCCTGCAACACTGTGTTTCAGGAGTAGTAGCAACATCATGAGAATGCTTGTTTTCCCTTGTACTTTTTTTAGAAATCACTCTAAGAAATGGAGCATTAATTTAAAATCCCATCATATGTATCTTCATCTCAGCATCATCATAAAATCATGGATTTGACAAATTTGCACAAGAGTCCCCCGCTTTGGGGATTTGGAAAGAGAATGTTGTGTATTTCCTCCTGGGTTGAAAATACTTCCTATGCTGGAAATTTCTTCTGCAACTAGAGCAAATTAGATTTGGCCTGGAGGACTCAGACCTAAAAGAAACCTTGCTGTGGGCAAAGTTATAATAAACATTGAAAATGCAACACATAATATAAACTTTTATGTACAGCACTTACTTCAGCAGCATATGTACTCAACTGGAACAATATGGGGAGATTAGCGTGGCACCTGTGCAAAGATGGCATACAAATCCTTGTGTGCTTCCCATTTTACAAAAATGTAAGTTCTAAACGTGATTGGCATGGGATAAAAACTATACAGAAATGCAACAGAATGGAAACAGTAATTATGTCTGGGAATTAGGACTACAATTTTTAAACCTGTCTGTAATTTTTAAATTTTCAACAATAGGGGTGTATAAATTCATAATCAGAAAAAAATAAGCATTTAAACATAAAATTATACGTTCATGCAAACTGACTACCTGAAGACAAAAGCAGAACTGACAAGAAGTGAATTGAAATTGTTTTCTTTCAGCCTTCATACCTTAGGGAAATGACTTTCGAGCTATTTTGAACAGTAGAATGCTTTTGTAAAAATAAAATGTTATACAGACTCCTAGTGCATAAAACAGGTGGAAGCAAAGCTGCTCTGGTAGGGTGAGGTAGGGGCAAATGACCCACTGAACCTTCCCCTCAGCCTTCTGTGGGCCTGGGAAGTACCTGCTCAGAACCTGCGGCAATGCAGAATAGAGCTAGAAAGCCGGGGATTGTGGACTCTTGAAGACAGACACCCATACAAGTGATGCCTTGCCACTAACCCGGTGCCCCGGACGTGGTTGGTCTTCAGTAAATGTATATTGCCTGGCTGCTTGACCGGCTTATTTTCATGGCATTCTGGTCTTCGTGAAACAGAATAAGATGGTGACAACATCAAGGTTCTTCTCAAATTGTTTGCTTTGGAACTTCCCTAACATCTGATAACTCATGCATGGGTCAAGGAGGCACATCTACCGCTTAGGTCTTGCTTCTGAAGTGAACTACTGAACACATGCACACCTGTAATTTAGGCTCAACCTAATTTTAAAAGCAGATGTATTAAAGTCACCTGTATTCAACGTTACGTGTCTGGAAGTGTGCTCTATAACAGTGTTGTTGACCAAATTGTGCACCATAAAATGCATATGGTGGAAAGCATACGGTATTACAGATATGATTTCAGTGTGTTTTGCAGATTATTTTGTGCTAGCAATGTCAGGGGTAAAGCCTCCAGAAAGACGCAGAGTAGAGAAAAGGGTCCAGCTGCTTAGGGCCATGTACATCTTGCCATTTGATTGTTGCCCATTTTTGTATACACACACACACATAATATCTCATATTTGATGTACAAAATATACAAATAGATGGACATTATTTGCATACATAGTGTAGTGATTAAGAACCTGGACTCTGAATCTAGCCTTCCTGAGTCCAAATCTTGTCTCCCTCTGACGGGGCATGTCACTGTGGGCATGTGTTGGCTTTTCTGTGCCTCTGTCCCTTTCTCTGTAACGGGTGAAAATGTCAGCATGTTACAAGGATTTTAAAATATACATAAAGTTCTTAGAGTACCACCAGACACATGGTAGTCACTCAATAAATATTATCTATTATCATTTTATCATTATATCATCCTTATTTTTTAGAAGGACTTATAAAAATCCTTAATGGGTGTTCTTTGGGGGAGAGGGTACACTGTGGGGATGGAGAGGTCCTTTCCGTTCTGTACTGTTCTCTGCCATTGGATTTGCTGATCTTTTATATGGATTGCTTCCTATTTTTATGACAGCAGGGGTTGTCATGCAGGAAGATTTTTACTCCTTTTCCTTTTTTGTGCCTCTCTATTAAAAAGCATACAATCCAGGATGGATGGATGGGCGGATGAATGGATGGATGGATGGATGGATGGATGGATGGATAGATAAGTAGAGATGTTTTTCAACTGCAAATAGAAGGGAAAGTGAATCTCAGACTTGGTTTTAAAGACCCTTCTTTCTTCACTTGATGTTATACCTTTCGCTGCTTACTTTTCACACTAGTAAATATCATTCTGATAGAACTCCCTTTCTCCTGCCTCCTCCTTTGTATGAATTGCATCATGACCCCAATCTCATTCCTTTCAGCTCATTTTCCATTTATTCTAGACTATGGCACATGTTCATATACTATGCCAAACCCTTGCTCTTAAGGGAAAGTCATAAAATAGAAAAGATTTATTACTTTTACTCTTAAAAGATGGTCCCATGCATCACTTGAAGGGGTCTTCTGTCAGGCACAGACTCTGCCCTCAGAAAGTACAGAGTCTTTTGAAGGAGATGAATGAGCAACCACGTAAGTGCAAGAAGATATTATAACCATCATGAAAGAGGTGAGCTCAGAGTCCTATGGGGGACACAGGAGGGGTCCAGAAGAGGGCTAAGGAGGTGACATCTATTCCGTGACCTGAAAGGCAATAGCAGTGAGCTGTGTCTTGTGCAGGTCTGAGCAGTAAGCCGTAAGTAGTTGTTGATCTTCCCTTTGTTTTTCTTTTTCTTTGGGAGACAAGCTCTCTCTCTTGGAGTGCAGGCTGGAGTGCAATGGTGTGATCATAGCTCACTGCAGCCTCAAACTCCTAGACTCAACCAGTCCTCCTGCCTCAGCCTCCCGAGTAGCTGGACTGCAGGCACGTGCCACTGTGCCTAGCTAAGTTTTTTTTTATTATTATTTTTTGTAGAGACAGGGTCTAACTATTGCTTAGGTTGGTCTTGAACTCCTGGGCTCAAGGGCTCCTCCCACTTTGGCCTCCCAGAGTGCCAGGATTCCAGGTATGAGCCATTGAGCCTGGCCTGATCTTCTTAATCAGTCCTGGCCCAGGGCTGTCCTGCTCTGTAGCTTGAACTCAATAGTTAAACAGCTGTCTAGCAACCAAAGAATGGAAGGGATGCACAAGAGAACAAAGTACTTTGCGTTCAAGCAGTGATTTCCTTTAAAAGGTGGAGCAGACAGTGCCCCCAGCTTGCATCCCCTCACCTCATCACCTCAGTGCACGGAACTTCCACCTTTCACCACGTCCTTGTTTGAAGGCTCTCTCTGGTCTCTGGAGCCTGCTTTGCCACCCACTCCACAGGCAAGAAATGCCAGGGAATTAGCATTTCCGAGGAATAGTCTCCTATCAGTAGCCAACAGGATTTGGAATATAAATACCCCAGCTACCTTGCCCCTTGGGGGATGAGTCTGTGGAGTATGTTTCCCCAGAAATGAGCTCCAGTTGCCCACAGCAATAGCTCCCTTCTCCTCCCGTCCCTGTGTCACTTCTCCCAGGGGCCCGGTGGTGCTTTTTTCACCTTCCAAAGAAGCCTCTTGTATTAACCCTTGTCCCAGCATCTGCGTCTGAGGGAACCCAACTTAAGACTCACAGGCAAGCCCATTTGCAAACAAACAAAACACCACTTCTTGTATCGTCCCTACATTCCCCCACTCTTAGTCACCCTCCCTCTCTGTTTCCACTCGTGGATCTGTGCAGCGCTCAGCACACTGTGTCCTTGCTGCTGTTCTGCCTCTCTTGTAGAATTGTAAGGGCTTCGAGAACATGGACTGTGTTTCTCATCTTTGTATCTCCAGGACCCCAATAAATGTTGCGAAATGAATTTCCTGTGGGCTCTGCAGTCTTCCTCCAGGGAGAATGCCTGCCCAGAAGGACCAGGTAGATGAGTACGAAGAATGATGTTCTGGGAGAGAAGAGAGAAGCAACTCTGATAACATATCTGCAGTAAAACTTAACCCCTGCCCGTGGGTACAGCACATGCATTACTGTGCTTCAATTTCTCTGTCTCTAAAGTGGAGAGATTAAATAACACTTGCCATGACTTAGTGTCGGAAAAGTGCTTTGAAACTTCAGAAAGACTCTATATGATTAAAATAGTAGCCACCGTTCCATCATTTAAATAATCTCATTGGCAGAGACCATGCATTAATCATCACAGTGGAGTATTTTTATACTTACTGAACATCTTTCATCTGAGAGCATCACTGTGGTTTATAAACATTAACTCAGCATATTTTTCATGATAACATCCAGACTGGTCCTTTGCATGAATGAATAAACTGAGACCTGGAATGGCTAAACAACCTGTCCCCAAACAGCCAGAGTTGGGGGCAAGAGACAGGCTACCATTAGGCAAGTTAGTAATCAAGAGATAGCCCTGTGTAAATATTTGGGTAGATGAGACAAATAGATCAGATAGGCAGACTTAAGAAAATAGTACTCTCTCCTCCTTTCCCTGATCCTTGTGGGAGGGATCTGGGATTCCCAGGGGAGTCTCTAGAAAAACCTCCACTGAATAACAGGTTTCATGTATTATGAAAACCTCACAAAATATTGAGCAGCTGCTTTGTGCTCTGCGGCTACTCTGTGCATTGGGTAGAAGCCCATTCAGGTGGCCCGACATTTTTCGTGCTTCTCACAATAAAACTATCTGTACCTTTTCACCAGATAAAGAGGGAAGGCTGCTGCACCTTTATGGAAGACAGATGGGTGCAGCATACAATAAAACAGCTTCCATTATAGCAAAATACGATCCTTCTGTTTCAGCATCTGCTCTGTAAACATAGAAGGAATCCTTCAGCAAGACTCAGTGGCAAGATCCACTGGTCAGGAGGCGCCAGTTCCTCCTGCTTACGCACTGGTGTTGGTGGGTGAATTCCCACTTTGGCCAGTTGGTCACCCAGCTGAGGGCCATGAGTGGCTTGTATGTTCTCTCCCTGGCCCGTCCCCAGAAAGCGTGAAAGTCAGTAACACCATGATGTGATGCACAAAGCACTAGGAGCACTAGGACCTGGCAGACTCTGTGCCTGGTTGTGCCTGCTGTGTGGCTTTGGAAAAATCACTTTACCTTTCTGTTTCTCAGGTCCTCAGCTATAAGATGAGGGGTTTTAGCTAGATGTGTAATCTTCCATCTGTACCATGAAACCCCTGCATTCTAGATTTCTTGGGAACCATTTAAAAGGTCCCGAAAGGCAAAACACCAAGGTCCCCAACCCAGCTACAACCAGTTGCTTTATTTTTCTCTCTTTTATCAATTGAGCTTCTGCGTAAGATTGCATGGGGTGGGGGGAGGGTAGGCTTCTGCTTGCTGGTGGGGAGTGGGGAGTTTGAAAATCACTGATCTTGTCTGCTTTTCCTAACTATCAAAGGAAATCATTTGATACTTTTGATATCCTGTGATTCTTTTATATAAGAGCAGAATGGAATTGAATCATGTCAGTGCAGACAGGGCTCCCAGCAGAACTAGTCAATCAAGGAGCTCCCAGGAAGCTTCACAGAATCAACAGCTCCTCCACCCCCCACATCTCTCCCACCCCCACCCTACGCCCACCTTGCCCCCCACTCCACCAGTCCCCACGTGCCCAGCAGAGCTTTCCTGACAAAGCGTGCTGATTTCTCCTTTTCTGTTAACTTAATTGTAAAGGCTCTCCCACAAGTCCCCACTGCTCCTCTCACATTCAGAAACCTAGTGTAACCATTATAAGTCGTTCTTTCTAAGGCACACAAAATTAGTAGTTAGCCTGCGGGACACACTGGCAGAACAGCCCCATAGACCTAGAAACATGGTGTTTTGTGTTTTCATTTAATGCTTTTCCTCTAAATGGGGAAGAAAACACTTTATATCATCTGAAAGTACAAATTATGGCACTAGACTCTTTGGGCTTAAATCCTGGCTATACTTCTTACTAACTTTTTGGTCTTGGGCGAGTTCCTTCACTTCTTTGTGCCGAAATTTATATATCTATAAAAAGAGAATAATAGTAATAATGAAAACACCTACCTACCTTTCAGGATTGTTGTGATTATTAAATGATTTAATATGTGTTAATGCATGTAAAGTGCCTGCCATTTAATAAGCACTGCAGAACTGTTTTCTAATTAAATATATATATGTACACACACCCATATTTGTGTTATTATTATACATATATATATATATATATAGAGAGAGAGAGAGAGAGAGAGAGAGGGCAGGAGAGGGAGAAAGGAAGGGGGGGAAGGAGGGAGACAGAGAGCGTGTGTGCGAGCGAGAGCAAGTGCCTGCTGTTGTCCAGGCATTGGGCCAGGCATTTTATCAACATTGCTTTTATCTGTGTATTTATTATATACCCACTAGCAATCATCTCACTCTAATGGATCATAAAAAAGAACTGAAATTTCTTCCCAGGCAAGTAGTGGGTATAAAATTGGGGGTCCCCTAGTCCCAGCATCTCACCACAGACCACTCACCTTGAGAGACACACATCTTAAACGTCTCACCTGGCAGAGGCATCTGGCAGCCACATCGCATGATGAAGAGCCCACAGCCATTTTTACCCTTTCCTCCGGTTAAAGCACTCAGTTCCTGTGACTGGAACAAATGCCAGACCACAAGGATCTCAGAGAGATTTCGGTTCTCATTTCCAGCTTTGTGATGAGATGTCCTGGGGGAGCCACCTGGCCACTGGCAATGATGCCTGTGGTGTGCTGGAGCCGGCTCCCGCCAGCTCGTAGGAAACAACTGCTAAATTTCAGGAATTTTTTGAGTTTACTGTTAAACACAGCTACTATTGAAAATTATATTATAGCTGGGCTCATGCCTGTAATGCCAGCACTTTGGGAGGCTGAGGCAAGAGAATCGCCTGAGCCCAGGAGTTCAAGACCAGTCTGGGCAACAGAGCGAGGCCCCATCTCTACATAAATTAAAAAATTACTTAGGTATGATGGTACACACCTGTAGTCCCAGCACTAGGGAGGCTGAGGCAGGAGGATCTCTTGAGTGCAGGAGTTTGAGGTTGCTGTGAGCTGTGATGATAACACTGCACTCTAGCCTGGGTGACAGAGCAAGACCTTGTCTCCCTAAAAAAAAAAAAAAAAAAAAATTATGTAAACTTACAATTCAATTACATTCTAAAGAACGGTAATAAATACTCAGCTCAACACTTCCTAATTAGTTTACTACATTTTACTATTACCTATGCTCTTGAGATTACTGGCATCTATTGTATCTGTGCAGTGGACACACTATTTAAGACGTGCTATCGTGTCTCTCTTCCCAACCCCGCTTTCCACGGTGTCACACTGGAAGCCAAAATGGGCCACGTAGGTAGAAATTGGTAAATGCTACAATCAGGGTTGGGTTTATTGTTTTTTGATTATTTAGACTTAAGCAAGTAATGGGAAGATGTTAGTAATATGGATTAAATGTAAAAGTGTATTTCTCTATCTCAAAATATTTGTTAATTAAAAACGAAAATAGTAACTTTACAGTTTAGAGGCCTAGCAGATACCACCTTAACAATGATATTCTCTTAGTCCATTTTGTGCTGCTATAACAAAATACTTGAGACTGGGCAATTTTATAATAAACAGAAATTTCTTGGCTTATCGTTCTGGAGGCTAGTAAGTCCAAGATCGAGGGGCCAACATCTGGCAAGGGTCTTCTTGCTACATCATCCCATGGCGGAGGGACAGAGAGGGTGAGAAAGAGCAGGAGAGTGAACTCACAGCTGCAAACCCTTTTGCAACTTGCATTAACCCGTCTGTAATGGTGGAGCCCACGTGATCTAAACCCTCCCACTAGGGTCCACCTCACAGCACTGTTGCATTGGGGATGAAGTTTCCACCACGTGCTTTTTGGGGAACACATCCAAACCATAGCAGTGAGTAACCAGGGTTAACATCGCTGGTAATAAGATATATCGACATAATGTGCCCCTTGATATGATGTGCTTAGAAGGGCACATTACTTCTGGAATATTCTTGCATTAAATGTATAACCTTAACATAATCATGAGAAAATGTCAGGCAAACCAAAATTAAGGGACAGTCTACACAACTAACCATTCTTTTCAAAAGTATAAGGTCATGAAAGACAAGGGCATAGTGAGATATTGTCACAGCTGCAAGGAGACATGACAAGTAAATGCAATGTGGGATTTTGGAAACTGGAGTAAAGTCTGTAATTTGGTTAATAGTACTGTCCCAATGTTAATTTCTTAGTTTAGATCATTACAAGTTGACTGTAAGTCTAACTCACTGCAAAAGAAAAAGTTAAGAAGTGTGTTGTGTCTGAACAGCACAAAAAAATTGAGGAAATATTCTTCTAGTATTCACCAACTATATTCCAGTTTGACAAAAAATTCTCTTATGTCACTGTTGAACAAGTGATGTTGTGACATGGTCTTTGTTGTTTCAGCTTTGCCTTACTCATTCACATAAACAAAAACAGCCAATATTTATATTAGAAATATATTCATTTGTCAATTGCAACCACAGGTTGGCTATGGATACGGTACTCGAAAAAGTCAGCAAAAGTGCTGTCTGAGTATCAATAAGTTTGTGTTGCTTGTGTTAACATTTATATATGTGCTACCCATCCTCTATATCAGTAAAATTTATAATAAACATATCCTTTTTTTGTTTAGAGGATCAGTTGTTTAACATCAGCACATCATTGAATATCTGTCAAAATTACTCATCTTTCCTTCTCTGGGGCTTTTCTTAAGAAATTATTAAATACATCCATTTAGTATTACATCTATTCTTTTTGTTTGTTTTTGAGACAGAGTCTTGCTCTTGTTGACCCAGCTCTAGAGTACAGTGGTGTCATCATGGGTCACAGCAACCTCAGACTCCTGGGCTCAAGTGATCCTCCTGCCTCAGCCTCCCAAGTAGCTGGGACCCAGCTTATTTTTTCTATTTTTAGTAGAGACAGGGTCTCATTCTTACTCAGACTGGTCTTGAACTCCTGACCTCAAGTGATCCTCCTGCCTCAGCCTCCCAAAATGCTAGGATTATAAGTGTGAGCCACTGCGCCCAGCTGCATCCATTCTTTAAATACACAGGAAAATATTCCTTTAGATAGGACTTTTATTATCAATATTTTTGATAAAGTAAAGTACACCTTGGTAAAGCAAATTATCACCTCTAATTTATCATTTTTATAAATATACATTTTCATACTCTGGCTTGATATATTGTATTGGTGATCATGTCTGGGCATCTTCTTGTGATTTTGTTGACAGCAATTCCATTCATTCAGGTTGAGGAGAGTGAATACGTCTTCCCCCCAGCAGCGTCCATGGCACCGCACTGATCACCCGCTACTGATCGTGTTAGCCGTCGTTGTGTGTGAGCTTCCTTAGGACTCCTTGAGCCAATTTTCCAACCAGGAGGAAGTGTTGATACACATGATTTAAATTAGTAAAAATTTTGTTTTGTGTGCTTGTTTCATAGTTTGTTGAGTCTGACGATGTCCTTTATATATAAATAACCACCTACATTGACCCAAACTCTTAAGCACAGAACTTGTATTTTGTTCTGTGGTCATTTTCAAAATCACTTTCCTCTTTTTGGGTTACATTCATCTCTTTAGCTGAGTTCTTACCAGGCTTCAGGCTGGTCCTCAATCTGACTCAAGCTACTTTTCCAGGTGTTGGAGCTATTAATACCATTGCCATCCCCACTCCCTTTGCCAGCTGGACTGACAGCTGTCTGGACCCACCTTTTGCCTTCCTTCCTTCTGTGTCTGGCCACCACTCTGCTCTTGCCTGGAGTAACTTCTCCCTTCTTGCCTGCCCAGATGAATCCTGTGCCTTTACCAGGCACAATGTTAGTTCTTCCTACCTCCTCCATGAAGCTCTCCATGAAGAGCTCTGCAGTCTTCCTCCTTGCAACTCCTATATTACTTCTTGGGGGTACCATTCATTTAGAGATTGCATGATGTATTGAATTGTTAGATTGTGTGTGTGTGTGTGTTTATGTGTTATCTCTCCAATATGCCTCTAAGCCCCTAACAGCAGAGACTACTTTCTATGCATCTATATATCATCCTAGAACCTTATATATTCAGTAAATATTTATTGACTGCTTTTAAAAACAAATGAACAGACAGACACCACAATTGAAGTTCTAGATTTTATTACTTTCTTCAACATTGGCCTTTAACCTTTAAGCAAATTCTTTGTCTCTAGGAAGTTTTTATTTCTGAGTCTTTCAGAGAGAAAGATCAATATTATTATAATCCATATATGCATAACACCTGTCATCCTCTGGTTTCAGTGCTAAAAACAACAAATTAACCTTCTCAGTGATGACAGTAGTGAAGAGCTCAGTCCTAGGTTATCCTAAAGCCCATTCAACCTCATTTTGTAAATCTTTGTCAACCCAGTGCCTAGCACACTGCCTGGCTTGTAGTAGAACCACAGAAAATGTAAATGTCACCCAGCCCTTTGAGGGCTGCAACACTCTGAAGAATGTTTCCCTAAAATACTTCAGAAATGTTTATGTCCTGCAAACAGTAACTGTGTCTGCCTCCTGCTTGTCTGCCACGTGCTTGGGTCACATACATTTTACATCTCTCCTGATTTTTACCAAGTGTTATTATAACCCAGTGGCAAAGACAGCACCATTCAGAGGAATCATAATACCAGATGAACAAAGCCAAGACCCACTTAGATTTTTATTATGCTTCAAGAACAGTCTGTAGTTCTTTCCGGGGAAGGTCGGGTTAATAGTAGGGAATGGCTGTGCTTAAGGGCCTTTGGCAATTGCTCAGAAGTGTTTACAAGGATTTATTTCTCAGGGTGGTTTGATTTACAGAAAAGTTGCCTTTAAAAAAAAAAGCTGGATAAAACAGGTTCCACATTACACTCGTATGAGTTGTCCTGAATGGCATAAATTATTTTTCCCGAGGCTATTAGCTCAGAGTCTGAGTAACACGCTGGTATTTTCACGGGAGTGTAACGCACAAAGGTCACGGTGCCTCTCTGTCCTCTATAACGCCTGACCTGCTGTTGAGTCTCACCAAATGCTCGTGATCTTCGACTCATTCACCAAATTGGAAACCGGGAAATAATCACCTTCTGACATTTCTACCTGGTTTGTCACACCTACTAATCCCATCCTTTAAAAAAGAAATTTTGTCTTTAATTCTATCAATAAATGTCACAGTCTCAAGATGACATTACCAGGCCTTAGGCCCAGGTTTCCTGCCCTTCCCTAGGGTGCCACCCGCCTCCGCTGCCCCCTCTGCTCCACTTCCAGAGAGCAGCTCTGGTCTCACTAGGTTGTGCCTGGTGAGTCCTTGTCACTGTGCACGGACACAGTTTCCCGCACTTGCGGTTTTCCTTGTGGGCTATTTTCCTCAACACGGACCCCTTTATCAGTTGATACCAACAGAAGGAAAGCGTTTGGAGAACAGCAGAACTGCAACTTCTAGGCGGATGGGGAGAGGCCCTCATCTGCAGCTTTGGGTTGACTGGGTGTTGGCGTGGGCGAGGCAACTCTGCCAGCGTCTTGCACGACCGAGGCGGTGAGTCTGTGGAGGGTGGGGGTGCGCAGACAGCTCACCCTGCTCTGCCTGCCTGCAGGGACTTGCTCACACGGTTCAAAGGGCTGCAGATCTCAGCTCATTCCAACGGCTACTAACTGGTTATGTTTTTCTGAACCACATGCTTAAACCATCTTCTTCCACATAAGCAGCTATTTCCCACACGATATCACTACTAAAGAAAGGAAAAACTTTTCTCACTCTGTCAACGGCAGGTAGTATGTGATTTTGTCACCAGTATGCAAAGCTCAGTCACAACAGGGTCGTATGATTAGAGAGTGAGTTGTTTCTTGTGACGGTTGAATTTTTATTGAAAAACGGCTTAGAGCCTGGCTACTGGGAATTCCTTCTCTGGGGTATGATCTGAGATGTTTTCTTTTTAAACCTTCTTTCCACTTTTCCTATTGTGAATACCCATCAGGTCTATGTAAACATCACTGTCTCTCTCCTCTTTGCCCAGACAGTAGTCACTTTATTTAGCTTTTCCTTCTATAACCTTCTACTTAAAAGGGTTTTCAGTGTCACTATCCTTCCTCTAAAACTGGGGATTAAAATTCCCAGCCTTCCAGAAGGGGTGAATAATTGCTTTGTCATGAGAAAAATCAATATCTGCCCCCACAGGAAGTGGGGCAGGAAGCAGTTGGACAAAGGCCTGCACTTCAGCTGAGTAGCAAGGTCATGTGTGTGACCCCAAAAGGTTATGCTTTCCTGCTTGTTTGACAGAAAGCTGATGAGCCGGGCAGAGGAAAGAGAGCCCAGATATGACTGGAAGCGCATGCCAGGTACTCCCCAGGGAAGGACACAGGGCTCAGTGAAATGTAGTGTTGTCACCCCGGGGAATCCGCAAGAGGAAATTCAGATTCCACGTCAGGGGAAGGGGAGGACAGTGCACTGTTCACTACATTCTGGACAGTTTTCTCTTCTAAGGCTCAGGGACCTGCAAAGGCGTTTTTAAGCCTGTTGAGTCAGCTTTTGATTGAGGTCAGGGAAACTTAGCACCTTCATGGCTCACAGGCCCTGGAAAGGCCTACAGAGCTCGCAGGGCCTGCCAACTCTTCTAGCCCCACTTCAAAAACTAATAAACAAACAAACAAAAACCCCAAAGCCCCCAGCTTATTGAGATCTAGCTTACATATATAAAATTCATCCCTTTGGTGTGTACAATACAGTGGGTTTTAGGATATTCACAGATACGTGCAGCCATCACCACAATTTTAGAGCACTTTCATCACCTCAAAAAGAAAGCCTGTATGTTTAGTAATCATAACTCTTCCTCCCCGCCCCTATCCCTAAGCAACCACTAATCTACTTTCTGTACCTAGAGATTTACCTGTTCGGGACATATTAATAGAATATGTGGTCTTCTGTCATGTAGCAAAATATTTCCAAGGTTCACCCATGTTTGGCATGTGTCAGCATTACGTTCCTTTTTATGGCCACATAATCCATGGTGTAGATATACCACATTTTGTTTATCCATTCACCAGGTGATGAACATTTGGGTGGTTTCCATTATTTAGATATTATAATGATGTTGCTGTAAATATTCATGTGCATGTCTTTTTGTGGACATATGTTTTCAATTCTCTTGGAGTGAAATGGCTGGGTTATATAGTAACTCCTTGTTTCACTTTTGAAATCCTGCCAAACTCTGTTCCAAAGTGACTGCACCACTTAATAATCCCACTAGCAAGGTCTGGAGGGTTCCAATTTCTCCTCCTCCGTGTCTACACTTATTATTGTCTGTCCTTTTTTATGTTAAGCTATCCTGGTAGATATGAAGTGGTATCTCATTGTGGTTTTGATTTGTGCTTCTTTTGTGAATGATGATGTTGAACATCTTTTGTTTATTAGCCATTTGTATATCTCCTTTGGAGAAATATCTATTTAAATCCTTTGCCTGTATTTTTTTAAATTTTTAGAAAATATTTTACTTTCTAGTTATAATCATTCATAATCAAGCCTAGCAGTTTTAGGGAGAACATTTTTCATTGTAGAATGATATGGATAATGGGGTTTCTTACATAGTTTACATTAGGGTTCACTCTTTGTGTCATACATTCTATGGGTTTTGACAAGGGTATAAAGAAATGTACCCACCATTATACTGTCACGTGGAATGTTCTCACTGCCTTAAAAGTGCTTCACCCATTCACCCTCCTCCTACCAGCCATAGCTTTTTTTACTGTCTCCATAGTTTTGCCTTTTCCAGAATGCCATGTAGTTGGAATCATATAACATATAGCCTTTCCAGTTTGGCTTCTTTCAGTTAATAATATACATTCAAGTTTCCTACATGTCTTTTCATGGCTTGATAGCTCATTTGTTTTTAGTGCTGAATAATATTCCATCATATGGATATAGCATAGATTGTTTATCCGTTTACTTACTGAAGGACATCTTGGCTGTTTCCAAGTTTTGGCAATTATTAATAAAGCTGCTATAAACATCTGTGTGCAGGTTTTTGTGTAGACATAAGTTTTTAATTCATTTGAGTAAATACCAAGGTGTGTGATTGATGGAGAATATCATTAGAGCGCATTTAGTTTTGTAAGAAACAGCCAAACTGCCTTCCAAAGTGGCTATGCTATTTTGCATATCCTAGCAACAGTGAATGAGAGTTCCTATTGCTCCACAACCTTACCAGGATTTGGTTTTGCGTTTTGGCCTTTCTAATACGTATGTAGTATAGTTATCTCATTGTTTTAATTTGCAGTTCCCTAATGACATATGATATTGAGCATCTTTTCATATGCTCATTTGCCATCTGTATATCTTCTTTGGTGAGATGTCCAGGTCTTTTCCCCATATTTTAATTGAGTTCACTTTTTATTCTTGAGTTTTAAGAATTCCTTATATATTTTGCATAACAGTCCTTTGTCACATATGTCTTTTGCAAATATTTCTCCTAGTCTGTGGCTTGTCTTTTTGGTCTCTTGATGGTATCTTTCACAGAGCATATGTTTTAATTTTAATGAAGTCCAGCTTATCAATTATTTCTTTCCTGGATTATGCCTTTGGTGTTGTATCCAAAAGGTCATTGCCAGACCCAATGTCATCTAGACTTTCTCCTATGTTACTTTTGAGGAGTTTTGTAATTTTGCATTTTACATTTAGGTCACTGATCCATTTTGAGTTAGTTTTTGTGAAGGGTGTAAGTCTATGTCTAGATTCAGTTTTTTGGGTGTCAACTTTGCAAATTTTTTAATTGGGTTGTTTATCTTTTTTGTTGTTGAGTTGTAAGAATACCTTATATAGTCTAGATATAAGTCCCTCATTTAATATATGATTTGAGAATATTTTTTTTCCATTTTTGGGTTGCCTTTTTACTTTTTTGATGGTGCACTTTGAAGCACAAAAGTTTTTAATGTTAATGAAGTTCGATTTGTCTATTTTTTCTTTTGTCACTTACAAATTTAGTGTCATATCTAAAAAAAAACATTGCCCAATCCAAGGTCAAGAAGATTTACTCCTATGTTTTCTTCTGAGAGCTTTAAGTTTTAGTTCTTATATTTAGGTCAATTATATATTTTGAGTTAATTTTTGTATATGGTGTGATGTATGGGTCCACCTTCATTCTTTTGCATGAGGAGATTCAGTAGTTCTGGCACCATTTATTGAAGAAGCTATTCTTTCCCATTAATTGTCTTGGCACCCCTATCAAAATTTAATTAATCAATTAAGGTAAGAGGGTTTATTTTTGGACTTTCAATGTTGTTCCATTGATCCGTATGTCCATCCTCATAACAGTACCACACTGTCTTGATTACTATAGCTTTGTAGTAAGTTTTGAAATTGGGAAGTGTGTCCTCTACTGAATATTTAATCTCTTGAATTTCCATGTGAATTTTAGATTTTTTTTTTTTTTTTTTTTTTTTTTTTTTTGAGACATGGTCTTGCTCTGTTACCCAGCCTTGAACTCCTGGGCTCAAGCAATCCTCCCACCTCAGCCTCTCAAGTAGGTGGGACTGTAGGCACACACCACCACACTCGGCTAATTTCTTTTACATTTTGTAGAGATGAGGTCTCACTGTGTTGCCCAGGCTGGTTTTGAACTTCTGGACTCAAGCAATCCTCCCACCTAAGCCTCCCAAAGTGCTGGGGTTACAGGTGTGAGCCATCACGTCTGGTCCTCTGTATGAATTTTAGGATCAGTTTGTTAATTCTGGAATATTGATAGGGATTGTGTTGAATCTGTAGGTCATTTTGGGGAGTATTGCCATCTTAACAATATTAAATCTTCCAATTCATGAACATGGGATGCTTTTCCATTTATTTAAGTCTGCTTTAATTTCTTTCAACAATGTTTTATAATTTCCAAGGTATAAATCTTATACTTCTTTTGTTAAGTTTATTTCTAAGTATTTTATTATTTTTGATGTTATAATAAATGAGATTATTTTCTTAATTTTATTTTTGGATGGTTCATTGCTACTATGTAGAAATACAATAGACTTTTATATATTGATCTTATATCCTGAAACCTGGCTGGATTCATGCATTAGTCCTGATGGGGTTATGTTATTTTTGATGGATCTAGCTCTACTTTGCACTACTCTCCTCCTTGTCTTCGAATATACCCTTTCTGATCTTTTTTCACTTCTCTAACACACTAAGCTCCCTCTTGTCACAGGACCTTTGTTCATGCTGTTCCCTGTTCCCTCTTTTTGGATCTTACCTTTCTTCTGAATTTTCCACCTGGTTAAGTCATCTTTCAGCTCTATCTCCCTGAGCCACTACCACCTTGGTCCATGTCTGGCCTCATTTTGCAAGCCATCAGAGTACTGTGCTTCTCCTCAACATTTACTTTAACTTATGCTCTCATTTATGTTATACTTTGACCAATGTCATTTTCCCCAGCAGACGATCAGCCCCTGTTTTTCTCACTATTATAATTCTCAGCACCTACATAGTGCCTGGTACATGGTGGATGCTTAAGAAACATTTGTTGAATGAAAGAACAAATGAATACTTAGCATTGGGGAAATATAACCATCATTAAGAATGCTGGACGGGTGTGGGGTGGGCAAATTAAAGGTGGGGCACATACCATTTGTGTAACCAATCTGGTCTCCTTCTGGAGAATTACATTCCAGAATGGAATGTGATTGTCTTGGGAGAGCAAAGGCATTGAGTGTGTAGCCAGTAACATGTTTTTGTTTTTTCTCCACTAAAACTCCCTGCCTGGTAGTGGGAAACCCAGAAAGAAAAACCCAGCTATCTGAGTCATTTGTAGATGAATAACCCCAGTCTGACTTCATGTTCATTTCTTGCCTTTCCTGAGGTACAGATGACTTGGGGGGGGAGGGGTGGAAGAGGGAGTAGAAAAAGATTCTTTTTTTTTTTTTTTTTTGCCAAATTAATTCACTCTGGCAAAAATAGGGAAATCCCCAACCAGCTGTTCCAGTGACTAGCAAGAAAAATATTCCCTCACAACAGTCCAACAAAAAACACACTTTATATGCTGGCTCTCTTAACAGAATGCTCTAGAGCCTTTCAATTATTGCCCACCCTGAATGCATCAGTGACAATAGTTAAACATGGCTTTTTTCTTAAGTGGAATTCTCTTAAAAGTCTGGGTTCAGCTCTGGTGCTTTGGTGGCACGCCCCCCCCCCCCCCATGGAATGAGGTAGAAGGTTGAGGGTGGTAGAGAGCAGAATTCTGGGGCCAGGAAAATGAACCATGATGAGGTGGGCCTGCCCTTTGGTTGGTGTGTGACGAACTTCCTGTCCTATTGTTGGATGTTGTGTTCTAGTTGTCAGACCAGACAGATGGAAAGTGTTTGCATGTGGAGAAAGAAGGTTAGGAAGTAGACATTTTTCACTTCAAGCTGTATTTTAGATGTTCCTGACATACGTGAAATGAGATTTTGCTTCAAGTGTCTTGAGATCCTTTCCACATAGTGAAGCATTATGCAGGGTGTCCCAAAAGTTGCCATACATAGGGAAAATGGGAAATTGTAGCCAAATGTAACTTTATTTACAGAATATTCGTTACAAAATGTTTCCTTTGCATGGAGACTTTTGGGATACCCTGTATTATGAAACTACAAGACTGTCATGGGAGGGACCACACTGTTTTGTCTTTGTTTCTCCATTGCTCACCACAGTGTCTGGCTCAGGCTAGGTGCTTAATGTAAATTGGGCAGAACATCCAATTTTAAATATCTTGTCAAAGGAAATTTTAAAAAAATAGGAATTTATATTGCAACAAGAATGGAAGAAGTACATGAAATAAAAACACATAAATACATTTACTTTCTTAGACTAATATATTAAGGTAAACACCATGCAAGGGCTACTCTCTCTTACTGTCCCTCCTATTTCAGAATACCTCTCTAATAAAAGAACAAAAGCCATAATTTGAGTCCTTCTGAACTCTTCCAAACCCGGTCAGTAATGTTGATGCAGAGTATCTCAGACCAGAGGTCTCTGAGTACTCATGGGCAAGTTTCCATTTGCAACCTAACAAAATTACCCAGGAAGAAATGGTGACAGACCTCTACATTGGGATGACTTTACTTGAGCTTAATAATTTGAAAATTGTTACATCTGCAAATGGGACAAGGTCATTGAATTTGGATTTTCTTCCTGAGATTTCCTCTACTCTCAAAGCTTTGTCTGTCATGTAGATACTGCTTTGATTTCATAAGTATTCATTGAGCATCGATGGAGGTACCTGTTCTGGATTCTGGGAAAAGAGCAGTGACTAAAGCACCAAGTTCCGGTTCTCATAGAGTTTATGTCCTGGTAGAGCTTATTATTTTCCCCATAGTAAAATGGAATAAAAACAGTACATATCTCATAGGGTTGCTCTGAGGATTCAGTGGGGGGAAGGGGTGAGATAGGGAGGTGGAAGACAGAGAAAAAAATGAGAGAGAAAACATCTATCTGCTTTTCAAGGATCTTGGCTATATGTGGATTTGAGCAGAGGCCAAGGGAGACCCGTTGTTAGGATGCAGAAATGCATGCATGGTTTTAGGCTGCAAGGAAAGAAGCAGTAGAAAGAAAAAAATGTTGAAAACATGAATGAAAGGAAAAGAATGCTATCAAGGGTGTAGGAGAGATTAACCTTGGCCAGGGAACAGAGCTGTGACTCCAGATGTCACGAGAAGAATCTTGAGTGGGGAGACCGAAAGTGTGCTTATGTAACTAGGCCCTGGAGAAGAGTCATTTAAACTTGTTAAGTTTTCCATATTAAGAAGTAGGAAGTTTGAACGGTAATATGTGATGCCTCTAAGACATTTTCCTTTCTAAATTATATGGTAGGAGGCTTTTACCATAAAAGTAATTTAAATACACATAAAAACAGTACATCAAGTTTGTTCACAAGAAACTTGCATGAAATCACCTGGGTACTTGCTAAAACTACATAATCCTAGGCCACATACCTGCTTGCTTCACGATAGAATCTCTGGAAGTTGAATTTGGAAAGCTTCATTTTTTTATTTTGGCAAAATACACAAAAGATTTACCATTCTAACCATTTTAAAGTATAAATTTAGTAACATTTAGTACATTCACAATGTTGTGTAACCATCATTGCTATCTGTAGTTTCAAGACACTTCATCACCTCAAAAGGAAACCTTTTACCCGTTAAGCAGTCACTCCTCAGTACCCTCCCCTCGGTCTCTGACAATCACTAATCAGCTTTAAGTATCTATGGATTTGCTTATTTTGGATATTTTCTATAAAGAGAATCATACAATATGACCTTTTGTATATGGCTTCTTCCACTTACTATAATGTTTCTGAGATTCATTCATTGATATCATAAATTAGTGCTTGTTTCATTTTTACGGCTGTATAGTATCCCATAGTATGATATACCACATTTTGTTTATCCGGTCATCAGGTGATAGTCATTTGGGTTGTTTCCTCCTTTTGTTTATTGTAAATTCCATTTTTTTTATTGCATCCATCCTAAGTGAGTGTGAAGTAGTATTTCATTGTGGCTTTGATTTGCATTTCCCTAATGACTAATGACATTGAGCATTTTTCCATATTCTTTTTGGCCACTTGTATATCTTCTTTGAAGGAAATGCTATTCAGGTCCTTTGCTCATTTTTTAACTAGGTTGTTTTTCTTTTGGTGGTTGAGTTGTAGAAGTTCTTTATATTTTCTGGATAATAGACCCTTGTCAGAAATATGATTTGCAAATATTTTCTCTTGTTCCGTGAGTTGTCTTTTGACCCTTTTGATAATGTCCTTTGATGAACAAAAGTTTTTAATTTCAATGAAGTCCAATTTATCTATTTTTTTCTTTTATTGCTTGCAGAAAAGTACTCAAATTGATTATGATTTTTATGGTTATGCTTATTATACTAAGGCAACCAATTTTGCAAGACACTGGAAGTATTACCAAGATATTGTCTATTGAAGATAGTGTGTTCCTAATAATTAGATTGTCTTTAGTGTGTATATCTAAGCGTATCAAAGAAATTATACACATCTTATTCGCCTGTATTTTTTTCAATTAAAAGATATATTTTATTAGCATAAGTATTGTTTTACCTTTACATTTGATTATAAATAAATTTCATGAATTATTTAAAAGGATTAAAGCAAAAATGAAAACAAAACTTCTAAGAGAAATTATTTAGCCATCTTTATTAACTGGTGGTAGTTTCATTGGTCTAAACATTTACTTTTATATAATTTGCTTATATTTCACATTTATTTCATTCACCAAAAACTTATTGAGCATCTTCCATATTCTAGACAATGTGCCAAGCACTAAAGATAGAAAGATAAAAAGACATGTTCTCTGTCCTCATGGATCTCACGGTCTTGCAGGAGATAAAAACATGATAGCAGAAAAGATAGTACCACACAGGACATTTCTGTAAGAGAATGAGACCAGAGTGCTGTGAGGTCACAAAAGAATGAATTAGGTGATGGGAACTCAAAAGAGGTATTTTGAGCAAGGGAATTCCATGAACTAATTTAATTTTTTGCAGTTTAATTCTGGTAGCAATGTGGGAGTAGACTGGAGTAGAATAGAACAAAATCAGACCGTAAGATGAGTTAGAATGAGTATTTTGGCAATGAATTCTCTCCATATTTTTTTGTTCAGCCCCTAGAAATGTTCTAAAATGTTTCAAATGTTGATGTGAGGTGGGTTTTCTTAAACTTCTATTATGGAAAGTTTCAAACATATATAGAATTCTTCTGTGTACCATGAGCACAGCTTCAACAGTTATCAAAAACATGGCCAGTCTCGTTTTTCATCTATGCCCTCCTCATGGTCCCATCCCCAGAATTTTGAGGCAAATCTCAGATATCATATTATTATATCTGTAAAACTTTTACTATGTAACTCTAGCACAAAAGAACTCATTTTTAAAAATATAGCTCAATGCCATTATCCTGCCTAAACAAAGGTAATAATAATTTTGTAATGGTATGAGGTTTTTTTAAACTTAAGGACTATATAAATATTCACCTATAACATTCTATCTTATTTCTCATGGAGAATTTTTTTTTTCTCTTAATACCTTTGGTAGAGGATGCAGGGGTGATTGAATTTCTTAAAAATGAAAATGGTCCTTCTTAAAATATATACAAAATATATAACTCCCAGAGCCATATTAATTATTAACTCTTCTATTATATGTATTAGCAGGGGAGTTTCTGCTTTATTTGTTGTACACTTAAGTTTGAAAATAATGTGCATAATTTGAGCTGTTGAGAAGTTTTCCCTCTGAGATTTTTTTTAAGCCAATAATAATTCCTCACATTTGTGTCATGCCTTAAATTTTCCAAAGTGCTTTCATGCCTATTATCTAGTGAACTCTGAGAATTCTGCTGTGCAAAGATGTCTATTATCTAATGTTTACAACTGTTATCAATTTTGCTTTGTTGTAGCTTTTGGGCTTGGAATGAAATAATAAGCAATATATGCAAAATCCTCTACTCGTGAGCCAAGAAAGACTTTGTAGTCAAGCCTACATGAGTGATGAAAGGAAATTAGTGCAACATCTCATCAGTTATAATTTACTTAATTTTCTGTAGTATGGGAATATTTGGCATTTATGCACACACACATGTATAATGATTTTAAATCCATGATTATAACTGAGTATTTTCCATGGGCTCAAAACCCACTCATAAATTTCCTGAACCTCTTGGAAAGGGGCCTGTAGTAAGATTAGGAGACATGGCATCACATGAATTAGGACAGGGTTTGTGGCGGAAACATGCTAATAGATCACTCTTAATTGGTGCTCTGTTCTTTTTAATCATGTCTCTAAGTTTTGTTAACATTCTCAGACATGCATTAGACAAGGTTATTCCCAAAACATTCTGTTGCAGCAGAGCTTGGTGTCTGTTAACCAAAGAAATTAATACAAATGTCATGTTTAATATAGATTCCTGCTCTTTACCCATAAAATCTAGAAAATTTAAGTGCTCTTTAAACACAGTTAGTTTCTCTGCCTTCTGTGAGGGGATTCCCATCCCCAGTCCCCACGTGGCAGCTGCAAACCTTGCCTTTAAAATGGAAAGTCTTCCCAAATTTACGTCCACCAGGAAAGAGAACACTGCTTTTCTTATAGTTCCTATAAAGTTCCTGAAGTTCATTCTGATTGAACTGGCTTTGGTGACATGCCTGACTCCTGTTTGGAAGTTCTAACAGACTATATCTAATGGGGTAGAGATAATTTATTCTCCAAAAAAGTGGGGTGCTATTACACTAAGAAGATGGAATGGATGCCAGGCAACCCAAAAACAATTGTCTACTGTAATTCATCTTCATCCTAATTGAATATAGACATTGATGACAACTTATGTACAGGTGTAGAGCATAAGCACACTGCTTTCTCTTTGAACAAAGTTCTGATAATAACCTTCTCGGGTTAGATTTCAGCTCTGAGAACTTCTGAAGCCATTAAAGACCTTAGTCAAAAAGAAGCAAAACTAGAGATACTATCTATACAGGGGAGTGATTTGAGAAACCCAGGTAAAAGAGTGTTAAAAAGCAAATGCTAGCAAAAAAAAAAAAAAAATGTCTTATAACACCTCCTGCCAGGCAGAATTCAAGTTGAAAGTTCAGCTAATAGGAGAATATTCCTGGGATGCTCTTGGAACCTTGTTAACCAAGAACCAAAGCCCCATGGTACAATGACCTTAGAAATTTTGGAAGCAATAACACCATGAAAAGTGAGAGAGGTAAAAACTCTGTGTGTTCTGTAATGGAAACAACCTGTTGGCATTTAGAAAGTCTACTGAGTGTTTGGCTGTCAATTTGTTTTAGAATTTCATTCCAGGAAGTAAGTTCCAACTCTAATGTTATGGAGAAATTTAAATATTTATACCAGAAAAAAAAAAAAGCACAAAACCCTCTATCCCAGAGTCCCAACTATTGACAAGTTACATAGTTCCACCTAAGGTAAAATGTGAAGCTCTGCATGCTGCTTTCTGCTGGGAAGCTGTTGCTTCTGTTTCTCTTGGCTGTAACTTCTCTTGGCCTGGCCGGATGTCATCCTGGTTCCTAACCCTCCTCTTGAAGCCACAGGCTGTAATGCGTGAGTCACAGAGGTTAAAATGCAGCCTTTTCTGGTTTATATCATATGTGTATTCTGTAATAATCTTGGAATACCATTCCATGATTCATATCCTAGCCTGGCGTGCCCTAACCAAATGCATCTTCTTGTCTGGCAATGTATAATATATTGAGAGCTCTATAGTGCTTATTAGTATGGACTGATTTTAGGAAATCATTTTTCTATCTTCTGGGAACTTACTTTCTTATGGCATTCCACCCAAGTGCAATTTGTATGAATAATTGTGATGCTTAACTTTATCTTCACCACTCCATATAATGTACTGAATAATCTTACCAACATGCCAAGGAAAAACCAAATATAAGAAAAGTATTTATTTTACAAAAAAGAGGCACATCTGTAAGCATTTTGGAGGGTGGGCATATTTCCCAAAGATTTTGAGATCAGACACATGTTGGCACTCTGTGGCCCTGGTAAACCTATCTTGAGTCTTTTGTAATTGAACTAGAAACTGCGTACCAATGCAGAGTTTATAAACAGTGTCATATAACATTCATTTTGAAATATACAGAAATGTTAATGAGGTGATGCTGTGAAATCATCTTTACTAAGAAATACTATGTGTGCCAGCATCAAACAGTGGGAATAATTACCAGTTTCTTTTGTCCTATAAAAAAATGATACCCAAAGACTTCTGAGATCCCATCATTTGCAGAAGTATCATTAAGGCTGTGTAACTGTGGCACCAAAGGACAGGTACCACTTAAAAATATAGAAAAATTAAAAAGAGGCATTGCTGGAAAATAAGAGCGTACATTCTAGCTAAGCTCTATAAGTAATGTAAACATATCTGGTGTTTGTCCCCATTTTCTTCGTGGAACCTTTTAAATAAAAGTTTAGTAATTCCTTCCTAATCTTAAACTCTTAGGTATCCCGTGGCTTGTAGCCATCAGAATTAATTGCAGGTGCCCTTGTGGGTCTGCAACATGCGGGTAAACATGATCATGATGGATCCCTAACACAGCTTGGCAGGCTTAGGGTAATTAGCTCTGGATCCTCTCTCCTTGTTCTAAAGTGTGTTTAATTCTCAGTGGATTTCGGAAGCCACATTTTGCCTGTCTTGAGAGAAAATTGAAGGTATGTGAAGTAGAAAAAACAATTTGGACTAAACTCTTAATTTTTGGAAGGGGAAGTATAGGGGAAGATAGAGAAAGTGTGAATTAAAGGTTAAAGCGCTTCCGTGAAGCTCTTTCCCTAAAGCAGCAAAAAAAGAAAAGTGAATTTGATGGTGGTATATTTTGCCCTTGAATTTAAGAAGAGTGACTCTTTCCGGTCTTCAAAAGTCCAGACTTTGACATCATCTTGATGTCCTATAAAACCTTGCCCTTTGAAGTGTGGGTTGAAGGCCCAGCAACATCACCTGGGAACAAATTAGAATTGCATAATTTTGGCCACTCCAGAGCTGAATCAAAATCGACATTTTAACAAAGACCCCAGGTGATTTGCGTTTGAATCAACATTTGAGGACCACTGATGTAATACATGCTTGGGATACTTAATGCATTTACAGAGCTTCTCATTCTGTCCAGGAAGCATTTAGATTCCAGGTATGATTGCCAAACAGACCCAGAAAGAAGCGAGTGCGATGCTGTCCCTTGGCAGAGCGTGTCCTGAAGGCAGGGGCCATGCCTCCCTGGTATGGGGATTCCCAGCACCCAGCCCAGTGGGACATATTGAGGTGGATGAATGGGTGGAGGGCTAGATGGAGGGATGGAGACATGGTAAGCCCCTAAAGAAAAAAAAAAACAAAAAAAAAAAAAAACAAAACTCTCAAGTAAATATAAAAAAGTCAATTAAAAGCAAAATGTTTTATTATTACACAGCATATAGACTTACTTAATCTCACTATCACAGTGGAATTCATGTCAGGCCAATAAAGTCTTATTTTAGGAATTGATTGGACAGATCTAGGCCTCCAAAAGCCTACGGAGCCAGGTTTGGTTTGTGGAAGGCTGTGCATTCCAGCAAAGAAGAATTCCTCCCCTTCCCTGAACTTATTTGGCACCCTGCCCTTGTGTCCCCTACTGCTGTGTTCCTTTTTTCTGGCTGGGCCCTGTCTCCACAGTTAGAGTATAGACGTTTTAGAGGCGGGACCCTGCCTGGAATGGTGACTCCTCTGCCCCAGCACGTGTCCACTCACCTAAACCCATGCCATAGAGGGGCTCGTGCCACGTCTGCCAACGCTGAGGTCCATATGACAACATGAAGAAATTCACTCTGGAGAGCCACAGTCTGTGTTCTTCCTTTCTCATCCCTGAATTCACCAATTCTTTTGGAAGTAGGAATGATGTCTTTTTACTATGGGCTCATTTTATTGCATTCAATGAATTGTTGGGAATCAGAGCCAGCCAAAAATTGTACAAATATTAGGCAGCTTCTGCTTCTCTGACACTTGATGAAAACGGCATCTGTGCTAATGCGTCTACCCTGCCATCAGGAAGCTCTTCTCCCTGAGAGGCATTGCCAGCACCAGCCTCACCAAAGGGCGGGTGGGGAGGAGATGCTCCACGCTCCCAACCCCAAGGGATTCCTGAGATGATGCCTCATGGTGTAGGGGTAGAAGCAGGGTGGTAGAGTGAGTGGAAGAAGCGTGAAATCAGAAAATCTGCATTTGAATTTTAACTCTCCCACTCACTACTTGGGTGACCTTGGCAATTTTCACAATGTCTGTGAAACACATCGTACAATGCATGGCAGGGAGTCAGCATTCACCAAATGCTAGTTTCCCTTGCCTCTCTGAGCCTCAGTTTCCTCATTATGATGCCTAAGAATATTGCATACTTTAGCACTTGGCACATTGAACATGCATACTGAATGCTTTTAATTCCTTCGCAGTTTGCTGGTCCCTGGGGCCACCCACACTGTTTGGCACATGCTGTTTCCCTGTGCTGGACCTCCTTAGAGTCAAGTGTTCTATTGGGTGACTTTCATTTGTCCCTTGCTACAGTGATCTGAAATCATGGTCTATCTGCCAAGTGGACTTTCTTCTAGCACCTGTGTAGTAGTTTCTGCCCATCCCTGACCCTGTACTAGATAGATCCCTGGTTCACCCAACTCATGTTCCTAGATCTAGGGACTAGATCTAGAAAACTTTCCCCATTTGCCAGGGGTAACTGACTTGTAGAAAAATATCAGAATCCAGAAGTTTTTATTCTTAGGGTGCTTCCTCTTCAAACTTCAGTACTTTTGGTATTCTTGAAGCAAATATAATTTTTATAAATCATTGTCTTTAAAAATAAAGTATATAGGTTCATTGTAGGAGAAAAATTGACTTAAATATAGATAATAAAAAGGAAGAAAAAGAAGGTCAGTCATAATCCTGTCATATGTAGAGAACCATTATTTGGCACTTCGGTAAATCCCTTTGAAATCTTTATATAAATGAACATACACATATAAATACTTTATATAAAAGTACAAATGTATATAATATAAAATATATTAACACATATGTAAATATATGTTAAAATAGTTTAAGTATACAGGTGTGTATTTGCTCTGTTTATCTCTAACTGTTCTATGTTTTCAGAAACTATCAAAAACAACACATACACGATTTCAGTGTTCTTACTGTTTTATGACCCGCTTTTTCACTTGGTTATCCCCTGTGCTATTGAACACAAATCACTGTTTCAACCAGTGGTCCCCAGCCTTTTTGGCACCAGAGACCAGTTTCCTGGAATACAGTTTTTCCACAGATCGTGAGGGCTTCAGGGGATGGTTTGGGGGATGATTCAAGTGCATTACATTTATTGTGCAGTCAAACCTGCTGATGATAATCTGTATTTGCAGACTCTCCCAGCACTAGCATCACCACCTCAGCTCCACCTCAGGTCACCAGGCATTAGATTCTCCCAAGAAGCGTAACTTAGATCCCTCGCATGCGCAGTTTACAGTAGGGTTCATGCTCCTATGAGAATCTAATGCCGCCCTGATCTGACAGGAGGCAGCATTTGTGCAGTGATACGAGTGATGGGGAGCTGCTGTAAGTACAGGTAAAGTTTCACTAGCTTGACCCACTGCTCACCTGTGCGGACCAGTTTCTAACAGGCCAGAGCCCAGTGCCCATCCTCCGTCCAGGAGTTGGGGGCTGCAGGTTTAAACAAATCAATGCCTAGAACATTGCTGAGCCTGTATCAGTGCACAATGAATAGATATCAAATAAATGTATAAACATATCCTGATGTATTTTCTATGTAAATTTTGAGTTTTCTATGTTGGATTTTCTTTAAGTGTGGTAAATTTATTGATAAATTTTTATGAAGTTTCATTAAAAAAAAAAACCTCATTCAAAGGGAGATAAGGTGGGTGTTTATTAACATCAGTTGGTGGACTCCAGTCCGTCATAACTTCTCATCTTAGAACTGCACACAGATTTAATATTGGTATCCTATTTGGACTAATTCAATATTGCAAATTTAAAAACCATTTTTCCGTTGAAATTTGGGAGATTTAAGTGGAATGTTTTCTGGGATTGGGCAAATGGTTACAAGGGTGACAAGTGTCCTTGGATCCCCTGCCAGTAGGCACACACCCTGATGCCTCTAGGGGCCGGGGAGTGATTTCACACATGAAGTGGATCGAGCGTTGGTGCAGATATAAACCCACTGCAGTCACTCTGTGAAACCGGAGTGCCCACCCCTTCCAAAGGGCAGCCACGACTGAACATTCATGTGGCAATACGGGGCCAGTGGTACCAGATCTTCTTACCTTTCAAAAGAAGCCAAAAATTTGAATATTTATGTGAAATTCCTCATTTTGGATAATTGAAACTCATTTAATTTAAAAAATATAAATCTGTGCAAGCCAAACAAAATCTACCTGATGACACCAAGCCTCTGGGTCAGGCTAAGGAGCTGTTTAAATTGCCTGAAAGACCATAGACACTTGAATGGCAGGTGGGAGACTGGCTAGGCCTGCCTTCATCCAGGGTGGCCACATGTCATCTCATAAACCAGACCTAGATTCCCAGTGTCTCCCACAGGAAGTCATAAGTGGATGCAAGGAGTCCTGAGATGGCAGTTTTACTGGGCAATCACTTCAGGGAGTGCCAGTTCAAATAGAGGAGACTGCCAACATCTTTGACCTGGCTCAGTGACTTGGCAAGTAGAACAGAGAGAGGTCTTATTATATTGTGAATAAGTTCTTATTTCTAAAGAGATCTCCGGGACTAAATTATAAAAACCCTCAGATTTGCCTTCTCTTGGAGCTCTACTAGAGTTAAATGTCTCTACTGCCTCTTAAAAACGAAACAAATGTCAAAAACAGACAAATCCCAGCCAAGTGATGGGAAATGTCATTTCAGGATAATAGCCTTAATAGCATCTGCACAATGCTCATTAAAATATATTCTTTCCTATGAATGCCCTTAACTCCGCAGGATGGGGACATGGCTTCAATCAGACAGGTTCTCAGATCAGGTTACATCAAGATACAAGCAGCAGATTCTGTGCTGCCTGGTCAACCAAGGAAAGAAATCCAGGCGTTTTTGGTTTTTTTTTTTTTATGATTAAAATGCTTTATGAAGGAGATGGATAGTTTGTCATCTTTATTATTGATCATCTATAACTATTAGGGTTGACTGAACAGTGGAGGCTGACACAGTCATTACCCTGGAAATTTTGATTTAATTTCAAAAGACAGAGGGCTGTAAATCCACAACTATGAGAAAACAGGCACAGTTAAGATGCGCCCCAAGTACAGTGATACTCAGTGGAGTGGCCATTTCTGGGGCTTTGTGTATACCTGACTCTGCTTCCAGTCCTAAGGTGGCCGGGGTACTCGTTAGGACTACTGTGTTCAAGATATATCGAGTGGCCAATTTCTGCACCATATTCCATGGCTACTCTGTGAGGCAGGGTTGGCACTGAGGAAACCTTGGAAACTGACCTCCCATTATCCTAGGAGATACAAGGAGTTACTCCATAAAAAAATACATCTGAACGAGAACTTCGGTGAATCCGACAGAACAGCACAAAATGCATGTTGGCATGAGGCAGGAAGGGACGCCTTCCACAGGATATTCTCCAAACCAAGCACTCACTGGGATCTGCAGTGAAGCCCTGAAGTGTATTTCTTTAGCCCTAGCCCATTCTTATCCCAACCCCTCAAGGGCCGCAGGAACTTGGAGACTCCCAGATGACTTGGGGCATTACCTGGGTGAGGTCGGACTGATTTATAGTTTATTATTGAACACTTTCTCCTTGAAATGATGTGTTTGGTGATTAGATTCCTTTTTTCTTCATTTTGTGACATCCACCCATCTATCCATCCATTCTCTATACTTTTAGTGAGCACCTACAATGTACTAGACAATGTGCTAGGGAACAGGGATAGAAAAAGTAACCAAGGTACATGCAGTTCCTGTCCTTTTGAGCTTGTAGTCTGGCGGAGATTCATATTAAATACTCCCACAAGTGGTGAATATTATTATCAGGGTAAATGTCATGTATTGGACACTCCTTTTTACCTCTTTTTCATATCCTCTCTGCCCCACCTCTTATCCAACCACTGCTGTGGCCGCAGGTTCCAGACAAGCTTTGGCCAGCTTCACAGAGGTGTAATTTGATGGTGCCTGTCTGCAGCCCATAGCTACTTCTTGCTTCCTGCCCTGGGGCTTCTCTGGTGCTGAGGTGTGGGAACTGCTCAGAACGCTTGCAATTATCAAGCCTGGAGGTGGGGGCAAATTAATATCCATGGGGCCACCTGATGCAATGGGAGACTGAGGCTAATAAACTAATACCTCCCCTTTTTACCCCTCAATGAGCAGTTCAGAGATGATTTTCATAAGGTTCCTCAAAATGTTCCAGAAGGACTGAGCACCCATTGCCCACAGCCCTGGTCAAGTCATAAAATATCATTTTACTGGCTTTCTGTCTTCCCTGTTTCATCCCCTAGGTCCCCTACTTCTGCTTCCTGAGATTATCCCCAAGTAAACTGCCTTTGCGTAAGCCCTTCTCAGGCTCTGCTTTCAAGAACCACAGGCTATAAGAAGTATAACAACTCTGAGAGTATATATATAAATGCACACACACGGGAACCCTGGCTTTATCAGGACTGTAAGGGAATAGAATAGTGCTTTATCCACTCTGCTAGACATTTTTGGTTGCCTATCCAATAGTCATTTCCCACCTCTTCCCTGCTAATAGAATCCCCAATTTTACTCACCAGACATCCACCGCTCAACAGAGCCCATTTAATTTACCAGTGATTGATCTAGAGGTGAACTTTTGACCCAAGTTAGGCCTGTGAGACATAAGAAGGTCAGCTAGCGCTTTCTTGAAGTTTGTTTCCCATACTCCAAAGGCAAGAAGTAGACGTTCTCCGTGTCTAGATATGATGCATAGGCCTGTGTCAAGCCTCTTGCAGTCATGAGGGTATCTGGCTTAAGGGCAAGGCCTGTACACCCAGATGGTGTGGCAGAAAGTTGGGAAGATCTTGTGGTTTTGACATTGGGCCACTGAATTGGCTAATAATTTCCTTATTTTATTTTTGTCTGGTTTTATTGTTTTATTTCCTTATTATTTATTTTGAGCTGAGTATTTGGCTACTAAGAAAGGGTCACCTTCCCTAAGGGATGGATACCTAATACTGCCCTAAAAGCATCAGAACTGAAATGCCTGGCTGGAGACAGGAATATGGATCAGATTTTCTCATCTACTGATTAGTTCTAAGAGATACAGACTTAATTTTTTTCTGGAAGCTCTTTCTACTGCTGCTTTGGCTCTGAAGGAGTTGTAGGTAACGAATAGCTAAGAGAAGAAGAGGAGTGGGGCTTACCAAGAGCGTGAGGGGTGGGCTGTGAACTTACGCAGCATGAAAGGAGAGATAGGTCTAGGAAGATGAGGTCAAGCTCCCACATGAACATCAAAACAGCACCCTAATACCTCATTAGCAAGAAGCACACCTGGTGCCCAGGTGTTAGTTCCTAAGACCATTCTCCAACAAAAGGAACCAGGGATCCTTGGAGACATGAATGATTCTAGGACTGGGGCAACAAATACACAAAATGAAGCTGGAGCACCTGGAGCTGGAAAGTAAGAAACTTCTAAAACAAAACAAAATGAAATGAAGCAAAAACATAAACTCAACAATGATGAGGGTATGTCAAAGGGACGAAGTATTGACTAACCGAAAACACTCCCAATGGCCAAACCTGGAACAATTTGAGCAACAAAATTAATAAGTATTTGGATTATAACCCAAAATATAAAATAAATATCCATGAGTCAATATGGCATAAATAAATGGTTGCATAAATAAATAAATAGGGTAGAAGAGACAAATCTCCCAGTAGAAAAATTCATTCAGTTTATGTAGATACTCTGGCCTCAAGGAGGTGGAGCATAACTCCCCATTCCTTAAGTGGGAGCTGTGTATAGTGTTGATACTTCTTTCCAAGGAGTACAATATGGAAAGAGGGAAAAGTAACTTTCCAACTTGCAAACAGTACCTCAGCCAGGTGCTCAGGATTGGCAGCAATAGCAATAAGTCACGTTGATACTATGTATCTTTGATATGATGTGATGGAAATGGCATCTGTGGAATCTGTGATTTTCTTCCCATAACCACAGTCTAGTCATAAGAAAAACATTAGATAAATCCCAATGGAGGGACATTCTACAAAATACCTGACCAGTACTCCTCTAAATGACTGTAACCTGGAGAGAGTTGGAACCCATCATATTAAGTGAAGTATCCAAAGAATGGAAAAACAAGCATCACATGTACTCACCAGAAAACTGGTTTCCCTGATCATCACCTAAATGCATATTGGGGAATGATACCAATCGGATATCAGACTGAGACGGGGAGTGGGGGGGATATGGATGTATGCCTACATGATGAGTGCGTTGTGCACCGTCTGGGGAATGGTCATACTTGAAGGTGCTGACTCGGGGAAGTAGGGGGTGGGGGGAGGGGATGGAGGTATGACTACATGGTGAGTGCCAGGCGCACTGTCTGGAGAATGGACACGCCTGAGGCTCTGACTCAGGGAGATGGGCGGGACACGGACAATGTATATAACCTGAGCTTTTGTACCCCCATGAAGAGCTGAAATAAAAAAAATAAAAAAAATAAACAAGGAAAGTCTGAGAAACTGCCACAACCAAAATGCACCAAAAGAGACATGAAACTGTGATGTGACATCTAGGACAGAATCCTGAGACAGAAAAGGGACATTAGGTAAAAACTAAGGAAATTTGCATACAGCATGGGCTTTAGTTAATGATACCATATCAATATTGGTTCATTAATTCTAATACATACAGCATACTAATGTAAGATGTTAGGAATCTGAGAAATGGGCCACACGGTATATGGAAACTCCGTACTATTTTCACACTTTTTCTGTAAATCTAAATTGTTCTGGAAGATAAAGTTTATTTAACAAAATACCCCCTTGCCTGCACTAGGAAATACTAATAGCCTACATACTGTAGCCCCTTCTCTCCAATACAAGATTTCTCAAAAGTAGCTTTCTTAGCTTAAAGGGCAGTGATGTGAAAACTTAGGCATCATTTTACATAAGGGCCACCAGATGGCTGTCATTTGGCAAAAGTCTACTCTCTGGACTTTCTACCTGAATACATGACCTTCAGATGCATGTTGGGAAGCATTTAACCACCCAAGAAGAGTTCTACTGATGATGTCTATCTAAACAATGTGATACATTTCACAGTTTCAAGTGATAGCAACTAATGCACATTATAAGTATGGAACTCAGATAGTTCACGCCAAATTTAAGCCACATTTTATGTTCTAACTTTTATTCCTTCAACAAATATATAATGATTGCCTACTACGTGCCAGAAAATATTCAAACTAAGTGCCTTTAATTTTCACAACTAGGCTAGGTTGGAATTGCTTTTGGAACTGATTAATTCCAAGCACTTATAAATTTGCTGCTTTAATTAGACACTGGTTCAGTCTGTTCCTGGTTAAAAATAAATAGTGGGGATATATTAAAGAAAAGATACTACTATTGAAGTTGCTGTGAACTTAATTACATTTTGGGTTCAGTTGACTTCCTATGTAAGGTCCAAACATCTTTGGATGATTTGTTCAAAGGTTGGAACAAGAGATATGCAAAGGCACTTTATAATCACCTCTTACCTTCTGATGTAGTCATTTGTACATACCTCAGCTACTCATAATCTCCTTCAAAGCAAGGGTTAAATATTATTCACCTCTGTATCTTCCATGTAACTACCAAAGGGCCTTGCACGTAAGTGTTAAATACATTTTGGTGAATGAATTAAACAAGGTTTACCTCTGCTGCTCCTGTGACTTGACAGGAGGCTTAACTGGAATCACAGCATACTCAGAATGTAGATTTTGATTACTGCCTCCTTTCTGCCCACAAAAGTCACTGGCAGTATTTAGAAAGCTTTTGTTCTCTCAGCTTAGCAGATCCATGTATTTTAATGCACTATATATTACATATTTTACTATACTATATTCATTTTTCACATCAATCATGGAGTAATTAGAAGTATTTCTTTTTCTTAACAAGTGTCAAAACATTTCATGGCACCAGTTTACTTTGCAGAATTTTACATCCCGAGTAAGTGAAAGCCTTAATGATCAGAGTCAAACCTTACTCATTGAAATCAGCTCTGCGGTGACATTTACTTAATTGCTTGACAAGATTGTGGCTCAGTCAAGCTTATCTTTCCCAAGCTTATCTTTCTTATTTTTGATCTTATTATTTAAGCCATTTAGATCAAGTCCTTGGTGGGCAGGAGGTGGGGGGAATTATACAAGGCTTCTGTTCCAAAGAAGATTTAGTCCGTAATTATGTCCAAGCTTCCCAATTCACAGTCCATCCCAGCTGTTATGAGGATTAATGTGTACATTGTATGTAATATAGCAACGCCTCATTTATCACTGGAGAGGGAGGTCACCACCTAGTTCTGTCCTGAGCTGCCCCTGTCTCCTCTACACCCCCCACCATACTTCATGGCTTCAACTGAGACTTCTGTTCAAGTGGCTTCCAAATCCAGGTCTAAATCTCTGACTTTATTCTAAACCCCAGATGCCTGCATTTCCAAACTCTCCATTTTGCTTTTTGAGGGACCATGTTATTTTTACATGGCACTTAGTACAATGCTTTGCAGGGTATAAGAAAGTAATAAATGAGGAAATGAAGCATTATTCACAATAGCCAAGATAGGGAATCAACCGAAGTGTCTATCAATGAATGAATGGATAAAGAAAATGTGATATATACACAGAATGGAATACTATTCAGCCTTTAAAAAGAGGAAATCCTGTCATCTACAACAACATGTTTGAATCTGGAGGACATTATGCTAAGTGATATAAGCCAAGGCACGGAAAGACGAATACCACATGATCGCACTTATATGTGGAATCTAAAAAAGCTGTACTCATAGAAGCAGAGAGTAGAATGGTGATTATCAGAGACTGGGGGGTGGGGGAGGGGCTGGGAAAATGTTCTTCAAAATATATAAAATTTCAGTTAAACAAGATGAATAAATTCAGGAGAGCTGTACAATATGGTGACTATAGTTAACAACAGTGCATTATATACTTACAAATTGCTAGGAGAATAGCTTTTAAATGTTCTCACCACCAAAAAAATAAGCATATGAGGTAATAGATATGTTAATTACTTTATTTAGCCATTCTACTATATATATATGTATATATATATATAAATCATGTTGTATCCATAAATATAGACTTTTATTTGTCAATAAATAAGTAAATAATTTTCAAAAAATCAAATGAGCAAATGAATAACTAAATATTTAATATGGAAAACCAAAGCTGACTCTCTTAAGAGCTAAAAATTTTAGCCATTTTAAATAGGAAGCCTTAAAAAATGTCATATTAATATAATTATACACCTTTTTCAACAAAATGTAGTAAACATAATTTAATATATATTTTTTTACTTAGAGATCACCATTATGAATATCAGTTTCTATAACACACAGTAACATAGTAGTCCTTAGGCATTATTAATCATTTGAGAAAATTTGCCCTCCTCTAAATGAGTCCTTTTGTCTATTTTTCGTTGTCTTCACTGTCAGAATGTCAGCTGTCATTTCTTGCTGTCACTTGTATCTCTGCCTCCTGCATTAGCTCTGACCCTTGCCCCCTGATCATACCCCTTCTTGCCAAATTTTATGATTTTGACTGCTGAGTTAGGAAACCGTATAGCTAAGTTTTTAGACATTTCTAAAAACAAAAACAAATGAGCTCTAAGCAAGGCCCTGAGGAGTTATTTTATGAGTAAAGTGTGTGGGTTGGTTTAAGTCAGTTTTGTCCACTCTGCATTTTTTGCCTCATTTCTTAGTTTAACTGTCCTAGAGAAATGAAGTTGCTAGATAGAAGAATGTTGCGTATGAACATGGCATGGAAAATACTGCTTCATTTGATTTGGTACCTACTCTCTGACTCTAGGGAATATACCAACTCTCAGAAAAGAAATAAGATCTGTAAATGTAACTTCAATAGGAAAATATTGTTGATTCCCTCCATCTCTTCCTATGTAAAGGTTATCATTTTTGCTGCCTTCTGCAGGACTTCCACAATCATCTTTTACAGTGTTTCTTCAAGTGTGGTCCTTGGACCAACTACATCAGAAACACTCAGATTGTATGTTAATATGCAGATTCTCAGGCCCTACCCCTGGCCAGTCTAATCAGAATCCTTTGGTGGTGGTGGGATGTTCCAGGTATTTTTTTTTTTAACCCATTCCCTGGTGATAGGCTCTCAGGCATACTAGAGTTTACTCCAGGCTATTACATCCCCTCCGGCATTCTCCTCTGCCAATTTTCCTCCTACCTCTGTACTTTCTTTTTCTGTTTCACACATTTTGCTTTAACCACCTTTTCTTGAATTTTCTGCTCTCTGGACCCTCCAAATTTGGAACCTTCCTTTGAACACATTTTATGTCCTTCATTAATCTTTCCTTAATCAAGAACAAATAAGGTAACTATTTACTTGCTGCACATATAATTCCTGCGATTTGCCTAACACCTTTCCTGAGCCTGCAAGATAGGTAGATGAGTTACACAAAATGATGGAAACATATTTTCTGGAAGTTTTTCAGAAGTGAGTGTAAGTACATTCATGTTCGTAGATAGAAAGACAGACTAGATGACTTGTAAAGCCATTTTGAGGCATATCTAGAGTCTTTACATCATAAATAGTTTATTAATTTTCTGTCCTTTTCCTTTTAAGACATCTGTGTTAGTTTTCTGTCTTTGTATTTTGAAGTTTTTCTCTCCTAGGACTATGTTTTATAATTATTTTGTATCTCTCCTAATAGTAGAAACTAGCAATCTGCAATACATTTATTGACCCAGAATAAGTACATATTGATCTACATTTTACATTATTGTTGCCTATATCACAATCAAGGTGTGAGAAGGCAGAAACTCTCCTATTACAATGAAATGAACATCACTCAATACAAAACTAAATTAAATTTCATATTTATTTAAATTTTCTATGATAAGAAACTCTGAAAAGCATTTATATTGGTATCCTATATATTTATACAGCAAATTATACCTTCGATAGAGTTCAAAAATGTAGCAATATTCATGTTGGTTGACAACACTGTGTCAGAGCAGCATGGGAGACAAGCTTGGTGTAATAGCCAAGTGGGCAGGAGATCTCTGTTGACATCCCACTCCTTTACATTGATCCTGAATCTTCCCAAGGGCACCCTTCCTACATCCTACCCTGACCTGTCCTCCCATGAATTTCTCCAAACTTCAAAAGTATTCTTGGTCCTTTCTTAATAAGTTTCCAGTCCATCATCTTGGTATTTGGGAGAAAGTAATTTGATGTTTGCATTTTATAAACAAAATTGATTACATGAAATGAGTCGTGGATTATTGACATCTATGAAGTCCATATTCTTAAGCCCCTCTCCCCAACATCAGAAGACTATGAGTTAGCAACTTGCCATCCCACTTGGAAATGTCACAGTTTAGGGGAAGACTGAGCTAAATTCTGAGTACAGAATATTTGCCACTTGAATCTAGATCACTCTCTTTAAATGAAGTCTGTCTGCAGGAGGTAGTTACTTACATCAGCTGCCTTTTAAGGGTGAGTCAGGAGGATCCAGAAGAATTCAGCCACACAAGACTACTACAGAGGAAAGAAATCATTGTGGCAGTGAGTCCCTGATATCAATGACAACATTAATTTCTCAGACTATCAATATGGTCTTTCTCTTGTGGCCTCTAACCCTAACCCTATTACAAGGAAGATATTTCTAATCATTGAGGGCTAGAATATGGAATTAAACAAAAGCAAACAATTCTGTTTGAAGATCCCTTCAAAATTGGAAGAGACCTCCTTTGTACTACAGCCTGGTGTGGCCCAGCACTAGGAGTGTGTTGTAAACCACCAGTGCTTATTAGAGAGCAGGAGGGAAAAGTATTTTCTATTATATAAACAACAGAGTCTGAAGCTGTGAATCATGCATTTAAGTAACAGAGGTGAAGGCAAATGGCAATGGACTTGTAAGCAAAGATTACGTTGAATTTGACAACAGGCTTGGGTGGTTTTTTTATGACTTCAACCTGACATTGACCTGATGAGCTTTAGAAAAATAATCTTGACTTGAAGAGCACTCACCTCCCAGCAGAGGGGTTTCTGTGTTAATGGACATGCCAACTTTATACAGTAAAAGTGAAGGTCAAGGGCATCGGAATAGTATATATGATCCTTTCAGACTATTATGATTAAATTTTCCAATATCATGATTCGCTGAGAAGAAAAAAGGAAGAAATCAGCATAGATTCATTTTTCATCTTAACCTAATTTTTAAAAATAATGTTTAGTTTATCTTTCCTAGAAATCTGATCTTATACAAAGATCATGGTGTTAAACCATTTTCTAAAACTACATTTCCAGAAGAGGCCAATTCAGTCTATTTTCCTATTCTGTAGAATTTGGCCAAAATCAAAAATTCCTGCCCTGGCCTTTTCATCTGCCTTTCAGGGCCCAAGTCTGGCATCAATTGCTCCTTCAGCTTCAAGATGAGGTGAGGAATGACTATTTGAGGAAACACAGGTCACTGCAAAGTCAGTGTCCATCTTTCACCTCCACATCTCTCTCCTGCCCCATCCTGCGGCCACAGTCTCCATGATCCAAAAATGAATAACTTGCCTTCTCAATCAGAATATAAGTATTAGCCAAAAATCCAGGGACTAACGGGAGTAGGTCAGGAGATTAGATCTAGATCTTACACAGGTGGACAAATATTATACAGCTCTGTCCAGGAGGTGATGCATGATACCATTCATCAGATAGCAGGAGACAGCAGGAGCATTGTTGAGGCCACAAGGCACCCTGGGCTCTTCAAGTTGGCCCAGGTACATGTACTCTGGAGACACAGTTTTATAAAAACCCTGGTGCCAAGGTAGTTCAGAATGAGTAGGATTGGGAAGTCGATCATGCATGGTGACTGTGTGAGCCCCCTGCAGTGTTAGCCTAGAATAAGCTCCTCCATTTACTTCTTGTCACAGGGCATCCAAGTCATCCTCTCCCTCCACTTCCTCTCTCCAGCCAAGGTAGAATTTCTATACAATGGCTAAATCATAACTGGTTGGAAAACATTACCAAGAAGATCGGAGTCAATACAGACTTTCAGCCTGAGATTTTATAACCTGAATTGAATTAAACATGACAGATTAATTAAGAAACACAATTTGCATCATGTTGATCATGGATTGTCCCAGTTACTGTTGCTGTAGAACAAACCGCCATAAAACTTAGTAACACAAAACAATCATTTATTGTAATCTTGGAGTCATTGGGTCAGAAATTGAGACAGGACACAGTAAGGATAGCTTGTCTTTTGCCACAGTGTCTGGGACCTCAACTAGGGAGACACAAAAGCTGGCGTGACTTGATGACTTGGGGCTGAAGTCATCGTAAGGTTTCTCTCCAACACATCTGCAGCTGTGTGGACTGTAGGCCAAGAGCTCGGTAGAGCTGCTGACTGAAGTGCCACCTCCAGCTTGGCAAACTTCTTACATGGTGACCAGCTCCTCCCAGAGTGAGGAGAGAGAACCAGGAGGCAGCATTATGCCCTTTCCTGACCTAGCCTCAGACAGCATCGTTTCCACGGTAACAGAACTATGGCTCACAAGCCCAGACTCAAGGGCAGAGTCAAAAATTCCATCTCTCAATGTGGCATAGAATGTTTGTATATGCTTTATATGTGTTTTTAAGTTGCCTCATTCATATAAGGCATAACTCTTGAGAACTAGAGCCATAGTAGAAAAGAAGCTCTTGTGGTTACAACAAAACTTTGATGAAATGCGTATCTCAGTAACAAAACGTGGTGAAGAAGTGAAGAAAGTATATTAGAAAGTCTATGATAACACTAATAGCTATTAAAAATGCTTGACATAATCAGGCTTGGAAAAGCCCAGGCTTATTCACTGATAGTAAGGTTTTATAACTATGCACTTAGATATTTAGAAACAATTTTATTTTCAGAATTCCTGCAAGATAAATAACTTTGCAATTGTAAGTCATAACCTTTCCTAACCACCTTTACCTCTTGAAAAAAAAAATCATCCTATTACCAATTTTTAATCTTTTTATTATGGAAAATTTCTTCTTGGAAGTACAGCTATGTATTGATCTCATTTATCATAGCTCTACTGACTATGCTGCTCCTTGCTCAGCATCACTTCACACCCCACACAGAGGCCCTATTTCCTCTCCAAGCCTCCCTCGGTCATGTTCAAGTTTCACACCTTGTTTTATTGAGTCTCTCTCTGCACTTTACTCATATTTGTCATCACTTTTAAACATCTGAATTCCTAAGCTTGGATCATCTTTTCATTAGGGCCAGAGAAAATGCATTCATGTTGGGGCCTTTGATCTCTGAGGCACTACGTGATTTAAGTTTGTCTCAGATCCTCGGTTTCCTCTCTGCAGTAATGAATTTGGGCAAAAACCTGTATAACTTAGTTTTAGGCAAAATCTCTTTTTTTAGGGTTTTTAAATGATGGGAGGAGAAAGAAATTGACCTCTTTGAGAAGAGAGGAGGTAAAATGGAGTGGCCTGAAGGGACCCCTGGAGATTAACTGGCCTCTATTTTGAACAGGGAGCTCTGGGGTCCCAGAGTGCAGACCAAGCACAGCTTGGACAGAGAGAGACTATGGGCAGCAGCCGCTCGGAATAATAGGTAGTTTAAAGGATATAATTAACAACCTTCTTCTGAAGAGCAGCACAGCAGCCTTAGAAAGAGGGGGTCAGGGGCCCTTTGTGAAAGGCCCCAGGGCAAAAACCTCTTCCAAGCACAAGGGAAAGCAAATGTTTAAATAAGCAGTTCCCATAATAGTTAAAGAGTGACTTCACTTGCATGTAGGAGCTTGTCTTTGCTACAATCAGGTACCATGTCACTTACAGAAAGAAATTTATCATCGTGTGTGATATTTTCCTAAGAATATAAGAAAAAATAATGTGTGTGCATTCCTTACGTGTGTATATTTAAAGAGAATAAAAAACACAGAGAAATGATCTTTCACAGAAGGAATAAAGGCAGACCTGTCCGTGCAGCTTAACTTGCCACGGTGTGCCGCCCAGCTTGGATTCATTTCTGTTTGTAAAGCCCATAAAAGTCTTGAGTGAAAACTTCCGTGGAAAAGCTTTTATAATTCAGAAGTCATCATTCAGGCAAAACCCAGACCTGGTTTGGCTCCTTGGCTGGCCCTGCCTGGGGCCTCCTCCCTTTGTTCTGCTCTGCACACAGAGAGGAGGAGCCAAGGAAGATGAAAGTTCTTGACACTGACGCCTGGCAGGACAAGTCCGGCAACTTTCAGAACAATGCAAATTGAATAGCCAAATTACAGTATTTTTCCCAAACTGAAATGACTTTCTTCACAGAAAGGTGTTACACTTGGTTTAAACGTGCCAGATTCTACCGTGACCCATTTGAAGGCAGCTGTAGTTGAGTTCTATTAAGCTGCAAGATGCTGGTGAAACACCATCAGATCAGCCGACCAGGTTTAAGCACCAAAATTGATGGGGTGAGGCATGCTTTCCTAGGCTTCCTGCCCAAAGGCTGTTTGAGGTTTGTTTTTAAATATTTAAAAAGAAACACCCCTTCTCACTTTCCATCTTCAGAAATGGGCAGAGGTTTCTCATGGCGGTGGTGGTGGTGATGGTGGTTGTCCTTGTTTTGTTTGAATGAATCCCCAAGAACCAGAGAATGCCACAGCAGGAGTGGACTCTGAAGGCCTAGCCCAATCACCTCTATTAACAATGGAGGAAGGAGAGCGTGAGGGAACAGCAGAGCTCTAGAGGTAGCAAGGCCTTAGATGAAAGTCAAGTATGGGGCACATCATATTGTTATGTCTCCCTCATTTGAGGAGCAAAAATCAGAAAAGTTTAATGCATCTTCCCAAGTTCACAGAACTGGTTTTAGAAAGGCCAAGACAAAGCACACTGGGCTAAAGAAATGCATACATTTGGGACGGCCAAAGGAACAAATGAATGACACTTCCAGTACCGCATGAAAATTCATTCCAAATCCAACATATGCTGCTCACATTGCCCTGTCATTTGAATGCTCCATACAGTTCCTCAGAGTAGACAATAAGGAATTGATTGTCCACAGGAAATATTCATACAGATGTGCCTTGCTCTATGGAACACACTGGGCTACTGTGCAGGTAGATTTGACTGTATTTCTAATATATACGAACAACTCTCTGTTTTAAAAAAAAAATTCCTTGTAAAATAGGCACCTTTTCTGAAAAATAGAATAAGCAGCTTCAATTTATCTGTTTTGTCAGTCCAAATTTTCCTACCTAAAATTCGCTTCACCTGGGTCTTAAGTACCCTGAAAAAGATAACAGAGCCCGCATCCTTCCTACAGCCACTGTTGTAGAATGTGCATTTTGAGTCATGATCCCCAATGGACTTTCAGAACCAAAATTCAAACTCTTTGCATGTATTGTCAATGTCGGTTTCCTGTCTAGACTTAGAACAATGTTTTATAAAGTATTCTTCTGTGTATCTCCTTCTGCCTTGCAAACGTGGGGCTAAGAGGACAGGATCACTTGTTGTTTTGATGGAATTGGTTGGAGTGGAGCCTTTGCCACAGCCTCCCCAGGCAGGAGGCTCCGTCAGTATACAGCAGGATCGAAAACGAGAATGCCCACAGGGCCGGACAGTTGATATAGATTAGCAAAGCAGGTTAGGGCAGAGCAGCAACAGGGCATGGTGTGGGCCCTCGAGACTTGGTAGCCAGTGCTCCGTCAGATGGGGCAGGTGCTACTCAGCTCCAGCTCGTGGTTGCCAGGCACACATGTAGGCCAGGTTTTGACAGACTGTTCAATTTTTTAAGGGAAAATATAAATCTAGACTATTTAATGCAAAATCTTCCAACTTGTTGCTATTAGCAACTAACTCAAATTTGTTTTAAAACCTTGTGAGTGAGAGTCAAATTTAAAGTTCTTTGGTCCATTAGTTGCCACTGGGAGACCTCTAGACCCTATGATAATATTTACTGAGTACTAAATTGTATGAAATAGTGTGTTTATTTTCTAAATAAAACACAAGTAAGACCACTCATCTTTCTGTAGAAATCATATGCATCCTTTAATCTTTGCCTTAATCACTTCTTTCTTAAAGCTTTCCCTAACCCTCTGACATCATACATCTATCTGCAAGATCTGTGCTGCACAGTTAATGCTTAACTCTATCCTTTCTTTCATTGTTTCTGATTATTTCACATGTATAGATCTTGTATTCAGACTTCATCATAAGTACTTCCGGGTCAAGACTCGTATCTAACACTTCCTTTATGGCAACCTCAAAGCTCCATAAATGTTTGCAGTTGCTATTTTTTTTAATAAAAGGAAAAGAAAATAGCCTTTGCTGACACACAGATACATAGTTATACTAGGAATGAGTTTAGTGTCTTGAAGTTCCTGAATTTCTAGCCTAGACAAGCTAACAAGTTAACGTCTGTGGGCACCTTGCCCTGATGAGCTGTGAAGCACTGGCTTACCATACATTTTTGAGAAGAAAGCACTTGGCAAAATAGCTATGAGTTCATCATGTCTTTTCTAGAATAAAAATATTGTAGACTATATTTAGTCCCATGGAGGTGATGTGGTCCTTTACAAGCCTTGACAGTGAGTGAGAAATTTTCTGAGTCAACTCTTGTCTGCCGGAAACCTTCACATTATTTATTCAGATTTCTTTATGTATTTTATTTTTATCCTGCCTCAGCCTCCCTAGTAGCTGGGACTATAGGTATGCACCACCACACCTGGCTAATTTTTCTATTTTTTGTACAGAGAGGATCTCACTCTTGTTCAGGCTGATCTCGAACACCTGGCTTCAAGCCATCCTCCTGCCTTGGCCTCCCAAAGTCCTAGGATTACAGGCATGAGCCACTGTGCTCAGCCCCTTGCATTGATTTAAACATTAAAAGAATGGTAGGGGCTGGGCACAGTGGCTCACACCTGTAATCCTAGAACTCTGGGAGGCCGAGGCAGGTGGATCATTTGAGCTCAGGAGTTCGAGACCAGCCTGAGCAAGAGTGAGACCCCCGTCTCTACTAAAAATAGAAAGAAATTAGCTGGATAACTAAAAATATATAGAAAAAATTAGCCAGGCATGGTGGCACATGCCTGTAGTCCCAGCTACTCAGGAGGCTGAGGCAGAAGGATTGCTTGAGCCCAGGAGTTTGAGTTTGCTGTGAGCTAGGCTGATGCCACGGCACTCTAGCCCAGGCAACAAAGTGAGACTCTGTCTCAAAAAAAAAAAAAAGAATGGTAGGCCCAATTATAGGTCAAGTTCATGATCCATATTCACTATTCCCAGAATTCTTTGGGCCTTCTTAGAGTGCTGTGGAGGAGCAGAAGCAGGTGTGGTGGGAGGAGAACTAGAGCAAGCGTTGAAGTTCCAGAAGTGATTGACGACTATCTTTGTCCCTATGTGGAAGTGAAGATGGGATGCCTGAGAAATGGCAAACACTGCAAGCAACTTTTTGCCGTGTTCTGGCCATTTAAGTTATCTCTCTGCTGCCAAGAGCAGGCTGAAATTCCAAAACAGCTGGGCATGTGTGCCAGACTGCCCAAGGATGGGTCTGGGAGTGGGCCTGGCATTTGGTATGAGTTGTCCAGCACCACTGTGGGTAAGAAAGTACAGAAACAGTGACCCCTATGAATCCCTAAGTCCACTGGGCTTGATGTGATGCAGGATCCAGAGGCTGAGGTGAAAGGGACCCAATCGGGGGTGAATTGACTGCCTGACCAAAGGAAAACATTGTATTCTCTCTCCCTTACCTGGAAATGCTGATCAAGTACCCAGAAAGGCTTTCACTGAGGAACCCCTGTCTCCATACTTGCCCTCATAAACACCATACTTATATGCCTCTCAGATATTTCTTTACAGTTCTCATAGTTTCCCTGTATTGTCTAGTAATCCAGAAAAGAAATAAATCATTAAATAAACAGACCACATCTTTGCATTAGGAAGCAGACTTTGGAACACAAAAAAGAAAATTGGGGGGGGGGAGTGTTTACTAAAAATAGTGCCTTAGTTAAACAATACTTGGGTCAAAATAAATATTAATTAATGTTATTTCAAATATTTAGTTGTAACTCTGATACTATTGTCACTTCCTATTCAATAGAATTTCCTGTTAAATCATGAAGTTTCCTTTTTTATTAGTCACCATGTTGATCCAATTGCATCTTCTTCATCTGCAAATTTGCACAAGTTGCTAATAAAAAGTGATGTAGAAAATACAACTCATATATCCTTGGGATAATGGTGTTTATTCTGTACAAAATTTAATGCTAATTATAATAATAGAGAAATTTATATTTGTTTTTCTTGATTGTCCTTTATCTTTCTCTCAACAGCCTTCGTGTTCATTTTTTTCTCATGAAGCATCTTCTGGTTGGAAACTTGTCAAATTTTATCAGGTAAGAAGTACTCAATGTGAACCTATAAACCTTGTTGCAAAAATAACCCAAGTTTAGAAAATCCAAAGATGGTATCAGCCTTGGACAGATGTCTAGAATATAAACTGGGAAAGGTCAAACAGGGTCTCCAATCATGTAGAATTCAGAACACACTTTATAACAGTAGTTCTTAAAATGTGGTCCCTGGCACAGCAGCAGCAGCACCCAGGAGCCTGTAAAAAATGCTTATTCTCAGGCCCTCTTCTGTGCTTCAATAAACCTTCCAGATGATTCTGATGCACACATAATTTTGAGAAATAGTTTTAAATAGGTTCCATGGACCAAAGGAAAAGAAAATGTCTTCTCTGGACTGGTGGAATTTGATGGATTTGATGTCTCTTCTGCTTTTCTTCATTGCTCTCTCTTCCTTTAGGTTTATCCAATCCTCATTTAGCAAGCTAAAGTTTGCTTCATGAGATCCTACTTCATTCCCAACTTACTGTGTTTATGACAATTTAAATGCTATCTAATGTGGGATTCCATCAAAACTAGGTGTTTGGGAAGTTGTCAGCTAATGAACTGATTTAAATCCCTCATTAGTTTGAGAAGGAAAATAGTCACCGAAGACACATCTATAAAAGGGTGTCCAACTTCTAAGATGGTTGCTTTTTGCAGTTAATATTCATAGCACATTCTCTTTGCAAGTGAAATTAATGATTTTGTGTGGGCTAATGTGCTGAATTGTTACCTCTGAAGTCATTTGCAAAGGATTATGTTGTCCAAAATGTGATCTTGTCATCTCATAGTGTTTAGGATATGTGGAGTTCCCTGTACTATCCAGTATTGTCAATTGTGGAAACCAGCCTAGCTAGCTGCCCCGCAGCCATTTCACCCCCATCCTCACTCTGATTTGGTATAACCCTGGGAATACCATTGAATTAACTATCTGCTAAACTTAGAATATATATAAGGATACTGGCATTCTGAAATAATTGCTAAATGTTGCCCCAAAACACCTTTGCTTAAGATGCCCCGACATTTGCAAAGATATGCATGATTTCTTCTTCATATCCTACATATTTCTTGAGAAAGTAGGTATCAGAGTTTCTAAGACTCAGTCTCCTCATGTATAAAATGCACATAGTAATAGAATCTACGTGTTAGAATTGTTCTAAAAAAATAATGCAGATAATCCAGGAGCACTTAGCACAGTGCCTGGCTTAATAAATATTAGCCAGGATGAAAGATAATTTTATTAATAGAATTGTAAATTCAAAAATGTCACATTAGACCTTGTTCCCTTAAAAACAATCACACAGGGAAGATATCAATTGTCTCTCCCTTGCATGGTTCACCTACCTACAAGTGTCCCCAGCCCCACCAGGCCAGCAACACCACTATTACATTTTCTATGAAGATTTGTTGTTGTTGTTGTTGTTGTTGTTGTTGTTGTTGTCACTCCCTGCTCCTTTAGTTCCTTGGCCACTGCTAGCACTCCAACTTAGAATTAGGGACGTCATAAACTATGGAAAAGCACCAGCCATAGCCCATGCACAGTACGAGGACAGCACAGAATAGCGTCTGCTAAGAGCTTCTCTAATGCCCACCAGCCCCTGGAGCAAAATCCAAAAGGCCAGCTGGGTGACCCAAGTGCAGGCATCAGGGGATTAAAGGACTTGAAGAAGACCTTGAAAGGTGATTTATCTCTCTAACCTCTATTCAACTTGCAAAGCAAAAATGTAATCAATTTTCAAAGATTTCAGGAGAAGGAAATTTCCCTAACCTTTCACATAAATGCTAATGTGAATGGAGAAAAGTTACAAATGATTGTGAAATCTCATTTTGGCGTAAGTTTAAATGTTTCTTAGAGAGAATATGCTGGAAAGGAACAGTTCCGCCTATGACAGATAGCCCTGTAGATGGCTTTGGTGAGAGGGGAGCTGCAGAGGTGGGAAACGGGATTCTTGGAAGAGAGGTATGTAAAACACTGGGATTAAATAAATGTCCAATAAACAAGAGATTTCTGAGGTTGCATTAGTGACATAGAAAAATGAGAAACATCTGGAATCTGTACTTATTTTGCTGGTCAGAAACACAGTTTTGAGGTCCTTTGTTGAATCATTTACTTTGTAAAGACTTATTAAAAACAAATGCCTCAGGTGGTTGAAAAGAGAATGTATTGAATTCGGAATGTCAAGCCCTTTAAGGGAACCATTTCAAACAGTTTTTACTTTCCATCAACTAAGCTTAATGCTGTCTCCTCAAACTAGTCCTTTTGTTCTATCTCAATACATACTTGAAGAGTCAAAGGTTTACAGACCCCACTGGAAATTTAACAGTAAATTTTTGGAGAGAAAAAGAGAAGACTAATTTTCTTCACATTCTTAACTTATATGATTCTTTCATAGCCAACACTCAAGAAAGAAAGAAAGAAAGAAAGAAGAGAGAGAGAGAGAGAGAGAGAGAGAGAGAAAGAAAGAAAGAGAGAGAGAAAGAAAAACAGAAAGAAAGAAAGAAAGATCTAAGAGAAGGGAATTTACCTATATGATGGCCCTTATTTTTATTATAGACATAGGTGAGATATAGGAATGAGGTTATTTTCCAGGGAGAAGAAAAAGAGGTAATGAATCACTTAAACTCCCCACTGTTCTTAGTCACTGCTTGTAAATGCCCTTGCTGGGCCGGTAACTAGCTGTTTAGTGGAAGAAAACAGGGTTACAGGCCAATGAGGTGACTTGGTGTTGGAATCCTGAGGACACCACTGACTTATTACATGCCAATGCCCTGCTGGCCTTTGTCCTGAGATGAAGCGGGGGGGAGGAGATAGAGGGGAGGAAAGAAAGGTGAATTGGGATAGAGGTGAAATAGGTATTCCAGAAATACTCTCCACCCTCATCAATTTGCTAGTCTTCTCTAGTACTTTATAAGAAGGTAAATATTGTGAGAAGCCAGATCTCAGGGAAGGCATAGAAAGGGATCCTACATTGAGCATAAGGTGTATTTATGAAATTCTACAAGCATACTGAATTCCCATGATGCTACTGTGGAGCCAGCCTCACACTGGTCTTTAGTATTCCAGTTATGGTGACAAAGACAGTCCTTGTGTCTTATATCTCAATGTCCAAGCTATTAAATTCAGGAGACAGGACAACCTTACCTTAAAGGTGTAAGGTTTTAAGACTAGAGTGGCCGGCGCCAGAGAAAGAAAGACGAGCAGAGTTAAAAGGGATAAGTAAAGAGGCTTTATTGGGGTGCTCCCGGGTGGGGGTAACGGGTCCCAAGAGAGAGGCCCGGGCGGGCCTCATGGTGCCACGAGTGGAACCAGAGAAGCCACCCCGCCCAGAAGTCTGGGTGGGCTTATATACCTTTTTAGGAGTGGGGGATGGGAGTTTCTCTGGAGGGAAGGTTTCGGTGGGAAGAGTGAGGAATTTCTTTGTTTCAGCTTTAGGGCGGGTATGGAGGAGTAGGAGGGGCTTCTTTTTTCATTAGGGAGGGGAGGGGTGCCGCCACCAGCCTTACAAAAGGAAGCAAGGTAGAAGGCAGATGACTACTGGCCAAGACCATTGTTCTCATAAAAGAATCAAAGAATTGCCATGTATCAGTCATACCACAGTCCTGGTTGTCTCTCTAACCAAGTAACCTGACCCTAAAATGACAACTAGGGGTAGTTTGGGAGAAAGAAAGACGATAAGGTTGCTTTCTGGGAGACATTCCAAGAATCCCTCAATAATTAGTTATTATTAAATTCATCATCCTCTTCAACCTATTTTTTAATTTTCTAATTGGAGCATCTCTCTGGGTAACAGTTTCCATAGAATTACTAGCCACCACGTGACTTCATGCTTTCTTTTATTTGTGCAAAAGTTGCCTCTGATGAACCTGCTTAACCTACAAGGTGTTGGTGTGCTGGCCCCAGCAGCCCTGCCCTGCCCTTACGGTTTTATACACATCAATCCCCTCTGCCCTCAGCATCCATCCCTTCAGACTGAAGGTGCAATAGGTTGTCCCTTCTCCTCATCGCTCAGCCTTTCTAGTTTCCTCTTCTGGGCAGGGCCTGGAATTTACTGAGTTGCATGCTCTAAGCGCAGATCTTGGTACAGGCAAAAATAGAGTATAAACATCCACAGAGCCTCCAAGACTACCCTGATAAAATGTCTTTTTAAATATATATCTATATGCATTGTGTATTACTATTAACAAAATACAATGTAAACGTGTTGCTTTCATGGAGGACCAATTTGGCCTTTTTCATCCCAGCATGGAGCCTATAAAAACATCTCTTTTATGCCTGGAGAGATGATGCCTCAGCAGTCACTCAAAATGGCTACCAGGAACCTTGTATTCATACTATCTTATTCCCGAGAATGGCTTAAATTTGAATTTTAAGATTTAATTTGTTATTTAATTTAATTTCAAGATATAGCTTAAATTTTAAGATCCATAGACAGCCCAAAGTAAAAATTATGGGAAAGGAATTAAGGCAGATAAGCAATTCTGCCTTCTCTAGTGACATGAAACGACTTTTAAAAAGAGCGGCTGTGAACCTGAGGCCAGCTGTCCCCGGGCTCTCGCGACACCGCGCCCTTCCGCCCCGCGTCGGCAGGGGGCGCCCGCCCCGCTCCGGCGTCCTTCTGCGCATGCTCCCTGGCACAGGGGCGCGGGCTCCCTTTTGAGGCCTCCGTGGGTAAAGGGTTGTAAGAAAGTGTCAGAGCAGCAAGCGTGACTTTCATGGACTCGCTGGGTGTCTATCAGACTGTTTCTCTTTTCATGAGGTTTTACAGAACTTTCAGCCTTCTGGTCACACAGAATGTTTTCTTTACGGAACCCTCAGAGATTTTTTTCCCCTTCATCAGAACGGCCGGCATACAGAGCTTCGTCACGATTTCCTAATGGGATTCAGCCGCCCAAACTGCGGCGCTTTCAGCTGTATGTTAGAGTGCGCTGCGTCTCTGCCTCGTCTTTCATTTGCGGGTGCCTGGAACGCTCTCGCTTTCTCTTTCTCTCTCTGCCATGAGCTGCATCTTTGGGAACACGAACCTATCAGCAGGTATTCCCAAATGGAGCAAACGATACCTTAATTCAGACAGTTTCTGGTACGGTCCCATGTTCCTTGAGAAAGGAGACGTACATTGGAGACCCCTGTCAGCACCAGGCTGCTGGCAGCGAGTGGTTGTGGCCATGCGCCGGGAGGGAGCACGTCCAGCTTGAGCCTGTGGTCAGCAGTGCAGGAGAGGAGCAGACAGCAGGCCCCAGCAAGGGGAGTTAGCACAGCCGAGAAGCAGAGCAGGCCTGGCGCCCAGGACCGAGGGGAGGGGGCCACAGGAAGAGGATCTGAGACCAGAGCCCACACAGTCCGCAGGGACCAGAGGGACAAGGCACAAGGAAGCACAAAGCAAGCTTGTGTGCCAACATCAAAGAAGGCATTCTAATCACTTCCTGCTTCTGCGTTCTTCCGCATTCCTGCAGTGCAGACAGGAAGCCCAGCTTAGGTGGGAACATGGGAATTGAGATGGGACACACAGGGACAGGGAATCTGATGGATCTTTTAGATCCCCTAAGAGGTCATGACAGCACAGAGAAAGAAGAGTCCTTTCAAAGCACACGTGTGAACATTAAACGTAATGCAGTCTGCCAAGGCAGTTCGTGCTAATGGAAAACTCTGTCTTCTGCTCTCAAGCACGCAGCCTATCTCATCTCCTTTTGAAGTGGAATGCTTTTAAATTTTTTTATTCTATAAAATTCATTATGCGACCCCCTTCTGTGACAGAGCTTCTCTTTTGGTCCTTTGTGTGTGGACATCATCTTATACTTCCCTCCACCTCTAAGGTCACAAGCTTCAAGTTTCGTGTGACCCTCAGCATGTTGTCCTGTGGCCTAGTCCTTCAGTGTTTTCATTCCCATCATCCGCAAAATCTTCTCTGTCTTCATAGCCCTTAAGAGTCCAGGTATATGCACTCTGGGGACAGGAAGCTCCCAATATCAAATTAGCTCCTTGGGCCCTGTGGTCTGGCATGTGGTGTAAGTGCCTACAGAAGACAGATCCTCATCCTGGTTCCATCTTTCACTGGCCATGTGATGTTAGGCCAGGCTCTTCCTCTCTTTGAGCCTCACCTGCCTACTCTGATGACCTGTTGTAAGAATCAGATGAAATAATAAAGACGAGAGGATTATAAATTTTAAAGCACCATACAAATGATGAAAGGCATTGTTATAATAAAATATGGATCCTTGGCTCCCATTGGGGTGGGGCTGAGCCTCCTCCAGTCATTCTCTTGGCTTGTTTGTGTAACCTCTGGTGAAATTTCAATAATTATTGGGAGGCATAGGTTTCAGCATATTCTTTGTTTCTTCTGTGGCATGCACAAAGCAGTCACATCTGCCATGAACTGATCCTTATCGGAAAGGATGGGGTGGGAAGATACGTAGCTAACAAAGGCTTGGGGGCTCTGGGTAAATGAGACATCTTAAATAGGAGCCATTTAATCCATCAAAAAAAGAACAGCAAAAATAGTACCAAACCCATGACACAAACAGCCAATAGCTTAGCACTATGGTTTTTACCATTTGAAGTTTCCATTCAAACATGTTTCGTCTCCAGCAGCCAGCATCATCATGAACATTAAGTTTAATTGAGTTGCTGGTTCAATTAAGCCTCAGCAGATAGTTTTGCATGTCAGATATGTGCCAATCCCTATGCTATGCATATAACCTTGAGTAATTGATAGATTCTTCCTTAAGAAACTCATATACAAATAAACAAACACATAAAAGTGTTAATGTGATAATTGCTCTATTCAAAGTACTATGGGAGTGCATAGGACGGAGCAACTAACTCTGTATGGAAAGTAGAAGAGGAGGTAACATGTGACTTGACCCTTCAAGGATGAATAAAAGTTGGTCACTGAGTGAGTACAGCGCAGTGGTTCAGTGCATGGGCTCTGGGGCCAGCCCACCAGCTTCAAGTGCTGGTTCTGCCACTTCCTAACTGCATAAGTTGGCCAGTTACTTTTGAGCTTTTGATGCCTCAGTTTCTTTATCTGTACAATAGGTATAATACCCATAGAGCCAACCTCGCAGATTACTATGAGCACAAATGAGTTCAGGCAGTTCTTGTGATGTGGTTGGTCACGCAATAAGCAGTAGCCATTATTTTTGTTATTATTGTTCTTTGCTAATTTAACAAGCAGGAAAGAGATTCCTGGAATTCTTAGAGATCTCACCTCTGAATTTAAGAGACTTATAATAGCATCATTATCATTAATAACAATAAAGCTATCATTGATACCAGACACTAGATTCTTTTTTTTGTTTGTTTTTTGACACAGGGATAGAGTGCAGTGGCATCATCATAGCTCACTGCATGTCACACTCCTGGGCTCAAGTGATTCTCCTGCCCCAGCCTCATAAGTAGCTGGGATTACAGGTGCATGTCACCACGCCATGCTTGGCTAATTTTTCTATTTTTTTTTTTTAGAGATGAGATCTCGTTCTTGCCCAGGCTGGTCTTGTGCTCCTGGCCTCAAGTGATCCTCCCACCTTAGCCTCCCAGAGTGCTAGGATTACAGGCGTGAGCCACTGTGCCTGGCCACTAGATTCTGTACGTATGTAATTTTACTTAGTTCTCATAACAATCCTGAGAATCAAAAACCGTACATTGAAATATAAATAACACCACAAAAAATACAAAGTAAGTAAAAAATAAGTGGCACAGAGTGTGTATGAAAGAGAAGTACATAAGAAGAGATATTTACAATATAAAGTAATGAGGCAAAAGTCAAAAGGATTACAAAATGCTGGGTTTAAGGCAAGTGAGCTGCCAGGTGTGCTTTTCTGTTTGTTCTCATTTTTGTTTCTTTGCATGTTCATGGCCTCTAAGCAGAGCATACCCTTTCCAATTTTCTCCAGTTCCCACCTCTTATGTCACACCCAGCCCTGAAAACATTTGAGTATTGAAGCATGTGATATGCAGACAAGGATCTAGAACTTGTGTTTTGAGACTGCTTAGGTTTATTGAACAATGTTTTTGTGCCAGGCACTGTGCCAGCACTTTCAGATACATGATCCACGTAACATCCTGAATAAGGTATTATTATCCCCAATTTATAGATAAGGAAACTGAGTCTGAGAGAGGGCAAGCCTAGAAAGAATAACAGGATGAGAAGCACCAAAGCGGGGAGGTTCCTGGCATGTTCTGAGATTCCCTTGACCAGAGTGGAAGATTCATGCAGGGGAGTGGTAAGAGTTTGGGTTGAAGAGGTTAAATGGCCTCAAAGGCCAGGCTTAGGAATTTTGGGAAGCTAATAAATGATAGGTTCCCTTTTCTTCATTTTAGCTTTACGAAATCCACTGACAGCAAACATACAGGCTGCCACAAGGTTTTCTCTAAGGAAGAAGAGGTGCTAGGTGGGGCGGAAGATGTTTCACTTGTCTTTGAAATTGCCCTGCTGTGGGCAGGACAGTCCTCCCTCTCTCGTGAGACCGTGAGGGAGGAGGGGCCTTCCCATAAATGTTCTCAGTTGAGTTTTCCTATTATATGTAATATCATTTTCAAGAAAATGGCCACCCAATCTCCGCCCCCCCCGAATTCCAGTCCTTGAGATCTGACTAATATTTAAGCCTCACATTTCAAAGTGCCCTCAGACAAAGAACAAACTCCTTAACCTTTGATGCTAAGAAGTTCCTCATGACACTCTCCTGTTTTCCTCTCCACCCTCCCCTCCCTTCACGCCCACGTTGCACCCAGCCATGCTGATCCAATGACTGCTCCCTGGATGCACCAGATTTTCTCCAAAAATCTTTATCAGACTAGTCACGATGGAGACCCAACCTCTGTAGTGCCTTGCACTTTCTTCTAGGGTACAACTGCTCACTAAGGACATGTTTGTTTACTTTAGATCACGAGTTCTGTGATGGTAGGGATCCTGTCCTGGTCTCTGTTCAACGCCCTGCACCTAGCACATCCCAGAGCATAATCAATCCTCGAGAACAACTTGTCACATGCATAAGTGATTAAATGAGTGAATAAATGAGATGATCACCTGATCCATACTCATTGTTGAATCCTAGCCTTCAACTTGCCAGTGTGTTCACACTCTCTCATTGTTCACCTGACCCCCATCCCCCTGCAACGTGGTCATTGATTTCTAGGTCCCTGTCTAGATCTGACATATTCTCCACCCTGTTCACAATCTGACAAGTGCACATACTCACCACCACCAAAAGCAACAACAAAACTGTCTTCTCTCTGCTTTCTAGGGCTCGTCCTTTACCAAAAAACCATTGTTTCCTGCCAGAGCTCTGATGCTGTTATCCATGAAATGTTCCTGGGACTCACAGTTCTCCATTTTCCTCTCAGATCCAATAATTATGTTTGAATGGACTAGACTGGAAAAAGAGACAGGGAGAGGAGCCCTAACAGCATCTCAATTTTATAACATTTTTATCAGCATTTCCCAGAGTCGAGAGACGTATGTGTGCGTGGTGCGTCTGTGTGTGTGTTTGTGATATATCAACCCATGCCTGGGCATGGTCTAGCTAACTCTCAGAAAGTGAGCGGCCTGGGAGGAATGTGAATATCTCCCTGCTCATGGGGAAGAGATAGGCCCTGGATGGGCAGTCCCAGCTGTAGGGACTCAGGAGTTCTCCCAGCAGGACAAACCTGGAAGTCCAGTACCAGCAATAATAATTATTTTAGCAGCATAATTGCAAACACCTATGAGCACTCCCTATGTTCCAATCACTGTGTTAAACACTTAACATAAATTATCTCAATTATGCCTTACATCAACCCTATAGGGTGGGAGCTCTTATTATTCCTATTTTACAACTAAGAAAACTGAGGCACGGAGAAGCTAAGTACCTTGCACAAGCTCACACAGTAAGTGGTGGAGCTAGGATTTGAACCCAAGCACTCTGACATCAGAATTCCACCCAATACGAATGAAATGGTCCAAAACAGGTGTCCTTTAACAATTGAGAGTCAGAATGTAGAAGCATCACAAAAAAGTGACAAAATTTGTTTTTATACTACAACCCTCACAGACTGAGGAAAATGAAAGAATCATTGCCTCTTTAGAAAGATATGATGGGAAAGATATTAAAAGTATTTCCCAACATGCTGTACTTCCAGCAATTTATAAATTTGTAAATATATACCATTACACTTATAGGGTGAGCAAGAGAGCACAGGGCTGTCACACATTGCACTGGAGTGCTCCCCAGAATTGTGCAGTGCACAGCCTGCTCAACTTTACATGGTAGCCCCAAAAGGCAGACTTCTTTATATCCGTGAATTACTATAAGGACTGAGTGGAGACCTATTATTAGTGCTTGAACTAGTGTGGCCTTCAAAAACTAAATAAGAGGAAAAAGATACATAAATGATGAACTGGCTGCCACAGTACCATAGAAAGCAGGTATCTTTCCCAACATGGCCCGAGAGTCTCTGCAGCCTCCTCTGCCACCGGGCCTTTCTAATCAACTGTACCAATGTCATTGTCATTAAACTTGCCACCATTCCCCAAACATGTACCCTCCCACACTTCCCAGTCTGTACAAATGTTTCTCCCTCTTCCTCAATCTTTCCACCATCTTTCTTCACCCACTACCTCCTTCTCCTTCGAGACCTATACATTCATCCATGCCTCATTCATACATTCATTCAGCAAACATTTTTGGAGCACCTCGAGTAGATGGCAAAAGTGAGCAAGATGAGGAAGGCATCCCCGCCCCCAAGTTAGTCACAGTTTAGAGGGGGAATTAAACAAATAAAGTGATTCCTCTCCAAGAAGTTTTATAATCATTCTCATTCTCTTTCTTCCCCCATGTTTTGGAAGCATTTAGAGTCTACATCCTTGTCAGTCAAGTACCAATTTGAAATGCTTAAAGCAAAACAAACACATAGTAGAGAAACATAGAAAACATGTTGAAAGCTATAAATTAATGCTTATATGTCTGTATCTCTGCTGGGTTCATTTTGTAAGGAGGTAATACAATGCTAAGTTAAAGCTCTATTGATTTTCTCCAGGCACTTGCCAAATTCTTGGCATCACATTCTACCCTGTTTCCAGGATTCAGAGGGTCTAAGCGGTGCTGGTGAAAAGTTTGGTTCAGCAAAATAAACTTATATTTCATTCTGTTTCATTCTAGCCTGAAAATGCTCCCCCACCCCTGACATTAAATGTGTGAAGCTTGAATGAGACAGCTATACATAGTGTGAAAATAATTTCATCCCCAAAGACATAAGGTAGCATATCATCTTAAGGGAACCACAGCAGGTGAATGACTTTAAAAAAAAGAATCCTCTGCTATGAATATCAAGTCCCATCTGGCCATGCATGTTCCATTTCAAGACTAAAAGGCTTATCTTAGAAGCCTGCAAGCGCTTTTCAAGCAGGAGCTGTGTCTTATTTGTTTCTCTAACTCAGACACCTAGCGTAAGGCTCAATAAATATTTGTGAATATGTGATACATACTGATCAAAGTAGAAGTCTAGGTTATTTTCTAATGGTTAATCACGCTCTCTAGTGTTCTGGAGAAAGGGCCACTAGACTGTGTTTCTGATTTGTTTGGTTGAGGAGGGACAGGAGGAAAATTGTTCTGCTTTGTTTTTGAGATATGTCATAATCCAGTAGAAACCAGGATGAGAGCAATGACCTTGTCCATCAAGATAGCTTAAATACCTATTGATCATCCCACTTAATGAGTAAAGCCCTTCGATGACATTATCTTCCCTATGAGCAATACTCAAGAAAATAATTTTATACTCAGTTTTAGTCTACTCTGACTTTGAAGTTTTGCTACATTTTCACCTCAGGAATTGTAGCCACACCATTCTATAGCTCCAGGCCCCAGGTCACTTCCAAAGGCTGGATAGAATCATCAGGAAGCTACAGGCTTTCCCACCACCCCATACTGCTGCTGCAGTACGTGTTAGTCTAGATTCCCTGTGAGATCAGCTTGCAGACAGGAACCAGCTTACAGAGCCATGCTTGGTCTGAGAAACACAACAGTCATCTCACCTTCAATGCATTGCAATATTTGATGTCATGATCCCCTTCCTGTCCCACTTGGCATGGGCATTTGGTTTGACTTGGTAGTGAGAAATGTGACAAGACTATGCGAAATTTTCCTTCCAGAGCACTTCTTAAGGGAACTTGATTGCTTTACCAGAAATTTGTATTGCTTAGCATGCATGAAATGCCTCTGGTACATTAGGGTAAAGGTTCAAGGCAAAATAAATACATTTCATCTTGACCATATTTGAAACTCACAATAAAAAGGAGTTAAAAAGGTAAAAAGGTAAGCTGATGAAATAAAAAAATTTTATCATCTTATTCCACACATAGCTTTTACTTTCTCCCCTTTGCCGTAATAACTTTGCCTCAACATAATGGCACTCATATGCATTTTCAAAGGATTTTCATTTTATTGTTATTGAATTATATAAAGCAGTGTCAGTAAATCCATTAGAGATTCTCATTCCCAACTCCTACAATTCAACTGTAAAGATTCAAAAAGAAACCAGGACATTAAGGACAAGTCAGTGGCTGTAGTGGCACAGTCTTTATATGTTTATTTATGTCATAATCTTTGTTTGCCAAAGCAAAATGGCTTAAAGTTGCCGTGCACCAGGTAGGTCCTGGCCTACTGCCTTCGGGTGTTTGTTTAGAGGAATAGCTGTGTTGGCGATGCCTTGGTTTCCCTTCCCCACACCCCGCAACAAACCCTTGGTGTTTTACCCAGTCCCACACCCGGCTGGGGGGACTGTTGCATCCGCTTGACGGCAATGTTCTTCTAGTGACAGAGTGACAAAGGGCCCTTTGTTGATCTGAGACAGACTCCTAGATTTTCAAATAAGGCATTTAGTGGAAAAGGAAAGCATTTTTTAAAAAAAGTATGTTATTAAAGAAGTCTCTCATATACTCAAGAGCCAGTTTTTAACATTCCTTCTTGTGCACTGTTGTTGTTTTCTTACCATTTAGCCCATCAGAATGAATAAATGTTCTTCTTTCTGAAGAGTTGAAGAAATGTACTGTTCATTCTGAGAGTCAGTAATGCCTCCTATGAACCAGCTCTTCCTAAAAGTTGAAAATGCCCGTAGACATAGAGTCAATGTTGGATTGATTTTTGTTCTCATTTTCTTTCTCCAGATCTAGTATTCTCCTGCAAAACAAGTTACAGTGCAATATGCACTCTTACAGACTGAGTCGGTTGCCATTGGGTACATGAAAGAAGTCAAGTGTATTTGGGCTCTTTCCTCTAGAATTATATAAAATTGGTCTTTATACCTGCTTCTCCCTCTTGGTGAGGGGGAATGGTAACTCATTCATTTATTCATTCATTTACTTAATTCATAATCTATTCAAGGCATTTATTAAGCAGCAGTTGTTTACTAGGACATGAAAAAAATAGAAAATAGTGAAGATCCTTGCTATTTACTTGGGGAGACAATATCTACATGCATAAAACAATTTAATTCTTAAGATTTATTTAAAGTGTATAAAATGTAGTTGTAATAATAGATGATATTTATATAGCATTTATTATGTGCCAGAAGCTCTTCTATGTGTTTTACATATATTAACATATATATTAATCTTCACAACACTCTTACCAAGTAGCCACTATTGTGATTCATTTTACACACAGTGAAACTGAGGCAAGAGAGGTTAACTGCCCAGCAGCTAGGAAGTAAGTAGCAGAGCTGGGATTTGAATCCAGGCAGTCTGGCTCCAGGATCCAGGCTTTTTGGCCACTGCCTACCATGTACATACACTTGTTGTACAATTAAAATAATGCAGCCTGAGGTCACTCAGGAAAGCTGTCAGTGGAAGACATGGTTCTTAAGCAGAAACTTGACGGTCTAAGGTTTTGGCTGTGAAGAGGGTAGAATTGGACTTTCTGAGAAGCAAGAAAAGCAGCAAGAAAAGCTAGGATTTTTCAATGAATATGGCATGATGGGAGGAAGGACTATCTCATAAAATGGTATGAGAAAACTTGTATATAGAGCCTTGAGCACCAGTTTTAAAGGTTTAAATATGTATCCATAGGCAGGTATATAAGCAAGGAATAGACTCATTCACATATCCAAATAGTTACAGCAGTGGAAGGAACCTAGAGAGCATCGGTTCCAACTCCGCCCTTTATATTTGTAGAATCTACGGTCCAGAGGGTGGAAATAACTCCCAGAGTCACTTACCCGGTGGCAGAGCATATCTCTTCTGATCCACCGTTTAAAGCCATTTCCAATGTCCAGGCCACTCTGGAAGATTCAGAGACATTTGGTTCAGCCTGGAAGGGAGAGAAAGAGGCAAGATGACCTGTGAGGCATTATTGCAAAATCCAGGTGAAGCACAAGAGGCCTGGGCTCAGTGAAAATAGTAAAATTTCCAAGAGAGGAGTGAGAGAACTTGGTGGGATATCAGCAATAAAGGAAAAAGAAGAGCTAAGGTGCCTCCAAGTTGGCATAGCTTTGGCAGAAATGGGGAAATTGGGCAAAGGGAGAGTATCAGTTCATGTCTGGCACCTGTGGGAGGGAGGTGACCTTATAATTAGTTCTGTGTGGTACCTTCTGTCATGTGTGATCAGATTCCAAGGCCCTTTGCAATTTTCCCATTAAGCAGTTGCCACTGTCATCAGCGTGTGAGCAAGTCTTTGTCAACATGGTGAGATGGAATTCAACTCAGTTTTGTTTGACATCCATTGACTGCTCCATCCTGGTCTTTCTTTTGGTAGTTTCTTTCAGTGCCAATCAGCTTCATGCATGTTCACTTCCCTTAGAGTCTGTACAGGGTAGTGCTAAAGGGTAAGCTCGGAGGGCAAATGGCCAAAATTTAAATTCTGGTTCTACAGCTTCCTACTTGTTTTGATTTGGGCAAATTGCCTCACTTCTTTATGGGTCAGTTTCCTCATCCATAAAATGGCACAGTGATCAGTACTTACCTTCAAGCAATAATGTATTGAATGAATGCATACATGTACAGCACTTAGCATAGTATTACATGTAGCAAACAGTAAACAGTAGCAATCATTGTCACTGCTCTGTGACTTCCCCTTAGCTCCATTACAGTTTGAGTGTTTTTCTCTATGACAGCCTGGCGAGTTGGAGTTCTTCCTTTCCACCAGCACCCTGTTCCTGTGGCTGCTGTTGTGACATTAGCATGTTACATTTACCCCAAGAAGCCCCCTCTGCTTCTCCAGCAAAGCCATCCCGGGCCCCTCATTCCTCACCATATTGAGTCCCTCTCCAGTAAACCACCTTTCACCCTTACACACATGCACATACAACACAAGTTTGTTCCGGGGGAGGGGTTAAGGACCCCTTTCTCCTTTTTTATGTAATCTTACAACCTGAAATTGTGATTAGGCCAGTGAGCTTTTACCCAAGAACTCTCAGACTAAGCAGATCACCCAGTTCTGGGATTCACCTAGCTAAAGTTGCAAAATAAGTCTTCTGCTTCTGCAGCAGGACTGAAAGGGGATTAAATGCAAAGACTTGAGAGGTAAGTTCAAAACCAGACTTCACATTTACTGGCTATATGACCTTAGATCTAATAACACCTGAATCATTTTCCTCACCTATAATGTAGGAATACCTACCTTGTTTGTCATAAGGGTTAAGGGTTACAGATCTATGGAAAACATTGTACATGACACAAAATGAATGCTCAATAAGCTCTGACTCTTGCTAGTACTATTACTGTTATTATTGTTGTCACAATAACTCCATCATCCTTCCAAGCTGTAACAGGTGTATATATTTCTATATCATTAAGGAAATAACTGTAAAGCCACCCTTAATGATGAGTACAGTACGCCTAATGTTTGAAAATGTAAAGATTTTTGAACAGTGCTGGAAATCCTATTTTTGGCATTAATAACCAAATTGTTGCTGGTGATGGCTGGTGATATCCAACATCAGAAGGCATCAGAGCAATGTGGCAGCCAAACTATAATCTTGTTGTTTTGCTTTCATCTTGAATATTGGCTCATAAAGCTGGAGGTGCCAGTGGCAGGCCCACCAGCAAGGGATATGTCATCTGTGTAAGGTAAGAGGATTTCAGTTCTGTGGGGCACTGAAGTATTGCAGAAACGGCTCTTTGAGGAGACTCAACCACTACTCTAAGGTCCCAAGTTGATACGGTGATGCCATTGCCTGCCTATCTTCCATATTCTTTATACAGATATCATAGGCCATGAGACAGTTTTAGGCTTTTTGGTAACTCTCCAGGGTACATGAATAAGCTGACATGAAAATTTACAGATTGGTTTCATCTGCAGCCAAATTTTAATAGAAGATTAAGGTGATGTCTCTGAAAATACAGATGAGGTAGCAGTAACACCTCCGAATTCCTAGGGGACACTGTGCAGATGACACCAGATTCATGCCTGTCCCTGTCCCTGAAAGTAACCTTGAGGGTCTTTCCTACTGATGTTGGCTGCAATGGTATTCTTGTTCCTCCTCTGTACATTCAACAGAACGAGGCAAGGCTTAGGGTTACGGCAAGATGGAAATGAACTCCCCTGGTCCTGGAGAGGCACGGGCTGTTTGGGTTAGGATTCTAGAGGACTGTTTTTCATCCATATTTTCTTTCTTTTTTATTATGTTCTCTGGCATTACTATCGTCTGTATTACTCTGCTATTTAATATGCTCTCTTCTGATTTAGTTTTGGACATTTTAGAAGATGCATTTTTATTAGATGCTAACAAAACTAGCACAGGGGAAGTTAAGGTGTTCTATAGGTTTCTACTTGATTATGTAACAAATATTATAAATTATAAATACAGGGAGCAGGAAAACTCTCTCCTGTTGAAATATCTTCTTGGGTCTGTGGGAGTAGGACCCAAACAGGGATCATAGAGCTCCCATTCCTTTTAAGACAAATTTTAGCGATCAGCTTGAACTCTCAAGATCTCTTAAAACTACGACTACGTCAGGCTGCCCCCAGTCTCACTCCCTGATATGCCACTGTCTATGCCTGTCACTGCTCTCAGTTGAAAGGGTTCTGGCTAATTTAAGCTATAAGGAATGAAATCAAAGATCATAGATAAGCAAGAGATTCTATGGGAAGGTCAGAGAATCAGTCTCGAAACCCACACAGGGAACAAAGGAAACTCACAAAGTCTCATGCCACATAAACAGCTTGGCTCAGGCACTGCCATAATCTGGGGACTATGTGCTATGCCTGGTGCCATTGCCACTGAGTAGTGGGCATCACCACGACCACAATGAGGCTCAATTGTCCAGGCTTCCCCATGTCACTCACTCTGATATTAAACCCCCAGTGGGCACACACAGTTGACAGTGTGCCCAACATGGGAAGGAGATCCAGATGGTGGAGAGCCCAAATTGGCACTTGTCCACTTTCCCTCCCATCCTCCTTTACCAGTTCACGTGCTACCATGAATTACAATCCTTACAATGTTATCAATCCCATTTTACAAATGGGAAAACCAAGTCTCAGAGAGGGTAAGTGACTATCGAAAGTCATAGAGAGTATTTATCACTTCTAGATTTTTGCTCCATGTACAGATTTTAAAACACCACTACCTGGTTTTTTTGGTTTGGGTTGGGTTGGATTTGTTTATTTGTTTTTTGTGTTTGTTTTTTTTTTTTTGCCAATGGAATTTTTTGTTTTAAATTTTTCTATCAAAACCTTAAAAGAAACCTCAATATCCAAGGCACATTAAAGCAGCTGCTTGGGTCAAAGAAAGGTGAGGGAAAACAGAGCCCCATCTGCTCAGCCTCACGTTCCTCAATTCACACACACGCAATATTCACCACTAAGGTCTGAAAAATGCTGCTGCCAGCCTCAGCAAGGGAGGTTGACCGTTCCTGGTTCATTTCCTGTCACTGCCTCTCTGGCCCTGGGCTCAGGAAATAGCTATGAGTTGAAATAGAGAGTTAGCTGTTCATACCCAATTTTGTCCTGGCCGTGGTCCAGCACTTCTCAAAACATGTCCCATAGAGCACTAGTTCAAGATATTAATAAATGATAAAAGTAAAGGTTAAATGAGAAAAAAAAAGTTTTATAAGTGTTGAATTTTTCACCTTAGCTAAAAATATGGAAAACAATAGGTTTGTAAAAATTAAAAACATTTCTTACCTACAAGGAAAGACTCTCAGAGAATATTGTGACTCTCCAAAGAAGTGATATAGTGTAAAAAATTTTCCAAACATTTGGCCAGAGGCCTATTTTTCAAGTTGTATTTCTCAGGGCCAGCTCTAGAGTTTTTTGATTTGGCTTTGTTTTTAAATACCTACCAATATCATTTGACTATTTTGGGAGGCAGGATGAGTTGGTTTATCTCCAGTCATTTTTCTTTAAGGATTCTTGTACAACTGTTAAATCCAAGAAGAAATGCTAAACTCACCCAGGAAAGGTAAATCCCTCTGGGTCCCTTATATCTGAAGGATCTGGTTTAGGCAGTGTTTCTCTCTAAGGTAAGGGTATAGACAATGTGGCTGAGAAGAACCCAGACAAATCCAAGACCTACATACTCTCAAGATAGTAACACCAATAATTACAACTCTGTAGTTAAAACAGGTCTATAAAGTTCAATGACAAAAGGCAATGAGGTGAAGGGATATTTGATTTCAGACTCACTCTTTTAAAATCCTGATGGTTATGTGTTTACCCCTAAAGGGAAATGGAGGTATCTCCAAAGGTCTAATTCAAGTACAGGAAGTGACCAAAATTTTGGAGAAATTTTTAACATAGTAGAAAGCATTAAGCTGCCCTGGGCAATCTATTCCAGGTAGACAGCCATGACTTATCATTTTACTCTCTGGAAGTTGGGACGTAGCCCAGTTTATAAATACCTCACAGTCTCTTGTTGCCTTTTTCCTCAAATGAAACCCGCTCAGCCTGAATTGTAATACCTTCCTCAACTACATCTTTATCTCACCAATCCATTTCTCACCTTAGATAAATCACTTACCCCATGGGTGTTGCTGTGGAGTTTTTGTTTGTTTTTATTTTGCTTTGTTTAGTATAAAATTGAAGTAATGGTAACTGCTCTGTCACTTCTGAGGGCTGTGGTGGGAATCAATCGTGTTGATCAGGTCCAAGGCTAGCCACACTGCACTTGTGTGCTAGTTAGGACAAGATGGCCTTCTGGAAGTAGATAGCCTACTGGCTCAGGTCTGGCCAAGAGCATTGGCCGGATTTCAGTCCCTCATACCCCAGCTGCCTGACACTACTTGCCCTACTGTCACATATATCAGTATATGTGAAAGGACCTTGTAGATTGAAAAGTGCTTTTGTCAGGCAGTGTTGTGGAGCAGTCAAGGGCAAGACCACAGAGACCTGGGTTTCATCACAGGCTCTCCCATAACAGTTGTGTCCCCTGGGAAGCCTCACTAACCTCCAAACCCCAGGGTCCTCATCTGTGAGATGGAGCTAATAGCAAACAAGGTCAGTGTGAAGATTAAAGTAGTGTCTGAAAGTACCTGGAGTGTAGTAAGCACTCAGTAAATGTTAGTATTAGTACTATTATTACTAAAGCATGGAAAAATAGGCTTTTTGACATTATGGTCATTTTAATTCTAACATAGATCTTATGTTTGATCCAAGTTAATTTTCTTCTTCTTCCCGACATAACAACACACACTGGCCAATCTCTGAGCTTTCCCTATATTTCTTCTCGCTAGGAAGAGGCTCACTCTTTGCCAATCCCTAGCTCTCATTTTACCATTCCCCTGATGTTTTCTCAATCACATAAGTTATGCTACATTATCAGAGACTAGTTAATGACAGGAATAAAATCTTATGATGCTAAGTTAAAAGGGCAAGGTACAAAATTATATATTCATGATCTCAATTTTGTAAAAAAAATGTTTTTAAGTATGTACATGTAGATTGTCTATGTTTTGCATGGGCTCACTATGCATTTATTTCAATTACCACACGTTAATTAAATAACACCTGTCTCCCAACCCCACAGTTCAAATTTCAGTTGCCTCAGTATATTAACTGAGTAACACTGCTAGCAATTCAGACCACAAATCACTATGTGAATGACATGCACATCACAATCAGTGCCCAGTCACAGCACTGCTTTCCAAGTCAGTCTGTAACTGGTCAATGCACATCTGTTACTCAGTTCATGCACAGACAGCAGAGTGTGTGGTTGTGTTGCCTTCTTGTCTCTTAGTGATAAACCCACATGGCATTTTTTAGAATGGATAATTGAAACAGGAAATTGGTCAACAATGATGAAAGTACAGCAAAGAAATGAAAAGTGGTGATGGTGGAAATGAAATTTGAATCAGATGTAAATGAAGTTATAGAAGAACTAGCTTACCATGAGAGTGTTGACACTGATGTCCTTTGAAAGACTTTAGGTATGGACCTCAAGGAACTTAGTTAAGGTGAAATTGACAGATGAGGAAAGTGGTTGTGACAAAAAGGATGAAAATGTTGCAGAAGAAGTGATGCTGGCAAAAAAATTCACATTAAAAGAACTCTCAGAGATCGCTCACATCATTGAAAGTGCAAAGGCTAAAGTACTGGAAGCCGACCCAGACTTAGAAAGGAATAGGACAATTTGCCAAGACATAAAAGATGCTTGCTCTGCATAGTAAGTTCTACAGTGAAAGATAGACAAGCATTGTTCAAACTACTTTTGTAAGTTTTTTACAAAGAAATAAAACACTTTAATTCTCAGTGTTTCTATATTTTAAATTACAGAGTACTAAATATTAATTTTATTTTTTTATTTCCCTATACATTTATAATCAACAGTAAGAGAGTTTTTAATGTTTTGACAAAAAGTTTTAAAAGTTGCAGAACAACTGGATTTTCCCCATTGATTGTTAAGATCACTTTGCATGGTTCCAGCTTTCCTAGTCATTTTTGCAGTCTCACACTAGTATGTAAAGTGAAACTGCCTGTACCTAGATCTCCATAGGAGAAAAATGGCTAAATAAAAATATACAAAAAAGTTAGCATGGGTATAATTAACATTACAGCTGATTTTAATTTTCTGCTTTGAAATTTTCTTATTTTCAAATGTTCAACAATTAGCACACATTACCTTTATGATTAAAGAAGAAATTTTTATTTACAAAAAAGTTTGGCTTAATATTCAGTGCCATTGAGAATTTAAAACACCTTTGATTGGCCCTCTCTGTTCTTGGTTTAGGGCCCCTCAACAAACATGTGATTAAAATGACTTGTTGTTGAACTATAGCTTGACAAAGGCATTTGGGTTATTATGTGTGATTTTTTAAAAATTATCTCAACTAGGCCGGGCGCGGTGGCTCACGCCTGTAATCCTAGCACTCTGGGAGGCTGAGGCAGGTGGATCGCTCAAGGTCAGGAGTTCGAGACCAGCCTGAGCAAGAGCGAGACCTCGTCTCTACTAAAAATAGAAAGAAATTATCTGGCCAACTAAAAATATATACAGAAAAAATTAGCTGATCGTGGTGGCACATGCCTGTAGTCCCAGCTACTCGGGAGGCGGAGGCAGTAGGATCGCTTAAGCCCAGGAGTTTGAGGTTGCTGTGAGCTAGGCTGATGCCATGGCACTCACTCTAGCCCGGTCAACAGAGCGAGACTGTGTTTCAAAAAAAAAAAAAAAATACATGTAGTGCAGAGAAAAACAAAATCTGTGCATTCCTCATTGCAGCACCTGACTTTTTTTGAAGGCTTCACTGTCTGAGTCAGCTCAGACGTGGGAGCCAGGGGATGGGGGCAGAGATGGCAGGTGTGTGATGCAATTTTGCCACTCAGTTTAGTACACACAGCGTTTTGTAGTTTTTACGTAAGCCACCTTCTTATTTTTCACAGCATCCTGATAAGTTGCCTCTCATCGCCCTGCCCTCGGCGTGGAATGAGTGACGGTCACACCACCTCCACTTGCACAGGGAAGGGGAGAGGAGAGGAGAGCAGGGAAGGGACTCTCCCAGGCCGCCAGCCAACAGCTCCAGATGTCCCCTACTGACAAAGACAAGGTGTTTGTAGTGTAGCCTCTACCCTAGCAAAAGAGTTTAGCATTCGCCTTTTCCTGGAAAATGTGAATAAGTGAAAGAAAAGACAAATAATTTCAAATTTCAAAATATATCTAGAATTTTTTTGCTTCCCTCCCCCAGCTTTTTAAATAAACGTCTCCCTCCTTGCCAGCTTACTAAATTGTACTGTGACAACTGGCAGAGGAGTGACTGTTTGTTTGCAGGGCTGTGTCAGTACCAGCAGACAGTTGGCTGCTGCACGTAGACTCTGGTGCCCCGGAATGATCTTGTTTCAGATCCTCTGCCCTCAGCCTTGTGAGACCACAGTGAGCATGTGAACATGCCAGACTGGTGAACTCGTGCTTTCTGATGACGAATCCAGTTGTTTTGATTCTGTATGCCCTGCTAGAGCTCACGGGCTTCATTCCCAAAGAGAAAATGTAGGTAAACCCTGACTCCCATCTTTGGATACCAGAACATTTGTTTGATATTTTAAGGATAAAATGAAAGGTGACAATTTAAAATATGTTTATTATATATTTTTGAAGCCCTCCCCTCTCCACCTCTACAAAATTTTCATTCCTCCTTCCCAAGAATAGAATCCTCATACTTTCTATACCAAAGATAGGGCCACATGGCTTGGCACATACAGGGGTACTTTGGGGGACAGCAGAGCACGGTGTGCAAAATGGGAGTACCAGGGTGAATTATCAATGGGACCTAGATGAACTCAGGGCATTTCTTACACCTCTTCCAGAAATTTGCTGAGAACAAGAAATAAGTACATGTTTTAACCCTCTTCCACCCCAGGACTCCAACTCCCCACTACACCTGGAAATGGGAAATGTAGCAGGAAGGATCCCTGCTCTTTACAGGTGGCAGGACTTTGGCCAGAGCTGTTGAGCAAACACAAAATTGACTGCTTTAAATTTTCATTCCTTTCTTTGGAGATGGTGCTGTCAGGAAAACTACCAGAACTGGAAGAGAAATAAAGAACTGAATTCTAGAGTTAACTGTTAGGTTAACTCTGGATGATCCAGCCTCAAAGAAAGGGCTAGAGAGGCCTGAACTGTGATAGAATTCAAAAGGAGCTTGTATTTCTTGTCCCTCTTTGTACTAAGAGTCCACATGGGCCAAGGAACCAAACTTCTTAGAATAGGCAGACAAGGTAGATGCTTATAAAATGTGATTTGAGAGTTTCTGAAAGACCCATCTTGCCAAAGCTACATCAATCCCCTCACTCTGAGTGCCTGGAATTCCACATTTTACAGTTACCACTTTTAGGCTGAGCCATTAGCCTTTGAATTCAAATGTGTGCCCTGGAAATATAATGCATATTGTTATTAGATCCCATTTTCCCAGATTATTTTACCAAACACTTTAACTTTCCCTTAACAGAAACTAGGATATAAGATACTGTGGAATCATAGAATATGGGACTGGTAAAATTTATTATATTAAAAAGGTAGAGAACAAAACCTGCTTCCAGGGTAGTCAGGGATATGAAAGGATCGTTAGCAGTGCAAAGGCTCATCTCTGGAGTGAAGTGTCAAAAAGAAAAAGACTATTTAGAGAGGAGAACATAGGGTGAACCCTGATAGCCTCAAATCCAGCTGAATCTGCCAAATCCAAGATGGCAAGAGGAAGCCCTTCTGTTTCGTGGAAAAGGCAATTAACAAGGGTGAATTGAAGATAATATTGTAAATCAATTATATGCTATAGAATAGAAAGTACTAGCTTTTCCATATGGTTATACACTATGGTTCATTCAATTTTTTCAATAAGCAACTGTTTCCCTTCCTTAGCATCTCAGGCTATAATGGCTCTTCTCCATTCTGGTTTCATTTTAATACTAAAATATTGCCAATAATTAATTAATGGTATTCCAATGTAAATGGAATATAAGTTCTACAATCTTGAATTTATATTTCCTCTTTTTTCAGAGTATGCAGGGTTTTATATATTTTGGTTTGTGCTTGTAGAAAAATGTTTTACTTCTCCTGTTGAAATCATAGCCACCCGCTGCTTTCTGTAGCTGTGAAATATTAGAAGTCTTGTCACTTGCAGAACTAATGTTCCCACTGATGTTCCTCTGTAGCCCTTTTGATTAAAAAGCAGCAACAGCCTGAGACAAGGCCTGGGACTGAGAGTTGCCTATTATTTTTGTGTCTTATTTGGCCACAGTAATTCTCAGTCCAGACTTCACATCAGAATGAACTATGCAGCTTTTTGGAATTGTGGAATTTCCAGGGGGAGAGCCTGGTGTGTTATGTGTGTATGTGTGTGTTTGTGTATCTGTCCATCTGTCCGTCTGTCTTAAATTTCACGGGGAATCTGATGCATAGCCAAAATCAAGAACCCTCACTTTATTGACTTCAGGGAATATTTGCAAACAGTGTACATTTGAGTTTGGGAGGTGATTTAAACCCTGATATAAGCTGATACTTACTATGTAAGATCCCGACAAATTATCAGATCAAGACATTTTGTGTGCATTCTTCTCTCTGCCTGTTTCTCCTGCTGCCTACATGGAAATTAGAAGTATCCTCCTTCATAGGTTGCCCACGTGGCTGAAGGTTCAAAGTGTCATCAGTAATGACTTTGAACGCTCTGCTTTATGCACGGGTGGAATTGTTTTGCATCCTGAGGGTGGTGGCCTGAGCGGTAGCTAAGCCTCAAGGTTCATGGTTAAGAATGACACCACTGTGGCCTTGTGGATACCACTTGCCTTGTGGGCACATTGGTGGGTGAGAGAGTTACCCTGAGCAGAGCCCCATTGCCTGGTTCAAAAGTTCATGGGCATAGAAAGGGCAATGATAGTGCAGAGGCCAACAAAAATGCTTTCTTTCATACAAGAAAATGCAGAGAAACCATAGGATGCCTGGCTCATCTGAAACACACAGAGCCCTGTGTGTGTACATAGGGTCCTCAGATTTGCTGTTCTGTTGCCGCAAGCTTATACGCTACACAGATGCCTCCTCCCTCAGAAAAAACTGCATAGTATTTGATTAACACATGTGAATATACACTTTATAAACACACATTTTTATAAGAGCCTGATTGCAATGTGTAAAAGAGGGTATCCGTACATAAAGTGACATAATCTATAGTGTGCATATTCATTCACGTGTATTTCCTGCTGTGTGATAAATACAGCAACAGGTATTGCCTAATGTGTGCTGAGGAATGAGCTAGGTGATGCAGAAGCTGGGAGATAATCAGACATGCATCCTACCATGGAGAGCTTACCTTATATTTATAAAGAGAAAATGTGTGCATACATAACTAGAATACAGGGCAGAAGGTGGCAGGAAATGCCACCTTGGTACGATTGAAGTACTTTGCTGTTTCAGAATAAGGAGATTGACTCCAGCTGAAGGCAATCAGGAGAGGCTCTCTGGAGGAAATGGTACCTGCCCTGGACCTCACGGACTAAATAGGATTTGGACAATGCAGAGCGTGGGGGAAAGGCCAGGTGGGGAGGCTTTGCAGGCAAAGGGAACAGGGGTGAGCAGAGACATCAGACAAACTCCACGAGTTTGGCTGGAATGTGGGATGTGGGAAGAGGAAAGGCAGCTTTGCCACCTTGCAGAAAGCCATCCTGGACAATCATGAACCTCTCTGTGCCCGTTTCCTCATCTATAAAATGGGGATAATAGTGCCTACTTGATAGCACTGTGTGAGGAACAAATGAGCTAATATATGTAAACTACTTAAAACATTCCTTGGTACATAGTAAGTGTTCTATGAATGTTTGATCTGAGTTATTAATGAAAGGAGTAAAGAAATTCCAAGACCAGATAATCTCTAGGATGGTTCTAATTCTAAAGACCTAGCACTCAGGGCCGCAGAAAGTTCGGAGTGGTGTCTGAGCTCCCCAAGGCGGGTGTGCCGCTGAAGCTGGGGGCAGTTTGGGAGAACAGTGTGGGAAGAGACAGAGGCCTGGGAACAAAGATGACTCTAAAAACGGGCAGACAGCTGCCCCCCTTAACTTTTGCTGTTAATATTAATATGGAATTGGAAGAAAGCAAGGAGCCATTTTATGCCATCTCCTACTCTCTCCTCAGTGAAAAATTCCCTATTTTAAATTTTCTTCAACTCTCTTTCATGTCTTCTTTGACAATGAAAGGATTAAAAGAGAGAGTGAGAAAAATAGCTTTGCTATAGAGAAGAGAAAAAAGAAAAACAACTAAAAACAAAACAAAACCAGAAATCAACATGATAATCTGTAATCTTAAACACAGAAAGTTGCCCCAAGAGCCAGACCTTCACCCCTTCCCTTCCTGTAACCAGAATGAATGAGATGGGTCGCCAGGGTGTGGGGTAGCAATCAGTCTGGCTGCTGTCTCTGCATCTCATTGCCTTTCTAATGCAGGCACAAGCTTCCTTAGTCACTCTTGCTTTTTGAACTTCAAACTTAGTAGTCAGGTTCTGAATAATAACAACCTCCCAGGTAAAATTCTCTTTGTTAAATGCTGAAACAAATCCCTTTGAGACTGGCTCACTTCTCTGCACTTGATTCTCTTGGGCATCTGGTCTGGCCCCCGAGTGTGCCCCTGAAGGGGGTTTGCACGGGGACTGAGGAGTCTTAGCCAGTATTTCAGCTCCGCACGGCCAACCTGGTCTTCCCCGACACAGGCTCCTGTCTATTCCCACTCAAAAAGTGTTGCCAGAAGACTTGAAATCACAAATCTGAAAACCCCGGCACTTCATAAATTCAAGGTGACATTGCTACTGTTCTAATTTTTTTAAATTACAGCCCTCTGTTTTTCTCCAAAAAGGGTATAAACAAGAAGATAGTTTGGTTTGTACTTTTCCTCTTTCTTACCTAAAGCTCTCCTTTGAATTGCCAAAGGAAATCCGTTACTGGAACACAGACACAGAATTATTACAGTGGATAGTAAAGTAAGATATAGTGAGCTCAGAGGCTCCATTTTTTGCTTCATTCAGCAACATATTTCAGAAGAGCATCAGTAATTGGGATGTAATCTATTTGTCAACAGGAATCCGGAATACTCCCTTGCAGTTGATTTCAGAAATCCATTTGACTCTTGCAGAGTGCTATAACCAAGGTGAGAAAGGATAGAAACAGATGTAGAATTACAATTAGCAAAGGGAGAAGTGTTCACTGTGGATACTTAACACACACTGGCATTTGGCCACCAAGCTCTGGTTCTTCCTTCAAAGCTCCTGACACCTCCCATTTGTAAAGGAGGTTAATAATGGCATCATACCTACACCCCCACAGTTACAGCTAAATAACAATTTCCATGATAAGCCTTTGTTTTTCTACAATTGAGAATTTAAGGCAGCAATTTCATCTACAATGTCTGAGCCCAGAATTTATTTTTGGCTTTTTCCAAAGAAGGTTGTACCCATTTAACTTTGCCTGACAGTAAGAGAGAAAAATGTTTTTAAAAGTACAAATTTTAATTAGGTAGGCAATTTGCCTTTCTCTGAACCCTCAAACCCTGGCCGTTGCCAAAGGCAGGAAGCCAGTTGAAGTGGAACCGTGATCAGATGCGGGGAGGCAATGTCAAGGGTTTGCAGCAAGCAGCAGTTGCCCATAGCCTGGGTAGTAATATGCATATTATTTTAATGACCTATTAGTGCTTGACTTTGAATGAACACTGGGTGATTAGAGAAAAGGATATCTGGGCAGCAATTTTTAGAACACAGAGGTAAGGTGTATTTTTCACCACTTGCTTTGAGGAGCAGCCTGATGCCCAGATGTTGACCTTTATGCTACCTCTCCTAGCCCTGGGGCTTCTCCTGGCATTTCCTGGGCAGACCCCTCCCCCGGCATCCCCTGAGCTCCAGCTCTTGAAGCCTCTGTCCAGGGCTGGTTGGATAGCAAGCAAACTATACCATAAGGGAAAACCTGCTGGCTGGCAGCTTCCAGGGCTAATCTTATATTTTGTTTCCCAAGTCCTTCTTTCTGTGACACCTCAGAGGAGGGTTTTACTGCCCTGGGGTTTAGAATGTGCGTTTCAGGAAAAAAGACTCTTAGAACTTCAGTCTGGGTAACTTACCTTTCTTTGCCTCCTTGGTGAAAGGAGACCTGTGCAGGAAATGCCTTCACATCAAACCCATGTTGCCCTGTTTCCCTTCACTTGTCCGGTAGTTACCTTAGAGTTAGTGGCGAAAATTCCAGGTTCAGTCATTTGCTAAAGGACTCATGAGTGCATTTTGTTTGGAGCTTTGAAAATCTCTAGAAATTTAGTAAATGGCTCAAGAACTGTCTCCAAGCTTGGATTGCTAAATAAAATTTTTTTTAATCATTTATGCACAAATAAAACCACAAAGTAGTGATTTTGACTAGATAAAAGGCTTGAGACCCTGAGGATGTTATGAAGCCATTACCCATAAAAGGCAAAGGCTACAGTCCTGTGTCTACTAATATGCAGATAAATGTCCCCAATGCCTAGGCTTGATAACACTGAGCAATTATAGTAGTCTCTGTCATAGCTTAGCCATTTAATTTATTTTCTTTATCACTTTCTTGACAGTTAATAGCCTCTGATTTGAATTTTTAATTTTTCTTGTACCACAATGGTTCTGCCTCCCTGATGAGATTGTAAGCACCAGTAGACAAGTCATCTTAGCGTTCTTGGCAAACCTCATAACACCAAAACTGGTTTTCCGAATCAAGACCTGAATATCCTGCCACTCAAAAATTGTCTTTTCAACATCCAGTTATCCTCATTCGTGTATTTTTTAAATTTATTTATTTTTATTTAAATGGATTTTTACAGGGTGGGGAATCTGTGGCTTCAAGGCCACATGTGGCCCTCCAGATCCCCAAGTGTGGCCCCTTGACTAAATCCAAACTTCACAGAACAAATCTCTTTATTAAAAGGATGTGTTCTGTAAAATTTGGACTCAGTCACAAGGCCACACTCAAGGATCCAGAAGGCCACGTGAGGCCCCAGTCTGCAGGTTCCCCACCCCTCCCCCTCTCCCCCTCTCCCTACTGAGGCTCCAATGTCCTTTAAGTCACTCTGTAGGTGCCTCTTCTTTTAAATGGAAATTCTAGAAGTGATCCCCGCCAATGACTCCTTAATTTGAATTACTTCAGTCAGATAATCAGATGTTCCAGGAAATAGAATTAAGGAAAATGGAAGTAATTTTTGAACCTGCGGAACTCTGGGAGAAGGTGGCCAGCCCACCAGGTAAGGACTTTGCAGGTGTACATGCATGAGCAGGAAGGGTTGGAAAAAGAATTCTCACTAGTTCTGTAACTTGTCTGTGGCTAGAAACAGACGTAAAATTATGTCTCTAAGCTTCAGTGGATGATTCAGAGCAGGGTTGGCAAACTATAGCCAGTCACCTGTTTTTATATGACACACAGGCTAAAGGTAGTTTTACCATTTTTAAAAGTTAGGGAAAAAAATCAAAAGAGTACTGTTTTATGACACATGAGAATTATATGAAATTCAAATTTCAGTGTCTATGAATACGATTTCGTTGAAACACAGCCACTGATTCATTGATGTATTATCTATGGCTGCTTTCATGCTATGATGGCAAAACTAGTAGTTTTGACAAAGACCATATGGCCCGAAAAGCCTAAAATATTTACTTACTACCTGCGCCTTTACAAGAAAAGTATGTTGACCCTTGATTTAGAGCAAAGTTTTTTTGTTCATTTCTTTTTAGCTTTAATAATTTGGGTTGAACAGTTTTTCACACTTATAAAATGAGCAAATAATATTTCTTCCTTGTCAAAAAATATTAGAATGTAGAGAGATAGTTACAGAAATGTTCATCTCAATGTGGTTAACATACACACACGTAGAAACAAAACTTAATGCCTACCCATATGGTAGTGGTTGAGTGTGGTGCATTTATACAATTGGTTTCTATACAGGCATTTATTGGTGCCATGATCTAAATGTTTCTGTCTCCCCAAAATTTGTGTGTTGAAATCCTAACTCCCAAAGCAGTGGTATTAGGAGATGGGGTCTTGGGGAAGTGATTTAAGTCACCCAAGCACTCCTGAATGTGATTAGTGCCCTTATAAAAGAGATCCCAGAGAGCTAGCTACCTCTTCCACCATGTGAGGACACAGCCATCTGTGTACCAAAACTTGGGCCCTCACCAAACACTGAATCTGCTTGTATCTTAATCTTGGACTTCCCAGCCTTCAGAACTGTAAGAAATAAATATCTGTTGTTTACAAGCCACACAATTTATGGTATTTTGTTATAGCAGCCTGAATAGACTAAGACAAGGGGCACAGAACTGTGCTTCTAATTTTAATTGTTTGTACAGTATGATCTCATAAAAAATGCTGCAATAAAAAATATCTTCAGGCCGGGCATGGAGGCTCACACCTATAATCCTAGCACTCTGGGAAGCTGAGGCAGGAGGGTCACTTGAGCTCAGGAGCTCAAGACCAGCCTGAGCAAGAGCAAGACCCCATCTCTACTAAAAATATAATAGAAAAAATTAGCCGGGAATGGTGACATGTACGTCTATGTGCATCTCCTAGGCTGGGAGGGAGAACCACTTGAGCCCAGGCGTTTGTGGTTGCTGTGTGCTAGGCTGACACCACGGCACTTTAGCCTGGGCAAAACAGAGCAAGACCCTGTCTGGGAAAAAAAAAATCTTCAAAAAAAAAAAAAGATCCATATCAAAATTTAGACACTTGTATCTGAGTGGTGGGGTTGCAAGTGGTTTTTCTCTTCTTTTTGCTTCTCTGTATTTTCTAAATGGTTTTCAGTGAACAAATATTACTTTTACAAAAGTAAAAACATAATGAAAAATGCTTTTTCCTTTCATAATAGACATGGATAGAAAAACAGAACAAAATTATCTAATAGTACATTAGATAATTTTCATTATTCTCTAAGGTAAAAAAATTCTCCTGGGAGATAGTGGAACAAGGACCTTGGCATCAAGAGGCTTGGAAACCAACTCTGCCAATCACTAGTTATGTAATCTGGAGCGGACTGCCTACTGTCTCTGAGCCTCAGTTTTCCAAGTTGTCAAATAAGGAATATAACATCCTCTTGGGGCTTTTTAAAGCATTAAATAAAATCATGCATACAAAACAACTAATTCACATGGTGACAGGCAAATAAGCACTAAAAAACTGTCAATTTTCAGTAATTTTATAGAGAATATTTGCTATAGGATGTCCTGCATTCCATGGTAATTTCTCTTGTGATTAAAAAAAAGTCCTAAGGGGAAATGTATGGATCAAGGAGCAGGGGAAGGCGAGTGAGTGAATAGCAGAGCAGCAAGAAGATAGGAACACCAACTATCCTGAGGACAACGGAAAATGGAGCGGTTCGACAGAGGCATTGGCTTTGTCGTTCGGTCAGGAAGCTTCTATCACTACTCACAGTAGTTGGGGACCGCTAGATTGGCTGGACGTGGGCAGAGTGGCTGTATGTGAGTGATAGTGCAGGTCTTGAGCCATCTTCCAAGAGTTCGCAGTTTTGCGTGCCTGTTATATGAGAAGCACCAGAGATCCCGAGATGCGTAAGACACAGTTTGCTCCAGAGCGAGCTGCAGTCTCAAGGTGGGTTTAGAGGCATTGCTTTGGGCAAGGCAGTAAGCAATCAATCACCATGTGTCCAGCACACATTCCAGTTCAAGTATTTAATAATTAGCATTCAAAGGAATGTTTGTACACTCAGGGTTAGCAAGAAGGAAGGTTATTTCTAAAATACTATTGAAATAACCATGTTCTAAGGAAATAATTGGATATGATAGGGCCAGAAATAAAAAAAATCACTAAAGAAATCTCATGATAAGTTAGAGGAATAGATGCTAAAAGCTTAAGAGAATGGGGAGAGATGAAGAGAAGGTTCTATAGCACATTGTAGTTCTTCCAACAGACGCCAAGGAGTATCCCTTGGGTAGGGTAACACTGAGTGGAAACTCTGCAATGTGCCATATTCTTTTCATCCTCCTTGTCCATCTTGTTTTCCAGGTAATTCTTCTCTGAGAGTTCATTTTCCACCTTGGCCCTCTCTACATTGTATTATATATCCCCAACCTTCTAAACTATTGCTTACTATTAATACTGACAAGTGAATATGGTCCACTCCTCGAGATTATATTCTTAAAGTTCCAATGGCCTAGATGAGCTATGCTCCCAAGATATATGAGGGGTAAAACAAAACAAAACCCAACCAAAAACACAACCATCTCTTCATGAAGTCCCCTGTATCTCCACCCTTGCCCTGCCTGGCCACACATCTGATTTGTTACACAGTTGTTATTTTTTCCATGCTGTTTACTTCTCTGCAGGTTTCTTTTACATATATTTGCATTATGTTATTTATTCTAATTTTAGGATGGGTTTGCATGGGCAGCCTTTGCTATGCCATACAAGGGAAATAAATCATTCTTTTTTACTGTGTCCATGCCTGAAGTATTTAGTGTCTATATAATTACATTGCTTATGTCTTACCCCAAAAGATGTGTGTTCTACTCGAATGTCTACCTTGAGGATGCTGAGGGAGAATGCACATCTTAAAAGACACTCCAGTGAGGCGTCATACCTCATCTGCAGGATTGGCACCCAGTAGACCAAAGACTATACAGGATTAACTTTCTGTAGGATCTGGGATATGGCTCTTTCTGTAGCTGAGCCTCCTTGATAATTGGAGGTGGTGTGTGGACCTTGCAAGGACTGATAATGTGACGTGGGTTATACATTTTGAGACCTGCTGAAAGAGAAGGCAACAGAGTCAAACAGTATGTTATTCATCTGTTAAAGGGAATTAAAGTGGGCAGGTTAGGAGAAGCTAGACCCTTGGGTCCCAGAACTTGTGTCCTTCTGCTGCTGAAGCTAGGTACACTGAGCCAAGCTAGAGTGACTATTAATTACCCAGGCTCCATGGTATTGTGTTCAGAGGGTCAGACAAATTGATGTCTTAATTGAAATTTGATGATGTAACCAGCAGTAAGGTGGGCCCACTTCCAGAGGCTAGAGAAAGTGTGTTCTCTCCAGGGTAAGGTAAGGACCATCCTCTGCCACACCCTTGCATCCCAGTGAGGTACCTGGAAGTCCTCGGGTCTTCAAGCACCTGGCAGCAGCTCCTTGGGCTTCTGGCGTGAAGAAAGAATGACCCTCCCATTCCACACACACATATACTCACACTCTTACACATATAGACTTGTACATATTCAGTAATACACATGGATAAACACTCAAAAATACACACGTATAGCCATACATACAATGTGTACACATATAAACACCCATATATACACGGTCACACATATAAATACATACACATGACACATGACACATGACACAGGCATACCCTCACACACACACTTATACACACATTCACACACCTGTTGTGCACTGTGCAGGCCCTTTCCAAAGAACAGTCTCTGGCCCCAGCCTTCTCCTGCCACCTCTGCCCCACTGATGCTCTGGCCTTCGGCTAGTATCCAGGTGACCCTGGCTCTCCTAGCTTCGCTCATGAATTATTCCTGCCTCAATAACTTTAGGATTGAGTGTCTGCAATGAATGCTGAAAAGCAGGGAGGCTGTGTGTATTTGTCAAGGCTCTCCAGAGAGACACAACCAATAGGATATACAGAGAGAGAGAGATGAGAGGGGATTTACTAGGGGAACTGGCTCATGCGATTATGGAGGCTGAGAAGACCATGATACGCAGTCTGCAAACTGGAGACCCTGGGATGCTCAGGAGAGGCGACCCTAGTGTGATTTAGCCCAAGTCCAAAGGCTTCAGAACCAGGGAAGTCGATGGTGATGGCGCAACTCTCAGTCCAAGGCCAAAGGCCTGAGAACCCTGGTGGGGGTCGGAGGGTGGGGAGGAGGGGTCGGGGTGGGGAAGACACTGGGCTAAGTTCTCAAATCCAAGGGCCAGGGAGTCTGGAGTTATCATCCAAGGACAGGGAAGGAAGAGTGTATCCCAGCTCCAGCAGAAAGATCAACACGTTTGCCTTTTCCCTGGTTTTACTCTCTCCATGCCCCCAGCAGATTGGGTAGCGCCTGCCCGCATTAATGGTGGGTGCTCCCCACCTGGTCCACTCAGACTCACACGCTAATCCCCTCTGGAAACACCTTCACAGACACACCCCAGAATAATGCTTTACCAGGCTTCTAGGTGTTCCTTAATCCAGTCAAGTTGACACCTAAAATTAACCATCTCGCCGCAGTTGGGAAAGCAGGAGGCAGGGGCTCTTTCACCATCTAGAGCAACGTCGGACCAGTTCATCTCTTCAGTCTCTTTTGGCTCAGAGCAATCTATGGGACTGTCGATGTTTGGTACCGTGTGCTGCAAACTGTATTACACATCCAGTTTAAAACGGGGGGCGGGTGGGGCACCTTCACGAAGATCAAAGAACGAAGTGGCCCCGTCACTGAGGGGCTAATGCCAGTCTTGACTGAGAAAGAAATGACAGGGTTCAACTTTCTCATGATTGTTTTTGTTCTTAAATTTATTTTTATTTATTTTACTATTTTTCATTATCCAATAATACATGATGTGCATTATTGTGGATAATATTTCAGAAATGTAGGTGAAGCCAGGGCCTCCCTCCCGGATGCTACATCCCCTTGCTCCTGGGGGGCAGCCACTGCCAGCAGGCAGCTGTGGCCTCTCAGTCTGTCCCAGTTGGTGGCTCGTCTTCCTGACGAAAATAGTACTGCGGGAATGGCCTTAAAACTGGCCTTTCCCCCCACCTAATCATATGTCTTAAAGGGCTTTTTATTAAGTGACTTTAAAACAAAGCACGTCACTGGCCTTGCGGGCGGGCCCCTTCCCCGTTTCCGCCCAGTGCCACGCTGGGCCTGCGGTCAGACACGCCTGGCCCTGGCCCTGCCTTTTCCCATCTCGCAGTCACAGCGCTCGCTTTGCAGCGTCTGGGCTCCCGCCTGTCTGCTGCGGCCGCGTGGAGGAAGCAGAGTCGTCTTACTGTAATTATTTGGGGTTCTGGGCAGTTTTCTGTGCATCAGATCCAGTAACACAAAACAGAAGAAAACCATTATGCCCCAAACCCAGCTATTTACTCTCTCCCACACAGCTTTTTCTGGGAAAGGGAGACTGCGGTAACGTGGGAGAGGAAGCTGCGATCCGGGCTGGGAGCTGTGACCTGCAGACAGGCTCTGGGCGCCCCGCAGGGCTGACCCCAGCAAAACGCGGCAAACAGAGCTGGGCCTGGGCTCCTCCAGGGAGAGCAGCCCGGTGACTAAAACAACACACACGTGGTCAGATGTTTTCCTCAAATCCTGGTTCCATGACCAGCTCTAGAACCTCGGGTCAGATTCTCATTATCTGTACGCCTTACCCTTTTCTCATGTAGAAAATGGACCTAACTGTAATTACAGCTACTTTATGGGGTTTCGTGAAGCTTAAGGGAGAGAACGCGTGGAAAGTCCTTAACACAATACCTGGCATGAGGTAATTTCTCAAGAGAGATTAACTGCTGACTGAGCTTCCTCCTCCCCTTCCTTCTCTCAGAATCCTTCTTGGTGGTTGGATCTTGTGTCTGCCCAGCGAGTCCCCCTCTCCCTGCTCAGGCACACTTGCGGTGGCTGGGGACCCCTCTGCTGCCCCCAGCCTGCCCCTTCTCTGGTTGGTGCTCCCCTGGGCTTTGCCCTCACTCACCTTTTCCTCAAACCTCAGAGCTCATTACTTCAGAGCTTCCTCTCAACGCCCCACCCAACTGAAGCTCACTTCACTCCTTGGTGCGTTTGCCATTTGTTCTTTCAATACCTGTGTATGTCAGCGCCTACTGTTTGTGCCAAGCGCTGGGATAGGTGACAGGGAGAAAGACACAGTCCTGCTCTGAGGAAGCCCGGTCTACTCTACTGGGGTCAGAGATCAGCAAAATGGCTATTACAATGCAGGGTGCCAAATACATGCTCTGGTGACAAGGTGTGTTCTAGATGCCTCCAGGAGGATGTGCACACCAGCCTTGGGGTGGCTTCTCTACTTTCTAGGAGATTTCTCTATCTATCTAACCTCATCTTCTAAATCTGCTATTGAATTTTTTATGTCATCAATTACATTTTTAATTTCTAAGTATCTTTTCTTGTTCTCTGATTATTCTTTATTGATAGTGGTTCTTAAATGGTGTGTAGGAATCAGCCAGACGCAAACATCTGGACTGGGACAGATTCTAACGACCTGAGCAGGACACCTGGTTATGATGATCCCTGCCTCTCAGCGTCAGGTTCTGTAAGATCCAAGGGGTCAACTGGCCAAGCTGATAAACACCGTTATTCATTCCTCACTTGTTGCATCCATATTATCGTTGTCCTCTCTGTCCCAGGTTGTGGTGTGGAATGCTGAGGGGCATGGTCCATACTTCCATGAGTTCACAGACAGGTGGAAGAGTCCAGCACATGAACAAACAATTACAACACCAAGGGGTAAACTCCGCGTGTGCCTGTGTATGGATTGCTCAGGAAATGGCTGAGGAAACCACTGGGAAGGGGTGGGAGGAGAAGGGGCAGCAGAAGAGGCAACATTATTGCCAAGTCTTAAAGGATAAGAGGAAATTTACAGGCAGAGAAGAGGCAGAGGAAGAGGCAAAGGAGGGACACACGCCTGGCAGAAAGGCATTTGTTCTATCAAGGAGGCATTAAAGAGCTTACAGTATGTTTGAGTTGGGGGTGATCAGTTCTGTGGCTGGAGTTCAAACGCTCACTGGGAGGGGGAAGCTGGGGGAGAGGGCACCGGTGGGAGACACACTCCAGGGAGGTTGTTAGCTTGGATTGTGCAGGGCCTCACCTGTCATGTTAAGGATTATTAGGGCCTTGTGTGTGTGGTTCTTAAACACTTAACATGGACCCTTTTGAAAATGTGGTGAAAATTATGGATCTTCTCATCCAAATAAATGCACAGAAACACAAAGTTTCAGAGCTTACAGAATCTGAAGCCCATCCTTCTCCCTTTGCTCAGGCAGCAGAGAAGCCCCTGAAAGTTTTTAAGCAGGAACGTCAAGTTTACATGCAGGATCGAGTTCTGGCTCTTCCACTTCCAGCTGTAGAGGGCTGTAGAGTCACCTCTGGTGCGAGGTTCACATGCCCATAATCCACTTGTGGCTTCAACTGCAGCTGTGGTGGGCAGTCTGTGCCAGGTCTGACTTGCCCTCAGGTTGGCAGGCCCACCTCCCCCAAGCTGGGCACAGGTTTGGTCCCAGGGCAGCCCTCGTCCTACAGACCTATGGGAAAGAGGAGTTGGTGGATAAATGCTGCTGTCTCCTTTTTCCAGGCCACCATTTCTCCAGCCACTTTTTGTCTTCCAGAATATTCTCAAATCTCTCATAAGCTGATAGCTCCCATCTTTTTATACCTTTCTAAAAAATCTTTGATGTTTAGTGGCTATGGAGCAGAAAAAGAGATAAGTGCGTGTATTCACTTGGCCATTACTAGGTAGACATCTGTTTAATTTTTTGTACTACTTGGAATAAAAAGTTCAAAATGTAAACTTTTAGGTAAATTTTAAATTTAAAACAAATGTTAAAATTGAAGGCAAATTGAAGGAGTTAAAAAACATGAAAGAAATTAGAACCAGGACCTCTAAAGTCCCTATAACTGGGTCTAAAGATGAAAGAATTTTAAAAATCACTTCATTGTCCAAGTGCAATACCATGTGCCCAGTGTTCCATTATAACATTCTCTACAAAAGTCAAAATATTCAGAGTGTGTGGTATGGTACTATTTTATGCATAAAAGGGAAATAATACTAAATCATAGTTTTGAAAAAGTGTATTTTCCCCCTGGTCCCAGGGTTAGAAATTGTTAAACACTCTGCAGGACTAAGAGATCAAAGCCTTACAAGTTAACTCAGGTGTTTGTTTTTTAAGTGGTCAATTGGTTGAAAAGAAAATTAGAAAAACCTGTCGATGGCTATGACCTTGACTCTTTTTCTAACCTATGGTTGTGGCACGGTGTAGACAGAGTCGGTTTCCAAACTCACTGGCTTGCTTAAACACAGGCATAGGAGAAATTGGATGTGGAGCTTACAAGCAGGAGAATGTGCCGGGACAAATACAATTACTGAGAAGATATTGAGTAATCTTTCTATTGCTTCTTGGCTCTGTGATACAGGAAAACCACTTTTTGTGGTCTCCGAGCATGATCTCCAGAGAGTGGCAAGCCAGGAATCTCTTTGGAGAGGAGAAAAGTAGAGAGGGAAGCTAGGGAGGTGCAGAAAGGAAAACAGGAATGGGAAATTTAAAGAAACTTTTAATTTAAATTTCCTTAAATGTATTGTGGGGTCTTATTTTGTTTTTGTTGTTGTTTGGTCTTATTTTACCAGAATTTTCCATAGAAATTTATAGAACAACCTAGTAGGGAGAATGAAAGAACCTGGTACTAAAGAGAAGGGCTGAATGAACATCATCTAGTCAGTTTGTGGTAAGGAGGCAGTTCCTTCTTGAACACACTGGAATCACTAGGGCAGCGTTAAAAAGGACTGATGCAGCCCGGTGCAGTGGGTCACACCTATAATCCCAGCACTGTGGGAGGCCAAGGTGGGAGGATCACTTGAGGCCAGGAGTTTGCATCCAGCCTGGGGAAAATAGTGAGACTGCATTAATACAAAAATAAAAAATAATTAGCCAGATGTGGTAGCATGTTCCTGCAGTCCTAGCTACTCGGGAGGCTATAGCAGGAGGCTAAAGTGAGCTATGATTGTGCCATTGCACCTGAGCCTGGGTGATAGAGTGGGACCTTGTCTCAAGGTGTTAAAAAAAAAGAAGACTGATGCTGGGGTCCTGCTCCTAGAGATTCTAATTTAGTCTGGGATGTAACTTGGGCATTAGAATTTTGAAGATCTTAAGTGCTTCTAAACTGTAGCCAAGGTTGAGAACCACTGTTTTTGTTTTTTTTTTTTTACTTCATCTTAGACTTTAATGTGCACACAAATCACCTGGAGATCATATAAAAAGGCAGAATTTAATTCAACAGGTCTGAGTAGGGTCTAAGAGTCTACATTTCTAACAAACTTCCAGGTGATGCAGATGCTGTTGGTCTGAGAACCACACTTTGATAAGCAAGGGACTAGAGATTTCTGAGATCCTTTTCAGCTGTTAATGCTACCAAGTTGCTGGATTTCATGCCTTTAAATATCACTCTATTAAGACTTAACTACAAGCATTATGCTGTAAGAAGTTGATGAACTATTATGCAGCCATGAAAAATTATGCTAATAAAGATTATATAGTGATAATGGGAGAATGTTTACATAATAATGTAAAATGAAAAAAAGTGGCAGAAAATTTATATGATCACAGATATGTCAAACAAAAAAGCATAGAAAACACAGGGAATAATTATATCAAATGTTAATAGTGATCTTGATGGTGCTATTTTTCTTCTATTTGTTTTTATAGCTGTCAAGTATTCCATAATGAATACCAATTACCTTCATAACAAAAAAAATTTTCAAAAGAAATACCTAAACATCTATAAGCTGAAAAAATACAGTGCATTAAATACTTTCATATATCTAATATTATGTTTACTTTCATCCTTATATTAACAATAAATACAGCTAATGTAAGCCTCTTAGTAGATAAGAAACTCTAAATGAGACAGGTGTTTTAATTATACAGCTAGTAATTTACAGAGCTAAGGATAGAATTAGCCTTGTTGTCATAATGTGGTTCTTTCCACTAAAACATTCCATCTCTCTGTCCATGTATGTCGTCTTTGCTTCTGTTGAATAACTTAGGGAGTGCTGCAAATTGTAAGTAGCCACATAAGACAAGGGAAAGATGGCTAGGCCAAGTACATGGAGACCTGAATTCTTATCTCGCCAGGTAAGAAGCTACATGACCTTGGGCACATTGCTTTAATTCAGTGAGGCCTCACTTTTCCCTTCTGTAAAATGGGTATTAGTAGAAATGCCTACTTCAAAGATCATTATGAAGATGAAATGAGATTGCAGGCACTCACTAAATGATGACTGGCACAAGACCTAACGCTGTAGGTCTTGATTTGCTTATCATGGAGTAAGAGGGTGGACTAGAAACTCTCTAAGGTTCCTTCAAAGCCTAACTTCTGAGGTTGGAGAATTGTACTTTTGGAAGATCTGTAGAAACAAGACTACTTGGAATTTCTCTGGACATCAAATAAGTTCCTACCTGTTCTTAGCACTAGGCAGCAAGGACAAAAAAGTCACAGTCAAGGCCAGGCATGATGGTTCATACCTGTAATCCCAGCATTTTGGGAGGCTGGGGGTTGGGGGAGGTATCACTTAAGCCCAGGAGTTCAAGACCAGCTTGAGCAACATAGCAAGACTCCCATCTCTACAAAAAATAGAAAAATTAGCCAGGCGTTGTAGGTGAGCCAGTAGTCTCAGCTACTCAGGAAGCTGAGGCAGGAGGATCACTTGAGCCCAGAGTTTGAGGTTTCGGTGAGCTATAATGATGTCACTGCACTCCAGCCTGGGCAACAGAGCAAGACTCTATCTGGAAAAAAAAAAAGTCACGGTCAAATAAATTTAATCCAATATGACATGTGCCATAATGGGGATATATAAAAAGTGCTATGAGTGCCCAAATATGGCTGTAGCAGAGATGGTGATAACATGGGGTTTGAAAGGAAAGAGGAGGAAAAGGCATTCAGGCTACGGCAAGCACAGGTGTGGAAGGTTTGAAGGCACGAAAGAAGATGATGTCTTGTGTGCCTGGAACATAGATGGGGAGAACAGTGGAAATGAAACCGGAATAAGACAGTTTATGGAGAACTTTTTGGCTACAGTGAGGAGTTTATAATTTAATCTTTGAACCAGAGAGTGATATGATCAGATTTGTGATTTTAAAATGAACTCTGACAGCAGTGAGAGCAATGATGTGGAGGAAGAGAGGTGAGTTGGGAGGTTATGACAGTAATCTAAGTAATGGTGACAAAGAAACACAAAAGGGTGTACCGGACAGACTGATAGGCCTTAATGATTGTTTGCATGTGTAGGTGTGGATAAGGAAAGAGGAGGAATTTAGAGATGCCTGTGACCCAGATAGAAAACGCAGGAGAAAAAGCAGGATCAGGGTGAGAGGTGCTAATATATTGAGTTCCCAAGAAGATGGATTGAGCAGATTTGTGGATGTGTGTCTTTCTAAATCTGGAGGGAGAGAGATGACAGACTCTGTGCGAGTGACGGGTGGGTCAACCTGTATCTCTGAAAACACCAGCAATGTTGGAGGTTTCCAAGGCAGTGTGCCTTGAAATGTGGTCCAAGGACAGGGAGCTTTGCCTGCCTCTCCGTCTCTGATAGAGCCCCGCAGACACAGATTCTGCAGGCTGAGGGATGAGCATTTACATCTTAACAAATCCCTCTTTGCTCTAAGAAAACGGGCCCTTTGAAACAACCCAAATGCCCATCAATACATGAGTGGATTAGTAAAATGTGGTATATGTATACCATGGAGTATTACTCAGCTATAAGAAATAACAGTGATATAGAATCTCTTATGATCTCCTGGAAAGAGTTGGAACCCATTCTACTAAGTGAAGTATCCCAAGAATGGAAAAATAAGCACCACATGTACTCACCAGCAAATTGGTTTCCCTGATCATCACCTAAGTGCACATTTGGGAATAACACCAATTGGGTGTCGGGCAGATGTGGGGGGAGGGGGGAGGGGATGAGTGTATACCTACATAATGAGTGCGATGCGCACTGTCTGGGGAATGGACACGCTTGAAGCTCTGACTTGGGGGGGGCATGGGCAATATACATAACCTAAACTTTTGTACCCCCATAATAAGCTGAAATAAAAAAAAAAGAAAAACTGATGAAAGCTATAGACCTACTACCATCCAATAGAAATATAACGTGAGCCACATATGTAATTTTAGTTTTTCTAGGAGCCATATTTTTAAAAAGTAGAAATAAAGAGGTGAAATTAATTTTAACAATATATTTTATTTAGCCCAATGCATACAAAATATCATAATTTCAACATTAACTAATACAATAGGTATTAGATATTTTACATTCTTTTTATCACTGTACATCTTCAAAATCCAGTGCAATTTCACACATACAGCCCCTCAGTCGAGGCTACCACACACCGAGCGCTCAACAGCCACGTGCAGTAGTGACCACTGCCTCGGACCACGCAGCTGTAGACACCTCCCACTCTCCTGCCCGGAATAATGCACAAGTATACAACATTTTTCTAGAATTCTGGGGAGTCTCATAGCTCATGAAGCACATCTATGATTGGTTAGGAACTCTTTTTTTCTAGGGACTTTGGGCTTTTTGAGCCTGATTCTGGGAGTAAGGAACTTTCTTCAGTGTTGTAAGGCTTAAGTTTAAATATTCTAGTCACATAGAATATAAAGTGGTATACACTGCAGAATAAGAATTCAATTTTGCAATTAGAGAAAAGGTGATCTTTTTGTTCTGTAATTCTACAGTGCACTGTCTACTCCAAAAGATGGATTTTTACATTTTCACCAGACACACTGTTGGTTGCAGACTTGGTTTATTAACTCTATGGATATCATTTCTAGGCTAAACAGAAACAAGGAGTGATATGTGACATTTTCTGAGTAGAGAATTTTAAATAAGATTTTTTTTAATTCAGTGAATTCTTTTGATTGGTTTTAGTGGTTTCCTTTCACCATACAGTGGTTATACACATTTCAGAGAAATGTCTTGATGCACTATTCCCTTCAAACTCTTACGTGTAGTTCCTTTAAAGCAGCAGCTTTGTAAAGAATACTTCTTTCTGAATCTCAGGCAGAATTATTTTTAGAAGCAGCATCATGTTGTATTTGAAAGAATGACCCTTCCTGTAATTGGACCGTTGGGATGATTTGGTTGTGGTCTCACATAATTATAGACCTGTGACAATGTTCTAAGAGCCATCAGCATATTTCCAAAGCCTCTAAAGCAAGGGTATGTGGTTAATTGCTCACAGGTGTTTTCTGGTGCTTATGAATAAAAGCAGTCTATGAGTTTTACAAAACTTGGCAGAAAGATGGGCCATAAGGCTGAAGAGTTTCTTAGATTTACTCAGCTAATTAATCAGGCAGAGTAGGGATTTGACTAATCCATGGAGGGAGCTAAGCATTTAGAGTATGACTGACGAGTAACCTGTACTTTTGAAGGAGAGTTTGAGAGGAAAATAAAACGAAACAGAAAACCTTTAGTAAGCTACTGCCACTAAAAGCTCAGGATAGTGGCCCAGTCTGTTCTGTCCACTATGCAGAGGTAGGTCAGCTCTGCCCAACTGCAAAGAAATGAGGCTGGATTCTAAAATAAAGCAGACTGCCTTGGGGTATGAATTTTAATTTCTAAAAGTGTATATAAGATACAAGCCTTGCTGTTGCTTCTTATTTCTTTTGACTGTTAATAATCATTATTGTTGGGGCAGTGACCTTGGAAAGTATGTATATTCTGAGGAAAGGAATCCTATATTAAGTTTGTTTAGAAATCCACCCTAAGCAAGTAAATATGGCATTATTTGGTGGCATAATACAAAACCCCAAAGAATGAACCAATAATTGCCCCAGATCATTTCGGTGGCAGTTGTACATGGGAATAAAGCACAAGGGCCTGCAGAAATGAAATTCAGTACAGCCAGTTAGACCACATCATTCTGCCCAAGAAGCTGGGTGGAAAATTGTTTTGTAATTCAGTTCCACAAGCACAGATTGAATGCCTACTGTTGGCCAGGTGGTGAGGTTCACAAAGATGAAAATGACGTGGTTCCTGCCCTCAAGGAGCTTATGTTTGAGAGGAGAGGAGGGAAAAACAAAGAGAGAATCCCACTTGAACATGCTTAATGCTTTGGAAGAGTCTTGATCCAGCCAGTGAATTCTAGAAATATTTCAGGTAGGGTGTAGCAGATGAGCCAAGTTAGGTAAGATTAGTGAGAGTTAGTACAGCTAAGAACCCCTGGTATTCCAACCAGACTATTGCCAGAATACAAAGGATTAAGTGGAGAGTGGATAGATGTGAGCCTAGGCACATAGGTAGAGATGACACCTTTCTAAAGATTAGAAGAGGAGGGAACTTGAGCTTGTTTATAATCTGAAGGGAAAGATCCAGTAGAGAGCAAGAGATTAGACATAAAGGCATGTCTTGGAAGATCTTGGAAGAAATGGGTATAAAGGACATAATTTAAAGTGTTATCCTGAGATAGAAAGAGGGACACGTCAACCTCTAAGACTAGCAGGAAGGACAAGGTGAGGGTGGATGTGGAAAAGCCAAAGGATACGAAGTTGAGGTATTTGTGCTTTACAGCCTTACACTTTCTGGTGAAGTAGGAGGTGACGTTATTTGCCTAAAGCAATGGTTCTAACCCTTGGCTGTACACTGACTGGAGTCATCTAGGGAGCTTTAAAAAAATATTGATGCTTGGATCCACTGCCAGTGAATACAATCTAACTGTTCTGGGATGCAGCCTAGACATTGAGATTTTTGAGAGATCTTGGAGTGATTGTAATGGGATGCTGAGGTTGGGAACTACTGGCTTAGACCAGACTAGAGGGTTTGCGGAAGTGGTGAAGGTTGGGTACAGCTGCTGAGGGGGATGGGAAAGGGAGCTGAGGATAAGCACACAATTTTGAGACAGCCTTAAAGATCAGGTGAGTGCTAAGATCATAAATTTATGAGAACTCCAATCTGCAAGGGCTGATATTTTTTTCCTCCCCAGCAGCAGTTACAACAAAGGAGGCTGGTTGTGGGGCTGTCTCAAGGTGGGTTTACTGGGCTGACAGTGGTGAAACACACAGGCTCAAGGGAAGTGCGGTGTGAGAGAGGGCCGGGGTCATTTCCATGCAGTCTAGGCCGGGCTGGGAAGAAAGCAAGGCAGGAGGCGGCCTCTCCCAGTTCACTGTAATCCTATATTTCTGCTAGTGGAAGTTCTAATGAGCAGGAATATGAGCCAAATGACAAGCAAGTAAACAAACCATTGGGAGAAACAAAGGGACCAGATACTCCACCACCTATATATTTACCTATCTAAGTAGCTGCATCACCTAGAGGTGACTGTATGTACTTACTATGAAGATAGATGTCAGAACTGCATTTCATGCTCATCCCTTTTTGAAAATCACTTTATGTGCCCATGAAACAAAAAGCCAAGATATGGTTTATGATGGGTATGGCTTTCCCATTCTTCGTAGGAAGCTTCTTCTAAAGCATGAGGAATGCTGTGTGGTTGCCACCTTATTTTCCACAGGGACAAGCAGTGTTGCTCTTGCTAAGGCAGTGACCTATTATTGAACCATTTTGCATGTACACAGTGAGTCATTGTTCTGGCAGAATTCCTTGCTCTCCACACACATTTTTACCTACCTTTGGAATGTGGGAATACTGACTTTATATATGATAGCCTGGCAGAAAAGTGGCTCTGTCAGATATTTTAGTGCTGAACAGCAGGGGGGAGGGGAGAAGAGAAGGGAAGGGAAGAGAGAAGGCATGGAGGGCAGGGGCAGGAGATATAGAGAGAAGAAAGGGAATGATGACCAAGAGGAACCAGAAATCATTCTCCAACCTTCAGTATTGCTCAATATGGGAAACCTTACTGAGTAAAGTTCAATATACTGCAACTGCATTTCAGTTACATAACCAACATGAATATGGACCTATTATGTGAAATATATTTAATATGATATATTGCTGCACGTATATGTGTGAGACCTTGGGCATGTTACCTAACCTCTTTGTACCTCCATTTTTTTTTTTAAGACAGAGTCTTGATCTGTTGCCCAGGCTAAAGTGCAGTGGCATCATCATAGCTCACTGCAACCTCAAAGTCCTGGGTTCAAGCAAGCTTCCTCCCTCAGCTTTCCTAGTAGCTGAGACTACAGCTGTGCTCCACCAAGCCTGGCTAGTTTTTCTATATTTTGTAGAGACAAGGTCTCACTCTGTTGCTCAGGCTGATCTCCAACTCCTGGGCTCAAGCAATCCTCCCGCCTCAGCCTCCCAAAGTGCTGGGATTACAGGCGTGTGCCACCATGTTCCAGTGTAGTGAGGATTTTGGAAAAGAAAAACCAGGTGTTATGTTTAAGAATAGTTATATTTTCTGAGTACATCACATTACCTGCATTAGTCTGGGTACAAGACTTTTCTGAGGATTTACATTTGGTTAGGACACGAAAATGAAAAGAAACTAGTCAGTGTCTGGGGCATGGCAGACAGTGGGGAGGGAAGATGGAGGAGGGGGCCAATACATAAAGAAAAAGATACTCTTTGGAAATGTTGTCATAAACATGGCCAGAAAGATTTCTTCCCAAATACCCCATAAAACGCACCTGCCCACATCACCACCTCCCGAACATTCCCGAACTGCTCTGAAAGTGCCAGAGACAGATGGGGAATCAGAGACTATTCCACATTCGGAGCATAGAGGCTTATAGCTAATGCAGAGTGTGTGACGGGAACCTGGGACACAGGTCAGTCCAGATGTTTGGGGAGCTCTGTACTTGCTAGCAGCTGGTCCACTGTACCTACCAAAATTATGTCAGCTACTTTGTATACTTTTTGGAATATCTGAAATATCTCAACAGCTGAATTCCATGTGTTTTCCTTAGGGGTATAATATTATTCCATGGGGAAAAAAGTCAGAAGGTAAAAGGAAATATGAACTTAAGAGGAATAGACAAGTCCTTCCTTTATGACCACTGTGTTCAAGTTGTCCTAGAAGACAGGTTATTCCCCCTGTAGACTATACAGTCCCCCATCCCCTTTTTACTTTCAGAGGTGACCAGCAAATAGCTATATGATAGCACAAGTTAATTCACCTTTATGAGCCCCGGGTGCCTTGTTTGTAAAATGAAGTGACTAATCTCAATGGTCTACATGAGATTTCTTCCAGGTCTATCCCTCTACAACTTTGACTTAGCTCCCTGGGAACGCCGTGTTCAGACATGTGGGGATTGGCTCGACTTGCTCTGCGGAGGTCGTCCAAACCTGATTTCCACTCAGCCTGGCCCCTGAATTCTACTTTTAAATTGGCCTGGGAACTTCTCTAAAATTTACAACTAGATGGAATAAATCCATCAAGGGCAGCTAATTAGCACAAACATAGCTGCCAGCAGTAACTTATGAAGGAAGTTCCATAAGGATAAAGGGGAAAGATTCTCCCCAGACCATAAGAAAAGTTCCACTGATTTGGCACATGGCTGGGGACTGGGTGCCAGGGTGAAGGGCAGAGGGGTGATTACTGAGTCTTTTTCCCTGAGAAAGGTATGATTCCAAAGTAGAAATGTATAAATAGGCCCCCGTGACCCTCTATTTAGAACGAAGTTCGCCTACCCCAGTCTGACATTTGCCTGGGCCCATTAGGGCAGGGCTTCTGGGGCCAGCAGCCAAGAACCATCATCTCTCGACCCCTAGGGATGTTACCCTTTCCAGGATGTCTTGCCCACTCCACTAGCCTTTCTCTGATGGTTCTCTTTGGCTGGCAGAGCAGTGACAGTCCAACCCCAGCAGGACCTAGCAAGACAGGGCAATGCATGGACTCAGGCTACTGCCACTCCTATGGGTCTCGGCTGTTTTCTGAGGGTTCCCACTAAGCATAAGTGACTGAAAGCCACTATGGGTCAAGGTCCCCAAGCCATATTGCAGACATACTGTTGGTGGCAAGCTGGCACCAGCCTTAGAGAGCTGGGCAGTACACCCATACTTGTCTTCAAGTTCTGACGTTCCCAGAGACAGTTTCCAAGTAGGAAGCAGTAAATTCAGGGAGAAGAAGCATCCAGACTAGCTGACTTGCCAGAGTTTGCTGATAGGATCAACTTTGTTTGCTGCAATGGGGCTTTCGCACTACCACATTCCAGGGCTGAAGTATAATTAGCTTAAACACACAGTGGCATTTAACCACGCCACTGTTTATGTGCCCAAATCAGCACTCAGAGGAAACTGCCTTTTAAACCTTAACTTTTTGATGTTACCTCAACATCACATGTGACTTTGGCAGGGAAAATAATCCTGGTTATTTGTGCTGGATGTTATATGACTCAAAGGCTCTGAAGTGGTGGCATTGGACCCAGTAGCCTACCCACAATAGAGCTGTCCTGACATCCCTACTGGTCTAGCTGTGCAAAACCAGCTTCTCGTGGGGGTGAAGATTTTCTGCCTCGCTTTTCTGCCTGTCTTTCTCTAACAGTGATGAACTGACACAGTGTGACCCACCAAGGCCAAGTTATTGCCTAGATAAACTGCCTTAGCTCCGCCAGCACATTCAGATGCAACATTGCACCCAAAGGACAGGCCACCCAGATGATCTTTTTAACCAGGCCTGAATGTCCTGCTGCTCCACCCTGTAGCCTGTTCAAAAAGATGGGTGGATCTTCGTGAAAGCATAGCAGAGAGGACTGAATCTACTGGATTAGATGGTATTACTTGCAGATTCTTAGAACACTAAGTGGAAGACACTGTACATACCAATGACTGATTTTTTAAAAAGTCTTAATACATAATGCCAAAACAATGCTTTTTAAGAAGATAAAAAAACAGGCAACAGAACAGAACCTTCCTTGCAACCCACTGTAAGTAGGTCAATGTGATCACCCCCACTTTAAGACTGTGTAACAGATTCTTCCAGGCCCAGCTGGACCAGAAAGCCAGTGAAGGTGCTAAAGTTAGAACTGAAAGCTCCTTTTCTGGGCCCAGCTTGTGTGGTCACAGAGGGGACCAACATAAATAGGGTGATCGTATCATTTACCATGCAAACCAGGACTGTTTTTTAGGATGAAAAGAGGATTATTAAAATGTAAACAAGAATACTAGACATAACCTGGAACTGTGCTGGCAAACAAGGACTTATATCCATGCTATTCTGCAGCTTTCGTCAGTGGTACCACATCTGGGTGAACCATGAAGCCAATGAGTACAAGCTTCAGGTCCCTCACTTGTGTGGGTCCCTGTGAGTGGAGAAGTGGCTGGGCCTTGCAGGATGCTGTAGGTGCAGAGCAGAAGCCAGATTGCAATTAGGAAGTATTTCTAAGCAAGTATTTCTGATAACTCATCTAAAGATATTTTAGGCAGAGTCCTAAATCTCCAAGCCTCCAGTAAACTGTTGTGATTTCTTTCCTTGCTCTAAATAATTATTCATTTTTTCACTTAATTTTACATGTAATTTTTTATTCTTTTTCTTAAAGAGCATCTCCCACCCCACCCCCGACCCAATTGTAAAAGCTTGAGGCTCCACACCTACGTTAAGGGCACCTGCTTAGGTGGGGCAATAGGGAGAGAGAGGTAGGAATCAGTGTCATCCCAACAGGGTGCAAATCAAGCTATTTCTGACCCTCACCACATTTTTACCAATGAAAATAGAATAAAATTATCACTAAAGGCAGCTCTAGAGAAGAAAATAAATCTCCCAGCTGGAGCTGAGGATCACAGATAAAAGAAAGTGGTCCTGACTCCTAGTCCTTGATTATAGGAAGAAATACAGAAGAAAATGGTTCATTGTAGGTTTGTGAGCTTCAATCAAGTCCTTTTGTTTGAGACAGAGTCTTGCTCTGTCACCCCGACTAGAGTGCAGTGGTGTGATTATAGCTCACTGTAACCTTGAACTCAAATACCTGGGCTTGAGCCTCAGCCTCCCAAGTAGCTGGGACTACAGGTGTGTGCCACTGCAGCTGGCTAACTTTTCTATTTTTTTGTGGAGATGGGGGTCTCCCTCTTGCTCAGGCTGGTCTTGAACTCCTGAACTCAAGCGATCCTCCCACCTCGGCCTCCCAGGGTGCTAGGATTACAGGCGTGAGCCACTGCACCCGGCCCCAAGTCCTTTTATAGTATCCACTGCTAGAGCCATTTCCTGCCCCAGAGCTTCACTCTGAGTCAATCTCTGACCAACCCCCAACTCACACACAGAGTACATGCTCAACTCAGTTTCTGGAGTATTTACTCTTATTCACAATACTCTAAAGATTTATCCCAAATCAAGCTTTGGGAGCTCTTCAATCTAATTCCTTCTCTGTGGCTTTGTTATTTGTCCTAAGATCCTCAGTTTTCTTGAATGTACAATAAAAATAAATGGTTCCTGCTCATCAAAAAAATAAGAGATCAAATTTTAAAATCAACTGGCCTTTACATACATGTTAAAGCAATACCTTAAGTGTATGGAATGTGAGAAAAGAATAGGTGATTGTTAAAACAAAACAAAACAAAAATGATCTTGGTGGAATTCCTGACCATATTTTAAGAAATGAAATGAGATTATCACATTGCGGAATCTCAGCCCCAGTGAGTTATGCATTTTGAACCAGTCTGTCATCACATCTCTTGACTGCCAATCAAGGGAAAGACCGTTAAGATTGGCTCTTGAATTCCACAGGTCCAAATATGTTAGATCATGAAAACTAGACCTGGCTGGTCACTCTGAAAGCTGTAGTTCTGCAAATCACTCAGCCCTCTTCCAGCTCTGTCACCTTTCATATTTTTGCAAAGGTCACCTTTACTTCTTTCCAACCTGGATTTCTCCTCATCATCCTCCAAAGCTTTCCGAGCTAGCACAGTTTCCTGGAAGGTTTCTGACCACAGCTGCCCTCTCCCATCGCCATTAGTACCTTATTCCATCAGCTCCATCAGCGTCACAGTCCTCTGCCTGTGTTGTGAGGTTTCATTGACTTATCTGTCTCTCCCACTAGGCTATGAACAAGCTGAGTGTAAAGACTGTGTTTACTATAGTTGTAGTAGACATTCAATAAATGAATGAAATGAAATGCATGAAAGCAAGGAGACACTGTATGGCGATTTTAAAGCAAGAACTGTGGTTTAAGGGCTCTGGAAATAGATTCAAAAAATTTCCTATCAAACTTATTCTGGTATTTCCCAACTTAGAAACTGTAGCCCTTATTGGGAACATCACGTGGGTAAACTAGTCAAAGATTGGATAAGAGGCCTGTCACAGTGGCTTACGCCTGTAATCCTAGCACTTTGGGAGGCAGAGGCAAGAGGATAGCTTGAGCCCATGAGTTTGAGCCTGAGCAGCATAGTGAGACCACCGTCTCTACAAAAAACAGAAAAATTAGCCAGGTGTGGTGGCGTGTACCTGTAGTCCCAGCTACTCAGGAGGCTGAGGCAGGAGGATCACTTAAGCCCAGGAGGCTGAGGTTATAGTGAGCTATGATGATACCACGGCACTCTAGCCCAGGCAATAGAGTGAGACCCTGTCTCAAAAAAAAAAAAAAAAAAAAAAAAGATTGGATAAGGATAATTCCAAGGGTCTAGGAGACTGAGTGGAATATAAAAGGGTAAATTGGACTATCCAACTTTCCCCCTCTTTCATTCCTGGCTTTTAATAGGGCACATGGTATGGCTGTATTACCCCATTGTGGAATGTATACATCTAGCCCATTGCTCTGTCTTTTATATAACAGCCTTCACAAGGCTCTGCTTAGCCAGTGGACAAGAGCATCACCTAGAGCCGCTTCAGTCCGGCTCAGAAGCCCAGAGGGATGCTTTCCACTTGCCCTTCTAAACTGCAGTGCTGAGATAGCTAAACATCAGCACCAAATCTTTTACCCTCAGCAAATCAGTGAAATGAATTTTTTTCGGCTCTCCAAATTTTAGAGCTGAGGGAGATTGAGAAAGTTTGTCTGGGAGGCTAGCTTGTCTTCTCAAAATGCGCTAAAATAATTGTTCACCTTAATCTTGTACAAATTAAAAACAGTAATTAAACATATTGGAAAATTTTCAAGTTGTCCAGGTAGCCGGAAAATTGTAATGATGATAAAAAGTTACATTGTATCTAGAAACCATGCTTCAAAAGTATAAAGACAGTTAACACTATCTGTCCTGTTATACTAAAAGATGGCAACACTATCCTAATTTTAACAGAACATAATTTACTGTTCACTCTGTCTTCAGCACAATAGAAGGGAGTAGAAACAGGGAAGTTTGAGGGCATCTTCATGACCAAAATCAGTATTTTGAACACTTGGGATGTTAGTCCAGCACTCTGCATATTTAGAATTGGATGAATTTGTGTGTGTGTGTGTGTGTGTGTGTGTGTGTGTGTGTGTGTGTGTGTTAGGGGAGGTGGTGATGTTGGTGGGGGGTGTTGTATATTTTTCTCATTTAGCAGAAATTAATTCAGAAGAGGTTCAATAATTTCTTTTGTTGCATTTTCAGAGAATGACTGAAACTGAAAACAGAACCCAGAAATTCTGATTTCTAAGCCTATATTTGTCCCATGGCCCTTCTGGAATTCCCCTTATCTTTTTTCTTTTTTAATGAAAAAGAGACATATTTCTACCCATGGCAGGAAGCAGTACCTGGGTAACTCTTCTCTGGCCCCTGACTGGCACTGAATTTCTTCAGTGGCACAAAGAGGTGCTGTAAGATAAATTGCTAGAGCCTTCAAGTCTGTTTGGCCCCTAGCACAGACCCCATCACTCCAACCAGGTGGGTGTCCTCGTTCTCTGATACAACATACTCATTCCAAACTCCAGGTCTTTGAAGAATGTTCTTCCCTCTCTTCTCTGCTTATCCAAACCTCACCTTAATATCAGGTCCACCTAGGGCTCACATCATTTGAGGAAGCTTCCTCCATTCTCTTCAGTTCATGTTAACTGCTCCCTTCTCTAAATTCCCCTAGCATTTACTGTATGAGTCATCCTTGTAAGAACTTAATTCTATTCTCCTTTTCTCTTTACTAAATTATGAGATCCTGAAGAACAAGGTCCATGTCTTATTTTCGAGGTGGGAGGAATTGTCATACTCTAAGTTCCTGCTAGGCATTAAATAAGTAAGATAAATACTTGTTCAAGGAGCCAAAAAATCATCTAAACCTTGGTGGTACTCCAAGGTTTGATGAAGAATAAGATAGCATGATGGATAGCACATGGATTTTGAGTCAGATAGAATTTTTCTAATCTCCCCAGTCTCAGTTTTGCTTGTTTGTTTGCTTTCTGTTCTTTTTTTTCCTGTAAATAGGAGTAAGAATACCTACTTTACCAAGTTATCAAGATTAAAAATAATAAATGTGAAATACCAAGTACAATGCCTTCTATGTAGAAGGCTCTCAATAAACAGAAGTTATTATTGTTTATGTACCAAGACCTGGAAGATAATTATCCTATTTTAAGTCTAGTTTGTCAACATATTAAAGCATTTTGAGATTTCTTATTGAAGAAAAATAAAAATTATTGAATAATATTATTTGAACTCATGATCAGAGAACTTTAGAGGGAAAACAGGAAAGTTTGTAGTATGTTACAGGCTTGCTGTGGGACTTTTTAGTTACCATCATCAGGGTCAGGACTGGGTTTTCTGCATAGTGAATATAGCAGCAGCTACATCTTCATAATCAAAGTTTTTAAGGCATATTCCTCTGCAAATCACTCATTTCCTTCTCAGGATTTGTTGTTCTTCCCTGCTACTTTTACCTGATGTCATATTAAGAAGACAAACAATTCTAAGACATACCAAAGGGAGATCTTAAAAAAAATGATATATAATAATTTACCTTGAGTCAAATGACTAGTTTTAGTTACTAAAGCATATAAATATATGCACCATATGATAATGTTCTTGATCTGTAATTTTTCCTATCTTTTCCTCAGTGGGACTGATGCCAAAAATCTTTCAATTATATGTAGCAAACAAAATTGCTACTTAATCTGCTCTAATTACCTAGTAACCTAAACACAAATGGTTCTTTTATTTTCAGCTACTCCAGTGATTTCCAGCAATTGAAGAGTCTGAAATGTTCTGGCTGTCTGGGGAATCTATAGCTAGAATACAGGTGAGTAACCTAAAAAAGAAGAGTACTGTTCCAGAGAGTATTATAACATGGTGAGCAATTTAAAAAGCACTAAAAAGGAGGACCATATAGCTCCAGGACAGAAATCTACAAAGAAGTGACTTGCTGCCTATTCTTGAATAAGAGTCACCTACCCTTTTCCTCTCATGGCTTCCCCATTTGTAAAACTAACCATTTTTGAAAAATATTTATGATCATGAGGTCTAGTTAGATGTATAGTGTAGGGATTGAATATACTGGCTTTGGAGTCTGAAAGACCTGAGTATGAGTCTTGGTTGTGCTACTTATCAACTGTCACTGGAGCAGAGAACCTTTTTATGTCTTTTCTCCTCTATAGCATAGAGATTATTATTGTACCTACCTCATAGGGTCATTGTGAAGATTAAATAATGTTCCTGGAACATCGTAAGTACTCAATAATATTAAATTTGTAAAGTACTATAAGCTTCAGGGGAAAAAAAAAACATACAATTCAAAATCCAAATTATTCAAGTGGCAGATAAGCCTGTGAGAGTATGTTCAATTTTAAGTAGGTTTTCACTCTAAACAGGCATTGAATGCCTAATGAACTGATATTTAGTCGATGCACATAATTTCTGATTATTTTACACAACCCTTAGAATTGCAACCGTCAGTATTATAAGTGTATCATTTTTATCTGCATGAGATAGTACTCCCTCTCTCTTGAAAATCTTACTCTGAAATACTAGAACTGGATGAAGTTGAAAGGGGGCATTATTAAATTATTGAGTCCTGAGCTAACCAAACTTAACTATTCTTTGAGATTCTCAACCACACTTATTTTCTTAAAAAATATAAATTGTAAATTAATAATCTCAGCTTCTTAAATATATGTTTGTGAATGAAACCTAGAAAAATTTTTTTTAAATTTCAGAATATTGTGGGGGTACAAATGTTTTAGTTACATGGATCGCTTTTGTACAGTTTGACTCAAAGTTATAAGTGTGCCCATCACCCAGATAGTGTGCACGGTACTCATCAATACATGAGTGGATTAATATTAATAGAAAGACATTTTATAAGTGTCTAAAAAATACCGATTGAAAGATAGAGTTTTCCTTGGCTTGAAATATTGCATATAGGGATTAAGCCATGTCAGAAGAAAGTCTAGCCAGAACAGACACTCTGGTGGACAAGTGACTGAGGGACCAACAGATGGAGAAGCACAGCCTAGAGTTCAGAAATCACGACAGAGCAGGAGTGAGAGAAGGTAGAGCAGAGAGCAACTGCTGGGCCACAACAAGAAATGACAGGATGGACATGTTGGGTGCTGGTTCTCAAGAGACCAAACCATGCAGGCATCCCCCTGCCATTTCTATTCTTGATGCTCAAGAAAAGGAGCAGCTTCTGGCCTGCACATCATCTCTCTGTGCTCTCTTTGGCTCTGCTGTTACCCGACCTGCATCTCCCCTTTGCTCACTGTACCATGCCTTACCTATTTAGGAAGCTGGAGCACTGAGGCTGTTTACCATCAAAGTCGCAGAACAGTGAATACGGTCATCCCTAGGCATTCTTGGGGGATTGGTCCAGGAGCCCCACCCCCATTCCCAGATACCAAAATCCAAGGTTGCTCAAGTCCCTGATATAAAATGGTATAGTATTTGCATATACCTACACACATCCTCCTGTATACTTCAAATCATCTCTAGATTATTTATAATACAATGTAAATGCCATATAAATAATTGTTACACTGTATTGTTTAGGGAATACTGACAAGAAAAAAGTCTGTACATATTCAGTATAGACACAATTTTTTTTCCCAAATATTTCGCATCCTTGGTTGGTTGAATCCACGGATGTGGAACCCACGCACATGGAGGTCTGACTCCATTTGAGCTGAAAGACCGTGTGTGCCTACTTCCAAGAACACAACTTAATTATAATATTCCTCATAACCACTGAATACTACTTTTAATATGGCAAAGATCATTTCATGAATTACATAAGTATTCTTTTTCTTTAACAACTGAGGTATAAGTGACATACCATCAAATTTATCCATCTAAAATGTACAATTTAATGACTTTTCAGTAAATTTTTAGAGTTATGTAATTATCACCACAGTTGAGAACATTTCCAACATCCCCCAAATGTCTCTTATGCCTATTTTCAGTCAATCCCCATTCCTATCCCCAGCCAACCACTAATCTACTTCCTGTCTCTGTAGATTTTCCATTTAAATGGAATCATTCAATGTCTTTTGCACCTGCCTTATTTCACTTAGCATAATGCTTTTGAAGTTCATCCATGTTGTAGCCTGTATTAGTAGTTTGTTCCCTTTTATTGCAGAATAATGTTCCATTGTCCATGCACCAACTGATGGACATTTAAATTGTTTCCAATTGCTCTTATGAATAATGCTGCTATGAACATTCACATCCATGTTTTGGTGTGGAGGTATATTTTCATTTCTCTTGGGTAATTCCTAAGAGCAATATCATAGGTGATATTGTAGGTCTAGCTTTTTAAGAAACTGCCAAATTATTTTCCAAAATTAAGAATATTTTACATTCCCAACAGCAGTGTATGAGGGTTTCAGTGGCTCCACATCTTTGCCAACACTTCTTATTGTCTCTTTTTAATTATACCCATTCAGTGGGATCCTAAGCATTCTACAGTGACTAGAGTCCACATACCAATTTGAAACAGGCCTTTTGATGTCTGTACAAGCAGAAAGGGATGCTTAGTTGCTATTTCTTGTGTTAGTCGAATAGAATCAGTAAAAGAGAAAGCTGGTGCTTGATGTGGGCAGGTGCAGAGACTCTGTGCTGGTGAGCAACCTTCTCCCTCCAGCCAACTGACCAGTGGCTTCTCCTACACAACTCTTCCTCTGCTCCAGCAAATTGAAGTAGATCCCTTTAGGATAAACCTGTCATGGCCCATGGTGTTATTTCCAAGAAAACAAAAATTCAAAATCAAGAAGTCCTTTATTCTTGATTTTCTTCTCAAAATGATGGGATTGGGTGATAAGTTATACAGACAGAGAAATAGAGAAGAAAGCAAAGAACTCAACATTTGTTAACTGCCCACATACTGAATATGAAATGAGCATCTCCATATTTTTTATATAATGAAACTCATAATCCTTGAGATTGTTTTATAATCACCATTTCACAGGTGAAGCAGCACAGGTGCAGAGAGATTAAGCAAATTATATAATGTTGCACAGATAGTGAGAGAAGCTGGGATTCAAGCCCACATCATCTAGTTCCAAGTTGGATTTTATTTCACTATGACAACTGAGAATAAACAAAGGAGAAAAATTTTAATGAGCAGGGGGAATAAAAGCAAATGTCAATTAGTGAGAAACAATGAGGTTTTACAATGGCCAATTATTATACCTAAATCATGCAGCCAACAGTTATCCTGTGATGTCGGGCTTCTACTCATTTCCACACTTTGGTGCCATATGTATATGCAAACCCTGGGGACGAAAAGTCAAACTGGCAGCTTCAGGAGGCATGTAGAGGAGTGGGACTCCTGCTTATTGAAAAGACATTTTGATTTTCTCCCAGCTAAGAAAAGATTGTTCATTCTGAGTACTTGCCCAGATAGTGCAGAGAAAATCCAGAAAGACATTTCTCACCCAAGGTGAGAAACTGAGACATTCCAGAATTAAACTGGTACATTTTTTGAGTAATAGTTTTGCTTCCCTCTGGTAAGATGAATCTTTACTGATGTCACTGCCACCCACTGCCACCTGGCATTTCTGCATGGTGGTGGCAAGAGCAGTATATAGCAGGAATGGAGCACTTAGAAGTTATGGGGCACTTGGAAGAATTCTCTCGAAGCCTATTTACAGATTCCCCTGTGGATACCCCTTACTCTCTGTCTTTAGGAACATTTGATTTATGTCTCTCACTGCATTTTTTCCCCATAAATGCTTATATGGTCATTATCAGAGGAAACAGTGATACTTTAGGATGTCTAGTTTCATTAGTTCACCTGTTCCTCATAGAAGCAAGTTAGGGGTTGTTCATGCCTTAGGTTGAAAATGTGGTAAGAGGAACAGGGGATGTGAGGTGAGAACATGAGTGATATACTGTGAAATTACTTTTTCTCTTTATAACAATCAACAAAAACTCTGGTAATTAGAGATTATATGGATTTTTATCAATTAAGTCTTCATATTTTAGGGCTTTAAATTAAATCCTAACTCAGGCAGCAGCTTATTGCTCAGCTCATCTCTTGTACTTAATAGTACTGAGAGGAAAAATTAGCAACAGTGACGACAAGGTGTTTTGCCATAACAAATTCATATTGGTGTACCTAAGAAAAGTAGTCATAATATTAGCATGGATTAATGCACTTCCCAAACTATTTCCAAGAGATATTAATAAGCAACCTGTTGGGAGAGGACCCCAACTCCATAATCAAAAAAGTTTGGGAAACATTGAGTAAAATTTCTTTGTAGAACACCAAAGAGTCTCTAATACAGTATGTTAAATGTGCATTATGAGCCTCCAAAAGGGAAATGCTGTGTGGCATACCTCTTGAGCTGCTTGAAAAGAATAACTTTTAATCTCAGAAACATTTTGCAAAACATTTTTGGGGAAAGATGGCACAGAAAATGCACAGTTCCTTTAGAAGCATAGTTTCTTGTCTATCTAAAGTTCTCACATCCTGCAAGCCCTTTCCATCTCACTCCCATCCTGTCTTTCTAAGATCTCTAAAAAGAATTCAGTCTCATAAATCCATAGAACATGGAAATATATTGAAAGATGAATGATGTCTCTGACCCTTTCCACATCCAAATTGTCTTCTAGAAGCCTAGAGAGCCAGCCTGATTGAAGCACTGGCTAATGATAGTTTCAGGTGAAAGGGGAATTGTTCATTAAAAAGCTAAACTAACTTGTATAATAACTAAATGCAATGCATGGAACTTGTTTGGTCCTGGATTCTAACAAATCAACTGTAAAATGACATTTGGGGGACATGGAAAGTTTGAACGCTAAGGAATTATTAATAAAATCCTAAGGAGTGATAATGGTATCTTGTTATACAATAAGATGTCATTTTTTAAGAGCTGCATACTCAAACATTTAGTATGAAATATCATGATGTCTGGGATTTGTTTTAAAATACCTAAAAAAATAGATGTAGCAAATAAGGCAAATATTAATAACTGTTCAATCTAAGTAATGGGATATATGAGGATTTTTTAAATAATATTTTTCTGTAGGTTTGAATTATTTTCATGATGAAAAGTTTTTTAAATGGAGGTTTTTTCAACCCCAAATCTACCAAATTAAACTCTTTGGAGACTGGGCCTAAGAGTTTGCTATTATTTTGCCTCCTCCTCTTTTTTCTTGCTTTTTTCCCCTTAATCATACTATCAGAGATTTTTAGTTGGAAAAGCTAAGATTTTGGCTCTCTCTGGCCTGTTACAGCCTTTACACCTTACCCAGTCATTCACAGCCCAGTACTTGGTTTTTTAAGAGCCAATAAAGCAGTGATGTAGGTGTGTGAGCTAGTTTCAATATAGCAAAAAGCCTATTTACTGCCTAGATATGCAGGTTGAAGCTGCAGATGCTAACTTAAAAGATCAACCATGTCATTAAACAAGTAAGTTTAACATAGCTTATTATTACTGATGTTTTGAACTGTTTGTAGTACACATCTTTGAATTAAAAATGAGAAAGTGAATAATTATTAGCCATAATTTAGGGTAACCTTACAATTATAATAAAAAGCAATTGTTATGTTCTACAAATTAAACATTTTAAAACAAGCAATACAAATAATAACTCTAATCAATTTCTAACATGTATACCTAAAAATAAGTTTCTCAGAGAGAATGGAACTATTTATGATTAGTGTAATGAAGTTATGTATAATACTTCACATACTAAATGACTATCAACTTTCAGAAGTGACATTTTCATGTATCTTTTAAAGAATACAGTGATGAACACAGAAATTCAGTCCATGCATAATCCATGCTATTAATTTATATCATCTGTACTTTAAAAAATCTGTGTCATTTATCTGCATAACATGGGTCACCAGCATGATCAGCCATGTCCTAAGACATAAGAGCCATTAAATATGGGTTTCTGAGCTGTTTTGGTTTTTCTAAATTCAAATGAATACATAACTATATTGAATATATAACTACATTTTCATACCTTGAGATGAATATGTAGCTATTTTTTAAAAATGTGTGTCTGTTACCACCTAAAATCATGTGGCATACCACAAGTAGTGCATTTACTACAACTTAGGAGACATTAACCTAATTTAAGAGCGGCAAAAATATATCAGATCCTTTGCTAATAGGGAAGAAAGGAAAAAAATATTCCTCAAGGGAAAGAATTATGCTGTAATTATATTTGCATAACCTGTACCTAGTACAGTGTCTAAAACATAATAGGCATGCAATACATGTCTGCCTGAATAAATGAGTGAATGCTTATCATATCTCTGAATTATCTCCATCCCCTATTCCCAAAACCAATTATTTGTCAAGGTGAAGGCTTTGATGAAAGCTCTTAGGTCCAGGAAAATTAAATTTCTGAGCCCGGTCCCTTTGTTGGAAATGTAAAACTCATGAAATCCAAGTACTCTTGGGAAATTCAAACACATTTTCATTTACCAATATCCATAAAAAAGTAAAAAAAAAAATTAGCTACATTTACTAAAATACATGGATGTTAACTTTTGACATTTTTTAAAATACAGGAAAAGGAAACAGAAAATTCCCTCACACAAATTTAGAGGCAGCTGAGTTAGGATAACTGAAAGAATGCAATCAGAAAGACCAGGCTTGAATCCTGGCTGTGCCACTAGTTATCGATAAACCTAGTAAAGTCACTTGCTCTGAGCTTCAAAGTTTTTTTACCTATAAAATGAAAATGTTCAATTAAATTATCTGTAAGTTTCCTTCCAGTTCTAAAATACAGAGCCTATCTTCTGATTTAAATAAAAGCCATTACATCAAAATCTTTTAAAAATTGATTTTACTCTGTAATTAATTGATTGCTTCCATTTAGTATGTAAATGAATGATGTCAAATATTAATATATGTCATTCTTTTATTTAAGGAACACACTGTTGCTCTGTGTGTGTGCGTGTGTGTGTGTGTATGTGTGTGTATTTGGAAGAGTAACAAGAGTGTGATAGATACCACTGGCTAGAAATAGTTGGAGGCTGTGGGATGGGGGTGTGGAACTGACCTAAAGCAAATGGCATGTTATCAGTACAGATACAATTAGTAACATTTTACAGTACCACACATACTTGCAATGCAGTGTATCTAAAACAAACTTAAAGGGAATGGACAACAAGGAAAACATTCATCGCCTCTCCACTAATTAGCATAACAAGTCACAGAACTAAAGGGATTTCATTTTGAAGTCACAATTACAAATACTGGGGGCAATCTCCAAAAGTAAAGATAAAGATTAAATTCACAAGACAAGTTGATATCTTTACATTTGCATGACTGTAAGCCATAAATCCAACTAAAAGTTTTTTCAAATCGATTCCAATTTAACTCATCTTTTCCCAAATCCCCTAAGAGATTTTTAATGGCTGGCTTTTCTTGAAACTCAAGTACATTTATTTATGAGCTCTCCAAGATACTAAGAGTAATAGGGCAATCTTTGATTTAAGAAATAAAAAATTTGCTAAATTCTTTCCATGGGTAATGAGCTTAGTGACACAGGATAGCGCAGTGTGCAATCCTCAGTGCCAGTAGGAATGGTGACTGTGTTCCTACCTCTCCATTCAGACTGGGAACCTCTAGATGTGGGTAGTTCTGCATTGTTTGCATTCCTCCTGGAGACTCTCCATGCTGGGCCACTGCTCTGGGAGCCACAGCTGACATGGGAGACTCTTGTCACATGCTAGATTTTACAACCTGGATCAGCAATGATAGGGACTAAAGGCAAAAGTGATTCCAGGGACTGCCAGTCAGTTCCCAATTTGTGACCTGTATTGTCCAACTTTCTCCTTTATACTGTATGGCTCAAATGATATAATTGGAAAGTTAAAGGACAAAAGCTGAGTTGCAGATAGAATGCAGAAGGGTGTGGCAACATACCTGAGAGCTTTGGTCATTCTTCCTTTGGTCTGATCAGTTTAAGACACAGGCAAGCTTAAGCTGTTAGAGTGGAAGGAACATCATTGAGCACTGCTTTATTGACTTCTTCTTGCCAAATGACCTCACATAATTCTCTATAATTATTTTTAAATAGTTCTACCTACTGGATTTGGGCTGAGACCTTTGTGCTCAGCCCTTCCTGTTCCATATATATATCTGGGTTTGAATCACTTTGAATGGGCACATATCTTAGATACTTCTCCCAGTTTTCTGATACATAGCTTGCTGCCTGAAAATCAGACACTCTTGCTAAGAAAGTGAACACTCCAGTGTCAGGGTTTGTAGGGTTTGTTTGTTTTTTAATAAAAACAAAGTGTTTCCATTTTTTTATAGGACTTTTTCCTTTTCTTCTTTTTTAAAAAAAATATTTAGAAACTCTACTACTAATGAGCTATTTAACTTTTGGAAACTTGTTTGTATCCTGATTTCCTTATTTATAAAATAGGAATTATGATGGTACCTATCTCATAGGGTTGCTGTTATGATTAGATGAGATAATAAACTTAAATAATAAACTCAAATTTGGCAGCAAATAATCAATAAATGATCAGCTGTCATTATTTTAAATGCACTGCATTCCTGGAAACCACCCTTTTTAATTGATCATTTATAGAACAAAATAGTACCTATTCATGCAACCTTGTATTCATCTATGAGGTGTCACCTTCCAAAGCTCTGAGTGGGTCAGTACAATGGGGTTGAAATATATCCCTATAAATGTGGAAATATATAGATGTTCATTAGGCAGCTTCAAAAGAGCAAAGCTATGAAATGGAAAGAAGCAGAAATTGGGATGTTCATATATCCTGTTCAGTCTATATTCCATTTTCTCCAAGCTGTATTCCAAGCTATATTCCATTTTCTCTTCAGCATATTTACGGAATGTTAATTAAGACTATGATTCATTTATACACTATTAGATTGATGTAGAAGTTTCTGGGGACTAGATACAATTATGTTATTCACTAAGACTTGTAGGTCCCATTGCTTTATCTTTAGTTGAATGGCTTTTTATTGACCAAATTAATAATTACAGTTTTAGTTATTCCATTCACATACAGGAAATTAAAAATAGGCAACCCTTCCCTAATTTGAATTGAATGTGCTGACGTAAATGTCCTTATTTCGATAAAAAGATTACTAATCACAGTTTAACACATTCTCCCTCCCCCACATTTTTATTCATTGGAAGGGGGTGGTAGAGTTACAGCACCCAGAGCATGTGTGGGCTTCAAATTAAACATTTCAAAACTATTTTAAATTGAGCCTCTTCATTTAAAACTTGTTTTAGCATAAGCATCAATAGGGCAACTACCCATATGGTCATGAATGGGTGTCAGAGTCATTTAGACTTTGTTGCTGTCACCTTAATTTGAGATTCCCAGCCCTGTCACCAATTCTTAAATGGTTCTGATTGCCAAGTTTGGAAACCACTGTCTAAAAGAAATCAGCTAATAAGTCTAAGTGGAAATCAGGCAATATTTGAAAAAGGTGCTTAATGACCTCCTTCTTACAGCTATTCTTGTTGGGTTTTGCTTTCGTGAGAATTTGAATATATTTGAATATATACTTATGTATTTTTTATTATAAATGCTAGTGATATGATGAACAGTGAAGTATAGAGATAAGGACATGGCTTTAACTGATACAAATGTGATCAATATAATTTTCACGAGCAATTTTTGATAGCCCTAATGATCATTTCAAAGTTTACTTCTACATATTTGGCAATGGCTATTTGTTTAAAACATACATAGTTTAATCTATTAAATATATTTCTACTACACCACTTAAAAATAAAATTTAGCAAATTATTTAAGTAATTATAATTGTTATCCATTGTAAGAGCTAATATCCACTCATGCCTGGTTAAATGTGGAAGTTATACCTTCGTTTTTTTTTTTTTTTTTTGAGACAGAGTCTCACTCTGTTGCCCAGGCTACAGTGCCATGGCGTCAGCCTAGCTCAGCAACCTCAAACTCCTGGGCTCAAGTGATCCTCCTGCCTCAGCCTCCCGAGTAGCTGGGACTACAGGCATGTGCCACCATGCCCGGCTAGTGTTTTTATATATATATTTTTGTTGTCCAGCTAATTTCTATTTTTTTTTTTTTGCAGAGACAGGGTCTCACTCTTGCTCAGGCTGGTCTCAAACTCCTGAGGTCAAATGATCTGCCCACCTCGGCCTCCCAGAGAGCTAGGATTACAGGCGTGAGCCACACCTGGCCTATACTTTCTTAATATAACTCTTCTTCTTGAAGGCTATTTTTTATTCACTAAGTTGATTCTTTTATTATTATTATTATTATTATTATTATTATTTCAGCATATTGTGGGGGTACAAAAGTTTAGGTTATGTATATTGCCCTTGCCCCCCACCCCCGCCCCGAGTCAGAGCTTCCACTAGGTTGATTCTTAACTGCTACGAACCTAAGTGAAAAGTTTGTGTTTCCAACTTTTTTAATTATTATTTTTTGTAGAGACAGGGTCTTGTTATGTTGCCCAGGCTGGTCTCAAACTCCTAGCCTCAAGCGATCCTTCCACCTCAGCCTCCCAAACTGCTGGGATTACAGGCATGAGCCATCGTGCCTGGTATTTCCAACTTTTTTCTTTTTGGTCTTTGCTATCATTTAATTGGGATTGAGATAAATCTTATCCTACCTCTGTTGACAAAGAGGATATGTTCTACCATATTAGAGTCAGAGACAGAAATTATACGTATGCAAAAAAAATGGGCTTTTTTTTCAGATAAAGGGATTTATCTTTTCCCTTCAAAATCTCCACATACTAAAAAACACATACAGAAAGACATAAAATGTATATTGAGTGTCTTGGGGCTGAGGAAAGATCCAAATAAAATTAGGGTAAGGAGAGAGGTAGAAACTGAGCCCAAATACCTCACTCAGTAGGTCCCAAAGACATGATCCCTCACCTCCAGCAACTCTTTTCAGCAAACCCTTGGCAGGCTCAGCCAGCATCCCCGGACGGAACCTATAACCCACCCTGACTGAGAGAGCATTGAAATGTTCCAGTCAAGCTTACCTTTTAGATCAGTGGTCTCAAGCCGGGGCAGTAATTCTTTGTTGTGAGGCGCTGCCTCCTGCACTGTGGGGTGGTTAGCAGCATCCCTAGCCTCTGCCCATGAGAAGCCAGTAGCACTGTCCATCTTCCCCCCTCTTGAGTTAACTTTTGTGGGAATACTTTTCAGTTAAAGTACAACTAGTCAGTCAATAATGACAAAGGGCTGGTTTTCAGAACCTTCTAGGGTCTGCTCAGAAGGGAAGGCGGTAAGACCTAGAGGGCTCTGGACATCTTAAGTGGGCTACTTTTTAGAAAAAGGAAGCCAGAAACTAAGAACAAACTTCCAAACGTCGATTACTTTAGCTGGAATCATTCATCCATCTGTCAAACACCTACCGAGTGCTTTGTGAGGTGTGGTGCTAGATGTATTACAAAATTCACAGTGACTTCAGCATCTCTGTAGGAGGAAGAAGGGTGTAGGGCATGGTGAGATGTTGAATATTTAAGAGGGATAATTTGATTGTAAAGCTCCAGGGTGGGAGATTAGGTTTTGTTTACCTCTGTGTCCCTAATGCCTAGTACACAGTAGGTATTTAACAAGTATCCATTAAAGGAATCAACAAATGATTGATAGAGAAGGCCCTAGGAGATCTAGGGGAGCTTGGGATGCAGAGCTTTGGGAGGAAGAGACTGACTGGGAAGGGTCAGGAGAGAATGGCCTGAGAGAAAGATACAGTGAGGTCTGGGGGCAGAGAGGACTAAAGCTCTAGGGAGAAAATGCCTGACCAACTCTGCACCAGAAGCAAGGCAGTTTAGGAACAAAGAACATGACCTTAGAGTAAGATTTCCTGGCTCACATCACTACTTATTTTCTTTAAGGCTTTGGGCATCTGTAAGCCAGAGATAATAACAGCATCTTCCTCAAAGGGCTGTTGTGAAGATTTAACAAAGTAATACCTATAAACCTCATAGGTCAGTGACCAGCAAGAGTAAGGCTAGGTTGATGCCTGAGGGTGGCAGGAATTCAGAGTGGGACGAGGGACTTGAAGATAGCCATACACATCTCCACAGTCACTGTGGCGAACGGAAAGTGAGCCAAGCAGGGAAGAATAAAAGGTGACCAAGCATCTGTGAGTGTCCCACTGACAGAACTGTTGGCTTGGTGATGTGACTAATTACTCATTTATTCAATTTCTTCAGGCTTCCTCAATGACTTTAAAGCAAAATGTAAGAAAACAGATGATTGAGTTGATCTGAATTTTGGGATTGTTAAAAAAAAAAAACAAAACTGAATTAGAAAGTCAAAGGAATTGGGACATGAGACTACCCCAGGGATTAAACTGAAAAGGAAAGAAGTCAAGCCAAAAAACAGCTAAGGAACTGAAAAAACTGGGAGGGATTTGGGAATGAAAAGTCTCAAGGTCAAACAACAGGTCTAGGGGAGATGGTGGATATATGACAGGATGTGGTGGGCAGAGCAGTTTCCGGTCCAAGGGTTCCGAGGTGGAACAGCTCCGGATGACACACCATCCAGTTAAACTTTAAACGGGGGTGGGGGAGACTGAGCAGATGGAGGCAGAGACGCTCACTTTCCCCTTGTTCAACTCAAACCACTCTGTTCCCAAGCTTATCTCATCAGAAGGTTTTGTTGGCAAGGAATTCAACAATTAATAACCACTCTAGTAAAATCCCTCTAACAAACTTTTTAATATGTTGACAGGCTGTAGGGTTTGTAGTTAAAGGCAGTGGGAAGGCTGAAAACAGAAAGAAAATATACAATAAGGAACATCAATAGATACAGAATATTGATCATTATGTTATATATTGATACTTGAAAAAAAAAAACAGTGAACTGGCTGATATAAGGTGTCTCACTCAAATCAACCAAAAGTCTTCTTTAAGGATAGATCGTTTCTTATCAATACCTGGGATATCTGCTCAAGAAACATATCAAAAACTGTTAATCCTTGCCTGTTCTCATCTCAGTGCATCTTAATTCTCTCTACCCTACACTCCACACGCACACACACACCGTCTCTTCTTCCACATAATTTATGGGATTTGTTTATTCAATAAATATGTGCCAGACACTGCTCTAGATGATGGGGCCATGGCAGTTGGAGAGATTTAGGTCTGTGCTCACATGAAGCTTAAATTCTAAAAGGAGAGACAGTTGATAAATAAGTGAACATATCCATAAATAATTTCAGATGGTAAAAATGCTATGAAAATGAGTGATATGATAATATTTTATATTGACTTATATATTAAGTCTGTATTATACATAAAATTATCATATATTAGGTCTATATCTTTATTATCCTTTAAGAATTGGGGTTTAAGTGACAAAAATTATCCAGTATAGACCATTTGCAGAACAGAAAATCACTAATTTGCTGATTCTCTTTTCTGCTCAAAAAGTCACATAGAATGTTTGGCTTAATTATGTATGAATCATAAATATATAATAAAGTTTTTTAAAAAGAACATGTTTAAGAAATGCCTACCCCACCCTCAGTCTTAGCTTCAGAGCCAGATCTAGTTAAGAGTGCTATTGCCCAGCACCTTTTTTCCCTCTGTGCTGTCAAAACCAAACATCTGGATCTGAGGGCCTTTGAGAACAATCTTCCAATCCATGATTTCTAATTCAGACACCATGGTCTAATTACCAGTGTTCTTTCCTTGAAGAACTAGACAGACATATAAGAATTCTATTGCGCTAACAGCATGATTTATTAGGTTACCCTCAAAAAAGAAAAATCTGGGCCAGACGCAGTGACTCACGCCTGTAATCATAATACTTTGGGAGGCTGAGGTGGGAGGATTGCTTGAGCTCAGGAGTTCGAGACCAGCCTGAGCAAGAGCGAGACCCTGTCTACTAAAAATAGAAAAATTAGCCAGGATTAGCCGGGTGTTGTGGCATGTACCTGTAGTCCCAGCTACTCAGGAGGCTGAGGCAGGAGGATCGCTTGAACCCAGGAGTTTGAGGTTATAGTGAGCTATCATGACACCACTGCACTCTACCCAGGGCAACAGAGTGAGACTCTGTCACATAAAAAAAGAAAAAGAAAGAAAAGAAAAAAGAAAAATCTAACCACTGCCTTGCCTGTAGAAGACTTTTTTGCCATTTGGTTCCATAGCCAAGCCAAACAAGAGTGGATGCAGATTTTATTTCTAACCTAGGATCAGGTAAGAGGAAAACTAGGGATCTAAGGTAGGTATCCCAAAACATTTTCTCCCTTTCATCCAGTTAGCCTTGTTTTATAACCAAGATCCTAACCATCACAGGCAGGTAGGGTGTGTGTCTCTTGAAGGGCCCACCAACACAGAGGCCTTTAGCATCAGTACACTTCCCATGAAATTCCAGAGCCAGGATCGCTTATTTGCACTTTTGTTCCTCATTCTTTTTAAAGCAACTATTAATAAAAACAAGTTTAAAGGCACATTTGTTATGCTTACAGTCTATTCAAGCTAACTAAATTAAAACAGAATGGACAGATTTCATAAACCCTCCTTACAAATGGAACTTTTGTAGGTGTTCTCAAGACGGCCAGCATTGGCCAGGCTGAACATGTGTATTCTGATGGCAGTTCACATCTCCTGCTGTTCCAGTTCCTTACGTCTCAGGCACACACTGATAAGACATCATGAAACACTGAAGAGAAAACTTCAGTGGCTTGAGGCATCCATAATGTTATCATTTGTGTTTGAAAGCGACTCCTCCAAGAATATTATCTCAGGTAAAGATAATCAGAGTACGCCTGAAGCATAACTCTGGAGTAGCCAGTCTGTCACCAGATTCCTGGCTTCTGTTCCTCTCTCATCTAGCTCCCCCAATGGGAGTGGAGGGAGCTGCTTCCCAACTCAGGGAGGGGATGGTGGGGAGGTATGGGTTTTTTTTTTTTTCTCTTCTGTAGCTTTTCACAGAGTAATCAAGGAATCAGAGATGAAAACCTACTCTGGGACCTTTAAGATCCATTATATAAGCACACAAACGGCATTTGTTAACTTAGTTTTATATTGTAGGGAATCTACTCTTTGTCTTGCCCTTCTGCTCAACATTTACCTGCACTAGAGACCTTCTTCCTGTCCTCAATCTTCTTCTGTATAAGGTAAAGCCTCTTGCATAAGGCAGCAGTCCTATTTTCACACATAATTCCTCAACCATATTTTAGTTAGCAGCAGTAGCCTTTAACCTAGCCTCTGCCAACTGCCTTTCCACCCCAAGAGGCCACTGGAATTCTCTATGCTGGGTTACCCTACCTTGTACAAGTAACACCTTCACCAAAGGGACGGGCTGGGCTTGTGATCCCAGCCTTATCAACCCTTTCTTTTTACATCTGATATATTCGAGTTTTCAAGCCCTCAAGGAACTGTAATGTGATGTTTGTGGTAAAACTAAAACCATAATAGAATGGAAACAAAGTAGCTCTTCAAATACATCTCCTGTAAATTTTACATGCTAAATTAAAGCCAAACTTTGACCCTGGATAATCAAGTTATCCTACTTTTAAATATTTTCTCAAAATTTAATGAGCAGCAGAGCAAAATTTAATAAATTTAATTTTTTCAACTTTGTATCTCTAAATTGGATAAAGGTAAATCTTCTTGAGTTAGATTGCTACAAAATACCAATCTTTGGGATGCTGGCTCTGCAAAATAATTATTTGTATTCTTCGTTAGGGGCTCCTGGTATATGATGGACAGCTGGATTAAATGACTGATGATCACTTCTCCTTGAGCATTAAAGTCTCTTTGGTTTTTTTTTTTTCTTATTTTACATAACACAGTAATATACTAGATGAGAATAACAAAAAGAGTATTTTTAATGTTAGGCAGTGAAAACCAGGACTGTAACACTAGACTATTTAAGTTTCCATGTGAGATTATTTTCTTTCATTAACTACAGGGACATTTAAAAGCTTAAAGTAGGACTTTAAATTTACTTTGTTTAAAGTACATTTTGTTTTGCTTTTAAAAGAATCTCAGCAATTACTGAAAAGAAAAATGAACTTAATTTCTTTATTATGACCTTCAGCCAAAATGATAAACAGTATTTAATTTTGGAAAACTATTCTTTAAAAGCCAGTATGTCAAATTACTGATTCTTAGACTAGAACTTATATTTCAAAATTAAAACAAACTCTGAATCCTAGATAACCTTGAATTATACAAAAGATGAAAATAATTTTTTTCCTTCTAATATGCTGAACTAATCTTAATTGTCAATATACTATGCTGGTGTCTGGCAAATACTTGCAAAAGAATGTAAATTACAGCAGTTCATGTATCTTCATTTTCTATGTAATTGTGTTCCTTATACCAAAATGTGTAAATATCACCCATCAAAGTTTAAGCCTCTCCAATTACAAAATGAGGCTATGGTCATCATGCTTTAAAAGCACACCTCCAAGTGCTTTTCCATTCTGTGTCTTCTACTTGGGACACCTTAACCCAAGGGTCCCAAATATGCCTATGCTTAAAATAACCTGGGGATACTTAAAACATTCCAAAGCTCAGGCCATATCTCAGCCCAATTATGTCATATGCCTGGGGCACAGGCATTCATAGTTTTTAAAAGTTGCGAGGTAATCCAGTGTGCTGACAAGTTTGAGAACCACTGCCTCAACTAACTTGTATCCCAGAAAACTCCTATTCGTCCTTCTCACCTCAGTTCAGGGGGGATGTCTGATGCTGCCCCTGATGGTCCTAGGCCTTCCCACTATTCCTCCTGCACATCTCTACCATAGCAAGGATTAAGTATGTTGTAACTGTTTACTCAAATGCCTATTTCCCATTCTACTGTAAGATTCAGGCGTATTTTTATTTTTGAATCCCAGAATCTAACCCTCTGCCTGGTGCATGGGAGTACTGGATAAATTCATAGAATGAAGAACAACTTCCTAAAATAAACACATGCAAAAATATAGAGTTGTACTAATATTTAAATGCCATGGAAAATAGTAGTTTAAGATGCATTTAGGATGATGTTTCATTTCTAAATATGTCCCATATTTAGAAAAATTTCTCATCATACTGGTGAAAATAAAACTATATCCCAACATTAAAAAGAACCATAAAATATAACTCTGAATTACCCAAAAAACTACATTCTTTATTGTAATAAGCACCAAAAAAAAAACTTCTGTGATAAGAAAAAAATCTAGCTGGGCCCATGTCTGGTGGCTCATGCCTGTAATCCTAGCACATTGGGAGGCTGAGGTGGGAGGATAGCTTGAAGCTAGGAGTTCAACACCAGCCAGAGCAACATAGCAAAACCCCATCTCTACAAAAAATAGAAAAATTAGCCAGGTGTGATGGTGCATACCTGTAGTCCTAGCTATTCAAGAGGCTGAGGCAGGAGGATCACCTAAGCCCAGGAATTTGAGGTTGCAGTGAGCTATTATGGCACCATTTTACTCTAGGCCAGACAACAGATCAAGACCCTGTCTCAAAAAAAAAAAACCCAAACAAACAAAAAACTAAACCCATCCTTTCTTAGCACCTCTTCTATCTTTAGTGAATTATGTATTATTTTCCAATCAATCCTTTCTGAATTTTATGATGTTATAGGAGCTTATAAAACTGACTTTAAGAGCTTAAAGTACTTAGTTTATTCAGATGGGGTCTAACACACAAAAAGGAAAACATAGTTTACAAAATGTAAGAGCCTATGTTTATTGTAGCATTCATACTGTTAATATGATCATGATTCAGAAAATATTCACATATTAAAATTTCCTACAATCTAATTCTAGACAATAAACCCAATCTTAAACGTTTTTAAAAAAGCTGCTGTATAAAATATTTTGCTGAGTCACCTATTTTATATTTGCAGCAATGTTTCACAATCTAACAATATGTTGTTTTTTATGTGTTACATTTTGATACAAGAAGCCTGAAAATAAATCAGATTTAGGAACTGTTTTCCAAGATAGTAATACATTTCTCATTTATCTCATTTATCTTTACATATGAAATGCAGGATTATCTCATTAGATATCAAAGACATTATCAACTAGTATTCAATATGCATTCATTATAAATGCATACAAAAGAAATGTGAAAAAGTGCAGTCCTCCACTTTTAAATGCCTATGTTGTGATCAACTACTGTTAACCACTTCAAAATTTTAGTATACTAATTAAGTACAACTAATTTCCAAGGCAGTCATTGAAACATATTTCTTGTTCTTTCCATAATGGAGTCAGGACTTTAGATTGTAAGCGCAATATCCTTACAAACTGCCCAGCTTTATCAGAAATAAGCTCCAAATGTATTATCAATTGTGAATAGACAAAAGATTACAGTTCCTAATATTCAGTTATAATATCATGATTCCCAAAATGTAAAAGCTGTGAATGAGGCAACTATCCCAAGTGAGCTTCAGCTGTAAGGAACACAAAAGTGAATTTCTTTTGCCATGCAAACAACAGGCACACTTTGAACCAGTAACAGCTAGCTTTACATATTAATGTTTGGGTCAAAAGGGCAGGGCAATTTTAAAGTTGACTTCTGTCAGCATCAATCAGATTTTGGACAGTGTCCTTCCCCAGGTCCTCCTCTGCTTCCTTGCCTTCTCACCCAATTGTCAAAGCTAGACACACAAACAAACCCCCTCACTCCTTCGGTGAAGGGCTCAGTGGGGGTGTTTCTGCCACCCAAGGCCAGGGGTCACTGGGTCAGCAAAGTCAACGGAGGGTCTAGAAGGGCAGAAGCCCAGGAGGTTGGAGCTTTGTAGGTCGCTGGCCTGGGGGCCAGGAAGAGGCTGTCTCTCCCTTCGTCTCCAGTCCCCAGCAGCAGGTCCCGATGGGTGCAGGCTGACCCAAGATGTATAGGTAGCCCCTTCCCCAGCCCCAATAACTAAAGTTGGCAACGAAACCTCCATCTGCTAGGTCGATTCTTAGAGCTATAAAAAAAATCTTCCACTGGCCCTTTGCATCACCCGCCGCCGGCCCCGCCGCACCCCCAACCAAAATAGGAAGGGGGCAAAAATAATTTCTAAGGGGCCGCAGTCACTAAAGCCACGGCAGACAGAGGCTGTGTCTACCTAACTCTATCGGACAGGCAGAGTCAGCCGGGGAGGCTTGGCTCCCTCAGCGGCGCCCCCTCCAGCCAGCATAAAACCGCGAGGGCGCGGCGTCCCAGGCGGTCGGTGGGCAGGTGGGTGCGGGACAGCAGGACCAGAGGGAAGCGCGGAGTCACGAAGCCTGCCCCGCTGGGCACCGCCTCCTCTCTGAGGGGCCTGCCCTCCGTCGCTGCGCATTAGTAAGACGACGCTCAGGCCAAACAGCCGCCCCCGGCCAGGCCAGACGCGGCTCCAGAGGGAGAGTCCCGCAGGAGCTGGGGCCCAGCGGCGGAGAGGGCCATTCGGCCAGAAGAGGGGGCGCCGAAAGCGTCCTCTCGCGCCCCCGCCTCCGTCGCAAAGGGCAAGGTGTAGATCGCCAAGGTTCGCACCACAGCGTCCACCTGAGGCGCGTCCTCGCTTCCCAGCACCCTGGAGAGTGGCACCCTCCGCTTCCTCCTGCCCCCGAGTCGCCGCGCCCCTCCGTGGGACGCTTGGTTGGGTCCGGGGCGGGGCGGGCAGGCGCTCCACGTGCGGCCGTGAGCTCCGCCGCCTCCGCCGCCACCTCGGGGCGGGCCGGGGGCGGGGCCTCGGGGGGCGGGGCGGGAGGCGTGGGCGGGGCGGACGCGGAGCGCTCGTCTGGCCGCCCGGCCGAGGGGCTGTGAGGAGTGGGGCAGGCTCGGCGCCGGCAGGAAGGGACGCAGCGCTGACGAGAGTCCGACGCCTGGTGCTCGGGACTTTCTCCGAGGTACGGACAGGAACCCGGCGTCTGGGGCCTCTCAGCACACCCCCTCGCCCAGCCGCCGGGCCCCGGCCGCCCGCGGTGCCCCCTGCCGGCCGGACGGCGGCGGTTGGACTGGGTTTCTGGAAGTCGCGAGTCCCGGCGAAGGCAGTGCCCCCCTCTCCGCCTCTTTCTTCACCGCCTTCTCGCTCCCCCGGCTCTGGGCGTCGGGCACGGGCGGGAAGGTTGCGTCTCCGCGAGTCGGAGCTCGCCCACGCCGGGGCGGGAGGACGAGGCCCCGGGGCAGCCGAGCGGGGCAGCGGGGGAGGCGCGGAGCTCCGGGGCCGCCTCTGCGGCGAGGGCGGGAGGCCGGTCCCGGCTGCGAGCTGCGCCCCTGGGCTCGGTGCTCCGCGCCCGGTCCTCGGGATCGCGGGGCTCCTCGGATCGCAGGGCTCTCCGGTGGTCCCCGGCGCCCAGTTTTGTGTCGCTGTGACGGGGTTGCCAGGGCCAGCACCTGAGCCCCGCATTCTTGGGGGCTGCGCCGTTGTGCGCGCGGAGGCCCGGCAGCTGGGCTGCTGGGAGGGACCGGAGCGCAGCGTCTGCCCCACCGTCCCCGAAAGTGCCTAGTTGGGGGAGCGGAGGTCTAGCTGGGGCGCGTCGGCGCCGCAGAGGGGCGTCGGTGGAGTACGAGTGGGGGGCGCGGCCTGTATGATTTGGGTTCCTGGAGGAGCTTGCAGCGCGCAGGCCGAGCCTCAGGCTAAAGAGACCACTAGTTTCCGCTCCGGGCGGGTGGGCCAGGTGCTGTCAGGTATGGACAGCTGGGGGCCACCCATGTCAGTTCCACCGGGATTGAAACAACACCTCGAGTCCCGGGACGGCGTAGCCTAATGGTGAGGGCGTTTTCTTAAAGGCTTAAGTAGATGGAAAGCTGTCAAAATAAGCATATTTTAAAGTTGAAATGATAGCTGGCATATTTTCAGGCCGTGCAGTTGTGTAGCTAGTGTCCAAAGAAATAATTAGCTCGTTTTCCTCACACCTTTTTCGGTTTTTTTTAGCAAAAATCTGCTTTGCCAGTATTTCCCACAGTAGCTGTGCATTGCCCACAGCGGGGAAGGAAAACTTAAGCGTTCTCAGGTTGCCTTTGACTTCAGTCCTGTGCTCTACTACAGCATTTCTAAATGTGGAGAAAAAGTATCTCTTGCTAGATTTTCCATGGATGATTCCTTCCCTTCTTCTCCGGGACCCGGCGATGTTTGTGGGGGTTATAAGCATCTATTTAAATTTAATGTTTGCACGAAATACTCCCTCTTGCCACAGGGTGTAGTTTAGGGATTAGAAAATGCTGTTGGAGAAAGCTGCTAGTGGCTTCATTTTCCAAGAATGTAAGTCATTTCCTTTCTGTGATTTCAGGGAGTTGATATTTCTCAGCATCAAAACTTTGTGGGGAAAATTTTCCGTAATACATCTGTCATTAAAAAAGGCTTGTGACTTTTGGGTTTCCTTCTTCTTAGACTAGTGTATAAATTTAGGTTTAGCAATTTAAAGAATAAGAAGTTTTTAGAATCTAGAGTATCATAAGACTGTTGTAGAAAGTAGTTTTAACAACCAAGACCTACAAATGGCCTGCAGGATGGAGAGTGGGGGAGGGGAGAAGACCAGAAGAGGCAGGAAAACAGATGCCTTCGCTGTTGTCCTTTGTGCTATAAAACTTTTTGCACCTAATCATTTTCCTTGGGTGTGGTTTTGAGAAATAACCATTTTGTGTTAAAAATGAAAATACTCCAAAATGTGAGACAACTGACATTTGAATGGTTTTTCAGTATGTTTGTAAACATATTGGATTCATATTTCATATTAAAATGGACCTTTGGTAGGATTATTAGATGAAAAGGGTCCCCCAGGGGATATCTAATATCAAGTTATCTGCAGGATATCTTCTCCAGAAAGCAGACTGACTGTAATATGAACTAATTTTCCCCCTCTTTGAATTGCTCGTAAGAATCCCTGCGATCTGACACTGATGAGCCATAATAATCAGCAGTTCTTGCAGTGCTCAAAACATTTTAAGGGACAGAAAATCTTTATTTCCAACCCCTTCTTTTTGGGGGCAACCAGGGTGAGCTACCCCCTTTAAGTACATAATTTAAACTTGCAGATTTAAGATGTCCCTGGCTCTACAGGAAAATGCCTGAAAACAACCCAGGCCAGGATAAAGACACTGCTTTTGAAAACAAAATGCCAATGTGCTAGGTAGCAGTTTTTAGCTACAAATTCTTTAAAAACTGTTATTTAACTGGACTAGCTAAGCTGGGGGAGAGGGGTTGTAGAGCTTTTCTAGTTTCTGGATTTTGTTTCTGTGTTTGACTATGCTTATAAAGCTTTTGGCTTTCAGAACTTATGACATAATAGACCATGTAGCCTTTTGTGGTAGATGCTTGAAATGAAAGTTTCTAACAGAATTGTTTTTGACTGAGCTGTCAAGTTCAGAGTTTAGTGTAAATGAGTCCTGTCTCACAACTAACTTTTTTGATAAAGGAATTCTTTGTAGTTTTCAACTTGGATGTTGTGCATTTTGATTTTTAAATCTGTGGGTTTAAAAACATAAAATAAAACCTGCAAACAATTATTTTATTACATGAAAGCCAGTACCAAGAAAAGATTAATTCAGTCCAGATGTAAAAATGTATGTGAATTTTAGATTTGGATGATCTCAACAAGCTTTCCCTTTTGTTGATGAGACTGCCTGGATCCCAGATGCCATTCACAAATTATCCGTTAGGTAGTTTTCTGAGTAGAAAAATACATTTCATGGGCTTTCTCTAAAGTCATTTTAATATTAAGTCTTCTAAAGAATAGAAAGCTTTCTGCATTTATGCAGAGTTGGGTTTTTCCTATTAATCATTAATACAAACTTCATAAATGCTCCAGTTTGGGAGATGAAACCTACTTCTCTCATAAGTGGGAAAACAGGAGGTATTCAGTTTGTGTGTCCTTATGGGCAAAGTATAGAAGCTTTGGCTTTCATTTATGCATTCCAGCTTCCTTCTTTTAAAGAAAAAAAGTTTTTATGTATATTTACAATCTTCAGTGGAATGCTGCTGTAACGGTTTGTAGTTTCAGGTATAGCAGTTGGTCCTTGTACAAAAGTCCTCTACCTCTCCCCCTACCCCAACAGGAAATGGCAAACACAGTTTATAAGAAAACTTCAGTATATTTTTAAACCTGTACTCCCAATACCACCGTTATAAAGGGTGTTTGTTGCACACATTAAAACTATATCATTTAGGAAGTCTTTGTATGATTATGTAATTACACAATTTGGGAGTTTGCTTACATTGTGATTGTGTATAAACCAATCGAGTGTAGGAGGAGGGAATAGGGAAGATTTAGTGAAGGAATTTTAGGAGTGGTGAAATTTTAGTTAAAATGTATCTTCCCCAGAATCCAAACAGGAAAAATGGTATTTTTGGCTTCTGTGGTTAAACTTTGATATAGGAGGTAGTTGAGAGGGCTTTTTGAATTGTATATTATCCTGAGGAAGAGGCTTTGGGGGCCTATAAAAATCAGTAGCAACAATTTAAAGGGATAATTTGAGGGGAAGGAGGAAGTAGAAAACTAGGCATTGAATTGCAAGGAAAATTTTATCTTAAAAGGATAAGTATGTAAAACAAGGTTGAAGTAGGGAGAACTTTCTATTTGAAAGTGGAAATTAAAGAGTAAGATCTTTTTAGCTGAGAAAAAAGGATAAGAATGATTAGAATTAAGGTGCCCTGTTGTAAGGCCTGTGTACATGAAATAGGTAGGGCTACTAATTGATATTTGTCCTGGACTCCTTGCCTGCCTTAGTGTTGAATCATTAGTTTGGTGTTAAATAATGTGCAGGGAATGGATACTTATTACTGTATCCCCTACCGCCCCAAAGCCACTTCCCATTTCAAAGACTGGAAACATTTTTTGTCTAAGTGCTAATGATTCTACAAATATTTAATTAGTCCCCTAGCATTTGGGGAAACTACTAATGCCTGCCTCCTGTGCTATGGGACCAGAGAGGCTCTATAGCAGTAATGGCTGGAGTTATTATAAAGTTTTTGGAAAAAACAAGCAATCTGTGCTTCTAATCATCTTATGTGATTTAGTGGTGTAGTTACTTCTGGTGCAAGTTTGTGTACTATCACTTTTTGTATGTATCAAATGGCTCAATTATGCAGTATATCATATCAGTTAAAGAAGGGTTATAGAACAATGAGAAGGTGAAAGAAATCATTGATCTGACAGCTGATTGTATTGCTTCTGGAAGAGAAAAATGAGCTGAAACAAATTCGCAGGTGAACCAAATATAGTCTCAAGGAGAAGGCAGAGTTTTCTTGGAGCTTCCTTGCAGTTGTTGGTAGTGCAACATTTTCTTGAATGTCTTTCCCTACGTGTGTGGCCTCACCTAGCAGAATTCAATCTATACAGCAAGAAACTAGATAGGGATTTGGTCATTATCCAGTTTATTTCATTAATGTGCTGATACTTGGGATAGTTCTGATCCAAAGTATCTATTTAGGTGTTTAGTATTCTAAATGGGTCATCGTGGGGTATTTTCAGATGTTTTCTAACAACTTTGCCTTCGTACATATGTTTTGTAGAACTCTGAGCAATTATGTTTTACTGGTATATGAAGACAGAGGGAAAAGCAATATTTTCTCTTAATTTATAGCCATAGTTTTATGTGAGGGAGGAAATTGTTTAAAAAGTCTAGCAAATTCTGGATGAAGATTTTAGGAAATTTATTAAAATTTTTCACTTAGCTTTTCAGGTGATTCTCTTTCTGGTCACATTAAGTGAAATGTAATTAATTTTCTTCCCATAGGTAGCAGCACTTGTGCTATACAGTTTCACTAGGTGACTTTTTTTTTTTTTTTTTGGCCCCTGTAACTTTGTTTCTTTGAACTTGTTATTGAATTATTTCATACAACCAGACAAATGCACAGATCAGAAGTGCACAGCACGAAATGATCACACCTGGGCAACCAAATTAAGAAATAGGGCCGGGCGCGGTGGCTCACGCCTGTAATCCTAGCACTCTGGGAGGCCGAGGCGGGTGGATCGCTCGATGTCAGGAGTTCGAGACCAGCCTGAGTGAGACCCCGTCTCTACTAAAAATAGAAAGAAATTATCTGGCCAACTAAAAATATATATAGCAAAAAAAAATTAGCCGGGCATGGTGGCACATGCCTGTAGTCCCAGCTACTCGGGAGGCTGAGGCAGTAGGATCGCTTAAGCCCAGGAGTGTGAGGTTGCTGTGAGCTAGGCTGACGCCACGGCACTCACTCTAGCCTGGGCAACAAAGCGAGACTCTGTCTCAAAAAAAAATAAATAAATAAATAAATAAAAAATAAAAAAAGAAATAGAAGATTGCTAGCCTCCCAGAAACCTCTCCTTACAATCATAATCTTTGCCCCAAGGGTAACTACTATTCTGACTTATATTATCTTAGGTTAGTTTTAACGTGTTCTTAGACTGCATTTAAATGTAATCAAATATAAGTTCTTTTTGTCCTCTTTAGTTCAACATAATGTCACGTGATATATCTGAATTGATGCAAGTAGCAGTAGTTCTTTTATTTCTGTGAATGAATATACTCAGTTTGTCCACTCTGTTGATGGATTTTTGGGTAGGTTGAGACTAATACATGGAGGATGACCTTTTGGTGGCTCTAAAATATTGAGCACTTTGGGGTTGAAAGCAGTGTATGGTCTTAAGATTAAAAGAAAAAAATAACTTCAGAAATAAGATATGAGAGAAAAAAAAAGCATTATCACAAAAACACTTAAGATTCAACTCAAACCACAGAATCCTAGTGTTTTAGGGTTACAGTTTGGCATATACCAACTACATATTGCCAGATTTCAATTGAGAATTGGGAAGGGAAAGGGGACCTTAGATGACATCTCAGTTAGCCCCATCATTTTTTTTAGAGATGAAGGCCCTGAGAGGTTGAATGACTCATATGGAATCTCACACATAGCCAATGACAGCAAGAGTAGAAGGTGCTTCTGACTCTCAATCTAGTCTTGTTTAGTGCCACAGGCTCCTGGGAAAGAGAGGAGGGGAGATCAGAGCTACCACCTGTAGCTGTGCGGGTTTTGCCCTGTAAGGTGGGGCTGAAACCCAGTCCCTACACTGTAGTCCAAGCAGTGAGTCCACTGGGAGGCTCACTGCCTGGAGGATGGGTGCCCTTTTCTGATTCATGAAAAGGTGTCCCAAGGTGCTGTTCGGATAGACTCAGACCTGCCCAGAGAAAATGGATCTGCAGCCCAGTGAGGGAGAATTTTCCTTCCTCCAGCCTGCTGTACCTTTGCCCTTCATACAGACCTCTGTTGGAGCTTCTCTTTTCCTTTTTTTCCCTCTGTCCCTCACTTCTAGGGCTTCCCAATGAAACTTTGGATCAGAAGTGCCAAGTAGGTGATATGTTGAGCTCCCTCTTGATTCATTGTTTCATTGATACATAAATGATCTAGAATGGACCCTAATTTCAAAGGACTGCTTTTTAAGTATTTTCAGAATAGTTCATTTTAAGAAAATGTTGCAAGAAAGATTCATTTTTTAGACTCCTCCTATCTTTATGCTTCCCCTGTCTCTACACAGGTTTTCTTTCTCTATGTCCTCTTCCCACCCCCAATCCAGTTATCTTTTCTGAAATATCCCTGGAAATGTCCAGTCTTTATCTACTGAGAACAGCAGTGAAATTCTAATGCTGAAGTCTATGGCAGTGCCCAGGAAACACTTATTGTAAAACAGGATTATGATTTCACTGAGAGATCTAATAGATAAGGCAAAGTGCTTGCAAAAGAAAACTATTTACATAGATGTTTTCTTTCATATTTCCCAAAAGAGTAAAGAACATTTTCATGGTTCAAGAAAAGGCTCAGAGTTTCAGCTTAGGCACATTAGAAAAGTGAAAAAAAAGGTAAAATTATAGAAGTTTTATAAATAAGTAGTAAATATAGCCTGCTCAAATAAGATACTGCTTATCACAGCAAAAACTTAACATGTATAATGTTAGAAAATAAAAAAATATGCTGACCATAGGGCCACAACTCTGACATGTTGTTCAGTGAAATTAGTGCAGAAAAGAATAATACATTTTGAAGATAGCATAGAAGAGAAACAGTAAATTTTAATGGTAAAAATGAGATCTTTGAGATCAGTCTTCTGGGGTCCAAATTCAGGCTCTAGTATTCTCCAGTGTGTAACCTTGGGGAAGTTACTTAACTCTCTGAACCTCTTTTTCCTCATCTGTAAAATTGGGGATAGTAATAGTAACTATCTCATAGGGTTATTTTGATTATTAAATGAAATTGTAAAGCAACTGGCATGGTCTTTGACATATAGTAAATAGTCTCAAGTGATGTTAGCCATTATTGCTTAAGATAAAAAATGATGTATAGAGGATTTATAGTTTTCTTGGAGGTCCCTGAGCGTTTGTTTATAAGCAGTTCATAGGATTTCATTATACGTTGTGTTTTGATGGCATTCAGCAGGCAACAAAACAGTACTTCTCGGTTACAGATACTGGGTAGTCTGTGTTGCTGCACTAAGAGCAGCTGGCCTGTCCTACTGATCACTAATTGATCTGAGTTATTTTTCATAATTCTCTTTTAATTTCCAGCCATCTCAGTCCCTCAGCTTCTGCCTGCTAGATAATTGTTTTTTTCCAGTTGACAAAAAAGTAAATCTAGAGATTTAAAAAATTCTCTTTATGGTGATTAATGTGCAAAGTTCTTTGAAACTTAAAGAGTACCAGTGAGTGGCCCATGTCTTTTGCTCATGTTTCCTGTAGAGTTTCATGTGAGTCGTTTTAAAGAAAACCACTAATTATTGATTGATATGAGGCAGTTGTTTGTTCCCACCCCTCCCACCGTTGGCACCATTTATATTAATATAATGTGGGTCAGAACCATTTATGATTTTCTGTTATGAGGCCCAAAGTTTTAAGACTGTAAACCATTCATTCAAAGGAAATGAATAGTTTCAAAGGGAGCACTTAAGAAAAACAGATTTAAGCACATTAGAAAGATACATTTATATTAAACAGCCTAATTAAAAGCTCAGCCCACATCAGCACAGGATGCTCTAGACGAATCATGTTGTATCATTGTGATCTGTTCATTAAAGGGGGTACCCACCCAGGCAGCCCTGTTCCTTGTCATGCACTGTATGTGTAAAATCTTAAACTTAGTAGAGTTAACACTTCAAAACTGTTCACTATGACCATTGAAAAACATCTTTGTGAAGCATTCAGGACTATGCCGAATACTTTGTGCAATTTCTGCCAACTTGTTTTGTGTCTGGTGGGGGAGAACAAAATACATATGTGTGGAAAGGTATTAGATATTTCCAGATGAAAAATTGAATTTTGGTTTCAGGGACCAAAATCAAGGATGGCCAAAGCTAGGATGTTTCCAACTTCCTTGGGGCTGCCGGACTTATGTTGGACGGCAGAGTCAGGCTGAGATTTTTCTATCCTTCGAGTACAAAGGAGTTTTTCTAGGAGCAAAAAAAAAAAAATGTTCAGGATCTGGTAAAAGTCTCAAATATTAAAAGAAAACTATGAACTTGAAATTATTAAATGTTTAAATTCATTCATTCAATATAATGTATGTGTCATGTATGCCAGGCGCTGTTCTAGCCCCCAGATATATGTCAGTAAACAGAATAAAGAAAAAAGCTCTGCCTTCATGGGGCTTATATTCTATTAGGAGACAAACATAAGAAGTAAATGTTATATAGTATTTTAGAAGATAATAAGTGCCTCATCTGGGAAAAAGAAAAAGTAGAGCAGGCTAAGGGACATGAGGAGTGCTGGGGGAGGGAGGCGGGGACATTGTGATTTGGAGGAGTGTGTCAAGGTAGGCTTCACTGAGAAGATCACTTGAGGAAGGAAGTGACCTATGCAGAGATACTTGGGAAAGTGTTCCAGTAGAGGGACTGGCAAAGGCCTCAGGCATAAGTGTGCCTGGTGTGTTCCAGAAACAGGGAGAAAGCCACAGTGCTGGAGCACTGACAGAAAGGAGAACAGTCGTGGATGTAGACAGAGAGGTTTGGAGAGCACATCAGACAGGGCCTGCCTGGACCAATTTAAGGACTCTGGGTGAAATGGGGAGCCATTGGAGGGTTTTGAGCAGAGGAGTAAGATGATTTGATTTGCATTTTAATGGAACCACTGGCTGCTGTGTTGAGACTAGAAAAATGGAGGAGTGTGGTTAAGGATGGAAACAGGGATACAAGTTAGCAGCTGTTGTCAATAGTCCACTTGAGAGATGCCAATTGCGGTGAACAACATGGTGAGAAATGTCCAGGATTTATTTGGAGATAGAACCAGTAGGGTTTCCTGACCAACTGAGTGGTATGAGAAAGATCAGAATGAAAGGATAACACCAAAGCCTTTTTTGTAATTACAGACTTGGCATTAACTGAGACGAAGATCTCATAGAGGAGTTTGTTTGGGGAAGATAACTAGGAGCTGTTTTGAACATGTTATGTTTGACTTTCAGGTGGAGGTTGAGTTGAGTGGGTTGTTGGGTGTAGGGATCTGGAGTTTAGGGAAGAGGTCCATGTTAGAGATACAAATTTGGAAGTTGGCAAGACAATTTGGATGAGATCACTTGGGGAATGTGTGTAGACAGAGAAAAAGGCTCATGGACCAAGACGTGGGGCACATAAATATTTACAGTTTGTGGAGAAGAGATCTTACAGACAACTATTTTAAGCAAAAGAAATTTATGCACATTTTTTCAATGTAGCAAACCCAATTAAGTGTCTGCATTCCTTGAGTAACAGTGTTATCATTAGAAGCAGTTGTTAATTCTGTTGACCCATACCATGGGAAGAATGAATGATGAATTGTTTTTCTAATTGTAATGATGGACTCGGGCTAAACCTGGGATGCTTCATCCTTAAAGAGGTTGAATTGTTAAGGAGGAGCCAGTAGAGAAGACAGAGAAGGAGCAACCAGAGGGATAGGAGGGAAATTAGAAGAATGAACCTGAAGTCAAGTAAAGAAAATGTCTCAAGGAGGAGAGAGTGAATCAGTGATGTCACATGTTGCTGACAGGTCAAGTAGGGGGAGGACTGAGAGTTGTCCATTGGATTTAGCAACCTGGAGGTCATTGGTGACCATGGCAAGAGCTATGTCAGTGGAGGAGTGAGAATACAAACCAATTGGAGTGGGCTCAAAAGAGAATGAAAAGCTTATGAAATATAATCATTATTTGTAATTCAGTTTTGTATATTATAAATATTTAATATTGGATGTGAGTACATTTCAATATGTCTGATAAAATATGGGGTGAGACTTCAGAAATTGGAATATTTGGGGCCATGAGTTTCTTTAGCAGGCTGTGACAGGGATGGGAAGCCTTTGAGCTTTTCCCTAGTTATTGTTGGTAAGACTAGTGTGTAGATTGTAGTTTGTATATTTTGAAATAGAAAAACAGTTCTGATGCATTTTATTTATTTTATTTTACTTATTTATTTTATTTTTTTATTTATTTCTTTTTTGAGACAGAGACTCACTCTGTTGCCTGGGCTAGAGTGCCGTGGTGTCAGCCTAGCTCACAGCAACCTCAAACTCCTGGGTTGAAGCTATTCTCTTGCCTCAGCCTTCCGAGTAGCTGGGATTACAGGCGCACGCCACCATGGCTGGCAAAGTTTTTCTATTTTTAATAGAGATGGGGTCTCACTCTTGCTCAGGCTGGTCTCAAACTCCTGACCTTAAGCAATCCTCCCACCTCTGCCTCCCAGAAAGCTATACAGGTGTGAGGCACCGTGCCTGGCCAGTTCTAATGCATTTAAAAAAAATTTTTATTGTATGTTTTTGAGTAAGAACTGTATCCTCAAAACACTTGCACTTTGTGTTAATACATTTTTGTTTCTAGCAAAGATATATTCTTTAGTTCAACCTGTTGTTCCTTAGTCTTAGTTCATTTTGTGTTGTTTATGTCTTACTTTTCTGTTGCTATAACAGAATACCACAGACAGGGTATAAATGATAAAGAATGAAAATTTATTTGGCTTACAGTTCTGGAGGCTGGGAAGTCCAAGAGAGTGGCGCCAGCATCTGGTGAGGTTCATCCTATGGTGGAATGCAGAGTGAGTTAAGACAGAGAAAGCACAAGGGGCCAGACTGGCTTTTATAACAACCTGCTCTCGTGATAACTGATCCATTCTGGAGATAACTACATTAATCTGTCCATGAAGGCTCAGCCCTCATGACCCAATCACCTCTTTTTTTTTTTTTTTTTTTTTTTTTTTTGAGACAGAGTCTCGCTCTGTTGCTTGGGCTAGATTGAGTGCCGTGGCGTCAGCCTAGCTCACAGCAACCTCGAAATCCTGGGCTCAAGCAATCCTACTGCCTCAGCCTCCCCAGTAGCTGGGACTACAGGCATGCGCCACCATGCCCGGCTAATTTTTTTCTATATATATTTTTAGTTGGCCAGATACTTTGTTTCTATTTTTAGTAGAGACGGGGTCTCGCTCGTGCTCAGACTGATCTCGAACTCCTGACATCGAGCGATCCACCCGCCTTGGCCTCCCAGAGTGCTGGGATTACAGGCATGAGCCACTGCGCCCGGCCCCAATCACCTCTTAATAGGCCACTCCTTCCAACACTGCTGTATTGGGGATTGTGTTTCCAACACATGAACTTTTGGGAGATGCATTCAAACCATAGCCTTTTATATGAAATGTTTTATATGAAAAGTAGGACATGTGCTTTGAGTTGATTTCTTTTTCAGGATGGGGGTGATAGGTTTACTCTGACCACAGCATAGTGCCCCACTGGCTTGGAAGTCATCATTCATAGCTCAAGTTAGGTGTTCCCAAGAGCCAGAGAAAATTAGGTTATACAAAAGTTGCTTCTTTAATTTTTTTATACTTTATTGATGATTTTCATTGTGAAGCATTGTTTCAGAGCATGTGATTAAGCAGTTTTCATAGTTTTGCACTTTGTATTATAATTATGCACCAAGAATTTTCTCTTCTGGGAATTACCTTTGAATGATAATGCTAACTTTCTGTAATACTGTCATCAAAACAAATCAACATGTCTCTGATACTAATTACCTTTTCTTTCTCTAAGCTTATTAAAATGTTAACACATAGGCCTTTAATGCATAAGTATTGTTTTTGGATAGTTAAAAGCTTAGAATGATTGGTAGAATTAAAACTTTGTTACATGTATTTGAGTGTTGTTTGGTAACAAAAGAAAGTATAGCATTAGTCTTTAGAAAGTTGCTAATTATGGGAAAATGCTGGAAAGGGAAAGGACTTTTCATTTGCAGTGGATTATGGCACGTTTTTTGAGAAAGTGGAGCTTGGGTGATTATATGTGTGTTTGTAGTGGGTTGTGGCATATACTCAAATGTCAGCATTCTCTTTGGTACTGCTCTGTCAACACTGTTTTATTAGTATCATTTTGAATGTTTTTTCAGCTGAAACCTATAAGTTACTCTACAGTTAGTTAAATGAATGTAATTGGCTTGTAACAGAGAATACACAAGGCCAATGTGAAATAATTTGGCAGTGCTGAGGGTTTTACATAATAGATAATGGAGTGTGCAGAGGTATAAACCTGAGCAAATTTTGAAATAAATGTTAAGTCTCTTAAGTCAGTGACTACAGGATGAAGTCCAGATCTCTTAGCGTGGAATTAATCATGCCAAACTGGAGTTGTGAGCCTGTGGCCCACCACCAAAACGTAGCTGCAGACATGTTTTGGCTTTTAACACAGTGTTAAAAACATTTATTTGCCAACATTTAAAATTTGAGAAATTTCACATTTAAAAAAATTGAATTTTATGCCTTCTCTTAAAAAATAAGAAGCCTAGCATGATCTGTTAGAGCAACACACCAACTTCCTCCTTTATTGGGGATGTGTGTTCTGAAATGTCCCGTAGTCCCCATCAGAGATCCTCTTGCTCCCAACAATTGAGACCAAGTAGCTGTAGGCATTTTTCATCCTGCAGGCTTCACTCCTTTGCTCCTGCCCTTGCAGGCATGTGAGTTTGCTATCCTTGTGTTATAGATACTTATTTTTCCATTGTCATCTCAAAGTTCCTTAAAACTAGCCAAATTGTTCTCACCATTGTCCTGTCTAACACATACACACATAGTCTATGTCACGTTTCCTCTTCCGGTTTCTCCTTCCGCTGAACCTGGGCTGCATGGTGCCTGCATCACATTATTGGAACCTAGCACACCCTACTTTGTATAGTCATCTTTTTATGTATATTTTCTAGCTCCCCAGCTATATTACAAATTTCTTGAAGGTAAAGATCTTTACTAGTGCCTAGCAAATTTATTTTAGGTGTGTTAGATTAACTATTGTTAGATTTAGCTTCCAGTGGATGGTAATGTATGATTATGATGTTGTAGAAGAACTAGAAAACATCAGCTGTCTTGTGTAAAATCTACTTCCTCAAACAGTGCTTTTTAATTTACTTTGTCCTTTCCTTTGTAGTTTTGTAGTAGCATTTATATAATCTATTTGAGTATTAATTCACTAAACACCTCATTTATTGCCAATTCCCTTGTTCTGTGACATAGATGGATGAAGTTTCCAGACAAATGGGTCATTACTACATACTATTTTATTATTTTGGATATGCTTCCTAATGACTAATGCTATTTTAAATGTCTTATTTTTTCACTCATTTGGCAAATAGTGTGTATACTTTGTACCTGCCCTCTTGAAGCTCTTACCTTTTAGCTGGAAAGGCAGATTTTAAATAATAGAGTATATAATGATTAATTTTGATAAATACTACTAAGAAATAGAGGTGCTGATGGACCTTATAACAGGGCACTCTGATCTAGGGGTGGGGCTGGAGTGGGGAGTGTAACAGGACTGAATTCCAAATTTCTTAACTTTTTCATATATTCCATAGCAGTTGGTAAAATAAGCAGAATATAAAAATTTAACTTTATTTTTTTTCTTTTTTTTTTGAGACAGAGTCTTACTCTGTCACCTGGGCATTGCTGGAGCTCACAGCAACCTCAAACTCCTGGACTCAAGCGATTCTCCTGCCTCAGCCTCCCAAGTAGCTGGGGTTACAGGTGCATGCCGCCACACCCAGCAAATTTTTCTATTTTTGGTAGAGATGGGGTCTCGCAAAAATTTAATTTTAGAAACAAATTAAGAGGTAATTTCTGTAACAATAAATTAGTAGCTTAAAATTTTTTTCCCAAAGAACTTTCCATTGGCTGTAGCTATTGTGTTCGTGATAAAGAATTATAATTTATAGCTCTGGAATTTATTGTTTGGTACCTGAGTTCAACTCTTTAAATAAATAAAAGACAAAAGGGAAATTGGGCTAGAAATTTCAGATATGGGCTAACTTACAAAACAACATTTTTTATGAAAATATAATTATTTCACAGGTATTTACAGTGAAGACTTTTCTCATGGCCTTCAAAAATAGAATATAAAAAATAAATTTACTTATTCTCTCAAGAGTTGCTAGTGGATAGCACCTTTATTTAATACTTGCAAGCCCATGACCGAAAATTATTAATAGAGTATCAGTCGCATCTTGGAGTGAAATAATATGGTATCATAAAAAACTCAGCAGTAAAGTTAGTGACATGTGTGAGCCAAAAAATAGAGTGGAATTTTGAGCGGTTACATATATTTTATCACAACAATCAGATATGCTTTATGTATTTTTTCCCAAAGAAAATAGAATCCTATACTTAACCCGTCTAAATATAGTGGTAAAGTTAATTTTTTGCATACTTTAGTGTCACACTGAAAGGTCAGCTGTAGTGGTGCCATTTCTGAAATCTCATTTTAGGAACTCATGTTACTTATAATTATAGAAGGATATTCAGAAAAATTATCATACTTAAGGAAGTTTTAGTTCAAATAAATCCAAGATTTTCCAGTGTAGTATTAAGGATATTTAAGGAAATCAAATCGGGCAACAGTTTTTAAGAAATGTCAAGTGTTGTCTAGAATTTAAAATAAATTCTAATTAAATCTTTAAAATAAAACCCTTTTAAACTCAAATATTCATTTTCTGAGCCCACATTTATTTCAAATCTGTGAAAAAAGATATTGAGCTGATGATTTATAATTTACTAAATTTGTTTCTAGAGGTGCCTAGGAAATGTGAAGAGAAATTTTCATGAATTTCAGCTGTAGAATAAAACCTAGAAGGGAAAGCTGATTGAAGTTAGCTGACTTATAAACAAAATCTCCTTTAATAACTGCCTTATGTATTCTTGAACTAGGCTCATGTTCCTGATCATTAAGTTTTTGGGAAATTTGTAATCAGTATATTATAGATATAGGATCTAAATTAACTCACACAATCAATCCTTTGTTCAGAGCAGCTTGTTAACTTGAAAAATCCTCTATGAATTTATGGGACTGTTTAGAAAAGGGAAATTAAAATAAAGGTGTTTTGAAATGATTGCACATTATACATTTAAGGGTGAGACATTAAGTACAGTTGCTTGATTTACTATTTAGAACATTATAGTCTTTAAATTGGAATGAAGGTGGCTGTGAAGCTTGAATGAAATAATGCTAGTGTGTTATGGAAATGCTATCTACCATAGGTCTTTCTATAGGAAGTTTTCTTACACATGTGGACTTTGCAGGTGGAACCAAATTTAGTATGAAAACATCTGCAATTCGTTCTTTCATTCAAAAATCATTAATGTGCCAGGTATTTTGCTGGAAATTCAACAGTGAACAAAGCATGGGCCTGTATTCTAGAAGCTAGAGCTTGGTTGAGGAGGAGAGACAGACAAACAAGCAATTAGACAATGTGATAAGTGAAATATCACCTGTTTAAAACTCTGATCTGTAGTTGTTGTTGAACAAGAAACTTTCTTCTATCTTCCCAGAATTCTTGCTAGGTGATACCTTTGGTAAATATAAAAGGCCAACCTTTGTTTTTATTTAGTATCCTGGAAAATTATAGTCTCATTTTCTAAATCTCTATGACTTCCCACATTTCAATTTTAAGGTTTAGTTTGAACTTTCTGAAGTGATAGATTTAGCTAGTTTAGCTGATTTTGTATTGTATTACAGCAGGTCCTCAAATAACATCATTTTGTTACAACATTGATAAGAGAATAAATAAATCGAGTCCCAGTCAGGCCACTGTCTCCTCATATTTGCATACGTTTTTTCCCAGTACTTCGGTTTCCTCTCACATCCCAAAGTTGTGCATGTGAGCTTGATGAGTGTGTCCAGGCCTGAGTGGGTGTGCGCCTGCAGTGGGGTGGTGTCCTGTCCAGGGGTTGGTTTCTGCCTTGCACCCTGAGCTGCTGGGGTGGGCTCCCCCACCCTCCAAGCCTGAACTAGACAGAGCAGTAAATAATTATCTTACTTGTTTTTATTAATATTTCTTGAATGTATGTATAGCTCACATTTATTTCAGTGTTTAATATTAGCAGTGTTTTGATCTTTATTTAGAAGTTTGGTAGGTGGCGATGTGTATGTGACCAGAAATATGCCATAGGAACTTAACTCTTGTTTATATCAATTAGTCCATGGTAAAATTGTGGTTTTTTTATATGTTGTTTCACTTGAAGTTTCCAAGAACCTATTGATGATGTTAAGTGAGGACTTAGTGTACTTAAATTTACACCCTGCCTGGTTAAACAAAGGATCTGAATGAAGCAGTATAGTATTACTTAACATGTAAGGCACTTTAAGGAGCTTATACATTCATTAATTTTTTTAAATCAGCTTTTTTAATGATAAATTACATACAATAAAAATGAAATTCACAAATTTTAAGTGGATAATTTGAAGTTTTGACAAATGTATATAATCATGTAACCAGCACTATAATGAAGATAGAGAACATTTTTGTCAGGCCAAGAAGTTTTCTACAGCTCCTTTTTAGGAAATCCTCCCATCCCCACCCCTGCCTTGCATTGCTTTTTTTGTATCTAGCTTCTTTCACTTAGTATGATGTGTTCATCGATTTTGTTGCACGTATCACTAATTCCTTGTATTGTTGGGTAGTATTCAGTTGTCACAATTTGTTTATTCATTTATCTGTTAATTTTGGGTTATTTTCAGTTTGGGGCTATTGTGATTATAGTTATACTGTGGGCATTTATGTATAAGTCTTAATGGACATGTCTTTTCATTTGAGTTGCATGGTAAATGAATGTTTAACATTGTAAGAAACTGTCAAGTTGTTTTCAAAGTGGCTGTACCATGTAACATTCCCACTAGCAGTGTCTGAGAGTTCTATTATAGTTACTCGAAATTCTAAACAAGACTTGGTATTGTCAGTCTTTTAAAATTTTAACCATTCTAATGTATGTATAGTGGTTTTTATTTACATTTTCCTAATGACTAATAATATTGAGCATCATTTCAAGTGTTTATTTGCCACTTGTACATCTTTTTTGGTGAAGTGACCATTTAAATTTTTTGGCCATATTTTTAACAGTTGTCATCTTCTTGAATTGGAAAAGCTTTTTATATATTCTGGACTGTCTTTAATCAGATATATGTTTTTAAGATATTTTTCCCAGTTTGAAGATTTTCTTATCATTTTTTAAGTGACTTGCAAAGGGTAGAACTTAAAAAAATTTTTTTTATGGTTCATGTTTTTTATGCCCTGAGAAACCCAAGGTCACAAAGATCTTCTAGAAGCTTTCTGTAAGGTTTTTGGTTTTAGCTTTCAAATTTGGACCTGTAATTCATTTCAAGTTAATTTTTATATAAGGGTTGAGGTAAATTTTTTCCATATAAATATCTAATTGTTTTAACACCATTTATTAAAAGTCTATTCCCTCCTTGAATTATCTTGGCACCTTTGTCAAAAATCAAAAGACTTTCTACATGTGGCTTTATTTCTGGACTCTTTATTTTACTGGCTATTTCTGGTCTCTATGTATTCTGTTTCATTGACCTATACATCTGTTTTTAGGCGAATATTATACTATCTTGATCACTCTACACTTTCTAGGAAGTCTGAAAATCAGGTAGTAAGTCCTCCAACTTAATTTTTTTTTTCAAAATTGTTTTGCAATTTGGAATCAGATTGTCGATTTTTACTGAAGGAAAATAAAAGTCCCTGGGATTTTTAAAAAGTTTACTTTTAAATAATTTCACACTCACAAGAAGCTGCAAAAATAGTACAGAGGGTTGTATGTGCCCTTCAACAGTTTCCCCCAGTGATAATCATAACCATAGTATGTTTTCAAAACCAGGAAATTGACATTAATACAATACTATTAACTAGGGGACCTTATTTGAATTTCTTCAGTTTTAACATGTACTCATTTTTAACACTTCTGTGATTTTGGTTGGGATTGCATTGAATATATAGATCAGTTTTGGGAGAATTGATGTATCTTAATATCAATTGAGTCTTGAGAATTGAGTCTTCCTATTCATGTACCTTGTATCTCTCCATTTAAAAGTTAGGTTTTCTTTAGTTTCTCTAAGAAATATTTTGTTTTTTTCAATGTATAGGTCTTACATATATTTTGTTAAATTTATCTCTAAATATATTTTTGTGCTATTATAAATGGTATTTTAAATTTTAATTTCCAGTTGTTTGGTAGTGTTTAGAAATAAAACTGACTTTGTTATTATATTGACCTTGTATTTTGGGCCTTTATAAATTCACTTAATAATAGCTTTTTGTATGTGTCTTAGGATTTTCTGCATTGACAATCAATGTCTGCGAATAAAGAGTTTTACAAACTCTTTCCAATCTGGATGGCTTTTCTTGCTTTATTGCACTGGATAGGACCTCAATATCATGTTGAATATGAAGTAGTGAGACCAGACATCTTTCCCTTGTTCCCAATCTTAGGGGAGAAAAGTATTCAATCTTTCATCATTAAGTGTAATATTACTGTAAATTTTTTACAGATATGCTTTATCAGATTGGGGAAGTTCCTGTCTTATTGCTAGTTTGCTGAGGGTTTGTATGCTTTATCATGAACATATGTTGAATTTTATCATATGTTTTTTCTGCATCTATTAAAATGATCATATAATGTTTTTCTTCTGTTATTATGGTGAATAACATTGATTTTCGAACATCAAACCAATCTTGTGTTCCTAGGATAAACCCAATTTGGTCATCATATATTAGCCTTCATATATTGCTGAATTCAATATGTGTCATCTAGTTTTGGGAAATGCTGGCCTTATAGAAAGTGTTGGGAAATATTCCTTTCTCTTTAGTTTTCTGGAAAGTTTGTGTAGAGTTGGTATTTTTTCTTAAAACATTTGATAGGGTTTACCATCTGAATGAAGCCATCTAAGCTTTTTTTTGTCAGAAGATTTTTAACTAAAAATTCAATTTATTTAATAAATATAGTGTTATTCAGGTTAACTATTTCTTGAATCAGCTTTGGTAGTTTGTGTCTTTTAAAAGATTTTCCCATTTCATCTATGTTTTTTGGATTTATTAATTTAAAATTGTTTGTAATATTTTTTATTATTGGGTGCTGCATTTTGAGAGTTTGGGCTAAATTACCTCATTCTAGTGTGTAAGTAAGTTACTTGGGCTTTAAAGAGTTTAGACTTTGTTATAGCATGTAGGTAAGTTACTTGGTCTCAGTTTGATCCTTTCAAGGCTTGCTTTTAAGCTTTGTTAGGCTAGGTCCAGAGCAGCCTTTGGACTGGAGCTTTACCTGCACTGCTAAAGTGATACCCTTCAGGCTAAGGTATCTGATGCCATAATACTACAAGGTTTCTCCCCTGGCTAGTGGGAATGAGAATTATTCCCAGCTTTGTATGAGCTTCAGGAATTGTTTGGCCTATTGCTTTCTGAAGATTTGTTCCCCTGCCTTGTGGAGTTTTTCTGTGTAGGTACAGATCAATACTTACCAATGATCTGAGTGAACCTCTTTGTAGCTCCTTATGCCACTACTTCTTCTTTGGTATTCTGTCCTGCCCCACAAAGTCTAGCTGTCTCTGCCTCCCAAACTTATCTTCTCAACTCATTGAGGCTGCTCAGCTCTGTTTGGGTTCCTTTCTTCACTGTGGACTGAAATTGCCTCCAGCAGTGAGCTAGGGAAATCATCAGACTCTACTGGTTTGTTTCCCTTCAATGTCTAAAAACTGTTTGATGTGTTTTGTCCAGTTTTCTAGTTGTTGATGGCAGATGACAATTCCTATAACAGTTAATATTTGATGAACAAGAATCGGAAGTTTCTTGCTATAACAGATTATTTTGTAAAACTCCTCAAAACTGGAAGAGATACTTTGAAAAATATGGAGAGAAAAAAATTACAGAGGTGTTTTTTTTGCATAATCTTGTGTAGAATATGGTGCTTATAGAGATTCCGAGGAATGATCCCTAGAAGTAATCACTTGCCATTGGCAGTTTATAGGTTGTCCAGAGTTTGTGGTACAGGTAACAAGTTAAGACTCTGAAAGGAAGTGTTTTTTTTTAATTATCAGAATCTTTGCTCTTGATGGCTTTATTGACTAAGGTGGATAACTTAGAGCTCAGCTACCATTTCCAGTTACTATACATAGATGCTTAGGAAACTCATGACTTCTTGTACTCTTGGAGTAAATAATTTTCAAATTCTAGACAGATGGTATTCAATTGAAAGATGCTTTTGAAAGAAGGACTCTTTAGAGGGAATTTCAAGATATTATCTCCTGGTTATTGAGACCTGTATCGAAGGTGAAAAGCCAGTAGATAATTTACAACTTTGCAAATCTTGTATCTGAGAAAGAAGAATCCAGCTTTCCCTAGAAAGCCCATTACTAGGACCAACACGTTTTCTTAATTCATTCTTCCAAATGTGAAGATCATGAAGGAAAATAGGCACTCCTCTTCAGGAGTCCTTCTTAAACCTTTGAGTGGTTTTGCCTCTGGGTCAGAGATGGGGTGATTCCAAGGTGATTGTTGGCAGTATACAGTCTTTTCTTGGGCAGGATTAAAGGAGCAAGAGGACAACAAAGCACCATTTGATGGCTGACCTTGGAATAGGCTGCTCTTGGGGTTTCTCCAGGATAAAGGCTATGGGTCAGTCGCAGGACTAGTTGCCTTTCCAGTATAATTACAGCCACATGAAAAAGCACTGCTCAGCAGTGGTTTCTGTTTTTTGTTTGATTGGTTTGGGTTTTGTTTTTGTTTTTTTAATGCTAACCTTCAAGGTTGAGGTATGGTTCCATTTTTCATGGAGGATTAACCCTGTTAGTTTAAAGTAAGGTATAATTCCAATTTCCTTCCTCCACACCCTTTGAAAAGCAGACTTTAAGTCTCTCTCAGAGCATAAGCGAATGATTACTATAAGAAGGAATGCCCTCTCTAGGCAATGTGGAAAGGGGGGGGGGAGGACACACCAAACAACCAGAAAATCCAATGAACAGGTAAGTCAAACGGAGGTGACATGACTGGGCTATTCAGTGACTCACTATTGGATTTTGTTGACTTCACCCATCATAGCCCAGAGTTTCACGATTAGATGGCTTTATTTCTAGTCTCTTTAGAATAAAATGGGTAATATTAATAGTTAAGTTGACTTTGGTTTGTATCTCATTTCAAAACCCTAGCTGAGAAGAATTACAGAAATAAGGCCTGTGAATTGGCATATCAAAATAGAAGGTTACTACATTCAGATATGTACAACCTGAAAATGAAATTGCACACTTGGTGGAACTGGCAAATTCATAGTAGTTACCTTCCAGAGGTAAGCTAAGGGAATTAAACACTGAATCATAGGTAGAAGTGACCCGACTGAAGATTCTCCTGGCAAAAACATAAAGGGTATATCCCTGGCTCCCAGTGATGTTCCCTACAGCCACCTTAATAGTCTTGTATTCATGTCTCTCCAGTATACACACGTCTCCATAGAGCAGAGTGGCTAATGATTTGATGACGCCCCAGGGAAACAAGGGTTGCTTAAAGTTTGGACTGTTGAATTCTGGTTAAGGATGGCTTTGTTTAGAACGGAAGTGTCTTTTAATGTGTTGGAGATAGAATCCCTACATGGCAATGACGACAGTAAATATTTTGTGAAACTATAATAAAGCCATATATAAAATAAATATTTTTATCATTTCTCTAAAGAGCTTTTAAAACCATAAATCAGAGTATTGTCTTTGTAAGTTTATGTGACAACTTTGTCTCCAACTTATGTATTCACTGCAAAACTCCTAAGGGGGTGTTAAATAAGGAATTGTGCAGCATTTAAAGTCTTGCTAGAAAGTCCAGAGTAATCTTTTACTTTGAAGTCTATAGACTGTGCTTTTGATCTTCTCTACTATAAAGAGTGCCTGGCCCCAGGAGCCTCACTTTGCACCATTCTGCATGTGTACAGTATATGTGCATGTGTGAGGGTGTGTCCTGCTGCAAATGCTGCTCCTTTGGGTGTGTCTGAGTAACAGTATAATCTCAGCCCCATAATTGATGTGTATAAGGGTAAAAATTGGATTCCTGGCATGTCAAAGCCTTTTTCTGGCTTCATGAAACTTTTCGCATATAAATTCTACAACTATCAGTGTAAAACACAGGTTTTATTAGCATTTGGATATATGTTTAATTTAGTAAATTGTTTTAGCACATTTCTTAACTTTCTATTTAAATATATAAAACATGAACTTTCTAAAAAGAGACTAGATTAAGCTAAATAGTTTCTTACCCATGGGAGTTTTTGGTAGAACTTAGAGAAGAAAAATCCTGTAAGGAAAAGCACACTTGGGTCCTAAAACTGACTTAATCATCTTGGCCAGGACATTCTCTCAACGTGTGAGTTTCTTCACCTATAAAATTAAGGGGTTGGACTGGATCATCTCTAAAATCTGATACAGTGATAATCTTTTCACTTGATTGTACTTTATTACATTTTCCCCCATTTAGTAGTAGGTAGAAACTCAGAAATTAATGTATACACATGTCACTAGATTATAAAAACTCCTGTAAGAATTCATTAATAATCCTAGAAGCTCTAAGGTTCTTTTTAGTTTTAGGTCCATGAAAACGATCATGTAGTAAGTGAAATAATAGTTCATAAAGATTATTTTAGTATATGGCACATAAACTCTGCGTGGGGTCCTCAATGGTTTCATCCTATGTGCAGCATTTTATACTTGTTATACCTTGTGTATCTTTTTAAAATTTAACCACCAATATGTTATTCATAGCATTTTCAACATTAACACTTTTGATTTATTTTACTTTTTTAAAATTATGAAATGCATACATAGATGTTTATAATGTCTATGAACATTTTAAACAGTAATAGTGATGAGAGAACAACATTGTATCCACTATCAAGCTTAAGAAAAAGAATGTTTCTCTAGAACCTTCCAAGCTCCCTGTTCCTTTCCGAGTATATCTGCTACCTCCAACCTACTTCCCCTACCCCTGCACCACTGTTATCATTTTGAGCTTAATCATTCCTTTGGCTTTCTTTATAGTCTTACCAAACATATATGTATCCCTAAATGAATCATTGTTTTGCCTGTTTTTGAACTTTCTGATGATAGAATCATACCATATGTATTCTTCTGTTACTTTTTTTGCTTAACATTGCTTTTGAGGTTCATACTTATTAGTATATAGCTATAGTTCACTAATTTTTGCCACTGACTTGTTTTAATGTACCGTGTTTTATTTATTCTGTTATTGGACTTTTGTGTTGGAAACACAACACAATTTCATGTTGTTGTTATGAGCCATTTATTGACTTGGAAAATCCTTTTGCAATGTTATAAGAAAGCTAGCAACTTCCCAAATGCTTGGTTCAGTCTTTGTTAGAGGCATTATGCTCTCTTTGGAAAGTATTTCAGGAGAAAAATAAGTAAAGTTTATGTTAAGATTCATATATTGCTACCAGATAATGAGAATTTCACAGCAAAGTTATTATCTAGAAAATGGCAGTTCCTGTGTCAGAGGGAATTGAGTGCAAGTCCCATGAATGAGGGAATCAAAGATTTCATTGTGGAAATTAGAAGCAGATGCTTCTAAGTTGAAGGATTTTTCCCTGAGAACAGCACTTTTTGTTGGCAATGTCATGCTAGAAATTCATCTTGGTTGAAAGGAATTTTTGTGCCTGGTTGCTAAACCTGATATGACTTTTGAATACAGATGGCTGTGAAAATAGTTTCTCTGGTTTAAAATTCATGAATTTTACCATTAGCCTTTGTTCTTGTTAGCTGCCTATCTAGCATCTCCTCTCATCTCCCAGCTTCCTAAAGGCGCCCAGGTTTCAGGGGAAGTTGATCCCACTTCCAGGTCTAGAGGTGGGACCTGGGTGGCTTGCGTTAATCTGACTATTCCTTGCCCCTACCCAGTGATGGGGGGCTTGTGACCTAAGACATCCAGTCAGGGAGAGTTTCAGTATCTTTGTTTTTTCTACATTCTGGTTGATTTGGGCACTCTGAAAGATGCTAGCTGAGAGATGGAGCTGATTTCAAGGTGCCAGGAAGAAACTAGGTCCTGGATGATGCTGTGAGCTACCACATCAAATCACCCATGAGTCCACCCTTCTTACTTTCAGGTTTCAAGTTATTTTAGTTATTGTTTAACTATTAATAGTTAACACTTATAGAGTGCTTACTATATGCCTTATGATACCCTATAAAGTGTGTACTGTTATTTCCATTTTACAGATACGGAAGCTGAGATAGAGAAGTAAAGGGACTTGCCCAAGTTTATACAGCTAATTGTCTGGGGTCATACAGCTAGTAAATATTAATAGCTGGGTAAGAGACCCGGCAGTTGGGCTCTAGAGTCCCAGTCTGAGTAGGATATTTTTGGTATTTGCAGTTTTGTGCATCCCAACCAATATGTCGTCTTACGTGTTTGCTTTCACATAAGTTAGCTTAACCTGACACACACGGAAACTTTTCCAGAAACTATTTTGTTGACAGTGTTGGAGAATAGTGTTCTCACAGTATTTGTACACTAAATTTGGAGACAAAAAATGTGCACCATTTCTCCTGTAGCTAATGTGTAGAAAATACTCAAGAAGCTGAATATTCAGTGACCAACACCGACTCCCATTGGTGGGGGGGGGGGGAGTGTCTCTTAAAGGAACATAATTTTAATTGCTAGGGAATTTATTCACATTTCTGTTGAATAAGCTTCAATAACTTATTCAACAAGTCCGCCTTGGTGCCTGTTAAAGAGCCAGTACTACCTCAGGCATTAGAGACTCAAAGATGCTAACAGGACCTGGCCTTGAGGAGATTCTGATTCTTGGAGGGAAGCAGAAGAAAAACCTCTCAGCTTCCTGGGAGAATGGAGGCATGCTTCACACACCAGCACCAGGAGCTTTCCAGGGAGAATGAAGATGTTTTATTTTGTTCTGGAAGTACGTAGGTGGGTGGGATAATATGCAAGGGAGGATATGCCAGGCAGAACAGCATGGTCAAAAGCATAGAAGTATGAGAGCAAGATTTGTTCAGGGATCCACAAGGAAAAGAATTGTAGTAATTGAGAACAAGAGTTGGAAAATGGTCACCCTGAGGATTGATGGGACCCAATGGTGAAAGATTGCTGTGCCTTAGCGTTTAGGTGTTATCCCGTGGAAGTGCTGAACCATTAAAGAATGCGAGGGTGTGATATGCACATCAGATATGCAATGTAAGAAGTTACCCTGGCAACATTATGGGGGATGGATTTGAGGAATGAGACAAGACCAAGAACATTTGAAAGTCCAGGTGAGAACACAGCCAGGATGTACAGTAGAGGAGAAAGCCATTAAAGTGATAGACTAGACAGAAATTTTTCTTCCTAAGATTTTTTAAAAAATGTATATATAGAGAAAATAATTTTCCCAGCCTTTTAATCACTGAGGATCACTTTTGTTACCATTCCTCTCCCCCACCTTACTCAGGCCTTATGTTTGAAAAGATTGTCTATCAAAACAAATTAAGTCATTTGTTTTCATTTTTTCACTCTGGCATGTAAAACTAAGTGTGCTCTCAAAATAAGCACTTAAAAATGGTATTAATGTTACTTAAGTTAATGATCTTTTAATTTCCCTTGAGATATTAGCAGGAGTAAATACAGCATTTCTATCAGGCTTTTTGAGATATTTAAAGATCCATATTATTACTTTTATGAACTCCGGCATGGGTGCTGTTGTAATAATTGATTAATAGAATTATGCTAATTACTGTTCAATTTAGAGAGGGTATACCAGAATCGTCCTTTTTTTTTTAAATTTTAAATTTAAAAAAATAAAATAGAACTTAAATACATTCCAGGAATGGCTCGTCCCTCACCTGGCACGCAGCTTAAGGCCCGGGAGAGGGTAATGTGGAGGAGTTTTATGTTTGTTTTTATTTGTTTGTTTTGTTTTTTTGAAACAGAGTCTCTCTCTGTTGCCCAGGCTGGCGGTGGCACAATCATAGCTCACTATAACCTCAAACTCCTGGGCTCAAGTGATCCTCCAGCCTCGACCTCCCAAAGTGCTGGGATTACAGGCGTGAGGAATGTTTTTAACCTCTGGTATAAGACAAGTGATGATTTTATTTCCCTGAGTACCGCTGTTTTCATCGCCCTTCACTTTGCCTGTGTAATCAAAGTGAGTGCGGTGGTAGCAGAAAACAATGCCAGCCAAGAGGAGGAATCTTCAAAGAGTCGGAGTCAGAATAGAACAGGTTGCCAAGCTGTTGCCAAAGCTAAAGAAGGTGATTGAGTTAGTGTAGAACAGAACTTTGAAAGCAGCCCACAGTATCCAGTGCCGTGTGCCATCCCAATGAGTCTTGTGAGAAGTCTGTCAAGGTACTGAAGAAAATGCCTTAAGCTGCAGGGGAACACTCCACAATCTGATTTCTCATCCCATCCCTGACTTTGCACAGGGCAGCAATGTGGGGCCCAGGCCTCTCTCTCCTGCCTCTCCATCAGGGCTTATGTCAGTATTCCTCCCCACCCTTGAAGTTCTGCCACCTTCTCCCCACAACGTATAAGCCATTTCCTCCCTTCATGAAATTGTTCCTGAATTCTATACTCTTCCCAGTTCTCAGCCTTTTCTCAAATCCCACTGCCTTTATTTTACCACACCATTTGGCATTTAATTTAAAATATAATTATATATCTTCCTGTTGTTTCTATTAATTTTGATTCTTCAAAGAGATTAACTTTCTAAGGGCCAGAATTTAGAAATGGTGTTGAGAAACAAGTAAGTGTTTAACAAGTGCTGGAGTACTCAAATACCAGTTGGTTTATTATTGTTCATTAACTAACAGAATACTCATGATCTTTTTCTTTATTTTTTTCCTTTTTGATTTAGAGACTTTTTTTATTCCTGATAGTTCTATTGTAAAAACATACAGCGAAACAAGATAATTTTTGGCTGTAGTGAGTATTTGTGATTTGGGGAGAATATGCTCAATAAATGTTTGTAATGATATAATTTTTGATATACTATAATTTACTAATCTGTTCCTGTTGTTAGACTACTTAGATTTTTAAAAAAAATTTTTTACTTTGATGGATAGCACTTCAGTGAGTACTTTTGTTTAGAGGTATAGTATGCTTTGTTTGAATTATTTTCTTCTTATACACTCCCTAGAAGTGGGATTTTTGGGTCAAAAGGTATGAATATCTTTATGGCTCCCCCTACAGACAGAGCCAAGTTGGTTGCAGTGACTTACAATGCTAACCACAGCTTATGAGTACATCAATTTCACTAATTTTTCTCATTATTGCAATCTAAAGCTCTTTGCCTGTCTTTCATATATTCTCCCTTTTCTACAGCCAATGACTAGCCACATAATTTTTTTCATTAGTGTGTGATGAGCATTACTTGGCACCAGTCAAGTTCACTTTCATTGGAAGGTTCTTTTTCATTGCTTATCTAAAGGTGTAAAAAAATCTCATTGGTTAAATACAGAAGTGAAATCATCTGTTAGCTGCCAACAGAAGAACACCATTCCTTTTAGATCACAAGATGTGGTAAACAACAGAATAGACAGAATAAATTGTGATCACTACCTATTGCCAAATATCAGTGCTTTCCATGATATGAAGCCAGTTATGTTTGTTGGTATGTATGTTATATTGCCTGTTGCTATACAGTATTCCCTCTTTCCAAATTTAACCTTTCCATTGATGTCAATAACTGGTCTGCATCTTGAGTGACAATATACAACCACTTATATTTGTATAGTGTAATAATGTTAGACTCAGACACAGTTTTTATTAGATTGCATTTGGTCATTAACTTAATGGGTTTTCCCTTTAACAGATTTATAAAATATGCCTGAAATTAAAGTTATTTTTGCTGAAATCACTATGATTATACTGTTAACTGACCAATTTTCAAATTATTTATCAACCATGCTTTCCAGTTATTTTGTTTGCGGAAAAAGTATTTTTTTCATAGCTACTCTATTACAAATGGATGGTACAATAAAAGCACATTCAGCATCATTCTGGAAAAACATATTGTAGTCTTTAGTAAGACAGGACTGTTCACCCACACATTAATATTCAAGATGAGATATTCCTTTGTTGCTGAAAATTACTGTTATGAATTAATTGTCCAATATGCTTTGTTTGCCTTAAATTAATTTATGCATTATTCCCATAAATCACTTGCTGTGTGTACTGCTCTTAAAGAATGGTAGTGTCTGAGTAGCAACCCAACCACCTAAATTTTTCGGTTGCTCAGATTTTTTCCCTCACCTTCCAGGTCTTTTCTGTTTATGATGAATATTCATCATAGTGAATATTCTTCTTTGTTTTTAAATGGAGAGAAACTTTAAAACTTAGAGCAATTTTTTTTCAAGTAAAGTAAATATTGATGCTGGCATAGCCAGTGGTAGTGAACATTCAGTGAATTAATGAATGAATGCATCAAGCAATCAGTCAGCTTCTTGTTTAGATGGGCTGTAGTAGAGAGGACTAACTCAGTTACAAGTGGCAGAATTAGCTTAATAGAAAAGATAATTTATTGGCTCACTACACAGGAATTCCTATGGATGGTTTCTGGCTTCAGACACAGCTAGATGCAGCAGTTCAAATGATGTAATCAGGATTCTTTCTGAGCTTCTCTTTCCTCTGTGATGGTGGTGTCCTTCTCAGGAAGGTTCTTGCCATGTGGTATCTAAGATGATTGCCAGTAGCTCCAGGCTTATGTCATTTTCACAAATAGCAATCCAAAGAGAGGAGCAGCCCTCTCCATCCCAGCGTTTGTATAACAAATTTCATGGAGGAATTCTAGTTTTTCTTAGGTTTTATGTTCATCCTTTAGACCAAGCACTGTGGCTGGAGAATGGAGCACCCTGTTTGGCCAGCCCTGGGTCACAACTGTACCTTATATCACCTTTCACCCTCCAGGATGGAGAACACACTGTGATTAGTAGTCCTACTGGAAACATCTGGGATGGAAGAAGATGGTGCCAAGTACATTAAAACAGAGGTCCTCTACTTTCCATCTTTTGGTGAGCCAGCACATACTTGAACCCATGCACCCATATATACTCTCTTTCCATACATAAAATTTCCAAGAGGTAACCACCTAACATAATGCCACTGTCCCATTTACAACTGACAGTACACTTAACTGCCCCACCCCAAAGTGTAGACCTCCCAAAGTTTAGCTCAGCTGCTGCATCTGGCTCTAAGGTCAGATCTCTGTGTGATACATATTATTGTTGATCAGCTGTAGATATTCCTTCTCATGAGCTGACAACTCGTGAGCTGACAACTCATGACTATTATTTTAATGAACAACCCCTCCCACCCAAATAATCTGGTATCTAATACTTTATATCCATTACCTCATTTAACCCTTCCAAAAATCTTAGAAGGCCGATATTACAGATTTTACAGATGAAGAATCAGGCTCAGAGGTTGGGTAACTTGCCCGAGGTCATACAGCTAGTATTGTGGAATCCAGATTAGGATCCACAGACTGGGGTGGTGAAGTCCATCTTCCTATTCAGTATTCTATCCATATTGTGTCTAAACATCTGAGGCTCCACCATATCAAAAATGATCATAGCCTTTTCACAGTACCTCATTTATCCACCAGAGCAATGGTTGGAATGTGGGAAAGAGAGAGTAACAAATAATCTGATGTTCTTTACAGAGCATTTGGCTCCAGATGATTGATTGATAAATGCAATTACTCTCTTTTTAGGTAAAACAGAAACTGTAAAACAGGACATGAAGCAGGGAATGTTCAGTTTTCTTCTCAAATTAAGTGAGGTGATTCCTAAATAGCTTTTTACAAGCAATGACCCTTTTAAAAAAAATCCTTTAAAAAAAAAATCCTCATGATACAGAGTAAACAGACAAATTAAAAATCAGATATCAGTTGTTTCCAGGTCAGTTTTTGTATTTCCAGGTACTAATACCAAAATATAGAACTCTCCAAGAATAAGTACCTAGTAATAATGGAGGCGTACTTGTGTGAAAAGTCTGGCAATACACTAAATATTTAAATTTCAAAGTTAAACTTTAAAGCTATTCCAAAGCCAGAGGCCATACACATTCAAGAGGTGGAGAATTTTGACTTTAAAGTTCAAGCTAAGATTTCTAAGTTTGAAACTCAATTCTTGACGTTTAGTTGGAAAATATGTATTTTGTAATAATTGTGTTATTACTTAGATAAAAAAGCAGCTGGGTGGTAAAAAGTAGTCCATGATGTCTCTGGAAGCCTATAGAGCGTTGGTTTTCAACTGTGGGTAATTTGCCTCCAGGGGGCATTTGGCAATGTCTACAGACATTTTGGGTTGTCACAATGGTAGGAGAGGGGCTCCTGGCATCTAGTGGATAGAGGCCAAGGATGCTGCTGAACATCCTACAATGCACAGGACAGCCCCCCACTATAAAGCATATTTGGCCCAAAACGTCTGTAGTGCCAAGGTTACAAAACCCTGCTGGATTCTTCATTGTCAATGTGAAGATTACTGCACACTGGACACGTGTATACTAAGCCAAACAACTAACATTTAATGAGCATCTATACTATGTGCCTGGCTTTGGAGATTTAAAATATAAATTATAGCTAGTGACCTTGCTCTAAGAAGATCTGAGTAGAAGAGACAGACAAGAAAAGTAACAATTATAAACTGCTGAACCTGTTAGTGTAGCGATAGTCCAAGTTGATGATCCATGAGGCAAAACTTCTTACTGAGCATGAGTTAGTCACAGGGCCAGCCCAGATTTAAAAATTTTTTTTTTTTTAACTTTTCAGAGACAGGTCTTGCTAGATTGCCCAGGCTCTTGAGTTCTTGGCATCAAGCGATCCTCCCACCTCAGCATCCCTAGTAGCTGGAACTATAGGTGTGTACCACCATGCCTGGCTCCCAAGCCCAGATTCAAGGGGATGGGACAGAGAGATCCCATCTCTCTGTGGGAAGCATGGCAAAAAGTTTGTGGTTTTCTTTAATACATTATGAGTACTTAACAACAGTGCCTGGCACATAGTAAGTATGTAACAAATGTTAGCTATTGTTAGTACTATTATTTTGCATTTTCTGAACAATAAGTGAGTCTTGGCATTTACTGTTCGCTTTGCCTGGAAAACTCATTCCTGGGATGGATGGATGGAAGGAAGGAAGGAAATGACATCTCCCTCTTCATTTAGATGTTTGCCCAAATATTGACTCATCAGAGATGCTTCCCCTGATCACCCTATATAAAGTAGCATCCAGACCACCACCTTATTTCTATCAACTCTCTCACCTACTCTGCACTTAACTTTTCTTCATAGTACATGTCACTGACTACATACATTATATGTTTATTGTCTGTCTCCATTAGAGCAGGATATTTGTTCAGTGCTGTATACCCAGCACTTAACACTTGGCACATAGTAGGTGTTTAATGCCTATATGTTGAATGAGTGAACAAATAAATGAAGAGAAAGAAACACAACTCATTTTACCAAAGGCATTTTGATACCACTTTTAGAATAGGATAAAATACATTAAAGATCATATACTGTTTTATTTCAAAGTGATCTTAGCCACAATATTTGTAGCACAGTATTTACATACTTAATGCTATTGCCCATTTTATCATCCCCTGAGGTTGACATGGGAGTTGTCCATCAGAGTATGTGTGCTCTTAGGAATCAGAGATAATACGATCACCTTAAGCTTTTTGGCAGTGATGTGTCCTTAACCAGATGGTGAACTTATGGGTGCAGGGAGAATATGTATTGCTTTTGTATTCTGCTTTTCAGCAAATAAGTATTACAGTACTGTGTGCATAATGTGAGCTTTACAAATGTGTAATGATTAGAAGATAGGGCTCTCTGCAATCCAGTTTTCAGAATGATTTTTTGGCTTGTTTTTGTTAGGCAATAAAGATAACTGTATTGATGGTTGACAATACCTACGTAATCATATTTGCCTTATAGTAATCTTGCCAAGTTACCATCTTTTTACTTTTTTAGGAAGAAATCCTAGAATTGAGAATCCTCCTTTGCCTCCATTAAATATGATACTGTATTACATGAGTAGGAAATTTCTGGTGACCTACTTTTTTTTTAAAATAAACTCTTTTGTTTTAGAAGTTTTAGATTTATAGAAAAGTTGTAAAGATAGTACAGAGAGTTCCTGTGTACCTGACATGTACCCAGTTTCCCCTGTTGCTAATATCTTACATAATTATGGTACATTTGTCACAACTAATGAACTACTATTGATACATTACAATTAAAGTCCATACTTTTATGCAGTGGTGACCCAGTCTTAAAGCTTATTTTCCACAATTTCTAAAAAATGGAAATCGGTGCTGAATGTCCATGGGTAGTGGCTTCCTGATACTTAGAAGAAACTAAGTAACTTTGTCACCAGTGGGGCTTACCGGGAAATAAGGGATCTATATTAATATGGGCCTAAAATTCAAGTGAGGGAATTGTATAGCTTAACATGTTATGTTTGTGTCTTGGCTATTAATAATGATGGCAGGGCAGAGTTTGATCACTGTTAAAGCTGGTTTTTGTTGTCTGAAAAATAAGTTATCACAACATAGTTTGTCCTTCATAAATAATCTATCCTAAGGTCATTGGACAGAAAAGGGTTGCCCCAGACTAGGAAGTATGTCCTCTTGGGACTGAGTTAGAATTTAGCTTAGGACACAGGATAAGTAGCTAGTGGCTGTGAGGCTGATTTCTACAATTCAAATTGATATAAATTTAGTCTAATTCTTTTCCCCAGGACTGCCCAGTTTAAGATTAAATTTTATACTGTTGCATATTAGAGATGTGGTTATTTTGCTACTTCAGTGGAACCTTTTAATCAGCTTTAATGTTGTACTGGATAAAGTAAAAACTTAATCTTCTCTCTGTTTACAGGCTCTTCTAGTTTGCCATCCTCACAGCAGAAAAAGCAACAGTAAAGCTGCACTGCTTCTTACATACTCTGTTTTTATTAAATTTGCTTCAATAATCCTCTTCCAGTCTTCTTTTGTGCTGCAAAAGAAGTATTTTCACCATAAAATCAATAAAAATTGTACCCAAATGAAATTTTCAAGTTATTTTAATGAAGCTCTAGAAACATCCCAAACCTCAGAAGATAAATTTTTTTCCTAGTTTGTTTTTTAAATTCTAGAAAGTAGGTCAGTAGGAATACTCTGCTTTAATTGGTTTAATTAGATATGCAAAATTACAGGACTAACTCAATTTGAAATGCAGATTTAAATAAGAATTATGCTAGGATTAGTATTATTAGTTTTTAAGGGTTTGAATTTAAATAAGATTCATTTAATCAAAGCTTATAATTTCTTATTGAACAGATTTTATATAGCAAAAAGGAGGCCCAAGTGTTAGAATATACTAATACATATAGAAAAATTTTGCTATGAAATATTAATATTTGACGAGGTAACTATTTAGAACTGTATATCTAAATGGTCTGCTTAAGAATATCATATGTTCTATAGGACCTTAATAGTAGGTATGCCTTGGGGCGGGGGGGGAAGCCTTCTGTGTTTAAGTGAGTTTGAGAAATACTACATTAAATTTAAGAAGTTGCCTGCAGAATTTCTCAGAACCTTTAATACTTTCTAAATTTCTAAGAGCAGGCATATATAGGGTGTGGTACTTTGCAAACTTATTTATCCCTAGATCACCAAGCAACATTTTTCAGGAAAATGTTCTGAGTACACAAATTTGACCTGTTTTAGGAATTTATACCTTTGACAATCTTGAGGCCTTTTTTTTTTTTTTTTTTTATTTCAGCTCATCATGGGGGTACATAAGTTTAGGTCATATACATTGTCCATGTCCTGCCCATCCCCCCGAGTCAGAGTCCCAAGCGCGTCCGTTCTCATTCTCCAGACAGTGCGCCTGGCACTCATCATGTAGTCATACCTCCATCCCCTCCCCCCCCCCACCTCCCCGGGTCTGCACCTTCAAGCATGACCATTCCCCAGAGGGTGCTCAACGCACTCGTCATGTAGGCATACACCCATCCCCTCCCCCCACCCCGCATCCCAGTCTGATATCCAATTGGTATCCTTCCCCGATGTACATTTAGGTGATGATCAGGGAAACCAGTTTTCTGGTGAGTACATGTGATGCTTGTTTTTCCATTCTTTGGATACTTCACTTAGTATAATGGGTTCCAGCTCTCTCCAGGAGAACCAAAGAGATGTCGTATCATCGTTATTTCTTATAGCTGAGTAGTACTCCATGGTATACATATACCACAGTTTACTAATCCATTCGTGGATTGATGGGCACTTGGGTTGTTTCCACATCTTTGCGATTGTGAATTGTGCTGCTATAAACATTCGGGTACAGGTGTCTTTGTTAAAGAATGACTTTTGTTCTTCTGGGTATATGCCCAGTAATGGGATTGCTGGATCAAATGGTAGGTCTACTTGAATCTGTTTAAGGTATCTCCATATTGCTTTCCATAGGGGTTGCACTAGTTTGCATTCCCACCAGCAGTGTATGAGTGTTCCTGTCTCTCCGCATCCACGCCAACATGTGTTGTTTTGGGATTTTTTGATAAAGGCCATTCTCACCGGAGTTAAGTGGTATCTCATTGTGGTTTTGATTTGCATTTCCCTGATGATTAGGGATGTTGAGCATTTTTTGATACGTTTTTTGGCCATTCTTATGTCTTCTTTTGAAAATTTTCTATTCATGTCCTTTGCCCATTTTTTGATAGGATTGTTTGATTTTTTCTTGCTGATTTTCCTGAGTTCTAAATAGATTCTTGTTATCAGTCTTTTATCTGATGTGTAGTATGCGAAAATTTTTTCCCATTCTGTAGGCTGTCTGTTTATTTTCGTGACTGTTTCTTTGGCTGTGCAGAAGCTTTTTAATTTAATCAGGTCCCATTCGTTTATTTTTGTTGTTGCTGCGATTGCCTTAGGGGTTTTCTTCATAAATTCTTTGCCTAGACCAATGTCTGTGAGAGTCTTTCCTACATTTTCTTCTAGAATTCTAATCGTTTCCCATTTAAGGTTTAAATCTGTTATCCACCGTGATTTGATTTTTGTGAGAGGTGAAATCTGTGGGTCCTGTTTCAGTCTTCTACATGTGGCTATCCAGTTTTCCCAGCACCATTTATTGAAAAGGGACTCTTGTCCCCAGAGTATGTTTTTGTCTATTTTATCAAAGATTAGATGGTTATATGAAGATGGTTTTATATTTGGGTTTTCTGTTCTGTTCCACTGGTCTGTGTCCCTGCCCTTGTGCCAATACCAAGCAGTTTTAAGAACCACAGCTTTGTAGTATAGTTTGAAGTCTGGCAAATCAATACCTCCCATTTTGTTTTTATTGCTTAAGATTGCTTTTGCTATACGGGGTCTTCTCTGTTTCCATACAAAGTGTATAATTATTTTTTCTAAATCTGTGAAAAATGATGTTGGTAATTTAATAGGAATTGCATTGAATCTATAGATTACTTTGGGTAGTATAGACATTTTAACGATGTTAATTCTTCCAATCCATGAGCATGGTATGGATTTCCACTTATTTACGTGTTCTGCAATTTCCTTCCTTAGCGTTTCATAGTTCTCTTTATAGAGGTCCTTTACCTCTTTAGTTAAATATATTCCTAGATATTTTATTTTCTTTGTTGCTATTTTGAAAGGTATTGAGTCCTTAATTTGGTTCTCCGATTGAATGGTATTGGCATATATGAATGCCTCTGATTTGTGTGTATTGACTTTGTAGCCTGAGACATTACTGAATTCGTTAATTAATTCCAGGAGTCTCTTGGTTGAGTCCTTGGGGTTTTCCAGATACAACATCATGTCATCAGCGAAGAGTGAGAGTTTGATCTCTTCTGTCCCTATTTGGACACCTTTGATTCTGCTCTCTTGTCTGATAGCTCTCGCAAGGACTTCCAATACTATGTTGAAAAGTAATGGGGACAGTGGGCAGCCTTGTCTGGTTCCAGTTCTGAGTGGGAATGCTTTCAATTTTTCCCCGTTCAGTATGATGTTGGCTGTGGGTTTGTCATATATGGCTTGTATTATTTTTAGGTAGGTCCCATTTATGCCTATGTTGTTAAGTGTTTTTATCATAAAAGGGTGTTGAATTTTGTCAAATGCTTTTTCTGCATCTATTGAGAGGATCATATGGTCTTTATTTTTGCTTCTATTTATGTGGTTAATTACATTTATAGATTTTCGTATGTTGAACCACCCCTGCATCTCTGGGATGAAGCCTACTTGGTCGTGATGAATTATTTTTTTAATCAGCACTTGGATACGATTTGCTAGGATTTTATTGAGAATTTTTGCATCTACGTCCATGAGAGAAATTGGTCTGTAGTTTTCTTTTTTTGTTGCATCCTTTCCTGGTTTTGGTATCAATGTTATATTGGCTTGGTAGAATGTGTTGGGGAGAATTCCATCCTTCTCAATATTGAAGAATAGTTTATGTAGGATGGGCACCAGTTCATCTTTGTATGTATGGTAAAATTCAGGTGTGAACCCATCTGGACCAGGGCTTTTCTTTTTGGGAAGGTTTTTTATTGCTGTTTCAATTTCAGTTCTTGATATTGGTCTATTCAGGAATTCTATTTCTTCCTGATTGAGCTTGGGAAGGCTGTGTGTTTCTAAAAATTTGTCCATTTCCTCCTCATTTTCCAATTTGTGTGCATAAAGATTTTTGTAATATTCATAGATAATGTCATGGATCTCTGTGGCTTCGGTTGTGATTTCTCCTTTCACGTTCCTGATGGAAGTTATTAAAGATTTTTCTTTTCTGCTCTTGGTTAGTCTAGCCAGTGGTGTGTCTATTTTATTTATCTTTTCAAAGAACCAACTTTTTGTTTTATTGATTTCCCTTATAGTATTTTTGTTGTCTTTTTCATTTAATTCTGATTTGATCTTAATAATTTCTCGCCTTCTGCTGGGTTTGGGGTCAGTCTGTTCTTCTTTCTCCAGCTCTTTGAGTCTATTCATTAAGTTGTCTATTTGTAAGTTGTCTGTCTTTTTGAAATAGGCATTTATGGAAATGAATTTTCCTCTCAGGACTGCTTTAGCTGCATCCCATAGATTTTGATAAGTTGTGTCACCTTTGTCATTTAATTCAAAGAATGTTTTGATTTCTGACTTAATTTCTTCCTTTACAAAATTGTTACTCAGAAGAAGGTTGTTTAGCTTCCATGACTTTGAGTAGGAATGAGAGTTCCTGTTAGGGTTCATTATTACTTTTATTCCATTGTGATCTGAGAAGATGCAGGGTATGATTTCTATTTTTTTAATGTTTTTAAGAATTGCTTTATGACCTAGGATATGGTCAATCTTAGAGAATGTTCCATGAGCCGATGAGAAGAATGTATATTCAGTGGATCTCGGGTAGAATGTCCTGTAGATGTCAGTCAGGCCCATTTGTTCTAGCATTCTGTTTAAGTCCACTATGTCTTTGCTTATTTTCTGCTTGGAGGATCTGTCCTGTGCTGTCAGTGGGGTGTTAAAGTCTCCAACTATTAAAGTGTTGTTGTCTGTCATTTGGTTTAGATCGAGTAGGATTTGCTTTATGAATCTGGGTGCACCTAGATTGGGTGCATATATATTAAGTATGGTTATGTCTTCTTGTTGAATTGTGCCTTTCACCAGTATGTAGTAATCGTCTTTGTCTTTTATTACTTTTGTTGGTTTAAAGACTAAGTTATTGGAAATTAAAACTGCCACACCAGCTTTCTTTTGGCTACCATTTGCTTGAAATATCAAGTTCCATCCTTTTATTTTCAGTCTAAATGCACCTTTGCCGGTTAAGTGTGTTTCCTGAAGGCAGCAGATACTTGGTTTGTGTTTTTTTATCCATTGGCCCAGTCTGTGTCTCTTGAGTGGGGAATTCAGGCCATTGACATTTAGTGAGAGAACTGATAATTGGGACAGATTTCTGTTTATCTTATTGGGTAGAAATTCTTTGCTATGTTTTCTCTCTTGAGCCATTGTGGTGGCTAGAATTTGATCTTTAGTTCTTGGGTGGTTTTACATTCGTGGGTCTTTGTTGTGATGATCCGTGTGTAACTCTCTTTTGAGTACTTCTTGGAGGAGTGGTCTTGTCTTGGTGAATTCCCTCAGTCCTTGTTTATCTGAGAATGTCTTAATTTCTCCTTCATATAGAAAGCTTAGCTTAGCTGGGTACAAGATTCTAGGCTGGGCATTATTTTGTTTCAGAAGAGTGAGAATGGGGCCCCAACTTCTTCTTGCTTGTAAAGTTTCAGTTGAGAAATCTGGCGTAATTCTAATGGGTCTCCCTTTGTATGTTACTTGTTTCTTTCTCCTTACAGCTCGAAGAAGGGTCTCTTTAGTGGACATTTTGGTCAGTCTGACAACTACGTGGCGTGGTGTTTTCCTATTTGCTATGAATCTACCAGGGGTTCTTTGAGCTTCTTGAACCTGTATATCTAAAGTTTTAGCAAGGCCTGGGAAATTTTCTTCTATTATGTCTTCAAATAGTTTATCCAGCCCTTGCTTATTATCTTCTTCACCTTCAGGGATGCCTATAACTCTCACGTTAGGTTTCTTCACATAATCCCACATTTCTTGAAGACTCTGATCTTTTTTCTTATTTCTTTGCTCTATCTCTGTGACTGTCTTATTTAATTGGAAAGAGTTATCTTCGATCTCTGAGATTCTGTCTTCTATTTGATCTACCCTGTTCTTGAGACTTTCCACTGTGTTTTGTAGCTCCCTGAATAAATCCCTCATTTCTAGGAGTTCAGTTTGGTTTTTCTTCAATATGTCTATTTCTTTAGTGAATTTTTCTTCCAAATCCTGGAATTTTTTTTGCGGTTTCTTTGCGTTGGATATCAATTTTTTCTTGTATATCATTCAGCTTATTTATAACCCAAGACTGAAATTCTTCTGGTAACATGTTGGTATTCTGAAACTGGCTTGTGCCAATTGGAGGAGAGTTGGTATTTCTCTTTGGGGGCGAGGTTTCCGTATGGTTTTTTGTGCTCCCCATATTTTTCCGCTGAGCCCTTCCCATCTGGCTCTATCGTTAGATCTTTTCTCACAGCTTTAGTCTAGTTAACAGCACGTCTTGTACTCTGTTCTTAGGCTGTGAAATAGTCTAGGTATGTTGCTTCCTTTGTCTATAGGGGGAGACTGTTGTGTGTTGTTTAGAGTTTTTTTCTATCTCAGTTGGGGGACTGCTTCTGATGGGTCCACCCCCAGAGGGTTGGCTTGACCTAAGACCAGTTTGGCAAGTTAAATCACTGTGTTGTGGACTTTCAGTTAGTAGGCAGGATTCACACTATTTGCAAGCAGAAAGCCTCTTCTCCCTCTCTTTTTCTTTTTCTTTTTTTTTTTTTCCCCCCCTGACTTTTGGTTCTTCCTCTGGATGTGTGGTTTCTGTCTCTTTCTGCAGGAAAGACACTGGCTAGGCAGAGGAGGCAGTGCCCTCATTCCCTCAGTGCCCCAGCTGCTGCAGCTCCCACGGGCAAGGGTCTACACTGTCCCAGTGTTCCCAAGGTCCGGGCTCCACACTCTTGCGTCTGGGGAAGCACTCAGTGTTCACACCTGGGAAGGGGACCTGGAGAGGGTCTATGGATCAGGGGATGGAGCCTCCTGGGGAGCCGCCTGGCACCCTATGGCTCTGCAGCAATTAGACCTTGGCCCGCACAATTGCTGCTGCCCACCCGCAGATCACTGGCACTGGGGGGCAATATTCAGGGTCCGATAGGAATCAGAGCTGGGGGTCTGGAGCACTCAGGAGTATACAGTAGCTCCTGGGCTGGAGGGACACCGGAAAGGAAAAAAGAAAAAGAAAGGAAAAAAGAAAAAGAAAGGAAAAAAGAAAAAAAAAAAGAGAGAGAGAGAAACAATATGAATAACAAGGAGAAGAAAGAGAAAACAAGAAGGAAAAGAGAAAGAAAGAAAGAGAGAAATTTAAAAAAAAAAAATCTCTCTTTAATATTTCACGCTCGCAGCCCCTCGCCTCGGTGCAGGTCCGCGTCTGTCCCTTTAAGAGATAGGGCACCGGAGACCCGCCAGAGTCCAAGGTCCTTTCCGCTTAGCTGTGGGAACCGAGATGGCGACCGCGCGTCCACCGGTCGGAGGCGCCGGGGGAGAGCGTTCAGAGCTCGGCAGGCGCCAGGGCCCACAGCGGCTCCCCGGCCGGAAAGCCGCCGTAGGGGGAGAAAAGAGCAAAAAAGTCCTGCTTTAATATTTCACGCTCGCGGCCCCTCGCCTCGGCGCAGGTCCGCGTCTGTCCCTTTAAGAGATAGGGCACCGGAGACCCGCCAGAGTCCAAGCTCTCGCCCGCCTATGTCACCTGTCCTCGGAGCTCCACGTCTCCCGCGGTGATTCTGCACCAATTTCAGTCAGATCCCTGACCAAGTGGATGTGGGGGTCAGTGGGGAGATCAAGCCGCTTTGCTGTGGGGCCGCCCCACTCTCCGGTGAGGGGGGCACGGCCGTCAGGCACTCCGCTGTCTGTTTTCCGTCCCGCACTCTCCAAGTTATCTCGGTCTGATTTCCCACTCGCCTCTGTTTTTTCCTGTTCCCCGTGTCCCACGGTGATTCTCCATGGGTTCACCCCACCCTTCCTGTGGAGGAGCAATCCTCCAGCGTTGTGGCAGGTGGAGATCCACGCCTTCCTCTCCGGGAGCACAAATCCAGGAGGTCACCTCCACTCCGCCATCTTGCTATCGAGGCCTTTTTTTTAAGTTATAGTGATATGTAATATCATTCATATATGTTGCTTCTCCCTGATTCTTCAGGATATTTTCCCAGTGTATTATATGTAACCCTCTGCTCATTACCTTCCCTCTGTTAAGTAAAATGGTGGTTTCAAAACATAGCTGTACATCAGAAATACCTGACCCTATTCCTGGAGATTCTGCATGAGTAGGTATGTCACTGTGCTCAGGATTCTGTATGTATTACAAACAGCCAGGCGATTCTGATGCAGCCAGCACTCCAACTGTTGCTTTGGAGCTGTTGAACTAAAAGCATGTATTTCTTTAGATGGGTGATTGGATTTTGGGGTTCAGTTAGTTTGTGGTCATAGAACACGAGTTAACCTTATCCGTTTTGGAGAGAAGTGTGGCACTGACTGCTAATGACTCCATGAGGTGACGTGCTAACTGTAACCTAATGTGGAACAATTATTATTCTTTTAAGAAAACCAAGCCAGGCATGGTGGTGTGAGCCTATAGTCCCAAGCTACTCGGGAGGCTGAGGTAGGAGGATCACTTGAGTCCAGGAGTATTGAGACCAGCCTGGGCAACATAGTGAGACTGTCTCCAAAAAAAAAAAGAAGAAGAAAAGAAAAGCAGAATACTCCTAAGTGGCCTTTTGGTCACCTTCTTAATAAGAAAATACTACATATAAGGTTATGATTTGTTCTTATTTAGTTTTAAGTAGTTCCCTTGTGGTTGGTGTTTTATTTATACTTTAAAAAGAATTACAAGATTACATTTACTCAGTGTACCATCTATTTAAGAATACAGGCCGGGCATGGTGGCTCTAGCCTGTAATCCTAGCACTCTGGGAGGCCGAGGCGGGCAGATTGTTTGAGCTCAGGAGTTCGAGACGAGCCTGAGTGAGGGCAAGACCCCGTCTCTACTAAACATAGAAAGCAATTATACAGACAGCTTAAAATTTGTATAGAAAAATTAGCTGGGCATGGTGGCGCATGCCTGTAGTCCCAGCTAATCGGGAGGCTGAGGCAGGAGGATTGCCTGAGCCCAGGAGTCTGAGGTTGCTGTGAGCAAGGCTGATGCCATGGCACTCTAGCCCGGGCAACAGAGTAAGACTCTGTCTCAAAAAAAAAAAAAGGAATACATTCTCTCCCTTCCTACTGATAAGAGATAGACACTTAACCTTTCCAAGCAAATAGACCAAGATTCTCATTTATGCTTTGATTTATGTGAGTCCTGACAGTAGGTTTTCTGTGAAAACTATAATGGTTATGTATATTCTGCCTAGTGAAACATTTCCACATTCCTGGAAATTGTCTTTCACATCCTACAGATATATCTGGAAAGGAATAATATAAATACTAATGGTTTGAGAGACAACTAGTCTTGACATATCTTGGTTGAATACTGTTCCATTAGCAATATATGAAACTAGACACACTCATTAAAAGTAGGAAATATCTACTGCTTTAAAATTCTGTAAGGTCTCATCAGTGCAATGAATGTGACATGAAACAAATAAAAAATGTGATTGAAAATTGGAGATAAAATTTTTATTACTTGTGAACAATTATTTACATTAAAAACCTGAAAGAAGTTAAAAAATAAAACTAATATGTTTAATAGGACTAATTAGATACGGGAGGTATCCAAAACCCACAGTCCTTTTACACACAAACATGATTTGATAGGCACAGTCTTGTTATATCTATGTATTAATTGGTTGGTGAAATAATAAATAGAAAAGTTTGCCTTATCAGGTTAGAGAATCAGGAGAGAACAGCACCATAAAAATTAAGGGAGAAGAAAATTTTAAGGAGGGCTTACCAACCATGGTGAATATCATAGAGAGATCAGTTAAATGAGTCCTATGGATACTACTAAGGGTCTAGAGCTTGCAGGCTTCCCTTAGCAGAGCCACATTGGTAAAGAGAAGGAAGTGGAAGCCAGACCACAGTGGCTGAAGATGAATGTAATGTAAGAGCCAAGGCGGGGCGTGGTGGCTCACGCCTGTAATCCTAGCACTCTGGGAGGCCGAGGCGGGTGGATTGCTCAAGGTCAGGAGTTCGAGACCAGCCTGAGCAAGAGCGAGACCCCGTCTCTACTAAAAATGGAAAGAAATTATCTGGCCAACTAAAAATATATATAGAAAAAATTAGCCGGGCATGGTGGCGCATGCCTGTAGTCCCAGCTACTCGGGAGGCTGAGGCAGTAGGATCGCTTAAGCCCAGGAGTTTGAGGTTGCTGTGAGCTAGACTGATGCCACGGCACTCACTCTAGCCCGGGCAACAGAGTGAGACTCTGTCTCAAAAAAAAAAAAAAAAAAAAAAAGAGCCAAGACATTTATTTTAGTTTGATAGTAATGGAAGAAAAAGAGCAAGTATTTTGTTGCTGCTGTCCTTGTCATTTTGTTTGTTTTCAGAACCCTTTGTTATCTCCCTCATAAGACTGGAAACTTCTCAGAGGCAAGACCTCTGTTTCTGTGAGGCCTGCAGTGCGTAGTACTGCCTTGAATGTTTGAGGCTCTCATTGGCTTTGAGTTTAATTCCTGACTGTGAGTGAAAGTTTTAAAACAGTATTAGTGGTCAAAATACAGAATAAATTTCAGTGAGTTCTCACACGTTAAACTAGGCAGCCCTGGCTTGAGATATGCTGTCCCTGTGCTCAGAAGAGCAGTTGTGCTCTGCTCTCCTCACCAATCTCACGGCCTTTATTCATGAGCCTCCCTGTGGGCTTTTTTACAGCTATGAAACCTACGTAGCTGAATACATACTTCTCCTGTAGGGTATGTGATGAGGAGGAGAGTTCGGCTTTGGAGTGCTGGGAACCTGAGGAATTGCCGAGAACTCAGAGCCCAGCCCTGACTACCGGAGAGCCCACAACACAATGAACAAACTGAATTTCCATAACAACAGAGTCATGCAAGACCGCCGGAGTGTGTGTATTTTTCTTCCCAATGATGAATCTCTGAACATCATCATAAATGTGAGTAGATCCAATTTTAGAAATGTTTAAATATTATGTTTTTGCCAGTGACCACATTCAAGTTATGGCTTTGTTAAGGGTAAAGACATTATAGAATGAGACCAATGATAATGTGGCAGAATTGGGGTATAAAATAGTCTATACAGGACTAAACCTAGCATTATGGCTTAAGTGCAGCTGCCTGGGGCAAAATTAGAGAATTTTGTTAACTATTAAAAAACAAACACTTGCTATTTTTAAACTTTTTGTTGAAATTTGTATTGAAGTATAGACATCTTCAGTGTGCAGCTCAATGAATTTTTACAAGTGTGTACCTGCATGTAACCATCACCAGTTTGAGATATAAAACATTTCCAGCATTTATGACCTCTCCCAGTCAATAACCTCCACCCAAAGGGTAACAACCAGCCTGTATCACCATTGAGTAGTTTCACTTGTTTGTGAGCTTCATGCAGCTTAAATTATGTGTTATGTTCTCTTTTGTGTCTGGCTTCTTTTACTCAACCTTTGGCCTGTGAAATTCATTTATGCTATTTCATGTGACAGTAATTCTTTCCATTGTTGTGTGATATTTCATTGTATGAATGTGCCCAATTCATTTATCCATCTACTGTTGATGGATATTGGGTTGTTTTAAGTTTGGAGCTATTTTAAATGAAACTATGATGAATATTTTATGTGTATGCACATATATATATATTTTTTTTTTTTGAGTTTATACCCGAGTGGATTTGTGAATTATAGGCTATATACATGTTCAGCCTTGGCAGAGACTGCCAAACAATCTTACAGTAATCAGTGTTATGACTAGCATTTTTTGACCCTTCTCTGTTTTATTAACTTTTGTACTCTTTCTTTTGCAGATTGTATTCTGATGGAATTAGGGGGAAAATTGCTTTAGTGTATGCCTTGAATTAGTTTTCTTTCCTATATGCTACTATATTTTTAATCCAATTGCTGTATAAAAGAGTATTTCTAAGTGTTACAGTGATTCGACATGTATCCTCGTTTTCACTCATAGGGGGTAGTCTGAGCATCAAACCTGCCTACTGGATGAACTTTATTATCTGTTAGGCAGAATTTCCAGTGATTAGCTACATTCCTGTTCAGGGTACCTCAAGTTGTTTTTGGATGTGTGAAGTGGTAGGCTAATATTTTGGCAGCATTTTGCTTTTAAAACCAAATAAAAATTGGCAATGTATCTCTTTCAGTGTGGGCACTGGCAAAATAACTTAAAACATAATTCTAGTTACGGATGTGAATATGCTGTTTTTGAGTTCTTTTATACATGATACATAGTAAGATGTCCAGTAAATTTTTAAACTATATAGAATCCAGGACATACAGCATAAGCACTTAAGAAACTTCTCTCACTTCCATTTCTGTCTTTTCACCCAGTAGAATATGTATGTGTGTGTTCATGTGTGCATGTGTGTTTGTGTGTACATACATAAAGGATATGGAATAAAACCCTCCTAGCTGCAGTTAAGTGAAGGGAAGGCTAATCTGACGTAGTGAAGAGTACTGAAAGCTCACTATAATTTTTAAATAATCTATACTAGAGTCTCAGCAGAGGAAGGAAATTGTGTAGAACAGACTGGAAGATAGCTAGTTCATTTATTCCTATAGATTAGTGGTTTTGAAACTTAAACGGACATCATAGTTATTTGACAGAGTTCACTAAATATTCAGATTGTTGGACCCCACTCCTTAAAAATGCTGGTATAGGAAGTCTAAGGTAAGACATAGGTATCTGCATTTAACCAGATCCCCTAAATAGATGCTATAGATATGCTAAAATCTTGAGCCAAACAGGCAAAGATCTGTGTTCCAGCACCACTTAGTTCCTTTCACTCTCCGGAAGTCTATTTACTGGATTGTGCTTTTGGCATTAGGTCAGTGGCCTAGCCCTTAGAACAGTACATGACACATACAAACACAAAGTAAACGTTGGTTGTTGTTAGCAATAATGATAATCATTATTTACATCATTTACATTATTCTGTTTAGTCGGTAGAATGTTATCTTTTTGCATGTATAATAAATTTAATGTTTTGGTCATTCTGAATTCCTCAAGAGTTGTACTAATTGGAGCTATTTTAAATATGGAAACTTGGAAAATTTTATAAGTAAAATCATGGTAAATATCAAAGCCATAAAGTTTTTAAGTAATATAAATTAGGGCCAAGAGTATCTACATCTTCACTAAGACTAGAGTGAACAATTTTTTTTTTCCAGAGCATACTTTGGACATTTTTGCACAATAACCATTAACATCATTCAGGAAGGATCAAATGCTGTGTTAGTTTAAAAATTCCATATAGAGTATATTTTTGGATAAAGCTTTAACTCATACTCTTAGTACCTCATACTATATAGCACTTCTTAAGGTTTCCATTGCTCCTGAAGATGAAAGAACTTGAGAAATTTCATAATCAGCTAAAATGTAGCCTTAAAGACTCATAATATGCAAATATAGAAAACTCAAGCTTCTTTTCACAGCAGGTAAGACTTCAGAGCCACAGCCTTATTTAATTATAGTTTTTAAATAAGTACACTGTACTTACTTGATAGTTGTTAAAGAGCTTTATCAGTAGGCTCCAAATGCTTGATTTAAACTAGCGGGACAATAATTATATGGGATACATGGAGGAAATGTAGGGTTTTATTTGGACTACAATCACACAAAGTTACAACATAGTTTATTTCCTATACATTTAGTTTGTGGTTTGGAATTTTAACTTTTTATTGCATTTTTGTCCTGGCTGCTTTGTGTCCAACATTTTTTAAGTGCAGTCAAACTAAGCTTTACGGTGCTCTAAACAATATGCCATTTTAGTCTCAAATTTGTAGTATAATGGTTCAACTTTAGAATTTTATATGGCATTTGGTACTTTCTCCTCTTCTTCTTTTTTTCTTTTTTTTTTTTACTTTTAAGTTTTCTTTAGAGACAGAGTCTTGCTCTGTCACCCAGGCTGGAATTCAATGGTGCCATCATAGCTCACTGGAGCCTTGAACTTCTAGGCTTAAGCTATCCTCCTGCAAAGCCTCCTGAACTACAGGCGTGTGCCACCATGCCCGACTAATTTTGAAAAATTTCTTATGGAGATGCGGTATGTTGCCCAGGCTAGTCTTGAACTCCTGGCCTCAAGCAATCCTCCCACCTTGGCCTCCCCAAGTGCTAGGATTACAGGCTTGAGCCGCTCTCTGTGCCCCAGCCTCTCCTTTTCTTTATCATTGTTTATTTAAGCTTATTTATAAAACAGAATTATGGTAGGTTGGAACTCAAAAGCCATAGTCTTTTTACCGAATGTTGGAAATAATGTAGGACTTCTATAGGACAGAAATCAAGGATCTCAAGTGGGCAGAATCACGCTAGCTATATACAAAGAGGATGACAGTGATTTCCCACTGGCAAATGTGTTCTCCCAGTGGTGGTGGTAGGTTTGCATTGATAACGTTTTTCTTTTTTTTCCTAAATTGCTGAATGGCAGATTTATAAAATGGTTTGCTCAGTAAGTCAGAGAGTAATGTGTAGTCATGGAACAGAACAAAAATGAGGAGAAGCCCACAGGGAGTCAGATATCTGGCTTTCATTCATCAAACAGTTACTGAGTGCCTATTATTTATCCTGAAAATAAGACACTGTTCCAACTTGAGTTCCTGGTGCTTCTAAGCAGCTGACTTGGTTCTGCTCTGGCCTTAAATATCTTTCACTGTTTCTAGTGGATAAGGTGCTCAGGTTTGTTGCCATTTAATAATGAAAGTGGAAAAAAGCAGTAAACCCATTCTTCTTACTGTAATTGGAATTATCACTGGTTCTGTATTATTTGACTTTCGATTTTCAGGGGATCTCAGCATGTTTTTATTTTCCTAATCTGAGTTCCATATTAAGATATGATTAAAAAGCCATTGATGCAGAGTTAAGTAACTTAGAACTTACAATAATTTAAACTTTAATTGTCAACATTATCATTGAAGAAAGGATTTGAAAGCTAAAGTACCAATGAGAGAGGAAATGCTACATATGATATGTATAGCTAAAATGATAAACTGTCATGTTGCACGTGTTTTAATGTACATATATAAAATGTTTTAATACACACATGAGTTGTGAGTTGCTGCCTTTGCCACTACTAGCTACATAACTTTAAATTTTCTGAGTTTTATTTTCTATTTCTAGAAAATGAAGAAATTGACTTGGGTGGTTTCTTAAAGTCAATGCCAATTCTAAAAATCTTTTGTGATTCGGAAGTCAACAAGATAGACTCAGCAGAATTACTGCCCCCCACAACACTTCATTAAATATTTGAGAAAGCATTAAAATTGTATCTTTTAGAAACTCTCTTATAATTCAACTTATGACTTGCCCAAGTAACTTATCCCCAGAGTTCCAAGTTAATAAGGTTTTATGGTTGAATTATACTAGGACTCAGAAAAGGAATATGGTTTAGGTACTAAAAAGATATTAGACAATAATAGTAGTTGATTAAAATAAATAAGTAAAAACTAGGCAGACACTCATTGTACAGTATATGATATTTTGCATAGACCATCAAGAGGAAAACTTTGCTTGAAAAGATACTTGCCCTAAGTAGACATTCCTCAAAAGAAGAAATACAAATGGCCAATTAGATATATAAAAAAATGCTCACCCAGCTACTCAGGAGGCTGAGGCAAGAGGATTGCTTGAGATCAGCAGTTTGGGACGAGCAGACTAAAAAAATAAAAATAAGCAAAAATAAAATAAGATGCTCAGCAGCACTAATCATCAGAGATATGTAAATTAAAGCCACATGAGATACCACCTCACACCTGCTGGAATGACTACTATCAGAAAGACAAGAGGCCAGAGGTGGCTTGTGCCTGTAATTCCAGCACTTTGGGAGGCTGAGGCAAGAAGATCACTTGAGGCCACAAATTGCAGACTAGCCTGGGCAACTCAGCAAGACCCCATCCCTACAAAAAATTTTAAAAATTAAGTGGGTATGGTGGCATGCACCTGTAGTCCCAGCTACTCGGCAGGCTGAGCCAGGAGGATTGCCTGAGAGTCTGGGTGTTGGGAGGCTGTATTGAGCCACTGCACTCTGGCCTGAGTACAGAGCTTGCCCTTGTCTCACAAAAATCAATAAATCAATTAATAAAAAGACCAAAGAGAACAAGTGTCGGTGAGGATGTGGAAAAAAGGGAACCCTTGTACACTGTTGGTGGGAATGTAAGTTAGTACAGCCATTATGGAAAACAGTATGGAAGTTCCTCAAAAAATTAAAACTAGATTTACCATACGATCAGCAGTTCACTCCTGGGTTTATAGCCAAAGGAAATGAAATCATTATGTTGAAGAAGTATCTGTTCTTCCTTGTTCATTGCAGTATTAGTCATAATGGTCAAGCTGTATTATCAATGTAAGTGTCCATCAATGAATAAGTGGACAAAGAAAATGTGGTATATATACACAGTGGAATACAATTCAGCCTCAAGAAAGAAGGGAATCCTGTCATTTGCAATAACACAGATGAAGCTGGAGGACATTATGTTACGTGAAATAAACCAGTCACAGAAAGACAGTACCACGTGATCTCATTTATATATGGAATCTAAAAAAGCCTTAACTTTTAGAAGCAGAGAGTAGAATGATGGTTACCAGAGGTGTGGGGGGGGGGATTGAGAAGCTGTTAGTTGGAGGATAAAAAATTCCAGTTAGGAGGAATAAGTTCAAGAGACCTATTGTACAACATGGTGACTATAGTTAATAACAATGCATTATGTACTTGAAAATTGCTGAAAGTAAATTTTAAGTGTTCTTACCATAAAAAAAAAAGATATGTATGTGAGGTAATGCACATGTTAGTCTGATTTAGCCATTCCACAGTGTATACATATATCAAAACAACATGTTATACATGATAAATATGTAATTGTCTTTAGTCAATTAAAAAAATGAATAAAAATTTTTAAAAAATAAAAAATACTTGCCAAATGAATACTTTTGGTAGTCTGAATAGGCTGTTCTCCATACCTTCTGAAATACTCATTTATCACGCACCATGGTTTGAGAGCCTTGTCCATGTATGGTAAGATTTATGAGTCTTGTGCAAGAATGCATTGGTACTTTATTACCATGTTGTAAAAATTGTTATTGTGATAATCATTACTGAAACACAGCCACATATTAAAGTGATTTTGATAAACCAGCAGTAGTTTTGCTAGTGTCAGCTTGTCCTTTCAAGACATATGTTTATGCTTCAAATTGCCTGATTGTGGCTCCCTATGTGGACTTAGCTGAATTGTTATCTGAATCATGCTTTTTTTTCCCTACAGGTTAAAATTCTTTGTCACCAGTTGCTGGTCCAGGTTTGTGACTTGCTCAGGCTAAAGGACTGTCACCTCTTTGGACTCAGTGTTATACAAAGTAAGTCTTAGTCCCATCTCTGATGGATGTAGTGAACCTATCCCTGAGGAAATGACATTTTATAGCTGTAACTTAAATTTGACATTTTGTTATAAAACTGTGATTATCAAAATATCCGTAAACTGATCATCATTTTTAATTTAGTATTCATTTTTTAATCTCAACTACTGTGTGTTTCTTACAAGATTTAGGATTTTAGCCTTGTTTTATTATAGTTTGAACTTAAAAATTGATTCCTCTTTAGGAATCCAGATTTTATGTGTTTGCTCTTTTCATGTTTTCGTGAACTGAGCTTGATTTTTGTTTCCTTGCATTCAGGAAACAGCTGGAACTAGTAGGAAAGTATCCTAGATAAATTTGTGATTTAATTTATATTATAATTTTTAACATTAGACTGACTTTCCTCTTTTCAAGTTCTTTTGTTATTGACTATGTAGTATAACAAAGTGAACTGTTAATATAATCTTATTTTCCTTTATCTCTTACCTCTTCTCTTTTTTTCCAGTCAGAGTACATGACTTTGAAATATAGGGTCAGTTTCTTCTGTATTCTTTATGTGGAGAAGATTTTCCAGTAGAGCAATTCCATTGGACCTTTCTTCCCCTGTAATACCTTGGTTAAAGAGTTAGATTCCTAGGACTTATCTGCAGCCATTCTTTATAAGCTTTCTTCTTTCAAATCATATATTTAAATTTCTCTAATTTAGCCTTTTTATGCCAAAAACTTTTCATATTTTTGCTCATTGTGTCAAGAAGTTTTTTTGTGAAATGTATTTAATTATATTTTTTACTTGAATGTGGATTATTTTCTGTTACTAGAATTGATTTAAAGGCTTAAGATACTTTGAGGATCTGGTAAATACCATAAAATGCTTACAGTTGCCAAGTTGCAAGGTGTATCATGGCCAGCTGATAAACAAGACCCCTTCCCCAAAATGTGAACAGTTTTCAGTTGCCTTTTTAGGGAAGGCTAAAGAGCATGTAGCAGGGACTCCTGAATCAGCCATTTGCTCGTCAGTTTCTTCCTGCAACAGTTAAAGCAATAAAAACACAAATGCTAAGCTCCATCCTAGTGTTGGTACATATCTCAGTCATTCTATCAAGGAAGAGTCTAGGAGCAATAAGATGCCATAAGATTCTAAATAACTCATTACTCTATGCTCAAAGTTAATTCTTCTTACTACAACTATAGCCAGACTGTTGATCTTTGTTGTTCGACAAGTCAGTCCAATAAAACCAGTTTACAGTTTCCTTAGGTTTCAAAATAAGGGTTAAGATATCCTTTTCAAAAAAGAGATTGTAGTATGGTGAAAGAACATTAGAACAGGAATCAGATGACCTGGTTCTAAATTCTGGTTCTACCACTAACTAGCAGTGTGGCTTTGGACACAGCATTTGACTTCTCTCAATGTCAGGGTTGTTTTTTTTTTTTTTTTTTTTTACACATGTTAAATAGAAATTACTGCTCTACTGGCTTTGTAGAACTGGTGTGTGCTTGAGAATTCTTAAGTTATAAAGCTCTGGCCAAATTATGGTAGAGATATAGTGGTAGTTTAAAAATATAGGTGTGCTATTATGGTGAACAGTCTCAATTCATTATGTTGCTTCTTCAGACCGGAACTCAAGCCAAACACAAATCAGTTTCAACAGGAAGATTGTCTGGTCTTGTCCATTTCATGTTTAACCTGTAATATGAGAGATGGGATAGTGTTCGTTGATCTGATAACTGGATTTAAGTGGCATCCCTCTTTTTTTTTGTTCTGAGATCTCTTCCTTAGCCCTTTCATTGAAATTGGTTGACTTAATGTGTAATTTATAGCCAGAGAGTAGCTTTACCTTTCCTATTCTCTAATGGCATTTTTCTGGACAAATCCCAGTATTTAGCTATGAGTTACCCTGTAACAAAGTATGTTTAACAAAGTTGGAGTAGTCAAAGCAACACACTTCCCTTCTAGAATGAGAACGTTTTTATGTAGAGCTTTCCATGAGGATGTCCCCTTACTGATGGTTAGAGAAAAAGGAATGTTTTTTAAAAAAAGATTTAAAACTTTGTATAAGATAAGAATGCTGAAGGCTTCTCTTGTGAAATATGTCTCTCTTAAAAGGTTCTCTTTGGAAAATCTGAAAATATTTGCTTTTTGCCAGCTCCTTTTCATGTTTGGATCATTTTTACATAGGTTTTAGCAGTCTTATTTTATGTGTACCTTAAGAACATCATCCCCTCGAAGGGATTTTTTTGGCGTTCATGCTTGTTTTTCATAAGATTCTTCTCTTTCCATGAGATCAATCCCAAAGTCAGTGTGAGTAATAGTTTATCATTTTGTCATGCTGTGTTTTGATGTGTGGGGAACAAGGAGAAGAAATAGTTTTAAAAATTATTCTTCACAAAGCGTGTGGGTCAGGCTTCATCTCACTTGGAAATGGGCTGGTATGAATGTTTTCTAATTTTTTTAAATAGCAATTAAGTTAGTGTTTCTACGCTGTTTCACAATTTTGCACACATGAGAACAGTCTTCTGTGAGCTAACTAAAAGCATGTTTTTCTAAGACTAAGTAATGACCCAGAGTGTTAAAAGTTAGACTTATAAGCCTTAATGACCCTAGAAACTAAGAAAAAGCAGGAGTTGGAAGCTAATATTTCTTTTAAATATATTTAATAGTATATGCTCTGTATTGCAAAAGCAAAATAATTCAGAAAGAATCTTGTTAACGGCCAGGCACTAGTGGCATGCACTTGTAATCTCAGCTACTTGGGAGGCTGAGGTGGGAGGATTGTTTGAGTTCAGGAGTTTGAGGCCAGCCTACATGACATGGTGAGACCTTCATCTCAAAAAAAAAAAAAAAAAAAAAAATCTCATTACTACCTACCCCACAGGACCTTTTATCTTTTAGGGTCTTAATGAGTTTTCTTGGTAGTATTTGAATTCAGAGTCCATTCACAAATCTTGAGGCTTTTTGTTAAAAACAAAAACAAAAACTAGTTTATTTGTATATTCTTTTAAAATCTATCGTTTCTTTATCATCTTGTCTCCTTTTTTAATGTGCAGATAATGAACATGTATACATGGAGTTGTCTCAAAAGCTTTATAAATATTGCCCAAAAGAATGGAAGAAAGAGGCCAGCAAGGTACGACAATACGAAGTCACTTGGGTGAGATAATATTTATGAGCAAAATTATTTTGATTTTTTTTAAATTGTTTAATTTTGCTGTTATACATTAGGAAAAAATCTTAAGCAATATTTTATACAGTAGAGAATGGGAACAGGAAATTAATTACAAGTTCTAAAATATCACAATAATGAAGTATTAATAGCTTATAGCATATAACAATATATTCTATATATCTGTTAATAATGTATAATAACTTTTTCGTAATCTTGGGATAATACTTTGAAGTGAAAAGCATGGAAAAATTATTTGCCCCTCTCCTATGGCTATGCTAGTTGTCAAAACTGATGTTCTAAAAGTTATTAGTAATTTTTAAATTCTTTTTTAATATACTCACATTTGTTATTTTGTAACAATGTTTTGTTATTGTACTGATGCATTTATTTAGTAAATATCAGTTCCATTTACTGGAAGAACATTCACAGGGAATTAACCTAGTGTTTTCAGGATCACTCTCATAAGTTAGGAATAATAATCCTAGATTCTGTAATTTGTATTTAAGAATTCTTGGAATAAACTAGAAGCCTACTTCAAAGCCAGCTGCAAAGTAAAAAACATGAATGTCTAAATAAATAAACAACATATTATAATAGAATTTGGTATGTGTAATGTCAGAGGAACAAGAGAACATTTATAATAAGGAGCAAATGGTCACCACAGGGGACAGAGCTGCACAAGGAGCTGGATCTCAGCTAGAAATTTCCACTGGCATTTATTTTTATCTTCCCTTATGTTGTCATTGGCATTACAGTGAATGAGAATCAGGTAGAGGGATGGTGCCCTGTTTTGCTTTATTACTTCCTCATTTTACATGAACCTGGCATACAGAGGGGACAACTCTCTACACACTACAAGCCCTCACTCACAAGTAGATAAAACCTTTCATTGTTTAAAAAGTATCTTGCAAATAATGGTATTTTGGTTGCTTTTGAAACCCATTTTTGAAGTAACTAGAAATAGCTTGATGTTTATATCTGTCTTTGTTTTAGGGTATTGATCAGTTTGGGCCTCCTATGATCATCCATTTCCGTGTGCAGTACTACGTAGAAAATGGCAGATTGATCAGGTATGAGGACAGGGAGAGATTCTAAACCTTTATTTTCCCACAGCACTTTAAACATGCCAAATACGTTACTTGTGTTTATTGTTTGTTACCACTTGTTAGAATATAAACTCCATAAGAGCAGTGATTTTTTTTTTAATCTTTTTGCACGCTCACTTATCCTTAGCCCATAAAAGAGAGAAACAATAGGCACTCAAAAAATATTAGTTGAATTAATGAATGATAATGTTAGACTATTAATGAAAATGTTAACAATATCACTGGCTCACATTTTCTCTACTCTACATTTTCATAAACAAATCAGTCTCCTGAAAGATATTTCTTTCAAGAAAAAACTGGCACTTTTGTTAAGAGTGGGAAGAGATTGATTAAAGGACTAAATTCTTTTCCGGTGGTGGAGTGGAGTTTGGGGCAAGGACAGAAACTCTTCTGTAAAAGTGCATGGGTGTTTATAGAGCCTGTTTTTCACATTTGGGATTTGGGGTCTTGCTTATATTCTTGGCAGAGTCTTTAAAGCTAAGATTAAGCCCAGTGGAGCTATCCTGTGAGAATCTTAGATACAGTTTGACAAGGGCGGGTAATTGATTCTTTTTCTGGAGGTGGGTATATGAAAAATACTATTAATATATAATTGCTAATGATACAAATTCAGCATTAACCATTTCAGAAGCTCAGTTTGTAAAGAAGAATTCAGTGCTGGAAAGATTTCAGAAATTTTTCTTGGCCTATAGAAAATAATAGAAATGTGAACTCTGTTTTACTTATATATTTTTAAACTTCGAGAAACCCCCTGTGGAAGAAGCAAAGATACATTTGGCTAGTGAGCTATATGTAAAATTAGCTTGTGATATATATATATTTATATATACAAATTTTTTACTCAGTTTACCTAGTAAATGTGTAATGCCCTGGAAAGAAGGAATATATATTATTTAACAGTTAATTAACCCCCTGGAGCTAATGAATGTTTAATTGATCCCTTTACCTCTGCCTTTTTCCTCAGGGCTGAACCAGTCCAGTGTGTGGTCAGCACTGTAAAAAGAAGTGCTCTGAAAAATACTCTGTCCCAAGGGGAAAAATTACATAAATGCCTTATTTTTAAGTTCTTTGTACTTAAACATGATCTTGGTTAAAATAAACCTATATGTTTTTATTATTATCTACTAATGATATTAGCTATGAATCTGAGGTAAACATTGAACCTAAAATAATATGGAGGCAAATAAGCTCACTAAAATACACACACATTTTTTTTCTTACATTTTTACATTGATCACAAAAGCGTCCTATTTACCAGTGAACATTTTTTGGAGCTTTGACCGTGTTTTCCCCAGTCAGCACTTCCTACTCAGTGCATTTAATGGGAACAGTATTTATTTCTGACCTCAGTGGATTGTAATGAGCACACTATTAGTATTTCCTTTTGTGGGGAGTATAATGATTGTCATGGCATGTGCCTATAAAAACACTTTAGTAACATTCACTTAATAAAAAACCAAAAAACAGGTTTAAGGAAAGCTTTCACTTTGTTTATTCTGAGTGAATTTTTTTTTAAAAGAACACTATGGTTAAGCAAATTTTTTCCTAGAAGGGTATATAAACAGAAACATTTTTAAAGGGGTCTTAGAGTATTTGTAGCATGCTCAGCTAAAAAAACAAAACAAAGAACAGCAAAACGTTAAAGCCAGGATAGCCCCTCAGATTTGCACTTATTTATATCATGTGTGCAGCATCATTGTAGCAAAATTAATACAGACAACCAATGTCTAGCTTCTATTCTAATGCTTGTTCAGTGAAATAGTTACCATATTAGAGTGGAATGATTCAGACATTTTTCCCCTTCTCTGAATGAACCAAATGTTGTGAGCCTTAGGAAATGTTATTTTTGTTGTCTGGGTAGTCAGTCTGACATGGAGTTCTGAGCCCTTGCGACCTCAGTGATCAAGTATTAGCCACAGCCTCCCCCTTTTCATGAGGTGGGAGGGAGGAGCAGAGACAGAAGGGCTCCCGTCACCAGATGGAGAGCAGGATTTGGGTCTGTTTACATGCCATTGGATTGTTCCATCAAAATGTGAGTTCTGTTTTCTTTTATTTTCCTAGTGACAGAGCAGCAAGATACTATTATTACTGGCACCTGAGAAAACAAGTTCTTCATTCTCAGTGTGTGCTCCGAGAGGAGGCCTACTTCCTGCTGGCAGCCTTTGCCCTGCAGGCTGATCTCGGGAACTTCAAAAGGAATAAGCACTGTGGAAAATACTTTGAGCCGGAGGCTTATTTCCCATCTTGGGTAGGCACTGTTTTCAAATTCTAAAGAGTGTTTTCTCTAACACATTTCTAGTTCATTGTGCTGCTACTCATGCTGCTTCAAGAAATGGGAACCCGGATGTTTATGGCCAGTCAGACTCTTCATGATGCCCAAATATAAGTTTAATACGTGAGAGCATGGTACGCACTATGTCTTCATGTACTCGGTCTGCTTACGGTTAATGGAGAAGGAGATTGCTGTCCATCATAAATATGGGGGGGCTTGGAATTTGCCAGCCTCCTTTTGGCATTTGCGTGGCTTTGACCATCTTATGTTCTTTTACTGGAGCCACATTTTCCTCCTTTGAAGGGAGAAAAACATTACTCTTTAAAAGGCAAAGCTCATTCACATGGTCCCCTGGGCTGAGAAAACAAAGACAAGTCAACTTCTTGCTTACTGTGGCCTCCATGTCTTTCACTTCCAGGAGAGGAGCCACTGCCATATTTTGGCAAGAGATTGGAGGGTATTCCAAGACGAACTGTCTCAGCTACCCTTTCTCCACCCCACCTGATTTCTGTTCCTGCCCGTCCTCCAGGTCTCACCCACCCATCCTTGGGAAAGAACTACCACTCTTGCCTTTCCTTCCTAGTAAAGCCTCTTGAAAGGTCGTGTATATTTGATTTTTTAGCTTCTTTCCTCCCACATGTATTCCTCAAGCCACTCCGACCTGCCTTCTTCCCCCCCTAGTCCACATGTTGTGCTGCTCTGTATTGACAGATCCAGTGGATTCTTCACTGAATCTCACTGCTACACTTGACTCCTAACCACTCACATCTTGGGAGATCTCATCCATGTTAATGCTTTTAACCATCAGCCACATGTAGTTAACTCCCAAATCTGTTTCTCTCCCCTGTATGCCTGAGGTAGCTACTTAACCTCAGAATGTTCTAAATCAAATTCATCTTCCTACCTCAATTCTGTGTATTCCTCCCTCTGAGTGCTTAAGAGTCCTAAGGAACTCTGCCCTATCACCATTCGTCCTCCCTGTCCCATCCAGTTGGCCACAGCACCCTTTAATATACATACTTGATTACCCATCACCCAGCTGAAGAAATGCAGTTCTGTCGTACGTTTGTTGCTGTTAGCGTCCCTAAGTGCTTATTGCATGTGCTCCCCATCATGGCCCTGCTGTTTCCCAGGTTCCAGCTCTCAGCAGCACTGTTGCAGAAGCTTGCCCCTGCTTCAGTCTTTACTCTGCAGCTTGCAGATGAGATGATTTTGCTTCTGATTTAATCCTTCAGAGGCTCCCTATCACCTGTGGGGTGAAGCCTGGCTCCAAAGCATAACCTAGAAACTCTCCAAGACATGGTCCCCGCCAGCCTTTCCAGCTTCCTGTCTGGTTGTCCTGCACTTTGAACTTTACGCTCTGGCAACATCCAGCAGTTGATACGTCGTCACACCTCTGGGCCTTTCTTCTTGCAGTTCCTTTAGCCAGCAAGACCCTGCTCCCTGTTTCACCTGGCCAACTCCTGCCCATCCTCTAAGACTCAGCTCAGGTGTGGTTCCTTCTAGGCAGACCATCTAGGTGCCCAGTGCCCCTCCTCTGGGACCAAGAAAACCCTAGACATAAGTGTTTTTACATCTTATTTTCAAATGATCTGCTCATCTCTTGCACCCTGTAAACTATTTCTTAATACACTGTAAAGGACTGGCATAAACTTAACCTTTTCTGTTTCATCAGCATTTCACATTGAGATGCTCTGTAAGTTTTTGTTGACTGACTTACAGTGCTTAAGAGAAACCACAGTATGTGTCAAGCTATTACAATCTGTAGCATGTATTTACATTCCCTAGTTGTCATCAGGTACTCAATGAATCTTGGTAATTTAAATCATAACTTCCCAATTAGTATCCCATGGTATCCACTGTGCTGAGATACTAGTTTCTTCCACGCTTGGGATCACCAAAATCATCTACTTCGGTGCCCTTACAAATATTATTTTCAATGTGTTTTTGACCTGATAAAAGGTTGACTAGTACTGATTTAGATGTTCACCATGTAAAAGGAATCTAGGGGAAAAAAAATCTGTAACTTAGAGTTCTCAGCAGAACTTGATAATTGACCAATAATTCATCATGTTTAATTCTCTGTAAACTATTCAATAGGAAGCAACCAGATGTCAGTATCTGTAAAGACATTTTAAAACTGAAAACTGTCTAATTTTTTTATTCCGATCATTTTAAGCACTACTGTTTTTGCTTGCATTCCCTAATTCTTTCCATATTTTAAAGTAGCCTCATGAAATCAACTAAGACTATAATCAATACCTTTCTCTTAGCCTGTAGCTGCTAGATACTATGTATTTTTGACATCTAAAAGCTCAGACTACTGTCTGATAAAAACCTAAGACACAGTAAATCACAATGAACGTTTGGAAGAAAATGTTTTTTCATAAGTATTCCAACAGAGTGTTCATATCAGCCTCTTATGCAGTAACCAAGAATGTTTCAGAGAATTTCTTCTAGTCCCTTGCCTCCTGTGGACTAACATTTAATATCTCCCACTCTGTGGCTGTGTAACTTTCAGAATTAAGTAGATCCGGAACCTTAAGATGTGCCTATAGTAGAAGTATTTCATGGTACCAATACTTTTGCACATATAACCAATGATGTGTGTGAAATTATGCAAGTTTGTGTGGCTTTTTTTCTTGGTGACTTTAAAGTTAAGAGAACCTATTTTTCCTATTTCTTGTGATTTTTTTTCTTAGATATGCAGCTAAATGGACTTTGTACCTTCTAGTATTAGCTGATTCAGCCTAGAACATAACAGATGGTGAAAACAGAATAAAAGTGGGAATTTTCAAATGGAGATTAGCCAGTTTATATGTCCTATTTTAGATTCTCTTCCTTTCATCATTTTAGGGGTGGGGGTAGTACTTACATCCCTCCAACAAATGTTGCATTGCACACCCCTTGTATCCCAACAGGTTGTTTCCAAGAGGGGGAAGGACTACATCCTGAAGCACATTCCAAACATGCACAAAGATCAGTTTGCACTGACAGCTTCCGAGGCCTATCTTAAATATATCAAAGAGGCCGTCCGACTGGATGACGTCGCTGTTCACTACTACAGATTGTATAAGGTACAAAACTGCAGTAAGTCTACAGCTTCTGAGAAAAAAATTTTCTATTGAAAATTATTTCATTTTTAAAAGGCTTTTAAAAGAATTTCATTTGAACTGCCATTTGTTATTAATATCATAGGTTAGTCTTGGAGGCAATGGTGCTTTTTCTCTGTCCTGCAAATAGTACAAAGTGTTTTTTTTTTAATGGTTCTAATAATGAGATGACAAATGGCTGCAAATTGTGAATCCGGCTTTTTAGTGATTATGGAATAGTTGTTTTTCTTCTCCCCAAATCTGCTTTGAGGAGTAACATTTGCAACTTGTTTGATCAATAATTAATATTCCTTAAAATGAAGCCATATCTATATTGTGTCCATTAACTATAAGACCATCACCGCAACAGCTAATGTTTATGGAGTACTGTGTTTATTGGGTACACTTTATTCTTTTTTTTTTCTTTTTTAATCCTCACAACTCTATAAGAAAGGAACTGTAATCTTCACTTTATAGAGCAGGAAACTGAGACTTAAGGAGATGAAATAGTTCACCTAAGATCACAAAACTAAGTGACAGACCTAGGACTCAGTCCAGGCCTTCTTGATGACAAAGCCTGTGCACTTAAGCCGCTGTACTCCATGCTTCCCTCACTCTGAAGTTACCTTCTTTTGTGTCCTGTGCATCTCTAGCCTCATTTTTCCATCCTGGGGCAGAAGTCACACATCTAAATAATAACTGAGGCCATCTCTGCAGGAAATCACTCATAGTACTGTTGACCATCTTCTCTTCTCTTCCCCTCCTCCTTCCTACCTCTTCCCTTTTCCACAGATAGCACTTTGTTGGCAAAAACTCCTGAATGCCCATGTCAGTATTCAAAGGCAGATGCTCAAACTAAATGGGATGAAGTGGTTAAGAGCATGGTTAGTTAGGCCTACCTGCCTGGGATTGAATCCCAGCTTGGTTTCTTACTGTGTGACCTTATGCAAGTTACTTAACCTCTCTGTGCTTCAGTTTCCCCACAGTTAAATGGCGACAATAACATACCTACCTCTTAGGATTACTGAAGGCTAAAGGAATTAATGGATAAAAAGTCCTCAAAACAATTCAGCACAGATTAAGCATGATGCCACACTTGCTGCTGTTAGCATTACCATTGTTGATATTGTGCTCATTATCTCTACTACACCCGTTGTGGTAAGATTAGCATAACTAGACCATTGGAGATGGGGCTCTAGTTTGGATACATTTCTTGGTAATCTTCTAAGCTGGTTCAGAAAACTTAGTAAGGGACCAACTGATGGTTTTTCTGTCTCTCTTCCATGCCCAAGAGATGCATTGTTAATACCCCATCATCCTTGGAAGGCATAATTGAGTTTCATAAGATCCTAAAGGACTGAGTTTGGCTCAGTTCCTAAAGGACTGAGTTGTGGGTTTTTTTCCCTCTCTTAAGAGATTTCATTTGTGACACTCAATTTACATGAGAAAGGCAAAAAATTTACATTTTTGGCAATCAGTTTATATCTTAAAATGTATTAAAAGTATGAATGACGTATTGGAAAGACTGTGGCCTTAGAATCAATTATCAATTAGAAACCCTGTGTCACTATGGTATCCTAGGCAACTACACTATAATCCTGAGCCATCTATTAGGTGGGAGTGATATACTTCACAAGGTTGGGAGGATTCAATGAGATAATGAATTTGAAATAACAAGGGTGAAATACCTGGAACATTAGTGAGTGCTTAATAAATATTAATTGTTTCTTGCCTTAATTGCCAGGAGGCTTGCTATTTTAACAAATCCGGTTAAATAAAAATCAAACGCCACATGTTCTCACTAATAAGTGGGAGCTAAACAATAGGTCCACATGGTCTTTAAGTGGTATAATGGACTTTGGAAACTAAGAAGGGGTTGAGGGTAAGAGGGGGTGAGGGATATAAAATCTTACCTATCGGTATAGTGTGCACTATTCTGGTGACAGGCACACTAAAAGCATTGATTTCAGCATTATACAATTCATCTATGTAACACTTGTACCCTCTAATATTTTGGAATAAAAATTATTTAAAAATAAAAATAAAAGGAAATAAAAATCTTTTGGTGAAGTAGATGTTCCCAATTTGCCTTTTATGTAAAAATTAATTTTCAAATCTGCCTAAAGTGTGGTATTCCTAAATTGCATAGAAAATGACTCTTTTGGCCGGGCGTGGTGGCTCATGCCTGTAATCCTAGCACTCTGGGAGGCCGAGGCGGGTGGATTGTTTGAGCTCAGGAGTTCGAGACCAGCCTGAGCAAGAGTGAGACCCGTCTCTACTAAAAATAGAAAGAAATTAGCTGGACAACTAAAAATATGTAGAAAAAATTAGCCGGGCATGGTGGTACATGCCTGTAGTCCCAGCTACTCAGGAGGCTGAGGCAAAAGGATTGCTTGAGCCCCGGAGTTTGAGGTTGCTGTGAGTTAGGCTGATGCCATGGCACTCTAGCCTGGGCAACAAAGTGAGACTCTGTCTCAAAAAAAAATAAATAAATAAAAATAAACGAAAAAAAAAAAAAAGAAAGAAAATGACTCTTTTCTGCTTAAAACAAGATATTTAATAAAAATAAAGCTGAATTAATGGGAGAATAGATATTGATACCTGATGGGCAGTTTTCATTCTGGTAACCATTAAATCTGCTTTACATAGGGGCTGCTCGTAAACTGGAAATAAGGTAGACAAAAGGCAGGAAACATTCTGAAAAAATTATTTTCTGCCCCTTTCCCACCAATAACACCTCATATGTGAACAACCAGTATTTTTATGAGCACAGTCTTATTTCAGAAAGCAATCAGTACACCCTTGAAAGGGAAATTGCCCTAAACACATACAGTGATGAATTGGTTTCTCCTTTTAAACCTTACACTTTCTTGATGTAAAAATATACTAGTTGGAAAGAAACAGCCTAAATAGTGAAAATAGGCTGTTTTCTCTTTATTATGCCAGCTGAGGATATTCTAAAATTATTTCTTTGCATATTCATGGGAAAACTGGCACTAAATAAAGATATGCACATATCTATTTATTTTTGTTGAGAAATCTCATAATGAAAATACTTAAACAATTTTATTTATCTTCTTTTCTGAACTTCGTACCTTATATATACTTATTACATTATGAGCACTTAAAGATGTGGCCAAATTTCAGGTACATTTTTAATTGTAGAATTTTTTTACTTATGCATGTTGTAGTTTATTTTTGACAGTTTGTGGTTTAGCTGGTAGAATGTGTATCACATTGGCAAGTGATAATGGAACTTCTTAAAAATAAGTATTTCCAAATTAACTGAATGTAAAGCTTTTACAACTTCATTATTTATCCTCATGAGAGAGTCTTAAATATTTAGTCAACTTGCCTCTAATTTTGGCTTCAGGGCTGGGAGATTTGCCCAGTTTTAAATATACAAAATTTGATGCATCTCAAAATATAATTACTACATTCGATTAAAAATCTAATATCTGAGAAAAGAGTAAGCATAAGATGGAAGGTTTAAAAAAATCAAATGATACAAAACCTGTAAAAATATTCTTGCTTACTAGAGTTCTCAATAACATAAATATTTAGAATCTTGTCAGATATGAAAGTGCGTATTATAGTGAAAACACTAGACTTTGAGATCTCAGAGGTTTAAAAAGTATAGAATATACCATTATTGATTTAATATGTGCTCATGATTTTTCTTAAATCTTGTAAGAAACTAGGGATGTGGAAAGACTTGAGCAGTTATTTTAAGTCAAAAACTTTCTAATCCTGAAATTTCTCTCTGTTTCTTTGGTGCTGAATTATCCACTGTAGAAGAAAATACACTGTTTCATAAAAATCTTATTCCTACAGGATAAAAGGGAAATTGAAGCTTCACTGACCCTTGGATTGACCATGAGAGGAATACAGATTTTTCAGGTTGGTAAATGAGATAGAAGTGTCAAATGCTATTGACCATGTCTTGCATTTACAGTGTGCCTGTGTGGTCCTGCCATAGGTTCAGTGGTTTATTTCCAGCCATTGACTAGTCATTTCCTACTTATCTAGAACAGATGTGGATGATAGGATGGATAAAGTGACTTAACCTGATCCTTGACAGTACCAAGTCCTCTGTAACAGAAAACAACAAGCCAAAGATTAGCCCAGGTTCATCACTAACAGATCATTAATATCTAAACATTTCTCTTGGTCATTGATTTTAAATATTTTCTTTTATCCTCTGGAGCATTTATAACTGTGGAAAGAAAAATGACATTTTAGTATGGTGCCTGGCCAGACGTTTTAATTTCCATTACACTTTTCTGGTAAAACTTGTTCCTTGAATAAGTAACAACTGTCACCATTTAACAGGTGGGATGGTGTTATCCTACAGCCATCAACAGGGGAGAGAGAATACCTCTTTCTGCAAGACATAGGAAAATATAAAGATGTCTTATCTCTGATGTAGGCAAAATATCCAGTTATGAAAGTCTGAGTGCCTTATCGCATCTCTTGAATGCCTGAGTCCTTTGGGCTTTTTATTTAAATTTGGGGATAGGCCAGAAGGGAAAAGGTTGCCTTGAAAGGGCCAGTTAATGTAGTCACACAGGAACCAAAAGCTACAGACTTCTATCACTAATCTTTTTAATCACTGTCTGCACTTCTCCAAAGAGAGTTGGGGACCTCTTTCAGATTTCAGATTTTAATTACCGTATTTTAGTTTTCTGGGAGAGAAATTAGAGCCATTTTAGAGTATCTGTCATTTTCCCCATTAACTCTATGTGCATTTTAATTCCTTTTGCAGAATATAGATGAAGAGAAACAATTACTTTATGATTTCCCCTGGACAAATGTTGGAAAGTTGGTGTTTGTGGTAAGTTTAAAATAACCTACTATTTTAAAAAGTCTCTTCAGTTTGTTTTTGTGGATTTTTGTTATTTTTTGGCTTTTGTTTTTAAGCAATATTGTCTCAGGCACAAAAGTTGCTATTTTTAAAAAGTTGAAGCTGAAGATAATTTGCTTTCTTGTATTCTTATGCATATGTTATGATTCTTATCACTCAGTAGTGAACTTGAAATCAAAGAATCTTACAGCAAAAGAAATTACTAATTTTAATTTGTGTGTCTGGTCCCTACTGTACTACCCTACATTATTCTAGTTGCAGAAGAAATGTGATGAGAAAGGTACAAGATGAGTTCATTAAATAGAATTATCATAAAAAAGCCTACAGCAGAGGGATTGGAAAACAGAAAGCCATAATCACAGGGTAAATTATTCTTAGTATGGCGGTTGGCCAGTTCTTTTAGAAGTTACTTCTTTTGAGCAAAGAATAAAGAGTTACATAAAAAGATGTTTCTATTAATATCTGACTATTTAAAACTCATCTTTTTAAAGAAAGGTCTACAATTCTTAACTGGAAAAGTATTTTTATTTTTACAATATTGAAAATGATACACTTTCTTTTGTTAAAGCAAATTTTTCCCGGCTATTTCTCTATTTTGCCAGCTATATCCATTTTTTGATAGAATTCAAAGAATTATGATTAATAATTTTCAATCTAGTGGTCATTAAAATATGTCATTCTTTGTTCAGAAATAATTGGAAAAACTACACAAAGAAAGAAGGAAGATAAGGATTTGTAGACATGTGTTTGTCTCCTATAAGGAAGATGGCCTATATAAATAAAGGGCTATATTGCAAATAGAATGTGGGCACTGACCCCACACTGCCCTGTGAGTCAAAGGACCTGTTCCTGATTTCATATTACTTTAAAGGATCTGTTTCTGATTTCACATTACTTTAATTACTTGGGCACAGTTCAACCTGATTTCACTTTACTCATACATTAAATGGGGTCTGGCCTGCCTCTTCCTCACTGGCTCTTTCTTGTTCAAGCTCTTTGTGAAGGATCTGAGCTGTTTGAAAATGAGCAATGCCCCTTTTATGTCCCAAATTAAGCAGTAATAAAATGCATTTATGAAATTGAGTTCTTTTAGGGACCTGGACTCAGTAGTTACTGAATCTATAATAGTTGTGCATCAGTATTACCTGAGGTACTTGTTAAAGATACAGATTTCTGGGGTTCATCTTCCTCCTCCAAGAGATTTTTGACTCAGTGGGTCTGGGATAGAGAGCAGAAATCTATTTTGACAAGTTTCCCAAATGATTCTTATTGCAGCTAACCCAGCCCTGCCTAGCCATGGTACCTTGAGCAAGTTATGTAACCTCTCTGTGCCTTGGTTTTGTTCTAAGATGGGATGATTAGTCTTCCCCCATAGACCTGTTGTGAACATTAAATTAGTTAATATGTGCTTAGTGCTCCATAAATGTCAGCTGTTACTATTTCAGCATCGAGATCCACTGGTGGTTCCTTTAAAATGAAAAACCCAGAGGTTAAAAAATATCCCATCCCTGTGTAGGCTACATGAATCCATATTGCTTTGTACCAAGTTTAAAGAGTATAGTTAGAATTTGCCTTCCTCCCTGCTTTACCTTGCCCTCTGGCTGAGAATCATTTTATCTGAAATATTCCTTTTTTGTAATTCTGTTGCCTTATTCATTATTAGAAATGTTAAAGAAATTCATAATATCTCATAACTGTAAGGAACTTTGCCAAACCCTCACCCTCAACTTAAGACTTTATGTTAGTGATCCTAGACTTAAAGAATGAGATTCCTTCTCTCTCTGCTGATGGCTGCCCCTTTCCCATCTCATCCCTCCAACTGCCAGCTTCCTCTTTTGTCCAGCTAGAGAAGTTCTCCATTTTTCTAAATCCTAAATAGGTATACTGTATTGTTTATTGTATTTATTTCTTTCCCAGAATTTATCATAAACTATAATTATTTTATATGTTTATTTACCATCTCTTGCACTGGGATATAGTTAGCTCCATGAGGGTAGGAACCTTATCTGTCTTATTTGCTGTTATTTTTTTCAGTGCCTAGCACAGTGTTTGGGACATAGTGAGTATTCAATAAATATTTGAATGCATTCATCTCTTCTAGAATTTGTCATCCTGTTTGCTGAGTTAGGGTGTTGGAATTACATTTGAGCGTGCCCTTTTTATCCATTGTACAAATAGCCTGACCAGCCAGAGAACCCAAAGATATCCTCAGCTATCTTACATAGTGTTCACTGGGACCCTGGCTAGATGCTTCCCTGAAGCATTTTTCCCTGAAACTTTCAGTAATCCTCTGTCCTGTGACATTTTTGAAAGGGAAAATAATAACTTACCCTCAGAGAATTTTAAGTGGAGCTTTCTACATCTATTTCTGAATCTGTAGTTATCTTTAGTAAATAAAAAATGAAGAAGACCTTGTCAAATCAGAGATTTTTCTTCCTGAATTTGATTCATGCTTTCCCTCCACAGGGTAAGAAATTTGAGATTTTGCCAGATGGCTTGCCCTCGGCCAGGAAGCTCATATACTACACGGGGTGCCCCATGCGCTCCAGACACCTCCTGCAACTTCTGAGCAACAGCCACCGCCTCTACATGAACCTGCAGCCTGTCCTGCGCCACATCCGAAAGCTGGAGGAAAACGAAGGTATCGCAGGGTCTCAGGGTGGGGAAGAAAATGGTGCCTTTGCCACCCACAGCTTCTTACTCTGTAGCTGCGAGAACTGGGCTTTTAAACTAGAGAATGGGATTTGGGGACTAGGACTGGGACTGTCTGGATTCAGAGTGGCATTTCCATTTACATCTCAGCACTGTTCCAGAGGACAAGGGGCTGGGCTTGAGGGCCACTGAGCATAGCACCTATTCACATTATCTGAGGTTACCCCAGGCATTTAGCTATCCTGTCTCTCAAGTATAGTCTCTTTAAGGTTTCCCATGCCTAGCTTGAAAATCCTTGCAAATAACCACCCTGTAAAGGCGCGGGGCAAGGGTTTATCTGCAGCTCGGATTTTATCTGCATTTCAGAGTTCTGTATATACAATGCCCTACTTTGGTGGTATTATCCACAAGCAGTCTGGAATTCCTTCCAATGTGAGTATTCCTTAGGTCAGAGTGATAATAAAGATGGGTCACAGATGTGTCTCCATCCTCTCTGATTGACAGCTGAGAGGCCTCCAAATCTGGTCCAGCAAGAATGACGAGCAGAGAAGAGGGAAGTTTTTATTTGAGGATTTTGTCAGGTAGTTCTGTGGGGGCTTTGCTGAGATACAGATGGGATAGAGCAATCTATCTGTGGCCTTAGAGTACTGGGCCCTAAGAAGAGGGCAAGTCAGTGTGGGGAAGAGCAATGCAATGTGAGGGGCCTCTGCCATCAGACTTCAACTTTACAGTGTTAATCTGATGGCTAGCTCATTATCTTGAGTTGTGGCATCCTGGGGTTTCTCCGTTTAACACACTCCAACTTCTAATAACCAAAAATTCTATGTTGTATATTTATTTTTTAATATTTTTAATTTGTCTTGCAAATTCATGTTGTAGTAATTCTTTTGATCTTACGGTAATTCCACTAAATTAGATTTGGAGTATTTGCATGAATATCGGGATGCAGATTCATATCGTAGGTTCGTGTCTGAAACAAGTTTCCACCCCTCAGATCTCACCTTTCTTGCAGAAGCAAGACAAACACCCATTCTCTCTTGAACAAGCAAAAGACCTTGTAGCAGTTTATGCTTCTGATGGATTTTTCTCAAAAACTATTTCTCAGTCCAAATGAGACCCTGTTTGGAGACTCCTGTGTAATTTAGTAGCAATTAGAACATGAATCATTCCCCCACTGTCTGCCACCAAACTGCATCTGTCTTTGGAGAGAATTGGTATAACTGTCAGGTGTATTGGCTCTCACTGCTGCCAGACTGCCAGTTCTTCCCCACAGTGACTCATCAGTGTAACAAATATATCTCTCCTGTGCTGACATGAATGCTAAGAGGAACTCAGATGGGGACAGAAACACCATGGGAACCTGTGAGGATAGGTGACTTAATTAGGTGCATAGCCCATAATTTGCCAAGTCTGCCTCAGTCCTAAATGCCAACATGGCACCTTGAGAAGTTCCTTTATTCCATCAGCTCTCTACCTGCAGCATGTTAGTAAATTCTTATTTATATAACCTTAAAGGAACCCTTTAGAGCCTGAAAGAATTGACTTCCTCTATAGGTTCTAAGGTAAAATTACAAAGAATTTTGAGTTCTTAGAGGAGCAAGGCTTTGTCCATTGCCAAGCATAGTACCAGGTATATTTGAGGGCTTAAGTGAGCTGGGTGTCTTAGTTTGTTTTGTGCTGCTACAACAAAAGACCAGAGACTGGATAATTTATAAAGAGCAGAAGTTTATTTTCTCAGTTCTTGAGGCAGGTAGTCCAAGATCAAGGGGCCAACATCTGACAAGGGCCTACTTGCTGTGTCATCCCATGGTGGAAGGTAAAAGGGCAAAGAGGGGGCAAGAGAGAGAGACTAAAAGGGGCCTGCGCTCCCCCTTTTATAATGAACCCAAGCCTGCAGTAATGACATTAATCCATTTATGAAGGCAGAGCCCTCGTAGCCCAATCATCTCTTAAAGGTCTGACATCTTAATACTGTCACAATGACAATTAGATTTTAGCACGAGTTTAGGAGGGTGGTACAAACATTCAAACTATACAGTAGGCAGTGAAGGAATGATGAAGATGTAAATTGCAAATTGGATCTTTTATTTGGATGAATGTAGACAGATTTGGGAGGAAGCCTTGTTTTCTTCTTCCAAAGAAAACATGCTTAGTTTCTTCTACTTAGCAGTGCCTCCACATCTGAAGAAGGCCTAAAACCAAGTTTCCCTGGGCCAGCTTTGGCCTGAATCCAGTTATCTTACCCACACTTAAGGGCACCATCATTTAAACAAGGAAAACCCTTTTCTTGGCATCAGGTTAGCAGACAGCACAAAGAGAGTCAGTGTTTTTCTTAATTAAATTTCATTTGGAGTCACCTTGTCTGAAATGCTATTTTAGCATTTTATAGTAGAAAATGATCACAGGAATTCTTCCATAGGGTTCAGAAGAGAAGGAAAAACATGCCTTGTGTCGTTAAAAAAAAATTTTAAGCCAACTTTATTCAATAGCTCAAGCTTATTTTTGGTCAAGAGGTCACATTTACTGCATTATATTCCAAAATCATGTATGAAAAACTTTGTTGTTTCTGGGCTTTTACAACAGAGGGAATAAAAAGAACACAAGATATATTGATGATCCACACTACTGATGCCAGAGATTATCAGGGGAAGAGAGGTTGCATTTTGCATTTCTTACAATAATTGAGAATTATTTAAACATTTCCCTCAGTTTGTAACTGGGTGGTGTGAAGCTTCTTAAATGTTTGCAAAGGGTCTAAATGATACCGCACTAGGAAGGGAAGAGAAGCCAGTGGCATGGAACACTAAGGCTGCACTGACATGGCGACAAGAAATATGATTTACACCAGGCTCCTATCAGGTAGAAGGCAGGCTGGCAAGTACTTACCTTATGAATATAGAATAACTGTAATTAACTCTGAACCTATCAGGAAGTTGGGAGTATAAAGGCTATTTGTAAGGAGGCAGGAAAGCTTTTAAATGATTAGATTCACAATTCCTAATTGTCTTAGAGCTATAGAACTCCAATACCTTATAGACATTTTTTTACTTTTTTCTCTTCACTTTCCGTCTTTCTAAGGGCCACATAGCTAATTATCATGCTGTGAATAGAAATTCTGTGAGAATTTTGTAAGCCCCTTTAGCTCTTCATCTTCATCTCTACCCCTGTTGACTGCAGAAGATAAGGGATCATTAGAACCCAGTCTACTCCCTCAGTGATGAGTTATACTTGGATGCACGTCCATTGTGATTGATGTGTGTGTTGGGCTCTGCTGTCATTTCCAGCCTTCTTTCTGTGTAGCTACACGTACTCGCCTTTGTGTTTCAGCCTGATCTCTTAGAAGTGCGGTCCCCACCCCCCAGGCTGTGGATTGGTGCCCATCTGTGGCCTGTTAGGGACCAGGCCACAGAGCTCCTCCGCACCCCCCCCCCCCCCCCCCCCCCCCCGCCTTCCGTGCAGAAACTGTTTTCTATGAAAGCGCTCCCTGTGCCAAAAAGGTTGGGGACCGCTGCCTTAAAATGACATGATTGGGCTGGGGCCCAGAAATGTACACGTAGCCTTCTCCAAAGCACTTTCTGCATTTTGCATCCTGGAAGGTGTGTCTGGAGAGCCTGTGGTGATTATACTTCATAGCTGGATTCAGATGTCAGGAGTGCAAGTATTTTCACTTAACCAAGAAACAAGATAATTAAATCCATTAACAGCCTCCTGAGAACCCAATTAGTCTACTAGTTAGCGATTTCTAAAATGATTTCAACTTAACATTCCCCAAATGCACTCTCCACTTTTAACATTGTTTCAATGTGTTATTTCTCATCAACATTAAGAAGGCAAGGAAGCTAAAATGTTCCTTTGTTTTAAATTTCTGTCCTGAAACACAGAAAGTTTTTTTGTGTCAGTTGTATACCAGCAGCTGTATTGTAACTTTGTCCCTTAATGGTTAATTTAGTATTTGATAAAAGGGACTTTCCAATGTTGTGTCTTTTATTGCATTAAAGAACAGCACTGATATTTTAAGTCAAAGAACAATTTTACCAATCAGAGGCCATGTGGGTATAGATCATCAAACCAGTAGTGATTACTGTGTTTTCTAAAAATGATAAAGCCACACTAATTCAGCCTACACGGAGAAAAAGCAATCATATTAATGAAACTCTAAATTTTAGAATTTTTGCAGGAAATTATCAGAAGAATAGTTTCATTTTAAATTGTATTCAGCAGCCAGAGCTAAGCCAACAATGGAACAAATTGAAACAAATGAACAAATAAAATGAAAGACAATTAGCATAATTATATTTATTAAGTAGTCTTCTTTAGCAGTGCTTCTGAAATTATCTGTGGAGAAGGGCCAGATTTTTAAAATATCTAATGTACTATGGACTGATACTTTCACAAAATGCAAAATCACATTACTGGCTGTCATGGCAATGTTAAATAGCTGTGGAAGTTTCTAAATGTTTATTCTCAGTTACTGAACTTATTTTACTGTGGACCAATAACAGTTTTCATAAAAGAAGTGGTCTGCAACAGCACTTTAATAGCACTTTTCTTATAGTGCCTGAAGCTTCCAAACTCTTTTAAGGAGTTTAAATATTCCCCTCAAATCTGTTGCACTGTTTTTTTTTTAATTTTCATTGTACAGTCTTCTTCAGACAAGCTCCTATCGAAATTGTCACTACTTTCTAGTCACTAGATTCTGAGTGTGAAATTGTCCTTGTTCTTGTCCTGATGACTCACTTAAGCTAACCAGCCGTTCCTTCTGTTTTAGTTGAATATAATGATGAGCTGTGTTCCTTGCTACAGAGAAGAAGCAGTATCGGGAATCTTACATCAGCGACAACCTGGACCTCGACATGGACCAGCTAGAAAAGCGGTCTCGGGCCAGTGGCAGCAGCGCAGGCAGCATGAAGCACAAGCGCCTGTCCCGTCATTCCACCGCCAGCCACAGCAGTTCCCACACCTCGGGCATTGAGGCCGACACCAAGCCCCGGGACACAGGGCCGGAGGACAGCTATTCTGGCAGCGCTGTCCATCGCAAGCTGAAAACCTGCAGCTCGATGACCAGCCACGGCAGCTCCCACACCTCAGGGGTGGAAAGCGGAGGCAAAGACCGACTGGAAGAGGACTCCCAGGACGATGGTAACAGTACTGTCCCCTCACTGGCTCTTTTTTTTTCTCCCCCAGTTTTTTCAGGTATTGATTCTGTAGAATGGATATCTGGGGAGCAACTTTAAGCAGTAGTAATAGAGAAGAAGTATCTTGCCTTCTTACTTGTTGACTTGATTGAGTTGCTTCTGTTTGGCTGTGAGCAAAGCATCCATCTAGTCTTGATCCTCTGCAGCCACAGGGTGGACGGTGTGGACCCTAAGTCTTAGCCATTCATATGAAGTAAGAAGAGATTAGTCCTACAGCCCTCGTCTCTGTGTTTCTGATTCCCGGAGTACTAAGGCAATGGTTAGGAGAGCAGAGTGGAGTGCAGTGAGAGTGCTGGAAACATCTTGAACTCCTGGACCTACACCCTCCGACCCCCATAAAGATTTGAGTCCACGCCATTGGTTTCTGTAGGAAAGTGTCTCTTAAGTGCCTCTCATGTGACCACAACTATCAGGAGTATAAAAAAATATATAGCACCTGGCTGCTAAGAATTTACTTTGTTTTAAACAGGTAAGACTACCAGCCTATGTCAGCCAAACTTAGCATTTGTGTACCTCTTTTATATTATTTTTCTGTCTCAAATAAGTGCTATAGCATTCAGGTTTAGGGAAAAGATACTGACTCTGTTAAGGAAAACTGCAGGATATATATTTGGTTTCCATAGAATTTGTGTGGATCTCAAATCAAGTCACTTGGTGCCCCGAGAGTGGGCAGCTGTGGGAATGGGGAGCTTTGTGGCCCGCTCAGCTGCCCGTGTCAACGATCCTTGCTTTGGCATTAGGCAAACGGCTCATGAGTTTCGCTTTGCCATTTGTCATTGCAGCAAGGTAGCACAGTTTTTCTTCTCTCTTGAAGAGTGAGGAATAACTGATGATCATCCTGGCATTAGAAGATATGTAGATAACACAGCAAACCTATGAAAAAGAGAACAAGTAGCACCTAGTTGAGAATGAGCCCTAGAGTTTCTTGTTGAAGAGTCTCAATGGTGAATTTATTTTCAAATATGAATAATTACATGGCCACCCTCAAAGTGTGGCTGTGGATTATGATGGTCATTTTCCTTCATGTCTGTAAACATCTTTTCCTTCTTCTGTGTCAGAAATAGAGATGTTGGTTGATGACCCCCGGGACCTGGAGCAGATGAATGAAGAGTCTCTGGAAGTCAGCCCAGACATGTGCATCTACATCACAGAGGACATGCTCATGTCACGGAAGCTGAATGGACACTCTGGTGAGCTCTTACGGGAAGTTCTCCTTAGGCAGCAGGTTATTCTGGTCTGAAAAGCAGGTGCCTCAGGAAGTAGAAGGGGCGGGTGGGGGCTGTAGATCAGAGAGAGGACTGGAATACGAGCCTCTCCAGGTCCGTGTCATAGACTGCAGGATCCAGGGCCTTCTGTTGTTTTGCTTTATTTTTCCCACTCTGTTTTACTGGTACAGGAGTCTGGGAGAAAAAGTGTCAAAAAGGGTGACCCAAAAAGAAACTTTTAAACTCCATATTGGTATGAATTATTCTAGAAAACATACATTCATTGTAATTTTAGTATAGGTTTATATAATAAATACGTTTTTATCTGTCCTAAAAAAAAAAACAGGCAGCAGTATGGGCTTTCTTTTTAAACCTCAGTCACTTCTAACTGCTTTTGTTACTTGTCATGAATTTGTTCTTTAGAGAAATGTGCCTTAGGAACCACCACTATTGAAGTGGCCCAAGTACATATTGTTCTGTCACTTCCAGCTTTGATGGAATGAAAGACCCTGTTACAACTGGGGCAGCCTCTTGCTGCCCTGTCCGACACACAGTCCCCAGTGCTCAGGGAGCCTCCCCCGGAACAAGACCACCCCGCAGTCCCCGTCGTCCTGGCGCTTACTCTGCAAGAGCATGCGGTGCCTTTTATTTCAGAATTGCCTTTGCTAACCCGCAGAACTGTGGCCTCCAGACGCTCTTCCGGGAACAGGCCTGCCCGTGGCTGTGTAGAATTACTCTCCCTGAGCAACACAGGCACGTCAGGCCGGTTGCTAGAGAAATGCTTAGAGTTCACATACAAACGGTGGCCCTTTTTGCCCATTTGCTTTATGATATTGAGTTTTCTTCTTGCAAATACGTTTTAATATATATTAAATATATTCACAATTATATACACATTATGGGTGCATGAATAGCTCTATGTATGGATGTTTATGTGAAGGAAATGATCTAAAACAGTGTATGCCAGAGTGCCTGTGGGAAGGGAGATATGAGGGAAGCTGACTTGTATTATACTTTGTATTTATATATTTCCACATTTAATTTTTGTAAGATTGTTAATTTTGTAATTTTAAATAGAAAAAATTTAAATAAAATAGGATGGCTGTGTAAGAAGATTGATATACAAAATATGTTTATTGAAATGTTATAGCAAAAAAATAACAATGAATGATTAAATTATATTCTATCCATACAATGGAATATTATATAGTCATTAAATATGAGATTCAAGGAATATTTAGTAACATAAAGATAGGTAAGGAAGGCAGTGGAAATTGTATGAAAGTATGGTCTAATTTAAAAATCAAAATGTTTATATGTATATAAAAAGTAAAAAAAATACATAAAAATATTAGTAGCCTTTTCTCTGGGTGATAGAATTATATGTGATTTTATTGTCTTCCTTGCATCATCCTACTTTTCCAAATTCTCTATAGTTTGAGCACTTAAATATTGAGTTGTGATCAAGTATACCACTGTATTTCATTCCTGTTGAAGAAGTTGGTTCAGTGTTTTGAGCACCAGGCTCAATGCTGACATTTCTCACAGTGGGTCTGGATTTGGAGATTATTATTTACAGGCATGGTAGCAAGGGGTACATTTATCAGGATATCCAACAGGCACCATACCAAGTGCCAACCAGTGCACAAGTCCACATGTTCCTGTGAGGATTTGTTCAAAGGTTTAATGCTTTATAGAAGAGAAAGATCTTTCTAGAGAAAGACCCTCTAGTACAGCAATTTGTACTAAATCCCAAAACATGAATGTCACCTAGAGTTTTTAAACTATGTACACATAAATCAGAAATGTCTTCATATTTCAGGTTTCAGTTGAACAGTTAATATATATTCAAGGCATATGCTAGACACTGAATCATTATGAGACAGTTTTAAAGAGTTAAGGGATAAACACAAAAAGTCATTCCTATAGGTTCCTAGCAGTGGTTGAATAAAAATCACATTATTCAAGTTTCTTTTTCTATAAGGTGGGGATGGACTTGTCTTAATAAGCCATTTGGCTTTATGGATCTAGGGCCTGACCTACTCACTTGCTTCATCTGTCAGCAAGAAAAATTTCAGTAGTGTTCACTTACAAATCCAGTGCTTGTTGATAATTCTACCTTCTAAAATATTTTTTTCTGGGTGCTGTACTCACATGCCATAGTCGTATAGGGAAGTATCAGCCTTGGATTTCTATTCCCCAAAATTTTGCGGGTCTCCCCTGAGCACTGAGGTGATTAGGGGCTCCATTGTTCTCAAAGACCCAGAACTGAATTTCCACTGTGGCCTCCCATTTTGGTCTCGTCCCCATGGGATCTGCTGCAGGAGGTATGTGCCACAGTGTCCCGTCAGCCACGAGGAGCTCCCACTCACCGTGTCCATGTGCAGGCCCTGTACCTCACCCTTTTCATGCATTTGCTGTTGAGTCATCATTAAAACTCTCATGGATAGGCACTGTTATCGCCCCCATTTTATACAAGGGGGAGCCGAGACACAGGGAGGCTAAGTGATGGGCCAGGACACATAGCTCATTGCTTATCTGGCCCAGGTCCAGCCAGATCTGTCTGACTCCAGAAGCTGAGCCCCCACAGTTCCCCACTGCACATCCAAGTGGAGCGAAACCTGGAAGGCTGCATCACTGCTCAGCAAGGATGAAGTTCAACATTGGTGATACGTGGAAAGGAAAGGAGGGGAAGCTTTATGAGATATAGTAAAGAGACTGCTTTATACCTACGGTCTTTGTTTTTTATTTCTAACTTAATCATAAGCAGCATAATTAGGATTTTATTTTAGAAAATTCAGACTCCAAACTGCTTCCTACACACTAACCCCACATTTACTCACTACCCTCTACCATAAGACAAGAGAGAATTTCATTCCTAGTAATAGTATATGTCAGAATATGTAGCAAGAAGTGTGAATAATTTGAAGAATTCATTGTTTTTTTTTCTCTGTGTTTTTTTTCAGGGTTGATTGTGAAAGAAATCGGTTCTTCCACCTCCAGCTCTTCAGAAACAGTTGTCAAACTTCGTGGGCAGAGTACTGATTCTCTTCCACAGGTACTAAAGGAACTGAAAAGTTTAAATTAGGAACTGAAGTTATAGAAAATTTTAAGTAAGAAATTACATTTATATTTATACAAACGAGCAAAAATTTAAAACCCTAGGACAGTGATTCTTACCAGATACATACATTCTAGTTTTATTCTGAATTTATTTCCATTTTATTTGCTAGTTCCACTTATCTTTGAGTTGATTATTATTTGGATAAATTATATGCTTCATTTCACACTTTATATAGGTGGGACACCTTCTGGTCTTCAGGCTTTAGGTTGTGTGTGTGTGTGTGTGTGTGTGTGTGTGTGTGTCTGTGTGTATGTGTGTGATAATTGACCTCAAACATCTGGGAGAAGAATATTCTTGTCAGGTGTGTTATGGCAGAAATGTTTCCACACTCTGGTTATTCCATTCAGATTGAATTTTTAAAGTATCCTCAGCTAGAGCATTTGACAACCTGTGATCACTGGTTAAACTATTAAAATGTCAAAAGAGATAGATAAAATACTCTGAAACTCATGATTTCAGCATTTGGATATAATCTGCCACTAATATCTCTATTATCTGAGGACTCTCTCCCTCCTCCTATGCCATTCTTTTATGGGCTCGGTTTGTCTTTTGTTGTTGTTTGTTTTTTGGGGGTTTTTCCCCCTTTCTCTATCTGTTTTTCTCTTTTCTTTCTTTCTTTCTCTTAAATGCTGGCTCTCTTTGTTTCTGATATTTTCCGCTTCTTTCTTTCCTTTTTTCTCATTTGTCCTTTACTTTCATTAAAGTAACCATAATGTGAAAGTGATATTTATTAAATATTTTCTGGAAAGTCTGATGAGTAATCTTTAAAGCAGTGTGGGTAGCATGGTGAATTGGAGTGCAGGCTCAGAGTCACACTGGCTGGGTTGCACCCTGGCTCTGCCACTCAGTGTTAGCTCTTACTGTGCAAAAATGTTTGTGGGGCATGGCTGAGAATCAGATTCCACACTCAACAGCATGGGGAGAACATTTGTGTCTCTGCCTTGAGAGTCTGTGGGGATGACCAAATGATTTTATGTGTGAAATCCTCTTGGAGCCAGGGAAGACTGCATCAGTACAAGGGATCGTGCTATGCTGGGAGTGTCATTCAGATACTTTCTAGTAAAATGTCCTCCTCGAACTTTGGCCTCTAGCAAAAGCAATATCTTATTCTAACATTGCCCTTTGTGGTGTTAAGCAACAAAAGTTAGAGATACAATGCCTAGTTTTCTTAAGTAATCCAGTTGAGTATCTTCCATCCATGTAATTATCTGAACCGTTTTTTAACCTATTTATATTTTCCACTAGCACACCCCCTGGGATAATGAGTTCCAAAAGTCTGCTCCCTGCTAGCTAAAGCATTTGGCAGAACGTGACCCCCGTGAGTGTTCAGGAGCTGCTGCTTAGTTCTGGTGCTTGCCCACCTTTTCAGCAGCAAGAACACTTTACAGCTTTATTGTAAGATAATTGCTTGATTTCTGAAATGCTAGGGATAGTTGGATTCCTGTTGTATCTTCACCTCTGTACCTTGGATTATTTATCTTTAAAATGGGGGGAATAATAGCACCTGCCTCATGGGACTGTTAGGGAGATTAATTGAGTTAATATATGCAGAGTGTTTAGGTCAGGGCCTGGCACAAAGTAAGTGTTCAGTAAACGTCAGCTGCTATTATCGTTGGTGGAGGTGGTGTTGACATATTTCCCCACAGAGCCTTAGGGGCCAAGAAACCACGTAGATTGGAAACCACTTTCTAACATATAAGGATTACTTCACCTTTTATGATTTTGCAGCATCTCTCTTTACAGGACAAACATGCTAACCTTTCGGTTTAGTCTATGCTCTTAAAGTTGTCTCAACCGTCCCCTGTTTTGCAGACTATATGTCGAAAACCAAAGACCTCCACAGATCGACATAGTTTGAGCCTTGATGACATCAGACTTTACCAGAAAGACTTCCTGCACATTGCAGGTCTGTGTCAGGACACCGCTCAGAGTTATACCTTTGGATGTGGCCACGAACTGGACGAAGAAGGCCTCTATTGCAATAGCTGCTTGGCGCAGCAGTGCGTCAACATGCAAGATGCCTTTCCAGTCAAAAGAACCAGCAAATACTTTTCTCTGGATCTCACTCATGATGAAGTTCCAGAGTTTGTCGTATAAAGTCCATCTGAGTGCAGCTGTACTGGCAGCCTGCTGTTTGCTTGAGGATGTGAAAGTCGTGGATTCTTTATTATTTGTGCCATATTTTCTTCACCACAAACATAGCTCTTTCTTTATAATATTTGTGATGGAAACAAAAGCCTTGAGACAATTGCACTTTAAGTATCACACAGAAGTAAAAGAACTACAGAAAATGTGCAGGAAGACAAGTGCCCAGAAGTTCATTGACCCTTTGGAAGGATATGTGCTTTACTGATTACCAAGCCTTCAGAATATCAGACTGTGGTGTGTTTGCTCATTTGTTTTTTAGGTCAGTTCCACGTAATGTCACACTTTTTATCACATGAAAGATGTTTTTAGGTTTGTTTGCTTGTAAATTTTTTTTACCACTCCCTCATAAAATGTTCATGGTTACAGGGAGGGAAAGGGGAAGGTTCTCTCTTCTTTTAGCAGAGAGACCGTTGCCTAGTACATAGCCATTGCCACCTCAGTGAGGCTGTCCCAAAGTGAACACTGATGAAACAGGCAAAATCATGTGGTTCTTGCAAGCCAAAGATATGTACGTAATGGAAGCGCCTGCTCAGAGGTCCAAGAAGACATGAATTAAGCAATAACCTGAAGATTCTGCATGCGGTGATGCCTTGTGACTCCTACACACCTGATCAGTGCCATGTCCTCTTTGATCTTCCAGAAAGCTCCACAGTTCTGTTGAGTTGCTCATCCAAGTGACAGATCAGTTGTGTTCATGTGATAATGCATGTTGTGGAGTTTATAAAACTGGTTTCTGTTAAAACTGTGGAAATATCTTAGAAAATGTGCTTGGTGGTGTTTTGTTTGTTCGGGTTTTTTAAATAATCAAGAACAAATTATGGTCATGTTAGTTTCTGCTTAACCAAAATACCGTAACTATGTGTATATGTTATACATATATAAATACATGGGATTGTGTGTGTTTATATGTGTTTAAAGCTTACTAAGTCTTCATTTTGGCTTCCATAACTATCTTGTATACATGGAATTCCTTGTTTAATATTGAGGGTACGTTACCGAATGAATGATCCCTGCAGACAATCAGTTGCTGAATGTAGAGTTAAGAATGACTGTTTCCTCATGTGCCTTTGGCCATGATTCTCAACCCTGATTGCATAACAGAAATTTAGGGGAGCTTTCAAAAAAATAATGTCTGGGTCCTCCCACTAGACCAATTAAATCAATCTCTTGTGGTAGAACCCAAGTAGAGTTGCCTTTTCTTTTAAAGTTCTCCAGATGGAGCCTAATATGCAACAGGGTTGAAAACCACTGATCCCAGAGGGTGTCTTTTTGTTAGTTTTGAAGTAAAAGTATACAGAAGATGTGGTATATGAGAAAGGGCCACTTATAGGACAGTTATCTGCCGTGCTGCTGTTAAGACATTTAATGAAACCAAGTCAGAGACTGAATTTATCAACCTTTTGATGTATAGTAAAAACTGTTGCTCACACTTCAGGAGAGAACTTCATAGCACAACGTCTTTCTATGAGATGTTTTTAATGATTTAGTATTTTACAGCATTTGTTTACCATATTTTGATATACCATTTTTTCTATCTGCCAGGTTTTATTAAAAAACTATATATTATTTTCTAAAGAAACAGTCATATTTTTGTACAAAATTATTATGTTTTCAGGTAACAGAGAAATAGAGTTAGGGTAAAGCAGAACATGAGCAGTGTTACCTGGGGATGGGAGTCAGTATTATAAAACAAATGGTGAACGTGCCCCACCTGGGCTGTCCCTCCTATGCTGGGTTGCAGATGTGTATGCAACATGCCTTGTCAAATTAGTTTCACCTGACACTTTAAAAGGAAAAAAGTTCTGTGGTCAGGAAATTATTTTGCTTTTATCAAATGCTTTAATAGAACCAAAGTTTCGGATATCAGAATGTATAAAAGGATCTCAGTCTCTGTGTAAAAGGATAAAAATATGAAAGGATCATTTAATGGCTATTTTACTTACAAGTCATTAAATAATCCACCATTTCTTATAGAGGATGCTTGAGACAGACAAGTCTTAGGGAAGTTTGTACTCTAAAGAGCCCAGATCATAATGCAGTGCATTTCCTTAGCTCTTAGAGTTTCTTGCAAACGTAAAGAAAAGGCATATTTAAGAAAGAAACATAAAAAAAAACATTTAATTACTATAAACAGGTAGTGCTTTATACTTTCTCTCTACTTTAGCCAGAATCAGGTCTTTAGGGTATTGCCAGCATTGTTGGTGGTTTTGCACACCCTCTTTCTAATTGGATTTATGAATAGTCTTGTGGGTTTTCGAAAATGAAACATGCTAAGGAACATTTTTGCTTTTCGATCCACTGTTTCCAGCAGAATTATATATATATATATATGTAAATGAAAATCCACTTTGAATAATCTACATTTTTGTATTTTGAAATTGTTTTTAAAAATAAAAAGAAAAGTATAAAGCTGTTATTTATTCTGCATTTCTTACATATCCATTGCTATTCAGTATACCAGTTTGGTATATATTGCCTCTACACATCTACATTTGTATTTGCAACAATGAGCTTTATATCTACATAAACTGTAAATAATCCTTTCTGTGAAAGGATCATCATATCAGGATGATACCAAAAGTATGTTAAAAAAAAAAACCAAAACATTATTTTGTAATTATTTCTTATAGATGTTTCATGGTAAGATTAGCAGTCAATAAAGTTACTTTTTTTTTTTTGCCTTAAATTGCTTTTTTATTATTAGAGCTCTCAATTAAGCAAGCATTAAGGAATGACTGTTTTCTTTGTGTTCTTTCCTGCAGTGGAGCATGGTAAATAAAGGTCCCATGTGATAGAACTCCAAGTAAAACAGCCCTCATGGTGACAATGGTAATAGCTGATACTGAGTACTACCATGTGCCAGACCCTGTTTCACGTGTGTTAGAATTGTATGTGTTTAATTCTCATATTCCCATAAGGCAGTTGCTATTATTCTCAAGCGAGAGATGAAGGAACCAAGTTTCCAAGAGGTTAGGTCCAAGGGGTTGTGGTAGTCTGCCACTACTCAGTCCCAATTTGTGGGGCTGAAAGGACTCTACTTTTTAAAACATAATAATTTTTTTTTAAAGTAAAATAACTAATTTAGACCCTTAAAACAGTCATTATTGGACTGTTGGTTTTTTTATTTAAGACAGAGTCTCATTCTGTTGCCAGGGCTAGAGTGTCATGGTGTCATCATAGTTCACTGCAACGTCGAACTCCTGGGCTCAAGCAATCCTCCTGCCTCAGCCTCTCCAGTAGCTGGGACTACAGGCATGTGCCACCATGCCAGGCTAAGTTTTTTTTATTATTACTTTTTGTAGAGACAGGGTCTTGATATTGCCCTGGCTGATGTTGAACTCCTGACCTCAAGCAATCCTCCCACCTAGGCCTCCCAAAGTGGTAGGATTACAGGTGTGAGCCATTGTGCCCAGCCAGACTGTTGGTTTTAATTTCAAAACACTAAGTGGTTGCCTTTAAAAGTATGCATTCACAAGACTGAGGTCAGCATGGTATTAGAGAGAGAGCCCAGAGCTGAGAGTCAATAGACAGGATTCTGAAAAGCCCCAGCTCTCTTCTAAAGGGAAATCCCTTACCTTCTCTTTGCTCCAGTTTGCTTAGCTATAAAGTGGGGATAATAATGCAAAGGACTGTTTGAGGAATCAAATAAGGTCTTAGGTTTAATATGCCCCTGATGACTAGCATGGGAGAGAGGAGGGCTTTCAAATGTAACAAACATTTACCTTTTACAGAATAGAACCACTTGGCCATTTGGAAGCATACAGTCCAAAATACTAGCCTTCTAGTGGTATGTTACTCATGAGTTTTGCAGAATACCTGGTAAATTGTAAGCAAGTTGGAGTTAAGGGAAGAAAATATTTAATACCTGCTCATCTACCATACATCTGATAATACACACACCGTGTCTAATCCTCGTAACTCTTCAAGGAGTTGTCACCCTCATTTCACAGCTGAGGAAACAGTTAAACTTGCCCAATATCCTACAGCTAGTAAGTGATGGAGCAGAGTTTTAAACATGAATGTGTCTCCAAAACCTTTGCTTTGTCTACTACGTACACCATGTTACCCATTGCCCTTAGAGAAAGCTCAGAACCTAATAGGGATGACAGACTCCAGTTTTGATGGTGTGATAAATTTATTAAGTAATTTTTTGAGCATCCACTGTGTGCCACACACATAAAAGGCTTATATAGGCTTTGCTTTGGCACAGAGGCAGTAAAGACCTGGGGGGTGGGAAATGGGAGGCAGGAAGATCAGAGGTTTTACTAGAAAGAAGAGCCTTGAATGGGGACTTGGGGCAGGATGCAGCAAGGTACAGTCCTCCCAGGCAAAGGCTCAGAAGCTGAGATAATGGTCGTTCAGGGACCTGTGAGGACCTCAAGGGACTTTTTGGTTTCAGTAATCAATCTCCAGCCTAGTCATGAAAGGCCCTGGATGCCCAGATGAGGACACCGAGTTTTCTTCTAGACAGCAGGGAGCCACTGAAGGGAGTTACAAAAGGGAAGAGACATGAGTTTGGGGTTTGGGAGAAATAATGGGAGCAACACTACCAGAAGGTTGGGAGGAAGTTGGGAGATGATGAGGGTCTGAGCTGAGAGTAGCAGGGAGGAAAGGAAAAGATTCAAAAGCTGTATAGGAAGCAGAACCAAAGGACTATGTGTTACACATACACACACACACACACACACATATACACACATGGAAGGTTGTCATCTCCTAAAATAGATGCTACTGGAGAAATAGGCACTTTTTCCTTACTTGGCAAAGGCCTTGGGAAAACTAGAGTTAACTTGTGCTTTATATTATGAATTTAAATCTACTCTGCATGGATTCTTTGAGTGTTAAAACTTGGCATGATGGTCACAACTATTCTAGTCTATAGCAGTGGTTCTCAACCCTGGCTGCATGTTAGGATGACCTGGAGAGCTTCCTTTAGACAATGATGATTGGAGCCCAGCCCAGAGCTTCTGATGTATTTGGTCTGGGTGGTTCTGCAAGTGATGCTAATGGGCATCAGAGTTGCAACCCATTGGTCTACAGCTGAGCCCGAGCAACATAGACCAGCCAGGCTATCTTCCTGGAACTAGCATGACCCACAGTTAGGATGAACTGGGTCTCCAGAGTGTCCAGGTATATTGCGATTTGTGAGAATGACGTTTTTTTCTTTTGCCCACAAAGCTGTCAGAGAGTAGGCCAACTTTTGAGTACAGCTCTCAACTCCCCACTTCAGAAAGACTGAATATACCCACATTTTAGAGACCAGGGTGTTACATACATATGACTGTTTGGCTAAGTATGAGGGTAGGGTTTATGTGGGTACCATAAAATGTTTTTAAATCTCCCTGTCACTGTTTTATTTGCCCTGCCTTTTTTTTTTTTTTTTTTTTTTTTGAGACAGAGTCTCACTCGGTTGCTGGGGCTAGAGTGCTGTGGCGTCAGCCTAGCTCACAGCAACCTCAAACTCCTGGGCTCAAGCAATCCTCCTACTTCAGCCTCCCAAGTTGCTGGGACTACAGGCATGCACCACCACGCCCGGCTTATTTTTTTCTATTTTTAGTTACCCAGCTAATTTCTTTCTATTTTTAGTAGAGACAGCGTCTCACTCTTGCTGAGGGTGGCCTCGAACTGCTGACCTCAGGTGATCCTCCCACCTTGGCCTCCCAGAGTGCTAGGATTGCAGGCATGAGCCACCTCACCCGGCCCCTTCCATTTTTTAATGCTTTATACAGTTTGATTCTCACACAGAGGTATAAGGAAAATAAGTAAGGTAATTTCACCCAGCCCTTTGATTCTTAAGACATGTATTTTGACTTAATGGAGAAGCCTGACCTCTGAAAAGTCCTGCTCAGATGCTATGAGCCACTGTAAGTGATGAAGTTATATACTCTCAAGAGATTAATTGAAGGTCTATAAACATGGCACACCTATAATTAACCAACTCATTACTTAGGATGGGTGTTTGCCCATCTGGTGTCAACTGTAGTCAGCTGAGGTCTCCTCAATTTATTATTGTCATTACTGCAAGAGATGTATTTCGTAAGAACAGACAGTTCCCAACTTAGGAAGGAAGACTCAGTTCCAAGTTTGCTTCTAAATTGGTTGGTTGACATTTAGAACACATGTCCCCAACTTCCCTAACTGGCCCATAAATGCCTGTTTAACCTAGAGATATTATTAGAGATGATTTTCTTTCTGCGCGTTAGTAACCATCTGTCAAAGAAGAGGACCACAACATAAATAAGGTAGGTGGAGTGACCCCACGAGCAGATAAAGATGATGGCACCGCCCTGTAGACCAATCTTCAGGTTTCACTTCTCATAGTATAATACATCCATGCCCAAGTATAGATAAAAGTAGAAGAAAGTTTCAGGCAACCCATGCCAACATGAAGCAGCTCTAAGCCAGTTTCCACCTTGAGGTTCCATGAGGGATGCTTCTACTGCTTTTTCATCCACCCCCAGTCCCCCAAACCAGAACTGCTCGATGCTGCTCTGCCGTCATGAAGGAGTCAGCTGGAACAGGCTCTGCTCTTCTTCTGATCTACAGAGGTGGCAGGAAGAGGATAGGTCCAGGAGCTACTGTAAGGAGCAGAAATTCTTTTGTCTCTATTGCTAACTTCCTACAGGGCAAGAATAAAATGTTTTAAGAGAGAAGTTAAGGAGCCTATATTGGGGCCTTTAAATGCAACATCAGTACAAATGTATAAGACCATAAAATACACTGGATGATTTAAAGGAAACCTAAATAAATTGATGTACCATTTTCTTGAAAGAATAATATATGTCAACTTTTCTCAATTCCAATCAAAATTCCAAATAAAATATTTCAGCCATGATGGAGGGATAGGGACTAGTTTTACTCTACAAACTTAAATAACTAAAAGAAAGAAAAATATGAATGAAAAAATACTTTTTAGACATTTAACAATAGGCAGTGTAGTAGAGTAATCCCCAGAGAAAGGAAACAAAGTGACCATTTTCATTGCCCCATCTCACTGCCTAAGAGTTCCCAGGCCACAGCACAGGAGGAGGAAACCAAACGGTTCCCAGCAGTCTCCCTGAATGAGAAGGCAGAGTTGAGAATTTAGGTAGACCAAGTTGGCAAGAGTTCATAGGGCAGAAGAGAGAGCTGTCCAGAGAGAAAGAGAAAGCCCTAGAGATCTGCAGGAGGTTCTCCTCTAGTCCTCAGCTGAGTGCTGATCAGCATATACTTGTGAGGAAAGCACTTGAGGCTGGGAGTGAACCATGAGAAAAGAACAAAATGATCCTGGAGCTCACACAGGGCCAGGAACAGTGTGATTCCCCACCAATTAGACTGAAAAAGCCTTGTAATACATAGAACGCCTAGTAAAGTGCTCAGAAGGGTATTGCTTGAGGTCGCTCTGGTCCTGCCTAACAAAACTTAAAAAGCAATGGAAATGGTCTTAAATATGGAAAGAAAAATGCTGTCAATTCAGAATTCTATACCCAGCAAAAATCTCTTTCAAAAACAAAGATGAAATAAAAAACTTCTTCAGGCATATAAAAACTGAAAGAATTCAATATCAGATCTGCACCAAAAAATGTTAATTGAAGTCTTTCAGGCAAAAAAAAAAAAGCCCCAAAACCAAATTAAACACTAGATCTATGCACAAAGAATGAAGAGCCCCAGAAATGGTAATTATGGAAGTAAATATAATTTTTTTTCACATTTTAAATCTCCTTACAAAATAATTGACTATTTAAAGCAAAAATGAAAACAATGTATTATAGGGTTTATGACATATATAAAAAGTAAAATGTCTCACCACAGTAGCACAGAGACCAGGAAAGGGAAATGAAAGTATACTGTTGTAAGTTTCTTGTGCTATACTTGAAGTGGTAGAATATTACTTAAAGGTGGACTATGGTAGCTTAAAGATGTATACTATAAACTCTAAAGAAACCATTATAAATAAACAAAGCAAGCATATGAGATAAAATGGAATAATGAAAATTATTAAACTCAAAAGAAGGCAAAGAGAAAAAAGTGTCAAAGAGCAAATAGGACAAGTAAGAAAACCAAATTGAAACTTGGTACATTTAAGCCCAACTGTATTAATAATCGTGTAAAATCTACTGCAAAGACATAAGGATTAGCCTAGAATATTTTGAAGTATAGACCCAATGAGGAGATATTTACCTTCCCAGATGCAACCACACTCTAGCGTTGCTGTTGTTAATGATACACATAGCCAGGGTAAGGACTGGCAATTTTTTTCTATTACTATAAAGGGCCAAAGAGTAAATGGTTTAGGCTTTACAAGCTGCATGTTCTCTGTTGCAACTACTTAACTCTGCCATTGTAGTGGGAAAGCAGCCATAGACAATATGTAAACAAATGGGCATGGCTAAGTTCCAATAAAACTTTATTTACAAAAACAGGCAAGAGGCTGGATTTAGTTTACAGGTTATGGTTTATCCAATCCCTGATTTACAGCAATGTAATAGACAAAGAACCCAGGAGCAGAATAAATGGGAATTAAGTATGTGAAACAGGTAGCATTTCATATCATAGGGGAAAAGATGGATTATGCAATAGTGCTGGAAAAATTAGCTATTCTTTTGAAAAATAAAATTAGATCTCAACCTTTTGCCCTACACAGAAATAAAGAGCTAAATATTTTAACATTAAAACTATGAAATTATTAGAGGGCTTTCCTAAGGTAAGCACAAGTCACACAGACACACACAAAGTTTGATAAATTTGAATACAAAAAAGATTTAAAAATTTTCCTATACCACCACTTTAAGATAGGTGATAGGGAGGAAATATTTTCAACTTTTATAAAAGCCAAATAATTGGTATCTGTAATATATAAAGAGATTCTGCAAATCAATAAGAAAAATACAAACGACACAGTAGAAATATTGGGGGGATGTGAATGGGAAATTCGTAGAGGACAAAATTAAAAACAGTTAATAATTATGGGAAAAGCTGTAACATTTACCAGTAACAAGGTGACTGAACATTAATATACTGATAAGATATTTTTTGCCTATCAAATTGGAAAAATTTTAAATTATTGATAATAGTGTTTGTAAGAGTGTGAAGAAATAGGTACTTCCATAATTTTTGACAGAAGTGTAAATTAATACAACACTTTTAGAAGGACAATTTGGTAGTTTCTATCAAAATTTTGAATAAAGTTAGCTGGCAACTCAGCAATTTTATTTCCAGATATTTATCCTATAGAAATACATACAAGTAAAAAAAGATTTAACTGTATTGATTTGAAAAGAGAAACATGTTACATGATCTAAATGTCAAATACATATTGGCAATATCTTGCTGTGGTAGAGTATGCAGCAGTTAAAAATAAACGGTTTAGTCAGGGCCCAGTGGCTCACACCCTAGCACTCTGGGAGGCCAAGGTGAGAGGATTGCTTGAGCTCAGGAGTTCAAGGCCAACCTGAACAAGAGCGAGACCCCATTTCTACTAAAGATAGAAAAACTAGCCGGGCATGGTGGCATGCGCCTGTAGTCCCAGCTACTGGGGAGGCTGAGGCAGAAGGATCACTTGAGCTCCAGCGTTTGAGGTTGCAGTGAGCTATGATGATGCCACTGCACTTTAGCCAGGATGACAGAGTGAGACTCTGTCTCAAAAAAAAAAAAAAAGGTTTTAGATGTACAGACATTAAAACATCTTCAGCATACATTAAATACAAAAAAAGACAAAATGCAGTACACTAGTATAGTGTAGTATGAATAAAAGACAAGGTACAAAATCATATGTGTGTATTTAAATGTAAGTGCATGAAAAATGACCTTGAATTACATGTAACAAACTAAACCACAGCTAATTCTGAAGAGAATGATTAAAGACAATGGAGGAAAGGGAAGTTACTTTTTTTTTTTAAACTCCATATTGTATTAATAATCAAGAAAAAAAAGCAACAGAGATAATGCAGGCAATAAAAAACTTTTGGAAAAAATAACCTATTATCAATGTTGTCAGAGAGATAGAAAATATTGCACTTAGAAAATTGGAGAGGTCTGCTCTAGAGATAGAGAAATAATTATGAGCTTTTAAAAATATGATAGCCAAAATATATATTCCAGTGAAAGAGCTGGAAGATAAAGGAAATCTCTCAGAAAGCAGAAGAAAAAGACAAAGATATGGACAAGAGAAAGGATAGAAAATGAGAGCTTTCCAACACGTAATGGTAGATGTTGGCACACATGTATACTCGGAGATAGACATAGGAAAAATGGAGGAAAAATTTCACATGAATATTTCTCAGAACAGAAAGACAAGCATTTCCAAACTGGAAAAAAATCACCAGGAATGCCCAGAAAATGAGTAATAAAGACCAACCCAGGACACATCATCATACAGTTTTTAAATACTAGGGATAAAGAAAAGATCATAAATCCTTCCATAGATTTTTTTTTTTTTTTTAGCAAAACAAAGAGGAGTTTTATAGTTCTGTGAAGATTTTGGGAAAATTTGGTGATATCTACACAGGATAACTTAGCAAGTAAAAAGAGGAAGTCATTAATTCAGAACAAAATGTCGAAGAAAAACATATAATCGTAGTACACTTACATGACTCAACAATGAACAACACTGTACAATCATAATGTAAACACTATTATAATGTCAATTTGGCAAAAAATATAAATATTGAGAAAGGAGGGAAATTCTGTGTAGTGAGAGAATGAATGTGTGTAAAAGTGCTATATTCTCATCTTCCATAGTAGGAAGCTGATATTGTCCCAAATTGAAAAAACATGAAAAAGCAGTATACAAATACAAGAATATTAGAAATATGCAGGTTAATACTTTTTTCTTTTTTAAAATCTTTTTTCTTTTTTTTAATTTCAAAATATTAAGAGGGTACAAATGTTTTTGTTACATGGATAGCTTTATAATGCTTAAGTCAGGGCTGTAAGTGTGCCCATCACCTGAATAGTGTTCATTGTACCTGTTAGGCAGGTTTTTACGCCCCTCCCCTCCTCCTCCCATAATACTTTTTTTCTAAAACCACTTTAAGAGTTGAATGTGTTAGTGTTTAGAGGGAAGGAAAAGGAAACTGCTATTTTTTTTGTTAGAGGCTTTGTAGTACATTTGAGTACATTTAAATTATGTAGATGTATTACATGGATAAAAATAAAAAGTTTCATTTTAAGAAGATAAAAATTATTTCAGTCACTAGCATAGAATCCTGTAATAACCCTGGGTTTCTGGAAGCCATAAAGAGAAAAGGACCAACAAATGGAAGGAAGTAGGAGTGGGTGGGTGTTCAGTCTCTGTTTTGAGGGGTGGGCTGTTAAATTTGTCTTCATTGAGCAGCGTACTTGGGCGCCCAGCCCAGAAGGTGGAATGAAAGAGGGAGGCTGTTATTCCTTTGGATGTGGGCTCTTCCTAACAAAGCACGCAGGCTATTCTGGGAGGTGTTGAGATATTAATGAAAAGGCTTTGGGAAGCCTTAGGGGAGTTGTTTGTAGTGAAGGTGCCAGAAGGTGAGGTGGATCCCCTTCCTCCCTGCACAATGGGGCACGTGGAGTTGGTGCCCAGTGAGAGTGACCTGGCTCCTGTTCCCTGGGTGAGAACAGCCAGCAGATGGATGTCTGGTAACCCAAAGCCCTTGCTGAAACCGCCCAAGTCAATTGCTCCACCTGGCACTGGGGCTGGGACCGACTCCGGTTTCAGCCACAGGCCCCTAGGGGCTAATGACAAAAAGTGGAGCAAAAAGACTGAACCTGAGGCCTGATATTCAGAGGGAGGGGGGGAGATGCGGGTGGGGGGAGGGAGTCCTGGGGACAGGATGGGAGCAGAGGCTAATTAGGAGACTGTTGATCAGTCTAGCCCCTTGTAAGGGTTCTCAACCTTAAATGATTCTTAGAAGTTCCAAAGGAGCTTTGTTAAAGTATAGATTTATTTCCAAGCCTCACCCCACGGCTAATCAGAGCCTCTAGGGGCAAGGCCCAGCACTCTGATGCACCCATTCATCTTTGCCCACCCTTGGGAGCCTGCTGTGCCAGTTCCCGACCACCCTCCCCCTGGCCCCAAGGCAGCCTCCTCTCTGAGCTCTTTCTCTTCTTCCTCCTTCATTAGAATTTCAGATGCAAAGGGAACTTTCTGAAACCCAGGGGTCTGAGACAATATTGTTAAAATCTGCATTTTGCTGGGGGGTTAACAGTCTCTGTCAGTTATGAACTCAGGCTACAGGCAAAGCAGGTGCTTCCCGGAGGGGCCGTGGCAAAGCTCTCCTATAGTTTGGCACCATTTGTTATTCCAGTCAGTCACCTTCAGTGAGAACTTCTGAAAGGCAACTAAGAGTTGAAAATACAGATATTTCTTCCTCCTTCCACAGCCGCCAAGGTCTGGGAAGTGTGCGGTAGCACTAGGAGCTCAGCACCAAGCGATGGCACCAAAAATGAAGATGGGCTGCATGGGCTTAATTCCATTATGGAACATAGGAGCTCTGCTTCTGGAATTCAGTTGCTTTTCCCATCCAGGACACAAAATGCTGGGATAGTGTAAGGGGGAATACTAGAGACCTAAGAGAAGCTTTTTTCCCCAAAGATGGGTAAAAGATGGTGGCTGGATTTTTTAATCTGAGCCACTAGATGCTGTGTTCAGCTGTCTGGGACCTCCGGAGCTGATTTCCCGCCTTGAGTTTGGTGTTTGTGGTCACAAAGCCCTCCCCATCAAGGCCACCCTCATCCAAGATCCGAAATAGATTTTCCATGATGAAGATACATGGTAAACTTAGAAATGGAGGGTCAGCACAGCTTTAGTGTTTAAAATTGCACCAGGTTATAAGCTTCTTGAGGGCAGGAACCATGCCCCCGTTCACCACTTCATCCTGAGGAACTAACACAATGCCCGGCATAGGAAGATGCCCAGTGCATGCTCAGTTAAGCAGTAAGTTCTGCAGCCACGTCCCGAGGTGCCAGGGCCGCCTGCGAGAACCACAGATAAGTCCTGCCCACCCAGGACGCTCTTCCCCTGGTCCTTCCCTTCATCCTCAGCTGGGCTCCGTGACCCCTCCTCAGAAAGTTCTTCCTTGACCACTGATTCTGAAACTGGCCTCTCCATTGTGTCTCTACCACATAACCCTATTTATTTGTTAATAGCCCCAGTCACAATCCCCAGCTCTCTGATTTTCCAATTCATTTATTATTATTCTTTGATTGCCTACCTCCTGTGCCATGCCGTAGGCACTGCACTGTGCAGGTGAGCACCTTATCCACTGTGCTTAATCGCACCACCCCCAGCCCCCGGAGCAGGTTCTTGGCACAGCAGGCACTCAATGAATTTGGGTTGAATGAATACAGTAACACTCAATTAGAAGAAGAGAGAAAACTTTTCCCCATTCTAAAATGCACGTTTTATCAATTCTGGAAGGGGGCTGCATCTTACAATGGTTGTGCATATTTAATGTCGTGTTTCGTTCCCACTCCTCCCTGAAAGCTGTTGGTACATCAGGGTGCTTATGTAGGAGATTGTGTCTTAGCACCAATGAAGGACAACAAACAAGGATTATCTTGAGCAGAGAGCTTAGCTGCTTCTAAATCCAGGATGTTTTTCTGAGCAATGAGGAGGATGGAGGCACATCAAAGGGGATAAAATAAGGAAACCAGTGCCCAGAAATGATTAGAAGGAACGTGGAATATGAAGGCATCCGGAGAGGGCAGGGCCAGCCTCCAGTGGTCTTCGTCCTGCACAGAGCAGGGCATGTGGGCCCAACCCCATCTGCCTGCTTGAGTCCTGGCCATAGCGCAAAACCAAAGGCTTTGCTTGAGGATGGCCCCGGGTTTGAGCAACTGCTTAAAGCATTATCTGTTCAAAGTGTGGTCTTGCACCTTCTGCATCAGAACGACTCCAAGAGTTTGCATAGAACACAGATTCTTGGGCCCAACCTCAACCCCTAGAATCAGCCTTCAAAAGCAGGACACAGGAATGTGCTTTTTAATAAGCTCCTCCCCATGTGATTCTTAGGGCAGTGGCTTGCAAACATAATAAATGACAATGGGGGAAGGATTCACTCAGGGACCTAAGCTGACTCCGGGCAGCTTCTGGTGTGCCTGCCCATGGCTGCTACAGGTGAGAAAGGAATCCCACAGCTCACTTCTGGTTGAGCTCCCAGGCATGGCCTGCAGGGCCTGGGAGGAGAGAGGACAGAGCTGGACTTTGGGGGGATCTCCAGACTGTTCCTAACTGCAGCCTGACCTCTGGTGGTCAGAAGGGAGTGGGTTGGTAAGAAGGACCTAGAGTGCTGAGCGTTTTGTGATTCTGGGGGAAAAATGAAATCCTTATAAACTCCACCTCCACTTGCAAACGCTCTATTGACAAGACTGGGGTTATTTGAAAGCCAGTTTATGGCTTTCCCAGATTCCTTGTTTTGCCTCTGCTGTACTCATCTTGTCGGCTTCCTCCCACCTGAACATTTGTAGGTGACATTTTAGCTGCATTTCTGCATTTCAAATGAGGGAGCAGAGGAGAGAGAGAAGGACAGAGATGTTGGGTCTTTTTCACAATACATTAATTTTTTAGAAGGTGTTTTTTTGTGGGGGAAGAGGTGGTCAAGGTTGAAAAACTGGCAGCCAGACACTGTCCAAGGTGTGCCTGTCTGTGGCTTCCATTATTCATGTTGCTGCCATTCTTCTCATGGCCTGGATCCCTCCCTGCCTCTCACCTGGCGGGAGCACCTGAAACCACTGAGGCTCGGCGTGCTGGCTCCACTGCTGCTGCAGCCCTTGCGCTGCCCACCGGGCCCAGGTGTGGCTCACCCAGCATCCAGAGTTAGCCTGTTCACCTTGCGAAAGCTCACTCCCTCATGGGATGGAATTGGCCATAAAAACACTTAAAGAAGTCTCTCCAGTAAGAGAAACTCCTTTTCCTTTTCAATTCTTAGGAATTTATAACCAGCAGAAATAGATCACTTGCCTTCAGTGATGAATAATAATGTGCTTTTGTATTTCCAGAACTGAAATATAGTGCCCAACTCGAGGAGCTATCATCTTTTTGTCTAGTGACTGTTTGACAATGGCGGCAAACACAGAGAAGGTAGGTAACAGTGGGATGGGAAGTGCCCAATCCTGGAGTTAGGAGCTGGAGCTGTTGTCAGGGCAACTGTGTGCAACTCAGTCCATCAGTCATTTAACAAACTTTAGTGACAGCCCTCTATGAGGCAGGTGGGGCATTGAATTGCATTCTAGAAAGACAGAGAAAAGTAAAATGTATGACCTCTACCCTCAGAGTTATTTTCAGCCTTGTGGGAGGCAGTGGAAAGACATGTAAACCAACAATTGTCAAACTATTTAGGGCATGAATTTTTCTGGCATGTTTAGCTCTTTGATTTGTCATATGGTCATCATCATTGTCAAGCTCCTTCAGTGCGTGCATAGAATCTCATTCGTTCTCACGATAATCCCATGAGGGAGGTCCTCTTATTATCCCCATTTTATAAATTGGAAACTGAGTCCTTAGAAAGATCTGATGGTTTTCCCAAGGCCAGGCAGCTGATGAGTGTTGGAACCGGCAATGGGATCCAGAGCCCAAGGTGGAGTCTGCCAGGCAGCGAGGTCCTCCAAGGTCTTCTGCCGCCCATCTTGTTTCTGCTGCTCTCTTGCTGAGAGTCTGCTTCTTGCCCTCTCCCTTAACAAAGTCCTCTCCACCCACCCCGCCATCCTGAAGGCCTCTCCTCCACCCCAGAGGATAAGCCACCACCCTCCTGCCGAAGCTCATTCTCCTCCACCACCTCTCCTCCGGCCCTCTTAGAGGGACGTCCCCTCATCTCCTTTCTCCTGCACCTTCCATACATCAACTCTACTCATTCTTTCCCTCCATCCCTAAACATGTCAAAGGCTCTCCTGTTCTAAACAAGCCCACGGACAAAACACAATAAGACAAAAGCTTCCTTTGCCTGGTCCCCACCAGCCCCACCCTGCCGCTCGTCTCTCTCCGCCCCTTCCCACGCAGCGCCATCCAGGAGCTACTTTGCCCTCACCGTCTCCACTTTCTCACCCTCCATTCACTCCTCCATCCACCTTCCTCTGACTTCTGCGGCCTCCTTATTGCCACATACATCCAGAGTTTTCATCCCTCATCTTGCTCGGCCCCTGTGCTGTACTGGAGACTCTGGACTCCTCCCTCCTTGAGGGTCTCTAGTCACCTGGTGCCTGTGGCATCACACTGTTCTTCCCTTTATACCTCTCCCACCATTCCTCTCTCTCTCCTGTGCGGGCTTCTCTTCCCAACACTTCTCTCTGCTGCTTATCCTTTAAATGTTGATGTTCCAGAGTTCTCTCCTGGTCTCCCCTACTTCGATGTCCTCCAAGCACTTCAGACTCAACATGCACAAAGCCAATCTTATCACCAGGATTCCTTTTGAAACCAACTCTTCCTCTGAGAGTGGTGGCGATGCCACCATCTTCTTAGTCTTTTATGCTAGAAACTTAGAAGCCACCCTTGCTACCTTATATTCAACCAGTTGGTGGGGCCCTGCTGAATGGACTTCTAAATGCTGTTCCCTGTGTCATTTTCCAGTATCCTGATCATGGCCACTATCGTCTGTCTCCTGAATTACTGCAGTAGTGTCCTAACTGGTTTCCTTATGTCAGGAATATCCTTCCTAAATCTCTCCTCCACCTTAAGGGTAGAGCAATCTATTTAGAATATGAACTGTCTTCATCAAACACTTCAGCAGCTATCCATCCCCTAGAGTAAGAGCCCAGCCCTTTTGTGGGACATACAAGGCGGCGCCCTGTGACCTAGTGGCTGCCTATGGCAAGAGCTTCTCCATCCTTGGACTCTCTGCATTTCTCTCTTTAGCAGAACAGGGCGGCCCGTGGCTGCTTGCTTGCATCTTGGGGCACCTCACTTCCACCACTCAGGTAACTGCCTCCAAGGAGAATATCTTTCCTCCCCCCAGCCCACTCCCCTACCCAGCTAAGCCCAGCTAACCCCTGCTCATTCATTCACTATGAATCATCTCTAACCAACCCTACCCACACCCTCAAGTTTATATTCCAATTATTATCTATGTGCCTGTACCACATTCCTCAAGATTTAATAGAAAGATAATGATAGCGATTTAAGTGCAGGGCTTCTAATCACTTTAGGCAATCAAAATATTTTCCTGCTTGCAAAATGAGATTTATGAGCTACTGAGGAGGTACTACAAATGCTTTAGGCTCCATAATCTGCCTTCCAAAGATGTTTAGATGCTAAGTGAGAGGGACGGGCTTAGAAAGAGGACGAATGCCCTGTCAGCAGAGGGCTGCGTGGAGCCGGGGCTCTGCAGGTGGCCGGGACTACTTCAGCCCGGGCCTGGTGTGTCTGAGGTGGGATTAATCTGAGATTAATCTCCACTGCACCTCCCAGTACTGGCATAACCACAACAATACATGATGCCCGAAGTAGACAGGCATCAGCAGAGAGCACGGTGAAAATGTAAAAAACATGCCCCTGATGTTATGGAAAAACAGATAGGAAATATACTCACATATTTGTGGGTATAGAAGAGGAATTCAGAATTTTAAAGTCTAGTCAAGGCTCAGACAGACCTTTAATCAAGGGCAGAGACCCTATATAACCCATCTGGGAGTTGTGGGCTCTGACGAGAATGAGAGCAAAGAGGAAGGCAGTGAGACTGCAAACACCAAGAAGGCAAGTCCAACAGCTTCCAGCCAACTCTACGGGGTCTCTCTACTTCCATCTCCCCTTCTTCCGTTATCTTCATCCCTTAGCAGAGTTTCCTTGTGTGCTCTTTAGTTTATCCTTACTATCTTAATAGTGAGGGAGGCAAATTTTTAAAATAAATACATTTTCATCTGATTTGAAACATGCTAGTTTTCAAAAAGATGCTTCATGAGCTTTTGTCTTCTGAAAGAAGAGAGTCGTGTGCCATCTTGTGGTTGACAGTGGCTATAACAACGATTATGTAGTCCCAGCCACCGGCCCAGTCGGATGCCAGGGTTCCCTGGTGTACAGCCCTAGAAAGGGGCACTAGCAATCAGAGAAAGCACCTGTGGAGAGGCAGGTGTCACACTGGGGACTGAACTGGTAAGTAATTAGTAGCATTGCAATAAGATCCAAAGGGATTTTTCCTGGTCTCTTAACCAGTATGATTTCGTCTCCAGATGCCATTTTTCCCCTAATTAATAAATGAATTCTGATTAGTGGTAGTTTAAAAAAAAATTACCTTGTGCAGTGGCAAGAACACCAGAGAGCTAAAAGCCCTGGTTTCTAATTGCCCCTCTGCCATAGACTACCTGGGTGAACTAGCAGCAGAGGAGAGCAGAAAGACCATGGCCCTGGGGCCAGGAGGTTTGAATTATTCAAATGTGACTCAATCTAGTGTGTTACCTTAGGGAAACGGTTTTGCTGAGCACTGGCCCGTGCCAGGTGCTGTCCAAGGTACTTTCCATGTTTCTTCCTATGGGACAGTGTTCTACAAGGGAGGAAACTGAGGCTCAGCAAGATTGAGGGAGCTCTCCAAGGTGAGGCAGAGCCAGTGAATAATAGTGAGTCAGAATCTGACCTGTGGTCTGACTCTAAAGCATATGGTCTTTATATTTTTAAATCTATTTTTCTTTTATAATTTTTTTATCATATGAATATGTGGGAGGGGAAGGGAGTCATACATAGGCCAGATGGCTTGAATTTATTGAGTCCCTTGATGGTAGGGCAAGCCCAGTTTTCACAAGTGCTCAACAGAGCTACAGATGCTTTTACTGTTGCTTTTTAATTCCCTATGTGTTCTCATTTTCCCCCATCTAATTTTGTTATAAAAGCTTTTAAGAGGCCTAACTACATTAGCTTCAAAAATCATGTTCTTTGATTTCTAAAGATAAAAGATACAACCTAGGGAGAGAACACTGCCATTCTGCTTACGGATTAATGGGAAAATTAAAGTCCTTTACAGGAAAGACAAGATGCTCTACATGTCATTGATTGAGAACTTTTCCAAGGGCTGTTGCCACAAAATCTCACCTGACATGACAACCTTGTGAGGTATGTGTTATTATTATTATCCTTGTTAAAGGGAACTCAGGCACAGAGAGGTCAAGAAACTTGTTTGAGATCACACAACTATGACTTGAGTACAGCCTTGTTCTTAAATGACTTTATTGAAGTCTAATTGACATACAATAGGCTGCACATATTTAAAGTAAAAATGTGATAAGTTTGAGAGTACAAACCTGTGAAACCACAACCACAATGAAAATAATGAACATATCCATTATCCCACTAATTTCCTCCTGCTCCTTTGTAATCCCTCCCCACACCAGCCCACCCCTAGCCTGCCATCACTGGGCAACCAGTGGTCTGCTTGCTGTCACTGTAGTTTCATTTTCTATAAATGAAAACATATAGTATACACCTTTTGTCTGGTTTTATTCATTCAGCATAATTATCTTGAGATTTATTCATGTCGTGTTTATTAATAGTTCATTCTCTTTTATTTGGGGGGAATATGCCTTTATGTGGATAGATCACAATTTATTCATTCTCTTGATAGACATTTGGAGTATTTCTACTTGGGGGCTATTATGAATAAAGTTTCTATGAACATTGATGTATAAGTCTTTGTAATGGACATAAGTTTTCATTTCTTTTGGGTAATAACCTAGAAATGGAATGTCTGGGTTACATGGTAAATATGTTTAAATTTTTAACAAACAGCTCAACTGTTTTGCAAGGTGGTTGTACCATTTTGCATACTATGAGAGTTCCAGTTTCTCCATATCCTTGACAACACTTGGTATGGTCAGTCTTTTCCATTTTGGACATTCTAATAGGTATGTAGTAATATTTCATTGTAGTTTAATTTGCATTTCCTTAATGACTAAGGATGTTGAGCATCTTTTCATGTGCTTATTAGCCATTCACATATCTTCTTTAGTGAAATATCTTTTCTAATCTTCTGCCCATTTTAAAAACTGGGTTGTTTGTTTGCATATTATCGAGTTTTGTGAGTTTCTTATATATTTTGGGTGTAAATATTTTATCAGATATGTGATTTTTCAAATATTTCATCTCATTCTATAGATTGCCTTTTCATTCTCTTAATAGTGTCTTTGAAAGAGTGGATTTATTCAAATTCAAAGTTTTCTTTTATGGATCATGTTTTCAGTGTCAAATCTAAAAAGTCTTTGCCTAATCCAACATCACAAAGATTTTTATCTATGTATTCTTTTAGAGATTTTGTAGTTTTAGTTTTACTTTTAGGTGTATGATCATTTTGGTTGATTTTTTTATGTGATGTGAGATGTATATTGAAGTTCTTTTTTTATTTATTTACTTTTTTTTTACAAATGGAGATCCATTTTTTCCAGCACCATGTATTGAAAAGACTGTCCCTTATCCACTAAATTTGCTTTGCAACTTCGCTGAATATCAGTTGACCCTATATATGTAACTCTATTTTTATAATCTCTATTTTTTTCCATTGATCTATTTATCTTTATGCCAATACCATCCTGTCTGATTACTATAGCTTTATAATAAGTCTTGAAATCAGGTAAGTAAGCCTTCCAACTTTGTTGTTCTCCTTCAGAGTTGTCTTTACTATTCTTAGTCCTTTGCATGTTCATATGAATTTCAGAATTACCTTGACATTTTCCACAGAAAAAACTTCTGAGATTTTATTTAGGATCACATTAACTCTATATAGATTATAAGGCTCACTTCATTTTTTTACCATCTCTCAAGAGTCACAGAACTTGGCCGGGCGCCGTGGCTCACGCCTGTAATCCTAGCACTCTGGGAGGCCGAGGCAGGTGGATTGCTCAAGGTCAGGAGTTTGAGACCAGCCTGAGCAAGAGCGAGACCCCGTCTCTACTAAAAATAGAAAGAAATTATCTGGCCAACTAAAAATATATAGAGAAAAAAATTAGCCAGGCATGGTGGCGCATGCCTGTAGTCCCAGCTACTTGGGAGGCTGAGGCAGTAGGATCACTTAAGCCCAGGAGTTTGAGGTTGCTGTGAGCAAGGCTGACGGCACGGCACTCACTCCAACCTGGGCAACAGAGCGAGACTCTGTCTCAAAAAAAAAAAAAAAAAAAAGAGTCACAGAACTTTGTTTCCTAATGTCTATATTTTGAAAGCCATTATTTCTATCTTTCTTTTTTTTAGGTTTTTTTTTTTTTTTTTTGGTTGTTTCAGGTGGGAATTTTAAATCTAGGGCCTGTTACTCCATCTTGGCTGGACATAGACTAACAAACCAAGGCTTTTGGCCCCAAGTCCCATGTTCTTTCCATAAGAAGCCTGACAGGAGAGAAGGTGAGTATAGTCTGACCTTTAAAAAAAAATCTTACAAAAAAACAAGTTTTACTCCTGTTACTTTCTTCACTAAATGCTTAAAACATTTTTTTGTTTTTTAAATACTTAAAAAATTCTGGGTCACTGCACACCAAATTGTAAATTCCCAAGTTTTGACTCTAATAGATTAAATCTATTACTTTTGTTTAATTCTTTATTATGAAAAGTCACAAAAAATGTGATCTCATGACAAATTTACTCATTTGGAGAAGAGGGATAAGATGCTATTTCCTCTGTAATTCTGGTAGTTCTTAAGTGACTCTCTAGTACAGAGTACATAGCCATTTGATATGCAAAGCAGGACTAGTTCTTCTAATAAATCCCATCTTGTCCCCAAACAGAAAGTGGAATCCAGGACAGTGGGATTTATGGGTCGAAGCAGAAACCCTGATGATCTACCATACACACTCAGCTGGACTTCATTAACTTTTTGAAAATGAACCTGTTAAGAAAGCTAATCTAAGTCATCCTCTAAATAAGAAAAATAGAAATTAGATTATTAAAATGAAGGTGGCTGGTGTGAAGGCAAACAAAACGAAAAATGCTTTATTACTCTTCCTTATTTCAAAGCAGCCCTTTAATTAAGATTTCTTTCACCAGCAAAACTCATTTGATAGGTTTATACAGCCAGTACATTTCAATTTACACTTCCAGAAAGTGACCCTTTTGCATTACAGGGAATTTATATACAATATCCACAAAGGAGGAAATAAGGCCTAAAGGCAAAGAGAGACACCTCCGAAGGGAGGTGTGATGATTCTTCCTGTCCATAGTGAACAGTAGCATTTTCCATTTCTTAGACTAGATTTGGTCTTGTCTGTTTTTCTCACTGATAGCTAGTCTAAAAAATATGGTTGGAGGCATTGGGCTAGCTCTGGATTCTATTCCTCCTTGAATTCGTTGATGGAAGCAGGAGTCTGAATACCAGTAGCACTTCCCATTGCTGGTTTCCTTGAAGATGGGGCAGCATAAGATTGATAACTGTTCAGAATATTTATCAAATTAAGATTTAACTCGATCACCAATGATCACTAGAACATATAGTACTGACCCAGCTGCTTGGCCCTCATAGAAATGGCTTAATTACACAGTTGAACAGCTGCTAGGGTCAGCCAATGACGTAGGAAAACAAAACAGTTAAAGGAGAAAGGAGGCAGGATTAATTTGTGGTCTAACTCTTTAAGACCTCCTGCTGTCATCTTTTGCCAAACACTGAGCCTTTACTTTTTAGAAAATGATCACATACCTCCAGCTATTCTTATTAGTTCTCTTGATTTTGCAAAAACGGTAACAATTCCCAGGAGTCATTAACACCTGGAGTATGTAATTTGTTCAAAGTGGGAAAAGCCTTCCCAAAGAGTTAAGAGACCAGTCCACAGGTCTCTTTTCTTCCATGGTGGCCTGAGTACCTCTCGCACCCCTTCCATTCTCTTCCCCCGCTTCTTCTAGCTCTCATCTTCTTTTTCTCTCGTCTTACCATCTTTCTCCCTTTCCTTGTCACCCTCTGGCTGCTAGATTGGGGCTGAAGATGAGGTGTCAGGGACATAGATCTGCAACTACTGTCAAGGTATTTATCGAGCAATCTGTATTCATGACCTCATTTAATTGTTACAATAACCTTGAGAGGAGATATTTCTCCCCATGATACAGGTATAGGAATTGAAATTTAGGGAGGTTATGTAATGTACATAAGGTCATTGTGCTGATGATTAAGCAATTTTCTTTCTGTTTTAAAACTACCCTTTCTCAGCTGTTTTCTCACTGCAAACAAACAAACAAACAAACAAAAAACCTACCCTTTCATCGTCTGCTTGGCAATGCAGAGGCTAGCTCTCTGTTGGCATGCTAGAAGGACATTTTGGAGCTGGATGAAGGAAAAAGGGCTTACTTGCTTCTTCCTATTTGCTTCCTGTTTCTGTCGCCATCATCCCAATAATGGTTTTCACCTCAGCAGCAGTAACTTTCTACCTTCTCTGAACCAGCCCCTCAGAAATACCAGCACCAGCTGACTGGCATGCCCTGCCCAGAGGTCTGGGCCCCAGTTCTGATGGGTTTATACTTCAAGCTTTTAGGTTCTAATAACCTCAGCCCCCTCTCTTTGTTCTTCTAACCTTAAGGGCAGTAACTGCTTCCCCAAGTCCCTATCCTGTGGTGTCCCACTCTGCCCTTTTTACCTTTTTGGGTCACCAATACCCATTTAACCAATACCCTCCACTGAAGTTTTTTCTGTGAAATTACTGGTTTGGTTTCTGTATTTCTGAATAATATACACAGGAGAAATAAGATTCAAAAACAAGTACGTCAGATCCCAAATCCAGGCCCTGAATTTCTGCTCGGTGTTCTCCCCTCAACCCCTACCTGCATTTGCAGCCTGGCACTGAAACGACACTTTGAATCAAGTCTAATTGGGAACTCAAGTTACAAGCTTTGGGTGCATTCCTGGGGAAAGTCCTGATCATTGTCATATAGATGACTGAAGACTCCATCCGCTGTGGCACGGTCTGGAAAGCACCTGGCAAGACAGAAGTGCATAAAATACCCTCAGCTGAGTAAGATGGCGCTCTGATTAATGTATTCCTAACAAGATCACAGAACTGACACATTTGCAAGTCATAGAAATGATGGGAACATTTTAGCCCTCTGCATTTCTGCTGAAAATCTCATTTCTTTAAAAGCAGAACATATACATTTTTGACCTCATCTTGCCGATAATTTCATTTTGCAGAAGGAAGAGGAAGAAACAAAAGGAACTTCTCTCCTAGATTTAATTCTGATCTACCAGGAAGAACTGGTTACTGAAGGGGAAGTGCTGGAGCCCCAGGAGCCAGGAAGTCAGAGAGTGTCTTTCTCATGGGGGATTTAAAATACCCAGAACGCCATTCTGGAAAGGCTGTGACATGTGCCCTAAATGGGCACACAACTGTCAGAAGTGCAGAGGAAAGTGCGGTCTAATCTCAGCCGAGCAATCTGAAAGAGAAGACAGTATAAGAAGGATGAGAGGATCTCAAAAGTGAAATTCTGAGGCTATAAGAGTATGGATCTTAATAGGAAGTGGAAGGAATTGGCTTTGAGAATATCAGTGTGATTAACAGAGAGCAGTTTAATGAGCTTCATTTATCAAAGGGCTGGGCAAAAAATGGAAGAAGTATACAGCAGATGATCTGCAAATGCCTCTTTGATCCAAGTACTCTGTAGAAGCGAACAACCCAATTCGCTGCCCTCAAGGTGCTCACACCCCAGGGGAGGAGATATTGGTTTATAAACCAATAAATAAGCAATAAACCAATAAATACATGAAGTAGGGCAGGCAGTGTTAAGTACCACAACATCCTGTGTGGTGTATTGAAACAATTGAAATTGACAATATTCTCCTGTTTGTTTACCTACAAAAATTGCAATTTCATGTGGCACAAGCTACCTTTAACACCAGGTAGTGAGAGAAGGCTCTCAGAGAAGGTGACATCTGAGCAGAGACCTGGATATAAAGTGAGGGAATGAGCCTCGTGAAAACTGCGGCAAGAGTGTTCCAGAATTAGGGGAAAGCAAGATTCAAGAATTTGGGGTGGGAATGCTGGGTGTGTCCAGCGTGGTTACAGTAGAGGGATGGGGATGAAGGACAGGAAGAGGTGAGATATCAGTGGCCTACAGAGATAGATCAATAGGACCTTACGTGTCCCACAGGTCATGACGAAGACTTCAGTTTCCATTCTGGGAATGACATGAGAAGCCCTTAGAGGTAAGAGAACAGGGATGAGTTGATTGGATTAACATTCTTGAAAGATCAATATTGGGAACCCTGTGAAGGCCAAGTGAGGAAGCGGTGCAGCCAGTTGGGAGACCAGTGAGGGAATACGGAGAGGAGCTGACGGGGACTGGGAGGCTGCCAGCAGGGAAGGAGGTGAGAAATGGTGGGTCTCGGGGTATACTTCCAAGGTAAAATGGACAGGATTTGCAGATTGAATGAGATACAACCGTGGAGAAAGACACGTCAAAGATGACAAGAGTTTTGGCCAGAGCTGCGGCATGGTGGGGCCATTTACTGTGCTAAGAAAGAGGGAAGGAGGTGAAAACTTACTTGGGTAGAAAAAAAAAGAGTTTGATTTTAGACATGTTCAATTTAACATTCTTCTTGGGCATCCAATGTGAAAGACTGTGTAGGCAGTTGGAGACAAATTTAGAGTTTTAGGAAAAAGACAAGCAAAAGATATACATTTGGTAGAAGTCACCTAGGGCTACAGTCCCCAACCCCCAGGTCGTGGACCACCACAGAGCTCTGCACCCTCCCGGCTCTCCTGTCAGTGGAAAAATCATCTTCCATGAAACGTAGGAACGTTGGCGGTGGTGGCGGGGTGGGGAGGGCAGCGCACAGCAGGTGAGTGGAGGGCTTCATCTGTATTTACAGCCACTCCCCATCACTGGCATCATGGCCTGAGCTCGGCCTGCCGGCCCCCAACCCCAGTCCCACCTCTAGTCTATGGAAAAATTGTCTTCCATGAAACTGGTCCCTGGTGCCAAAAATGTTGGGGACCACTGGCCTAGGGAATGAGTACAGACAGATTAGAGAAGAGGTTTAAGAACAGAGTCCCAGGGCCCTCCCAGCACAGAAGACTCAGGGGGAGCTGTCAGTGAGAGCAGAAGAAAATCATATAAGTTGTGACTCCAAGTCCCAGTCCTTGCCACAGCCTTATTCAGAGGAGGAATCCATCAGAGTTCTAGGGAAAGTTAGAGAAGGATCCGCAGCAGAGTCCTCTGGCATGGGTTCAAATCAACATATGTCCCTCCAGTGAGAAAGAGCCCTGCACGACCCCCTCCTCCACCTCCTCCTCCCACTTCAAGGGATAAAATTGTCAGTTCTACAGACCAAAGTGAGCAAGTCTGTCAGCCCAGATGTTTGAAGTATAAAAAAGCCTCTTGCCTTTCAAATGGCCACAACAATTATAACTAACAAATTCTAATCAAAGTGCTCCCCGGAGTTCCTTAGAAAGCCACTTACTTCCCAGGGTGTGAAAAAGTCTTGGTACAAGAAAAGCCAGAGGACAGATTCTTAGATGGATATTAGCAAATATGCTAAAAGGCTAAAGACTAAATTAATAAGAAGACTGAAGCAGAGAAGAAACAGGAGAATCCAACTGGACTGTAAAAACTGGGGTAAATTACAAATAAAGGTCTGGGTAGTTCTGTTTGGGGACTACCTCTAGAATACAGGTGCAAACCAGATGGAAAAGTCTTCTAGAAGAGAGCAGGTCTCTGTTGCTCTGGGCAATTGGATGTGTCACCAGAATTTGCTAAGCAATGCCCATCTGCCCCTCTGGCTACAGGCAGATCTGCCCCTCCCCCACCTCCCAGTGATACTCAGCAGAATAAGAGACTCACAGCAAGAGAGGGGCCAATTAGTAATGTCAATCAAATCTGCCTCCTGATTCAGCATGTTTTCACCAGACACAAATTAATGTTTTCCTTTTAAGTATCTCTGTAAACAGATAGATGGATGGATTGATCGATAGATAAATAGATACATGTAGGTCTTGAGGTTATGTGATTTGTATAAAAGCTGTTCAGAATTGATGGGTTTAAAATATAGTGTTCACCTTGTACGTTGCTTGTGGGAATGTAAAATAGTGCAGTGGCTGAGGAAAACAGTATGGCACTTCCTCAAAAAATTACCCATAGAATCACTGTCTGACCCAGCTATTCCATTTCTGGGCATATACCCAAAAGAAGTAAAAACAGAGCTTTGAACAGATATTTGTACACCCATGTTCATAGCAGCATTATTCACAATAGCCAAAACGTGGAAGCAACCCAAGTGTCTAACGACAGATGAATGGATAAACACAATACGGTATATACATACAAGGAAATATTATTCAGCCTTAAAAGGAAAGGAAATTCTGACACATACTGCAACATAGATGAGACTTATAGACATTATGCTGAGTGAATTAAGCCAGACACAAAAGGACAAATACTGCATGATTCCACTTACATGTAGTATCTAGATTAGTCAGATTCGTGGAGTCAGAAACTAGAATGCTGGTTGTCAGGGATGGGTGGGAGGGGTTAATGAAAAGTTATTGTTTAATGGGTACAGAGTTTCAGTTTAGGAACAGGAAAAAGTTCTGGACATGAAAAATGGTGATGGTTGTACAACAAGTGAATGTAGGTAATGCCACTGAATTGTACATTTATAAATGGATAAAATGGTAAAAAAAATGGTGATCCAAGATTACATTGTTAAGAAAGATTATTCATGGTGTAATAGTCCCTAAAAGAATTATTAAAATTGCTTAGCTGGAAACAAAAATCATGTATTAAATATTAAAGAGGCTGTCTTTTTTTAAAGTGCAGGGGTGTGTGTATGTGAAAGTTGGTTTGTGAGTGTCAGCACACATAATAACTTTTCTATTTCTTCCCTTTGTGTATGTGAGAGCTATAAATTTATCAATGAAAAATTATGAATCTCAGTATAATTCTGATAGCTGGAGGAGAATGTATTTTCAGGTTTGTTGGAGACCAAAAAAAACTGGACTTTAAATAATTAAGCCAAAATGATTGTATTAATTAACTTACATCCTTAATCACTAATTTCATTTTTTATATTTCCCTTGACTTTTGGGGGAGAAATAGTCTTTGTCTCCAAAGCGGGCTTTAGTGACCTATGGGTCTGAAAAGCAACCACAGATAAGGAGACAAAGCTATTTAAATGGCAACATGCCAGCAATCCTTAGTTAATTGAAAGCTTTTATGGTTTTGGCCTGAGGCCAGTGCTTTTTTCCTCCACTGGGCTATCATAGGGGCAAGGGAGAGTAGCAGCTTTGTTTCCTTTTTTTAATGAAAGCATTCAGTAATTTTGAAAGTTTTATAAAATTAAAAGTTAAAAGGTAGTAAAAACAAATATTCTAACAGAATTCAAATCTGGTTTTATTTCAGCTGAGGGATTGTCTAGGAAAGTCCATGTGAAATCAGGAATAAATTTCTACTGGCAAAGTTTGTTGGTGGTAGCTATACAATTTCCATGAAATGCAAAATGAGGGGTATGGGATGGCATATTATCACGGTGCAGAAGCAACCTCATTTTCTCTGTTGGAACCCATACAAAATATCTGAAACATATAGGTGAAAATTGCATGCAAATATATTTGAAAACTATTGAGCTAATATAATACGAATGCAGACGTCTAACTGAAATGTGAATTTCACATTTCGTGAATGTGGAATTATAACTGAGGTGCGGTAACTCACTTATAGATATGTTTATTATAATTGATATTTATGGACTCAGACCACACTGTAAAAGCTTACAAAGAATTCATTCTATGTAAGCCTTCCGAGTAAGAAAATAACCATGTGTATATTTCACTAATGTACTTTAATATGCATTGTAATCACATTCCCAAGTGCCTTAAAGTAATCATATTAAAGTTAGATTTTTCTGAGACCGCCCCTCCCCCAATAGTACAGATTTCTTTGTCATTGGTTTGGTCTAAAGATGGAATATCTGCCAACAGCAAATCATTTGATCAGGGCTTGATTGGCCTAGCAGGTTATACTTCTACATTTAAAATTTCTGAAAAAATGAAGTCCTTTATTTTATATCTTCACAATTAAATAAAACATTCCTCATTTTTTAAAAAAGGAATGAGGATGAATTAGCACAGGCTCAAAAATAAAGTGAAAGCATGTTACCCTAAAAATTCAAACATTAGAAAGTCTCCATGGGGGTTGGCGTGAGAGAAGAAGGATGTCTTTACACAGCAAAGGAAATAAAAAAGAACATAAGGGAAAAAAAAACTGTAAGATTAAAAAATAAAGAATAGATAATTGATAATTCACAAAAGATGACATCCAAATGGCCAAGCAATATATGAAAAGATGTTCATCTGCATTTGTTAGAAGGAAGGTGTAAATTAAGACCACATTGCAATACCACTACATACCCACAAGTGTGGCTAAAAAGAAAAAGACAGAAAATATCAAGTGTTGGTGACAATGTGGAGCAAATGAAACTCTTTTATTATACAATAATGATGAATATGTAAATTGCCACAGCCACTTTAGAAACCTATTTGGCATTATGCTATACTAAAGTTGAACATATGCATTATTTATAACCCAGCAATTCCACTCCTGGGAGCCAACAACAATGCATACATGTGTTACATTTGCTCACCAAAAGACATTTACAAGAATGTTTATAACAGCACTATTTGAAATAGCCCCCAAGTGGAAACTGCATGAATGTTCATCAACAGTCGGATGGATAAAGTACAGTAGATTCGCATGATGTAACACTGTACAGAAACAGAAGGGAGGGATCTAGAAGCTAACAAGCAACAACATAAATGAATCTCACAAAGATAATGTTGGGTGGCAGAAGCCAGACACGAATACACAGCATATGATTCCATTTGTTGAAATTACAAAAATGAGAAAAATAATCTGCTGTTAAGAGAATGACTCTTGGTCGAGACCTGAGGTTCTAACTGAAAGGGAGTCCAAGGGGATTTCTGGCTGTTAGTCATGTTCAGTGTCTCAATCTAGGTGCTAATTAAACAGGTATGGTCAAGTTTTTAAAATTCATCAATTTGCACACTTACAATAGATGTACTTTCCTGTATGTATATTTCCATAAAATGTTAAAACAAAATGAGGGAATGAAAAAAATGACACTATTAACAGGAAAATATAAAAATGGGTTCTATAACATGGTGGTGCTAGGGGCCATATGCCCTGAAGATTTCCATGGTCCCATGAGGGGAGGCTAGGTTTTGTTTTTCTTTTCTGAGAGCTGGTGCTACTCTCTGATAGTACCAACCAACACATCCTAGACCTCTGCACTATTTGTATTTCATTCCAGGACACTTGAACTAAGAGTAGAAAAGGAAGGAAGAAAGAAGAAAAAAGGACAGCATGACCACCACACTTTCCTGTGAAAGTTCTCCCTGATGGATATATTGTTTGCAAGTCACGTAAGTCACCCTAAAACCTAGAATGCAGCCAATGATAAACCTCAAATGCTCTTTTATTGGGTGTGGGGATAATATCTGCAGTTCTGGGCAGCACTGTAACTCAGATACAGGGTTTAGTGTGATAATATATAACACAAAATGTCAAATTTGGTAATAGTATATACATGTCATGTATATGTACATATAAGTATGTGTGAAAGAGTAGGAAACTTACCTATGTAACAAAATATTTTAAAAACAAAGAGAAGGAACCAGAGCAGGTAATTGAAAGCGTCAGTATGAACTAATGCTCTATGGTGAGTTTCTTAACCTCAGCACTATTGATATTTGGAACTGAATAATTCTTTGTGGTGGGGCTGTCTTGTATTTGTAGCATGCTTGGCAGCATCCCTCACCTCTACCCACGGGATGCCAGTCATGCGACTCCCTTCTGCCCCCCTTCATGACAAGTAAAGATGTCTCTGGACCTTTCCAAATGCCTCCTGGGGGTCAAAATCATCCCGCTGAAAACCATGCTATGTGGTACTTTCTTGCTTTGGTTCTGTCACTCTCGCAGCCAAATGGTCATAGTCATGTCCAGAGTATAGCATTCACCCTTGATCCATTTCATGGTTTTCACTGAAGGGAACCAGAGCTCCTTGGAGGATGTTGGAACTAGTCTTAGGGACAAGAAAAAAGCAAGGTAAGATGAACACATTTTAATGCTGTCAGAAAGCAAAAAGGTTATTGGAGAGGTCTAGATTAGTATTTTAAAAAAAGAGATTCTCTCCATTAAGGTAGAGAAAAGTAGAGAGACCTATAATAATAATGAATAGTAACAATACTAGTAAAGTCAATTGGAATAAGTTATATCTACCAAAAACATTATGATATGACAATAGGCCTGTAATATAAAATGACTACAGGCTAAAATTTTAAAAATTGGATAATACCAACTGTTGGAGACACTGTATGAGAGCAACTGGAACTCTCATGCGTTGCTGGTAGGAACATGAATTGATATAGCCATTTTGGAAACAGTCGACAGTATTTACTAAAACTAATCATATGCCTTCCTTATGACCTAGCAATTCCACTCCTAGACATATGCCCAAGAGAATTGGGTGTATATGACACCAAAGACACATACAAAATTATTCACAGAAGCTTTATTTATAATAGCCAAAAACCTGGAAACAACCCAAATGTCCATCAACAGTAGAATAAACTGTTGTATATGCATTCATTAGAAAACTACATAAACTACTTATCTATATGGCATCAAAGAATCATAGACATATTCAGCAAAAAACATAGATGTATAGAAGTACACATTATATGATCTTGTTTACATGAAGTTCAAGAGCAAGCACAACTAGTCCATGGTGATTGAAGTCAGAGAGGGGTGACCTCTGAGGAGAGGTTCTAGGGTGCTAGAATGTTCTATATCTTGCTAGTGGTGTACCCAGTAGGTGCCCTTGTAAAAATTCATCAAACTTTACACTTAAGATTAGTGTACTTTATTCGATGTACGTCATATTTCAATAAAAAGTAAAAAATAAAACCAAACAGGAAAAAATAACAACTTGAATGTGCAGCCAGGGTCGAAAACCCCTGTTCTGGCCTCAAAAGGGCATTTAACAAACAGGTCACACTCAGCTTTGTTTATGGGATTTACCTTTTCCTTCTTATGTCTCTGAAATCCTTCTTTCAGTGGTCCCCCATGGAAACTGGCCTTCCTGTTTATTAATCTCCACTGGCCTGGCAATAGTGGAAAGAGTGAATTAAATGCTCTAAATATTAAACTACTTCTAACTTCTATTTTGACTGATAAGAATTTCTTATGCAATGATACCACGGGAAAGGATAACTTAAATGTGACATTTATCTGTGTTTTATCCTTTCCTGTGATATTTTCCAAACTGCAATGTGGATGATGAGTTGCTTTTTGTCATATTGCACAGTGAAGAGGTTTCTTAGCCTCAAAAGCTGAAAGTTAAATTCATTTTAAAATATCTATCCCTGCCTTCAAATTATGGTCACTGCTCTCCAACTGGGAAGCCAATTATATTACAGCCCTAGCTGCAGCATGTTCTTAATAAAGTGCCATATCTCAGTAGGGAACGAGAGTTGGGCTGCCATTCCCGGCCCAAGGCTGGCTGGTAGGGGCTTCTCAATCCTGCCCAATCCCAGTATCTGAAATGAAAACCAGTAGGTAAATCTTACCTTCAGATTGAAGATTCCCCTCTGGCTCCTGAAACGAACTGCAATCCTGTTAGAGATTGAGATTATAAAATTCTCAAGACTTCCACTATTCAAGGTTGGAAACTTCTTTTCCAAGTAATGGGTTCATCACTGACCCTGGAAAATACCCTTTTTCTTATTTTAACAATACTCATCACAAGCTACTCTGCACCAGGCACTGTGGTCAGGATCCAAGCAAGTGAGGCCCAGCTTTTACCCTCAAGGGGCTTATCTGGGGCGCGTGGCACCTGCAAAAGGAAATGTACTATGGTACAGACATGTCAAGAGGCTGAAAAAAAAGGGAGTTCAAACAAACTGCCCTGAGAGTTAGAGTGGCTGAGATCACTTCAGATTAGAAGAAAAGAACCAGAAGTTCGCCCTCCCCTTGCCAGTCTCCGCCCATGTGCATTTAAATAAAGAGCAGTTAGAGGGCAAGAATAATCGAAAAGCAATTCAAACCCTACTGGGACCTCTTGGAGAATGGCAAAGGGAATATAAGAAGAGATTGGCTACAGCAAATTCCGCATCCCCTCCATCTCTCTCCCCACACACTCTGGGTGCAGAGTGGGAGAGGCTGTGACCACCCTACGCTAAATATTCTTGTCCTGTGACAGATGGCTTAGGTCGTCCTTCAGTGCATGCCTTTGATGTTGTTGCTCCGTCTTTCTCTCCTCCCATCACTCCCCCTTTCTCTCCTCCCATCACAGCAATAAAAATTCTAAGATCTGGCGCTTAGATGGTACTGATGATGTGGTTAGTTGAGTATTTTACCTTCATTTAACTTTCACAACCACCCTATGAGGGGGATGTAATGCGTGTCCATTTTACAGATGAAGAAACCAAAGCACAGAGGAGTCAGGCAGCCTGCGGGATTCACACAGTTGGCACGTGGTAGACCCAGACGGAGCCTGCACTCCCCGCCATGCGGGTTGTAAGTGTGAGCGCCTGTGGCGGGGAAGGAGCAGTGCCCTGGACTACTAATCCCGCCTCTAGACGGTGGCGGTCCAGGGCACTGCTCCTGAAGAAGGGCTGCCATGACCAAAGGTGCTCACACTTACAATCCATACTCTCAGCCCCAAAGCATTTCTTAATGTTAGTGCGTTGTCTTGGATTTTTATTAATACCTATTCATGTCTGTGTGTGTGCCACCTCTGCACCTCCATTATAAGCTATTGGGGGCAGAGGTTGGGACTTCCAGGGCCCATCAGGAATCTGATACTGTCAGGGTGACTTGACCAGAGTATATGCTCAAGAAATATCCAGTTCTCCATTCCTGAACCTCCCTGTGCCCCCAGTGCCTAGAATAGTGCTATATATGTACTTGGGACTCCAAAAATATTACTTGAAGATGGTAAGGACATGAAATAAATATATTTCAGAATTTTCGGCATAAGCTCTACACACCACTTTCATCTCTCAGACTGTACTTTGCATATTTTGTGCTGCAAAACAAATAATAAGTAACAGCAGGAAGGCTTATTACAGGACTTGCAGATGAATTATTACAGACTAATAGCAATCTTGCCCCAAAGTAACATCTGACCTAATGCATTAGTATGATTACTCTCAGCCTCTGAGTGAATTTAAATCATTTTTTTTCTTCCTTTCTCTTAGTAAGAGCAGTGATTAACCTGTTCATGAAACAAGACAAATGGAACTGGAAAAATAAGACTCACAAGCCACAGAATATGACTAATGGTCAGAGAGAGACTAGCAATACCCAGAAGTCTGCCCTGGGCTCGCGGTTCGCTCCCTTAGCTGGGCCCCACCCCCTGCCACATGGTCTGTGTGCTTTGGGCTCTGCAGTCTGTCACGTGTAACAGGAGCTGTGGGGTCTCCTGCCCAGGCTCTGCTGCTGTAAACCACTGCTGCTCTGGGCTGAGTGCAAGGTTGGAGGTGCCAGTGTCCAGAATCCAGCAGACAAGCTTCTGCTGCAGGCTTCTCCTTTCTGAAAAGTGCCATTGTGGGAAAAAAAAAAAAGGCATTTAAGTATTGGGAGCCCAAGGCTTGATAAGATGAAGAGGAAGCATTATTAAGTTAGATAAACTGAACCTCAGATGATTATGAGATTGCCTTTTAGGGAGTAGAAGGGGCACTTTCAGAAGCAGACACCCCCCACGTCCTGAAATATTCCTCATGTAATCAATTCAGTCAAAGCATTTTGGTGCAAGGGTAACTCCTCGGGGATTATGTGCATGTCTTCTCCTAATCTCCCCTGCCCTGGAGCCTGAACCCCAGGCCTCACCTGACTCCTTTGTGTTTTGTACCAGTTAAGAATTAGATCCACCCAATACTAACAACAGATAACATTTATGAAGCACTTATGCTTCATGACGTTAGCCAGGCACTGTTCTAGCACTTTGTATGAACTCATTTAATTCTCACAACAACCCTATAAAGTAGGATTTAGATTTCCCCCTGATTTATGGTTGAACAAATTGAGGTACGAAGAGGTTTGGTAACTTGCACAAGCCCACAGAGTAGGTAAGCGGTAGAGCTGGGATTCACGCCTGAGCAAGTCTACCCCTGGAGCCCACTCCCGAGCGCCACACTGTGGCTGTGCTGAGAAAGAATACCAGGGAGAGAGGACGAAGTGAGGGGAGAGGACATGCAGAAGGAGATGGCCAAAGCTTCTTTGCCACTCCTGCTTCAAGAGATGGAGTCTATCTGGGCTGGCCCTGTGACGTGTTTTCATCAACAGAATGTGGCGGAAGTGACATTGTGTATGCTAAAGGCCTAAGTTTTGAACGGTCCAGTAGCTTCTGCTTTTCCCCCTTTAGAAGCCAGGTGTAAGGACATCCACGCTGTTCTGCCGGAGAGAGAGGCCGTGTGGAGAAGCCCTGGAGGATGAGACGCCCCATGGAGGAGAGGCCATGTGGGAGAACGCTGGGACGCCCTAGCTGACAGCTGACCCCAGTTGTTTGAGAAAGCCCTTAATGAACGCCTGCCAGTCAAGCCCAGCTGTGGCCAGTGAAGCCATATGCGTGAACCCAAGTGAGACCAACAGAAGAACCACCCAGTCACTCAGAGACCCGTGGGGAAAAAAAAGAAAACATGTTTTAAGGCTCTGAGTTTTGAGGTGGCTTGTTACCTTGCAATAGATAGACCGATGCAGATGATTATTGAAATACTTGACCTTAGTTCCTTCTTACCCTGAAAGTTTATGGCTCAGTGAAGTGGAATAAGCACACTTGGCTGAAACAGAGAGCCTGCGTAGGAAAAGACCAGAAGGTAAGTTAGGGCCGGATGAGGAGGGCCTTCAGGGCCACCCTAAGGAATCTGAACTTTAGGTAGGTCCTGAAGCTGTCTGAGGAGGGAGGTGACGTGAGAAGACAGTGTTTTAGGGAGACTAACACGGCAGCAGCATATAGAAAAGCATGTGGGCATCTAGAGCAGATGTGAGCAAGGAGGCAGGGGGGTCTGATTGCTGATCCAAAAAGATGCGGTTGAAAATTACTGTGCAACAAGCCACTGAACACAGAATCAAGCATTCAGCATCGAAAGCACAGATGTTTTCTGTCTTGACTACAGCCTCTATCAATGCTTTATTTTTTTTAAACTATGAGTTTTCTTTCAAAAATCTATGGGAGGATACATAGCGTGTGGTTAAGAGGCTGGGGTTTGAAATAAGAAAAACCTGGCTTTAAATCTGTTCTCTTCCCACCTCTAGCTCCGTGACTCTGGGCAAGTGACTGAACCTCACTGTGTCTTAGCTTCTTCATCTGTAAAATGTACGTAATGGTGCTAGCCTCGCATGGGGATTGAAAAGATAAAAAGAGATGATGTCTGATGCGTTACTTTTGGTAAATGGCTAAATGCCCAAGTAATACAAATATTCAGATGATTGTTTCTCTTTCATGTAACAGTTGGGAGTTGGGAGTTTTGGGTTGATGGATGGCTCTTCTTCACACCTGCTTGAAAGACCATGCAGTAAGAACCGTCTTCAATGCATGCCTTCCAAGGTTATTCCGGTCATCGCCATTCCAAAAAGGAGAGGAGAAAAAGAGCATGAAGGAGCATGCCTAAGAGGTAAGAGCTTTTATGGGGCTAGCCCAGAAATGGCACACACTTCCACTCACGTTTCTTTGGCAAGAACTTAGGCAAGTGGCACGTTGGCTGCCCAAGGTGGCTGGGGAATCCCAGCTAGAATTCCATACGGATAGAAGACAGACAGGGAGGGAAGAGCTGGGTATTAGCATTACTGAGCTGTAGACCAATCTCATTGCACATGTCTGCCACCAAACTGCACATCTTGCCAGGGATGCAGCCTGGGCATCAGCATTTTTAAAATCTCTTCAAGTGACTCTAATGTGCAGCAAATTTTGCAGAACCAATGGTTTAAGCCATCATCACTTGGGTTTTCTATTGCTTGGGGCTGATATCGTTTCTAACCCACAGGTTCTCTGGGGCAGTGCTTCCCATCCTTGTGTGAACATCAGAATCACCTGGGGAGCTTTTAAAAAATTTCAATGCCCCGTCTGTACCTCAAACTAATCACATCAGAATTTCTGCATCCATAGTTTTTAAAGCTCTCCAGGTGATTCCAATTGCAGCCAAGTGTGAGAACCACCACACTCAGAAAAGGTAAAATTGTTGCGATTTCTCTCTTGCACACCTCTCTGCCTCATGGGTTAAGACTGCACTTCTCAAACTTTAATGAGCATAGGAATCACCTGGGGTCCTTGTTAAACCGCAGACGCTTATTCGGCAGGTCTGGGGTGGCACCTCAGATCCTGTAGTTCTAACAAGCTCCCAGGTAAGGCTGACCTACTAGTTCATGGACCACACTAGCAAGGCCTTAAGCAAACAAGGAGTCCTGTAACTCTCAGTTATAATTTAGCAGTTCGTTACATGAATGAAGATTTTTGATAGTCAGTGAAGACTAGCATATACTTTCTTATTCTTTCCTCCAAGAGAACTATCATCCCATAAAAATATAAGGAATACTTCCATATTTCAAACTTGCTAAAGGGCCGTTTCAAATGATCCCATGAGACATCCCAAAAAAGAAGTACAGTCATCCCTCTGTATTCCAGGACCCCCGTGGATACTGAAATCCAAGGATGCACAAGTCCCTGATATAAAATGGCACAGTATTCACATACAGCCTCTGCATGTCCTCCTGTATACCTTACATCATCTCTAGATTACTTATGATATCTAATACAATGTAAATGCTATATAAATAGTTGTTATACTGCATTGTTCTTTTATTTGTATATTTTTATTGTTGTGTTGGTATTTTTATTGTCTTTTTCCCCCAAATATTTTCAATCTATAGTTGGTTGAACCCATGGATGTGGAACCTGCAGATACAGAGGGCTGACTGTATTCATTAGACAGCCTCTCTTTGAGGAAAAATGACTTGACCTTTTGTCCAAGGCAGCTAGAAAACTGTAGGCAAAGAAAGTTTGAGTGTCATCATCTTTTATTTTAAACTAAAATTTTCCACTTTAACAAATTTTTCTGTCTTTAATAAGAATGCAGTGACAACTTTTAGAAGAAAATGTAGGAATGCTTTCTCAGAGAGGACACAGAATGAGTACAAACCACAAAGGAAATGGATATGTTTGACTACCCTGGAATTAAAACATCTGTGCATCCAAAGCCCATTAAAACTGTGAAAATACAAGGAATATCCACTTCCTCTTCTCCCATTCTTTTTTGAATTTCCTCCAAGCCTGTGCTTACCAAGGTCTGATAAACTTCCCTTGGAGAAACCCAATATTCAATGTGCAGGCCACAGCTAACTCAACCTTTTTCTCAAAAAACTGTGCTCACTTGATTTACAGAATATTACTTGCTTTTTTCTTATTGATGTTTTAAAGAAATATTATATGCACATACTTACAATTTATTCATACTTGAAGACTTATAAATAAAAAACAAAACCTATCGTTCCACTCCTCACTTCTCCTGATGCCTATTCCCAGGGGCAACTGCTTTCAACTCATTAGCTTTATTCTTCCAATATTTAAGTGAATAATATTCTTAAATTGCTATTTTTTTATTTATCAATTTTAGATATTTGGCTAAGGTAGGATCTGCCACATCTCACCCTTGTTGCAGGAATGTCTTTCTCTTCGCAATAAATAAATATTCTGTGCAATGATCTTATCTAGTCCCCCAGCAACCTGCCACCTGGTAGCTTTAACATCCATTGATTCTGCTTGGCTTAATCACTATTACAATGGAATTGCAAATGGTTATTTTTCTAACTATCATTATGTCCACATTTCTTATCCAACATGTCTTCTTTCCTTTCTTCTTTCTTTCTATCAATAATTTCAATATGTTGCCATTAGTTATACTCATTATTTTTGGTGCTCTAATTTTTCCACATTTGGCCAATGGAGCCGTTTAAGCTGGTTCCTGTAAACTTTGACATGATTCCATCAGTCTTTGAACATTTCTTACTTTCTGGAACAATCTGGACATCTGACAACAAGATATCAAAGCTCTTCCTGCACTAAACATGGACTTAGCCATTTCCCCCAAAGAGCCTTACCTTCTTTTAGTGGAGCAGTAAATAAAAACCACATATTACTCTACCATCTAGAGCTAGCCACTCTAAACATTTAGTGTACTTATTTCCAGGCTTTTAAATATGTATCTATAAATGAATTTTTAATTGTAAATTATGGGTTGATACTATGTATTTGGTATTGTACCCTGCTTTTACCAACTATGTCATGAGCTTATTTCCATGTTATTAAAATTCTTTAATATTATAATTTTAATGTTTCTATTATAGAAACTATATCTTAAAGTTTTTTGATCTTTCCCAGAGAATCACAACTACCTGTTGTGATCAAACTAAAACCATTCCACAGCTATTAAGCTACATCCTAAAGCTCCATTAAGTAATAGGGCATTAGCTGAGTATCAAAATGTAATAATACTGTGGAATAAACAGAAATTTTCAAAAGGCAATATATTCTCTGTATTATGCCAATCATGTGAGATTTACTAGTTGCTGTGAGTACATGCATTTCCTTGAATCTAGGCACTTTCGTTTCTCAAAGATAATAAAACACTAGAGACCTGATAATAAAACACTAGAGACTTTATTTTTAAATGTCCAGAGAGTAGAATTGATTTTTTAAAAATATAGCTGACAAACAAATAGAAAGGGATTACTTTTCTTCTACTTCTTCCTTGCTATATGGGTATTTACTACGTTATTTAACCGCTTTGTAACTTACTTGTCTATAAGATGAGACTAATAGTAGTTTCTTCTACATAGCATTGTTGTGGCAATTAAATTAAGTAATAATTAAAGTGTTTATCACAGGGTCTAGCATATAGGAAGGACTCAATAAATGCTAAGTATTAGAATTATCACTGCAGGCTAAGATGATGAGTAAGATTTGAAATAACTTTAATGGTAAAGCAGGAATTAGGCTGATGGTGGTGCAACAGAGGGGCATTCTGGGAGAAAGAAAACCATAGCACAGAGTGCAGAACACACACAAGGTGTATTGAGCAAACTTGCAGAGCCACAGTTGTAATGATTAACCAAGAGTGCTCTCCTGATAGCATGATAGCGCAGAGTAAGCATTTACCTTCCATTCTTCTTTTTTGGCGTATTTCTGTATATACAAGTCTAGTGCTTCTGCTGACTTGGATTAAGCAATAGAGGTAGTTTTTTTTAGGGAAGGAGTTGAAAATTTCCCATTGGAAAATGGAAATGCTAAGCTGAATTTTAGTAGTGCCCAAAGACATTTTTACAGCTTTGAAACCTTTTAAATGTCCACCTGATTCCAAGCTTTCCCTACTCATGAGTCCTCTTTCAATTCTGATAAATTTCTAAGAGGTACTCTGGCCACACTAACATGGTTATAAAATGGTCAAGCATATGCATAGACCACTTCTGGCCGTGTGACTAAAGAAAAATTGCTTAATCCGCCAGGATCCTAGCTTTCCTCATCTTTAGCACCAGAATTAGAATAATATTGTCACCTACATAAGGTCATTGTAAGAACAAAATGCAATGTCATGTCTGTAGAACCAGTCCTATATACAGGACAAACAACAAATTGTAGTGCTTATTTATGATGATATATTTGAGACTGAAAATGTTTCCAGTTTCAGCACTCAGATCTCCCCTCATTATATGTTGCTTATCAAATTTATAAGCTAGAATCTCTGTCCAGTACATTGCCTTAAATGTGGAGTACTTACATATCAAAAAAAGAATCTTCTGTGTCCATTCCCACCGTACGTATCCATGCAATTCATCCATGCTTTCCACAACCATGGACTGAGCACTTGACTATGCTTTGCTGTGCTGGGTCCTGGGCATTCGGAGAAGGTGCACATATCTCAGAAAAGGTGAAAATATTCAAGTCGCCTGTGAGAGTGTTCAGAGTTGAAAGTTGGAATACATGTTTGGTTATAATGCTGCTTATTAAGCAAGTGGAAAATTTGAGTAAATATAAGAGGTAAGCCCTTTAAGAAGACATATCTTCTAGAGAGCCTCTAAAGCAAGAAAGGCATCTGATGGCTTTATCTGTGAACATACTCTCTCATGTCACCATGAATGGGTGAGGGACATGGCTATATCTCTGAAATGCTCCAAGTTCACTCTTGAAGGACTTGTCATAGCAATGGTGGGAGACTCATGCAGCCATCTTCTCAGAAGGGTGCGACAAACTCAGTGACTGGAGCCAGCAGTGAGTATTTCAATTCTGGGTCCCCAAGCAATATATTGGGAAGGGCCCTTCTCTAGCCTGCAGCTTCTAAAAATGTCCTGAGCTTAAAGTTTTGGCTCAGGGGTTGAGGAGATGTCCTGCAGAATGTTTCTGGGATAATGCAGTGACCTAAGACAGGCTACTCTAAGTCTCCCTGGAACACCCGCATAGCTCAGCCATATTCAGCCATGAACACTTAAACAAGAAAAAGAGGACAGTATATTGACACAATAGGGAGAAAGAAGAAGAGTTGGAAATGATACCACCTTGCTAGATCCTCTCATTTATCCATTAAACATGTAGTTTTGAGGCCTTTTTATAGCTAAATAAACCTGGCATGTCTTAAGGCATTTCTTTCCTCAGATGAAGTGACTCAGAGACACAGTATTGATAGCTCCTGCGAACCACAGATTATTCACAGGAGTCCCCATCTTTATGGTCCCAGAGGGGATGGGGAGAGGGTTGGGAGCCATGGAGGGTATCATTCTATGAAATGCCTGCTGCAGCAGCCCCAGATCCTATTAGGAAAGAATCCCCTGGTCTCTCCCTCGTGTCTTATTAGAGGTGAGAGTGTTATTCCTCATTAGCTCATTTACCCTCACAATCCCATCAGAGAGAAGATAATCTATGGTTATTGGCTCAATTTCTCCACCTATCTGAGGGACACAAGTTTAATAAATCAGAGCATTCTTCTGGCTGGGTCAGATTGACCAGGGTTAAAATAACATTTTCTTCATGACACATTTTGAGCTAAACCATTCTCTGTATCTAATGCTTCTATTTTCAAGGGGGGAGGAAATATACTAATAATCAGCATTTGAAAATTCTTAATACACAAAATGATGCTCAGTCTACCTTTTCTCCTAAAAAGCTAGCACTAGATAACTACAAACAAAACTTTAAAAAAAATAGGTCTGGGCATGGTGGCCCACACCCATAATCCTGGTACCTCAGGAGGCCAAGGCAGTAGGATTGCTTGAGGCCAAGAGTTTGAGACCAGCCTGAGCAAGAGTGAGACCCCATCTTTACAAAAAATAGAAAAATTAGCCAGACATGGTGGCACATGCCTGTAGTCCCAGCTACTCAGGAGGCTGAGGCAGGAGGATCCCTTGAGCCCCAGAGTTTAATGTTGCTGTGAGGTAGGCTGATGCCACTGCACTCTAGCCTAGGCAACAGAATGAGATCCTGTCTCCAAAAAAAAAAAAAAAACCCTCATTTTCTGTAAAGATGCTTTCAGGGGCAAGTGACAAAAACCTCAACTCAAACTATATTAAAGAATTTACATTATCACAGAACAGAAAGAGCAGGGGCTGGACAGTCATTAAGGCCAGTTGATTCAGTGGAGCAGCAATGTCAGCGAGGATCCAGGCTATTCTGGTCTCTTCACCCAGCCATCATTTGTGTTGGCATCATTCTCAGGGAGGTAGCAAAATGGCTGCAACAGCTCCAGCCATCAAACCTAGACCCAACAATATCCACAGGAAAGACAGAGAGACAAACTCTTCTTGCTGCTGTATCATGGGAGCCTTGTCCCACAAGCCCCATCAGATTTCAGTTCCCCTCCATGCCTCATTGGTTCCTTAACTCAACACTGGCATGGAAAATGGAATTGCACGTGGCCATCAGTGACACCCCTAGACCTACGATGGGGGCAGGGTCCCCTGAGGTACCTTGCTGAGTGGGGGAGGATGGAGGTCTGAACAAATCAGGGCTCTTCTAGTGAGAAAGTGGGGGAAATGGATGTGAGGTGGGTTACATTTGGTTACAGGAAACAGAGAACCTGACTTATATGTGGCTTAATCAGAAACATTTCTCTCTCATAACGTGAATGATTGCCTTAGTTGGCTGCTGGTATGGATTCAGCACCTGGATGATGTCATGGTTGGCAACTTGGTGAGCTCTTGACCTCTCCCTCGTGCTTGCATGAGGTCCCAAGATTGCCAACTCAAGTTTCATACATCATGTCTGGATTCAAAGCAGGGAAGAAGGGGGAAAGAGACACGCACCGTATAAAATATTGTGTGAAGTGTGCTGGAATCTGTGGGTCATATGCAAAAATCATTTTTGTCTCTCTTCCTTAGAAGAATTCCACAATTTACATGGGGAGACACAACATACCCCAGAACCACAACATGATGTCAGCATCAAGAGAAGTATGCAAAGGACTCTTACAGGAGCTGCCTACCCCCACCCCTACCTCTGCTCTACCCCACCCACCTTGTTGCAGTCCTGCTGGGTTACTGGGCTCACTGCAGCTCCGGGCAAGCTTCCAGAAATCATGGCATGCACACCTGAAGTGAGCACATCTGTGTCTAGTTGTCCTTTAAGTGGACAGCACTTTTCTGTTGGGGAAAACAGATAAGTATAGCAGACAGGCTCTTGGAAGACCATATTGTCCTGGCAGGGGTCCAGGGTGGCTGGGAATAGAGAACATTCAGTGGGTCTGGTGGCAGAGCAGTTGAGGTGTGGCTGGATGTGACCGAGGACAGTGCCTCTGTGACAATGACATTATCTGAGCTTCGGTGGGCTTTCGGCTCAAGTTTCAGACAGTCAGGCATCTACTGCTGGCTGCCGTCCAATTGACATCTTACATTTTTTGACCACCAGTTAAGTTTGGAAGAAGTTTATGGAAAAGCAGAAGCAGATAGTTATTTGTGTGTTGCTGTACTTTCCATAGCATTTTAAATTCAGTGTGTGTGTGTGTGTGTGTGTGTGTGGGTGGGTGGGTAGGAGGGGTATATATGTCTTACTTGCCCTTATACCATTACCCTAAGCCCTGGCATGTGGTGGGCACCCTCTTCACTTTAGTAACACATGCCTGGACAATACCTATGTCACCCCACCATCCCGCCAAGCCCCTCTTCTTCCCCATCTCCCCAGCTGTGTTCCTACCGTGCTTTCCCTTCACACACAGATTTGGTAGAAAATCTGATCCCTGAAGGGGTACTTCAGTTATTCTTTGTACTCTCCACGGCACTTGCACCACTAACCCCAGCTCTCTCTTCTTGGCTTTTAAACCCCACTCTCTCCTGATTTTTATTCCTTGAGGGTTTCTTTTCAGGCACCTCTTCTTTAAATGTCTGTTTTCCTCTGAGCCCTGTTCCAGGCTCTAGGCTCCATTTTTCACTTTCTATATCCTCCCTCAGTCTCTCGTCCAAATTCACAGTTTAAAATTCTGCTTCTGTCTCCAGCTCAGCTTTCTCTCTCTCTCAAACTCCACGTGTTCTGGGACATCACCACCAGCACATCCCACGGGTGTGCTGAACTCAACAAGCCAAAACTGGAGACGACCTCTTAGCCCCAAATGGAATTCCTTTCTTTTTAAAGGTCACCAGTATCCATAAGGTAGAAGCCAGCGAGTCATCCTAGAATCTCCCATGCATGCATTTCGTGTGTCAGGGACCCTTATTAAGATATTGCCATCTGCAACTGAAGAGTCCAACAATGGGATAAACAAATTATGGTACATATACAATGGGATATTATTCAGGTTTAAAAAAGGAGAACCTGACATCTGTGACAACTTGGATGAACCTGGAGGACATTATGCTAAGTGAAATAAGCCAGATGCAGAAAGGAAAATATTGCATGATCTCGCTTATATCTGGAATGTTCAAATATCCAAAAAAAAAAAAACCAAAACCTCAAATACATATAAACAAAGAGTAGAAAAGTGATTATCAGAAGTGGGGGTGGGGGCTGAGGGCTGGGAGGGCATGGTGATAGGAAATGGGGAGATGAAGGTCAAAGGGTAGAAGGTTTCAGTTATGTAGAATCAATAAGCTTAGAGATCTAATGTACAGCATGAGGATTCCAGTTAATTGTATTGTATACCAGAAATTTATTAAGAAAATAGATTTTATGTACTTTTAGTTCCTGGGAGATGATAGATATGTTAAATATACTTGACTGTAGTAATCATTTCACTATGTAGATGTATATCAAAACATACCTTAAATACAATCGTGTGCCACATAACAACCTTTCGGTCAACAACAAACCACACATAGAACAGCATTCCCATAAGACCATAATGGAGCCAAAAAATCCCTATGGCCTAGTGATGTCTTGATCATCCTGACCTAGGCTAATGTTTAGGCCTAGGCTAATATGGATGTTTTTGTCTTAGCTCTTAACAAAAAAAGTTTAAAAAGTAAATTAAAAAAAATTTAAATACAAAAAGTTTATAGAACAAGGACATAAAAGAAGAAAATATTTTTGTATAGCTGTACAATGTGTATTTTAATGTAAGTTTATTACAAAACAGTTAAAAAGTTAAAAAAATAAAGTTTAAAAAGTAAAAAAGTTACAGTTAGTTAAGCTTAATTTATTACTAAAGATTGAAAAATTTTTAAGTTTAGTGTAGCCTAAGTGTACAGTGTTTATAAAGTCTGCAGTAGTCCTAGACCTTCACACTCACTCACCACTCACTCACTCACCCAGAGCAACTTGCAGTCCTGCAAGCTCCATTCATGGTAAGTGCCTTGTACAGGTCAGGTGTACCTTTTTTATTTTTTTATCTGTTATACCATATTTTTACTGTACCTTTTCTGTGTTTAGATATGTTTAGATACACAACATTTACCATTGTGTTACAGTTGCCTACAGTATTCAGTACGTGATAGGCAAAATAGGTGTGTAGCCTAGGAGCAACAGGCCATAGCATATAGCCTCAGTGTGTAGTAGGCTATACTATCTAGGTTTGTGTGAATATGCTCTATGATGTTTGCACAATAACGAAATCACCTAACGATGCATTTCTCAGAATGTGTCCCTGTTGTTAAGCAATGCATGACTGTATATACAATAAAAAAAGTATTGCCATCTAATATGAGACATAATTAACCTTTTTTCAAAACTTCTATCACGGCATGCTATTTGGTGCCCCTCATGTGACATACACCCCTGCTTACTCTTCCCCTCCAAGCCAGTCCAAATTAGTTGCCCTTCCTCTAGTACCCAATAGCACCAGTAGCAGCACCCAGCCCCTTCTGTTGTAGAACTTATGATTAGACATTTTAATCATGTGTTTCCTTCTTCATCGCCTATACTAGGCTGTAATTTCCTCCCGGGCAAAGATTCTGCCCTACCATTTTGGAATCTCCAGTAAACAGTATACGTAGGGCCTGGCATACAGTAGTTATGAAATTAATGTTTGTTGTATGAGGTATTCAACAAATGGTTGACAGTATTTTTAAACTGTAAAAGTCTATTAATACCTTTTTAAAAGATTATTTTTAGAGATGGATTCTCACTATGTTCCCCAGGCTGGGCTTGAACTCCTGGTCTTGAGCTATCCTCTTGCCTCAGAATCCCAAAGTGCCAGAGTTATATGGGTAAGCCACTGCGCCCAGCCTATTAATACATTTTGATCCATATAGAAAGGAAGAAAAAAAAGCCACCTATAGTCCCACCACTCAAATTGAACTATAATCCCATTTGGGTATATTTCTTTTCTTCTATGGTTAAAATTTATTTTTACCTAAGCATAATCATACTGCACTTACAATTTTGAATCTTGCTTGTCTACTGAAAAATCTTAATTTTTTCATATAGTTAAATTATTTATTGCATGATTATGAAAATGTTTTTGTTCCTTATTATAAAACAGATGCTACTGATGGTAGATAATTTTATAAATACAGAAAGTATAAAGAATAAATAACAACTACAATCCTACCGCTCAGAAATAGTTATGAATATTTTACATGTTTTATTATATTCTCTAAAAATGTATTTTCCATGGCTGAACTACATTTTGTACTTCTGCAGATTTAGCCATTATGAAACCAGAAACATTTTCCTGTGCCATCAAAAATACTTCCCAAATATTTTTTAATAACTACATTAAAATCTTTTATATAGGTGCTCCATAATTTATTCAACTACTCCTCTAATTTTGGACTTTCAGACTGTTTCTAATTTGTTCTAAATTATTGTAAATAATATCCTTATATAAAATTGTATGTTTCATAAGGTAAATTCCTGGTAGTAGAATTAATCTGTCAAAAAATATGAATATTTAAAAGGCATTTGATACATATTGTCAAAATGCTTTCCAGAGAGTTGTTATCAATTTGTCTTCCCACCAAATAGGAGAAGGCATTTCTCATTGATCTCCCTCAACACTGGGAAGTTACTATCAGATTGACAACTCTTATTTAAAAACCCTCAGATCTTACTGTTGCTTTAATTTTTATTTCTTTCACTACAAATGAAATTGACACCTTCAACATTTTTAAATGGCTATTTATAAATTGGCTTCTTTTATAAATTGCCTGTTTATGCCCATTGAGATATTAGTTTTTTTACAGAAATATTATTTTAATATTAATACTATTTTCCATGTTGATTTATATAAGTTCTCATTATAGAAATATTAACTTTTGTTGATATTATTCACAAACATTTTTTGTTAGCTTATTGTTTACTCTTTAATTTTATGAATGATTTTTTATATAGAGACAATTTCACTGTTTGTATAGTCAATCCAATAGTTTCCTTTATGATTTCTTCTATTGATTGATTTTAACCTTAGAAAGGGCCTCTCTATCCATAAATGAAATATTTAGCTACATTTTCTCTTAGTATTTGTATGTTTTGATGTACATTTATAGTTAATGTTTTCATCCACTTGAATTTATTTTGGCAGGTCATGTGAAATAAAGATCTAACTCGATTTTTTTCTCCCAAGAATTAAGCAACTGGGTAAGCATCATTTTTATAACATTATAATATTTTGCATTGAATTGCATTTCAAGACAAGATTGCTAAAAGGAAGTCAGGATACTGTTTCTGATGACATAAACCTCATAATATAATTTGGAACATGAGTGAAGGGTATGGCTTCCCACAGTGTGGACAGGGTCAGCTGAGCAAGAGTTAGGCCTTGGAAGCAGGATTGAGTTCTATTTCTGGAGGTATCTTCGGCTGATGCAGAGGTAGATGGAAAAAGCAGGAATGTGATTATGGAAGCTCTCAGGCCCAGGTGCATTCACACATACAAAAGGTTGATTGAGCAATGCCTAGATACGATGTTGCCACTTCCATTTCTATGGAGGGCTATAAATACAATGAGATGGCAATAAGACAGAGCAGATGGGAAAGATATTATTTTAATTTGCATCACTTCATACCCAGACCTCAATCCTGACCCTATGTTAAACAATGAGTCATATCTCCACAAGTTGCTAAATATTTCAAAAGACTATAGGAACTCTATATAAAACTGAATGCAAATTTATCTTTAAAAACTTAGGATGCCTTAATTAATGTGTGCAGTTCATGTTTACTCAAAAGTCAGCGGTGACTTTCCAACAGGAGAGGAATCACTAATGAAGCCATTCCTTCCCCCATGGGTGTGAACTGAGAGTGTCAGTACATATGACAGTTGTCTGCCTTTACTTGACAGACATGGGTTTTGTTTGAAAACTCAAGTACCAGACCCAGCACCACATGCCAAAGCCCTCAGGTTAGCTTTGGTAGGCCGAGGTCAGCTACTGTGCCTATACACAGTCCTGGGGAATTTGCCTTGTGTCCTTTTTAACCATCATAACAAACAGATTTTACTTCCCATGAATCAGCATTGCCATGCAGAACTGAGGCCATCGGCAAAGAAAAAAGAGAGAGAGAGAGAGAGAAGGAGAAAATGTTGCAGCTGCACACACACACACACACACACACACACACACACACACACACGTTTGGCTCAGCTTTCCTGATGAGATCTTGACTTGGAAATGAAACAATTTTGTAATTCATGCAATTTACGGAACAGACCAAAAAACATCACTAAGTAAGTAGTTGTCACAGAAACATAACAAATTCTTGTTACCCAGCCACAGCCTATACACAAACTACCCAGACTTTTCTCAAAAAAAAAAAAAAAAAAAAATGGTAGAACATCCAAGCTCGATGGAACTCAAACCATATTGTAGTGCAACCCTTTTGCTTCACATTTTGAGGTTTTCAACTTGATTTTACGATGTTTTCTTATCCTTTACTAATTGTTTCCTAATAACCATTTCTTAGTTTTCTTCCCCAGCCAGGTTAGAAATTCCTTGAGCACAGAGGCTGCATCGGCTTTGTCATGCTCACCGCCTAGCTCATCCCCTCCTGTGTGAAAGACACTCATGCAGACAATGGTGTTGGTCCTGCAGTACCTTTCAGGACAATCCCAGACAAGAAAATACTACAGGTGCATTTATTCTGTGTTGTTGGATGGTCCTTAAGGATGGACAAAGGAAGCAAGACAGCTTTCACCATAGCTATTATATGATGGCAAAATTAACTGGAGCCAGGCAAACAGATGAGTTAGCTGCCTTATTAATTCAAGAGTGGTTATGCGATTTGTGGATTGTCCGGGCCTCTGACTTTCCTCAGCTTTGGGAGGGGAAGTGAGAAGAGAGGAATGTGGACTTTGCAATCTGGGTGTCAGTGCCAGTTTCTTGTATCAGTCTGGTCAAGCACAGGGTTGGCCATCTGCATGAATTGCTTGAAGCTTCCAGAAGCCTCTTCTCTCAGTGTGTTGTTTTTACGAATGTTTTATTTCTAGCAATTAAAAATGGAAATTTGGTTCACCAGTAATTTGAGGAACTGTGAATTTTTAACTTTTTATTTTAAAACTTTATTGAGGAATAATTAAAATAATCCAGATTTAGAGCATTTCCATTCCCTTAAAAAGTATCTCAGTGCCCGTTTGCAGTAAATCATGGCTCCCACCCCCATCCCTAAGGAACAACTAATCTGTTTCTGTTTCCATAAATTGCCTTTGCTAAACACTTCATATAAGTGGAATCATACATGCAATATGCAGTCTTTTGTATCTGGTCTCCCTCACTTGGTATAATGTTTCTGAAGTTCATCTACGTTGTAGTCTGAATCAGTAGTTCTTTCATTTTAATTGTTGAATATGATTCCATTGTATGGATTTACCACGTCTTGTTTATCTGTTCTCCAGGTGATGAATATTTAACACTCCCATGAACATGCACATCCATGTCCTTGTGTTGGACATATATTTTTGTTTCTCTTGTAAAAATTTCTAGGAGTGGAATTATTGGGTCACATAATAAGTTTATGTTTAACTTTTTAAGAAACCACCAAACTGTTTTCCAAAGTGGCTGTATCATTTTACATTCCCATCAGCAAAGCATGAAGTTTCTAATTTCTCCATATCCTCACTAACATGTGGTATTGTCTGTCTTTTTGATTCTTGTGGGTATGTAATGGTATCTCATTGTGGTTGTAATTTGGGTTACCCTAATGACTAACATCATTGCATGTTCTTGTTTCCATTCCTATATCTTCTTTGCTGAAATGTCTATTCATATCTTTTGCCTATTTTAGAAATTGGGTTATTTTCTTCTTATTTAGTTGTAAGAGTTCTTTACATATTCTGGATCCAAGTCCTTTATCAGATGTATGATTTGTAAATATTTTCTCTCAGCATGTGACTCATCTTTTCATTTTCTTAATGATGTCTTTTGAAGCACAAAAGTTTTTAACTTTGATAAGGTCCAACTTATCAATTATTTCTTTTATGTATCATGCTTTTAATATCAACTATTTTATATTATGTCAAAAGTTATATAAATACAATATTTCATATTATAATATATGTAATATATGATTTTATGTAGATATTTTAATGTTATATTAAATATATGTTACGAGGAAAATTAGTATGGAAGCTTTCTCCATTATCCCTCCTGACCTGTTTTGTATTTTGAATAGAAGCAACAGTAATGCTCTGTTATAAACTAATATTGAGGTTTTCAAAGCCATGGTGAAAGAAACTCACTGCACATCACCTAGCAACAGAGACCCGGGCTGACACCTGGGCCACAGTACCAATGCAAGCACATTTCCTAAACCAAATTTTATGTAATTGTATTAGTTGAGCAAACAAAACTGCACAGACACTCATCTGTCTGCCTTGTTGATTTCCTTCCTGTACTGTGTTTCCTGTTTGTGTTTTTGTCTTTTTCCTTTGTGTGTGTTAGTGTATGCATTTCCTGCCTCTGCTGGAGTTGTCACTGTGTGGATAGGAGACCCTTAAATCCCCAGACAACTGGTTTCCCAACGGGTTGCTGGATTTGTTGCTGTTTCATTGTGCTGACAGAGGTATATACTTGCCTTTGTTGAGCAGTAAATGTTGGAAGCAAAAGCATCATTCATATCATGCTTTATGCTTCTGATGCACTTTCTGACTAGTGCCCAGCATACTGAGCACAGAAGTCAGATTCTAGAAATAAAGAGAAGTGTGCTGTTGACAATGCAAGCACAGTGCCCTTTCCATGTGGCAGTGCAGGTTAGAAAGAAAGAAAGAAAAAAAAAATTTTAAGAATCCTGAATACCAGATTTGAAAGCCTTTAAAGGAGGCATCTGGAGGAATTTACTCCTACTCTTGAATCAGCCATCAGTGGGCAGCAAGAGCTGACAAACGGATGCTGGGATCGTATATGAGAGGGCGATAAGGGAAACAGGGAGAGTTGGAGGCTAGTGAGGCTAAGTGTTGGAGCACAGGGTCCAGAGCCAGCAAACAGGGGACAGTGGGCCCTCCATGTCCACGGGTCCTGCATCTTCAGGGTCAACCAACCCAGGATTTTATATATATGTGTGTGTATGTGTGTGTGTGTGTATACAATATGAAACAAAAAATAATACAAATTTTAAAAATATGGCATAACTATTTACATAGCATTCACCTTGTATTAGGTATTACAAGTAATCTAGACATGATTTAAAATATAGGGAAGATGTGCATAGGTTAAATGCAAATACTATTCCATTTTATATGAGGGACTTGGGCATCTGCAGGTTTCAGTATTCGGAAGGTCCTGGAACCAATCCCCCTGGGAATACTGAGGGACAACTGTATACAAAAGGAGCATGTAATTAATCATGCTAAGTGCCAGCGAAGTGCAGTGATACAGAAGGCAGGGTGGAGGCGTTGATCTTGACCTGGAGTAGGGACATATCCTCTGAAGGGTTAAGACGGAAGAAAGGGTGTGGCTACAGATAAACTTGTTGTTTGGGTGCAGTGAAAAACAGAGATCATGCCTGATGGAACCAATTTTACTTGCTGAAGTAGGAGATGAGGTCTCCTGAAGAGTTCAAGGAGGAGAATTAGAATGGTGAACTTTTGGAATTATCAGTGAAGCAGATGGAGACTAGAGAGGCCAAGGATAAGGTAAAAGATCCATAAATAAGCCCCATTAGGGTAAGCCACAAAATGAGATGACTCTGCGCTTTCCTCTAGCTACATTTGAAGGCTGGTACTTAGGAGCAATGAGAAAATGGGTCAACACAGGTTTGAGGTTTCCTGGGGAAGGGGTGAGGCTGACACAAAGATACAGGTGGGAGGTTTGGTTTGGGTGATTAACCATGCCTTTCAGGATGGGTAGGCGGGGAAGGGAAGCCAGAAGGTGTTCACACCAGCAGTTCCCAAACTTATCTGTACGTAGAATCACCTGGGGATCTTTAAAAACTTCCACAGGCCAAGCCACATCGCAGGTGACTTTAATCACGATGCCTGGGCGTGGGACACAGGCACAGACATTATACTTGTTGAAGTTCCCCAGGTGATTCTAACATGAAGACAAGCTTGGAAAATATTGGGCACATATGTTAGGACTGTGGTTGTCAAAGTGTGGCTCCCAAACTAGCAGTAGCACCTGGGAACTTGTTAGAAGTGAAAACTCTTGAGCTCCACTCCAGACCTACTGAATCAGAAATTCTGAGAGCGGGATTCAGAAATCTGTGTTTTAACAAGCCCTCCAAGTGATCTGATGCCTGTTCAAGTTTGACGATCACTGAATTAGGAGGAAAACAAGGAATTCTGTTCTGGTGATCCTTCTGAGAGCAGGGGTAGTGAGGAGGCCAGGAGTGGTATCCTCTGATGGCATGAAGCTCCAGCTTCTTTCTAACTAGCTCGGCTTTGAGCCTTGAAAAGGTCAGGGAATTAAAGTGTTAATCAGTGTGTTGGATGGTCAGCCCCATATATGCAGCCCCAGAATTATGTCAGGATTTGGGGATGGTGAGGAAACTTAGGCGGCAGGCCCTGTGTCCGGGTCTGCAGCGCTGGTGGGGCGGCAGGGGCTCCACTGGAGCGCGCGCTCTTTTCCGCAGGTGCCGCCCCAGCGCGGGGAGCCCGGAGTCCGGATTCAACCCCTGCCTCACCGGAGAGGGACGCGAGGGCCGGTGCACCTTCGGGACAAGGTAGGCTTCGACTCATGGTGCTGGAAGGACACTGCACAGAAGAAAATGCTGAAGCGATTATTCTCTGCAGGGTGGTGGCTTAAGAGGGAGTGGCGGAAAGGGGAAAGGTTTGGAGAGAGAGGGTGAGCGTGGGAGGACACAAGGGAGGGAGCAGAAAGCTTCAGAAGCTGGAGGAGGATGCAGGATAGGTGTTTACCCAAACCTCTAGAAGGCTGGGGGAGGGCAAGCACCATTTGCTTCTGGGGCCTTGGGCACGAGAGGCCTTGGTAAAGCGGCTCTGCTCCCTCCTCCCCAGTTATCTGGGGCCACTGTGGCCGACTGTCCCAGACAGTCCTGCCTCGAGTCCCAGGGAGCTGAGTCACCGTGTGGTGAAGGCCACGGTCTCCAGCCCGGCTGCAGGGGAAGCCACCTCCAGGTGAGCGGCGGCGGCAGAGGCCGGTCTGCTGTCAGCCCTTTGCCAGGGGCGGCCGTCCTGCCACGCACAAGGGCAGGGCTCGCGTTTTCTCCTGCCCCGCAGGCAGCCCAGCTGGCCTGGAAAGGGTCCCCAGGCCCCATTGTTATCATAAAGGAAAGTAGGCTCAGAAGAACCTTGAAAACTTCTAGATATTACTTATCCTGGCTCTGACTGATAAGGGAGCAGGAGGAGAAAGGGAGGAAGGAATAAATCAAAGAGATAATAACAAAAGCAGAAGAAAACAGGTCCTTTTTGCTGGGCTGAGCAGTCTGACCTATGATTTCCGTCTGACTCATGGCCACACCGAGGATTCTGGAACACATCATACCCAGGTACAAATTAGGCATTCTGAGGGCCACAAGGTGTGGCTTGGTTTACAGGTCCATAAAATGGCTGAGATGATTGGCTGGATTGTGAAGCTGGTGAAATCTGTTTCTGACTCTACTCTGTTTTCGCGCCTCTTTTCGTCCTCCAGGAATTCTTCTCCTTGGGTTCTCCTCACCCTTCTGGAACATTCCGGGGGCTCTGGGCTAGGGACAGAATAGGTGTAGCCCCCTCCTCCTGCCTGGTATTTTGATGTGTAGGCATTACAGTCTGTTGCTCCCAAGAACAGACACCAGCTGTGATAATGAAGCAGTGAGGCCCATGCTGGCTGCCCAGTCTCCCTGGCCTCTGCTGTCCATTCAGTGGGTGTAGCCTCGATTTGTCATTGCCACCCATGGCAACCCCTTCTCAGTCATCATCTGTTGCCCTTCCCCAATTCCAAACGTTCTTTAAATCCAACAGCTCTGTGAGATACCTACAAGCTGTTGATCCACCACCTTTTCACTATCCCCATGCCCCGAAACCCTAATTCCCTCTGTTCCTAGCTCAGATTCCAGAGTCTGTAGTTACTATCACACTCTCCTCTTGCTTGCCTCTCTCTCACTCCAGAGTACTCTGTGACAACCCCCCTCCTGGTTAAACTCAACTCATCACACGTGACAGGCCTACATTTGCACAGCTGCTGCTATTTCCTACCATCTTATAAATGAAAAACCTATTTTGATCCCACATTGCCCTCCAGCCACTGACCCCTTGAAAAGAAACATGTCTTCACTGTCTCCAATTCCTCCCTCCCATTCTCTACTAAACTCGCCCCTGGCAGGGCTTCACCTCACTGCTCCAACTCTGCTCCCATCACAGCCACCAGAGACTTCCACTGCTGCATCCAGTGGTCATTCTCCATGTTTATCATATTTGACCTGTCAGCAGCATTTCACAGTTGATCACTCCCTGCTTTTTTTTTAATTTTTTTTTTTTTTTTTTTTGAGACGGAGATTACTCTGTTGCCTGGGCTTGAGTGCTGTGGCATCAGCGTAGCTCACAGCAACCTCAAACTCCTGGGCTAAAGCAATCCTCTTGCCTCAGCCTCCCAAGTAGCTGGGACTACAGGCATGCGCCACCATGCCCGGCTAATTTTTTCTATACATTTTTAGTTGTCCAGATAATTTCTTTCTATTTTTAGTAGAGAAAGGGTCTTGCTCTTGCTCAGGCTGGTCTTGAACTCCTGAGCTCAAACGATCCACCTGCCTCGGCCTCCCAGAGTGCTAGGATTACAGGCGTGAGCCACCGCGCCCAGCCACTCCCTGCTTCTTGAAGCACCTTCTTCTTTTGATTTTCAGGATTCCCCTTCTGCAATTAGCCATTCCTCCTCCTCCTTCTGGAGGTTTTTCCTGGTTCTTTGTCATCTTACTGATGTCAAAATGGTGGAGTACTCCAGGACTCAGTCTTTAGACCTCTTCTCTATCAATACTCCCTTACTGAGCTCATCTCTTCTCATGGCTTTAAATACCATCTTTCTCCTGGTGACTACAAGTTTATATTTCTAGCTAAGACCTCTCACCCAAACTCGTCTCATATGCTAATGGCCTGTTGGACATCTCCACTTGATGGCCAAAAGCCATCTCATATTTCATGTGTCCAAAATAAAGTTCCTGATATCACCTTCAAACTATTCCTCCTACAGTTCTCCTGGCTCAGCAAATTGCAATTCTGTCTTCCAATTGCTCTAGCCAGAAAGCATAAAGCCATTCATATGTCTTCTTTTTACTGTCAGACTCTACATCACAGCCATCAGCAAAGTTTGTCGGCTCAGCCTTCGATATATATTTGGAAGCTGATCACTCTCATCACTCCTGTACCCTGGCCCAAGCTGCCAATGTTTCTGACCTGAATTATTGAAATAGCATCATAAATTAGCCTCCCTGCTGCCATCATTTTCCCTCTCTGGTCAAGTCTCATTCCCACAGCCAACGCTCATTTCAAACACGAGATTATGTAGTTTCTCCTCTAAAAATCCTCCAAAAGTTTTCCATTTCACTCAAAATTTCACTTCAAAATCTAAAATCTTTAAAATGGCTGACAAGACCCTAAACACAATCTGTTTCTCTCCCCTCTTCTTCTCTGACCTGGTACCCTACCTGCTCTCCTGTGCTCCTGCCATACAATGGCCTCTTGCTAGTCCTCAAACGTGCCAAGCATGTTCCAACCTCAAGGCCTGTGTACTTGTTATTTCCTCTGCCTGGAATGCTCCTCCTCCAGACCGCTGCTCTGCCAGTTCCCCAGCTCCAGAAATTGTTTAACTCCAGCAGCGTTAATGCCACATTCCCAGAGACCCCTGCATCTGTAATAATATTCCAACCTTCCTCCTCATCCTGTTTTAATATTTTCTGTCATTTAAAAAAATTTTCCCCCAGTACCTAAGCACTAACATATTGTGTTTGTTTGTTTATTGCATGGGTTCCCCAATAGAGTATAATCTCCATGAGAACAGGACAGGACTTGTTGGCTGTGTAGATCACTGTGTAGTCCCCAGTACTCAGAGCAGTATCCGGCACATATTACACGCTCAGTAAATACTTTCTGAATGAATGGCTGAATATAGATGAAAAGGACAGCAAGGGCAGCCTTGATCCATAAAACCTAGACTATCAGTGTCAGAAACCACAATCCATATGAAGTATTGCAATAAAAGGGGTCACAAAAGAGCTATATGTTGTTTGAGCAACTAATTATAAGACAAGAAAGGGAAAAATTCATTTTTTTTTTTAAGGAGTCAGATATTACCTGACACTTTTTCCTTTTTGTCATGGCCTGTAAAGAGATGGACCTCCAAAATAAATTTAGATTTGATGTCACTGGAGAAGCCCTAATATAATTACTTCATGACCAATGCCAGCATAGTGTTATTTTCAAAAGAAATCACAGTTTAATATCTAAAGTAATTTAAGTCTTAATGAAGTCTCATAAAGAGATACCAAAGTGGCATGCATTATACCTCATGCAGCATTCCTAATGATTCTCATAACTGTCGAAAGTATTATTTTCAAGATTTAAAGACAGAATTCTTACACAAATATGTACATAAATATTTAGTGTATCAGTTTTATATTAACTCATTAAAATGATGCTAGTCCAAAGAATAAGAGGATATAATATATAATATACAGTCTATATATTAATATATATTATACAATATACTACCTGAGGGCTGTCCAGAAAGTATCCAGCCATGTAACCATTCCTGTTATATTAACAATGGCTGGATACTTTCGGGACAGCCCTTGTATATTATATATTATATTTTAAATATATAGTATAACATAGTGAAAGCAAAAATAAATGTAGGAATAAGATTCTTAATTAGATACAAAATGGATACATTTATTATAGGGCAATAAACCATGATCTTTTGGGTTATCGTCTCTACTTTTAGAAATAACATGCATCTCTACAGGGCAAAAATTATTCTCTCTTAGTGTTTTAGCTCAGGCTGCCATAACAAAATGCCAAAGACAGGGTGGCTTAAACAATAGAAATTTATTCTCTCACAGTTCTTAGGGTTGGGAAGTCCAAGATCAGGGTGCCAGCATTATCAGTTTCTGGCGGAGGCTCTCTCACTGGCTTTTGGATGGCTGCCTTCTCCCTGTGTCCTCACTTGACAGACAGAGAAAGCAAGCTCTCTGTTTCTCTTCTTATAAGGGCACTAATCCCCTCATAAGGGGCCCACACTCATGACCTCATATAAACTCAGTTTCCTCTCAAAGATTCCATCTCCAAATACCATCACATTGAGGGTAGGGGCTTCAACACATGAATATGTGTGGTGGTGTGGGTGGGGGGACATAGTTCAGTCCATAGCAATAGGGAAAAACATTCGCATCATATCAGTTTTCTGCAAAGTTGAAAGGCTAGCCTTACAGAGTTCTACGTGGTCTAATAAATAATCTGTAGTTAGTCAATTTTATGTACTTCTGAATTCAGATGATGCTTAGGTAGGCTTATTAGACAGGGCCCTAACATGGCAAGGAAGGCACATAGTCATCTGTTTCCCTTTCAGGGTTTGGAAAATTTTTCTTAACATCATCCATTTACTTCTTTATCGATCCATTCAAGATTCAGATTTATGGGGTCCGAAGCTTACACAATTCGTGAGAAGGGGCACTCTGTAAGAAAAATAATATAAAATGAACATGTAAACACATTACTTGGGTTTGAGGGACTTAGGAGTCTGTGCCAGTGAGAACTTCATGGAAAATCCACCTCTGGTCCTTCATTATAGCAATTTCTACAGTGCCCCAAATCTCTCTTCTAAACATTCTATAAAAATCTCTGTTTCACAGGTTTTCCTTTCCCCCTTTCAACTCTTCTCCAGTCCTTCTTTGTCCATGAATTTCTTCTAATGTAGATAACTTTAATCTCTGTAGGCATCTGCTAGTTCTGGTTTTTGCTGTTCTGTTACCTCTGTAACAGGAGGCAAAAAAGTCTTCCTTAGAACCCAGAGTAGAGGAAGACTGTGAATGCAAATATAGTAACATTTGCTCCATCTACACTTACTCTTTAGGAAAAGTCCAAATGCCTCTTTACACTAAAGTAGAGATACCTAATGAAGCTTAATGTGTACCATCCTCAGGAATTTTTTTTATAATAGTGGTCAAGAAGCCTTAAAGGGATAAAAACTGCTATTTATAGAATTTCAGGCAGATAGAATAGAAGGGTGTGATTATTTGAGGGCCATAAAGAATGGCAATACTGATTTTTAGAAAAGCTACCAGGACCACACAGTCTATAGAATATCGCTCACTAGTCGCTGTAGTGGAGACAGTTCATTGCAGCATCATTGCAGCGTGCCTTCTGCTGGGATGATGTGTGGAATTATCTTTGTATCATAACTGCCGCCACTTTCCCTGCCATTTGCCTTCTCCTTTGCAGAGCTATTGGTGGCCGTGTAGGTAGTAGAGGGTATACTGTGTTTCTATAGCTTACAGTAAATATCCTGAGGGCCACTCAACAATAGTATTAGACTGCCTTTTAGATACCCTCATCATATGATGCCAATTGAGTTAGTAAATATGGTCCCTGCTCTCTGGAAAATTTCTGGAAAAGACAAAAAAAAAAAAAAAAAGGCCGACAAAATGATTTGCAGAATGTTGACTTCATTCAGAAACTACATTAGGGCCGGGCGCAGTGGCTCACGCCTGTAATCCTAGCACATGGGAGGCCGAGGCAGGTGGATCATTTTTGAGCTCAGGAGTTCAAGACTAGCCTGAGCAAGAGTGAGACCCCGTCTCTGCTAAAAATAGAAAGAAATTATCTGGACAACTAAAAATATATAGAAAAAATTAGCTGGGCATGGTGACGCATGCCTGTAGTCCCAGACACTTGGGAGGCTGAGGCAGTAGGATTACTTGAGGTTGCTGTGAGCTAGGCTGATGCCACGGCACTCACTCTAGTCCAGGCAACAAAGTGAGACTCTGTCTCAAAAAAAAAAAAAAAAATAGTAGAAACTACATTAGGTACATAACACCCTGAAGCTTTTGGAAAAGGACAATGAAAGACATTTCAAAGGCTGGCAGGAGAGGAATTGCCTCCGGATTCTTATCTTTCTGTTGACTAGTAAGCAGGATGTGTGTACCGCTTTATCCAAAACTAAATATTCTCCAGTGTGCACCCAGTGCTCATCACTGGGACCCCGAGCCGTGGAGACTGGGTGGACGTGGCCAGCACTGCCGTGGCCTCCTGCTTGCCTGGCTCTGCCTGCCACAGGCTCCCCTGCTGAGGTCAGAGCCACATGGAAGCGAGGCCTGCCTTGGTGACTGACTGAATACAGAGCTTGTCAACCAGCTGGGAGACAAGCGTCACATGCTAGGTAAAGGTAGCAGATGAAAGGCTGGCGAGATGCTAATGTTATTCCCTCCAGCGGGTAACAAGTCAGAAGGAAGCTGCTTCTGCCGTGTGCAGGAGGCACTGTGCTCTGTGGACGCCGAGGCCTCTGCGTGCTGGGGAAGGACAAGCACTTCCCCCTCACTACTGAGGTTGCTTAAAGCCGTTTTAACTTTCTAGGAGAATCCTTTTCACGGGAGAGAAGGAAAGCGTTAGAGCTGTCACCTAAGTGACTCTGGGAACACATCTAGTGCTATAATCCATGCAAGGTTATCGGGCACCTGACCTGAAGTGCTCATTAATAGAATGCAAATGTTCTGGAAATAGATTTTCTTTTCCATTCCCTTTCGGGTAGGGGTCCCCAACCTATGGTGAGTTGTATAATTATTTCATTATGTATTACAATATTAATAGAAATAAAGTGCACAATAAATGTAATGCACTTGAATCATCCCGAAACCATCACCACCCCGGATCCATGGAAAAATTGTCTTCCATGAAAACGGTCCCTGGTGCCAAAAAGGTTGGGGACCGCTGCTAGGGCATTCAGTTTATTTCTGCTGTGTGCCACTCTGAGTTAGAATACTTTTTTATATACTTGGTTTAAAGATACCCTAGATGCCTCCCCAGCTACTATATAAACGAATAAAAAGAGCCGGGGACTCTTAAGATCAGCAGGGTCCAGGAGAGCGGAATGTAACACATGGTGAACTATGGTGAATTAGGCTTCAGCCAGCTGCTGAGCTCGTTTAATGCCCTCTCTGAGGAACTAGCAAAAGAGGAGACAAGAGAACGAGCCCAGGCTGACCTGATGTTTATGAATGCCCCTGGCTCAGCTGAGGTGAAGAATGAATAGTAATTACCTTAAGAAGCAAGAAGCAGCACTGAACTAACCAGATCAGACATGAGGCATGAAGCAGCAGAAAATATGCAGTGAAGAGAAGGACTAGGCATCCAGGTTTTGGATTCTTTTCGTATCTAAACCTACCTTCTTACCCCACTTCTTTTATCTTGAGAAGGTGACAAATTACTATTTATATTCAGACCTCTGATCTCCCAGCTCTTTTTAGCAGGCTGTACAGGTCAATAAGATAGCTGTTTTCAGGCTGTCCTCCCCAGTTGCCTCTCTTCCTCTCAACTCCAGCAAGGACCCACGTCACCTGCCTTTGGTCTGAGATACGGTGACCCAGCACATCCCAGTCTAACTCCTCATCCTCATGTTCTGTGCTTCGCTACAAACATGTAAGCAGATGCACCTAAAGACAAACGATCTAAGGCAAACTTACAGGATCGTCCATTCCTGCCCCTGACCTACAACTTCTCAATAAAGACACTAATTTGAGGCTCCCAAAGCCTAAAGTGTCTTCCTTTTAATCTTGGGAATAAATGTAAACACTTAAAGTAGAAAACATTAGCTAACATGCTGTATTTTTCTTCTTTGTAAAAATTAATCTTGTTGCTCATTGTCAGATCATTTGCTGGAAGATGCTTTAAGGAAGCTGAAACATTTAACTTTGGAAATTTCAGAGAGCTGTTACAGGGAAAATTGTGTTACAAGTAGAGTTGATAGGTGATTTAGTTCGGGATGCTATAACAGAACACTATAGACTGGGTGGCTTAAGCAATGGAAGTTGATTTTTCACAGTTCTGAAGGCTGGCAAGTGTAAGATCGAGGTGCCTGCAGATTCGGTGTCTGGTGAGGGCTCCCTTCCTAGTTGGCTGTCTTCTCATCGTACCCTTACTCGGCAGAGAGAGATCATGATCATCTCTCTCCTGTCTCTTATAAGGACACAAATCCTGTTCATGAAGATTTCACCCTCATGGACTAATTACCTCCCAAAGGCCCCCCCTCCAAATACCATCACACTGGGGACTTAAACACATGAATTTGGGGGTGGGGGTGGACACAAACAGTTGCATAGCAGTAGGTGAGTAGTGGCAGTGCGGTGCAACAGAGCAAACACTGGACTTGGTGGTGGTCTCAATTCTAAAAGTCACTAATTCACTGAGTGACCTTGAACTCTTTGGTGCCTGCATTTTCTTCTATGTGAAATGGAAGAATATATTTTATGGGGTGGTTTTGAGAGTCAAATGAGATAATATATATGAAAATGCTTTTATTGTAAGAAGCCATACAATATAAATGTGTTTTAATGATTACCTCTTAATATACCACCTGCCTCATCAATGTCCTCCCCTGTCCCGTAACTCTGGCAAACACTCAGTATGCCATCTACCACTGGTTGTAGATAACCTGACCAAAGTCTAGCAAGTCTAGCCTACTTCTCCTTCCCCTAGTGCATTTTCCTCTATGTACCCTTAAAAAGATGTACTGGGAAGAAATACAATGTAAAGCAAATTTACAGGATTCTCTATTGTTGCCCCTAACCTACAACTTCCTGATAAAGAAATACTCAAGGCTAACCTATCATGAAAAGCTTGTTTTTATAAACACAATAAACTATTTTTAGTTTTATGCTTTCAAGCAATCTCATCTTAACATTGATGAAATAAAAGCAAAAATTAATTAGAAAATGAGTTACCAAAGAAACATACCTCATTTAGTATTGTTTCCCACACCTATATATAGAAAGGAAGAAAATAAGTTCGATGAGAGTAAGAGCTATTATAAAATTTATTGAACACTTTCTATGAGTAAAGCGCTCTGCTAAGTTTTGCCAGATATAAAGTCAAAAGCATAACTCATTCAAATATAAAGTGAGGCCATGTCAGAGGTTTTTTAACTCATTAATGAGGGAACCAGCAGGATGGTTCAAAAAGAATTAGAAAAATTGAAGTATCTATAGAGGCTTAAAAACAAAGAATGCTTGAATAATATTTGTAATTTAGTTATAAAACTGATTCGTGTCCTGGAAGGCAATTACCTTGTAACCTTGGAGTGATATATTCAACCCAGAAATCATTTTCATCTCTTCTATGTTGCTCTTTGACAAGAATCATTTGTATTGCTAACAGTTTTCTGTGAGTTAACCTCTATACTTACAGAGTTGTAAAATATCCTAATCAGTAAATAGCAAGTCAAACAAAAGTACCCACCTTAAGAATCACATGATTACAAGCCCTGCTCAACTATGAAAAGACTTACTAATTTCCAAATCTTGGATAATTGTACTTAATAGTACTTTATGCATATTATATGGAATAATTTAATATTCATTATTTCATGAGATCTACACAATTCTGAAAAGTGGTTATTATTAATATTAATCCCATTTACCTAGATGAAGAAACAAGAGCAAGAAATTTGTCCAAAATTTGTCCAAATTCAACATAAAAAATGATTATCTAGATCTATTTATTAGTAATTATGAAGTCCTTGCTCCTCTTGCTACAATGTATACATTGACTAAAAGAAAAATGTTTTAAATTTTTTATTGAGGTAGGCATTCATACAGTAGTAAAGTGATTTTTTGTTGTTTTTGAGATAGGATCTTGCCGTGTTGCCCAGGCTAAAGTGCAGTGGCATCGTCATAGCTCACTGCAACCTCAAACTCCTGGGCTCAAGCAATCCTCCTGCCTCAGCCTCCCAAGTAGCTGGGACTACAGTCACACACACCAAGCCTGGCTAAATTTTTTTATTTTTTGTAGAGACAGAGTCTTGCTATGTTGCTCAGGCTGGTCTCAAACTCCTGGCCTCAAGTGATCCTCCCATCTTGGCCTCCCAAAGTGCTAGGATTACAGGCATGAGCCACTGCGCCTGGCCTGATGACTTTTTAAATGTGTGTGTACGTGTATATTCTCAGCCAAACATGTCGCCATGACCCAGACCAAAATGTAGAGCATTTCCAGTACCTCAGAGGTTCTCTCATGCCTCTTTTTACTGAATAGCCACTATCCTCACTATCTCCAGGTAACCATTTTTCTGACATCTATTATAAATTAGTTTTGCCTGTTTTTCATAAAAATGGTATCATACGGAATGTATTTTCTTGCATCCAGCATCTTTCTCTCATAATAATTTCTGTGGCATACATCCCTGTTGTTACATGTAGCAGTATTTTTTTAACTTTTTAGTATTTCAGTATATGAATATATCATAACTTATTTGTCTATTCTCTTGCTGAAGAACATTTGAGTTTCCGATTTTTGGTTATAATGCATAATGCTATTAAGAACATTTTTATAGCCTTTCTGTGGCTATAAGGAAACATTTGGTTGACTACATATTCAGGAATGGAATTGTTGTGTTGTAGGTTATACATATGTTTAGTAGGTACTGTCAAACATTTTTCCAAAGTGTTTGTACTATTAATAGTTTACAGTCACATCAGAAGGATATGGGAATTCCACTTGCTTCACATTCTCACCATCACGTGATATTATCCCTCTTTTTAATGTTAACCATTCTGTGATATGAATAGGTATTCTCTGCACTTAAATTTGGTATCTAAGCAGTTATAAAAGAAAGAAATAATTTGATAGTTCTATAACACATTAGGTTTAAGAGAGTGAAGGCCAATAATATTAACTATCTGGAGTGAATGGGGTAGATCTGTGCTTCCAATTTGGGGTGCTACATTAATAGGTGAATGTAACACATTCAAACAAAATTATGCCTTGTTGATACATTACCTTCTCATTTTGGGTACCACGATCTTAATGGCATTTCCCACTCAAATCTCTTTGGTATAAATACTTATTTATATAAGTATTTATATAAGTATAATAAATACTTATTTATACCAAAGAAAGGTTCTTTAAATTTAGCACTGTATAAAAAGACTGAGTAAGGAACCTAATCACTAATACATAAAGAACTATGTATATTTAAATAAATATATCCATACATATAAACACATCAAACTGCAATTACTACATAGAGGTCTAACTTCAGAGTGGTTCCCTCTACTAGGGAGATAGCAAATGCATGGTGCTCAATTAATGTTTATGAATGATACTCACTAGGTACCTCTTTCTTTATCTGTTCTGTATGGGGCCTTTTGTGCTGGTTTCACATGAGACCATTTACCTCAGTCAAGGCAGATTCACTAAGTTACCAAAAATTTGCAGTCTCTGTTTCTGCAGATACGCGGAATTTAAATTTTTAAAAGTCTATAATTATATTTCTAAATCTGTGGTTATTTTTGTTCCTGCTGTACAAACTAATACAATTTACGATTCTAAGGAAGGCTCTTTCCTTCAGTGGCCAGACTTTCAATTTGTTCTAGCTTCTCTTTATATAATGGGTGATTGATAAATGGCTGTGATTTTTTGACAGGAAGAGAACAATTAAACTGCCTGGCTTCAAATCTTCTTTCCATCACTTACTGTGTGGTCTTCAGCAAATCAGTCAACCTCCCTGTGCTTCAGTTCCCTCTCTGTAAAATGGGGATAATAATAGCTCCCACCTTAGAGGGTTGAGAATTAAATGAGCTTTCATTTGTAAAGCACTTAGAACAGTGTCTGACACAGCACAAACAATGTGTTACTCAATCACTCAAAACTTTCCTCTTTGGATTCCTGTGTGCTCTCTTTTAATGCCCCACCTGAGATCCATACATCCTCTCACACCAGCTCACACACAGTGCTCTTCATATCAGAAGACTAAGACACTTAGCAACAAGTGGCCCCCGAGTACACGCAACACCATGGATGAATCTCCGGTACAGTATGCTGAGTCAAAGAAACCAGACTCAAGAGACTACAGATTGTATAATTCCGTGTATTTGACATTCTGGAAAAAGCAAAACTATACAGATAAAAACAGATCAGTGGTTGCCAGGAACTGGAGGTTGGGGGAGGAGTTAACTGTAAAGGGGTGTGTGAATTTGGGGGTGTGAGGCAGCTGTTCTATATCTTGAGTGTGGTGGTGGTTACATAACTGGGCTTTTCATACTCACACAACTGTACTTTAAAAAGGGTAAATTTTGCCATATGCAAATTATGCCTTTTTTAAATGGAAAAAGAACAAGATATATCAAAAAGTTTTTTATTAAAAAAAAGCTTTACTATTAGTTATTCAGTTACACATACAGAGTCCTAGAATATGTGCTGAACCATTTCTAACTTCAGACTCAAGCCAATTATTGTAATTCTAGGAGTAGATCTCCAACAGTCCTGAAACTGTAGCCAGTTGCATGATGCTCTTGAAGAATTAAATTTTTTTTTTTTGAGACAGGGTCTTTGTTGCCTGGACTAGAGTACAATGGTGTGATCATAGCTCACTGCAACCTCAAACTCCTGGGCTCAAATGATCCTCCTGCCTCAGCCTCCCGAGTAGCTGGGACTACAAGCGTGCACCACTGCATCTGGCTAAATTTTCTATTTTTTGTAGAGATGGGGTCTCACTTTTGCTCAGGCTAGTCTTGAACTCCTGACCTCAAAGCTATCCTCCTGCCTTGGCCTCCCAAAGTGTTAGGATTACAGGCATGAGTCACTGTGCCCAGCCAGAGAATTGATCTTCGATTGACTATCTTGCAGTAAACATTAGAAATGTATTCTAGTTGTTTTGTATCAGTTACTTCCTTCTGGCAACCAGGGTTCTGTGAAAGACTTAAGAAGGTATAAAAATACCTGTAAGAATGGGCAAAGGTGAGTTTCTCACATCAGGTGAAATCACTGCTCCATCTGGGTAGCTTCATCTATAGCTATTTGTATGGTAGGGGCTGGGAACCTGGCAGCGGGTTCCTCCATCTGGGAGCGTGACTCCATGTCTTCTGCTTTACCTCTAGGACTTTGTTTTTTTAATCCCTTATTATTTTATCATTAGGAAACTTTGTTCCTGCACTGTCTGTTGCATCTTTCCATCAGTCATGTCCGCTGTGACATCTATGAAATGTTCTACATAAAGTCTGCTTTCAGCAGAGAATCAAAAGTAGCTCCTGGGCCCTTCAGCGGCCTGCTCTTTGTTGGGCATAGTCTTAGTTCTCCACTCTAGATGCAGCCCCCACAGTGGCCCAGTTCCCATCTCTTGAGGGACTTCTCCCCTCTGCAAACCCCCCACATTAATTCTCCCCCTTTCTCTGGTTCCCCAATCTCCTCAAGCCCTCTGCATCCTAAGTTTTGCTCCTCAACCTTATGCCTGACTTGTCCCTCATTCCGTTGCCTCAGGACTTTCCTTGCGTAGAGCTGAAGGTGACTTTGGACCCCGTGAGTGGAAGGAAGCTACCTCCACTGGGCTTCCCTGGGGCCAAGCAACCAGGGAGTCGTCTGACCTTTCAGACCACTGTAAGTGACTGTCTTTTAGCTCATCTCCTATGCTTACATGCTAGAAGGCAACTCCCTGCTTTCTTCTATATCAGTTAAGTTAAATAAACAAATAATCTACCTTGCAATATTCTGAGCCGTAAAACTAGGTTTGGTCACACATATGTATAATGACTAAAACATAATATATTACCTCCCACCACAGCAAACGTAGATTAATTAGAGCCCTCACATATCTGGCAATTTTTTCCCAAGAATAGAGATCACAGTCACACCATTAGAAGTGACCACAAATGCATAATATGAAACCCAAGGTCGATAAAATAGTGTGATTAGTCAGTGTAGTAAGATGGGTAGTTCTATAAAGGTCCACAATTGATAGGTAGAATCTACCAAATCTGAGACCTGCCATTGAGACACGTAAGATGGAGAAATGCTCGAGAATAGGGGAGAACAAGAACAGCACCACAGGAGCCCCCAGAATTTTAAGCAGCAGTTCCCAGCGTCACCCCATGAATCAGCTGCAACAGTCCCCTCTCCAGATCGACTGAGTCAGAATCTGTGGCAGTGGGCCCAGGAAGGCATGCTTTAAAATATCTCCCCAGGTGATTCTGGTATGCGAGTAGGAGGTTTGGGAACCCCATGTTTAGAGGCTCCACCAGAAAAAGAGCCTGGCAGTGTTCTGTATTATTCATACAATCCTCACAACAGTCCTACAAGGTTGGTACTATTACTATGCCCATGTTACAGACAAGAGTGCGGAAGCATGGGAAAGCCACACAGCTATTAGGTGGTAGAGCCCGAACCCGAACCCAGGTAATCTGGCTTCAGAGTCCACAATAATATTTCAGCAGAACTGTTCAATCAAAGGAAATAAAACAAGCAAGCAAAACATTAAGGCACACAGAACAGAAAGAGTAGGAAAAGATGAGAGATAAATGAAAAAATCATTTTATAGGAATTAGGAAATTATCATGAGAAACAGACACGACTTTCAGCATACAGAGATAGGTACAGATTCAATGAAATGCTTTTCTTTGGGGCTGTACAATGACAATCGTGATCTTAACAACAGCTCCAGACAATGCAAATTCCATCAGGAAAGAAAAAGAAATTGTGTCTAATAGACTATACATGAAAAATACATTAATATATTTAAGAAAGGTGTTTACCATAAGGTAACTGTTCACACACAGCTACCCAGAAAATTCCATCAAGAACCACAATCTGGTCTCTGAAAAGGCTGCTTAATCAAGTTTTTGATTCACCGTATGTTGTTTTCCTACTGTCTCGAAGGCCTCCTTTTTGTCTAACCTAGATAGCCACCATGATGTCATACTTATTTGCCCTCTCCTGACCTAAGCCATAATGAAATTGAGATCCTTGAAAAATCCTGTTATTCAGAGCCAGGACACTAAAAGCTTATTCAGATATGAGACTATTGTCCTGATAATATCTAGTCTAGACATAGGGATTCATGAAAGAAGGTACAATTAGAATCTTTTAGTCTGGAATTGATGTCCTAAAATACATTTTCTAAAAATCCAATTTTAATATGTGCTATTTTGTAGAGAGAAAAAGCAAACATCTTCTTCAGGTCTTCACCAGAACAGTTCATTGAATTTCTTCTTTCTACATCCTCTAGAGCTGTCCAAGTCATGCCCACCAGTAATCGAACCTGTGATTGGCAGGCAGAATTTATTTTGCAGCAACCACAAGGCTCTGCTCATGTAAACAAAAGTGCTGAGAAGCCGGGGCACCTACTGTCCCAGCACAGGGGTGACTTTTCCCATGGTCCCACCAGAATAGTCACCCAGACCTGTTGAAGGTCCAAAATTTATTTAACAGGATGCTTGGCCTATGTTGCCAGAGGGATGGCTCATGTGTGACCCTTTTTCTTGGAGTACAGTTATTTGCCAGAATTGAAGGGGAAAAAAAAAATTTTCCCCTGGAGAACTCTGCTGCTAATCTTGTTGCCACTGAGGTAGCAGACAGCAAAAGACCCACTGGTGTTATTACAAAACAGAAGAAACTGGCCGGGTGCGGTGGCTCACGCCTGTAATCCTAGCCCTCTGGGAGGCCGAGGCGGGTGGATCACTCGAGGTCAGGAGTTCGAGACCAGCCTGAGCGAGACCCCGTCTCTACTAAAAATAGAAATAAAAATTATCTGGCCAACTAAAAATATATATAGAAAAAATTAGCCGGGCATGGTGGCGCATGCCTGTAGTCCCAGCTACTGGGGAGGCTGAAGCAGTAGGATCGCTTAAGCCCAGGAGTTTGAGGTTGCTGTGAGCTAGGCTGACGCCACGGCACTCACTCTAGCCCGGGCAACAGAGCGAGACTCTGTCTCAAAAAAAAACAAAAACAAAAACAAACAAAAAAACAAAACAGAAGAAACCAACAACCCAATTAAGTTATAATGAGCTGAACTATTTTGGGTGTTTTTAATCAGTGCATGCCTTACTGTAAATCATAGGGAAGGTCTTCAGGGTAAAGAGAGGGAAGAGATGATGCTTCCATATTAACGCAAATAAATAACTGTTGAAGGGTAGATGAAGACACAACCATCAACCTGGTTGTCTAGGGAGTAATTCTGACCTTCTCTTTCTTGCTTTTCTCCCTGTTACCCCCTCCCAGGTGTTCCCAGACACTTGCCCATTGAGTGCTATGGAAACCGCTCAAATATTCTGAGTGTGTCCACTCTGCTCTCACCTCCACCCTCCTTCCTCCCAATGCCTACCCCACTTTGTCTGAGAATGGTCTTTCCAAAAGTCAAACCTGGTCAAGTCCTCTGACGAAAACCTCCTGTGGCTCCTGGTTTTTCCATGTAGATTGAAATGTCATGACAGGTGCTTCCTCAGCTGACCCAGCCCACTCTTCAGTCCACAGTGTGTCCCTCACCATGCACCTGGCCTTCGGTCCCCCTGTGCCCAACCCTTCGTGGCTCACGGAACAGGCTGTGCTCTGCCCACCTCCCTCCTCAAGCATCCATTGCCTCTCTCCCTTGGCCCTCAGGCATCACCTGTTTTGCTATCTCTGTTCTAAAGACTCTCCTGGTAACCCAGGCAAAGGAAATAGATGCGCACCCCCCCACCCTGTGCGTCCTCTTCCTGGTTCTCTTCTCTCTGCTCCTTCCTGCATTGTTTGTGTGGCTGTCCCGGCTACTTAGCCAGTTTGCCTGAAGACATTCAACTTGTTGAGGCAGAAACATGGACTAATTTTATGTTGCAAATGGCTACTACCAGCTGTGTTCCCTCATCCGCTGTCTTTTCCCTCTGGGCCCCCGCCCTTTAACAACACGTTATTCTATGTCATAACTCCTCAGTCCCTTGTGTGTGTCACTACAATCTGGTCCTGTTAACCATCTCGTATTTGATTCAGACTTCTCTCCCCCTGCAGGGGAGGCTGGACTAGGCCAGGGAAGGGGGTGGATGCCCCATTGACACTGTCCCCTCCTTATTTATGGTGTCACATGGGAAGGAGGAGCAGGAGGAGAAGCTTCCTAAGTCAGTGCTGTCTTCATGGGCTTCTGTCGTGGTGAAGCTGCTGGCAACTCTGCTGTTTTTCACAGCTGGTGGGAGGAGGGGGTCCTTTCCTCCACTTTGTGTGAAAACAGCTTGAGATGAAACTCTTTGTCTTTATTAAAAAAAAATAGATTTAAGGGGTACAAGTGCAGGTTTGTTACATGGATGTATTGTGTGCGTAGTGGTGAAGTCTGGGCATTTTGTGTAACATCACCCCGATAGTGTACCTTGTACCCATGAGGTAATTCCTCATCCGTCACCCCTCTCAATCCTCCCACCTCTCCGAGTCTCCAGTGTTCATTATTCCACTCTCTATAGCCACGTGTGCTCATTATTTAGCTCCCACTTATAAGTGAGAACATGTGGTGTTTGACTTTGTTTCTGTAAATTTGTCTTTTTAAACATTATCTTTTTGTTTTCTCACTATTCTTACTGACATCTTTGTGTGGTGCAGTTCAGTGTAGTCAGATGGAAGCCCCCAAAATCTCTACCTAAGAGTACTCAGTCCTAAGAGGGTCCCCTAAGCAGGAGAATCTACCGCAACCTCCAGCTGGCCCCCAACCAGCGGGCACCATCCCCGTGTCCCTCTGATGTCGTCTCCTCTTTACCCCACCCCTCCCTCCTGCCACAATTTTTGCTAAAACAATTTGGAGCTTTTGTGGGTTTTTTTGTAAGAGAATTTCACTTGTTAGACAAGGTATAAAAAAATCTTAAATACATGTGCTCATGTGCTTACGTTTAAATATTCTGAAAGATACCTAATTTATTGTGGATTCTTTTTTTCTCTTACCTCCCTTAAGAATCTGGTTGCCTAGGGACTAAATTGGGGTATTAAATGGAACAAATCACTTAAAAATATGTAATTTTAAATCATAACTAAAAATCCATGTATCTTCAAATTCTAATTAGATCTTAGAGACAGTCTGACCCAGCATGTCTCAAAGCGTGCTCTGAAGAATTAAGAGATATTCTATGAAGCCAGTGCTCAGTAGTCACATAGCTTTGGGGACCACCATATTCTCTAGAACCCCCTCTTAGAGGGTCACTGTAGATAGCAGAATGTCCAAAGCCCTGAGGAGTCCTGCAGCAAATAAACCTGGCTACGTTCTTGAATCTAAGATTTTACAAAATTATTTGAGTACTGAATTCCTTGTCCCAAATTTTTACCCTGTGTAACACCCACCCATTGGTCCAGTCTGGGACTTGCTGGCTTCAGTGATGAAGCAGTGGTGAGTGCTGGAGAGAATATTAAGAAATGGCAGTTACAGGGCCTGCATCCGTCCTCTTTGCACTCTGTAGTCCCCTGGGCACGGAGGTTTGTCTCTGACGTCACTGCTCTAGCATCTGTAAGACATGGGACACTTCAGTAAGTTTAGTTCATTGAAGCTCCAACCTTTGACAACATAGGCTTTAAAAAAAATGATCTCATGATTCAGCTGCGGAAAATGAGTAGTAAAGCACCAGTAGCTCTTTGTGTCTGTCTCAGTAAACCTATGGAAATTCTGCCTGATTAAGCTTTTAAAACGTATGAAACATTCATTAAAAGGCAGAAAGGTGTTTTCTGGAAAAGAAATAAATAGATTAATTTTAAACCATTTGACCCTGAGATATAATGATGAAAAATCAAGATGAATTGTCAATTTTAGTTTTTGTATATATTTGGAGTAACACAAAATATGTTTTACATATTTTTTTACATGTAAGTGTTCTTCATAGATACTACTAAACACAGATTACTAAACCAGGCGATGAAAATCATAGAAATCTGGATTAATCAATTTTTGCTATGTGGTCTCAGTGTGTTACAAATCAATAAAAAAAGGAAAACTGCTGCATTTTGTTGTTAATTCTCCAAAGTTATTGAAAAGTAAAAATTCAGCATCAACCGAATATTAAATTAGAATATTCAGAATCTTAATTCTAAAATTATGAAACTATGAAAAGAAAAGCATTCTTAAAAATGCCCACGAGACCAGTTTTTTGTTCTGTGTCCAGTCTAACTTAATTCCCTTTCACCTTTCCTCTCGGCGGCATGCAGGCTGAGCACTGAAGAGTTGTCGCCACCTGAGAGCGGGTGGCATCTGCCTTCCCGTTGCCATGCCAACTCCGGGCTACAAACGTTGGGATTTCCCCTTCTCCCAGCCTTCCCTCCAACGTGGGAGAGCCGCTCTCCTACCTCGGGCAGAGCACTGTTTCTATTACAGTGGGTTCCTTTCCTTCACTTTTGTGTAAGAAAAGAAAGCTCGAGATGCAATTCTTTGTCCTTTGAAACATTTTTTGTTTTGTTTTCTCACTGTTATTACTGACGTCTTTGTGTGCTGCCCTGGCTGGGATCCCACTGCATTTACATGGCAACCAGGAAATCAGTCACTCGGAGTCGCCATGGTAACCAGAGGGGGGAGGGGAGGAGAAGTTCGTTTTGTCACAGTCAGGCTGGGTCGCTTCCTGGAAGCCTGCAGAATTTTTAGACAGGTCATTACGAAAACAACAACAACAAAAACGCCTGTTGGCATCGAGACAGGCCCGTGTGCTGGCATCAGCAAGGCCGCCGATCCCGCCGGGGGAGAGGGGCGTGTGGCAGACGCGGCAGCGAGGGTGGGGCGGGGGCTCGTCCCCTGGGTGGCAGGGAGCCCACGGCGCCAGTCTGGGGAGGGAGGTCTGTGAGTGGGAGCACCAGCCCGACTTGCCAAATTCCCTCCGATGCTTCAGGTCTGCAAAAGAAAGGCAGGTAACCGTGTGGTGCAAGGAGAGCGCCTCAGGGTTAGGGCGGGGCGCGGCTCTGCACTTAGGGCAAGCGGAGCCCGGCTGCGGAAGTGGGCCGCACGGTGCTGTCCCGAGAAAAGCGGAAGTGTCTGTTAAGTCATGTTTCCTGTCACATCTGCTTCTGTAGGTAGTCACATTTCAAACTTAAAAAAAGAAAGCCATGTGAGGTTAACCAGTGAGATTATCTTTTGCAGGCATGCTAATTAGACTCCTCAGCGGTGCAGAATCCTCCACCTATAGGCAGGTTATGCTTTACAACAGACAAGAGGGGCCCTGCACCCTCAGAGCAGACTTAGCTCCTGGATTTATTTAATCCGACCTTTGGAGAGTGAAATTGCTAGGAGTTGATTATGCTTCCAACTTGATTATAAAAAGTTACTATGTGATTATAAAACGTTTTCTAATGGTAATAGTCTAAGACTGGGGCTTGGGCATATTACTCTATGAATGTAGATCCTTTTTATTTTTGTAAAATGGGAAATAACCTCTCATCTTCCTTTTTATTTAAACAGCAGAAGTTTACTCTTTTCCTCTTTTGAAGTTGAGATGAGCAAATTCTTGGTTTCTTCCCCTCCTGTCGCCAAACTGCCCCCTCCACTCTCTCATTTCCATCTGAGTAAATAGCTCCACCATTCACCATTCACTTTGGGGTCTTCCTCATACTTACTCTCCTTCCTTCACATCCAGTTCAGCTGCAAATTCTTATGGCTCTAGTTTCAAAATATATCCTGAATCCAGTCTCTTTTTACCACCTTTACTATCCATCATCCTAGTCCAAACCACCATCATTTTTCTAAATTCTAAAAGCCTCCCGATGGTTCTCCCACTTCCCGTTTGGCTGCCTACATCCTGGTCTCACAGTGCCAATCTCAATCAGTTTATGTCATACTCCTGTTCAGTCCATTTCCCACCCCATCCCTGTGGCTGTACATCACACCCAGAATGCAACCATGACCCACAGAACTCTAGCGTATATAGCCCTAACTGCCACCCCATCCTCGTATCCAGTTTGTGCGTTCTACTCTATCCATGCTGACTTCCTTGCTGCTGCTGAACACATCAAGCATTCGCTAATCTCAAGGAAGAGTATGTTGCTGAAATATCTCTTCCCTAGATATTAGGAGGCCACTTTCTCTCACTTCCTTCAAATCTCTGTCCGAATATCTCCTACAGGAGTACTTTTGTAATAGCCTGGGTCTTGATAGGAAATAGAAGGCACACAATTTTGGGGAGAATAAAGTTTCTCCTAAAGGAGAGGTTTGTGCAGGGTTAACAAAAAACAACGGCAAGATCTGATGCCACACCTAGGCTTGAAGGGCTTAGTGCTGTAGGAATGTAAAGAGAGCTGCAGTCCTGGAGAGCCCCATGAGGAAGGAGCCATGGTTATTGAGGATGGAAACCAGGAACAGAGCAGAATGCTGAGGAATAAACGCACTGACCTCATTTTCCACCCATTGGCCAAACACAGATGGAACACAGAGGCCAAAGGAGTCGGGGTAATATAGTATATTGGGTACTATATAAGTTATTTATTGTTGCATAAATTACCCCCAAAACATAGTAGCCTGAAACAACAAACAGTTATTATCTCTTACAGTTTCTGTGGGTCGGGAGTTCGAGATCAGTTTATCTTGATATTTTCAGCCTCTGGTCTTGCTTGAGATTACTGTCAAAATGTCAGTTATTTGAAGGCTTGCCAGGGGCTGAAGGATCCATTTCCAGGGTGGCTCACTTTCCTGGCTGGCAAACTGTTGATGGTTGTTGGCAGGAGACCTAAGGGTCCCCCCAGTGTGGGCCACTCCACAGAGCTGCTTGAGTAGCCTTACAACATGGCACCTGGCTTCCTCCAGAGTGAGTGATCGAAGAGGCCAAGGTGAAAGCTACAGTGTTTTGTGACCTAGCCTTGAAAATCATACAGTGTCACCTCAGCCACATTCTATTATTCACACAGATCAATTCTGAGTCAATGTGGGAAGACACAACACCAGGTATGAATAGCAAGAACCAAGAATAATCCAGGGCCACCTAAGTGATACAATGGGCACAGAGCAAAGCAAAGAAAAAGGAGAATGAATTGAAAAGGGTGAGGGAAGGAGTGGGAATCAGAGAAGAACCAGCACCTTCCTTGACCATTCTATTTAAAATATTGTGTGCATTCCTGCCACTCTGATCCCCTTCACTTTGTTTTATTTATCTTCACAAAAATTAATGCTACCTGACATATATTTATCTGTTAACTATTTTATTTTTGGATTTCCCCAATATCATTAAACTCCATGAGTAAGAAACTTACGCTATTTTGTTTCCTGCTGGCACCTAGTAAAAACTTCCAATAAATAATTGTGTATTTGAATGCATAAGTTATACCCAATTTTAGATAAAAAGTAAATGCTTTTATGTGATCAATTTCAGTAATATCTGCGCCCTTTTTAAACCAAAAGGTTACCTCTTCCCCTCCCCCAAGAATAATACTACTCAATGAATTAGAATTTTGCTTCCAGGAGCTTTGCAAACAACATAGTTGCCTCTTGGTCCTTTTTCCCTCTCTGGCTTCTGTTATTTTTATTTGGCTGTTCCTTTGAGATTTTATTTTTGCTTTTTGTTTTTTTCTCCCCCTTAATTTTAGAAGCAAGTTTTCATAATTCTCTCTCTTAAAATAAATTAAATTGCCTCTTGTTTATGGGGCTCTCATTTGCGTTCTCTTTTCAGAGATGTTATTTAAAAAAATAGCTGTCAAGAGAAAAATAAACCCTTCCTTCCTAATTTTCTCCCTTATTCCTCTTCTGTTTATTTCTGAAATCTGCCAAGGGCCCCTGCGAACATTTCTTCTGTGGCGCATGTAGGGCTAAAAATATTGCTGACCTATGGTTACTGATGGTCAGAGGAAGACAAGAGGACCTCAGGCACGAAAACATTTCTTCTGGGCACTGGGAAAAGTAAACAATGTTATCCCAATGGATTGAATATAAGAAGGAGGAACATCCACATTCAAATCAGGAGTGGGTGAAAAGATGATATTTCTCCTCCAGAGAGTGCATTATAAATCAACACCTTTCTAGATACCACGTAGGAGAAACCAGTCCCTTATGTTATGAAGCAGGTTCTCTTGAAGTGGGGCAGATAATCTCATTGTCAAAAGATATAACTTGATGCTGCATGTTCCGTTTTATCATTCCACACAAAGTCTATGTAGAAGTCTTCATCATAAACCCTTTGGGCAATGACATGCCCCTAGTTTTACACTCCATACCAGAACCAGCAGCTTTTGACTGTTATTGATGCTAAACCTAATCATTTACTTATAAATAGGAATTGTGAGTTTGTTAGTCTTGTGAAGTTCATTCATTTAACAAAGATTTAATGAGTGCTTACTATGTACCAGGTACTATCAAGACCCTGGATAATCAAGGTAAGCACACAGTTATCTTCCTAGAAATTTAAGGGTAGAAAAGTGTTTTTACTTTCCCATCTGATGATTGTCATAGATAGTGAGTCTTTAAAGATTTTCCTTAAACTATATTCCAGAGTAAAATGGGAATCTGTCTCACTGATAATTAGATTAAGCAACTCCATTCATTCTGAACACTTTAATTTCTTCCTTGAAATCTTATTTTTCTCTAGTGCTATGTTAGCTATGGGTGTGAACAACTTTTTTCTCTCTCAGCTATATTAATTGTTATTGCTGCCACCTTCTTCAGATATAAAACCATTGATGTGTGTAATCCTTAAATAAGGATGCAGGTGATATAGTTTTCCCACTCATATCAGCTTTGTACCAGGTGTGTTTATAGGATTTTGGCAGGGTTTATTTAGTCATATTTATGCTGTCAATTTTCAGTTAATACAAATCTACTTTCTAGATGGAAAAATTGGGGGATGAGAGTGAGGCATGTACATATTTTAATAGTGAACAAATTACTTGGCTGTGGTCTGGGTGAATTTCAGTATTCTGAACTGGGAGAGAATAATGATAATAATGGGTCTTGGGCACGTAACCCACTCTTGTCATTTGAAAAAAAAAACAAATGACAATGTATAATTAACAAATTTGCCGTACTAACAAGATTCTATAGGATTTATTCATGTTTTAAAAATGACAGATCTACAGATCTTTGGCTTATAGTCTTCCTCATAAGATGAATCTCTGCACCTTACTTGTCACGCTTTTGCCTTTATTCACATACAAGGAATATTTATTGCACACCTGCTCTATTCTATGCACTGAGCACTGTGCAGGGTACTAGAGATACAGTACTGAGTAAGACATTTCCTGTGTATCCTAGGAGTTCACATATGGTAGAAGACAGAGAAAGGTAAACACACAATGAAGTACAATGTGATAAGAGCTATAACCATGATAAACGAGTGGTGATTTGTGGAGGAGGGGATCCCTAACCCAGCAGTTTTCTTTCAGAAAACTGCACAAGTAAAAAGAGTATTATAATTTGCTAAGGAATCTTATTTGTAGATTATTTTTGCCAAGTCAATAATTTGAGATTTCCAAATTTACTATATACCACAATTCTTCTCTGTTGAAATTTCCCTGTGTAATCATACAAGTAATAGTAAAAGAATATTGAATAATTTCTTACTAAAGTAACTGAAATCATTTTAGCAACATTTCATGGGAAGTTATATGAAATGTTTTGCATTACTGAACATGTACTTTCAAAGTTCACAGATTTGCAAGAAGAGCAATCAATTGACAACACTTCCCTTTATAAGAGGAACATATAGAGTAGGACTTCATTATCATCTAATAAAGAATACATTTGTCTTATTGGTTTAATGTTATTACTTGGTTGGTAACTTCAAGGTCTTTCCTTTTTCAAAATCAATGTCTCGTTTTCCTCCTTGCCACATCTTCTCATTTTTTGATTTCTTTCTTTCTTTGTTTTTTTGAGACAGTGTCTCAAGGTCTCACTCTGCCGCCCAGGCTGGAATGCAATAGCCTGGTAATCATAGCTCATTGCAGCCTTGAACTCCTGGACTCAAGTGATCCTCCTGCCTCCCCAGTAGCTGGGAATACAGGTGTGCACCACCATGCCCAACTCAATCTTTTTTATTTTTTGTAGAGACAGGGTCTCACTATATTGCCCAGGCTGGCCTTGAACTCCTGACCTCAAGCAATCCTCCCACCTCAGCCTCCCAAAGTGCTGGGATTACAGGCATGAGCCGCTATGCCCAGCCTCATTTTTTTAAAAATTTCTGATGACGTTTTTGGTAATATTTTAAGCAGTGTTGATGATTGTTTGCTCTTTGTCTTAGAATTTTAGGTGATTTCATAAAATTTATGATCTTGTATTTTCAAAATGGTCAGCAGTACTCATAACTCCTCTTCCATGGGCCCTAATTATTTATATTCAGTTAAAGTTAATAAATATGTTCTGAGCATATGCAACAAATATGCCAGGTGCTGTGCAAGGTGCTGAACACGTAGCAATGTGAGACCTAGCCCTTGCCCTCTGGGAGTGGTCAGTCTAGTATTAGTCTCTAGTGGACTCTGATAGAAGAGACACATTTACCAGCTGGCCCTTAACATCACAATTCCCTCCTCAACTCCTGTGGTTTGTTTCTGAAATTCTATCATAGGAAAATTGAAAATGAGAAGCTTCAAACTTAGGTGAACAATCGAGCTGAGGGAACCAAGGAAGGTCATAAGTAAATTTATAAAAACACTTAACAGTAGGGAAATCAATAAAGACACGATGACAAAATGCCTTCAAATATCTCTTTTAATTCCCCAGCCTCTTTTGCCAACCTATTTACTGTCAAAATAGATCACACTGTCTGGTCCACATTTTTGGCACAGAAAAATTAAGTCTTGTGTTTCTGCCTTGCTCGAAAATTATTGGTGTTATTATGGTATAGCCTTTCTTTCAAGGCACTTCAAAATGATTTACTTGTGTGATATTAATCTCACTGATTCGTATCCTTTAATTCTGACATTCTTTTTAAAGGATTGTTTTTCCAAGGCTTTGCTAGTGCACAATGTTCTCTAACCTCTGTCACACTTTGTTGCTGACTCCCTCTTCTTGATCCTTTTGTTTGTTTCCTGTTGTCCCTAAATTTCTGTATCGATCTTCAGGGAATTTTTAGAGGGGACAAGTTCTATTCTGCAGAATTACTGTTTCTGTTTTTATGAAAATAATGGATTTAGTTTAAATGTCGTCTGACCCTGGTCAATAGCCCACTCCAGCTTCTCCTGGCGGAGGTAGGGTTTGGAACCCATTTTATTTATTTATTTATTTATTTATTTTTGAGACAGGTTCTCACTCTGTTGCTCAGGCTGATCTTGAACTCCTGGGCTCAAGCGATTCTCCCACCTCAGCCTCTTGAGCAGCTGGGACTACAGGCTCGTGCCACCCTGCCCCACATGGAATGTTTTCTGCATATGGGAAGACCAGAACTTCAGACACAGAGCAGGTAGTCCCTGCTTGGGGAGTTGTAGCCCAAGTTCTTACATTAGCCTGGTCAAACTCCTTCTGGGCATGACTGAATCCACATCCAGGCTTCCATGGCTCCCTCTTCCCTACTTCCAGCTCTGGTTCTGCCTCCCTGCTCATCTCCTGCCTTCTCCCTGCTGTGTCCCTCTGTGCCCCTTGCCCTCTTCCACAAGACCCAGTGTTCATGGTCAGCGTTCCTCCACTTCCCCCCACCCCAACTTCCACCCTTCCCCTTCCTCCCCCACCAACACTTAGATTTATTTTCTCATGGGGTGTTAGGAAAGCAAGTTTCTTGAACTCATTCATTGCTGAAAATTTCCTCAGGGATGTATGTATTTAACACATGCATATATACATATATGTGTGACATTTCAGGCAATATCAGAGAAAAATCTGGGGGGCTTCACGCTACTCCACTTAATCCCCTAGTTAGCCCTGCCCAGAACAAAGGGACAGGAGAATAAGGGTCCCACACTTCTTTCTGAAGGAAGAGTTGGCTGTCACTCTTTCTGTCCCTTGTCCTACTAGCTTTTGTGCTGGGCCATGAGACAGAGATTGGCATTTTTCCTTAGTGAAAGTCAGCCAGTCTCTCTCAAGAAAGATTAGTTCTGCCCACCCTACCCTCTGACTCTCTTTAAACCAAATATGATTCCGTCTTCTTGGCTCCTAACAGCTAAGGGTTGGCTCGGATGTCTGTGGGGAGGGAATGACCCTGTGACACAAAGATCAGATCATGATTATGCCTTTTAGAAGAACTCTTTAAAGGGGCTTCTATTCCCTTTAACTGATCCAAGAAATGCCTGGAATCCTGTTTTTTTCTGTGATAAAATAATAGCTCAATAATTCACTTATTCTTGATTACTATTCAGCCTAACAATTAAGCCATTAAATGTATCATCGGTATATGAGTGGACACAATTTATTACTACATGAATTCACCCTCTTGTTCCCATTCCACTCTTCCTCCTTCCCTGCAGCCCACATACGCACTCCAGGGTGGCTTTGCTGGCACAGTTGATGGCTCCTTTCTGATGTAATAGGATGAGAAAAAGGAGAGAGACCCAAAATTGAGACATGGAAGGAAAAGTAGGGAGGGCTTAGCCAGAGAAGGCAAGTGGATTGAAATAATAAAGAACTAGCTGGGCATGGCAGGGGAGGAGAGAATAAGAGATGAACAGTATTGCAAAGAGATTAGAGAGAGTTAGTTTGGGGATTTGGCATATAAGATGCTCTGGGACAGTGGTGAGATGGCCAAGATTGGAGAGTGCAGAAGGGGATGTGACAAGTGTTTCTGGTTTATACATTGGTCACTTTACACTTCCTACAGAGATGCAAGTAAAAGAATAGCTTTCTTTTGTATTTTCCATTTCTTTTTAAAATTTATTTTTTTAAGTTACTTTCTTGTTGCCAGACTATGCTCCTTTATAAGCAATTCAGTGCAGAAATGGAACCAGGAGTTGTCCCAGAATTTTTTAGGGTTGCCCATATAACAAATATTCAGAATTTGGTGTGCACTTATCATGGTTTCCTGCAGACAATTTGCAAAAAACAAACAAAAAAAAAAAAAAAAAACAGAAGGATTACTGTTTCTTACCCCACGACCAACTTCTCATTTTAGAGACTTCCTTTTTCTCCCCTCCCCAGGCACCCAAAGGAATACAAAAGTAGTTTTGGAATTTCTTCTAGTGATGCCTTTTCATTATACAAACATCTATTAACTACCTGCTATGTGACAAGCAAAGATGAATAGAACATGGCCCTCCCCTTCAGAGGCCCAAATGCTAATGGGTGAGATGCGGTGCTATCAAATCATGAAAACCGTGCAATTAGTGCTGAAATGGAGGTAGAGGGTCTGGAGTTTTATGTGTGCTCACAGAGGAGGAAACACTGGCTCTGATTCCGTGGTCTGGGAAGGCTTCTGAGAAAAGCTGGGTCTTAAAGGGTAAGTAGGGGGTCACTACCAGACAACATGGAGGAAGGGATGGGGCATTTTCTGGCAACAGGAATAGCAGAGTCAAGATGCAGAGGAGAAAAGCACACAGCCCCAACAGGACCCTGAAGTGAAGGTGGGCGTGAAGTTGCAGCAGGCAGTAAAGTGAGAGTGTCGATGGGCGACATCTCAGAAGGTTCTGTATGCCACGCAAAGGAATGAAGGCATGTATTCCATAAGAGTTGTGACATAAAGAGTTATAACAGGACATATAACATAAAGAGTTATAACAGGGCAGTGATACGATCAACTCTTCACTTTAGAAATGTACTTTTGGTGGGGGTGGCTTAGAAGAGATACTGGATTTAGGAAGACAAAGTAGGGAATATTGCGGTCATACAGGAAAAATGAAAGCATTTGTGAAAAAAAGACAGTGGCAGGGGAATACAGAGAAGGAGTTCAGGCAAAGAGAAAGTTCAGCAGTGGGAATGAAAGGATGAGGAACTTTAAATCAGATGGGTTAAAAGAGTGAAGAGGTTCTGGGACTATTCTTATATTCCTGCTGTGGACAACTGGTTTGTATTCCTCATGAAATACAATGGAGAATACAGAAAGAGGCTTTGAATGAAGGTAGTGTATGTAATTTGGGGGCTATTAAATGTAAGAACCCTAAGGAACATCCAGCTAGAATGCTCAGTGCAAGAGAGACATCAGGCCAAAATTATGTCCTCTATTACCATCAACTTCCTCTATGATAAATGTGAAGAGGCACAAGGTACTAATGCCTGCAAGTAGGGCCATTGATGAATGTTAGTTTACAGACTTTTGTTTTATGCACTGATAGTGTGTCTAGGATAAGCTCATGGTTAGTAATTGATGCATAAATTGTTAATGGTGAGATGTTATTTCTCCTAAGAAATGAACACTTTGTAGATTTAGTGTGAGTACCTATCGTGCTTGTGTTAAGAGCTCTAAACTGGATTAATCGTCTTTCTTGGTCAGTCCTCACCTCCACACTTTACTTTTCTCTCCTGAAAAAGAGACTGTTAGGACCAGTTGAAAGCAATGAGGTATTAATGGCAGGTAGAGAAAGATCTTCAAATCTAGTTTTTAGCTTTGAAGAGAGTTTTGTTGGCACTTCCCAGCAAGGGCCAGATTCACCCTGTGAAGGCCAGAGATGAAGAACTGGTTAGAAGGCAGCAGCCCAAATTCCTAGCCATTTTATCACTTGAAAGAGGTTTTCCTGTGTAGGCTTAAATATAAGTACCAACCATTCTGATGGTTGAGACAGAGGCAGGGGGAAAGGGGAGGGGAAGGAGGAGAGAAAGAGAGATTCTTTTTAAAAAAGATCTACAGTATTTGAATCTAGAGTTAATGCCAGAATCCACTGGTCTAAAATTAACCAAAAACTTGTTTCCATAATCTTTCCAACCATTAATAACATTCTTCTCATTTTTCTTCAACTTGGCATCATGTATATGTAAATTTACACTTAAAAGCTCATGATAACCATTGGCACTAGGATTCCTGATTTGGAGGTAACTCACATGTTGTTGGCTCTATGACCAATCCTCTCCTACTACTGTAATTCTATTTGCTGGTGGTTCAAATGTAGTTCCTCATTTTAAATCTTGAAACAACCCATTTTGTGATTTTCAGGTACTAGTGAGTTATTATAACATCTGAGTCCTTTTTGATGAAAGATTTCCAGGAAAAAATAAGCAAACTCTGGTCCTGGAACATGAAATCAAATCAAATGGTATCCTGGGACTGTCTCAGAACATTTCATAGAAATTAAATTCTGTACCTTCCAGGTTAATGTGCTGTGGTCCCCAAGGTGTGCTAGGAAGGCTCACCTGCTCAGTTACTCTGCGTCAGCCCTAGATTTCTAACATTCCCTGTCTGTTTACTTGCTGCAGGATTAAGGCAAGACTGGATTAAAAAGGTAAAGGTGGGGAATTAACTCTGTTGTCTGGGAAGATTTGCTTTCCAGGCGCTGATTCCTAAGGAGAAGTTTTTTAACTCAACCGTGTTGCCTGGACACTAGAATAAGGATTCCCCTGCCCCCATCCCATGTTTAATCTGTAGCTTCTCCAAAGTAACTTGTGTTGGTATTGTGGGGAGAATGACTCACAAATTGAGTAAATCATTAAGAGTATCAAGGCTTAGTCATGCCTGTGCTATAAGTGAGGAATCTGAAAACCAAATACTAGTCCTGGTCTAGCTGCTGACTGTCTGAGTGACTTGCTGTCTCTGAGCTTCAACGTCCTCTAAAAATGATAAGAACTAATATGTGTTTAGTACTTCCTATGCTCCTGGAACTATTATTAGCATTTTGTGTACCATCTCATTTAATTCTCAGATTTCCACTCTGGCAAATGAGTTTAATCATCTCCATTTTGCAGATGGATAAACTGAGTCACATAGAAGTTAAATAATTTGCCCAAGTTCATACAATCAGCAATGGCAGCTTGGATTCAAACTCTGACAGCCAGACTGCCTGTAATCTCTACCCTTATCCATGACACTACACTACCTCCTAAAATGAAGGGAAGGGACTGGACACCCTGAGGGTCCTTTCAGCCCTACCAGTGTGTGTAGGGTGGGGGAGGCAGACATTCGGTTTCTGGGTTGCGAAATGCACAGTGTTCAACACCACCTCCTCCTTTCCCATCTATGAGAATCTTGGGGGAATATGTCTTCACCATTAGGCCTCTAAGGTAGCATTGCGGGACTTGGTTTAGTTCCTATGCCCCATAAGAATACTTATCAGGGTCATTCTTTTCTGAGCATGTGGGTTAAGTAAGATCTCAGTGGTAGTGGGACCTTGGAGAAATGAAGCATCTGGAATGCTGGCCACAGAGAAAAGTGCTGCAGTGAGAGGCTGCAAGCTGCAAGCTCTCAGCTAGCTGACTTGATAGGGACCATGGTAAATCAGGAGGAATAGTTGAGGCTGGCGCTGGATCTCAGGGCCAGAGCTCTTGGCCCAAAAGAACAGCAGCAGCAGCAGCGGCAGCAACAGCAGCAAGAACAACAGACCAAGTGCAGGCTGAGAAAGCAGGCTGTGTGCCAGGAAGGGGCCGACTGAGTGGTCTGTGGGGGCTGTGGCAGGGGTGAGGGCTGGGGAATGAGAAAGGGAAGGAAGGAACAGACAGCATCGGAGGGACTTGAACAAAGGGGTAGAGGAGATTATAGTCAAATCACTGTCAGCAGCCCAGGAGCAGACAAAACCACTGGAGTAAGCCCTCAAATGCAAATGAGAGGGAAAAGAAGCAAGCTGCTAACAGCTACCAAGAAGAGGAGGAAGTGGGAGATGCGCTGCTTCCTGTAGAAAGAACGTTGATTGAAGACAAAGCTGGGTGGGGACTAGTCCCTGGGCTGCAGCCGCGACTGCTGCTGCTACACATACACACGGCGCTGCTGCCGCGCTCCTCGGGCAACTCCTACTACTGCTGGGCTGGGCTGGGCTGGGCTGGGCTGCGCCGGAGCTCGCCTGCACAGATCGGCTCTGGAGAGAGGGGGAAAGCCACTCTCCTCTGACCAAGCCTCAGAAGCTAAGGTAAAGGAAACATTTTCCATGTTACGCCTTTTTAATTGAGAAAGATGACCATCGCCTGTGGTTTTAGGGGTTGATTTCTAAAAGAAGATAGGGACATGGCTTACAGGACTGGGGGAAATGATTAGGATGGGTTCTTGTGGAAGGGTCTTTGCGAATGACCAAATTTATGACACCTTTGCTTTTTAAAAAAATCAGTGCTTAGCTTTCGTGACTTGCCAGGACAACACGCTAAATGCAAGAAGCTGTTTGCATAGTTCTCTTGGAAGAAAACCAGGGCTGAGTCCAAATCCATTAGGGCTGTGAAGCTGTGGTCTGATCATCGAGCGTTGCAGTTCCCTGGTCTTAGGGGTGTAAGTGTAAAATGTAAATTGCATTCTTTCTTACACATTGCACTGGGGTGTCTCCTGGTTTGCAACAATAAAGGCTGTAATTTGGTGTTCAGGGGGTTAAATCCTTTTGTACTCAGATTTTGCCAACAAAGGCTTGAATTGCGTATGTGAGGGGCAGTATTTACCATTAAAAAACAGTGTCTTCCTCCCTCAGCTCTGTGCAGCTGCTTTCAGGATAACCTCAGAAACAGCTACCATTTGCCAGTAGGTCTTATTCTAAAGTTGCATCCTCGTTCAAAGGAGCGTGGCGGGTTTAGGGACAGTAACTTGTCCAGAACCAGATACTGGTGTATATATGGGTTTGTTTAAATGGATTTTATTTATCTCTAGGTCGAGGTGGATGTTAACTTCAGTAAGGGACAAAATATAAAAGTGCAGCTGGGGTGTTTCCTTACCTGTATATACTGTAGATTGACTGAAGTAGTAAAATCAGAACATGATTTTTATTCTTTGATTTTCTTGAGCAATGGATGTTCTTAATAAGAGCCCGGGACCATGACTTGTTCATATTTATGAATGATATGTGAAAGTGCAATAAATAGGTCTAATGGACTGGAACTGAGATTGGGAGATTCCTTTGACAGGATATGTAGGAGAAAGAGTTTAATACCCTGGTGTAGCATGATTTAAAAAATTAAGGTTTTTATCTTCAACAGAAAGTACAGTTAAGCAATACATAGTCATCGATACAGGTTTTTTTCATGAGTTTTTATAATGAAAGGAGATAGTTTTTCGAAAGAAAGAGAAAAAAAACTACTTATAGTGGAGTAAAAATAATACAAATGCCATATTTTGACACTCATAAATTTTTAAAATACAGGTTTTTAAATGCCATCTCTGCCAGCTGAGAGTATATGTATATACCTCCTCGTTTATCACCATTCTCAGTTGTGAAGAGCTATAGAGTTTTTTTTTTTTAATGCTATCTTTATGAAATTGACTTGGCTTCTCAAAATGTGTGGGGTAGCAGCACATTTTCAGAGCTAGGAAGCTTTTATAGATACTAAAGAAAAAAAATGTCTGTTTCTCTGTGGTTATTCTTATTAAAGTAAACCTGCACCATGACAAAGTATTGCTAGTGTGGAAACCATGAAGCTCCTCTGAAGGATTCATTGAATTTCATCAAACCTGTGGGCAAAACAAGTCACGCTACAGATTCCACCGTTCCACTTACTATTTGCATCTGAAAGTAAAATATGTAAAGATAATTGTCCCAGAGAGGAGGCCTAGAGTAGATCTTCTCCAGAATGCCCCTATTGGAGTTCTATGATCAAGCTGCATGTTATTAAATGAAGAAAAACGTTGGGCATCTGGGCTGTCTGAATGAGGCCAGGGCTTACTCTTTGGCACTTAACTCATTTACAGGCTGTATTCATTAGATAATGCCAACACCCTGCTTTGTTTGGGGATGTGTAGATGATCTGCGTTACTCTTCTGTGTGTGTTTCACACAAGAGTAAGAAAATGAAACCTCGCCCAATAGGCACAGTAGAGTCAAGAGGGTCCCCTGCCATCTTTCTGAAAACAACTAAGAGGTGCCTATTTTCTGCACAGCACAAAACATTTTCTTAATTGTTAAATTCCAGCTTTAAGCAGAACATTAGTGAGTAACAACAGATTAGTAACTATGATGGTAGAGTGTTTAGGAAAAAGACAATATGCTCCTACGCTGTAAAATGAGGCTAGTTCCACTTATTCTGGCCATATGGAATATTGAAAGACATAATGCTCTTGCTCAGGATATTCATTGGCTTTTGAGGGAGACGACCAACACTGAAATTTTAATTGTATGGGTTTTTTTTTTTTTTTCTTGCCATATGGGCAGTGGCTGAATGGAAACATGACTCTATTATTTCATGGCCAGCCCTGGGTCTCATATGGTGGGCGTGTGGTGAATGTGTTCGGGTGACTGGCTTTTTTAGCCTACTTCAAAAGGCAGGCCCAACTTTTAAGTCTGAAAGCTGTATAGTCAAAGTAGAAAGCCTGTTCATGAAAGATTTCTGTGGGAGAAGAAAAGAACACCATGGAATGAAAAGAACACAGGCTTTGGAGCCGGGCAAATCTGTCTTTGGATCCCACCAGTGGTTCTTACTACTTGACCAGGAACATTAGCTTATGAACCTTAGTTTCTTCATTGTAAAGAAGAGTGAGTAGTACATAATAAGGCTTTGTTTTTGCTTTTGTGTGTGGATGAGCGAGCGCCTGCTGTATAGAAGGTACTCAAATGCCATTTTGGTTTTGGTGGTGGTGGCATAAGGAAGAGTTAACATATTCTTGACCTTTGCCGCTGCCTCAAAGGTTTAAGGAGACTTCTTTATTGTGATAAAATATACATAAAATAAAATTGCCCGTTTTAACCATTTTTAAGTATACAGTTTTGTGGTATTACGTATATTCACATTGTTGTTCTGTCACCGCCATCCATCCACAGAACTCTTTTTATCTTTTGAAACAGAAACTCTGTACTTATCAAACAATAACTCCCCATTCCTGCTTCTCCCAACCCTTAGCAATCACTGCTACGCTTTCTGTGTATACATTGGACTAAGAACCTCAGGTAAGTGGAATCATACGGTAGTTGTCCTTTGGTGACTGGCATAATTTGCTTAGCATAATGTCTTTAAGATTCATCCATGTTGTCGCATGTGTTGGAATTTCCTCTTTTTTAAGACTGAATAATAATTCCATTATATGTATATACCACATTTTATTTGTCCTTTGACAGACACTTGGGCCACCTTTTGGCTATTGTGAATAATGCTGCTGTGAACATGGGCATACAGATATCTGTTAGAGTCCCTGCTTTCACTTCTTTTGGATACCCAGAAGTGGAATTGCTGGAACATTAGTAATTACATGTTTAATTTTTTGAGGAGCTGCCATTCTGTTTTCCACAGCAGCTGCACCATTTTACATTCCCACCAGCAGTGAGCAAGGGTTCCAATTTCTCCACATCCTCACCAATCCTTACTTTCTGGTGTTTGTTTTTCATAACAGCATCCTAAGTGGTATCTCCTTGTGGTTTTGATTTGCATTTCCCTAACGATCAGTGATATTGAGCATCTTTTCTTGTGCTTATTGACCATTTGTATATCTTCTTTGGAGAAACGGCTATTCAAGTTCTTTGCCGATTTTTAATCAGATTGTTATTGAGGAGACATTTTAAATGGTGGGATCTCTTAACATAATGTGTCATTAGATTGTGATTTTAGTATTTATATTTAATCTCCTGTGTACAACAGTATTATCACCGCCCAAATTAAATACTTCTCTAGAAAGTAATTTTTAAAATCAAAGGACAGAGTAAGAAAATATGTGTAGCTCCTGCTAATTGGTGATGTCAAGAACCTGGCAGTGAAATTCAAACCTTTCTTGTAGACAGTCACACAAGTGACCCTGCTGGTTAAGTCATGGACCAGCCTACTACCAAGGAAGCACTGGAAGGCGTTGCCTCAGTGCCTCTTTGGTTCCTACTCATGAGCTGAAGTTTCTCAGGATGAGAAAAATGCTCAGTAGGTAGAAGAGTCAGAAAAAGAGAGAAGAAACTAAAATACTACAGTGCTCCTAAGCCTTTTATGATGGAGAGAATTAAGCCATGGAGAAGGGGCTGTAGTAGTTAAACAATACAATAGGCTTCTGAGACGAGTTTCTACTAATGAAATGGGATTCTAATCTAAGTTTCTTTCACTTTTAAAAATAAAGAATCCTTCTGTTTCATTTCCCACTACAGATTTCACACCTAATCCTGAAACCGGTGAGACAGGGTATGGACAGAGCGGAGGAAAGCTGGGCAGAAAGATTAGGGAGACTCTGTTGAAGAGCAACAATAGCGGAGCTTTATGGTGTGGGTGCAGACATTGACCTTAAATGGTCTGAAGAGCTCCTGAATGATTAATGTTAACTTTCTGTAATGTACTCTGTGCCTGTGTTGGGAGGGAGGTTGTGAGTAATGACTCCCAACTTTATTTAATTTGCAAATCTATTCATTCTAAAATGACTGGGAGAATCCAAGTGCCTGGCTGTACTAGATCTGGGTGGGAGAGCAGAGTTACAGAGCTGTGTTAAGACTTAGTCCTGCTGCCATGCCACCCCAAAGGTGAAGGATATGTTAATTAGACTGATTTGGTTATCCCATAATATACACATGTCAAAACATCACATTGTACCCTATAAGTATATATAATTATTATTTGTCAATTAAAAATACCCCACCCCCCAAAAAAAGACTTAGTCTCTGGCCTGGGACACGGTAGAATGGTAGAGCTGAAAATGACCGGGGGACAACCCAGCCTATATCAACACCCCATGATGGAGAATGCACAGGCCTGGAATTCAGTGTTGCACAGTTGATTAATGCCTTACCTCTCAACTCAAACTCCATTTCTCTTCCCTCTATATTAGGGCTAAGGCTTTATACTTTGCCACTTTTAAAATTGTAAGACCAAATTTTTTTTTTTTAAAAAAAGAGGGGACTGTTTAAATTTGATATCCTATGTAAATATGGAGTTTCTGTCTAAATTTATTCAAGTGTAAAAGATGCCACTGTGGAACAGAGATTCAAATTTTCAGGTAAGAGTATTAGAGATACATGTGGTTCCTTCAAAACTCCTATGTCAAAGAAAACAAATATTATTTAATGGTAGTCAGTGTTCAAGCAATCCCTAGAGGACTTTATTAAACATTAAAAAAGAGGGAGTTTATTTCTCAAACTTCAGTGATAATATGTTTCTTAGAAAAGTGGTATCATCCTGTCTTGAGATAAGACAGGATCAGCCTTTTATCTTTTTTCAAATATGCGTAAACAGCTCTTTGGAAAGGCTTTGAAAAGCCAAACCAGTCTCTTGGCCCCTTCCTGCCTGTCCCTGGCCTTCCCACCCCCCATCCTGGTTGTAGGGTGAGGCTCTCTCCCATCCACATCCCTGGGCACCAAGTACTCAAAAGTTGGGGAGACGGGCTGGAAACTGGGCTGATTGGTTCTACTCCAGATGCGTTGTATCTCAGCAGGGCCTTTGCTGTTCTTTGAAAATCTTTTCCTTCTTTCTTTATTTCACTTTTCATACTCCCCTGGGCATTTTCAATGGAAACCATTCAACCCGAGTCCCCATTCCCTTTATTCATTGGAAGGGGCCTCACCTTCTCTTTTTCTGAGAAGGCATATATTACAGGCTTCCTCAGCCTCATCCCTTAACACCTCAAAATTTCTCTCTGTCTTCATTTGTCTTAGTCCATTCGAACTACTATAACAAATTACCATAGACTAGGTAACTTATAAACAACAGAAATTTATTTCTTATAGTTCTGGAGGCTGGGAAGTCCAAGATCAAATGTCAGCAGATTCGATGTCTGGTGAGGGCCTGTTCCGCATAGATGGAGCCTCCTGTGGGTCCTTGCCTGGCAGAAGGGGCCAGCTAGCTCCCGCAAGCCTCTTTTATAAGGGCACTAATCCCATTCATGAGGGCTCCATCCTCGTGACCTAATCACCTCCCAAAGGCCCCACATCTCAATACCATTGCATTGGGGATCAGGTTCCAACATATGAATTTTGGGGAACACAAACATTCAGACCATAGCATCATTCATTCTCTCCTTCCTTTCTTGGTCAACTTAGTATAACCTTTCCTTCAAGCCAAGAATAAACCCTCTACTTGGACTATATATCCCATTCCCTTTTGTTTTCTAAGAGATCATGCTCTGACAGTAGTTCTTACCATAGGTTTAGAAACTAAACCATATCTAGTTTCTTCTAATTGGTCCTTTCCTCTTTGCCTGTAAGCTTGCCTAGTTTTTCTGTACATGCATAAAGTAATTAAAAAATAAATAAAACAAACCTGCTGCCAACAAAGCTTCTCCTTGACTTTTGTAGCTTCTCCTAACCTTGTTCTCCTCCAGCCTCTCTGAAGGCTCCAACTTCTCTACTAACTACAGTTCCTACTCCCTAAATATTAGTGTTCTTAAAATTTGATATTTTGTGCACTTAATTTCTCCCTCTCCCTCAATTAAATCCTTTCCTGTGATTTCAATCATTGTTGCTGTGTGGGTCAGTCCCAAATCTGATTCAGCACCCTGATACCTCACATACTCCCTTAGCTTGAGCAACAAACTGCCTGCAAATTCACGGGAACATCCAACCCACTGAAATTAAACTCACGTATCCAAATCCATGCTCACCATCTCCTTCTTCATGCCTCAAAACCAGCTCCTTAACTGATTTCATGACTATTAAAGACATCCCATTTTTTCAATCCCTTGATTATGTAAACTCAATTTCACTATTTTGCTCACCACACAACCCTAGTTGCAGTAGGTTGCATAGCCCTTTGCATTGTGAGTGGAAAAATACTGCAACACTGTCTGCTCTTTTCCACGTTGATAGCCAGTGTCTTAGTTCAGGCCCTCCTAACCTCCAGCTGGGCTGATTTGTTGTTTGTGTTCTTCTCTCTCCCTGGAATAACTTTCCTGCTTCCCCTTTCACACTTAAGCCCTGCAGTCTTGATTCTCTGAAGAGCCAAATTCCATCTGTCCTATAAGGCTCAGTTCAAATGCTACCTCTTTTATGAAGCCTTCCTTGGTTTCTTCCCTCCCCTGCCTCATAAGAAACAGTCTTTGCCTCCCCTAAAATCTTTTCTTCTTTCATCACAGCATTTAGCTCATTCTAGTGTGTATAACAGCAATCCGCATAGTTTTTTCGTTTGACCACGTTGCAAGCTCTTTGAGGACAGCGGTCACATCTGGTTTCATCTTTGTCTTCTTTATACCACATGATGCAATTTGTTTATCATTCGTTTATATTTAATGAACTTTCTTGAGTGACTCATTTTTTTTTTTATGCAGAGTGGGCTAGACATAGTACTTGTCCTCTAGGAGCTCACAGACTACTGGGGAAAACACAAATTACATGCAGTTAGTTAGTCTGTCCACAAGTCTTAACTGAACGTCTGCAATGTGCCACGTGCTCATCAAGATGCCAGGGAGACTAGAATGAACAAAATAAGCCAGTTCTTTTGTTTTCTTGGAACTTACTTTCTAGTGTTGGGAGAGACCCAAGAAACACATAAACCAGTGGTTTTCAGATCTAACTGCGCATTAGAAATCACTGAGTGGTACTTTGAAAAAATATCTATGTCCCAGTCTCACCCCAGACTAATTAAATCAGAATCAGCTAGGATTGGATCCCATTGATGGAAACAAATTGTAGTAAAAGAAACTACCAGGTAGTGCTTAGTGCGGTGATGGATTAAAATAGAAACAGATTGCATGGTAGAGACAATGCACATGATGGTGGTGGTAATGGGAAGTTTACCTTTGTTGGGTAATCCCTGAACGCCTTTCTGAAGAGGTGACGTTTGAGTTGACCCCTAAATAATGGTGAGGAGTCAGCCATGTGAAGAGCTTTGGGGGACTGAGAAGGTTTCAAGCAGAAGGTACTGGTGGCTTTCTGAAATAAGGATGAGATGGAATTTCAGAGAAAATGTGGCCACCTTCACATATGTTTACTATAACGTACAAAATGTATCTTTTCTCAACAGCAGCTTTTCAGTTATACTAGGTGGACCCCAAATTCAGAACACTTGGCTGCTCTGTTGACTCCTTGGTCTGAGTTGAATTTTATTTAGATTAAATTGATTTACACAGTCAGGAAGATTACTCCATTTAACTATTTTTTTCTACACTGCAATCAACACTACAGTGCTTATTGTTTGAATTAAATACCATTCTTATTGTTTAAAATAACCTTACATACTTGATATTATCTTTCAGATGAATAAAGAAGAGAAGGCAATGACTTCTGTCCTTAATTGTATTTTGGGGAACCAGGGAAAACCTCACAGAGCAATCATTAAAATCACGCAGAGTAAAGCACTAACTCATTTGAATGAATGAAGATCAACATGTTTCAAGAATCAAGTTGAGAACTAGCATTTGTTAATCATTCAGTTTGTCCTGGATGCTTTATATACATTACTGTTTCAGCTAGTTTTAAAAATAACCCTATGAGATGAGGACAGTATTTTTCTACCAGGATACTTTTGGCTGCTGGTAAAAGAATGCCCTACCAAAATGGCTTAAAAAATAGGAAATTCATCTCAAGACCTCCTGAAAGGAGGGTAGCTCCAGAGTTAGTTATTTAGTTTAGTAGCTGGATAATGTGCTTAGCAACCTGAATGCTTTTCTTCCTTTTACTCCGACGTCCTCGGCAGGCTGATTGACACTCTCAGGCCAGCTCCCCTCACTGTGCAGAGATGGCTACTACCACTTTGGAATTGCAGGCAGACCTCAGAAATGTACAAGCATGCTAAAGGGGCTAATTTCTTCTTATGTGGCTCTTTTTAAAGTTACAGAAAAACTGTCTCCAGCGGATTTCCCCTCCCAGCTCACAGGCCTTATGTGTTAGTGACTAGGCAGACAGAACCACTGTGATGGGCTAATTTGAGAGTTTCCTCCTGAGGCCATGGAGCAGTCCAGCCTCTGTGAAGAACATGGTCACCAGACCCCAGAAAAAAGAGTCTGCTTCTATTGACAAGGAAGAAGGGATCAGTGGTTAGTGGGCAGGCAATCAGTAGAGCCCAACACCATGATTATTCCTATTTTATAAGTGAAGATATAAAGGCTATAAAGGTGAAATGTCTTACCCAAATCGCACAGCTTTGAATTGAGCAGAGTTTCCAAGCATTTCTCTTTGAGAAAAACAAACACACATGCAAAAATAAAAAAATTGTTTTTGTTGGTGGTGAAGATCGAGGTAGGTCAGAGGAAGAATTTTGGAGGAGAATGGAAGGGCTGAAGTGAGACAAAGAATAACCTTTAACCTTCTAAACAAAATATTCCAGAAGGAAATACATCAATTCTTATAAAGCAATAAGAATGGCATTTAATTTAGATAACCAGCCCTGCATTTCTGCATTGTAAAAAAATATATATAATTGAGTTTTCCTGACTGGTCATTTAAATCAATTTGGTCTATATAAACATCTACCCTGGGCCAAATAACGAGCTAGAGACGCCAAAGGTTCTATGCATGATATCTGTTGAACTTAAATGAAAACCTTGTTTTCTCTGGAGAGACATATATTTTGTTGATTATAGCACCTGTAAGAGAAAAATGAATAATCTGTGCAGTTTCTGGTTATGAGTTATTTAGAAAATAGGTTTCTACTTTTCAGCTCTGGAGGCAATGTATGCAGTTCCATGATGTTTGTATTTTCTTTGTGGTTCCTACTTTCTGCTTTGGTACTATATTTCACAGGCTACATATGCAAGGGAGCGATAGTGAAAAAGGGAAATTTCAGTGCAATTACCATCATTACAGTGTTTTGACTGCTTGTCTCGAAGGTGTATTCCTGTGCATTTTCATCATAACAGACTAAGCATTAATGGTAGGAGTATTTTTTCTGTAATAAGTGATTGAGTGCCTCCTACTCTTAGATTTGCATTTTTAAACAGGAAAGTAAGTTAATTTCTAGGCTTTGCCAACAGAGCTCTGTTTAAGGAGTATTCATCTGATTTGTGCAGACCATATAAGAAAAATTGTGAAAAAATTTTAAACAGGAAAAGTTTATCATCTTAGAGGCTTTATTTGGCAGGGGGGGAAGAACCGAATGGATCCTTTTCCATTTTTTAAAACCTCATGAATTATGGTTGTGTTTAGGGAACATTGTTGTGTATGGGCATTAAACCAGTACACTAACAGTTTTATTTTTTTTTTTCCTTTGGGGAAAAAGGTTGATATTGAATAGCTCCACCACTTTTTAAATTAAAATAAAAATTTAAGTAAGAAAAGATAAAAGTTCTTAGGCAAATAAAGGTCCAACTAGTTTTTTATATTATGTCTTAAAATAATCCTAAAATACTACAGTGTAGAAAAATAATATTCTAAGACTTAATGCACAGGAGAGCATAGTAGTTAAAGGACATTGATTTGAAGTCAGAATCCCTTTGGCAAGTTGCTTAAACTTTTTATGCCTCAGTTTCCTCATCTATACAATGAGAAATAATAATGATGATACCTACTTCACAAAATTGTCAGGAGCAAATTATATAACACATGTAAAATGTTTATCATGGTGCCTGAATTATAGTAATTATTCAAGAAGTATAATTATTATCAGTATAATTGTTATTGTTACAAGTCTGCAGTAGGGTGTCTTTTTTCTATCCAAAGGATTCTTACCAAATGCTGCAGAAGTGATTGTTGGGGCCCAACATGAATCATAGGTGCTCAGACCTTGAAGTAAAGAAGCGCCTAAGGAAGCCTACTTCCCTGGGTTAGTCAGATGTCGATATTTTGACTTAGTTAAGTGTTAGTCTCAGGTTTGCACTATTTGTTCAGGAATCCATGTGCTCAGCCATAAATATTTCCAGTTTTCCTTTCCAACTCAAGATAGGCTTACACTTCCCAGGCTGTGTTGGTTAGTTGTGGCCATGTGCCCTGCGTTGGCCAGTGAAACGTGAGCAGAAGTAATGCGCATCACTTCCAGGAAGAAGCTACAACCAGGATGTCGGCACATTCCTTGGCAATCGGCAGTGGTTGAAGGACAGAAATGGTCTCTGCAGAAATGGTCTCTTAAGTATGGGTCTTACAGTCAAGACAACACAAAGACAGTCTCTCTACCAACCTGCAATGGACATGGAGTTAGAGTGAGAAAGAAACTTTGCTGTCTTAAGCCAGAGATTTTTTTTGAGTAATAACGCAGCCTATACTGACTGAAACACTCTGGTTTTCCCTTCAAACTCTAGAGAAAAAATCTGTTATTGGTAACAATACAAAAAATGTGTAGCAATTTGGAGATAGTAATTTTAAATGACTATTTTGTGTGTATATATAATGTATGTTAGCCTCAAGGGATTTAGGTGACATAGATTTATATAAATAATTTCCATTGAAATTTCTTTTAAAATAAGGTTTTTTCCACCTAACACACAGGAAATCAACATACTAAAATTACCAACATATGTGTTCTTTTTTTGGGTGGGGGTGCAGTTGAGGGAGTCAACTGTGATTCCACAGTCAGGACTCTGAATTTCAGGCCTGATATAATTGTTGGGTAATGTTCCCTCTCTCTGAGAGCTTTGCCCAGCATGGTACCTTGTGAAGCAAAGGAGCTTTCTGAGAGAACATGATGCACGGAGCCATGCCCATGGCATTTATCTCCAGTGAGAAAATAGTCTTCCCAAGCCCTATTGTGATGTTCCAGTTATAAATCATGGTGCTCAGTAAATAGAAGGTCTTAAATAATAGTTATTGACTAAATGAATGGAAGTAGTCCACAATTCTTCCAAATGTCTGGACTCTTTCATGTTTGCATTTTTAAAATAAATGTCGTTATTTTGGATGTTGTTTTAAAACATCTTGGTATGAAGACTTACATTTATTCTTTTGTAATACTTTACATGTGAACATGTACCCACAGATTTAGGCTACTTTATTTGATATTTTTCACTACAGATTTTATTTCACCTGATTATTTCATTTGGGTCTCTAAAACTACATTATGAAATACCTTAATTATTTAAATTAGGAACAGATTAATTATCTCCAGTGTACAAACTCAAATTAATTTCATTATAAACCTGAGGTTTAAATTGATTAATCTTGGAGTGTTTAAGGAACCAAGTGGGTTTTTTTCACCCTTAAGGAGAAGGGCATATTTGATTTGATGGCTCTCTCTCCATTGTACCAGTTATGCTAATAGGCGCAAGAAATTTGCAAGAAAACTTTGGATGGATTTTATAAGCCAGCCAGAAACCTGTGTGTCTGGGGCTTCTAGGGGAACAATCTGTGAGTCATTTTAAAAAACAAACACACTCATAATCACAGTGCATGTTGTTACCATGGTAATTAGGCCTGTCGAGTTGGCTTGCTTATGTTCCTGCAAAGGGAAGAGGGGGAGAGAGAAACTGAGAATTCAGAGCTTTGACTGTCAGTTTCAATTTGCCTACTGCAGGAGAGAGTTAAGGGGTTTCTTGAGAATACACTGGCACAGTCATTTTGAGACGGAAGTGAAGAAACTCTGGCATCCTGCCTTGGTTACAGAATATAAATTAGCCATATTATTGTTGGCTATTGTGGTTCACAGGGGAGAAAAGGACCATTTGGCATGCTCTTGGGAAGAAGGTGGAAAATACTTTCGTTATCTGATATATGATTGCATATAAGTCTCTTAAGTTCAACCTCATGAATTGTCATGTGTGCCTGTGCACAAGGCTTTAATGATCCTCTAAAAGGTGCCAAATGCTGCTGGCATAACATTATCACAGATTTAAATGATCCTCAGTATATTATTCTGGTATGGTTAGAGACCACTTTTAATGAAGCCATTGTTTTGGATCTGATTTCCAAGTAGACCAGGTACTTTTTCTCTATTTTATGGACTAGGTATGACTCCTTTATCTTGGACAGTCATCTTACAATGCAGGCCCATGGGACACAAAGGAGACCAGGGAGGTCCTGTGAGCTCTGCCAAATCTGTTACCACTCCAAGGGAAAATAAAATCAAAGCATACACTTGGTAGTTCTTGGGCCAGTGGAAGGTAGGAGTGATCCATTATGATTCTATATGAAGAACAAACAGCACCCTTAAAGTAAAGGTAGGAGTGCACTGATAAATCTGTTTTTAGGACTGTTTCTAAATTTGCTTTAAGAAGCCTGTGTATCCTCTTAAGTGGATAATTATAATATGTTGACTAAAGTTTTGTATAGCTCAACCAGATTTTAAAGCAGGTTTTATTTAGAGTTGAAACAACTTTTCCTTATTAAAACTATTTTTCAAAAGGCTTGAAATAAAGTACCAGGAGGTGTGATTAAAGTGTTATACAAACTCTGAGAGTTTGTTGTGTATGATGTGTGCCCTGGCATGTGATATAATAACTACTTTTAAACTATAGAATTCATTTTTCCTCTTATGTGTGGAAAAAAGGCACATGTTGCCTAAACTTCATTCTGTGTTTAATTTATTTAACATTAGTAAACAAAGCTTAAGCTAAATTTTTTTCCTGATCATCAAAGTAATTCATGCTGATTATTGAAAATCTGAAAAATACTGAAAATTATAAACAAAAAATAAGAATAGCCCTGTCCATTAATTAAGTTGTTGGTTAAACTGCATGTAACAGAGACCCGATTTCACAGTGGCTGACAGAAGGTAGAATTTACTTTTCTCTAAAATAACAATCCAGAGGTGGGTGGCCCAGGACTGGTAAGGTAGCCCTCCTCCACAAGATCATGCGGGGACCCAGGCTCCTTCTGGCATGCTGTTCCATCATTTCTATCATGTGTCTCTTGCTTTCACTGTCTAAGGTGGCTTGCCATAAGGGCCCCACTATAACCAGCAGGAAAGAAGAAAGTTGGAAGGGGAGGGTATGACCCCAAAATTACACAAATCACTTTTGATGTCTTCCCATTGGACTTTGTCACGTGGCCACACACCTAGCAGCAAAGGAGGCTGGGAAAATAGCTGTTCTTGATGTGTATGTGCTTAGCTTAGCATTCTACTAAAAGCATGAAAGAAAAGGAGAGCAGATATTTGGGGCATATCTAGCAATTTCTGCCACTCCATTATCCTATAAAACAGAGATAATATACTATTTACATTTTGATGTATTCTCTTTCAGTCTTTTTCTAGAAAAATACATATCAAAAAGATATTATGGGCCAGGTGCAGTGGCTCATGCCTGTAATCCTAGCACTCTGGGAGGCCAAGGCGGGCAGATTGTTTGAGCTCAGGAGTTCGAGACCAGCCTGAGCAAGAGCAAGACCCCATCTCTACTAAAAATAGAAAGAAATTATATGGACAGATAAAAATATATGTAGAAAAATTAGCTGGACATGGTGGCGCACACCTGTAGTCCCCGCTACCCGGGAGGCCGAGGCAGCAGGATCACTTGAGCCCAGGAGTTTGAGGTTGCTGTGAGCTAGGCTGACGCCACACGGCACTCTAGCCCAGGCAACAGAGTGAGACTCTTTCTCAAAAAAAAAAAAAAAAAAAAAAAAGATATTATGGATAATGTATACTAGAAAATATTGTGTGTTCATAATGTATGTCATTTTAACATATGCATGATATATTAGAAAAATGTATATTAAAATATTGAAAATATATATTAGAAAAATGTGTATATGTAAATATTAGAAAACTAGTTGAGGTCACACTATATAACATTTTTTCTTTTCATGTTATATCATGTGCATTTTTCTAATCTGTTAAATCTTTTGTATTCATTGTTTTAAAATTCTATCAGGTAGAGTTTCTGTTTTAGTTAATAGGTTGTATTATTGGTATTTACACTATTTCTAACACCTTGATTATTATTCTTTGTCTACATTTTGGACTTTTCATGGTTAAAGTCAAGGGGTGGCATCATTAAAACTGTGATTGAGAATGTATTTGAGTCTCTTGATAAATAGTGCCAAACGACTTTCTAGAGAGGTTGTACCAAGTTACATATGCTAGCACCAACAACGTCTGAGAGGGCTGGACTCAGAGCACCTTGAACAGGCTTATTTTGCAAGTCCCATCTAGTCATTGTTATCCCTAGGGCTCATTGTTCATTCTCTAAAAATAGGTTGTTTTTGCCCTTGGCTTTTCTTTCCTTTTTGCTGTCATTAATCATGAGATAATGGTTTTCTAATAACTTTAGCCCATTTAAAAACATATTATCACTAACAGTCGTCTGGGAACATAATTGGTTGGGTTGAGATCGTGGCACACATGCCAGTCTCAAGCAATTCAAGATTGCCAGAGGTACTACATTCACTTGGTCCTAGGACCCAATGTGAATTTGAGTCCCACCCTTAATCATAATACTCTGATGTGAGATATCTCTTTGTTTTGAAACACAACAAAATAGGAATGGTGAAGTGTTTCTTAAGGCTTTGGTAATTCCCTTTGAGCTGGGTGCTCTGTAGCTTTTCAGGAATAAAGAAGCTCCTCTACATAAGAACTTTCTTAGATATGAACCACTCTAGGCATGAAACAAAATTAGGCCAACTCTTTTCAGTATCCACATACATTAGTGGCTAATGGTATTGGTGTCTTTCTACTTCTTTTTTATTTTATTTTTATTTTTTATTTTTTTGTTTTAGAGACAGGGTCTCACTCTGTCACCCAGGTTGGAGTGCAGTGGCATGATCATAGTTCACTGCAATCTGGGTGAGGGTGGTTGCAATCTGCAGTCACCACTCCCGGCCTCAAGCGCTCCTCCCGCCTCAGCCTCCCAAAGTGCTGGGATTACAGGTGTGAGCCACCTCGCCTGGTTGTCTTTCTACTTCTACACAGCCTGTAGAAGCTTTGGAGCTAAAGATAACTCTTATAACCACTAACTTGTCCGTCCATACTCTTTAAGGGCCAGATACACACAAACTGTATGTACTCCAGCTCTGTCCCTAACACTTGGAGCAAGAGTGTGTTGGTCTCTGCCACTTTGGTCCTGCTGGGAGCAAAACAGGTTAGATCAGGAGGAAAGCTTGTTCTTATTCATCCCACTGCCACCAAGAACTCTGCTTTCCCTCTATTCCTAAGTGGGCTTTGTGTTTTCATGTTTTATTGCAGGGTGAGGAATTTCACAAAGAAAGGGACTCCTGTTTCACAAATCCACTTCTTAACATTTTTTAATTTTGTTAACAAAATGTTTCCAGGTTCCAAAATGTAAACCTGTGAGACCCCCTGACCTTACAACTACTCTGGCTTTACCACCAACCCTAGTTTCAGAAACATTCATTCTATTCACCCAACTCATATGTATCACGTTATATCTCCTTTTAAAAAATTAATTCTCCTCTCTGCTTTCTCAACAGCCAGATCTGCCAGTGAACCTCAGGCTGTGGGAACTAAAGAGGTAAGAATTCTGAAATATTTTCTTCTGGATTCCCCTTGGCTCTAACCAGAACTTCAAGGGGAAAAAATGTTAAATGGTCCTATAGATGAAAGCAGTTAAACATGCGATGTTTTACTGGAAAGAAACAGTCATTGCGTCTTTACCAATATTGACCTGACCTCAGAATTTAAAGAAAAAAAATGGTTCACTTTAATGATAGTTAAGATCAAATTTTCACCCAAAAGTTTTCCATTTTTCTTCTAAAAATCTGAGTTGGAGAGCCTTTGAGGTTGCTGCCTTAAATCCCTATGGCACCAAACATGATTAGTGGGTTGCAGACATTGAGGATATGCCCCGTGCAGACAAAACCTCAGAGCAGATTAGATCAGAGAAGGGTAAACCCTGTTCTTAACAGATTGGTTGTAAACATTGTGTGGACTTTTCTAGCAGCAACAACAACAATAACAACAACAAAAGGTCAGTCTACTGCTGTTGGGGTTTCTTCTTGGGGAAGCTTACTTAGCTTTCAGAACTAGCTAAAGCCATTTGAATCTGGTTATAGAGTTGAAAGGTCACCATAATCCTGAGATAGGTGACAATGTGTTTGCCCATCCCAACCAAGATACACAGTTTCTTCTAGTCAATGACTTGGTTCCCCTCACTCATATTAAAATTTAATCTCATTATGAAAAATTTCGAGCATATACCAAAGTAGAGAGAATAATATAATGAACTCCCACATCCCCATCACCCAGTTTCAACAGTTATCACCCGAGGGCCAGTTTCATTTATACTCCCACCCACTTTTCTTTCGCCATTGGATTATATGGCAGCTTGTTGGATTTGACTATTGGGTTTTTAATTATTTATATAACTATTTAGTGGCTTGAGCAAAATGTTAATTTAAAAACCTACTCATAACCTGACTTAGTTTACTGAGGCTGGTCATTCATCCATTTATTCATTCAGCAGGTATTTATTTAGCTTTTACTAAGTATCAAACCTTCCTCAGGGTAAGAGGATCAATTTTTCTCAACTCACATGTATGAGGGCTTCAAATTTGGACTTTTGATATCTCTAAATGGGGTGACCTGTCAGAAATACACTGAAAGAATGAAAAAATGACCCTTATCCAAGTTTAATTGTTAAATGTAAACATTTAGAATCTGCCACAATTTTTGAAACCCATTTTTGACATTTCTTCACCTTTTAATCTACTGGGAATATAAAAACACAGAACAAAACAAAACAATCAACCCTGTGAAGTACCTTCCTGTTTTTATCATAAATTCTCATCCAGTGGTTTGCCTCCCTTTTAAGAATGTAAGCTCTGTGAGAGCAGGAATAGTGTCTCACTTACTAGCCATTTGTGGCACCTAGCAAGGTGTCTGGCACTTGTTATATGTTCAATAAAACTGTCAAATTAGTAAACAAAAGAATGAATGCCAGATGCTGGGAATACGAAGATGAAAAACACACAGGCCTTGCCGTAGAGTTGCTCAGTCTCACAGGGAGGAAACCTTATCGAGAAAGAGGTACCATGGTTGGTGTTGGTGACGTGTGAGCAGGGTATTGTGGCTGCTGGAGGAGAGGACTAACTTGGCAAGTATGGTGAGAAGCTTGATGGGTAAAGGGATATTTGAGCTGTGACATGAGGTCCCATCAGTCAGAGAAGTAGGGAAAGGCATCCCTCCATTCTACCAAATATTACTAATAATAGAAACTGTCTTACAAGTATCTGATGTTCTTTGTCTAACGTTTGTGTTGATTTCTTTCATGCTCGTAAATGTACTGAAAGTTTTCAAGTCAGTCCAAGCAGAGTTTCTCAATGGAGGTTGCTGGGATAGCTCTTCACTGTGCTCTTTGGTATCCCCGTTCTTGGCTCACAAAAGGCCTGTGGCATCTTCCAGTTGCTATGACATTCAGACGCCCTAGGGAGACATTGAGAACTACTGTGTCTTAGCACATAACCTTAAAGAGGTTATTTGGGATTTTCCACTCTCACCTAAAAAAGCATTTTTCCTTCATACAAAATTATAGGTTTTGGTCATGCTTAGTGGCTCCTTATGTAAGTGATCTCTGTAATAACAAAGTAAAGCAAGAAACTAACAAAGTAGACAAGTAAAAGGAAGTATTGTTTGTACTGTCAGAGGGATTTTGAATCTATTTGGTCTAGTACTAAATTTATTTTTTTTAGGTCTACATAGAGAAGCAAATTAAATTAGGTAATGCTCAAATATTGAGGTTTAAAGCAAAATACTACTAAGGCATCATGCAAATTAAAAGCGACAGCGGTGAAAGATGTACTAGTTTTCTATTGCTGCTGTAACAAATTATTGCAAACTTAGTGGCTTAAAACAATACAGATTTATTATATTATAGCTCTGTAGAGATCTCACTGGGCTAAAAGCAAAGTATCAACAGGGCTGCATTCTTTTCTGGAGGCTCTAGGGGGGAATTCATTTCCTTGCCTTTTACAGCTTCTAGAGGCTCCCTTCCTCCATCTTCAAAGCCAGCAGCATTGCATTTCTGTGTGTCTTCCTACCACAGACACTTCTCCTTCTAACTCTGAACTCAGCCAGGAAAGGTTCTCTGATTTTTAAGAACCCCTGGGATAAGACTGGGCGCACCTGGATAAACCAGGCTAATCTCCCCATCACAAGACCCTTAATTTAATCACATCTCACAAGTCTCTTTATTCAGGTAAAGTTATATATTAACATTTACAGGTTCCAAGGATTAGGACATGGATATATTTGAAGGCTATTATTTTGCCTACTATAAAGTAAAAGAGATTAATTCTTTTTTTTTTTTCCTCTCCTTAGAAAGATAGAAATGCTTCAGTGGCAGAGATAGGGCTAGCTAACAGTCTATCAGATTAAGAAGGTTTAGGATTCTGAAGTGGATGAAGCTAATTTTTGTCTTGACTCTGCAGTTCTCATTTTGTAGGTCCAGGTACCAAAGGCTTTTGGTTTTCTTGGAGTACTTGGCATTGGATCAAGTGGACAGGTTGAAGTCCAATGGCCCCGTTTTGGCCAGACTTTCTGGTACTATAGGTGTGCTGCTTTTGGGATTTTTCCAACTCTAGAGTATTTGCCCACACAGTTCACAGGTTCTAAGGTCTTTGAATAGGACCAAAGAAATGTGAGTTTTTTATTTTATGCTGTTATGTCTGCCTGTCATGGTATGTGTTATTTATTAGGCTTTAAAATGTAGAAATTGGAGGAAAAAATAACATATTTCAGAACTTCACTGTAGTGGTATTTATTATAGCTAATTTCCAGGTATGGTTTAATTTCCTCCATCCATTAGGTAGATCATCCCCACAAAGTAAGAAACCACTTTGAAAACCTTCTTTGGAGTAGAATGTGGCTGGAAATTTTTGGTGGAGATTTTAAATTTTTCAGCTATTTTTGTAGCAAGTCCCATTTTGATCCACTTCTAGACACTACAGCATTGCAGATTTGCAGTCCAAACCTAGGGCTAGCAGGAGGGCAGCAAAGTACCCTGATTTGCCCAAGGTTGAGGGGTTTCCTGTGACACAGGTCTTCCAGTACTGAAACTAGGAGAATCCCTGGCAAATCAGGATAGTTGATCACTCCAGGTACCTAACAAAATGACTCCAGTGGAAAGCAGCTAGCATGCTGATGAATCGTTAAAATATAAAGTTTGATTAAACTAAACAATACAGATAAGCCCCAAGGTTTGTGTTGACAATGGTGGTAAATCCATCTGTATCCATATATACATGTTTGTCCAAACCAGCTTTAAAAATACAAAAAAATAAAACAACGACAACAACAACAACACTCCTAAGATTCAAAACTGAGAAGAACCAGCTACATTTACGAAATCTCAAGATACAGCCTGCCCTTTCAGTTCTCCACTGCTACCAGCAGGCGCCTGCATGCTGCCTCTGATGATGGAAGCTTTAATAACTTTGTTACTGAGGTGGCCACAGGACCTGGCTGAATCCTTTTCAGCATGTCAGCATGTATGGAAGTTATAAAACCCAAGTTTGCCAATGCAGCACAGAGCTCTCTTAGTTCCAGTCTTGCCTTTTGTATAACAAAATTGAACTTCCCCCCCTAAGAGATAGCATAGACTGTTCAGGAAGAGATAAGTTTTAGGAAGACTATCTTGAATGCCCAAGGGGAGGGGCTTGGAGTGCACAGTGTCTTGGAGACCTATTTGGCTCTAAGAACTTGGTGCTTCCTGACTCCCAGCGGTGGAGCATGAGCTACTTACCCCCATGTCAAGTTGCTGCATCTGGGTAAAGATGCTTGTTCACCCTTTCCTCCCTGCTACTGTGGTACCCTGCCCCTTGTCATCCACAGCAAAGCCAGACTCAGGAACTAGGAATACTGAAGGTCTCAGGGCCTCATCCCTTACATTTCCGTGGCTTTTTTTTTTTTGGAGATTTTTATTCTCTAAATCATTGGGACTAAGCAAAGGGAGGTATAATTGTACTTGAAAGAGCAATAAATTAGCTTCCCCAGAATAAGCATTTGACTTTAGGGAGCTGGCAGGCTGCTGCTTCTTCTTCTTCTTTTTTTAAATGTATTTAATTGTTTCCTATCTTCCAAACTCTCCTAGTTGATAAATTCAAAGAATTTTCTTTCAAGTCTATTCCCCCCCACAAAAGATTTAGTACTATCAGTCATTGAGGTAGGATCTAGCTTTCTGATGAGGATAGGTCCCAGACAGAATTGTGAATTCTTTTGATTTTCTCCTCATTCTCTTTTTGGGTTCCTTCCTTTTAGGATTTTCAATCTTGGTTGCATTTTGCTAAGACTAACTTCATTTCAGCTTCAAATCTCTACTGGTTTTTGTGAATCAACAAGTTCCAGAAGAAATGAAAACAGATCAAATCCTTATGCTGTAATTTAAACTCAGATTCTTTTCCAAAGAGAAATTAAAGAGTAAATGTAAATAAGAGATCAAAATGACTACTTTTTGAAGTTTTCCTTTTGGGGTGATAGAAATGTCTTGGAACCAGACAGAGGTGATAGTTGCATGACATTGTGAATGTACTAAATGCCATTAAATTGTACGCTTTAAAATGGTTAATGCTTAATTTTATATGTGGATTTTACCTCAATTAAAAAACAAAATGATGTTTGAACTTCAATAGGAAAAGATAAAAAGACTGTTTCTCCCTACCTTCAGTTTCTGGAACAAGTCTACATCCCTTTAAATACATTCATGTTAAATTTCTAGACCAAATTGTTATTCTATTCTGTTCCATTACTGGGAGAAGATATCTGGATTAAAAGTGTCTGCAACACAGAACTAATGAGGAAACTCTCAAAAGGGTGAAAGAGGAACATCTCTGAGAGTTAAGACATTAGTCGTTCATTCTTAAGATGTGTAGTTTCTGTTACTAGATTATAAACTGGCCTATAGTTTGCAAAGTTGATCACAATAAAAATCTGTTTTTTTAAGTAAAAAAATTTGAAACATTGGACTTTCTTCCACCTATCAGGGGATAGAAGTCATATCAGCTAGGTTGGAAAGTTTTTTAATAGCCTATAGTAACAGACTGCAGTTGGTAATGATAAAATAGAAAGATTCCAGATGTGATAACTTTAATGAAATGTGAGCAAGGTAACAAATGTCATATATAGAAATGTTATTATTAAAATATCTCCCTAAGATATCCCAAAAGACCATTACCTGATAGGGACTTGTTTCAAGGGATGACTGTGTGGGGGTTCACAAACAATCCTTTGTTTAATTGTGAAACTTAGGGCTTTAAATTTCTTCTAGATTTAGAGGCAACCATTTTAACCTTTCTACAGAGATGTAACTAGGCAACCAGTATAGCACTTAACCAGTGCATAGCATCCAAACTTCATAGCTATTACATCATTTAAAAAAATAGTATTTAAATCTCTTTTAGCTTTGGCATATGCTGCCATGTAACCTTTAATTTCTTAGAAAATATCATGCAAATCCTCAGCTGTAAAATGGTATGGTTCCTAGAAGCCCAGCATCCTCTGATTTTAATAAGGAAGTGTGCTTATAAGAACAGTAATAGTGTTGAGAGGTAGCCACATGCACTGTGTTTTATAATTGGGAATTAAGAAGGTAGGTTTCATTTTTGGAGTATGAATTTGTAAGAGTTTAAAACCATATCCTCAGCAGGTGGTAATGCACATTCCTTCTAATGCAATTCATGGGATATATACATTTGGGGTGATAGAAATGTCTTGGAACCAGATAGAGGTGATAGTTGCACAGAGATGAAAACTACGTTCTATTTCAGTGAAGTTGATTTTACTTTGCTGACTAGATGGTAACTGGAAATATCTAGTTTGATCAACAAGCAAGAATTTATTGAAAGCTTTTTATGTGCCAGATACTACACTAGGTATATGCTGTACTCATTTTCTATGATAACCATGCTTGTAATTTTTTTAACTAGTTTTTTTTATTATGAAAGGAATATATGTTATGTAAAGGATTTAAAAAGTAGTAGAGACAGGCATAAGTGAAAAATAAAAGTTTCTTCCCACCAAATTCTAGCTTCACTCTCTGGAGGTAACCACTGTTGATAAGTTTCTTGCTATCTTCCAGAAATTTTCCATCTCCCAGTTACTCTGTATTGAAAAGGTGAGTGTGGTAAGTGCCATTGAACCATCTGTTCATAAGTTTTTCTTCTGAGCTAAGTTTTGAATTTTGGGACACTATTTGATGCTTCTTTTTGAAATGTGCCTTTTAAAACTGAAAGAGTGGAAATGTCAGAACCAAAGTGATGCTTATAGAGAGGGCTGATGGTAGCGAGAACTACAACTGAAGAATGTTAATGTGTAATTTTAGCCTCCTAACATTTACATAGGGAACTTGAGCAATAAACCTTAATGCAGTTCTGTGATGATTTTCAAAGTCATCTGGAGTACATTATCTCCTTTTATCCTTCTGATGAACCTGTGACGCAGGAATTGTTTACAAAGGAGGAAGCTGTGGCTCCCAGAGGTTAAGTGACTAGCCATTGGTCGTACAGCTGACCAGTGACAGGATCAGGACTAAAATCGAGTCTTTTCCGAGTTTCAGTCTTCAGCCAGACCACGTGGGTAACTGAAGGGACAAGCACAGGCTCACCTCTGTGGCTCCTGCAGCCAATGGCTGTGAAGTGACGGGGATGGGTGTGGTGGGGAGATCCCGCAGGTGTTCTGATCGTGCCCTTCGGGCAAGTTATTGAAGGCTGTACGTTCAAACTCCTCACAGTTTCCTCAGTGGCTGTTCTATCCTCATTTTGTTTGCTTGGTTGGTTAATCTTGGCCACAGGGCCAGGCACTTGACCGAAGCTGAGGAAGCCATAGTATTTCATCCCCAGACCACAGGGGTTGGTTCAGAGGGTGGGCATACAACCAGCGGGAGCCTGTAGGTTCTTCCTCTGGAATTTTCCAACTCAAGTTGAGGAAGAAGTCCCATTCCCTTCTGGTTTCAAGGCAGTAAGAATCGTGTGAGGCCGTGTTTCAGTCTGCTGAGAAGTCCAATGGACAGAAGAGAAGGAAATAGAGAGAGAGGGCGGGAGAGAGGGAAGGAGGGAGGGAGAGGGAGAGAAAGGAGGAGAGCTTCTAGTAACAGTTGGAGTCCACAAATCCAGTTGCTATGAGCCAATACATTTCCATTTTTTGCCTAAGCTACTATCAAGTTGCTACTGTTAATAAAAAAGAGTCTTGGCTGATACTCCAGGCCTTAGTTTCCACATCTGTAAAATAGGGGTTGTAATATTTGCCCTGACTATGTCTGAACTGCTGTAAGCATCAGTTGAGATAATGAATAGGGAAGCACTTTGTATTATAAATTAAAAAGTAGGGCACAAATGTAAGATGGTGTTATTCATATGTCACATTGAGTTAGAAAAAGTTGAAAGAATGAAATTACCACTCATCTGGAAAATAAGAAGTGAGAGCTAAGAGCCATCTGATGTTATGCAGAATTAAATGAAAGCTGCCAGGGTTCCCGAGATTTCCTTTCAAGATCTCCTTTCAAATACTCTAAAGTTTTGATAGATATCCATGATGAATACAAGAATAGCTCTTACCTTGCTATTAATAGCTCAGGATAATTCAATGGGTTTCTCTTTTCTAAACTCTGCCCTATTCTATAACAAATATACACACATACAATAACACAAACCAAACAAAAAAATAAAGCATCATATCAACATTTTAGCATTTTAGTGTTTTCACTTAAATGAGCTTTACAGATTCATGATAAATAACATTTTGGCTTCATCAAAGAAAAATCACTGAAGAAAATGAACCTTAAAGTAGCTGTTCTAGTTATACTTCATTTAGGAATGATACAGTTGAGGTGATTCTAAGGGTAGGAGGTTAGTTGTTTGGGGCTTAGACAGGATTAAGATCCATCTTTTCCTTAGTGGACTTATATCCTTGATATTAGCTCTAAGTAATCAAAATCTACGTGAGATTATAATTTATTCATGACACAAGAAGCATGACTTGACTTTTATAGCATTTTTCACTATATATGATAATACCTCTCAATGAGGGAAAACAGATGGTATCTCTCTGAAATCTTTGATTTGCCATTTATGCAGTTTTTATTGTAGCAAACATCTTTCTTTATATTTGATAATTAGAAACCCCAAAGTGGCTTAAAGCTTCAATATAGGTAGAATACCATATGCAAAATGGTTGAAGGCACCATGGAAATACAATTTACAAGCATGAAGAAGCATGATATGTCAGCCTGAAAATGATTTGCATTTTTCACATTTTAAAGTCTGTGAAATGTATCTACCACCTTCAGTATTCTCATAAGTTAGTGTGAATATGCCTTCTTACACAGGTGCTAGCTCATATTGATATGAGGTTGAATCTATGCTGTTTGACCACTTCCCCCAACACCTCACCTAGCCGTTGTTTATCTTTGCCTGGGCTTGGCGTCAACTCCATGAATGTCAGTGTTTCATATAAATGAGGACATGGAATAAGTTCATATTCTTTTTTTTTTTGAGACAGAGTCTCGCTCTGTTGCCCAGCTAGAGTGAGTGCCGTGGCGTCAGCCTAGCTCACAGCAACCTCAAACTCCTGGGCTTAAGTGATCCTACTGCCTCAGCCTCCCGAGTAGCTGGGAATACAGGCATGCACCACCATGCCTGGCTAATTTTTTTCTATATATATACTTTTAGTTGGCCAGCTAATTTCTTTCTATTTTTAGTAGAGATGGGGTCTCACTCTTGCTCAGGCTGGTCTTGAACTCCTGACCTCGAGCAATTCACCCGCCTCGACCTCCCAGAGTGCTAGGATTACAGGCGTGAGCGACCACGCCCGGCGTCATATTCTGATTAAGGTATACTCTTAGCCCTCAGAAAATGTCAGCTGTATTGGAAACAACTGTCATCCTCAAACTGGTTAATTTCATGAGTGCATATTAAAAAGAACACTTCCACGGATATGGGCAGAGTATATGGAAACTGCCAAAGACAGTGCAGTTCTCCAGGGCTCCTTTACCATCCTTGGGCCTGAGGGATGAGGCAGTGAGCAGAGGACCTCCTGAGTGAAGCTGTGGCCTCCAGGAAAGGGTATAGCTAGATTATGACAGCCTTGCAGATGGCCAGGCCAGGAAACAAATACCCTGAGTGGATCTCCCTCTCCCTCCAATTTCTTGCTCATGCTCCTCATTGGTCAAACCCAACTGGAAGACAAACAGCCAGGAAGCCTGCTACTGAGTCCATATAGTTAAATCTCTTGGGGCCTAGAGCCAGGATGGCCAATGGATTTGGAGGGGGAAATGGAAAATATCCAGCACCGTTAACTTTCATTATGAAAGTCTTTCATGAAAGAAATGCAGCATTTCCCCCACCCTCCAAAATATAGCTGTCTTACCAAAAAAATTGTTTAACCAACTTTCACATTTTCATTAATTTTACTTAGTCAAGGTCATAGCCCATGTTCCAATGGACCCAAATACAATGGTAGCATTTGGACAGAATTCAGTTGTTTGTGTGGTGAAAGATGATCCGGACGAGGTCCACAGAGTGAGGAACCTATCCTCATGCTTGCCCTTTTAGAGATGGGATAGCAACCTTGACTTGGAGTTCAAGTTTGCTGCAAAGAGTAGCTGGACACAGAGCAGCTTCACATAGCCCACGTTCTTGGGCCTCCCATGATCAAAGGAGTGACTGTTGTCCTATAGAAGTGCAATGCCTGGCTAGTGGGTTGAATGGCCAAGTTTTGGTTTTGTGCAGCTTGCTTTTAATATCAGGTGAATTATTTTCATTCCTTTGACCAGGGACCAGGATTACTTGCCTTGATCTAATCTAGATTAACGACTCAGATCCACTGAAAATGAATATAGCAACTGAGTCGGATAAATCCCCATAATTGGAGAAGTAATTTGTGGAAGCACAAAATGATAAGCAAAAGAAAATAAATGTGGAATGCTACCCTAAAGTGTAAGCCTCTCCTGTGGACAAGAAAATTCCCTGACTTGGGAAATGCTGGGAAGGGTTGGGTCTGTAATAGGAGCAGTGAGAGGCAGCATGGTGCAGAGAAAAAAGCATGGACTTTGGAGTTAAGACTAAGAGATCTCAGCATAATACTGACTGCAACCACCTTGGCATATTACTGAACTTTTTCAACCTCAAGTTTTCTCATGTATAAAATGATAGTAATTTGACTTGCTACAAAATTAATTGAAATTGTATATGCAAAATGAAGGCAGTGTTTTCCAAACAGTAGTCATGCAAATACTTTTTTTTTGGATATATACACTTTTTAAAAGCGGCTATATTGAAGTATGATTGACACACAAAAAACTGCACATATTTATTGTATGTGATTTGATAAGTTTGGATATATTCACTTTTAAAAACACTATTTCTTGACAACTTTATTGAGGTATAATTGAAATACAATAAATGACACCAATTTAAAGTGTATGATTTGATGAATTTTGACTGAATACACCATGAAAACCCTCACCACAATCAATATAATGAACATATCCATCCAGATGTTTCCTCATGCCCCGTGTTAATCTTTCCCTCTCATCCCCATCCCAGCATAATTACACTGAGATATATCCATGTTGTATCTGTCAACAATTAATTCTTTTTGTTGTAGAGTAGTATTATATTGGTGTACCGCAATATGTTCATTTGCTCACTTATTGGTGGACATTACTCAATTATATTTTAATTCCTTTCCCCTTCTTCTTTCCTCATGAACAGTATAAGAAAGAATTCTTATAATTGTGTGTTACCACAGCTGACATATCCATTAACAACCTCCAGGAGTAGTACAGTTTACGAGAATTGAGTATAAATGTAGATATAAAAGTAATTGTAATTATTAATCTGTGATTTAGCTTGAGTTCACAGGCGCTGTTTGGGTCCTTCTGTTTCCTAGGCTTTTGTTTCTTACCATAAATAAGCAACCTGGAGAAAACCACCCAAATGTCCAGCACCAGATGAGTGGATAAACAAAATTGTGGTATATCCACATGATGGATTATTCAGCCATAAAAAGGAACAAAGTACTGATACATGCTACAACATGGATGAACTCTGAAAACATACTGAGTGAAAGAAACCACATACAACAGGCCACATATATGGTTCCATTTACTGAAATGTCTAGAATAGGCAAATCCATACAGACAGAAAGTAGATCAGTGGTTTCAGGGGCTGAGGGGAGGGAGGAAGGAGAAAGGAAAGGTGACTGCTGGTGGATAAAGCTCTTTTTGGGGTGATGAAAATGTTCTGAAATTTGATAGTGGGGATGGATGCATAACTGAATATACTAAAAATCACTGTTATTGTATACCTTAAAAGAGTGACCTTTATGATATTTCATTATATCTCAATAAAGTTGTTATTTTGTAAAATCAATCTGAAAAACTGTGCTTGGGAAAAAACATTCAAGAGCAGCAATTACTTTAATTTCCCTTTTGTTGTTTGCTACAGGGAAAATTTAAAGCTCTTTACCTCGTTGATTATGCTGGACCTGTATTTCCAGGTCTTGAGCACAAAGTGGAACTTTCCAGCATTAGGAAGTAAAAATATATCTGCAAATAAATTGTAAGTTGTATTTGCAGATATGAGTTAGTTCAATATCATATTGTTTTGGTTTATTTGAGATGATAAAGTCTCTGTAGTTACTTTGACTTTTTTATATTTTCCTTTCCTTTTAAAAATAGCATGCATTCAGATTGTCTAATCACTCTTTCCTCTAGCCTTACTTGGTTAACTAGATACAGGATATCCTGTCAGTAAAGCATCTTAGCTAAATCCGATTATCTGACAAACTCCTAACAGCAGTAGATAGAACAGAGTGAGTAAAATAGAAGTTGAAATACTCAAAATAATCCTTGGAAAGGAAAATAATCCTTGGTTCCAGGCAGCTGTGGGGGCTGGGAATAAGGACAGACTTCCTCCCTTTCTAATTGTCTTCCTTCACCTGGTGAAACACCGCCTTATTTAGAATGCTTTCAGCTGCTCTACTGCTGTGGATCAGGACCAACAACGTAATATCTGGAAATAGAACTCCACCTGGTATGCTCCCAGTAAATCTGTGTTTCCTGGGTTCACATGATTTGTAGTTGAGAAAAGGCATTTTTTTCCCTACTCTCAAAAATCTTACTAGCCAAAGTTTGAGTTTTGGTGTCATTTATTTTAAATCTTAAAGTGAATGAAAGGTATCATTACCCATGGTAACAGTAAAACCAGCATAACTCTACTCAGAAATGTTACCTTTGCTTTTTGCTATAACATGGCAAGTTTTCCCAAGGTGACCTGAAAACTTTTATGTTGGAGTGTGTGTTTAGCTTGTTTTCTGTTATATTCTCTCTGGCTTCTGGTGTACTACAAAAAATTGCCTAACTTTCCATTTTACCCTGGCACTGGAAGAACACGGCTCCCAGGGATGTTCGTTCCTTTGAGTATTACTCTAGATACATTCATTCTCTTATGTATTAAGTATCTACAACATAAAGTATACCTGGAAAACGGGTAAGTGGCTTCTCCAATAAGAGGATGAGCTTTGTAGAGGAGGAAAAATAAGTTTTCTTCAACATTCATAGGTTCTGAGTCAGAATGGACCCCTGTAACAAAAGACAAATTAACAAGAAAAAAGCAAACAGAAGTTTATTAATGTATATTTCATATATACATGGGGGACACCCAAGGAACAAGTAGTTTTCAGAGAAATAGCTTTGAATTCCAGCTTATGGAGCACCTCAACAAAGAACAGTAAATCTTTAGAGAAGTGAGAAGTCAATGAAAAGGACTTTGAGTCTCTAGAGGCAGCAACTTGGGGGAAGGTAAATAAATGGTAGATAAAGGCTACTTAGTAAAGGGTGCTTATATAGATTCCTATCTCCAGACCATTAAGCGTCTAAAGTTGTGATCAGTGGTTAACTTTTCTGCTACCTGGTAGAGGAGGAGGAAGGGGGAGGGATGTAGGATACCTTTTGTCTTTGTAAATCCATGTCCTGCTTTTAGGCTAATGGAGGAAGGGCAGAGAGCTTTCCTGCATCTGCCTCTTCTTACTAGCCTTCAGCTCAACAGTCCTTCATATTCAGGGGTTGTATATTCTGGTCTCCCACAGCTTCGCAGGCATGAACCAACCTATACCTAAATTCTTTGTGTGTGTATGTGTGTAGCATACCACACATCAAAAGAGTACATATATGCACACACATACGTATTAAAAGACTATTAATAAATGCACATACATTCTCTATCTTTTAAGTATCACCTTTCACAATTCCTGTATCCCTCTCTCTAATTCCATCTTCTTTTTTCCTCCTTCCCAAAAAGCCATTATTTGAACTTTTTATTTATCATTCCCCTGCTTTTACTTACATTGTTCAGTTTTGCCTGTTTTTGAACTTTAAATAAATAGAATCATGTTTTTTCTCTGGCTTAGATTTTTACCCAACAGTATGTTTTGAGATTCATCTGGATGGTTGTACATAGCTGTAGTTCACTCATTTTCACTGGTATCTAGCATTAATTAGTGTATCATTGTCATTCTTCTACTGTATGCAATATTATACCCACTTTATTCATCCTACCCATTTTGGGCATTTGGGTTGTCTCCAGCTTTTCGCTCTGATGCACAATGCTACTGTGTGCATTCTGTGTATGTCCCCTAGTCCACATCCAGGAGTTTTTCTCGGACATTCCCTTTGGAGTTCAGTTGCTAGGGCATAAAACATGCAAATGTTCAGCTTTACTAGGTTGACCATTAGTGGTTGCACCAATTTACTCTTCATTAGCAGTGTAAAGAGTTCCTGTTGCTCCACTTGTCAACAGTAAAGTGTTGACAAGTTAAGTGTTGAACTGAACTGTCATTCAGCTCTCTGAATTTTAATTTTTACTGGTTTTGTTGCAAATATATTTTTAAATTCTTTTTTTAAATAAAAAATTGGGTTTTCATTGTTAACTCTCTTGGTGAAAAAGACAAGGAAATAAATTGGTTTTTGTTTATTACATTTGATAAAGTTAAATGCATCATTAAGGTAGGCTTTGCCCCTAAATACATGTTTTCAAGCAATATCAAGCCTAAAATTCTTTTTTCTTTAAATATTTTCATTCTTAGATATTTTTACAAAAGTAACATGTTCTTGTTTTTACAAATAAAAAGCTATATAAAGACATTCATTTCCCGCTTCCTCCCCTGCCTCTCCCCTTCCCCAGATAACCAGTGTTAGTGCTTTGGGGTGCATCATTGCATGTTTTTCTCATAAATATGTAATAAAAGTATGTTAAATTGCAACTTATGAGATTGTCATTTTATTAGGTCAATGGCAGTTGAATATCAGCAATTTCATGTAGTTCAGTCACGTACATTCATATCATGTAGTCTGGGGATTTTTCAAGTATGAGTTACTATATAACTGTGTTTTTACATGATAAATGTCACAGGCGTTCACCTCGCCCATAGGTGTGGATCTAATTCATTCATGTTAATGATTGCATAGTGTTGACACCATTGACCCATGTGGAGAGACATTAACTTGGTCTCCCTTGGCTGTGGTGTTTCTTTTAACTAAACTGTCCTTATACACCAGTGTTTCACTCTGGTTTAATCCCAGCAGGGGTTTTGTTGAATCAAAGGGCACATGTTTCTTAAATTTTAAACTATATTGCTAGATTTCTTTCCAAAAAGGTTGTAGCAATTCAGATTCCCATTAGCAAGTAGGAGGCTACTTGTTTTTTATAGTCTAGTCACCACTGAGAATTACCACCTTATCAGATGAAGAATCGTATTCTATTTTAATTTGCATTCCCCTGAATTCTGACAAAATTGAGTATATTTTCATGTTTTCATTAATCTTTCACATTTTATCTTCTGTGAATTGTCATTTTGTATCTTTTGCCCATGTCTCTACAAGGTTGACTCCTCCTTCATTTTATACAGAAGCTTAGTTTATTAGTAATAATTTGTCTGCTTTACCTGACACAGTTATATTCATTTCCCAGTCTATAATTTTTCTTCGATTTTGTTTATAGTAGCTTTTGCCGTGCCTTTTTTTTTTTTTTTTTCAGTGTTTAGCCACATGTCTTTTACTTTATGGCTCCTTGGCTTTTTGTCTTGGTTAGGACCATTTCTTCTATCCAGGTGATATAAATATCTTCCTTACTCTTCTTCTAATATTTTTTAAAATACATTTTTTCACATGCATATATTAAATCCACCTGGAAAATATTTTTTATATGGTGTGAGGTATGAATATAACTTTATGTTCCTCCAAATAGCCAAGGCTAACGACACCATTTACTTTAAAAACATCCTCTTTTATCTACTGACTTAAAATGCCACCTTAGTCATATATTGTTTCCACATATACTTGGATCAATTTCTGTACTTTGTATTATATTTCCTGGATTTATTTTCTATTCCTATGTCAATATGATGCCATCTTGATTATAATACTTTTGTTTTCGGTTTTAATATCTAAAAAGCAACTGATTGCATTTCACTGTTATTCATCTTCAATATTTCTTGATATTGTTTGACATTTATTTTCCACATAAACTTTAAACTCATTTTATTACAGTCTAAAAAGGGAGAAACAACCACTGGAGATTCTGATTACAACTGCATTAAAATCATATATCACTGGAAAGAATCAACTTTATTTATATTCAGTTTTTTCCATCTGGAAACTTGCCTCTCAGTGCAAGTATTGTTTTATATTCTTTAATAATATTTTACAATGGTTTCAAATAGGTACCATAGCTTTCTTTTAAGTAAGGAAGTTGGGAATTTGGTAAAATGGCTGAATGTATGATAAATGTAGAAATAAATAGCTTTCCTTCTCTTAATGCTAACACTTGTTCTCAGAATAAAATACAGAGGAGTCCCTAGTTCAGATCCCCAGAGACAGCTGTGGTTAACTGGACTTAAGGATGTTAAAGAAGAGCTTTCTGCCACTTGACCTCATTGTAACTTTCCTACCACGGGTCAGCATTGTTATGGATGCAGACAGCACTCTGAGCTCTGTGTAATTAGACATGTTGTTTCTTTTATAGTTCTAGAGCAGCCATGATTTTGTTAAATGTTAAATCCTCATGGGGAAAATAATTATTGTATTTACATTCCAATTTTCTTTGAAGCATAATTTTTATCTGTTGGACAGAGGCCCATTTGAAAATAAAACCTCAAGATATAAGCTATTGGTAGATAGAGGTAGACAGAGGAATCTTATTAATACTTGTTGGAGAAATTTTTCATCAGTTATAAAAAAATCTAGTACATTACTTCTATACTTTTTTTCTTGAGACTAAAATTTACCAATAGAAATATTTTTGCCACTGGGAAGCTCATGGCCTAAGAAGCAGTGTATATAGCCTTCTTCATATTAAACTCATTAAAATACCAATGAAAATGTCTCAAACAAAAATCTTCAACAGTAACCACAACATCCAAAAAAACAAGTCAAAGAAGAATTTTTAAAGTAACCTAACTAATTTTTAAAACTTGTAATTACAAAGGACAAAACTGTAAAAGAATAGAAAAAAGAACAATAAACTTAAAAATTGTCTGATACAACTTTTGAGACAACTAAAAAGTCTCAATCAGAATTCGAAAGAATATTCAGCTATACTCCAAGTGAGAAAAAAAGATGTAAAGCCAGGAAACAAAAGCCATGTAGTATAACTTGAAATATCACAATTAGCATTTCCAGAAGTAGTAAGGAAAAGAGTTTACATGGAGTACTACTAAATAGTTAATCATGAAAGCCTATTTATTAACTACAGAATCAAATTGAAAATTAGTTGGCTTAAATAAACTCATGTAAATAATGCTGGACCAAAATGATCTATTTCTAGAAAGGAGCACCCGTGTTTTAACTTAACAATGATAGGGGTAAGTACTTGAACCAATATAGTAAGTAAATTTTAAAGCATCAACAATTTAAGATAGAAAGTATTTCCAGAATTAATCAAAGACTTGGCCTATATATTGGGAAATTAATCTGGAAACTAACAGCCAGAGAAAGATATCAAGACATTTACCTATAACATTTTCAAATTTCAATGAGGAAGAAATCTTAAAACATCTGGAAAGACCAGATAACATTCCAAACACTGATTTCAGATGCAGCCAAAATTGAGACCATGAACTCCCCACGGAAATGAAACAACATCTGCAGCTCTCTTTATGGAAAAAAATTATCCAGGCAAGATGTCATTCATTGGGAAAGCTAAAGAAAGATGTTCACATATCCCACCAACCCTAAATAGTCACTGACCTTACACTTTGGGTCAAAATAGGAATTTCTTCACACTGTGGCCACCTTATCAAGTCCTACTCTCAAGATGGAATACTAAAAACACTAGGAAGGATCAATGCACCTGACCGTAGTCCCACTGCAAAGTAAAATTTCAATCTAAAACTTAAAGGGAAGAGAGAAAAGGGACTAATATTTAGGAAGCATCTACTATTATCAAGTTCCTTATAATACATTATTTCATTTAGTCTGTAAAAACCCTGGTAACACGATCCCCTTGTTTCAGATGGGAAAACAGTGTCAAAGAGGTTAAGTAATTTGCTAAGTAGTAGAGTCAGAATTTGAATATGTGTTTTTCTGACGCCCAAGTAAAGTAGAAGTTTCAGAATAACAGACCCAAAACTGAGAATGAGATGAGATTAGGAAGGACTAAAACCAATAGCTCAAATGTTCTTTTTTACCCACAGAAGGAAGCCTAAGAATTTTGAGTGTTATCATGGCTATAACTAGAAGTCAATAGAAAAATGAATTTGATTTTCATGGTTTGTGTGTATGTATATGTATGTGCAGGTTTGATTTAAGTAAAAATAATTTAACTTGATAATTTTTTCCAAACATTTCAGAAGAAGGAAGCATATATATGGTGCTTAATTAATACCTGTGGCATTTACAAAATGAAATAAGGAATAGCAAAACTAAGAGAAAACGAAGAATGATAGATGGGCAAAATATAACCATCATAATGAAGTTAAATATGCCACATAAAACAGACGCACTTAAAACAAAAGGTCATACATTAAAACGCAAGGCAGGATTATAACACATTAAACAAATCATAAGGAAACAGAATAATATCCTATTGTTAAGCATAACATAAAGCAAAAACAGATGAATATATGACTTATATAATGATAAAGGCCATCACAAATAAGTATAGGGGAAAGGTGTTAAAAACAGAAGGAACAAGTAAATACTGTTACAATGTGGAAGACGCCGCTCTCGTCGGGTGGCATCCTTTTTGCCACAATCCAGGAGTTAAAGTTGATTTACAGGCTATATTCCAAGAGCCCTCAGGGCCAGAGAAGAACTTTGGCCTTTTGAAATTTAGGAATATATGTTGTATCACTCCTGCTTTACTAATGCTAATTAAAGTTGGACAGTCCAGGTTCATCCGGACTGAGATGCAGTAGGATCAAACCATTCACTTATAGTCAGGAAATGTACGGGTTTCCTTGGCTTGACCATATAGGGGAGGACAAAAGACTTCATAACGTCAGGCAGCTATAAAAGTGATGGCCTGTATAGCTAACGAGAGTGGAAGCAGATGCAGGAGGCAGGGTTGCCATGGTGTACAACTCTGGGGTGGGGGAGGGTCCTGGGAATAAACCTGTAATGTATTACAAAAAGGAAAATGTTAGACATTAAGAGGTGTCACTTGGGCAGGCTCTACAGATGGAACCAGATTTCTAGTTGAATCAGCACTCAAGTGGTAACTTCAAAAAAAGGAGAGAGGGATTGAGAAATTTGATGAAAAAGTTATTAGGTGGATGAATTAGTGATCCAATTCTTCCGAGGAACATAAGCCTATCTGTAATGTTGCCTTTATTGCTGAGTAGATTACCAAATAGTTTAGGGTTCCTTCTCACCTGGTTCTGGGAGGGCAGGGAACTCTTTGGTGGAAGGCTGGGTGGAGCTGAACATGGCCAGGGAGACAGAGAATGTCACTGGCCCTGACTTGTTGGAATCAGGGTCCCAGAGTGCTGTACCAGCAGCATGTTCCGCAATGTGTTGAAGGAATAATGTTTTAAAGCAAGGCAACAGGAAATATTGGCATAATACTAACATTCTTTTCAAGTCCTGACTTAAAATGAGGTGGTTGGGAGGCTGGAAAGTAGGAAAGGGTCTATCAGCAGAGAGACCCTCTGGCCATGGATTTAACCTTCCCTGACTGTTCTCTGGAGGGTTCTTGCTTTCTGGGTATTGTTTTCCATTTATTTTATTTTCCGTCTATGGCCTAGGCTTCTCAAGTGAATTGTTTGTATCCTGTGGTTACATAGGTTAGAGACCATGGCTTCTAGTTTACAGATCTCATATTCTGAAAATTTTGGAGTGGCATTATTCCAGCTATTTCCCCAAGCTGCTTTTGAGGCTAATATCATTGCTTAAAGATGATTGTGAAATATTTAAATTACACAGGAAAGGACAGAAAATTTCTTTCTTTCTTAGTGGTTCTTTTGAATGACTTACAAGAGCAATTTTAAGGGTAGAAGCAGCCCCTGCATTTAGGTTTTTGCTGGCTCTGACATGCATTTGGGTAGGTACAGGAAGGAATGTCACTGGAGAAAAGATTGTTCTCCTAGCTCTTCCCTTGCTTCCTCGTCCCTATTTAGTAAAAGTGAAAGATACAAGTAACATGAAACAAAACTAAAAAAGATCACTCGTTAAAGAAAGAAAGAGAAAATTGTTAAAATAACAGTTCCAGCAAAAGCTCAGTAGAACAAACAAAACAGCCACAAAGGACCAGAGAAAGTTCTTTGTCTGAATTAAAAATAACTAAAAATGGTTGTGTGTGCACTGAATACAAATGTGCACTTCATTGCAGAGCCCTGCAACTGTGTAACTTTGCAACCTCTGAGAAGAGGGATGCCTATACCGCCTGCAGGAAAGAGCTTCCCAGACAGCTGCTCCTGGGGCCAAGGCACTGCCCCCGTCTTCTTTGACAGTCACCTACAGCATGTGCACGTTGTCAACACTCCCTTCATTGTTCCTGCTACGATGCCATGAGGCTGGTGGAAATCAAATAGATTAGGGTGATCTACACCACTCTTTAATAAAGACCTTAAGGTTCTGATATATTTGTCCTCCAGTAGCAGTGAAGAGAAATGGGGGAAAAAGGAGGAAGGGCAGCTGTGATTAAATCTCCATATCTGATGGTGCCTTGTTGAGCTTTCTGGAAACCTGTCTCTACTCTGGAATTGAACTTTATGGACCTGTGTGTGTCCAAGTGTATGAGACTTTCCCTTTGAATGCTACCCCTGTCTCTACAGCTTGCTTCTGGCCCAACCCCTTTCTGACAAATAGAGTTTGCTCTTGGGCTTGTTTGGAGAAGTCAGTTCTTTCCCCTCTCCCAGCCCACTTCTGCACATCAGCTCTTGACTGGCCTTGCCTCTGCCACGTTCCAGCCTCTCTCCCACTGAGGCCACAGACTCTGAACCAGCCCCTCCCTGGGGCTCGGGCCATCCCTAGCCCAGGCCTTTGTTGGAACTGAAGTAAGAATGGTTCTGACAATAAGTAGAATTATGATTTATGTTCAAAATTGAGGGTAGAGAGAGGAAAATACACTTTTTTGTTTTGTTTAGTGGTGGCAAAATACCCATAACATAAAGTTTACCATCTTAACTGTTTTTAAGTGTACAGTTCAGTGGCATTAAGTACATTCACACTGTTGTGCAACCATCACCACCATCCTTCTACAGAACTCTTTTATCTGGCAAAACTGAAACTCTGTACTGATTATACAATAGCTCCCCAGTCTCCCCTCCCCTCAGCCTCTGGTACCATCGTTCTAGTTTCTGTCTCTGTGAATTTCACTATTCCACGTACCTGTAAGTGGAATCACACGGCATTTCTCTTTTTTTATGACTGACTTATTTCACCTAGCATAACATCTTCAAGGTTCACCCATGTTGTAGCATGTATCAGAATTTCCATCCTTTTTAAGGGTGAATAATATTGCATTATAAGTATATGTGTCAGCATTTCTTCAAAGAAGATATACAAATGATCAATAAGCACATAAAAAGATCTCAAGATCACTAATCATTAGGGACATGCAAATAGAAACGGCACCACTTCACACCCATTAGAATGGCTACTATTTAAAAAAAAAACAGAAGATAAGTAATTGGTGAGGATACAGAAAAATTGGAGCCCTGGTGCATTTCTTTGTTTATCCATTCACCCATCAATGGACACTTGGGTTGCTTCTACCTTTTAGCTATTGTGAATAATGCTACTGTGAGCATGGTGGTACAAATATGTTTTCAAGACCCTGATTTCAATCCTTTTGGATACATACAACTGGACTTGCTGGATCATATGGTAATTCTATTTTTAATTTTTTTAGGAACCATCATGCTGTTTTCCATAGCAGCTATACTATTTTACATTCTCAGCAACAATGCACCAGGGCTCCAATTTTTCTGTATCCTCACCAATTACTTGTTATCTTCTGTTTTTTTTAAATAGTAGCCATTCTAATGGGTGTGAAGTGGTGCTGTTTCTATTTGCATGTCCCTAATGATTAGTGATCTTGAGATCTTTTTATGTGCTTATTGATCATTTGTATATCTTCTTTGAAGAAATGCTGATTCACATCCTTTTCCCATTTTTTTGAATTGGGTTGTTTGGTTTTTTTATTGTTGTTGAGTTGTAAGAGTTTTTTATATATCCTGGATCCTATTAGGTATAGGATTTATAAATATTTTCTCCCATTCTCTGGGTTGCTTTTTGACTCTAATTGTACCCCTCAATGCACAGAAGTTTTAAATTTTGATACAGTCGAATTTAATTGTTTTTTTCTTTTGTTGCTTATGGAAAATAGATGGTATTCTCTTAGACTCATAAGAAGTTATAAAAATGTATCCTCTACCTGAACACAAGGAAACTTTCAATAAGAACTGAGAAATCAGGCCGGGCGCGGTGGCTCACGCCTGTAATCCTAGCTCTCTGGGAGGCCAAGGCGTGTGGATCGCTCGAGGTCAGGAGTTCGAGACCAGCCTGAGCAAGAGCAAGACCCCGTCTCTACTAAAAAAAAAAAAAAAAAAATAGAAAAGAAATTATACGGACAGCTAAAAACATACATATATATAGAAAAAATTAGCCGGGCATGGTGGCACATGCCTGTAGTCCCAGCTACTTGGGAAGCTGAGGCAGGAGGATCGCTTGAGCCCAGGAGTTTGAGGTTGCTGTGAGCTAGGCTGACGCCACGGCACTCTAGCCCGGGCAACAGAGTGAGACTCTGTCTTAAAAAAAAAAAAAAAAAAAAGAACTGAGAAATCAGAAATTATGCATATTATATGTCAAATTCTATGAACATAGTACAACTCTTTATTATAGTGGTAATATAGAAACTATATTTAAAACATTTGGTCATACCTAACAATACAAAGGAGAAATATATTAGTTTTAAGATTGCTACAGTCTTCATTCCTTTCTTCCCCGGAATTAAGATAACTGTTGGACAGAGAAGAGAAGGGGTGGACAAGGTTTGAGAATGGGAAGAAGGAAAAGGGCAGTGGCCTTTGGGAGCACCTGTGATCTGTCAGGGGATTTGGGGATGTTATTTTATTAACGTCTCACACCAGGCCTGAGAGGGAGGCATTGCTGTTGCCATTTCCCAGTCTAAGCCCTGATATCTTGCCCAAAGTCACAGTTATCAAGCAGCAGGGCTTGGGTGGGGACCTCAAAGCCTGTTTTTTCCCCCTAACCTATCACCACATTAATTAATAGTTAACCAGGTTAGCAATTTCAATTGAAATATTGATGGGACAATTTTATGGAATGTAATGATTATTTTAAAACTAATTGGTAAGAATTAACTTTCAAACAATCAAAGAAAAAGAAATAATCAAGGAGAATTAGCCCCACTAGATATTGAAAATATCTTATAATGTCTCACAATCCAAAATAGTGTGATGTAAAAATAGAAATTTAAACAGATTATTGTGGTGGAATAAAGAGCATAAGAATAAACCTTCATACAAATATATAATACTCCAAACTGAAACGATTTACAGGAAAAAGTGACTCAATGTTTTATCAAGGCTGGGATTACTAGAGGTCCACATTTAGAATAAGTACTAGGTCAGGTTCCACACTGGCCAGAAGTTTTGTTTGACCAAAGGGTTGTGTGTGTGTGTGTGTGTGTGTGTGTGTGTGTGTGTGTGTGTGTGTGTGTATTTGAATGCTTCTATTGGGGCATCCAGGTTACAATTTCTCAGGAAATCTACCATTCCCTGTAATGCTAATGTTGTTAAATTTGTATTTCTGTACCTGCCTGGCCCCTTTGGCATTTAAGTGTGACTCTTGATTTATACTAATTCTAGGTAACTGATTCTCAAAATTGAGCAGGCATCAGAATCACCCAGAGGTCTTATTAAAACCCAGATTGCTGGACACTAAGCCCAGAGTTTCTGCTTTGGAAGGTCTGGGATGGGGCCCCCAAACTTGCGTTTCTAACAAGTTCCTAGATGAAGTGTAGTTCCTGGACCTGAGATAAGTACATAAATTGAGAGTGAGCATTTAGAAACTTTTATACTTTCAAAAAATTTATGTTTTACAGAGTCATTTGGGTTCTTTGGAATCTAATAAAAAATCAGGTTTGCATTTTCTACGATTTTTTATTTTTCTAGTTATGTATGTTTATTGGATTTTACAATAGTATTGGTCCACAAGGGATTATAAATTTAAAGTAAATGAACAAAAAATGTGCACACAGCCATGGATAGTTTGTGAAGCACTGTCACTGGGTCTTGACCAGCTGGTGTGTCCCTTGGTGGAGGCACGTGACCTGGAGTAGGCCACAGCCTGCAGGCCCAGAAACTTGATCTGGTAGAAGACCCAGAATTGGTTTAAGTACAACGCAGACACACGCTGTCAGTCCCACAAAGAACAGGAATGTAAAACCACATGCCAATGCCAATTTATTCATTTACCAGGAAAACTGAAACTACCCACTGGTTGGTTATTCATGCTGGCCTGTCCAGTGAATCACTTCCCTGATGGGGAAACTAAATTATATCCCAGAGGTTACTTAGTGAGCATGGAAATGGAAAAAAAAAAAGCAAGTTACATGGTTTGTATGTTTGGTGACATTAGGCTGAGTACCTCCTGAAGATGTAGTCCCCCAGTATACACTTGCCAAGTGAACCCCACCGTCCCTTGGTGAGTACTTGGATGGATGGACATTTCCTTTTGAAACTTCCACTGCAGACCCATCAATTTCCCCTTCCTCACTGACAAATGATGAAATTAATTCAGTCAGGTTACTGCTGTCAATCTAGTCAGCCTTGTCTGAGAGTTACTCTGCTTCTTTGACAATATCTTTGCACATCTCCAGTGCAACCCATTGGGTTGTGATTGTCAAAGTCAGCTTTGAAAAAGTTAAGAACATGAGTCTCATACAAATACAAATACATGTCAAAGATTTAATGAACTCAATAAAGGTAACAGTGAAAAACCTGATTTAAAGAACACAAGAGGCTGGGTGTGGTGGCTCACACCTGTAATCCTAGCACTCTGGGAGGCCAAGGCGGGTGGATCGTTTGAGGTCAGGAGTTCAAGACCAGCCTGAGCAAGAGTGAGACTCCCTTCTCTACTAAAAGTAGAAAGAAATTATCTGGACAACTAAAAATATATAGAAAAAATTAGCCAGGCATGGTGGCGCGTGCCTGTAGTCCCAGCTACTCAGGAGGCTGAGGCAGAAGGATTGCTTGAGCCCCGGAGTTTGAGGTTGCTGTGAGCTAGCCCGACACCACGGCACTCTAGCCCAGTCCACAGAGCAAGACTCTGTCTCAAAAAAAAAAAAAAAGAACCTAAAAAAATTTTACGAAAAAAAGAACACAAGAGACTGAGTGTATAAAACCAATGAAAGAAAAAATACTGAAATAAGATTGCCAAATTAGATACAAAACTGGTTAATGTCCTATAGGGCAATAAAGCTATAACCCTTGGGGTTATTTTTTCATTCAAATAACTTTCAACTCTACCAGACAAAAATAATTTGTAATTTATTAATACTCTATAAGTGAACTTCTAACTTTACAGAGTCTGGGCCTTTTTATTATATTTTTAAAAAGTGTTTTTCTCCTACCGTGTGAGATGAACCTGAGCTCTAGTGTGATATTGGAAGAGCACACGGTAATGTTTCTGCCTTCTATGTGAGCTTTGGAAAATTTTCCTTAACAGACTTCGTAGTTTTACTTCCAAAGAGCAATTCTGTTTCCATGATCTCTGGAAGAGAGTAACGATGGGTCTAGGGGACAGAGCAGAGAGCAACTTTCATCTTTGTAAGATTTTTCCAACTGAAATGACTTGGCCTTAATGATATTTTGGAAACTCAATATTCATGATGGAATAAAAGTAACCGTGTTCCTGGTCACCTAGTGGTTAGTACAGTCAATCCTCATTATTTGAAGATTCGTGTTTTTGAATTTGCCTACTTGCTAAAATTTGTTTGTGACCGCAAAATTAATATTCACGCACTTTTGCCGTCAATCACAGACATATCCAGAGGGGTGTAAAATAAGTTGCCCGACATCCACATCCCCAGCAGTGGTTAAACCAAGGAAGGGGATTACTGCCTTCTTGTTTCAGCTCTCATCCTACAAACAAGGGTTCTTTTCATGGTCTGTTTAGTGCCATATTTTTTGCATTTTTGTGCTTTTTGTTGTTGTTGTTAGTGGTGAATTTACTGTTAACAGTGGCCCCCAATCATAGTGCTGAAGTGCTATCTAGTTTTCCTAAGCCCAAAGAGGCTATTGTTACTTGAGCAACGTAGACTTGCACAATAAATCCTTAGAAGACAGCAAGAACTTTAATAGACATATCCAGTGTTTTTCCTTGTGCCTCTGCAATTTCAGGAAGTGACAACTACTACTAATTCTGTGGTTTGGGAAGAACCCAGAGAGTGACAAGGTGGCTGTGCCTTATGGAGAAAATACACGTATTATATAAGCTTAATTCAGGCATGAGTTACAGTGCTGTTGGCCACAAGTTTAATGTTAATGAACCAACAATAGATATTAAATAAAGTATCTTTAAATAGAAAAATATATAAAACAAGATTATATGTTGATTGGTTGACAAAAATGTGACAGAGGCTCCTGGGAACCTAACCCTGTATTTCCCCTAGGTGCGATGCTTCAGTGTCTTTGGTAACTTTATAGAACGTAACTACTGAGAATAAGGAGAAGTGACTGTGGTTTAAGTGAGAATGTGGTCTTATGTGCTCATATCTGGTCAAATATTATTGGTGATATTCAAAATCTTGGGCAAGGCAGAAAAAGATAAGTGTTTTTAGGTTATTGTATTTTTTTAAGTCTCCTATGGCAATGAACATCCACAGTTCCAGACCTCTGTGACTTTCAGTCTTTTGTAGAGTTTTCAGATCTCTCATTCCCTTTTTTCCCCTCTAAGATCAATAAGAATATCATTATTTCAATAGTGTAGATCTGCACAATAAATCCTTAGATGGCAGAAACTTTAGCAGATGTATCCAATATTTTTTCTTGTGTTCCTTCAGATCAGAAAGTGACAACTACTACCAATTCTGTGGTTTGGGAGGAATCCAGATAGTGACAGGGTGGCCGTGACCCAAATCCTAATAAGCCTATGCTGGGGGTAGTGAAGCCTCAAACCTCAGAGAACTGGTGTTCTTAGTTACAAGCATAGCGACCAACTTTGGCGAAGCTTACCATAGAAGGAATTTATCAAAAGGATATGCAATACTCATAGAATCTTTGAGAGACCTAGAGAATTTTCAAATGTAGGGAATGGTTAGTTAGAAATAACACTCTGATCATACCACTGAACTGTTCCAGAGAACGTGCCACCCCTGCCTCTACTCAACACAAACACCACAGCTTACACAGCCAACACCTGACACTGAGTGCTTGAAAGCTGCCACTGGAATGCTGCCACAGTTGTCTTTGAAAGCCCAAAGTAGCTGCCGTCACACCCACATCCACCATCCCTGATACTCCATATTACTAGCTTCCAGCTCAGAGTCTGGGCAGAAACCTGAGTGATGTGCCTTCACTTTAGCTGCAAGGGAGCCTGGGAAGTGAATTTTAGTATTTGCCTCAAAACGTAGAAAGGAGAGAGGGAAAGGAGGAAAAAAGAATGATAAAAGTCCCTTACCATCTTGCACAGCCTATGTTAGAGTTCCTTACAGGGAAAAATTCACCTGTGGTTACTCAGAGCGCCATAGGGAGATGTTGGGATGACTAACTGGCCTGGCCCACCCACTCCCAACGAAGGGACCTGGAGCATGATTTGTATCAGTGCCTGGGCTTCCCAGGCTGCTGTAACTGCTTTGTGTACGTCCCCCTTTCACGGTAGTGTTGGGGGAGAGGAGAGAAAGAGAAACTATATACACTGATAAAAACCAATTTTAAAGAAGTACCAAGCTTAAGTCTTTTGACTCATTCATGTTCTAAAAACATGCACAAAATCAAAGCTCTAAAGGAATCTGCATCCACGTCTATTGCGAGATTCAAATATGATTTTCAGTGTCATATTTATGTCCTGGCAAGTTTTTGATCAGCTTCATTTCTTTAGAAAATCATTCTTGGAAGGCACTTTATGCCCGTTGAGGTAGAAGACACCTTCAAGCAGTTTCTATGTCTTCCTGATGGTCCAGCTGGCTGAAGCCACGCAGAGCACGGCGGTTTGGATATGATGGTTTTGACAGAACTTGATGGCTAATACATCTGCATTTTAAAACATTTTTCTTTTCCCATTTTATTATAATATTTTTCATTGTCAGTTTCTTGTTACATGAGCACGCTGGGTTGCAGGAGGCAGGCGGGGAGGGTTGTGCTCTCTGCAGCTTCTGGCCTGGCTGGCTGCATCCAAGCTCCTGAATCACCCCATCACCCAGGGACTGGAAGGAGTTGGTTTAAATAATCATTTACCTTTCGCTGTGACCCCAATATTTAGAAAATTCTGGTCTTGCTTCTCAGACATATGGGATTCCGCAATATTTCATTTGAAAGAGTTTTGTTTGCGGAACAATTTTAACTCTTTTACATTTTGATTGTGAGATAGCCACGGTTTTTAATCTTTGAAGGCTGTTGTACTTTCTGACTCGTTACCACATAAATGAAAACTATAGTATATAGGTAGCTTGAAAATAAAAATGATAGTTATCTGAGTTAAAATTGCAGTAAGGTTTTCATCCTAAATACCTCTACTACATGGTTAGGCTAAACTTTTCTGAGCATATCTTTAGATTACAAGTGAAAAAATAAAAATAGATTTAGGGAAGTTGGGCCCATTTTAGTTACCTTCACTTTTTTAGTTTGAATGGGAGACAAGCGCAAAAAGAACAGAAGCTGAATATGCAAAGAAGTAGGTCACCCGTGGTGACAGAGGGGGTATTCTTTGGCAGGGTGCCACGCAATACAAAAGAGACCTGAAACAGAATTTTCCTTCATCCTTCTAAGTCAGTAAACTCAGGGGACTATTGCTGTCTGTTTATTTCATGGAAGTCGCTAGACCTGGGCTTTCCACATGAGATAAGACTTTGTACTCCCTGCCTTTCCTACCACCTGACACTCAAGGGCCCTGCTCTGTTCCTTTCTCCTCCTCCTCCTTCCCTCTTCCCCCTCCCCCTCTCCCTCCCCCTCCCCCTTCCCTCTCCCCCTCACCCTTCCCTCTCCCTCCTTCTCCTCCTCCCCCTCCTTTCTTTATTTTACTATTTCATACTAAATCTTTTTGGCTACTAGGAATGAAGACATTGTGGTACCTTTTATGTACCATACTTAATGATGTATAATGAGTCTTTTCTTCTTTTTGTTTAAAGTGTGTATTCTGTAAATGTAAATTTATGCATGAAGCACGATTTGGTATAACCAATGCACTGAATGTTCACCTTTAGGGGGTGGGTAAACTGGATTCCATCTCAATGGAGAATGAGAAATTTTTTATCTCACAGTAGCATCTCTAGAACAATGATTTCCAGCATTTCAAATTGGAAAAGTCTTTTTTTAAAATAAAATTTTATAAACTCAATGTATTGTATGATAGGAGATATACTTTTAATATCTATTAGCTGAGAAAGCTATTAATTGGAAAGTGTTTTTAAATGAGTTTGCATTTGATCCATCACACTGCCCTCTCCCTGTATTTATGAAAGTAGAAGAACATATGTGTGTAGAGTATATTTTCCATGCAGCCAGTTGGGGAATCCTTTGCAGGCCTACAGGACTTTATTACTAAGCCATGCTGGAGGCACAAGTGTGACAGCTCCTGGATTTTATTCAGGCTGGCAGCCACTGCCAGTCTCTTTGGACCAAACTGGCAGCAAATTGATGGTGCCCTGGAAGAGATTGGCTCCCTCCAGACATGCTGGCCGTGCTCCCCTGACCTCGCATTTATTTTTGAGGTGCTGATTCATTCACACACTTTTTTTTAGTTATACAAAAATGTATAATACACATACAAACCATTTTAAAGAGAAAATGAAAGCCATCCTAGAACTAATTGAACAGATGCTTATGGCTAGATTCAAAACCGTTGTAAATAGGGATCTCAAGTAGAAATATACTAACAATAATAGCAGGAAAAAAATTTCGAGAGTTTATTTCTCTCCCTGCACTTGGTGTTCAGCAAGATTAAACTTACATTTGAAAGGAGTCCATTTCTCCTTTCATCAGAGATCCCATTTAGCCCAGAAACAACGGACAGCTTCCAGTGTTCTGTCCTCTTCTCTTTGTTAGGGTGTTCTCCTAGGACACTGAATTTGAACCACTGCCTCACTCAAAAATGTAACAGTTTGAGCGGGTCAGATAGAAAAGGCAGAAGTCTTTTAAAAAGCACAGGATTTCAGTTGGAAGGTTCCATGGCCAAATCAGTTCCTGGCTCCTGTGATCTGGGTGACTTCCCCTGGATTCCTCCCCCTGCCCCCATCATCAGTGATATCCTCCTGAGGACAGAACAAAATACTCTCCACTAACTTTAGTCATTGGTCTTTACCAGTTTGAGGTTGTACAAAAAGGGAAGCAGTGTGAGACTCTGTTTAGAGTATAAAGATGGTATGTGCGGGCTGGGAACAGGTACTAAAAATTAGAGCTGATTGGGTCCTGTATTACTTATCTGTGGCTACATAACAAAATAACCCAAACTTAGTGTGTTAGGACAACAAACATTTATCTTCTCACAGTGTCTGTGGCTCAGGAACCCAGGAGTGGGATAGCCAGGAGGCTCTGGCTCCTGAAGCTGCAGCGAAGGTGCTGGCTGGGGCTGGAGCGTCCAGTTCCCGGCTCATTCATGGGGCTGTTGGCAGGAGGCCTCCGTTCCTCACCACAGGGGCCTGTCCACAGACTGCTCATGACATGCCTTTCCCCAGAGCTAGCGATCCAAGAGACAGAACCCGAGACGGAAGCCACAGTCTTTTATAACCTATTTCTAGAGGTGACATACCATCATTCCTGCCACATTCTGTGGGTCACACAGGATATAAATACAAGGAGGCAGGAATTATTGCAGGCCGTCTCGGAGGCTGGCTACCGCAGGTCCAAATTTGTAGCTTTTCTAGAAACCGTTGATAGCTGCATGCTTTGTAAGTCTGGTGCTATGTCTAAGGACAGATTCGTGATCAAGTTAATAATAATGATCTATCATATTTTGCTAACAGTGTTTATACCTTTGCTTTAAAAATATAAATTTGAATGTTTTATTTAAGTAAAATATGCTTATAAAGTCTGTAATAAGTACTAGGGTACAATATAGAAATTGAAAGTTTCATATAAATTCCTTTTAAACACAGTTATTAAAATATATATCACTATAAAATATATTTATTAAAAAACTAGACATTCTGAATCTTGATTTTATTCACTTGACAGTATATTGTGGATATCTTTTGATGTCAGTATATCAAATTTATTCTTTTTACTAGCTGCATAATATTCCATGAAATGACTATAGCAAATAGAATAACTTTACCAGAATTATCTAACCAGTCCCTACTATTGGACAGTTGACTTTTTTCCTCCAGATTTTTAATAAAATAAGAATTGTGTTTGTACATGTATGTCTGTGTGCTATGTGAGAATTCTTCAGGGTAAATTTTTAGAAGGTGAATTCTTAAGTGAAAGGGTATGTGCATTAAAAATTTACCAGATATTGGCCAGGCGTGGTGGCTCACACCTGTAATCCCAGCGCTTTGGGAGGCTGAGCTGAGAGGATCACTTGAGGCCAGGAGTTCAAGACCAGACTATGTTGCCCAAGCCTGAGCAACATAGCAAGACCCTGTCTCTTACAAAAAAATGTTTTAAATTAGCCAGGTGTGGTGGCGTGCGCCTATAGTCCAAGCTACTTGGGAGGCTGAGGTAGGGGGATCACTTGAGCCCCCAGGAGTTAGAGGTTATAGTGAACTATGATCAGGCCACACTGCACTCCAACCTGTGCAACAGAGCAAGACCCTGTCTCTAAAAAAAATTAATCAAATACATAAAAATTTCCCAGATATTGCTGAATTATCTGCTAAAAATATTGTATCTAATTACTCTCTTTCCACTGGTGACAAAAGTGTCATAACATTTGCCTACTAAAGTCAGCCTCACTTCATTTTGATATACCTAGCTGTGATTTTGAGGAAGGCATGGTATTATACTTGGCAGAGGAATTTAAGACCAAAAAAAAGGAAAAGTCCTGCTATAAGATCATAGCAACCGTCAGGGGTTGTGAAAAGAACCCTGTGAGGGGTTGATTCCTAGGCCGTGCCACCCCCTCCAGAGTGCTGCATGTAGCGTCAAGGCCCAAATTTGCCTCCTCCACCTTCAGTATGAACTCTGGGGGTGTTTGCCCAGCTCATCTCTTAATGAGGTAAACTCCGACATATCCAGGCGTCTGTCTGAGCGTTGGTGAAGGCAGTAACAGGTAGAGGTGAACATAAGTGTATTGCCAAAAGCCAGCTACCCCAGCTTTTCCCTGCAGCCCGCCACCATTCCTTTCTGAAAATCCCGCTGTTGCTTTGGCTGATACATCAGACTCAAGATCCTTTAAGCAGCATGCAAATTATCCAAAAATAGTAATTCATGGATATTAGCCATTAGTATATAAGCAAGGTTAATGTTTCACATTACTCGAAGAGACCAGGATTCTGTAAGAATGGAGTTCATTCATTCATTCATGGATTCATTCAACCATGAATAAATATTGAGTACCCACTGTGGGCCAGAAGCCCAAACAGGCACAACATGGAACTTCATAGCTAGTGGGGAAGACGGACAATAATCAAACAATCACAAATATTTATTTATAAACTAATTATGTCTAAGAATGAGCACTATTTCAGGGAGCCAAGAAAATGGAGATCTAAAGGGATGAGCTTGAGGTCAGTAAGAGAGATGCTAGGAGAATTGTGACAGACAGAAAACAAATGAACACGTAGCATGCGTGCAAAGGCCCTGAGGTAGGAAGGAGTTGGGCTGTTTGAGAAATTGAAAAAGGCCAGTGGTGGCCAGAGGCAGTCATGGCAAGAAATGAGGCTAGAGAAGGAGCTAGGAGCCAGATCATGTAGGACCTACACATTGAAGGAGCAGTTTGTAAAAAAGAATTCAGGATATGGAAATGTTCAAAAGGGCAGATATGGAGGGGAGGAGGAAAAGTGATGGCCATTGGGCTGGAAGGGAGAGATCTCAGCTGGGTAAGAAGGCCCCAAGGGCTCTATTCGCCACGAATCTCCTACCCGTCGTTGCCTACCTGGGCTTTGTGGGCAGAACACCATTGTGCCGGAACAGGTCCCAGTACACGGTACACACTCCCGGGGCTGTGCGGCCCTGCCAGGGCCCACCTGTCTACTACCCTCATGGACTTAGAAGTCTGTGCCCCACTTGTCTTTCAGCCGCCTGGGAGGATTCCAACAGAAGTCCATGCTTGATTCTATTAACTGAATTACAGAGGAAAGGCCCTCGTGCATTCAGCAAACCTTAGCCATCTGCACATTAGCCTAAAATGTTCAATGTTGTAAAAAGCCCACAGCAGCATGCCTCTAAAACAGCACTTAATTGACATAATATGGGTCACCTATCTACATGGAATTAGCTGGCAGAGCTTCCAGAACAACCTACTTTCCCTCCCTTTTGTCTTTAGTTTTTGAATTTTTGAAATGCATTCCTGCTGCTCAAGTCAGTTTTAAGCCATTATTTAACAAAGAGGTGTCCAGTTGAGAGCTGCGCTCCTAGCTCAGAATTTGTCTGGCGGTGCAGTTAGGGACTGAGAAGGGAACATGGGTCAGGGGCCTGTCAGTGCTGCCCACCAAGCTGGCCAGCCTCAGCACGTGCAGGAAAACACAAAGTGTACATCGCACGGCTTAGTGCCGTGCTTTAATGGGATAAGCTTCATAAAAACCGTGCGTATGCACATGTGTATGTACGTTTGTGTTTGGAGTGGGAAAATGTGCATAAATTCTGTTATGGGCCAGGGAAGGGAATGATTATCAAGGCCTATGAGAATGATACAGTCCCTGAGCACTAACTTGGTATTCTTGTGTCCTGACTCAGGAAGCCACAGAGCTGAATGGCCCAGGATGTGGCCCTTGGACACTCACCGCCTCAGTTCACATCCTGGCCCCTCCACTGACTGCCTGGGAAATCATGGAAATTTAGTGAACTTACTCTGAGCTTCATTTTCCTCATCTGTAAAATACGAATAAAGATAGCCTTTTCTTATGGGGCTTTTGTTAGGATTAAAGGAGCTGAGGCATGAAAAGGGCTTTGTAGAAAGTGATTGCTTAGTGAATGAAAAAACATAGCTAATAGTGTCAGGCACTGTTCTAAGTGCTTTACAGACACTCATTTGTCTGCTGTTCCCAAGGTCCCAGGAAGTATGTGCTGTTACCATCAGCCCCACTTTCAAGATGAGGAAATGGAGGTACAGGGGTTCAGAACCTGCCCAAGATCACACAGCGGATAAAAGGCTGACCTGAGACTTGTACTCGGGCAGTGGGGCTCAGAGTCCAATCTCTTAACCGCTTTGCTCCCTGTCTCTCAACCGCATACGAGTGTTAGTTTTCATTATTATTGGGAGATGGAGAAGAAAGAATGGGGGAAATATGGTAGGAATGGCCAGAAACAAAAGGAAGAGAGCACAAAGCTTCCCTCATACCTTATGCAGGACTGTGAGCTACTCCCACCTCCACCCCCACACCTCCTCCTCGAGCCTCGACCCCCGAAATCCCTCAATCCCAGTGGCTTAGCCTAAAAACTGAGTGTGTCCTGACAATGTTCCACCCTCACTGATTCCAGTTAGGCCAGGGAGAGACTGTCACTTCCTGCAGCTGCCATGGCTGTCCTGGTTGAAGGCTGACCAGAGGTCTTCCCAGGGATACCTGACACCATCTCCAGAACAGAACACCTCCTGTGGGTGGAGTCCTGTCCACTGTCATTACTGCTGGGCTTCTTCAGACAAACCAGAAGTGCCCAGGGGTGAAATTCCCAAAACAGAACTGCATGACTGGCCAAATCTGACATTCTAGGGAGTTATTCCCTACAGGGTTACCAGCCTAGATTCGAAATTCTAAGATGTCAGTGATTCTAATATGAGGCCAAAGACACCAACCACACAAGGGAATAACATTGGTGAATAGTCCTTTACAAAAACCATACACCAGATATTATGCTGTAACCTGTATTTCAGCTACCTGGGGTGTGTGTGTGTGTGTTGTTTCCTGGAGGTGGGAGATTGCCCAGGAAAGCTAAAATAAATATTTAAGTAAAACTGCTGAAGCTCATTAACTCTGCTGGGAATTACTTGAATCTATAATCTTATGTTTCTGCCATCAAAGGGATGCTAGGATGCTACTACTGACGTGTTCAGGGATGAAGTCTCATGATATCTGCCACCTAGTTTCAAACAGTGGGAGAGAGAGGGACAGAGAAAGTAGAAGTGACAGTTGTTAAATCTAAGCGGTTGGTATGTGGGTGTTCATTGTTTTATTCTTTTGATTTTTCTGTATGTTTATATTTTAAAAAATAAGTTGTGGAAAATATGAATATGAGCATTACAAAATAAAGTTTATGGGGAAGAATTGAAAACATTCTTCTGTGGGATCTATAGAATGGGAGGGTACAGGATTAATGGTCCTTTCTCCCAGGTCATCATCTGTGGGATCAGGGAACAGTAAAGACCTAGATGGGCTGTAGGAAGGAAAAACAGCTAGATGCGGTTGGTCTGGTTGAGAGTGTTATGTGCGTTCACCACTGTTGGATTTAATTGCTCAGACATTTCTCTTTCCCAAGGTTATTTTCAGATGGGAATCTCCCCAGTGGCTTCCTCAGTAAAGATCAACACCAATAATTCGTGCAGTTTCTTGACTTATGTATTTTCATCCCTTAGCCCGTATTATGTCCACAAATAACCAAATGATTTTTTTGTATTTGCATGACTAAGTTTTATAAAGTGCACACAAAATTTCTACCCAATTTGCCATACTTAGGCCTTTCTGAGCTGTGTTGGGATAGGAATTTCTATATGTGTGCTTAAAACTGGGAGTCTCTGTATCCAGTACAAAGTTCAAGGTTTTGCTTGTTTGCTTGTTTGCTATTTTTATATACTTTTGCAGAAGGTACTGAAGTTGCAATCATCTTCTGTTTTTTGAGAGAGTAGTAGTTCCATTTTGGCTCTTGAGCAGGTCTGCCACCACATGTATTCCTGCAAGAGGCTGCCAGACATGGCTGTGCCATTCGGTGGGGCCATTAGGCAACACAAAATGGCTGAGTCAGACCAAGGCAAAATGGAAGACGACTGCCATCTTGGTCCACTTCATTATGTCTGCAAGAAATACTGAAGAAGAAACACTGGCCACAATAACCGTAGCTCCTGCTTCAATCCTTTCCCCTTGAATCTTCTGGAAGGATCCTCCATACTGAGTGCCCAGGGTTGGGGAGCAATTAAAATAAATACTAACTGTTTTGGCAAGAGGTTTGGTAAATTATCTTGGGTGTTAAGTCCCATGCAACATTATCTGATAGTAATGAGGTATCAGCAGTTTTTATCTATTTAAAACTTTAAATAGACCACATGAGTAATGTGCTGCAGGTGCTTATCTCTACTTAATTAATTCATTTGTAAGTGAAATACCTAATTAAAGCAATCTAAGGGAGCTCCTTTGCGATCTGGTAACAAAGAGAGATCTCTGCTGATGAAACTTGTTGAACTCATCCCTGTGGGCTAATTAGCTTTATCAGATTTCGGTTGAAGAGTTCTTTTTGGGTTTTTAAAAAATGTAATACAGGTTTGAACTGGTCTTTAATGTTCACTGGAGTCGTTCACTTATCCATAGCTTTGGAAGAAACCTGAAGATGACTTGATTGGAATCTCTCTTGATAAAAAGGGCAAAGACAACACATGCCCTAGTATCGTGCCTTTTTGTCATGCACACTGCCATCAGGAAGGGCCAAAGAGCCTGCCACGCCATAACTGCTTGCTTGACTTTAACTGCAGGGGGGTGTTTCTGTCTACTTAGGAGTTTGCTTTGCCTTTACCTTGCCAGACAATTACGTAACCAAAAGTGTTTATCTTTTCACCTCAGCTATTAAGAAATGTTAGCCATGTGTAAAGCTCACGTGTACTAATCAGTTCAATTATCTGTTCCCTATATGCCCTTTCCCTTATTTATTCTTTTCTTGGAATGGGGGCATCATCCTTAAAGAAAAAGAGCCAGGGCCGGGCGCGGTGGCTCACGCCTGTAATCCTGGCACTCTGGGAGGCCGAGGCGGGCGGATTGTTTGAGCTCAGGAGTTCGAGACCAGCCTGAGCAAGAGCAAGACCCTGTCTCTACTAAAAATAGAAAGAAATTATACGGACAGCTAAAAACATGTATATATAGAAAAAATTAGCCAGGCATGGTGGCACATGCCTGTAGTCCCAGCTACTCGGGAGGCTGAGGCAGGAGGATTGCTTGAGTCCAGGAGTTTGAGGTTGCTGTGAGCTAGGCTGACTCCATGGCACTCTAGCCTGGGCAACAGAGTGAGACTCTGTCTCAAAAAAAAAGAAAGAAACAAAAAGAACCAATGCCTTGTAAAGGCAGTTAACTAGTTCACAGCTAAGGGTGGCAAATTTTGGTTGAGAAATTTCTATTTTATCACATTGCACCTCTGTTCCGTGATGAGGGAAAAGGATGCACTTGAGTGTGATAATTATGACTGACTTAAAATGTGTTTTGTTCCTTGTAAACTGTTAACAAAGCATAAATGAATTCACAAAAGACTCTCACGATACAGGGGGGATTTAAAAGAGGCAACAGGAAAACAAATTGAACTCTAGGGATAAATGGAAAATTAGGGAGGGGAAGTGGGTAAATATGATACATTAGAAGCCATCTGTTCTCTTCTATGATTAAAGTGACTGTTTATTTTTTTTTAAAGTCTTCTTCTATGAATTTTAGGACCTTAAAATATTTCTTCTCCAATACGTAAAATTGGTACTTTTCTAAAATGCTGTGTAACAAAAATGCTATTTGGGAAAAAGGTGGCATTACGCTAACTTAGTGCTGTGAAAGGAGCACATACTTAGCAGGATTTTTGCCCACATATGTGAATTAAGGGTCCTTAGCAAACAGCTGATGTACTCATCTCAGGCAGAAACACACTGCAGAATAGCACCACATCCAGGTTTTGGGGTTCTCCTGAGACTGTGGCAGTAGGTAACAGGTAATAATATTTGTTATAAGGTAAACCTGTCATTTTAAGAGAAGGAGACATTAGAAACACAAAGCAGGACTATGAACGAATATAAAAGTCAACCTCAAAGATAAACTCTTTCAGAACAAGAGCCTTTTCCTGTTTATTTCTTTATCCTTTACAACATACAACACAGCGTAGGCACCAGCTGAATAAAGAACAATTGATTCAATGAATGAAATCATGCATCGCTGTACCTATATAATCATTTTATTTCTGTGTAAAATTTCTCTGTGTTCAGTGGTAGCTGATAGTGTCTAACCAAGGGCTAATTTTAGTTAGAAAGTCATATTTTACATCCATTATTATTTTAGCTAGACGAAAACACAGAAATTGAGTGGGTGCTGGAACACATCCATTATTTGCCCCCTGGAGATAAATGGAGTAGTTGAGAATAAGCAGAATATGGTGGGAAAATCTGCACATCGGCTTCCCACAAGGACCTATTTTGTGCTGAGTTATTTCATATTTCGGTCTCTAGGATGCCAGTGTTACAACGTCTTAACATGCTAAAATGTCTCCACCAAAATAATTCTGGAAAAAAACAAATGGAAATTAATGCAATTAAACACCCTCTCCTTGGAGAGTGGATTTGAAGCTGGTGCAGCTTCAACAGTGGCCAGCGAGGGGGGAGGAGGCCAGGAGGAGGATAGGCAGCCCCAGGGAGGCCGGGCCCCTGCAGCGAGGCGGGAAGTGCTGATGCCTTGCACCACACCCAGGCTGGTGTCAGTATCCCAGGGGTGCAGTGCGGTGGACAGGGCACATCAGGTCGTAGATAGCATCAGGGTTCCAGGGCTATCTGTCAGCTTTGAAGCTGCCTCCCAACTAAAAGCATTTAAGATTCAGGGAGGAAAGTCTCAGCGTTGGGGCTTACGGCCTGGCAGAAGGCCCAGCCAAAGGGGTGGGATGCAGGGACCGTTATCTGAGTGCCCAGGTGTCCCCCAGGTCCCTGGCTGTAAGGCTTAAGGAAGCAAAATCCACTTCGGACCTCACCCCTTGATGGAGATCTGACTTCATATCCACTGCCAGGTGTGTTTAGGGCTGGCTTGGGCTCTGGTGGGCACAGCCTGCTGTCGCTAGAGGGGAGGAGGTGGTAGCTAGAAAAAACAGGACCTAATGGACTATCTCTAAACCTTTGGCAGCCCTTAGGCATGTGAGCACATCCTCAGCTGATCCTTACCCCTTCAAAATATCTCATTTCTGAAATTTCTTCCATCATAGTGAAAACAGTCCCCACATTCTCCAGAGTCAAAATACTCAGCAGTCAGCACCCTTCCCAGCGAAACCCAGCCACTGCCGGGAAGAAGGGCAGGCAAGAAACAGTCTGTCCACAGCTGCGCTTGCCCAGCCCCAGGAGAAAAGCACAAGAAAATCGCGTCCCATTTGTCAGCAGTGACGTGACTGTTTGCCTTCATACCGCAGTCGCCTCTGTAATCTTCCTGCGAGACGCAGCATCCTCTAGGGAAGGAGTTGGAACCTTAGCCCACTGCAGAGTTTATTGGAATCATGTCTTCTTTTAATCAATTAATATCCAGCAAATAGTATAAATCTTGCACATACTAAATTTCCTCTGATTAAAGGTATTTAGGATTAATCAAGGGAGATTTGTTGTTCCCCGAAAGTAAAAGTCAGGATTGTTTTTTTTAATTTAAAACCATGCTATTGAGCTATTTAGTCATGATTATTTCAATCACAACGGAAAATCTGAATTTTGGATCATTTCCTTATTAATCTTCAGTTACACTGTATTAAAAAACTAACAAACCAGCCCCACTCCCCAAAAAGAGAAGACAAAAGTTATGATAATAAACCAGAAGTGATGGGGTAAAACGGGGTTCGACGCAATCCCCAAAGCATTTTTATTGGACAGTGTATCAGACACCTGCTGAGGTGGTACGGAACACGCCTTGGCCATGTGGCCAAGATGCTGTCATGCACGTGGTAAAGAGCTGCACCATCTCTGCACTGCAAGGGGCCGCTTTTTGCCAGTTTTGCTTCTTAGTTGTCCTTATGTAGACGTAAGTCCCAACTGGGAGCATTTTTCAAAAATATAAAGTCAAGTTTTACCTCCTTCCTTTAAAAGAAAAAGAGCAGATTTTGCAGTTTCATCTTAATAAGATGAGGCAAAGGGTTGAACCCCAATTTTAAAATTATCCATTCCAACTTACACAAAACTATTTTCTTAAAAACAAAACAAAACAAAAAAACAAGAGCAGTTGTTTATCTCTGGCATGGTCCATATGAGAGAGTGCTTACCTTGTGTTTGCAGGCTGTCTTCCAGTAATTTATGCTTCTGAAAATAAGTAAATAAATAAATACACTAACATATATAGCACAAAAATAAAACAGTTTTTACTTGGAGACCCGCTACAGAATAGAAACTAAGAAAGATTGGTTACTCAGGCACAAATAAGCTCTACTGGTTTGCATCTATTTTTTTATTAACTTCATCGTGAAAAGGTTAAAAAACAAAGCATAATTGTGCTTAGAGAAATTCTTACATATCATCATCAAAGAAATGGAATTTAGAAAACTACTTATGATTTTACCCTTAATTTTATAATTAGAATAAAAGCCTCATTAATTTAAATTCTACTAATTCTCTGTTTTATTTCAGTGACTGGAGTAACATTTAATTTTACTCAACAAACCTTTTCTTTGTGGATAATAATGCACATGTTAATGCAATAATGTTGAGAACAAGATTATAAGAATAATGTTTAAAATGTTAAAAGAATGATTTGGTTTTGAACATATTTAAGGTCTTTAGAAATAGCTCTTTACATATAAATAGTGAACGTGCCAAACAAAAATTATTTTGTCTAGTCTTTCAAGCAAGTCCCCAAAAGAAGTGCTTTGCAGCATACTCTCTTCACATACTTTGAGTTATCCTCAGAACTTAAAAGCAATACGTTTATCCCTGATACAACCCGTAATTTGGGTGTTTTAGACTGGTCTTTTTCCTTCTACTTAGTTTGATGATTGAGGTTTAACAACATAGCCAATCCCAGCTAGCGGGTTCCTGGCCCCTGAGTGAAAGGTAGATTTGTAAGCCAGCTGAGCTTTGCTGATTGAAACTTGTTTGTTTAAACATGTTCTGCCCTAGGAATGGCCATGGTCCAATGGCTGCGTAATGGACACCCAACAATACATGTTTGTTAGGCAAAACATGGAGCAGCCTAAGATCATCTTTTAACACTGTAATGCTAAGACGTTGGCGTAAGTTCATTCAACAAATTTTAATTGAACCCCCATTTATGTACAGGTTCTAGGTATTCCCTTTTCCTCATGGAGGTTACAGTCTAACTGGGGAGACAGGAACTACATACGTACATAATTAGATATGTGTAGCCATCCCGCAGTGTCCATGGGGAATTGGTTCCAGGACTCCCCACGCATAGCAAAATCCATGGATGCTCAAGCCCCTTATATAAAATGGTGTGTAGTATTTGCCTGTAACCTATGCACATCCTCCTGTTGACTTTAAATCCTCTCTAGATGACTTAGAATACTTACATGTAAATGTTGCATGAGTAGTTGCTGTTTAGGGAATAGTGACAAGAAAGAAGTCTGTCCATGTTCAGCATAGATGCAATCATCCATTCTTTTTTTCCCTAATATTTTCCATCTGTGGTTGGTTGAATCCATGGGTATAGAACCCATGCGTGTAGAAGTCTGACTGTAATTACAAATTGTGATGGAGAAGTACTCTGAAGGGTAGGAACTGAACACCATGAGACTATGGGACATGATGGGAAAAACTTGTTTCAGACAGAATTTATCAACGGAAAGGTCCAGGTGAGCACCAGAGATGTTAAGCTCTTAGTTTAATGCCCCTTGAACAGTCCGTATTCCCCCACTTCCCTTGCATCCTATTTTGGCAGTGGAAGATGCCACCACCATGAATTTTACCTGGTTATTGCCAGTGGAGGTATTGATCTTCTTTAACCAAGACATCATGATTGTGTACAGGCCTGACAAATTGCAATTGTTGGGGCCATGGAAACATGGGAGCTGGGCTGCTGAGGAGGATGTGAACTCTTTGGGCAGGGTGAGGGGTGTGGTATTTACCCATTTTATTAGGATTAAAGTGATCTTAGTTCTGCTCTGGACTTCGCCAAGAACTAGCTGTATTCCTCTGCATGAGTCCCCTAACTTCATTGGATCTCATTCTTTCTCCTATAAAATGAGATTATGAAGATGAGATAACTTCAGAGGTCCTTTTAGATTCAATGTCCTAAAAAGCTATATGGTAGAGTAAAAGAAAGTAGACCCCAGAATCAGATTTTGAGAGTTCAATCCCAGCTCTGTCACCTCCTAGTTGTGTGACTTTGGGTAACCTGTCTTAACCTGTCTGTATATCCAAGTCCAAAACTGTAAGATGGGGGGTAATATTAATACCTACCACGTAGTGTTGTGAGAATTCAAAGAATTAATATAAGTACTTAGAATAGTGCCTGCCCCATGGTAAGTACATAAGAAGTGTTACTGCTATTACTGTCCCCTGAAAGGAGGTCACCTTCTTTAAGGACTGGACTCTCATAGAGGCAGAATATTCAAGACACTAGAGTGGACATGCGAACAGAATAGTGTATGGGAACCAAGAATCCACATTTCCAGACTTCCTACCAAACCTCTCTTGGTTTCAGGCATGTTTTATTTAAAGGTGCAACTTTTTATTTCTGGAAGAGAAGCCAAATCGTAGGATGCTTTATTTCATACCTGCAAGGAGTATCCTCTTCCTGGGACACGGGCAGGTAATTAAGCCCCTGGGTATGGGGTGTGTACAGGATATTGAGTTAGTGCCTACTTCATAATGCTTTCACACCTGCAGCCAGGACAGCAAAGCAGCAGAAATAAATGCCATTGCTCGGGATGTTGAGAGGTGGATTCTCTTAAGGCAATGAATTTTTGTTCTTCTTAAGCAATATAATGAGACCTCATAAATTAAATTTGGAAAGGACTTTTCAAATTGCAAAAAGATTCATTAAAAAATGTATAAGCATTAACTTTAGCTGACTTTTATTTGTCGTAGAGATTCTGTTTCAATGAATCTCATACAGATTTGGAATAACCGGCATCATTTTCTCTTCATTTCTTAATGCACCCAAATCTCTAAAACTCTATCATTCTCTCCCTTTGTACTATTTTCTTTAGCATTTTCATCATAAATGGTGCCACTTGGACTTATTCATATTATGATAAATTGTTATTAAATGTCTAATAAAGAATGAGACTTTAATACATATCTTTTTTTTTCTGTATACATGTGTATGTCATCTTGTGACAGCCAGAACTCCAGCCTTTTCCTACATACTACTAAGATTTGGAGATGTCTCAAATAATTTAGGAAATTATGCTTCTGCGGTTAGAGAGAGGAACTGTTTTTTTCTGTGACAAACGAGAATAATCTGATGGGAAGAAAATTGCTTGCGAATCTTGTAAAACAGAGAATGTAGCTTCTTCAATGAAAGGAAAAGGAGAAGAAAAAGACAAGAAATTGTCTGCTTAGAGAAAACCTAATTCCCTGACACTTTTCTGGAGACCCGCACACTAGGGTCTCTCCTAAATGGTGCTTGCCGCAGATGAACCCCCTCTTGGAGGGGAAGACCCCAAGTGGTTGTGAGCAGGGGACTCCTTTGCTAGCCCTGACAGCCACTCCCTGTCGGCCATGTAACACTGTCACTTCTACCTTAGAAAAGTAGATTTCAACCTCTCTGACACTATCCCCTGCCCCTCCTTTGTCCCTAGCCTTGTGACATCCTCCCTTGAACCTTCTCCCTGTCTCCAGTTTCTCCTCCCTCTCTGAAGACTGTTCAGAAGGAGCTCGGTTTTTCCTAAAGAGTAAGAAACAAAAAAGTCTTTATGTGGCGGTCTGTTTAAGAAATAACGGACTCTCGCTTATAAAGGGCCCTTTCATTCTGTTTGCTGGTATGTGCTTCCTGGGCAGCAGGGGGTGGGAAGTTCCAGTGGAGTCCAGTCAAAGACTGCAACTGCTGATTTCCAAGGCTGCAGGGTGGGCACGGAGGGGAGGGGCCCGGCGCCATGCCTGTAGCCATGTAGACACTTTCTGCAAAGAGTAATGCAGAACAGCCCCAGGGGCTCTTGGCTTTAAACGTGCCAACGTGCATTTTGTTAGCAGAGCAGCTCTTTCTGGCAAATAGCTTTCTTATGGTTTCCTGTGTACAGGATGCTTTTATTTTTCACAAAGCACCCTTATTTAAAAATAATAACCGAGCAGGGAAAATGATAGGCATTAAGTAGGAAATGGTTGGAAGCTAAGGTTTCTTTTTTCATAGGCTATTGAAGGGCTGCCATGGTTAAGCCAAAGTGACACACTTCCTGTGGAAACCGTCAAGATGGTGCCTGGAGTGAGAGGGAGCATTTCAAAGAGCATTCCCTCTTGGTCCTGGGTCTTAAGTTAGAATTATGTAGGGGCAATCAAGCTTCCAGGAAGTTTGAAATTTGAATCTGAGCTATGGAGGTAGAGAGAGTTGGCGTAGAGATTCACATTTTTTTTGAAATTGAAATTAAAAGGTTTCACTTTTCCCCATGCATCCAAATATGTCTACTCACATTTAAATTTTTCTATTCTGTATTGGTAAATATATATTTTTATGTATATATTTGATTTAGATTTAAAAGACATTTATTTGTTTGACAGACTTTAAATGGATTTCATACCACTTTAGTATTTTCTTAAATTGGAAAATTGTAACCATGAGCCAAGATTAATATGGTAAAAGTTTCACTTTATTTAAAAATATTTTATACTAAAATAAACATGGAATAGAATGCAAAATGTGTACGAATTTAAGATAAAAATGTAATACAACGCTTGCTTGTGACAGAAAAGGCTCCCAGAGTCCCCAGGGGTGGGGGTCGACTCTTCTCAGCCTCAGCAGAGACTCTGAGGCACCTCAGCTTAGGGCTGGTGCTGCAGGCCAGCAGGAATGGGCAACAGAAATTGGAAAGATTCTCTGCCCAGAGATAACCAAATCCTCACTCCCTACCCCACCTTCATTCTGTCATAATAAAATCATTATCCTTTTCAGGTCTCTCTCTTTTTTTCTTTTTTTTTCTTTAGAGACAGGGGCTTGTTTTGTCACCCAGGCTGGAGTGCCGTGGCCCAATCATAGCTCACTGCAACCTCAAATTCCTGCCTCAGCCTCCTGAGTAGCTAGGACTGCAGGCACGTGCCGCTGTGCCTGGCTAACTTTTAAATTTTTTTTTTAAAGTTGGGATCCCACTATGTTGCCCAGTCTGGTCTTAAACTCCTGGGCTCAAGCAATCCTCCTGCCTCAGCCTCCCCATCTCTGCAATTACAGACACAAGCCCCTGCCAGGCTCAGGTCTCTCTATTTAAATGCATATTGGTCATTCACATCTTAATATGAATTACTTTAAGCAACAGCTTTCTATTGCGATTGACTTCATAGACCAAATCAGAAGCTTTAGGTTCCTAACCTAGGTCACCTAACAGTTTTGTGGACTAGAGCAAGCCAGTTAATTCCTTCGAGCCCCAGTTTCCCAATCTGAAACTAGGAATAACACCTATGTTATAGAATGGCTATGAAGTCAAATGGCATGACGTAGATGGAAGACCTTTATTAAATTATAAAGTACTATTTAAATGTCAGTCATCATCACTGTTAGTCATTTTAGTTGAGATTAGTAATACATCACTATGCTTAATCATTTTAGTTGAAATTAGTTAATAGAGAAGAATGGTATGGGCAGAGGTAATTTTGAAATATAAGACATGTAGGAAGATTGGGGCCAACATGTGTTACCTCAGTGAGGGACTTTAGCATTTGAAAGTACTACAGGTCAGATGAGAGAAGGAAGAGGAAGGAAGAGAGTAAATCTGAGAACAAATTTCTGTTATGCAATTCAGCAGAGGAACCTTGAGGTAGAAACAGTCCCTGACAACCTGTCATAAAGGGAAAAGTCCATAGATGAGATTAATCGTAAATTGTTAGGCGGCCCCCAAGGCACAGGATGTGGAGCTCTGAGTATACTATTTCTCCAAGCAAGGATCTACCAAAAGTGTGAATAATTGAAGGTAAACACTGGCCTTCCTTAGTGTTCAAAATATGTAATGCCCTTGTCCACTTCTGTCACTGCTGCCTGTCATCTCTTCTCTTGTGTTCATCATCCTAATAACAGACAGCAGTTGTGAAGTTGTACTATGTATGGGGCACTATTCTAAGCACTACATGAATCATTTTATCTGCACAGCAACCCTAAGAAGTATATACTTGAATACTCCCATTTTATAAGGGATTCACAATTATAGCTAGATAGGAGGAATGGTTTCTACTAGTTCTCTAGTGTAGGGTGACTATAGTTAACAATTATTTATTCTGTATTTTCAAATAGAGAATTTTCAACAGAGGATTTTGAATGTTCCCAAGGCAAATAAATAATAAATGTTTGAGGCGATAGATATGCTAATTAGCCTTATTTTACCGTTTTACGTATTATATATGTGTATGGAAATATCACTGTGTGCCCCATAAATATGTACAATTATTACATGGCAATTAAAAATTTTTGAAAATTCTATTTTGCAGCTGACAAAACTGAGACTGCATGTTTAATTAATTTGGTTAGTATATGACAGAGGATGCAATTAAAACCAGGCGGTGTGACTATAGAGCTGGGCAGATTCTGTGCCTCCTTGTGCCTGCTCCCGAGTGACGGCATAGTTGTTGCAGGTAATTGAATGTGCAGAAGACAGGAAGCACTCACAATCGCTCCTCTGAAAATCGGAGAACACTCCCTTCTTTGGGGCCTGCTGCTCAAATCCTCTTGTGCAAGACTTGACATTAAAGTCTTAAATATACTTGGAGAGGTGAGGACAAGTAGGTCCAAAGAGAAAAACACTCCAAGAAAGTGATCTATTGTGCTTCTGTTTCATTTTTTAAAGCTGAGTAAAGGTTTGAGAAGAACAGAGGTCTAAGGACATTGAGAAGGGAAAGTGTAAATTTTTTTAAAAGAAGTGTTATTTAGTGAGTTCTCAATCTGATGTTGTTTTGCTGTCTTCCGGAGTCTCCTGAAATCATCATTTTGACACGTTTGCTAATAACACTGGGCTTCACCAAGGCACACTTCAGTTTATTTAGAAAAAAGTCATGAAGAGCAAAGCCAAATAGTGGATCTTAGATCTTAACTTTTGAAAATATTCCATCTCTTTCCTTCTAAATAAGTCATAGAAATTACAGGCGAAGGCAGATTCATGTGTAAGAAAAAAAGCAGAGGGTTTACTCTGACACTAGAAAGAACTTTGGGCTAATGTTTTTAGGGGTGGGCTGTGATGGGCAGAAATGTAGGCTGTTCATCTGGTGCTCAGTGGGCGGTGATGGACCCAAAATGACCATTCACACCTGAGAATGGTGGTTGCCATACTGTTCCCCATCTGAGATTTCTAATTTTTTAAATGACTAGTTTTGTTACCCTTTATCGACCGTTATTAAAAAAAAAAAGTCTTACTAAAAAATAGATTAACATTTATAATAGTGTGGGTATTAAAATTACCAAAGACAATAATCTTTTTGAGAAAATACTTGGATTCCGGTACCAGATATTTGCATTTCTTTATTTTCAGGCTCATTCATATAAAATAACCTTTCACTTATGACCCGATCAATAATGTGGGCAGTAGTGTGAGCACCTTTGGCTTAAGGTCTTCACAGGTCAGGCCCTTGGATGTAGATGCCCTGGTCTGGCTTGAGGCAAGTTGCCAAACACACTTCAGCTGGGACATTTTCTTGGGCTGTTAATTAGTAGAAGTTAAGCATCTTCTCTCCTTCCCGGGATACACTTGCCTTCTCACTTTTTGTCTCCTGGACCATTAGCAGTTCCATTTGGTCAGATAGTTCCATTAAATGGATAGTCAGTCCAGCAACATGATAAATAATTTTGTCTGGGGTCAAATTTTTATTGCTTGTCTGGAGCTGATGTCATTTTAAATTAAAATTACCATACTTCTTTATTCTGATCCCATTCTCCAACTTCATAGTATTAAAGTTCTTCAAATTCAGATTTTTTTTATAAATCTCTAGTTTAATTAAGACCCAGCTACCCTTGGATGAGTAACTATAAACAGCATTAGACCTCCAAAGTCAGGCGGGTCTGAGTCTTCGTCATTGCCTCCATCAGGTGGCCAAGGATCAAATATCAATTCATGTCCAAAGCTGGGGAAAAGCTTTGTTTTCTGTTTCTATTGTTAGCTCTGGTCACGTATGTAAAATAAGCTCCTCCACCTTTCTCACTCTCACTTGTAACATTGTGTGTGCCTTTAACTGTATGGCTTGAACAAGTCCCATACCTGTGGGCCAAGGGAGTACACTGAGCTTTGTATTTATTAGCTAGAAATTCTTATTTAATCTAACAGAGTGCTATATTTCACAATAGTATTATAAAATAAACTTTTCTTTCTCTGTGGGGGAAAAAAGGGTTCGGGTGCCCCTCCTACATGCTTCCACTATACCCTGGGCTTTCTCCTAGCATAGTACAAATCATACCACATTGAAATTGCTGATTTATGGATCTGTCTTTACCTCTAGAGTATAAGCTCCTTGAAAACAAAGCCCTGCCGGGTTCCCTCTACTATGCCTGGCTCCAAGCACTGCCTGGCACACTAAGTAGGCAGGCCTGAAATCTCTCCACGATGCTGAAATCTGAAGGGAAGTAGCCCCATAGGGCTGGCAAGATTTCTGTTCATTTGCCCAGTTTAGATTAAATAAAGCCACCTAGATGTTTAGGAAGAATGATCTGTTATGTCAAGGAAGACTGAAAGTTTTAAAAATGGAGTCTTTTGTTGTTCTTTGCAAACAATGAGAAGAAAAGATGAGCCAATCCCTCTGTGTCATTAGAATCCTGAGATTTTTGTCCTGACACCAAAACACTTAGAATACCAAGTCTTCTCTTAATTCCCCATTGGGTGTTTGCCTTTTTCCAGCCTTGGTACCATCACAGTAACTAGTGGGAACTAAATCCTAGTCTGTTACAAATGATGGGCTTTCTTTGTTCTCCCCAAACCATAACCTGAGGAATTTTAAAAGACTCTTATTAAACATTCTGTTCTGTCATTTATGTATATGTGGAACTCAGGAATAAAAAGTGTTTCATAAACAAGGGGGATTACTGACATCAGGGTTTATAGGACCAAATCCTAGGAATTTCCAGTGACTCTGTAATGTTAAAGGATTAATTAGACCTCTGTAAAATGAATTGGGCTCATTTGCTTCATCAGGAGTCACCTCAGTAACAGGCTCAGCGAGTAGCCTGGCTTGGATACAGGGCTGCCTGTTGTTTCTCTTCCAGCTATTTTAAATAGCTGCTGTAATGGGGCCACTGACCGCTTCCGAGCATCCCGTTCCTATCTACCCCCAGTGCGGGTGCAGTTCATGCCTGCGTGACTCATCTGACGTTTACTGAACAAGTGAAAAGAACATGAGGATGCTGAGAATCGGGAGTCACTAAGCAGCCTTTCGGGACACGCAGGGTTTCTGAAAAGGAGTGTCTGTAAATCACAGGACGCTCTAAGCAGCTCCAGCTGAATTCACCCCTCCGAGCAAGGTGAAAGGTAAAGAAAAAGTACCAGGCATTAGTCGTGAATACAAGCCTTATGTATGTGCCTAGAGCCAATCGTTGATTGCAGATGGGTGGGGCTAATGAATAGACACATGTTAAAACTCAAAGTGATGTCTACTTCCCCTTCCCACTCAGTTTTGGTCTGATTTTCATGAAAATACAGTATTCTTTAGGAAGAGACCGAATCCATTTGCTGCAGGGACATCCTTGATCCCTCTGTGCTTGGTAGGGTGGAAAACAGGAGGGTGTTGGGCCGGCACTGAGAGACCACCTGACAATAGTCATTGACGTAGGTTGCTCTGATGCCAGTGTGACGGATAAATGAAAATTTTTATAGGAGATTCAATACCTCTGGAAAACGATTTGCTAGGATGACATTATCTGTTCTTGTCGGCCAGAAGAAAATGTATCACCCTAATTTTAAATTCACCAGTAATGAAAGCATCTATCTCTAGAAATTTAGAGCATGTTTTTATACAGACCACCGATCGCCACTCCCCTCTGTAAAGTGGCCCATTCGTCTTAGCTCAGCCTGTGTGATGCTGAATAGCTCTCAGCTGAGCCGGCAATGCTCTGACCAGGCATGAGTTGGTTTTCGGATTCTTTTGTGTGTGCTTCCTTCAGCATATTTGGCCAATGCACTGTACAAATATGGTCGGAACACGCTCATTCCTCCTAGCGGAGTCAGCTTTGCCGTATTCTAGGACCACAAAAGCCTTGTCCCGCCCCATCCTGCCACATTCCTTGGTGATGGCGGACACAGAAGCCACGAGCCTGACTAATCCATACCCATCAGAAGCAAAGTGATTCCGGATGTGAGCTCCATCCTGGGCCCTACTTTATGGAGGAAACTAGTCATTTCTACAGGAAAGACCTAGCGTGAACAAGGATTCTGTTCCCTGGGGCTTTCTAGTGTAAGTCCTGGTTCTCCAAGACGTGAGATTTGGCTTCTGGTCACCATCTTTGACCTTGGTGAAGTCACCTGATCTCTCTATTGTTTATTCATCGGCAAAATCTGTTTCTGGTTTGCCTCAGAGGTGTTTCCCCCAAACAGGGGAAAATACAATATCAGTCATGGAAGGTAACCTTTCACTATGATACTTGATCATTCTATATCGATGGCCTAAAAATTAAACAGAATAAATAAGCCCCAGAAGTATCCCTTAGAAGTTAGCATCAAATCCCCTAGCCTGTAGGTAAGAGCAATGTTTAGAGAGTCCAACAGGAAACCCGTTTTAAAGCTAACTTTCTATAAGCTCTCTTTTAAAGATTCAAAATGCCAAACCTCTCAAGGCCCATCTACAAATGATTAATAGAAGCAAACCCCCTTCTGAGAAATGACTCTTTTGACAAGGCATTATATGTGCTTTATTCATGCGTTCATACTACAGATAGTTATTGAGATGAAAACAATTATTCGTTCTACCATGAGGCAGGCACCATTCTAGGTACCGGTGGTTTGGCAATAATCAAAACAGACTAGTTCTCTGTTCTCATGGAGCTTATGTCTTAGTGGGCAGTCCAGGCAATAAAAATAAAAAAAATAAAGATAAAATATATGTCAGGTGGTAATAAGTGCCAAGAAAGACCATCAAGCAAGGTAAGGGGGATGAGAAGTCCAAGAAGGAGGGTGCTTGTTTAGACAGGAAGGTCAGGGAAGGCTTCTAGGTTATGTTGAATCAGACACTTGAATAAAACGAGGGAGTGAACTGTAAGAAGTCCAAACCAGGGGGGTGAGGAGGTGCAAAGGCCCTGGGGCAGGAGTATGCTTGCACGTTCAAGTTTAAGAAACAGCAAGGAGCCACAATAGCTGTACTGGAGTAACCAGAAGAGACTAGTGGGAGATAAAGTCAGAGAGATGCCCGTGGGCCTTATCATTCGGAAACTGAAGACCATTTAAAGGACTTGTACTTTTATTCTGAGTGTGGTGGGAAGCCCTCGGAGGGTTAGGAGCAGAAGACTGACATCATTCGACATATCTTTTCCAAAGGAACACTGGTTGGCTATGTGAAGAATAGACTGAAAGAGACAAGGGCAAAATCAGGGAAGACAGGATGCTACTCAAACGTTCAAATAAGAAATGAAGGTGGCTAGGCCAGTCTGGGAGCAGTGGAAGTGAGGAGAAGAGGTTGGATTCTAGACATATTTTGAAGGAAGGTCTAGGGACTTGCTGGTAGATTAGAGGTGAAATATGAAATAAAAAAGCAACAGCAGCAGCAGCAAAACACCCTCAAAGTTTTTAATCTAAACAACTGGAAGAGCGGAGCTGCTGTCAACTGCTGTGAGAAATACTGCAAGAGGAGCAGGTTTAGAGGAGAAAATCAAGTTTGGTTTGGGACATGTCAAGTGGGAAGTGCCCACTTGTTTGGAGAGGGTGGGCAGGTAGTTGGCTGTATGGATTTAGTGGTCAGAGGCAAGACTGCTAACTGAAACTGGGAAATGTAAGCGAAGAGATGGTATTTACAGCCAGGAGAGTGAATGAGATCACTGAGGGCGGATGAGTGCAGACGTGCTGAGACCTGGGGGTCTGTGAGATGAATAAAACCAAGAAGGTAGACTGAGAAGGAACTCACGAGAAAGTAAGACAAGAATCCAGAAAGATAGAAAATAAGTGTTGGCGAGGATATAGAGAAATTGGAACCCTTGTGCACTGTTGGCGGGAATGTACATGGAACGATTATCTTAGATTATCCTGGTGGGTCCTACATCCAATCATAAATATCCCTTATAAGAGAGAGGCAGAGGGAGGTGACACAAGAAGTGGAGGAGGTAGTGTGACCGCCGAGTCAGAGACTGGAGTGACGTGGCCCAAGTCGCAGAATGCCGGCAGCCACCAGAGGCCAGAAACAGAGTCTTCCCTAAAGGATCTGAAGGGAGCATGGCCCTGCGGGCACCTTGATTTTGGCTCAGTGAAACTGACTTTAGACTTAAAGCTTTTATAGAACTATTAGAGAATAAATTTCTGTTGTTTGAAGCCATCAACTTTGCTGTGATTTGTTACAGCAGCTGCAGCAAACTAAGACAGAGGTCAGATAAGATCAGGATTGGGCAAACCAGAAGTCGGACCTGCTGGTGACTTGGACAAATGTAGTTCCAGTAGGATACTTGGGGGGAGGTGGGGCTGGGGCACGTGTGTGTGGGGAAGCTATTTAGAGGGGATGTAAGAAAGAATTGGCGGAGGAGAAGTGGATACAGCAAGGGTAGTCATTGTCTGTAAAGGAAAGCAGAAAACTGGGATTCTGGCTGGGAAGGGAACATAGAGCCAAGGGACAGGTTTTATTTTTGTTTTTGTTGCTTATTTCTTAAGATAGAAAGTGTTTTTAGCATGTTTATGTGCCTGATGACATTGCTCTGATGGGAAGGGGAGAAAAATTGGTGATGCCAGAGAGAACAAAAAAAAAAAGAACAAGGGTGAGTCCTGTAGTTGGCAAGAGAGGGTGGGAGCCGGTGCTGGAGGGAAGAGGCAGAGCTGAGCTTGTGAAGACAGAAGTGCGCACACAGGTAAGTTGGCGAGTTGGTCACGGGAGTAGATGGACGTTCTCGTCTTGTTGCTGCTGTTTTCATAGTGAAATAAGAGGCAAGGTCACCAGCTGAGAATGAGGATGGGGAGAGAGGAGATATTAGAAGTTTTAGGAGAGAAAAGAAAGTGTGAAAAATCATTAGAAGGTGACTGAGAAACTGAGGAAGGAAAGCTGAGTAGCACTCAAGGATCCACTTGAAGTTAATGTTTGTGAATTTTCAAGGAGACCAGCCCCCATGGCTGTGTGTTTATTCAGCACTCCAGTTGCTCCAGAACACGCTGACAGTGGCATCCAAACAGGATTGGGGGTTTTATCAGCCCGTGCAATGGAGGTAAAAAGAGGCGGGATTGCTGTGAGTTAAAAGGGACCCCATGGTAACCCATGGCATCTACGGCTGGAAAGGCGGCACGTGAGGGCATGAGGAAGGGTGAAAAGGCAGCACACTTGAGAGACCAGAGTCCGGTGGAGTCACAGCATCTTCCAGGGAACAGTGGGAGTGATCTAGATGCCAGCAAATGGACCCTCGAGAATGGAAAGCTTAAAATCCCCTTCTAACCAGCTGGGTCCTATTGGTCTTAGGGCTTTTCTGTGTGTTTATCCACTCTTCTAGAACATTTGATTTGGGAGTATGGGGCTGAAACTTAACTGTGCTGAGAGAGTCCCAGAGCTGTGGGACTCACTGATGCAGTGACAGGAATAAAGCTACATTAGGTCTCTTGAACAGCTGGCAAAAATTACTGGAAAGGAATCAAGCAGTCATCTACCTCAATACTCTCGTTTTACAATAGAGAAATTGAGGCCCAGAGGGGTGACTTGAGTCTCCCATGATCACTCAGCAAAGATGAAGCTCAAACCCAGACCTCCAGCCCCAGAATTCAGTACTCTCTGCATCGCCCCACGCTAATTCTCACGCTCCCTTCCCGAACATCAGCTCGGTACCGTGGGGAGCCAGGACTGCCGGCTCATTAGGCGTCCTCTTGGCTCTGCTGACTTTCATGCCTCTCTGCTTTTCCTTTCGCATTTTCATCGCAAGACACCACATTTATAAAAAAGAGATGTCCTCTAAAAAAATTCCCTAGAGATCCACACAATTATCTGTTTCTCCCTGTGCACAACATTAACCCTATTTTATTACCGTGCAGAGACCTGCTTATCAAATACTACCCATACATTAATCAGGGAGCCTTTGCAGTCAAAGTTGCTGGCTTTTTAGTCTTTGTAAAACAGTGCACAAAAATAACTAAAGTGGAAAAATTGAGCCCAGCTCCTTTAAGCTAAATATATCAGAATGTGTCACTATTTCATAGTGATCACCTCAGGGAGGCGAGAGGTCGACAGAGAGAGTAGGATGTGATTTTTATTTCACTGACTCCCGCCCATCCATTCTCCTCGTAGGATTTCTCCAGTAGTGACCATACACTTGGGAAGATAAGACAACTTAGAAACTAAACCTTGATGATGTTCCCAGTTTGGTGGGTAGTTAGAAACATTCAGGAAACAGTAAAAAGTGCATCTAACCAGGTATCTTAAACCTGGGGTTAAGTCCTTGGTTCTGACACTCAGTTATAGCTATATTTTCTAAGGCAATTCATTTAGTCACTCTGTCCCTTAAGTTTCTTTTATCTGTGAAATAAGGATTATGGTTCAGTAGGTTTCAAATGTCTCATATTTAACCTCTCTTTAAGGATCAGTGGCATCAATTTGCAGAGTAACCATGTCCTAACTTACGCCTTCCTAGAAAAATCCTCAAGCCCTGTCCTGGAGAGGCCTTCCTTTTGTGAACCACCAAAACTGGACCAAACTTGTTAAATAAAACACAGTGCCACTCTGGACTCCAGGCTTTGGGAGGAATTTTCTCAACTTGTGTTACAAGTGATTCAAGTATATCATATCAGTGGTCATAAAAGAGATTTCTGTTTCGGATAGTCTGCTCTGCAAGATACTTGTGGGTTGTGCTAAACTCTGAGTTTTAAGAACTCCATGAACTCCGTGGTATATTAAGTGAGGTCAGTCAAGTTCATAGCCTTTGCTTTCTCAGAACTGCTCTTGGTACCTGGGGACTGGTCTCAAAAGTGTTCATTCTGTGAGGATAGGCTAGAAAAGGAAAGTGAACAGCAAAGGTGGTTAAATAGCTCCTTAAAATAGTCTCTGCAATTGTGGTGGTTTCATAACTATATATACACAATTGTCAACCCCTCCCATTGGCACACGAAAAAAGAGTGAATTCTAATGTACATAAATTATACCTTGATAAAACTGACTTAAAAAATAGTATCCTCAAGATGAACTCCTGGTCCCCAAGTCAACAGTTTCAAACAAGCTCCTTTCACCCTTTGGAGATGGCAAATACAGTTGTTCTGTACCAAAGGATCCTTTTTGTGGTTCTCCTCCCAACCAACCCAGGCTATTTCTGAATCAGTGTGGGCAATAGTGTCTGCGCCCTTGCCTAGTGACCAAGTAAAACTTGTCCCTTCATCTTTAATTTCTTACATTTTTCCTCTACTCACTCATTATAATAAAAGGGATATTGGCATGGCAGTTTATTTTATGTACCTAGAGAAGTCATTTTAAAAACAGTATTGATTAAAAGGATGAAAAGTGGCTCTGTACTATATATAAAAGAGATGTGTGATAACCTTAAAAGATGTAATATAAAATTCGACACTTGAGTAAAAGGGAAAAATTAAAATAACTTCATTCTCTAGAAGCAGTGGAGAGTGGTAAATCTTGCACTATAGATGATGAGAAATCATCCCTGAAGGTCAGCATTTACACAGGGCCCACCAAATGATTATGTATATTAGTTAATATTATCTTCCCAGCATGCTATTACACACAAAAAAGCAAGCACTCCAAGTTGGGGAAAGCCACTTGAAAAATTACTGCAAAGGTTAACTCAGTTGTCTATAGATGGTGGATTGTAGGAGATTTTTGTTTTCTGAATCGCTATGCTTTTCAGTTTTCTAAAATGGCCGTGTATTTCTTTTATAAGAAAAAAATATTTTAAAAAGGGAATTGGCTAGCCAGGGTGACAGAGTGAAACCCTGTCTCAAAAAAAAAAAAACAATTTAAAAAGTGAATTGGGAAAAAAAATGTGCTGCTTGCCGTCCCTGACACTGAGCTTATAAAAGGAGACAGGAACTTCTATGCGGCGTTTTCAGGGGCTGCAGCCTCACACTGGGATACTGTAATATCTGAGACCAGTGGTCATGGCATGATGGAGACGGGGACGCAAAGCCAACACCACAGAGGAGCTCTCGGCATCGGACCGAGGTTTACGTTTTCAGATAGAGTATCTGTGTAACTTTGCAGCTGGGAAAAATAACAGGTTTATATGTTGCCAGAAATAACCCAGATTGTATCTGATTACTTGAGGATCTGTCCTGCCTTGACAGTAGCCAGGAAATGGGGAGAGGGAAGATGGTGCACCAGTCTCAAGCTCATATTTGCCCCAAGAATGTGAGGATCCTCAAAGATTAGATAGATGGGATATAGCCCGAGTCTGGGAAGTGCCCCTTTGACGAACATGCTGCTTTAACCCTTTTGGTATCAAGAGAAAGCGATCGTAAGCAGTCTGGATCCGGGAGCCTCTGTGTGATGGTGAGGCTGTGCGCCTGCTGCCCGTCTCAGAAGCGTCCCATTTACTGAGCAGCTAGTGCTGGGTGCTGTGGAGGACTTTCATTCATCTAATAAGTATCTATTGTGCACCTACTGTGAGCACTGCAGACAGTCACTGCTCTTGGTTTGCATTTAGCGGAAGAAAGAGATTGATGATAACTAAATTAATTCAGTAATTTCAGATTATAATGTATTGAAGAAAATAAACAGTGAAGTGCTAGAGAATAATGGGCTGGACAGGGACACGTTAGACAGTGTGATCAGCAAGGGACTTGTCACTGGAACCCGGGTGTGAGGGAGCAGCAACCACGGGCAGCGCCACACAGGGACAACATTGCGACGTTGCAGGCAGAGGAAACAGCACGTGACAGGCCCGTGGGTGGAACCTCACTTGGCCTGTTTCACCAGTGAAGACAGACAGACTTACAACTATTTTGGAGATAAAGTGGCAGGTTTAATCAATATCTACTGGATGAATGGCTGGACAAAATAATGACAATTAATAAGACCAGTCGGCATGCAATTTTTTTTTTTTTAAAGCCAGAGAAACGGCTTGGATATCGGCACAGGCTCCTGGGCTGCTGTGTGCTCGAGGAGCTGAGTTGCCCTGGTCGCTGAGAAGGGTTTCTCAGAGGAAGAGAGGGTTGAGCTGGGCTTTAAGATACGGGAAGCGGGAGGGGAAGAGAAACACGACAAAATCATGGCCACCATGGGCCTGAGCTGTGTTAGGAGAACAGAGGACAGGCTGGTTTGGTGGAAGATTCGGGCTGGTGCTGTTGGTTTCAGCAGAAACGCTTACTGTGTGCACGGGTGCCCTGTAGGGCCTTTCGGTATGGGATACAGACCTGAGGAGGAGGGGGTGGCAGCCAGTTACAGAAGCCTCAGGTGCTAGGCTTGCAAGTTATTATGTGGCCACAGGAAACCTTTACAAACACTATATGTGGACAGGAGCTTTTCCCTTTAGACGATGACAATGAAAGAAAGGAAAGTGCCTCCCTAGGATTATTGAGGTAACCCACGGCACTCTCATATCTCCTCAGCGGCTGGTTTCCTTAGAAACTTAGTATACCGTGTGCATGGGCTTCTGGGTCACACACATTAGGCACTCAGTAAATCCTTGTCAACTCATTTTAAATCACAATTGATTTTGAAATAATCACCATCTCTTTAATAGGTTATCCATGAAGATTAGAAATTTCAAAATTGGATGTAAGGATTTACTAATCTTCCTCCTCCCCAAAAGGATTTTTCTCGCTTAGGATTATTTGTTAAGTTGTTGCTTAACTATTTCAGTTCTTGCTTAATACAGTAACAACTGGTAGTATCCATAGATTTTCCCCTTTGCCCTTCTTATTCCATGATTCTTGGTCCATGTTCTGTGTCTTGAGGAGTGCAGATTAGGTATGGAATGTTTTAGGTCACAGTGCTTAGTAGTTGCTCAGTAAATGGTGTTGATAATTTTTTTCTGTTCATTGCTGCTCCTTGTATAGCACTCCTTAATTTACAATGTGCTGTCACAAATATTAGGTATACATGTGCAATCCTGGAGTCCTTATCCCCACTTTATGGCTGAGCAACGGAGGCCCAACAAGATTAAATGCTTTTGTCACTGTAAAACAGCTGAGAGTGTCAGAGCAGACTAGAACCCAGCTTTTCTGTCTCTCGCCACTTGCTTTTCCATCCGTCAGTTGCACCACTGGAAATATCCCCAGACACACAGTGATAGAAAACAAACCTGAGTGGATGAGATCCAGTTCCTATTTGGGGAGCTTGGTTGGGGAGCTCAGCATCTCTTTGTTCACCTTGTGTTATCATTTTGTAAGCCTACGAGACCATCTGAGCAGTGGCAAGGAAACTCAGCCTGGGAAGTCTCCCTGAACTAAAGGGGTTGCCTGAGGTTTGAGATCCACTGAGGATTTAGGGTTGAAGCAGTAGTTTTTTATAAAAGAAATTAATTAACCAATAGATAATTTCCTACAAGGAGGCAGAAGGCTGCTGCCTGTCAGAGTCCCCTTGCCTGCTGCTGCAGAGTATTAGATAGCAGTAGGTTAACAGAGCCATTTCTATGGAAACTAGCTCATTATTTCTCTTTTGTTGGAACCCTACTGGTTTGTGGTCTGGGCTTCCATATTTAAAAAAAAAACCAACATATACCATACAAAGTACTAATCTTTTTCCCTTGGAGTGAACAAAGCCCACCTAGCATCTAAGAATGCCAGCTCCTATTTATAGATACAAGCCATTTCCTAATCCAAGGCTCAGATAAAAACTAAAAATTTACACATCATTTTAAAGTTGCAACATGGCCTGTTCATTCCTGTTTCATTTTACAAAATTTGTGAAATCTATGACTTTGAAGTCAACATTTTTTAAGGACTGTGTTTTCTGTCAAGGTCGTTAAAAGCAGCTAACCAGTGACCCTCTTTCCAGAGGAAAGCGACATCGTGTAGGGCTTAATATTTTCAAAAACAGCGGTTTACTGGAAAGCAGAGAGCTGTCATTTCAAATAACGTTTCTGGCACTCAAGTGAGGCAGGGAAGCCGTGTTGTGTCTTACTCTCCACCTACACAGCATACACGGCTCCCATGCTGATTTGAGGGAAGTCGCACTTGATTTTGCCTTTTTCCCGTTTGGTGAGTGGCACATTCCCAGCAAAGCTGCTTGGAAATAGCGCAGAGTGGGTTTAAGTCGGTTTGTCTTATGTGGCTCTGTGGGTTCATTTTCTTCCCTGTCAGCCCCCAGCAGGCTTGGTCGTCAGGGCTTCCACACTGGTCCTCGTTCGCATTAGCTCTCCGTGTAGCTACACAGACCGTAAAATTGCTATTATGTTTGTGAAAATGGCCACACATATACCATAGACCCCAGATTAGGATCAGTCTGGTGCCTTTGAAAATGTGAATTGAGATGGGCTGAAAGAAAAATCTTTCCCTGGGGTGATTGCTTCAGAAACACCCTCCTCACTATTGTGCTGACGTAATCTAAGCCTCAGTTTCCTTCAAGCAAGGATGTAGCACTCACTCCCCTTGAGTTGTGAGGATGAAACAGGATGCTTTAAAGCACCTGGCCCAGTTCCTGGCACAGGGCAAGCTCTTGGTCTGTGAGCTAATATTCATGTCAGTCTGTGTTCCTCGTCCTCTGGTGAAGGAACAGAGATTTTGGCCTGTAAATCGAATTCCCGGAAATGAGAAGCACTAAAAGATGGGGAAAAGGGATAGAGAAGGGAGGCACTTGGACGGCTCGGGTTTTGTTTGGCTCACAAAGTCATTCCTTGCCTCTGCCAGCATGTGTTGTCCAGCTGTCTGCATTCTGGCCCCCTGGGAACTCCCCAGGCCTCCCAGGGATGGATACCTTCCCGTGCCTCCCCTTCCTGGCCTTCCCTCCCCTCTTCAGATACAAAGCAGGGTCTCATGGAGTCCAGGTTGTCCCGTACCCTCCATCCCCAAGCTCTTCCATGCCTGTGGGCACGGACACCTACCCTACACACCCCTGGCCCCCTGCTCTGTTCTCATCTCTTTTTTAATTTTCCATCTCAAACCCCCTCACTGCTGCTCGAAAATGAGCAAAGGCAAGTGAGGAAACCAGCACATGGTGACACCCAAAACATCTGTGTGACGTGCCCAATTGTCGACAGGCTGGGAAAGAGTGAGCGGCACGCGAGGCGGATTCCAACCTGAATGCTCTGGGGCTTGAAAGTGTTGAGGGAGAAGCGGCATCACAATAAATCCCCTATTGATATAAAATGTCCCCAGTGGCTGGGGAACTAAAAGAAATTAATGTCTGCTGATTAGCAGAGATTAGAATGTGCTATTTCAGTATTTTCAGGTCAAAGTGGCCAACGGGTAATAGAAAAAGATGCCTGACAAAAAACTACCCTGAAACCTGGCAGACTGATGTTTTACGATTATTATTTGATGCGCATGATTGACATTGCAGCCACTATGCGTAAGTTCTCTAGTGCTCTGTTTGTGAAGGGCCTTCACAGGAATGGATATTAATTGTACTCTTAGTATATATAATCTACTATTAGAGGCTGGGCGCAGTGGCTCACTCCTGTAATCTAGCACTCTGGGAGGCCGAGGCAGGAGGATCACTTGAGGTCAGAAGTTCGAGACCAGCCTGAGCCCTGAGTAAGAGTGAGACCCCATCTCTACTGAAGAAAAAAAAAAAAAATAGCCAGGTGTGGTGGTTCCCACCTGTAGTCCCAGATACTTGAGAGGCTGAGGCAGAAGGATCACTTGAACCCAGGAGTTTGAGGTTGCTGTGAACTAGGCTAATATTAGTATATGTATCAACCTAATTAGTATATATACAAAATATTGATTGATGATGTGTATAAATATATTTATCATTTAGTATGTATATAATCTAAAATATATTGGTATATATAATATCAATTTTATGATGGTGTACATATCTGCTACACAATCAATTAGAATAGGGATCAAAAAAAATGAGTGGCAAAAATGACCAAGCTAAACTTGGGTTGTGGTCTGAGCATTTAATAAAGACATTTATCCAGATGAATAGTTGCAGGAGCTCTGAAAAATTCTAAACTAGAATGTTTTTAAATTAGTCCTCTAATTCAAAAGCAGCTAACTACCGATCACCAGTGATGTAGCTAACTGACTAGTAAGAATAATAGAGTTACGGGGAGATTATAAACCCACAATTTGTATTCTAGACTAGACATTGTTTACTTTATTGCCATTGTCATCCTAACCTGTAAATACACAAAACAAACAAAAACCCCTCAACACCTGCAATATCAAAACATAGTCCTGAGAAATACACAGCAGTAATTAAAGGCCCTGGGGAAGTCTGTCTGGATACCACCCTTAGAAAACACCATTAAAGTCTGAAAAGAATGGAATCCTCCACAATTAACCTACACGCTCTAAGCAAAGATCCCATTCTGAAAACATTTATTTATCTTTGTGCCACAGAAATAAGGGATTGTGTTTATTACCAAGCCTAAATGACAAGAAAATGTATGGTTTCTTAACAGAAAAGTTCCTTCTGAAATAAATTAAAATGCTAAATGTACTTTTAGAAGAAGAAATCTCATCTAATGGTTATTATTCCATAGCAGGCCTGTTTCTCATGTTCCTGGGGGTGGCGGGGAACAACTATTCTCATCAGTTGAAAAGAAAAAATTCCTTCTGTATTATTCTTCAGTTTGGAATTCAGGTGGGATAATTAGGGCATTCTTGCAGAGTTCTACCAATCTCTTGCACACAATTCCTATAATTGTTGTAGGAATTTTTGTTATTTGTATCCTTTTTGCTTACTGGCAAATATAACCCAGCATAATCTTACTATGCTAGAACACTGCACAAAACAGACTCTGCTCTATTTTAAATGAGCAGGGACCAGATATCCGTAAAGCATAATAATGCTGGTGAGAATGATAAACACTTAATATATATTCATAACTGGGACAGTAATAGGAATTATAAGACATAAGAATATAAAAGCCTAGTTAGGTGAACATTTCCACATGGAGTACTTTTCTTGAGCAGACTTTTCATGTATGGATTTATGGCTATTTTTTGGGTGTCCTTCCATATTTATCATTAAAGGTACTATGGGCCTTTTAAGCAGTACCATTCATTGTTGCCTGGCAGGCTTCAGGGCGTTAGAGTCTCCGCCTCTGCTCCCTGAATGCCAGAGGCACCCCCAGTTACTGTCATAAACCACACCACCCGCACACATTTCCAAATGCCTCCTAAAAGGAAGTACTTCCCTGGTTGGGTACCGCTGCCAGTGAGTTTGGTGTAGGACATAGAGAAAAGATTGAGTCCTACTTGCAATTTCTAAAGGGTAGATTATTAGAATTTTAAAAACAGATTTTGGCCGTAGAATTTGGAAAGAATAAGCCTTTGGTATTATAATTCTCTGATTTAAATGTAAAGAAGTGTACCCATACACATTCCATGCCATGCCATGGTTACCAGATAATCTAGTACCTGGCAGGTGCTACCAATTGCTGGGCTCAAAACAGCTTTTGTGTGGTAAGACAAAAGAATGTCGCTTTAGCAAGATCCAACCTTTGGTTATCACCCCAGCCAACTCCCAGAAATGTTCTGAGATCTTAGAAGTGGCTTCAGAAATTCAGTTTCCCCAAGAGAACCAGACTCTGACTCTATTTCTCTCTGTCCCACCAACTCCTAGAATAGGTAGAATCCACTTCTGGGCATGTCTCTGGAGTGGCTCTGGTGGCTCCGGGGTGAGACTGGGCCCCTTCAAAGGTAAACTTCAGTATATGCCAAGTCACAGGGCATCACCAAAGACCAGGCTGATTGGGTGAGGGAGGAGCAGTGTGTAGAAATGAACCACCTTTTTTTTTTTTTTAGCTAAAAGGGTGCTTTTTTGTCTTTTGTCTCTAAGAGGTATGTGTGTTTTGAAGCTTTGTCTACATGATCTTCTCAGCAGATTTCTTTTATAACTATTTCAGTGGTTAATGGTTCAAAACACTTCCCTCCCTCTTAAAAAAATAATTTCTGCACAATTTGGGTTCCATGCAAAATGAAAAAGGAATATCAGCAAAGAATATCTGATGTGTGTCTGTGCTTCCATGGTGAAACTGCCTAAGCATCTCATGGGACTGTCAACCCTTTTTATTTACCCCATACATTTCTTCAATAACATTTCTCATTGTATGCAATTACTTTCAACTCAGATGCAAGTGGAAGACAAAAGGTTTCCTCTTCCCCATTAAGAATCAGTGATGTAGCATTTTATACACTAGCAATGAATAATCTGAAAAGGAAATTAAGAAAACAATTCCATTTACAATAGCATCAAAAAGAATAAAATAATGAGGAATTAACTAAGGAGGTAAAAGACTTATACAATGAAAACTAAAATACAATGCTGAAAGAAATTAAAGAATACATAAATATATGGAAAAAGACATCTCATGTTCATGGATTAGAAGACTTGATACTGTTAAAAGGCAATGCTGTCCAAATCAATCTACAAATTCAATGCAATCCCTATCAAAACCCCAGCAATGTTTTTTGCAGAAATAGAAAAATCCATTCTAAAATTCATATGGAATCTCAAGGGACCCTAAATAGCCAAAAAAATCTTGAAAAAGAACAAGTTGGAAGACTTAACACTTCCTGATTTCAGATTTACCCGTCCACATTCCATGCCATGGTAATCAAAACAGTGTGGCACTGGCATAAAGACAGACAACCCTTATATAAACCAATGGAATAGAATAGAGAGCCCAAAATAAACTCTTACTTATTTGGCCACATGATTTTTTGACAAAGATGCCAAGGCCATTTATCTCACTCAGTTCAGGCTGCTATTACAAAAAAATAGTTTTGACTGGGTGGCTTAAAGAACAGACATTTATTTCTCACAGTTGTGAAGGCTAGAAGTCTAAGATCAAGGTGCCAGCACAGTCAGGTGCCAGTGAGGGTCCTCTTCCTTGTTTGCAGGTAGTTATCTTTTCCCTGTTTATTCACATGGCTGAGCAAGAGAGGGAGAAATCATCTCTCCTCTGTCTCTTCTTATAAGGGCACTGATCTCATTTATGAGAACTCCATCCTCATGACCTAATTACCTCCCAAAGTCCCCACTTCCAAATACCATTATGACGGGGACTGAGCTTCAGCATAAGAATCTAGGGAAGGTCACAAACATTCAGTCCATAATTCAATGGGAAAAGGACAATCTTTTCAACAAGGTGCTGGGAAAACTGGATATCCACAGGCAAAAGAAAAAAATTAATTAAAAATGGATCAAATACCTAAACAAAAGAGCTAAAACTATAAAACTCAGAAGAAAATAGGCCAGGCACGGTGGCTCACACCTATAATCCTAGCACTCTGGGATGTCGAGGTGGGTGGATTGTTTGAGCTCAGGAGTTCGAGACCAACCTGAGCAAGAGCGAGACCCCCGTCTCTACTAAAAATGGAAGGAAATTAGCTGGACAACTAAAAATATGTAGAAAGATATTAGCTGGGCATGGTGGCATGCGCCTGTAGTCCCAGCTACTTGGGAGGCTGAGGCAGGAGGATTGCTTGAGCCCAAGAGTTTGAGGTTGCTGTGAGCTAGGCTGGTGCCATGGCACTCTAGCCCGGGCAACAGAGTGAGACTCTGTCTCAAAAAAAAAAAAAAAAAAAAGGACGAACTCTTCATGACATTGGATAAAGCAATGATTTCTTGTATGTTAGACCAGAAACACAAGCAACAAAAGCCAAAATAGACAAATTGGACTTCTAAAAAATTAAAACTTCTGTGCTTCAAAGGACCATTCAACAGAGTAAAAAGGCATGCCACAAGTTGGCACCTTGACCTTGGACTGCTAGCCTTCAGAACTGGTAGAAAATATTTGCAAATCATATATCTGATAAGGGATTAATATCCTAAATATATAGAGACTCTTAAAACTCAGCAATAACAAAAAACCAATTCAAAAATGAGCAGTGGGCTTGAATAGACATTTCTCCAGAGAAGATACATGAATGGCCAATAAGTACATGAAAAATGCTCAGCATCATTAATCATTAGGAAAATGCAAATGAACACAAGATACTACTTCATACTCATTAGGATGGCTACCATCAAAAAAAAAACAGAAAATAACAAGTGTTGGTGAGGGTGTGGAGAAACTAGAACCCTTGTCCACTGTTGGTGGGAATATAAAACAGTAGACCCACAGTGGAAAACAGTTATGGCAGTTCCTCAAAAAGAAATTACCATATAATCCAGCAATTCTACTTCTGGGTCTATACTCGAAAGCATTGAAAGCAGAGTCTTGAAGAGATATTTGGACACCCATGTTCATAGCAGCATTTTTCATAGTCGCTAAAACATGGAGGCAACCAAAGTGTTCATCAGTAGATGAACAGATAAAGAAAATGTGTGTGTTTATGTATGTGTGTGTATATGTGTATAATATTGTAGTGTGTGTTTACATATGTGCATAATATGCATATTTATGTGTATAATAATGTGTGTGTGCTTATGTGTGTATATATATGCATATAATATTCCATTGTGTGTGTGTGTGTGTGTGGCCAAAACTTAGTCATGTAACTATTCCTAGCTATAAGGGAGGCTGAGGAATGTATCCTTCAGCAAAATATACCTAGGTAAAATTCAGGGCTCTTGGGGTCTCTGTTTAAAAAAGAAAAAAATTGTCATTACTAATGAGGAAGAAAGGAAGAGGTATTGGGAGGCAGGTTGTGGTCTCTGCTGTAGGTCACTGTGTGAGCTGGTGTAAATTCAAGGGCAGAAGAGTAGCTGGCCAGATTCCCAAAGCTCCTGCAGACCCAATGAACATTTGGTAATTCTGGGATAATCTGCATTCCCAGTGTGATGAATGAATTCTAGTATGGCAGAAACATTAGCTTCACAGAACAGTGTCCAGGGGCTTGTGGATCATGGCTGCTTCCAACTTTGGATGAATGAAAGAGTTGGGCCACCCCACTGCGTAAGTCAGTACTCCGTCTTGACCCTGTGAAGTCTTCCTAGGCTGTTAGACGTTTGTTTAGTTGTGGGGCATATTATTTCCTTGTGGGACTAAGTTGATTAGGTTCCTAACCATGCTGATGAAATCACAGTTGTTAAAGCCTCCTTTTATTTAATTTTTTTGTTGTTGTTTTTACTGCAATTCTCCCTCCCTTGACCTTTAAGCATATGAAAGTAGAGGTCACAGATCTTTGTGACTTCAAAAATTCCTTTAGTCTTCCCTCCCATTTTATTGTCTCCAAACTCTTTTATAAAAAATTGAAGAAACAATTATCCTACAATTTATTCCATAAATGCTCTTGGGTGGCTTATTTTGCAGTATTCTTTATAAAGTAACACTCTCTGTGAAGAGACTTGTATGATTCCAGAGAGTTTTACATAGTTTCTTCTTTTGTCTTGAAGAGTTAGATATCAAAACAGAAGTATTAGAGGAGATAATTTATAGACTTCTGCTACAAGAAAAACAAAAATTATTTTTTTATTTTGATGGGTAGGTAAAAAATTTATGTACAGAATTTGTTATGGGTTATTCTTCCTTCCCCAGGTTTTCTGTCTTTTTAAGGTAAGTAACCTGATCTTACTTCTTCATCCCTAGATAAAAAGATTTCCCAAAGCTAGCAGGAGTCACAGTTTTTGATATAATATCTTCAGAACAAGAGTTCACTAGTGTTGACTGAGGCAGTGTTTAATGCTTCTCATTTCCTGGATCATGCATTCTGGTCAAATTAAAGCTCTCAGATATTGCTTTGCTATCAGATGTCAATGACCTTAAGGGGCCTATTTATACAGATGGTCCTGAAACAGCATATGGCACCTTGACACAGAGCAAGACCCGTTCAGAATGTGGGGGAAATGGGCGTTGAAAATAAAAGAGGATACTTTTCTATATGAACAACAGGAATCAAGTGAGATAGTGGATCAAGAAAGGGTCACAAGAGAAATGAAATTGGGATAGGACCTGAAGAGGGTGGGGAGCACAGATGGGGAGGGTGTCAGGCAGGGCCAGACAAAGAAACCACCTCGCAATCTGTTAATACATGGGGACAGAACTCCACTCTCAAAACATTTATGTTCCATTGCCATATTCATGAAAGTAATAAGTCTGTTGTACTTAATTTAGAATAACACTGGTGAGTGAGCTAATTGATGTATTTACCAATTTAGACATGGCAATCCCTCCCCGCTGACATGATAGATGTGTTCTGGAAGAACTGTGAGCAAAGGAGATAGTGGTGAACCAAGCCGTATTTCCAAGAGAGTGGAGAGGAACGGCTATTTCCAACAGTGCTGCATTAAGTGACCCTGAAAAGCCACACCTCCTATCGCAGTGTCTCTGCAGTATAAAAGGCTGCAGTGGTCACAGTTGCCCAGAAGGGTGGGGTTTGAGCCCATCAGGAGAACACTGTCAACAGAGCCTTTGGTCCTGAAGGAATTTAAAATTTACCATTCATCCCTCTGCCCGCCCTCACTCATCCTCTGAGGGCACTTAACGTGATATCTGACAGTAGTAGCAGACGAACCACAACAGCAATAATGCACAGTGTCACCCTTGCCATTTTGAACTCATTTTAAAAATTCTGATAATTTTAACAGCTTGCTGTCTTAATGTGGCAGCATGTCTTATTCTACCTGATTTGGTAAACATTCTCCCTGGGGTAGAGAGGGAAGGAGGGTTGGAAAATCAACATCTTCTGGTCTGCCTGTCAATCAGACATAGTGCTGACCAGGGTTGGGGAGGGCTGGAGGATGGAGAGGGCTACGACCACGATTCTGATATTTCCCAGAGTGTGATGAACCTGCACCTTTGGCAGCCCATGGATTCTCTGATACATTCTTCCTCTTTGTTTTCTTTTCTAGTGTGTCTGAAAAATCCATCCAGCACTCCGATGGCCAGCAACAACACTGCCAGCATAGCACAGGCCAGGAAGCTGGTGGAGCAGCTGAAGATGGAAGCCAACATCGACAGGATAAAGGTGAGGACGGCCTGACCCCACACCTCATCTAGCCTGAGTATAAGGAGCGTGATTTGCAGCCATCTGTCATCCGACTACTCTTCCACAGACAGGGATGAAAGCAATAACGACAGGAGAGTAGCTTAACAACTAGGCAGAAGTTCACTTTTCTAATATGTCTTTGCCTTCTCCAGATTTCTACAGCATGAAATGATAGGATAAATTAAAACTGGTTCTTTATGTAGATTTTAAAACAAAAAAACAAAAACAGGCTCATGGCTAAATTCCAACCGAAGAAATTGTAGAACACATAAAATGTATCAGTCCACCAGTTCACCTCCTTGACCTTGTGGAGAGCCTCTTCTCATTTGGGTTTTAACTCTTTCTGTCCTGGATCAGGTTCTAAGGTTAAGTGTCTGTCTTTCATGTCTAACCCTTCTAATCATCATGGCAGGTTATTAGTTTTTTTCTTCTTTATACTTTATTGGATTGTTTTTCCTGCAAAATACAAAAGTCACACCTTGCCTCCCTAAGAAGTCAAACAACATAGAGGTTTAATGAAAGTTCACAGTCTACTTCTTTCTTTCTTTCTTTCTCTTACCCTCCCAGACCTAACCTGACAGCTTTGCTATAAGTTGGGTCTAATTCATATTGAACCAAGACTTTAAATCCAAGCCCTTTGTTGGTAGATATCAAATGAAAAGTTGCCCCATGAGATGCATGCTAGAGAGTGAAGAGAGAGCACATCTTCCTCCCTAAATAAGTTGAGCAATTATCCATGGGCATTGTCCCATCTGTTCTAAACCCCCTTTGTAAAATCTGACTCCTAGTAATAGGCCACAAGATTTAATCAGCTCCTGCTCTTCTTTCAGCAGCTTTAATTCTTCTTTATTCGTGAGTGAGATAAATAAAGCCTCCTTTGCTACCTTCCTCTTCTCCTCTTTTCTTCTTGCCTCTTGTTTTTTACTTCTTTATTCCCTTGCTGAGAGAGTGAAAAAGTACAAAGTGACAGGTGGGCACAGTAACTGCTGAGAGAAGTGAGGTGGTCCAAGGATTGTGGCTATCACAAAGGGTCATCCAGTTCGTCTTGGGGGGAGAGGAGGTTCAGCACATGGGCCTCTGGAAAATACTACTTTACCTGTTGGGGTAGCCCAACTGAGATAAAATTTGGTGAAGCCCTGTCGTGGTTGGTATTTTCTGTTACTATTCGGTGTCCCCAGGCACTGTTCCTACAGGAGAATACGATGTGCTGATGTGGGATGAAGACTGATGGTGGAAGAAAGAAAACAGAAATAGACCTTCCCAGCAATAGGTCGGACTTCATCGTCCGTCACCTGAATGACTGGATGAGAGCAGGGGTTCCTACCTGCTCTCTGCAGTCCCACCTCCATCTCTGCCATCAGTGACCCTCCACACTGCGGCCAAAGAAAATTTTCTAGAAGAAAATCTCATTATGTTCCTCTGCCACTAAAAATCATTTTATGATTCCCCATGACCCGTAAAATAAAATTGAAACTCTTTGGCAGTATATACAAGGTTCCTCTGGCCCCTGCCCACCTTTTCAGCTTCATCCCCATCCGTTCTCTGGGGGCCATACTGAACTGCTTTCAATTCCCTTGATGGAAATTTCGAATGCCTAGAACGTTCAGTCTCCTTTGACTCTCCACCTTTCTCCTTTACTGATGCTTACCTGCATTGACTCCTTGAAGAGTCAGACCGGTCATTGGGTTCTTTCAGAAGTTTTTCTAGACCCTCATCAGAAGGTTGTATTTTTGCTGTTTGTTCAGTTATTCATTCATTTATTTATCTAATAAATATTTTATTGAGAGCTTTCTAAATTGCCAAGACTCATGAGGTTCTAGAGATATGGAGATAGATAAAGGCATGATTCTTGCCCTTAAAGATCTCCAACCTAGTAGGGATTATAAAAAATAAGAACAAGACCTATTACAGATGCAAATAAGTTATTGGAGAAGCATAATTACCAAATGTCATTCAGAAAGAAGCCAACATCATACCTTGATTGCCCTTTGAAGAGACACCAATGCATCACTACTAAAGAAGATAAAATAGTAGCCCAATAAACTGAGTACCAAGTGGCTGCCTTCCTGGACGATCATCACATTCAAACCTCTGAATCCCTGTTGACATCATGAGACCTGAAATTATTGGAAATACAGCAGCATCCTGTATTTCAGCGTTTGTTCGGCACCTCAGAGCCAGGCAGGCATGCTGTGGTGAAGTGACACGTTATTTTTAGTTTAGCTGTTGGATAAAATGTCGGCTATGTTGACACAGTTGTCAGCTAGCTGGTTTAGGGCTTGGTTATCAGCCTGTAGGGGGCCCTTCAGGGCTTCTGAGCATTCAGGCTTCTTACCTACTTTCTGTGCACAATCCTATCAGCAGGAAGGGGCTTCTCTCTGAAGATTCCAGGTTTGTGATTTTTCTGGTTAGAATAGTGACCTCTTCAAGCTATAAAGGATAGCAAAGGCTTTATGTACATCTGGCAGAACCTACTGCGGCTCAGACGACAAAGACCAGGACTCTTAATAAGGAGGCATGGGAACACTGTTGCATTGGAGCTGCTGATACGGGAGTGGCCTTATCCCTCATGTGGGCGCCAGAATAACTCCAGGCTGCATAGAGAAGCCCTACCTGATCTGAACAACATACAGGTTTTTAAACCTTCTTGTGTCCTATCCCTTTATATCACAGATCCTGGGAGATCTGGACTAATGAACCCATTATCTCTTCATAAGCCTCAGGCATATGTAAATTATACTCCCAGCCTTTCTGTATTTCTTTGTTAGCATTTCATTCAAGGACAGAGAGTAAAGAGAAATAAAAGGAAAATGGGTAGGGGGTCCAGGGAAGGGATAGAGGGGGGTTATGTTCTATGACACTTAGATAAATGGAGCAGCAATATACTCACACTACCACTGAGCAAAGACAAAATAAAAGAAAGCTTGTCCTTACAGCACAAGTGGAGGGAACATATACAAAAGTAAAGGACAGCAGGGCTTCAGTAAATCTCTTGATTCATTGCTGTGTTAGGACTCTTTGAGTTTCTAATAATAGGAACCCAACCCAAGCTGGCTTAAGCAGAAAGAAAGGATTGATAATAAAAGATACAGGGTGTGTCAGAATCCAGGAGCAGAAGTGAAACTGGGTAAGCAGTGGAAGTGGGAACTGGAAAGCCACTGGGAACTGCAGGCGCCCCATCACATGTCTCTGCTTCTCTCTGGCTGTCCCCCTCTTTTGCTGGGAAGAATGATTTCTAGCTGCGAGGTCCATGTGGCAGACACAAGATGGCTGCCTACACTCCAAGGATCACACCTCATGTTCCAGAGATAGATTGATTCAATCCCTTTCAGTCTCCATTCCATAGTCTGGGAGTAGCATCTCTGTTCTAGTAAGAATAAGCCATCTCCACCTTCACTCAACTGACATTAGGATTGAACCATATTATATAAACACGGCTTCCAGGAATTAACCTACCCACATGTATGGGAATCACTGTAAGCTGGAAAGATGCTCTTTGATGAGGGATACTGTTAGTATTATGCAAAATAATGTAGATATAAGAGCAAAAGAAAGCCAAGGCCAGGAGCATGGGTGAAATCATTGCTTCTTAACTAATTAAGTGCTCTATAAATTGACTCCACATAAAAATTTCAAATTTATTTCTTATTTCTCCAAAATATTCCCAAAGACATTTCTAACTGGTTTTCCTTACTATTCCAGGAATGGGCTATGCAAATTTCCACCTCTGGTGATTCTAGGTCCCTCACTGAGAACACCTTTCCGTTTATTCTTTGCCTGTCCAAATCTTATTTTTCCATTAGGAGTCAGCCCAAATTCCCACTTGTTCTTGAATCTCTTTTTCTGTTCTAATCATATTTACTAATTAATTTACTGATCAATTTCACCTTCATCAAAGAAATTTTCCAACTAGACTACATAGTCCTTAAAGGCAAAGATCAAGTTGTCTGCTTCTTTGCATCCTTCGTGGTGCTGGGGCACACAGGCATTCAGTAAGCACTTTTTTTTAGTAGATAGCTTTAGGTTTGAGTATTAAAAGTGTCATATAATAAGACATTAGGAACTGTATTCTTCATGACATCCATTCCCAATCACATTATAGATTTGGAGATTCTAAGCATGAATATAATTGGCCAAATAAAACTATGGTTCAAATGTAATACAATTCAAATGTAATACAAAAAAGAGAAAAACTGATCAGTTTAAAGAAAAGTAAATTGTTTCATATCATATGATCATAAGTAGCTAGTATTTATACTATACCTTCTTTTTAAAACACTTCAACATAAAAAAGACTGATTTTCATGACTGAAAAATATGTATAAATTAGTGTACCAAATATGAGCATTTCTGATGATTAAGTCATCTTTCTGATTATTGACTCATAATAGATTAGAACTCAACTTCATGGGGCTCTAGATTGAGAAATGGGCCAGTTAGTCATCATGTTTAGTACTAGAGAGAGAACAGATATCCTAGGTTTGAGACTTTTAAGGTATTTTTGCAGCATTTTAATATCCTTTCTCTAAAATGCTTGTGTTCAATTTTACTAGTAAACTGGGATACAGTCTTCCTTATAGGTCAATTTGAGAGTATTTTTAGGGATGATAAAAATCAGTAAAGTATATTAAAGGATTTATAGAGGGAAGGGTTGTGTTCAAAGATGGCTAATCCTAACTCTTTTAATTTGCCAAACACAAAGGAAAAAAATTTAAAATTGAATTCAGGCATACATTAATAATGCAGCATGAAACTTCATTTTTATGAGAGTTGATACAATTTTTTAAAATTCAATAGATATTTATTAAGCACCAAGTACATACTCAGCCTTATGCATCCCACTTAGCAGCTGTAGAAGTAGTACTATAAATCGTTGGTAATTTGCAATCCCTGGGAAATGAATTTTCCTGAATAGCCCAGTTTTTAGGCCAGATGAAGTCTCCCTTAAAAATATAACTATTTTGGATGACAATATTGAGTGTCTTTCTTCTTTTATTAAATAAAATAAATTCAATATACTTATCTGGATGAATATTATTTGGAAAATTATTCTGTTTCTTTTTTTTTAAAGATGCTATTTATTGATAAGTACCATCAGTTTAATGTCACCTTGGAGAAGCAGGGAAGGGAAGACTACTTAAAATGGTCACTCTTTATTTCACAAACAAAAATAGTAGATATTTATTCATACAGTTATACTTTCTTTAGTGTCACAATCAAAGTTTGATCCTAGACACTCTTCACAATCACAGTGCAAAGATCCTTTAGACTCACCTTTGGCCACCAGCAGTGATGCAAACATCATGGTGATATAGGCCATGATGATAATCAGACCGTCATGGTGATGCAGAACATCATGATAATATATATAGGCCATCATGGTTGAGTAAGGTACCATGGTTACATAGGGCACCATGTAAGGTAGGTCACCATGGTTTGGTAGTGCACAGTGGTTAGGTAGTACACTATGGTTCAGTAGTGCACCATGGTTAGGTAGGGCACCATGTTAGGTAGTGCACCATGGTTCAGTAGTGCACCATGGTTAGGTAGGGCACCATGTTAGGTAGTACACTGTGGTTCAGTAGTGCACCATGGTTAGGTAGGGCACCATGTTAGGTAGTGCACCATGGTTCAGTAGTGCACCATGGTTAGGTAGGGCACCATGTTAGGTAGTGCACCATGGTTCGGTAGTGCACCATGGTTAGGTTGGGTACCATGTTAGATAGGGCATTATGGTGATGCAGACATCATGATTGATGCAGGCATCATGTTGACTTGCTGCTTTTCATTCCCTACATTGGTGATCTTGCACTCCTTAGCACCTCTCATATTTTGGGTATAATTCCAAGACATATCAAAGAATTCTGAAGTTTCTTCTGCATTTACTGCTGCTTAACACAGATGTTTTAATTTTCCTTACTTGAATTACACGTTAATGCTTCACAGAAAAATAAAGCCTTTCTTTAAAGTAGCCTGCAGCTTTGATCTGAGTAAAAGACCTTTTTAGACAGATGTCAGACCAACCTCTCCTAGTTTAAAAATTCTGTGACCTATTCCTAGAGCTTTGGCCATTTCTTTTGCTTTCACTTACATTGCCAGGCCTGTGACAGGCAATCTTTGATGTTCAAGGTAACTTGCTGTGAAATAAAAAGAAATATGTATATTGGTCTCTGCCTTTGGTTCCTGACATAGAGCTCGTAAAGCCTTTGTAAATAGAGGTGCTAGGAGAATCTTTTGTTCTAATATTTGATCTTTGACCCTGGTTTCTGAGACAGGCTCCTAAGACCTGTGTAATTTTCCGGATGATAGGAGCATCTTTTGTTCTAATGAGGTGACTCTTGGTGGGCTCCAGGATAGCGATGGGTCACCAGAAAGACCAAGCCATGATTAGATGCTTGGAATCTCAGTCCCACCCCTATCCACAATTCCTGCATGGAGGGAAGAAGGGCTGGAAATCGAGTTTATTATCTATCCTGCCTACGTGATGAATTCCTCATAAAATTCCCAAAAGAACAGGGTTTGGAGAGCTTCTGGGTTTGTGAACACTTACGCATGCTTGGAGGGTGGTGCACCCCAACTCCACAGAGACAAAAGCTCTTGTGCCCAGGACCCTTTCAAACCTTGCCTTACATCTCTCTTCATCTGACTATTTGTTTATGTTCTTTAAAATATCCTTTGTAATAAGTTGGCAATAGTGAGTAAACTGTTTTTCTGGGTTCTGTGAGACACTAGCAAATCATCAGAGTTGTGAGAACCTCTAATTTGTGACCAAGTCTGACAGAAGTTGTGGGTAGCCTAGAGGCCTACTACTTGTGATTAGCATCTGAAACAGGGGCCAGTTTTGTGAGATGGAGCCCTTAACCTCTGGGATCTGATGCTATCTTCTCAGAGATAGTGTCAGAATTGAGTTAAATTGTAGGATACCCAAGTGGTGTCAGAGAATTGCTTAATATGGGAAAGCCCACACAACTGGTGTCAGAAGGGGAGTATTGAGAGCGATATGAGTATAGAGCAAGAGAAAACAATTCGATTGTTTTTTTCTATATACACTTCCCATTTCAAGCTTCCATCCAGTATAGTCTTTGAAGTCCTTTAAGGCAACAAATTAAAGTTAAGTCAACCTTGCGTGGCTTCATGAATGCAGGCAATACAACTGAAGGAGTGATTTTATGACTGATACCCTTAATGCATAGGCAGTTTGCCACATGCATGCTCAGTGACAACCTGCCTGTGCTTATTTCTTTGCCTGATGGCTTGCAAGCATTTTGCAACATCAATTTTAAGATGTGTCTCAATTTCAGGATGTCATGAAACTGGAGCTATATCCCTACATTCCATTTAAGTTTGGGGTTCTGGTTTTTATCCTTACTGACAACTGCTCCTTCTTGGAGCTGTCAAGGTTTCTGCCTGGAGTAGGTTCATAGTCTGGTGGACTTTATTGAGGCTGTCTAGGGTCCCCTTTACCTTCCTCCCTGCCTCTTGGCCCCAGTCTGGTCTGGTGAGGTTTCTGGATAGCTGGGTTTCAGCAGTCGTCAATCTGAGCAGATCCATCTTGTTATCAGAACATGGATCTGATATTCCTTCACTTGTGCATCACATCTCATATCCCTAACCAAGGAAACTGCTCCACCAGTTTATCTCCTATCTCCTTCCTATATCATCCATTTTTGCTTCTCTTCTTCATTATTTCCATCAGCATACAAGCATAGCGTTATTTCCCTATTTTAAATAACATTTAAATCCCCCCCACCTGCCTTTCCAGCAACCACCCCATTTGTTTCCTCGTTTTTGTAGTATAACTTTGAAAAGGTTATCTGTATTCACTGTCTCTGATTTCTCTTTTCTCTCTTTTGAAAAGTTATTTTTATTCTGGAAATAATTTCAAAGTTACAGAAGAGTTGCAAGTATGGTGCAAAGAATTTCATTTTCCCCTGAATCATTTGAGAATAAGTAGTCAAAAGATGTCCCATCACCTCTGAATACTTTAACATCTATTTCCTACAAGTAAGGACATTTGTCTACATAATCATAATTCCGTCATGAGAATCAGGAAATTAACATTAGTACATTGCTACCTTCTAATCTGAGATCCCATTTAAGTATTGAAAATTATTCCAGGAATGTTCCTTTTAACAAAAGGACCCCATTCAGAATCATGTGCTGCATTAATTGTCCTGTCTGGCACAGTTCCTTAGACTTCCTTGACTTTAATGACCTTGACACTTTTGAAGGTGATAGGCCATCTACTTCATAGACTGTCACTCAGCTTGGGTTTATCAGATAATTCTCTATGATTAAATTCAGGAAACAAAACTTTGGCATTAATATCATAGATCTGATGGAGTATTCATCTCATTGTATTCTGTCAGTGGAACGGGATCTCAAATTGTCACTTACTGGTGATGTTGACTTTGATTACTTGACTAATGTGGTGTCTTCCAGGTTTCTCCATGCAAAGCTATTTGTTTTCTTTTTGTAGTTAAAAAAGTATTTGGAGTTTGGGGGAGGTCACTTGAGATTACATAACTGTACCATTCCTCCTTCAACATTCTGGGCTTTTTAATTTATTTAATCATATTGATATAAGCTCATGGTTTTCAAACCTCTTTTATTTAGTGGTTTATAATGTGCTACTATCATTTATTTTGAGTTTAAATTGGCACAGATTGAAAATGGTTACTGTGTCCTTTTGACATGTCTCCATCATCCTTTGAGCACATCTTTAGTTTTTGGCACAAACAGATGTTCTAGGCACCTCTTGTTTTTCCTGCCCCAGCCCTGGAATCATCCTTTTGTCTAAAGAGCAATAGTTCCTTTGAGAATGGTATTTAGAAACCAAGATCTAGATGCTAAGTGTGCTCATTGCTGAAGTGCTGCTGCTCCCAGACCTCTCAGTGGACAGAGCTAGAGAATACACAGACACACAAACACACCCCCACACACTTTACATCTATATTTCTTTCTGTATCTCTATGTATATATAACCATGTGTTCATACCAACACCACCAATTCTTATCCTACACCACAGGGTTCATTCTAGTTTTCTGCTTTCCATATTTATAACTCCCTTCACTGACAATGAGACACCTGACTCTCCTAATCCTTGTTTGATAACTTCCCCGTAGGGAACCAAGCTTCCACTCCATGGCCTCCCCTCCCCACATGGGTGCCTTGCACATCCTGCTCAGCACCCCCATACTCCTTACCAAGCTGCCCCATGCACAGATGCCCTCTTCACCCTGCGTGAGCTCTGACATCCCACCGTGGGTCTCTGACCTAGTGTGGAAGTCTAGCTTGCTTGGTCCCACCTAATAGTTTTAAGATTGAATTGTTCAGGAAGGAGGAGGAGAAGAAAGCTCCACTCACTCTTAAACCCATTCCAGTGAGGTTTCCACTCCCTTGAAGCTTCTCTCATCAAGAGCACCAGTGACTCCAGATTGCTAGTAATCAATTATCTGTTTTCATATTACTTGTCATAGTGGCAGCATTTGACATTGTTGATGACTCATTATGCCTAGAAACACTTTCTTTATTTGTTCTCCATACTTCCCACTTTCACTCTTATAATTCTCCTTTTCTGGTTCCTCTTAGGTTCTCCATCTTCTTACATTGGAGTGCTTCAGGGTTCAGTCCCTGTTCTTCTCTACTTTCCTAGTGACCTTGTTCACTCCCAAGGCTTTACATACTGTCTATATGGCTTCAATTCCCAAATTTATAGCACTAGTCCAGTTCTCTCTCCCAAACTCCAGCATCATATAGTTAATTAATACACATTTCAGTTTCAACCTGTCTAAAACTGAGCTCTTGATCTCCCCCCCCCCCCAAAAGTCTCTCCCTGTAGTCCTATCCAGTTCAACTGATGGCAACTTCATTTTCTGTTTGCTTAGTCCAAAAGCTTAGAGTTATCCTTAATTTTTCTTTTTTATTCATACCCTACATCTAATCCTGGTGATTCTATGTGCAAATGCTGTATATCCAGAGTCTTTGCACCACCTGTGCTGCTGCTACTCTATTATTCTGAACTATCGTTACCTGTCACTTGGATTACAGCAGTAGCCTCCAGAATAGTCTCTGCTCTACCCTTGTCTATACTATAACTCAATGGCTAACCATTTTTCTTATTATAACTTCTATTCTGTAAGTTTTTACCCAAAGATTACCTTCTCAATAAAGCCTAACTATCGCAACCTGTTCCCCAAACCCCCCCCACACACACTCAGTCCCTTTTACCCTGCTCTAATTTTTCATATTCTCATAAAACTCACTACCTTCCGACATTCTCTGTAACTGTTTATGTTTTATTGTCTGTTCTCTCCATTCTCTCACTCAAATACTATATAAGCAATTTGATTATGCTGTACATTGGTGTAGTTTGATTCATATTTCTTCATTTGATGTTTCTTGAGTTACTTAAACCTGTGAGTTTGTAATTTTCATTAAATTTGAAAATTTTTCCATCATTATGTCTTCAATTTTTTTTCTTCTTTCTCCTCCATCCCCCATCTCTCTCCTCTCCTTCAGGAACTTTTATGCATATTAGGCCACTCAAAGTTATCTCCTGGCTCAATGTGTTTTGTTCCTTTTTTTAGTCTGTTTTTGCTCTGTGCTTCATTTTGAATAGTTTTAATTGCTGTTTTCAAGTTCACTGATATTTTCTTCTGCAGTGTCTAATTCCATTCAATATATTTTTCATCTCTAGAGACTTGATTTGGACCTTTTTAGTACTTTACATGCCTATTTTTATCATGTTTTGATTTCCTCTACCTTCTTGATCACATGGACAATATTTACAATAGTTATTTTAAGAATATCCTTATCTACTAATTTTTATCATCTGTGTCATTCCTGCATCTTTTTTCTTTAGAATAATTTTTCTCTTCATTACGGTAGAGATTTTTTTTCTTGCTTATTTTCATGTCTGGCAATTTTTTATTGGATTCTAGACATTTTGAATTTTATCTTGTGGCATATTGTAATTTTTTACATTCCTTTAAATTTTGGGGGGTTTTATTCTGGGGTGCAGTTAAGTTACTTGGAAACATTTTGATCTATTCAAGGCTTACATTTAAACTTGGATAGGCAAGGTCCCTAACAGCCTTTAACCTAGGGCTGTATGGCACATATACTGAAGCAATACCCTTTTTAGGACTCTACTCAATCTCCTGTGTGTTAGAAGATCTTTCTACTCTGGCTGGTGAGGACACAAACTGCTGTGGCCCAGTGTGATCTCCTGGGATTGTTTCACTGGAGTCTTTCTGATATTCTTTGCATAGCCTCAAGTGGTTTTCTCCCACACATGTGCTGATCAGTATTCAGCTAAAGACTCAAGAGAATTCTTCTGGAGGCCTCTGGAGCACCTTCTCTCCCTGTATAACTTTCTTCTCTGTTACTCTCTCCTCGACTCAAGGAGATTGCTGAACTCTGGGCAGCTCTTACTGTGCCATGGCAGGCAGTAAGCTGGGGCTTTATAGCTATAGGGTTTATCTTACCTCCTTTCTCTCAGGGATCACTGTCCTGTGCTGCCTGTTGTCTACCTCTTAGAAACCACTTCTTCACATGTTTCAGGCAGGAGGATTTACTTTGTCCCTGTTTCTCCATCGTAGTCAGGATGGGAAGTATAGAATACTTCCAGTATGTAAGCTCTCTAGGGACAGACATCTTGGTACATTTTATTCCCTGTTTATTCAAAGTATCCAGAACTCTACCTGGCATATTAGGTACTCACTAGTAGATATTAGTGGAATAGAGTGTCTGTTGAATAAGATTATGTTTGAGAACTCCTTCAGCAATCGTTGAATGTGTACTATGTGTCAGGCACTGATGATATGGTGGTGAATAAAACAGGTATGATCCCTGCCTTCATGGAGCACAGTGTCTAAAGGAAAAGACAAATCGTAAACAGCAAATAAACAAACAATGTTCATAATTATACATTGTGATAATGTGAATGTTACGAATGAAAAGAATGGGGTGCCCTGAGAGAGAATAGTGAGAACAGTCACTTTGGATGAGGTAATCGTGAAGGTTCTGCCAGGAGGCGATGTCTCTGCTGACTCCTGGGGGAAGAGAAGAAGTTGGCCTGCTGAGGAGACGGGGAGAAGAGTGTTCAGGGAATTCAATATGTGAAGCTCTCAAGCAGAAAAGAACTTGGAGCTTTTGAAAATTAAAGGAGACCTGTGGGGAGGGAAGAATGCCACAGCCTGAAATTGCAGGGAGGGGTAGGCCCAAAACTTGTAGGACCCACAGGCTAGTTTGCAAAGTTTTGGTTTTCTACAATACAATGAGAAGCTATTAAAGGTTTTAAATAGGGGAGTGATAGGAGCCAATTTATATTTTTAAAATATCTTTCTAGCTTCGGTATAGAGAATACTCCTTCTGGCACAGTTAGGAAAGCAGGGAAGCCATTTAGAACTGAAATTATTAAAGTTTTTCGTGCCCTCGGCCCATTTGACTATCTGCTAAAGCCTGTGGTCCCCCTCTCAGAATAATGTTTTTAAACTACAAAGGAAACTAATTATATTAAAAAATAGTTCATTAGAATATTTGTATAAAACATTTTAAATAATATTTAAAGCATTTAAAAATATTTAAAATATCAATTTTTAAAAATATGTGATATATAAATGTATTCCTTTATTAACTGATTATATAGGACCTGACAGATCTATAAACATAAAGTGGATGAATATAAATGCAATGTCAAGATGTCTGCAGTAACTATAATGTGATTGAAAATATCTGATTTCTATCAGTGACTAAGTCACGTGCACTGCTAATGCTACTGTGGTGTGTTGTCTATATTTATAATGAAATAAATGTTAAATTTCCAGTCGAGGTTAGTGAAAATAAAGATGTAGGTTTTTATATTACTGAAGTTCACAGACCACCCGCTTAGTTCTATCCATAGATCACTTGTGGAATCTGAATTAATCACTTTTTATTTAGGAAGTTATTTTAGTAATCATGAAGAGAGAAGGAGGAGGCTCGAACTAGGGTAGCTGCAATAGAAATAACAGGAAGGGTACAAAATTTGAGATATTTTGGAGAAAGAATCAACAGAACAAAAAAGGGAAAGATTTTGTATAGTTACTGGGGAAATCTCCATGGAAGAACTATGCCCAGGAATGTGGAAAAAAAAAAAAAAACAACTACGTGCAAAACGTTAGCAAGGCTAGTCAGAAAGCAAGATCTGCTAGGCAGACTGTCACTGCGACTCATCGTAATGTAAGGGACAAGGATGACAGCCAGGGGTTGGATAGGAGGGGAAGTCAGAAACACTGAGACCCACTCACGAGCTGTGAGGCCTGGGGCCAACACTTACTTTATGAAGCCCCCCTTCACATACTTAAGATGAGGAAAATAACAGCTTGTGACCTATAATGTTATTGCGAGGGTTAAATAAGATACTGTATGTAAAGTGGTTAGCACAGTTCTGACACATAGCAAGAGCTGATTTTTAATATTAGCAATTAGTCTAATTACTACCAGGGTTCTGACACTGTGTTGGACCATCACCTACAGGAGATTGCAGTCTGGTTGAGGAAACAAGATAAAGCACACAATATATTTTGAGAAGAAAACCATTCTGAATCAAATGTCCAAATATAAGATATGAGCAACTCTTAAGTTATTAATTTTGCCCAGTATAGCACTTTCTGAATCATAAAAAAGATTTTGAATATTCGTGCTACATATTTGTGTGTGGGTGTTGCAAATGAGTAAGGCTGCATGGTGCTGGATCTCTTCTTAACAAGTGAGTCTTGGGTATTACTGATTTACAGTTTCTGCTGCTTAACAGCTAAGCTCCTGTTTGGTATAATAATGACTGTTGTTGAAACAAGTAAAAAGCACACACACAAAAAAAGTGATCATGATTCAGTCTGAAAGCCTTTCTTTTGTTTTCAGTAGGGGAGCTAAGACATGAACAGGCTATTTCATTTTGTCATAGTAGCCTTTTATAAAGAATCTCAGTTTCGACCTTTGGAACTAGTCCTGCATTTGAGTAGTTTACATGTAGATGGCTGAGGCTTAATGGCAAAACATCAGGGTTCATGTTCTTTTCCTATGCATGCTTGGCAGTATGACCTTGAACAATTTATGTAATCTGCTGAGCCTCAATTTTTCTTCTATAAAAAGAGGATAATAATTCCTGCCTCGGGATTATTGTGCAGATCAAAAGCAAAAATTTAACTCAATGTCTGGGACAACATAGGAACACAATAAAAACATTTTTTAAAAGCACTGTAATGTCTGTTAAAGAATAAGACTAATTTTTACAGAAACATGCTATATTGGGTTGAATAGTATGCCCTAAAAGTCTTGCCCACCTGGAATCTTAGAATGTGACTTTATTTGGAAATAGAGTATTTGTAGACATAGTCGAGTTAAAAGGACGTCATACTGGATTAGGATAGGCCTGATGCAATGACTGGTGAGATGGGAAATTTGGACACAGAGAAGAGAATGCCATGTAAAGGCAGACACACATGGGCAAGAGTGCCCTGTGAAAACAGAGGCAGAGATTGGAGTGATAAATATACAAGCCAAAGGCCATCAAGGATCGCTAGCAACTGCCAGACACTGGGAGAGAAGCATGGAGCAGATTGTCCCTCATAAGCTCCAGTAGGGATCAGCCCTGCTGACACTTTGGTGTTTTCTGTTGTTGTTGTTGTTGTTGTTGTTGTTGTTGTTGTTTTTATTTCAGAGTATTATGGGAGTACAAATGTTTTGGTTATATGAATTGCTTTTGTGCTATTTGAGTCAAAGTTACAAGTGCGCCTATCACCAAGATAAGCATACATTGTGCCCATTAGGTATGAATTTACCTGTCCCTTCTCCCTGCTCCCACCTGCTCTCTTTCTGCTGAGTTTTACTACCACATGTGCACATGAGTGTTGATCGCTTAGTTCCAGTTTAATAGTGAGTACATGTGGCATTGTTTTCCCATTCTTGTGATACTTTGCTTAGAAGAATGGGATCCAGTTCCATCCAGGTTGTCACAAAGAGTATTAGTTCTCCATTTTCTTCTGGCTGAGTAGTACTCCATGGTATACATATACCATGACCCCTGCTGACACTTTGATTTCAAACTTCTAGCCTCTAGCACTGAGAGAGATGTCCTTGATGCTCACGGGGCACCAAGTCTGATGTCATGGTGTGGGTATGTATGCCCTACCTGTAGGGAGGGCAGTGAATATCTTTAGCAATAATATAATCTACTCAACTCTTGCAGAGGATTATCTTTCCAGTAGTTGCTTTGAGAGGCTTTCAAAGTGGCACAGTGATGTTGCTCTCACGTGGAAAAATCTTTGGGCGTGATCTTCAGAACAAGTGTATGATGGCATGTAAGAAATTAACTCTTGACTTTGCGATTTTTGACCCCAAATGACATTCCCCAGGTTGATCATCTACCTAGTCTCTAGATGTAGTTATAGATGATTTTTAGTTTATTTCCCAAAATTAAATTCACCCATTCAAGTAGTAAAAATTTGCCACTGTTGAGGCGGTCAAAGGAAGGTACCATAGGGAACTCCTAACAAGTAGCTACAGAGGAATGACAGAGCCACCAAAGTCAGTGACAGCCTCCCAGTGAAACATCCTGAAAGGGTACAAGTCTTGGCTGAAGTCATATATATAATACTGTAATTATATAACAAATATAGTTATATATGTTATCGTTTATATAATTTATATTTGTAAAATGTGTAATACATTACTATAAAGTTGTATGTGTGTGTGCATGCACAGGTGCTTCCTGATGTGTTCGGTTAGAGAGAGAAATCAGCATGGCTTTAGGCATCTCTGGCGGGGTTCCTGAAGCAGAGAGGCGTGGCTACAGAATGACAATAGGCTGGCCTGCGTGGAAAGCTTACTGTGTACCAGACGCTAAATGATTTACATGGGGTGTGGCATTTAACCCTTGCAACCAGGGCTGGGACTGGAGTGAGGCCAGTGAGGTATCTGGGGCACAAAACTGAAGGAGATACCTACTCTCAGGGCTGAGCAGATGCAAGGTGGTCATTTGCATGACCTTGGCAGTGGGAGTGCCTCCTTCAATCTAGCGCGCTAAAGTACCTCACTTACCTTACCCTAGTCCCGGACCTGCTGGCCACAATCCTGAGGTCACTGCCATCAACTTCCTTCTTTGCAGATGAGGAAATGGAGGCTCATGGAGGCTGAGTATCTTGCTTCACTTTCACACAAATGGTGGAGTAAGGATATGACCCCAGGCCATTGGACCCCAAAGCTTGGGCCTTGACTGACTGCACCAAACTCTTAGTCAATGCCTTGTCTACAGTTTCGGTTCTTTCCGTCTTTCTCTGCAGGTGTCCAAGGCAGCTGCAGACTTGATGGCCTACTGTGAAGCGCATGCCAAGGAAGATCCCCTGCTGACCCCTGTCCCAGCGTCAGAAAACCCATTTAGGGAGAAGAAGTTTTTCTGCGCCATCCTTTAAATCTTCAAGAGGAGCCTGAAGAGCCTCCGGGCTCCTGGGACATTGATGTAGAGTTTTTAGCAAAGTGGGCGCCTTTCTAGTCCACGGCATTTGAAGAGAGCAAGGAGAACCATCCTGGAAACTCCAGGTTATGCATGTTTAAAGAACCGGTCCCCTTATGAGAATGCAAGCCGATCCACATCCCAATTTAAGAGATCTGATTCTGCAGAATTGCCTGGAGGAGGGGAATATATAAAAATAAAATTGGTGTCACTTCTTTTCTGCTATCTCTCCCCCAAAACCTTATGTTACTGCTTTATATTTAAAAAATAAAAATTAAAACCAACAGCTGTACTGAGTTAAGATATGTATGACCTTCTTGGAATGAATATTGTCTTTAGAATACCCTTTGATAAGCTGAGTTGTCCAGTGTAGCCACGGTTTGGTTTAATGGCTTTGATGTTTAGTCTTTGTGCCTTTCTTCTTTTTTCCTTCTTCCTGCCCTTCCTCTACCCTTCCCCATGACAGTAGTGTGGAGATAAGGCTGGAATTGTCTGTAAGATTGAACTCCCAGGAAGAGCCCCCAAAATGTTTAGGGAGATGTTCCCCGTGGTGTATCCTCATGGTAATAACAACGACAAAAAATGCCGGTTGTCTCTGTTCTCTTATCACTATTCCTAACATTTGTACATGATAGCTTTGATTCTGCAAGTACAAGTAAATCATGTGTTGTGACTGGTGCTTTCATATATTTGTGACAATTTTTGAGTAATACTGCATGAAAATGTCCCTATGTTACATCCATTCAGAAGTTTTATTGTTTTGCTAAAAAGTTGGAAAAAGAAATGAGAGGGAAAAGATGCTGGGGAGGAAAAAACTCAATATTTGGAAAATTGAGGTTACTTCAGAGCCTTAGCCACACCTAAAATACCTCCTAGCTAAGAGTGGCGTACACGCCTCTTCAGTATATTTTCCAGAATCCAAAGCATTTTTTTGGTTAATCCCGGATCCAGGGCAGCACAGCTACCACCCATCAGGAGAGTAAAGGATTCACCATGAATTGGGAAGTGCTTTTGTCATAGAGTATAAGCAAGTTCCCTCTTTCCCTGAATCATCGAAATTCTAGATTGAAAGAACACTTTCTGTACTCTTAAGAAAACCATGGCCCTTCTTTATTCACGTATCAGGAGAAATAAATCCACAGCTCCAGAGGAGGTGACCCCGTCTTAGAAGGCTGGCTGTTCGCCTACCAGGGAGGACCCCTGCTAGCCACTCTCTGGGCGGCAGGTGGGGAGCCCACAGCTGGCTCCACCAGAAAGGGTTCTGGCGCTTTTTCTCCATGGAGATGGTCTTGAATTTTCACTCATCAAAATTTCAATAGAATCTTTTCTTTGTTTTTGTTCTCCATCTTGTTTGTTAGAGTCTCTCAGTCTTTATTTACAACTCCCTGCAGATAGATCTCTCTCTTGCCAAGATATGATATTGAGAGTGATTTCTCATTGCAGCTGGAGCCTCCATCAGAAATGTCAGGCCCTGAAAGCCTCTATCATTTTTTCTGTGTCATCCCTAGTCAAAGAGGGTCTCTCTTACATGTTGTTTGCTTTCAAATCCCAAAAGACCATTTCCCAATTAATTTTATGCTCCTCTCACCCCTTTCCATTCTCTTTCTCCTGTTTTTTTGTTTTTTTTTTTTTTAAAAAAAAGCACACACAGACAAAAACAGAAGTATGAAAAGGGAGGGAAAAAGAAGATAAAAAGACTTAATATGCCAAGGACAGATTTTTGAAACAGACTTGGTCAATGTTTTCCTTACCTCCTTTATGGGCATGCTGGTGAGAGAATAAGTGTTTCCAATTAAAGCTCACGCCTGGGGTGGGAGAGAAGAGGATATTGAAACATTTGTGAAATGTATGAATATACTTCTGTAACCAGATGCTTCTGTTCTTCTGTTCAAATTTTGGAATTTTGTAACAGTCAGTGAAATACTGATAAATATTTAGCGGGAAAAACCTGGCAGAGAACTTATTAAACTATAGTATTTTACAACTAGCTTAGTAATACTGTGCAATCAGCTAAAACCATATCACATTTTTAAAATGAGCCAAAACATGAATATGTAGTCACATGAAAACGACTGTGAATAAAGCACTCTTAGGTGGTGATTAAGGCATCATTAGAAGGCCCAGATGATTTTCATAATCCACAGCATTTCTTTTTCTCAGAAGGACTACATTTTCATGTTCCTTAAAAGTTAAGGAAATCCCAAACTGCATGTCACCACGCTTATAAAAGGAGAGAGGAGGCAGAAAATACATAGCCCATCTGAAATTAAGTTCAAGGAAAATGTTGTGGACTTTTTATAATTTAATGTCTTACATACAGTATAGAATTATAATACCAAAATCTTTATATAAGTTTTGGCTTCATGGTATTTGTACTTATTCAGGGGAAAAAGTCTTTTGATTACTTATGCCTCTAAAGAGTTTAATTCCTTTAGAAATTCAACAATCATTTTCACCAGCACAATTTTATCTTAAAGGGTAACTAATAAAAATTCATCTTAATTATTTAAGGCCCTAGTCTCTATAGAGAATATATTGGTTAGTAATGAAAACCTGCCACGGAACTAGTTAATAAGCAGTAACAATAAACTTCATATTTAGAATGCAAACTCTGTAAGGAAAAAAAATCTTACATCATCCTCAATATTAACTTCAGTTTAAAAGTTGTTATTTTTTTTATTTGAAACCAAGCACTATTTAATTTAAATCAGAGGATGCAAATTAGTACTTTGATCTGAATCTGAATTTGCTAATAATATTTGAAAGAGATTGCCTACCAAGGAAAAATTAAACAATGAAAACTATTTCTCCATACACTCATACTCACATTAGGAATTTTGAGAAAAAGCATGCTATCTTAGGGAATTTTTATACTTTTTCTTTCTTTTCAAATATTTGTTTCTAGCTGCTCCTGGCAATGATGAATTGTTAACTTATATATTAATGTCTCACAGCCCAAGAATTGTTCACATTTTTCCTATATGAGATCTATGGTGTGTGTATTTCAAAGAGAGGGAAATACAGAAATGTTAAAGCAAGAAAACCTGAATGTGATGTGCACGTTTTCATCCCCCATGGACAATGTATTTGTTTTAATAAATGGAATTTTCAGATTCATCTATATGCAAATTCATTGTGAAGGTGGGTGGATCACCTCACCCACTGATTCCCTGGTTAATTTGAGAAAAATCTGATGATACAAATGGATGGGGAAATGGGAATCCATTGGTTTTCTTTAGGCTTTGTTAATAGAGATCTCCTAAGCCCCTTTAAAAGCCTTTCTCCCTGGGTCTTGCATCTCAGGTACAGCCCTTGGGGACAGAGAAAGATGGGGACGGGTGGGGGGCGGTAGGATCAAGGGCTCCAGCAGGTTGGACCATGCAGAAAGATGAGCTGTATTTACACTTTAACTTGCTGTGGGTATGCCACAGGGGGATTTTTCCTTTATGAAAAAAAAATGAGCACAGAAAATGCTGTTCTCCATAAGCTATCCATGATTTAAAAGGAGTACAGGAGAAGATAAATCCTTAGAACTCCAGTTTAGCTGCTCCTCGAAAATCTTAGTCAAAAAAGACTTCAAAATGTCCCTTAAATTATGCCCGTTAGAAAAAAAAAAAGCACAAAATATCCCAGGGCTTGTGCCACCAACAGCAGCATCTTTAAAGCACAGATGAAGGTGCCACTTGGTACCAGTGCTCCATCAACACTACTGCTTCTCAGACTGTGGGCCGTGGACCACCAGCCTCAGAATGACTTGGAATGCCTCTTTTAAAGGCAGTTCTGGGTCCCCCACTAACTCAGAATCTCTGGTAGTGACTCCTGAGGACATGCATTCTGTTGCATGCTATCGTGCATACTGCCAAAGGAAAGGCACAGACAAACCGTGAGTATGCCTGCTCGTACGCCCATGGCCGCAGGCAGTGGCTGCCTGGGAGTGGCCATATAACCCGTGGGTGAGAATGTAGCCAGCTCCTAGACAGGGGATGCTGTGAGGAAGGCGCGGGTGGGTTTGACTCTGCTCCTGTCAGCCGTGGCCCCGTGGGAGGACGGCCTCCAGCTCTCATTCTTTAATAAGCTGGTCACATTGTAGACAGTGCTCACAGTGACAGAGGGAATTGGAGCTGGGTCACCTCCAATCCACAAATTGCAAATAATTTGCCAAGGGAAATCCCTTTCCCTTCGGTTCTGCCCCAAATCTACATTTTCTTCTATTTAGAACCAGGAGACTCAGGCAGAATTTATTTTAATGAAGGGAGCTGTGGGCTCCCGGGCCTTTCCTCGCTGAGAACTACTTCTGTTCCTCCGTGTCAATAGTAAGAAAAGCCGGGAGGGGGGTGTTGCATCTTCACCCTGAGGTGACAGAAAGACGGTACCCTCTGACCTCAGGTCGTACTGTGAGCAAGCAAGAGCCCATCTGGCTTGAGCTAGAGACCCAGAACTGGGCCCCAGAGTTCCTGTGGTCCCTTGGAGAAGTCCTCTAACCTCTCCATGCCATAAAGTGGGACAAGAAGATCTGATCCATTTGTCTGACACAGTGGTTGAAATCAAAAGAGAGCAGGTATTGGGCACCACAAACGAAGAGCTGAGAAAGAATCATAGACGCTACTAAACCCTGCGACCTTGGGAAGAGAGGAAAACGCTAGTCAGCTCCTTCTCGCCTCCGTCTCGCCTCCGACTCCCCTGCTTCCTAGCGCCCGGGTGCGGATCCTCCGTGCCTGTCGCCTGAGTTCCCGCCACCCCCGCTGGCGTGGCCGCTCTGACCCCCGTCCCCCCCCCCCCCCCGCCCCTGCGTATTCATCCATCAGGGCTTCTCTGGCTGTGCGCGGCTAATAACCGACGAGCCCGCAGGTGGGTCCCCCTTCAGGCCCGGCTGGCTGCAGTGCTCGATGCTGTCGTCAGGTGTCACCCTCGTGCCGTGGCCCTGCTTTCCTCGGCGCCGGTTCAGTGCTCGGACTCCCGCCCTGCGGCGGCAGCAGTGTCAGCAGTTCCGGCTTGCACCTCACCAGTCCAGCAATCGCGGAGGAAAGCAAAGTCCCTGGCTGTGTCCCCGGAACACTTCCCAAGACGCTTCCTGGCTGGACCTGGTTCCCGTGCCCACCACCCTGGACCCGGGAATAGAGGTAGAGTCGCTGTGGCCCCATGGGCAGAACGGTGGCTCTGGGGAAACTGAAGTCCTTTTACTAGAGGAGGAGAGATAGAAGGATAAAGGCAAGAAACAACTGGTGCCAACCACATCTTGCCAGACTTTCCATGTTACCTCAGCTGTCACCACGCCTGGAAACTAGGGAGCTCCTGTCAACCACGCCAGGTCCATCCTCGACTGCCTGGTTCTGGGGGCCCCCGAGAGTCAGGCTGCACCCTGCTAATCCTACTTCGTCTTCCAAACCCTCGGTTCTAGCTCATCCTGTCCCCCTCGCTGCCCTGTGACTATATCCCACCTCCACACCTCGGTTTATGATGTTACCCCCTCTGGGATGTCATCACTCAACTCCTTGAGTAACTAAATCTTGCTCATCTTTCAAGGCCCAGTTTGAATTCCATGTTGTTGACGAATGACTTCAGGGAATAAGAATCTCTTTCCTCTCTCGACTCCTGCTGCCCTTGTTAGCACCTTCAAACCCTTCAGTATTTTACTGTGTTTGGGGCCTGTGTGCTAGGGTAGACAGCGTGGTGCCTGCCTTCCCCAGCTTGTGGTTTTATGGGGGAAGTAAACAAGGAAACAGTTACCAAAGTGGAATCCTCTAAGGCATATATTTACCCCTGTCTCTCACTCAGGGACACTGATAATAATCCTGACGATGACAACAGCACCCACGACCATAAAGTGAACACTTATCAAGCACTTAACTATGTGCCAGGCACAATGCTAAACCTCGTATAGACAGCATTTCATTTAATTCTCACAATAACTCTATGACATGGATATTATTTAATCTCCTGTAGCAGACAGCTTTTGTGCCTCATGACACATCCCTGACCCACTTCTGATTTCAGCCACAGCTGCAGTGAGATTTCTTTGCAAGCTCGTTCTTCCCAGAGGAAGTTAGTGCCCCCTGGGGCCCTCCTCAGCCACTGAGGGTGAGAGCCTGGAGCGACCTCTCAGGCTCCCCTGCTTCAGAGGGATAATTCTGGGTGCATATATGGTTTCTCTGAGGGTCCCTAACAGATTGAGCCTCAATCGTCCACAACAGTAACCAGCTCAATAACATTCCATGTTGTTTATTCCTCCCCGAATCTGCCTCACTTTCTCTCTTCCTACATTTCTGCTTTCTGGGATCACCCTCACCACCACCCCGAATAATCTACCTGCATCCAAGTCCTTGACTCAGGCACTCTTTGGGAGGAACTCAAATTAACTCACCCCCGTTTTAGAGACGACGAATCTGAGATTTGGAAAGATTGATGTTTCCCCAAATTCTCATTGCTGTAAAGCGGCAGATCAAGGATACGAACCTAGATCTGTCTCGATTCCAAAGATTTAACTCCTAATGCTATCTCGTACCGTAAATTGAATGCAAGTAGGTAAGAGGGAGGTTAGAATGAAAGTTCTGAATCTGTTCTTATTTGTAGAATAAACAGATCGTTTGTAGACTTCAAATCTCTGAATTACTTCCCTGGAATGAAGAACTCAGTGAGCTCTTTCTTTTCAATACTGACCTTTTCTTCACTGTGGCCATTTGGTGCCTAGAAAGTGTCAGCAGTAGCTTCCAGGTTCACCTTGCACAGAAAATATTTCCTGGAATTGAGGAATCTGTGCAAGGAAAACCAAGAAGAATGATTATAACCGGGAAGGTTCTGAGTGTTTATTTTTCTTCAGGACTCTCAGGAGAGAAAATATCTTCCTTTTCCACCGACTGTTCTAACAACTGCTTCTCTGTCATCTCGGAGCCCAGTGCCCCTCCAAGGGTCAGAGGCAGGGTCATCTGAGTGGTAGCTGAGGTTTTCTGTGGCTTCACTGTCCAAGACATGATTTGAGAAAAGGATCAAGAAAGAATCTCAGGACAAAGGCCCTTGCAAATGCAGTTTCAAGGACTCACCCAGAGCTTCTTAGGAAAAAAGCATGATGCTCCTTCCTTTCCCCACCCCCACCCCATGTCCTGTCCTTACTCCAGGAATATGCAATATCCAACTCAAACGTGTGACAGAATCCCAGCACAGATCCACAGATGCTGCTGCACACGCGTGCACTTGCATATGCACACACACAAGGGAAAGCTGTTCCATGATACTTGTGAAAGCAAACTGTCATTAGAAGGGGACTGGCACGATGTACTGGCACATCACATCACCAACAAATTACTACTCTCAGCTGCAGGTCATCTTGGTTTACTTTATAACAGCAGTTCTCAAAGCATGTTCCAAGAACTCTTGAGGGTCTTTGAGACCCTTCCAGGGGATCTAAAGGGTCAAAATTATTTTCATAATAATACTATAACGTTATTTGCCTTTTCTACTCTCTCTCTCTAAAGTCCTGGAGATTTTAGAGGCTACATATTGATGTCACAAAAGATTGAAAGTAAATGCACGTAAGAGAACCCAGCTGTCTTCTATTAAGGCAGACAGTAAAAAGATTCGCAAAAATGTAAAATGACACCACTCACCCCAGCATAAATTTTTTTGTTTTGGAAAATATAGTTGGTTTTTTTTTTCATAAAATATAAGTTATTTATGTTAACATGTAATGGGCTTGTTATTATTTTCAATGAGTTAATAAATGCATATTTTAAAAAATTTTCTCAGTTTTAACTTGTAATATGGCAAATAGATATTTGAGGGGTGAGGGGAAACTTGCTCTTTCCCCTAAAAGTTTGCTGAAAGATCAACTCACAATTAAGGAAGATTAATAAGAGAAAGGTTTATTTACCATGAGCATTGGGAGGATCACAGTGATTACTTAATATCCCAATTTAGTTCAGATATTTTTATACCTGTCTTTTTGGAGGGGAGGGGAAATGAGGAGCACGGGTCATTCTGTTTAGAGGTGCTAGGGAGGACAAATGGATGGGGGAGACAGATTGACTTGTAAATGATTCTCTTTGCAAATTAAATTAACCTGAGGGACAGTTATTATATGTAAATGATTTGGGCCTAGTTGCATTGTTGATCACTTTTTCCTGCAATATACTGAGATAACAGGGAGAGGAAGGGAAGTCTGTTGTTCTTTTTCAAGGGCCTGTTAATCTCTAAAGGCCTAATTCAAAATACCAGGGAGTCATATTGTGGGATGAAATTTCCTGAGCTTCTTCAGTATAACCCATACAAACCAAAGCCCTAATAATTTGAGGAGGTCCTCAATAATTTTTAAAAGTGCAAAGGGATCATAAAGTTTGAGAACTGCTGTCTTATATAATGTCTTCTAGTTCAACTCTCTATTTTGCAGATGGGAAAATTTAAGTGTCATTCAAAATCATATAGCTATTTAGTGATAGAGTCATAAGTAGAACATAAATATAAGGAGGAGACATTCAAAATGGCAAGCTGGGGCCGGGTATGGTAACTCACACCTGTATCCTAGCACTTTGGGAGGCCAAGTTAGGAGGATCACTTGACCTCAGGAATTTGAGACCAGCCTGAGCAAGAGCGAGACCCTGTCTCTACTACAAAGAGAAAAATTAGCTGGGTGTTGTGGCTCATGCCTGTAGTACCAGATACTCAGGAGGCTGAGGTAGGAGGATTGCTTGAGCCCAGGAGTTTGAGGCTGCAGTGAGCTATGATGATGCCACTGTACTCTACCTCAGGGCAACTGAGTTAGACTCTGTCTCAAAGAAAAAAAAAAAGTCAAGCTGGAAGTGTCTTATGTTATCCCCTAGGATGCTGTACAAATGTTTTATAGAAAAACATCCCTGAATTCAATCTCACAATTATACGGCATATTAAAAGATAATTTTCCACCAGAAAAGTGTAAAATCATGACTACCATACAGATGTTAAATGAACACATCTCAAAGGTTTTGTTTAAGTCATTATTAGTAAGGAAACCAGGCAGATGTTACAACTGGTCAAAGCAAAAGTTAAAAAGCAGAGATATTTGCAGATAAGGAATACTGAAATGAATTTGCAAATCGATGTAATACTAGCTTCTTTCACAAAGAGGGTGACAAGTCAGTAGAGCCTCTGCTAGACAGAATTTAGTTGCATGTCCAAAGCAAGAATTATTTTGATTTGCTATCAGTTATCTACAACTTACAGCATTATAAAATAGCTCAAAGCAAAGAAAGACACAGAGCTCCCACAGAATCAGAATTAGATAACGTGGAAGACTATACTCTGGACAATGCATGGTTTTCCATTGAAGTGCAGGTTTTTCCTTACAATTAATTCTCTAGGTGCCAGGCACTGAGCTGAGCTAAGTGAGTCAGAAAAAGAACAACTTGGTGTGTACTCTGCTCTCAAAGATCTTTAAAAAAATTTTTTCAACCCTCAAGTGGAACCAGATTGATTGATTTTCAAACCCTCAAGTAAAACCAGATCAAGGATCTTGCAATCCATTCCTATTACATAACACATTGATAATGTTGGGGAGTACCCCGGTTCTCTCATAGCTAGACATAGACATTTCTTAGGGTTCATCTCCACCTATTGGCTAATAAAAGCTACCACAGTGTCTGCTGTGTTTCAGGTTCTTGACATCCTCCCTAAAACTCCACCAGGTAATAATACCCCCTCACATTACAGAATAGGAAACAGAAGCTAGAGAAGCTAAGTCACATGTCCGAAATCTCAACCGGTAAGGTTCTGTTTGGGTTCAAACTCCCATGTACCCAGCTCTATCTACACTCTCTCCCCTAATTTGATGCCAATCCAGTGGAGGGCCTCCTTGGCAAGAAATGCATTTTGCAGTTAATATTCATACCAGAAAGGACAGTAGTTGGATTGACCTTGAGAATCATGTGTTTTTTATTAACCCCTCAACTCAGTCCAGAATTTTCAACAGCTCTCTGCTCAACAGTAGACATAGTAGGACCTCAAAAAGATGTTTTGGATCCTTCATCTTTCTTGGAGGATGACTACTTCTACATGGTCCCAGGGAGAAGAATTTACAAATATATTCTCTCAGAGAGATGTGGACATTGTAGATGGAGTTTAAAGGTTAGGCTGAGGGTCGGCTTAGAGTAGGAGTTGGCAAACCACAGCCCAGGGGCCAAATCTGGTTGGCTTTTATGTGGTTTACAAGCTATTAATAATAATGGTTTTTACTGTAAGGGTGTGGAATTCACTAGGAGCTCACAGCACAGTAGAGAAAGATTTCTCACACAAAGATTGGGATATAAAGAAGTAAAAAGTTTATTTTGATTTCTTAGAAAGAGAGAGAGCAAGAAAGGGAGAGAGGGAGAGAGAGAGAGAGAAGGGAAAGAAAGAAAAGATAGAGGCCACAAAAAAAAAAAAGTACTAGTCCCTGAACAAAAGGTACACACACTTTTTATGGAAACAAACAAAAAAAATAGTGATTACTGTCAGCTGATAATAAAAATGATGTTAGAGTCATTGTGTCTAGATTTTCTCTTCTTTTTCCTTTGCTGGGAGATGTTCTTATTTATATTCTGGCGAAACTGGTCTGACGAGGAAAATTCGCAATTCTTTTCTGTCTACTCAACTCTGTTTAAAGACTATAAAAACACTCTCAACATGTGATCAATTAACAAAAAAAATCTCAGATGATTAATCTTAAAAACAAAAAACAAAAATTAAGATACATGCCTGTTACTTAACAAGAGTTAGATAATTTATTTTTCCCTGTTAATTTATTAACAAGGCTATCCTATCATTTACATTTTTTAATGAGTGAAAAAAATTAAAAGAAAAGGATGCCATTTGGTGACATGTGAAAATTATATGAAGTTCAAATTTCAGTGTTCATAAATTTTCATTAGAATACAGCTTCACCCATTCATTTCATATTTTCTGTGTTGGCTTCGAAGCTCTAAGGGCAGGTTTGAGAAGTTGTAACAGAAACTGTATAGTATGCAAAAGTGAAAATATCTATTATCTGGCCTTCTACAGAAAAAGTTTGCCAACTCCTGGCTTCGAGTCACTTTCTGTTTGAGAATAATTTCTCAGGAACCCCAGAGTGAGTAGTTCAGAAGGATTTCAACATGGCATGTCCTAAATGTTAGAATTACTTGAGGGAAATGGTGTTATTGCAAGAGTCTTGGTAAGAAGGCCAAGCCCCACCAGAGGCTTGAAATCCGAGCCTGATACCACCGTGGGAAGGTTCTCCGCTGGGTTTCCCGCAGTTGGCACCTCTATCCCTCCATGGCTGGTTTATGTCCTGTGGAATCTGCTTGCATTTACCATTAATTACAATAATTAAAATTAAGCGGTGCCTCCTGTGTGGGAATTTGGCAGTCCCTGACAGAAACGCTTGCAAATTGTTCTTCTTTCTTAAGAGCACCCTCTGCTGGTCAGTTCTCAGAAAGCGCCACAGCGTCACATTTCCATCGCAGATGGGTTTTGCTGCCGGGAAGAATCCAAAGGCAGATTTTTGCTTTATTATTATTATTTTTTTAAGACGGGATCTTGGCATATCGCCCTGGCTGGCCTCAAACTCCTGGGTTCAAGCGATTCTCTGTCCTCAGCCTCTCCAGTAGCTGGGACTACAGACGAACACCACCACACCTGGCTCAAAGGTAAATTTTGATTTAGAGACAAAACACTTTGGGTATTATCTGGGTGCCTGGTGGAGGTTTTCACAGTACATAGGCATTAACACCTGAGGATATAGAACTTCATTGTAGAACTTGGTGAGGGAACAAAACTGTCTCTGAATGCAACCTTTTGCATGCAAACCAGCAATCCCCTAGGTAAGCAAGTGAGCCCTAGGTAGGTAAAGCCTTGTTGCATGCTGGCTGCCCAGACAACCTGGTAATAGGGCAGAGCTGAGTTTATCGCTCCCACCATAAGGAAGTCTGAAAGGGCCTCAATAGAAGAGGAAGGTCTGATTCATTAAGACTCTGATGTCTGGTTTAAGGCAGATCTTTTCATGTGGGGGAGGGAGGCCTGATTCGTATTGGGTAAAGTTTGTGATCTAATAGTTTAGGGTTGTGGACACAGCAAGGTAATGTGAGTCTAGGAATGTAAACTGCCTGTGGATGACTTGATGAGACTTTCCAGAAATTCTTACAATGAAACATGAAGATTTGCAACCTTGCTCTTCCAGGACAAGAGTCTCTGAACTAGTAAAGTTGTGCTAAGGAAGGTGATGGAATAGTAGATAGTTTTGGTTCTGAGCCTCCTAAGATGGTGAGTGTAGTCTGGGAGGCCCAGTGGGGATGGAGTGTGGGCAGAGTCAGTGCCCTGGTGACTTGGGACAAAATATTGGGCCTTCTCTGGGTTTGCAGCTTTGTTAGGAGTGAATGGAACTGTGTTTATAACTCTTTGAGTGTGGGGATGTAGGGATTCTGCAGCTATAAGGTAGCCTGCCAGGAAAATTTGATCCTTGTAGGCCACTACAGTGTTGGTTTGACATGAGCACCCGCTTAAGGCTGGAGGGTGCCAAGGTGCATGAGAGACAGCTCCTCGGGATCCCGCCCCTCCTTGGGAGCAGCTCTACGGAGGCCTTCGTTAAAAAGGTGCACAGATGATAGCATTCAGGCTTGGCTGGGAAAATCAGGGAAACCTGTACAGAGTTAATGTCAAAACTGAGACTCAAAGGGTGACGGGAATGCACCAGGTTGGAAAAGGATGAAGGCAGGGAGACCTCTCAGTCCTGGGAAACTGGATCAGGAATGCTCCCAGCATGTTCTGGAAATGGCCAGTGGTTCCATGTGGCTGGAGTCCAGTCTGCTTTGGGAACAAGGGAAGGAAAGGAAGTTTGAAGCCAAGTGGACACAGGCCTTGTTGGAGAAGGTGTTGGGCTTTACCCTGGAGGTGGCATAGAGTCCTTGGAAAGGTTTTAGCAGAGAATTGTCATGATTTAATTTATTCTTTAGAATTCCACTCCAGCTGAGTGGTGAGTGGGTGCAAATGGACCAACAGCTAGAAAGCTGTAGTCTCAATAACAGAGGCTGAGGACCTTCACAAAGAAAGTGGCTTAGAAGATGAAGAGAAGGAAAGATTCATGATGAAGAGGTAAGATCACTGTGCCTTGGTGACCCATTGAAAGTGGGGAGGAGGAAGAGAGAAGGATTTCCAGCCCGGATTGTACATTAGACTTTGGTTCAATTAGCTGTGATGGGAAATGCGAGAGAACAAGCGGGTTTATTGTGGAAGGTGATAAGTCTGGTCTCAGACACGCGGGCTCTGAGGCACAGAGGATGGGGTTCTTCCAAGAAATGCAAAAATGGAGCTTCTCTGAGAGGTGGGAATTGCACAAGCAGATTTAGGCTTCACTGACAGGTAGAAAGATGAAGCCATGGAAGAGATATGGAATAGCTGAAATCAACAAAGGAGAGAGTATAAATAGAGAGTAAAGATAAAGGCACCCCCTGAAGGAATGCAGGGTCAATAGCTGAGCAAAGCTGGCCACCTTAGAAGTTCCTATGCTTCTCCCTCCAGGGACAGAGGTTCTTAGGACATGTACCTGTATCAAAATTGGGGGGGCACCTGCCCAGCGAAGAGGGCCATAGGACAATATAGAGGCATGTGCTTGGAAAAAGAAGGAAAAGAACCCTCCCACCTCACAGGATAGAACAGGGGAGGACAGAGAAGGTAATTAGTTTTCGTGGAACAGAGAATTTGGCCTATTTCTTACTCTGGATTTAATCAACTCCGTGCCTGAAAGGTTGGGAAACAACAGAAGTGGGAAAGAAATGCTTCCAAATGAAAGCTGCCTCCCTGGGGACCCAGCGTGCAAGCTGCAGGGGAAGCAGGGCTGTGCCTCGGCTGTCACTCGGGTCTCAGCGGCTGAGCAAGAACAAATGAATGGTCCTGAAGGGAAGCAGGGCAGGGTTGGGAATGCCTGTGTAGAGAGGTCAGCCCACGGGAAGCCCACAGCGTTCCCCGGGACAGCTGTTCTCAATCTCTCACGTCAGGGTCACCTGTAGGGCTTGTGGAAACGCAGATGGCCAGCCCCATGCTCAGAGGTTCAGAGCCAGCGAGGCTGGGGTGGAGCTGGAGGACGTGCAGCTCCAACGAGTTCCCAGCTGTGGCTGACGCTGCTGGTCCAGAGACCGGTCTTTCAGAACCGCTGGTCTATGAGATCCCCAAAGCGGGGTGCTATGGTTTGAATGGATCCCCCAAAACTTCATGTGTTGGGCAGGTGCTCTCCAATGCTGCAGTGTGGAGATGTGGGCCCCCATTTGCAGTCCGTGAGGTAGGCAGATGGGGCTGAGGGGCTCAGTTTCACAGGCCACACTGTGGCAGAGGGTCAGTGTTCCCTGGGCCACAGGGGGCACAGAAGTGGAGTTCCTGACACTGCATGGTATGGGAGCAGTGGGATGTTCCCATATGGCTGAGAGAACCTGCAGACCTGGCAGGGGGCACGAGGAAGGCACAGCAGTGACCCCAACAACCGTAGACTGGACAGAGATGAGAACATCCTAGGGGGTGCCAGGTTGGGCCAATGAGGAGACCAAACTGATCCGCAAGCTGCCACCCACTTCTTGGCATTCAGAAGTTCCCCCAAATTTAGGTGCAACCCCTGAAAAAAGAGATCATAACTGATTCATCGTAAATTGATGGTGATTTATCTTCCACCATGTGTGGAAAGGAGATGTGAAGCATAAACAAGGTTCACACTGTGGACTGTTGTATCACTTTCTCCAGAAAGCCTTGGAATGAACAGGCCGGGACAGACTTTATTTCCCAGGGTGCTATCAAAGACAGCTCATGACCAGAAGATCCATACTTTTTTGAAAACCAAATTCCAAATATTAATATTTCCTGACTGTGAGGGAAGAGTGTAAAAATGGCAGCAGCTTTAGAAACACACACTCCACTGAGCTCTAAAGTCTAAGGCTGCCAGAAAGTTGGGCTCTTGGGGGAAATAACTCAAACCCTCATTAACAATCTAAATTATTTATTCCTACAGAGTCATTAGTGGCACCAATGAGGTCAGGTCTCAGGTTCCACCAATGCCATCAGGGAAACTGTGCGTGATTACAGCTGGAAAGGAAAGGACGGGGGGATTGCTTTTCCTCGGCATTTGCTAACACTTGTGCCCAGCACTGAATATTAGAAACTGAGCATGCAACTCCCAGGGAGCTGCTGCTCTTATCTGCCAAAGCTAAAGTAGGAATGACCCAGCAAACGCAAAATAAACAGAAACAATGTGTTCAAGTAGAAATGAGTATAAACAGCAAAATTTTTCCTCTTAATTATTAAACTCCAATATAGTAGCCCATTTACAATATTTTCCAGGGAGCTTTTTAAAAGAAAAGATGTAGAGGTAAACTGCCTTGCTTTTTCTGAGCCTAAGACAGGAATTGAGGCCAGCATCTCTTTGGAAAATAGGAAAATCTGTTTGAAGTAAGAGTCACAATGGTATAGCTGGGAAATATGTCTTGATTGATAAGCAGCTATATCTCTGCCTTTCTTTCTAATGTGCTCATTCTCTCAGCTTTAGAATTTATTTTTCTGTAATTGAAAAATTATCCACATGGCTGTCCTTTTCCTCTAGCATTGTCGAGTAGTCAGTGGGAGGTATGAAAGTGAGTAGTTCATACAGCTGGTTCTCAATCGCCCAGATGATGGCTGAAAAGGGAGCAGAGTGCAATTTTCAACAGATAATCCCCCATACCTTATGCTACTAGACTATGCACACAGCTTTGGACACTTACCATTGCCGCTTTACCTGACCTTTGCGACAGCCTCCTAAACTGGTCTCCCAGCTTCTTACTCTCTGCCAGCTACATTCTGTTCTCCACATGGTAGCCAGAAGGATCTTACAGCCCAAGTCTCAAGCTTGTCACCCTTTGCAAACCCTTCAACGGCTTTCTGTTGCACATGGAATAAAGTCCCTACTTCTGACCCTGGCCTTCAGGCCCCTGCCGGGCTGTCCCTCCACTCTGTCATGCCCTCCTCGCTCCCCATCGGCACCCCCACCCTGCTGGCTCACTGCCCTCCCTGGGCTGGTCTTCCCCAGTGCCCTGACAAAGGGCCTTTAGCTCATGCTTTTGCTCACGCTCTGCCCCTTTCCCTCCTTTGGAAATCCAGTAACAGCTCAGATTTTATAACCAGCTGAGATTATAAAATATATGAGGCCTCCCCTGAACACCCTATTGAACGTAGATCCCTTTCTGTGGGTCTCTACCTCCTTTGCCTTGTTGTTGTTTCCTGTCTCCCTGTTGGACTGACAACACCAGTAAGGGGAGGATCAGGTCTGTCTTCTTCATCGTTATATCGCCAGTGTCTAGCATGGTACAAAAGAGGTGCTCAATAAATACCTGCTGAACGGATGAGCGGATGTTCTCCACCCTCACTCTTTACCCAGGTCTGACGTTCCCCTTAGTTGACCCATCATGAACTACCCGGGGCTTCACGTGTCATGAGCACAGAATAGTTACAAGAGACTTTGAAGGGGAAGATGGAGTATCTTGTGTTTTCCATCAAAATAGAATTTTACTTAAAACGTCCACAGGTCTGAGAGCCATGGTGGGATCAGGGCAAATCTGAAGGAGCTCCCCATCCCCCGCCTTCTCTATAGCTTGCAGGCTCGACTCAATGCTGTGGTTTTAGAATCCTGGAGGTCTGGCCCCAAAGTAAAGCCTGCCATTTGGAGTTTGCCTGTCAGGCCAATGCCTTTCCCAAGATGGTCAAAGGTTTTCTGAGGATCAGACTACCCAGCACTACAAGTATCCCTACAGTAGCAGCCCCTGCCTAACTCCTAGCATCTGGGAGAAAGACCAGTTCTCGGGAATTTGAAACAAAGGGAAATGGCTGAGCTTTTGTGGGCATCTCAGAGTTGGCAAGTCTGTCTGCAGGTTCACTGAGGTGCTAGGGAAAGGGGAGAGAGAACAGGAACATGCACAGGAGATCAGTAAAGCAGACGATACAAGTTTGGCTGTATGTCAGTCAATAGTATGTGGTATCATAATCTCTGCCTTATTCATTAACTGCATTCAAGCATTCAGAGGTGGCTTTTCTATAATTTTTAGGGGAAGCATCCACAGAATTCTATCATCCAAATGTTGATCTCTGTTGCTCCACCCCCAACCATGCTTCTCCAAGCCCTCTACTCTTTCAGGACTTTTTTAGGATACTACATATTCCTTGTTCTCTTAATCCTTTCAACCACTTTTCCCATACTCCAAGTCTCTTCCTCCTACTCCCACTTGAATACAAATACCAGGTTTTCCTAAGACTTAGTCTTCAGCCCTCTTTTCTTTCCCTCTTTCCTCAGGGAGCTCATTGCAATGCTTTCAACTACAACTTTATGCTGACGACTCCTCAATGGACATCTGTAGTCATGTCCACCCACTCATGTTCATTCCTGGCATCTCAGGAGTGACTATGGGCCGCATCTACCATCGCCTCAAACTCAACAGGTCCAGAAACTGATTATTCAGCTTCCCCAGACTGGTTCCCTCCTACCAGCACTCCTGTTTGTATGCATTTGTAGGGATTCACTCTTCATCACCTGTCCAATGCTCAACCTTCCAGAGATCCCCTTTAAGCCATCTGTCTCATTCTCAACCTATGTTGAGTCCCCTGTGGATCATTTCTTTTAAATCTCTCTGGACCTTGTCCTCACATTAGGACTACTTGAGTTGTAAGTGACAAAACCCCAAACCAATCTAGCTCAAGCACAAAAAGGAATTTATTGACTTGCATATCTGAAAAGTTGCATCTAGCCCCTCAGCAAATATTTTTTGGAATGGCCTCTCTCTACCTCTTGGCCCTGTTTTCCTCTGTGTTGTTTTCACAGTTTGACAAGCTTTTCCCCTGCAGTATCAGATTTGTTTGAACATATTGTTGTGGAATATGAATGCTTTCTGTTCCCTGTATGACTATGTAGGTTCCTATTCATTCCTATTCAATTTCTACCAATAAAATTGAGCTCCACTGCCCTGCTTTTTGCTTTTAACACTAAATCATGAAATTCCAGAGCCTGACCTTAAAAAAAAACCAAAAAGCAAGTCTTCATATTTAACAAAAAACAGCCTTAGAAAGAGATGAAGGAGATGTTCTCTCTTCAAGAGGCTCCCCCAGGTAGAGAGATCTTTCTGCATTATACAACTTGTTCAAACAAATTTCATGGAGTGTTCAATTGATAATATTCATTAGAATATAAAACTTGTTTTTCTGTACACTGTAGAGACTTTTGTGGATATTCCTAAGTGTTATCAACTTGTTCTGTTCACTGTCTTCGGAAGAATAATTTGAACAAAGTTATCTAGTAAAATTGCTAAGACTTTACAAAATGTTACAAGCTGTGAAAATAACCTTCAAAGAGTGACTCGTACCTCTGATGGTTGTCTTTCTTGATAATGTGTTGCCCTGGTAATAATGTTGAAATTTCCACCTCTACATTTCTGAAACCATATATACTCTTGCAAATATTTTAGGTTTTGTGAGCCACATGGTCTCTGTTGCATCTATTCTATGACACCATTAGCAGCTAGTAAGAAAATGGGCATGGATGTGTTCTGGTATGACTTTACTTATGGACACTGAAATTTGAATTCCATATAGTTTTCATGTGTCATAAAATATTCGTCATCTTTTGATTTTTCAACCATTTAAAAATGTAAAAACCATTCTTATCTTACATAGAACCCTCTTCCCCCAGATACTTATGGGGCTAACTCCCATACCTCCTTCAAGCCTTTCTTTAAAGTTCACCTTCTCAGTAAGGCCTAAGTTGACTGTCCCATCTAAAACCACAACCCTTACCATATCCCACTCTCTCAACCATACCCACCCCTACTTCTTACCCCCTTACCTTGTTATGATTTTCCCATAGGAATTAGCACCTGCTAAAATAGTAAATAATTTACTTATTTATGATTGTGCTGTTTGCCTTCCCCTGCCACATGTTTAGCTCCCTGAGGTAAAGAATATTGTTTATTAGCTGTCAGATACCTCCGAAGTGCCTAGAAGACTGTTTGGCATGCAGTTGACACTTAAAAACTTTGTTGAATAATTCAGAAGATGGATTAATGGTCTATCAAACCCCTGATCAACCATTAGATTGGAGCTCAGGTCACTGGATAATAAAAGTTAGTTTCCTCTTCTTGCAGTGCATAGAGGGCTTGGTCTTCAAAAATGGGATTATCTACAATTCACTTCTTGTTGGACACTTCATTCAGGATAGGCCAATTTGACTCTTTCAAATTCAGAGAAAAAAAGACAAATGGTTTTTTAAAATAAAAAAAAGAGATTGAATATTTATAATAAGCTACACTTGTTTTCCAAAATTTGTTTTATCCCCTGCCCAAGTCTGGTGGGTCTCTTCAGTGTTCTGCGTCTGAATCTTCCTCCAACTTCTCCACCCCTGGGGATGGTCCAGGCTGACGACCAGGGACAGTCTCCAGTGGTTGACAACTTGGAGTCCAGAAATAAAGACTAGGCCAGGTGCAAACAACTTAGTTTTTTGAATTAAAGGGTCACTTTCAGGAAACAAATGGTCAGAGCTGCTTTTCCTTTTTTTTTTTTTAAAAGAAATGCATTATTTGCAATTATATGTATCTCTTTATTATTTTCTGTTCCTTGATAAGTTTGTTTTTTCTTTTTTATGGCTATTATTTCATTAATTATACAACTAGCATGCACCACAGTATTTGATTACAGCTGCAACTTTGATCAAATTTTGTTGGAACTGAGACACTCTTGAACTTTTAAAAAATTTATTGTTTAAGTACCTTACTTGCAAAATATAGATTATCTTACAGCAGCCCCTTAAAACTGTATTCTGGCCTTATAGTACACTTTGTATTTCCCATAATTCACTTATCACATTCTAACTCTAGATTATAAGTATTTATTTACGCGTTTGTTATTACACTTAAACTTCCTGAAAATAGACTACAGTTTACTCATTTGTATGCTCCATAGATGCTAACAGTGTTTAATTAAAATCATGTTAAGATGAAATGAAACATATATAGTTGGTTTACCCGCAAAAACTTCAGTAGGGCCTCTTAACTTATAATGAGAGGCCTTTCTTAATCAGACCCCTGCCTTTGGCTATGGTCTCATCAGCTGTCATTCTTTCCCACCCTCCAGCCCCCAGAAGCTCTAGCCCCTCTGGCGCCTATTGTTGCTTATTTTTTGCCTTTGTACATCCACTTCCCTCAAAATAAGTTACCCTTTTGACTGTCTGGTGAACTCCTCACCACCTTCAAACAATAGTTCATACTTGTTTATTTGTTAATTGTTTATTTCCCTCATTAGCCTTTTAAACTCCATGAAAGCAGGGGCTTGGTCTGTCTTGCTCACTGCTGTCTCTGAAAATCAGGGGGACTGCTCAGGAAGGATGTTAAATATAATAAGAGTTTTTACTATTTCTAAGAGGCATCCAAGAACCACTGAAACATATTAAGCAGAAAAAGTTATGGACAGGTTTTTGCTTTAGAGAATACTCTTGTTGCAGGGTGCGGGGTGGATGAGGGGAGTGGATTGGAGAAGGCAAGACTGGCCCTAGTTAGATAATTAGAGTAAGCAAAAGTGATGAGAGCCTGATTTGCAGTAGTTATCAGCGAGGTCAGGGAGGCGGTGAGAGAATTGAGAGTTAGGAGAAACAGAATGGCAGGAATTGGTGACCTACTGGATGCTGTGACTGAGGATGCCAGGAGGAAAGGAGGACTCCCAGTTTCTGACTTCACTCAGCGGCTTGTGATATCTGGAACTATCACACAGTATTGCAGTTTTATGTTTCCAACTAGTCTGAAAGCATCTTAACTACAGGGACCTTGCTTTTTAGCCTTTGTATTAGCAACGTTAGAAGAGCACCTATTATGTAGGAGGAGCAATAAATAAATGAATGAATGTACTCAAACTACTAAACAGTAATTCTATAATCCAACGAGCAATGTGGCCAATAGCAAAAAAAACCCTCTATATACTATTCTCTGCACGTTGTATCAAGCAGGGGAGGAAACCAGCTTCCTAGTTGTTTTCTGCCTATTGTACGACTTGGAAGCTGACAATAAAGTTTATTTGAGCGTCGACGTGCCGCCGTGGCCCCGCCTTCCCAGCCGGAGCCGCGATTGGCGCGTATTTGCCGGGGGCCGCCGTTCTTAAGCAACGATTGGCGAAGGCCGCCGTCATTCCGGAGCGGCCCGGCGCCGGCCCGCCCTCTCGCCGCGTCGCCGGTGTCTGCGCCGCCCGCTCCACCTCGCTTCTCCTCTCCCGGCCGAGGCCCGGGGGGACCAGAGCGAGAAGCGGGGACGATGTTCCGACGCAAGCTGACGGCTCTCGACTACCACAACCCTGCCGGCTTCAACTGCAAAGGTGAGGCGGCGGCTCCGGCCCGGTCGCGTGTCCCTGACCCGGGCGGAAGTCCCCCCCTTAGCGCTCCCACCCCGTCTCCCCTCCGGGACCCTCGGCGGCCTTGTGTGCCCCGGGGGCCTCTGGGCCGCCGGCTTCCGGGCCCCCGCGCACCTCGGCTCTCTGCAGTCCCCCTCCCCAGCCCGGCCGCGCCCCCGGCCTCGGAGCCCCCTCACCCGCTCCAGCCTCGTCATCTCCACCTTCTGCACTTGCTTAACTCCATACCCCACTCCCACCCACTGCCCCACCGGGCCACCCAGGCACTGCCGCCTCAGCACACGAAAGGGAAAACCTTGCTCTTCCTCACTGACCCTTCAGCTCCGTGTAATTGGACGATACCGTGAACACCTGCTGTTACGGGCCAGCACGGTGCTGGATTCTGAGAAAGGTGCTGAGTAACTTGAAGACTAGTTCCCTGCCTGCCAGGAGCTGAGGGGTGGGTTGAGGGGCAGTCAAAACCCACGAAGCAGTTTGAGATCTAGATAGTACACAGTGAAATCTGGGACCGGCAGTGGAAGGGGAAGCACGTATAGTAACGGGCTAATTACGTTCTGTGGGTCGTGCAAAAAAGTTCATAGCAGGTGAGCAGGGAGGTTGAATTGTAAATGCGAAGTTATTTGGGATTTTACAGCATTAAAATTTTAAAAAGTAATAACAGTGCTACTCACTGTAACTCAGCTACCTTCCAGTACTCATTTCCTTCTATTAGTTCCTGGCCAGTTGTAGACTAGTAAGTTTGAGAGCGACCGAGTACAAGTTGTGATACTCAGACCATTGTATAATTCTCAAGACCTCATAATAGAAGCTTGAATTTGACTCAGAAATTGGAAGTAATTTCTAAACCAGGGTAGCAGTGTTTCATTGATCTCCTGTAGAAGCATATCAAATTACAGAATGTTGTTTTTCTTCTTTAACAAGAAAGGATTAGTGGCGATAGAGTCTAGATCTGGATTTGAATCTTTGAGCCTCAATTTTCTCATCTGTAAAATGGGACTATTACCTACCTCAAAAGAGTGTGGGCAGGATTAAATAAAAAATGTATGTACTTAATATGCAGATAACATTACGTGATAATAGTAATCATAGTATTTTTCTGAATTTTATCATTTAATTTCTTATACTTTGTTTATTAATTATTTATTTTACTTTATTATTTGTCATAAATTTAAGTCTCTCCCTTCTGCTCCCAAAGGAACTGGAATATTAGTAACACTTAAATGGCAAAACCTTGTGCCAGGCACTGTTTTTATCCACATTTATTTAATGTAATCTTCATAACAACTCTATGAAGTAAATTATTATTACCTTCATTTTGTAGCTGAAGAATCCGAGGTACACCAAATACAGGTGATTAGCCCAAGTTCACACAACCACTAGGTGTCTGGACCCAGAATTTGAATTCAGACCAGGATTTGAACAGATCATTGTTAATCTGTGGCTCCGGAGTCTGTACTTTCAACTCCTACTTCTGTCAGCTCACTTAATTTAGTATTCAGAGGTTAAAAAAATTCCACAGGACCCATTTATCTGTGGAGAAAGAAGTATTTTATCTAATGCTTCTAGTTATTTATATAATATTTTTTGTTGCAGATGAAACAGAATTTAGAAACTTTATTGTTTGGCTAGAAGACCAGAAAATCAGACACTACAAGATTGAAGATAGAGGTAATTTAAGAAACATCCACAGCAGTGACTGGCCCAAGTTCTTTGAAAAGGTAATAAATTAGGAAGTAAAATAAAAATACAGAGAGCTTTTCTAAGAATTTTTATGAAGATGAGCTTATAGATACTTTGTTCTTTTAAGATAAATAATAATGATCAGTGTTAAGAAAGCTGGATTTCAGGGATGTAGGTTTTTTCTTACCATGTTTCTTTTGATTTTAGAACAAATTATATTATCTATTCCTACCAAGCTTTTAATATTAGGATACAAATAATTTTCTCCAGAAACATCATGAAGTTTCTTAAATAAATAATGGTGTGTATTCCATAAATGGTAAATACTTCACTTTCATTTAATGGCCAAAATCAGATTTTGTATATTAGACTAAAAATATAGCAATAATACATTTATAGTACTATCTCCTATATTTAAAAAAGACATTATTGACATGCTTGAAAAGTAGAACTATATCGTATTTATGCTTATATTTAATATATACAGATATGCCTTGTGTATAGTAGAAATAGTCCTGAAAAGGTCTGTGTGTATATCGTATTTTTGCGGCTAGAATAATTTTCCCATTGACTTAGTTTGATTTTGGTAACATTTTTGAAAAAAAGAAATTGTTTTAAAATTAGTGTAAAAATCACATTTTACAGTGTCATTACTTACATTAAACATTTTCATCAGCTATATTACTTTGAGTAAGATACTTTTCTTTAAAAATATGGAAAGGGCTCAATTTTTCATTTGGTAAAGTAATGTGATAGGTCCCTAACTTTCTCCTTAAAATCAGTGATTTTATGAATTAAGGGATTGTATAAATCATATACCAGGGCAATGACTTTGGGCAAGTTTATTAACCTTTCTGTGCCTCAATTTTGTCATCAATAAATGGTAGTAACAATGGTACCTGTCACATAGTGGTGGATTTTTTGTTAATGAGTGATATACCTGTTCACAGAAGGGCTTGGCTCATTGCAACTGCTGTATACTTATTATTGCCACCGCCTCTACTACTACTGGATTATTTTCCTTTGCTCTTAAAGTATTTTTGAAGTTTTCAGTGGGCTTCTTAAGACTTTGAAATATATTGTTAGGATTTTATATTTGTTTATATTACATCTTATGGCTCATTCATATGTACAAAATAATACAAAGTTCTGCGTGTAGAATGGTATTTGAAAAATGTAGAAAAATTCTCTGAGGTAAGTAGGATAACTTAAACATAAATGTATCAGAACTTACCCAAACAGATATTATCCTTCAAGTTGGTTTCTTTGGAATGGTTATGTCATTGCTTAAAGCATATTTGGAAATTCTCTTTTGGAATTACTTTTAGATCATGAGTTACATCTTTTAAATATCCTTAGTATTGACAAATTTTTTATAGTTTGAAGTAGATTTTCTTTTTGAATCATAGCCAAATCTTGTGAATGAGGGGATTAATTTTTGATTAGAAAATAAATTATGGCTAAAAGTTACTGATTCATTAATTATCCCTGAAAGGATTTCCAAAAGGGAGTTGTAGAAGTTTTGACTAGTAACATTGTGCCGGAATTAGATTTTAAGGTCTGAAGAGGCTTATTTGAAGGACATTCATTGGGATATATAGCTTCTGATGTTTACTTAAAATACTCAGTTACACCCTTCTTCTGTGTAACATGGCTTACTCTATTCAGTGGCATTTCCATAATATGAAAATTAAAGTTTAGATAATAATTAACTTATTTGTACTTACTCCTTTTTTAAATTGTCCTTTTTATTTAATTGTTCTATGTGTATTGAGACATGGAATCAGAAAGTTTAGATTGAAGTCCCAGATCTAAGTTGTGCAATGATTGGCAAGTATCAGGATCTGTAGAGCTCAGTTTTCTCATCCATAAAGTGAGGAAGTTGTTCTAGATCAGTTCAAATTTCAAAAAAGCATGATGGAAATAATTCATTTTTTTCTTAAGATGGTACGCTTAAATGTTTCCTTTCTTTGGGTTATATAATCACATCAAAAGTGTAGTAATATAAATGTTATAAGAAATTCTTAGAGATCCAAACTAAGGTCTCTTTCAACTGTACCATTCTTTTGGTTCCTTGACTTTAGGATAATAATGAAACTGAATTTTTTTTTCTCACAGTATCTCAGAGATGTTAACTGTCCTTTCAAGATTCAAGATCGACAAGAAGCAATTGACTGGCTTCTTGGTTTAGCTGTTAGACTTGAATATGGAGATAATGGTATGTTTTGGGGGGATTGTGTGTTTTAAAGAGAGAGAGAGAGAGAGAGAGAGAGAGAGAGAGAGAGAGAAGAAAGATAGGAAAGAGGGAGAATGAAAATGTAGGGAACTTACCAGTTTGGTTTTTTGCCTCATACTGTTTTACCTTTAGTTCATTTTTATTACAAGATGTTAGAAGTACTTTCTATTGTCTTTCATTGATATTTACATTTTTCTTTTAGAATTTGGAAATGGTGTCGTCTGGAGAAGGCTAATTGACTGTCTTCTCACAAAGTAACATTACTTTGGTAAATTTGCCATCTTTCATAGTATGCACCTTAGCCTTTCAAGTTAAATTCTTGTTAGTGTTCGAGAATTGATGGGATTTTGGGGTGTTGTTGCAGCAGGTAATTTCATAAGAGACTGAAAAATGTCTAATGCCGACATACATTAATACACCATAGGCCAAAATGTGTTACTTCTGTTTGATGTCTTATCACAGATACTTCTGTCATTAGAAGCTTCTGAATATTAGTACCTATAGTAAAAAAAAATTTCCATTAAACTCATGTTTCCCCTCATGTTTCCCCCATTTTATTTTGAAAGGCCTGCCAACATCTGATCCTCTTATCTTAACTCCATACTCTCTGTTTTATGTTTTTGTCTTTTATGGTACTGTCAGTTCCAGTCCTTCTAATCATTTGCTTTTGAAGCCTTTTGATATCTTTGGCTTCTCCTTTTCCTTCCTGTCCTGCTCCCATTGATCTTTTTCCGTGTCTGTTGTATCTTTTCTTCTTCATTACCACTGCCATCACCCTAATTCAGGCTCTTGGCGTTTTCTGCCAAGAATATTGTTATATCTTCCAAACTAGTCACCCATTAGTGTCACCTTCTATTCTTAACTGCATGGCCCACCAAGCTAACTTTCTGAAGTATAAATCTGTTTTGGAGTGCTGCTTCTGGTTTTTAAAGAACAGCTCCAGTTCCATATTGAGAAACATTATTTCCCTTTGTCTGCAAAAGGAATTTCAGCTCCTTAGCCAGGTCTTTAAGGCCTTCGGTGACTGGTTCCAACTAGTATTTATGTATTTGACATCCCAGCCAAACTAGAATAACACTGATTCCTGTTTATATCTTTTTTTACTACCCTGAATTTCTTTGTTCACTTTTCCCTTGACAAATAATGCCATTTCAGTCTATCTCTACACATTGAAATCCTACCCATCTTTTTAAGATCCAGCTCAAATGCTATCTTAGTAGCAGTAATATTTCCCTCTGAACTTTCATAGCTTTTAACTTTATGCTTTTTAAGTCATTTGCCACTTTATGTTTTGCTTCTATGCCTTATTTGCCCCAGTAAATTGTAAGCTGATACTCAGCTTCGTTTCCTGCATGGTACCTCTATTAGTTTTCTCTCACTGCTGTAACAAATTACCACAAACTCAGTGATTTAAGACATAATTTATTGTCTTATTTTGGAATCAGAAATCCAACATCAGTCTCACTGTGCTAAAGTCAAGGTGTCAGCAGGACTGGTCCTTTTTGGAGACTCTAGGGGAAATCTGTTTCTTTGCCTTTTACACCTTCTAAAGGTTGCCTACATTCCTTGACTCTGGCCCCTTCCTCCATATTCAAATCTAGCAGCATAGCATTTTTCAATCTCTCTGACTCTGCTTCCATTGTCGTCTTTTTCTCTTTGACCCTCCTGCCTCCCTCTTACAAGAACATTGCAATTACACTGGGCCCACCTGGATAATCCAGGATAATCTCCCCATCTCAAGGTCTTTAATTTGATCATATCTGCAAGTCCTTTTTGCCATGTGAGGTAACATATACACAGGTTCCAGGAATTGGGACATGGATATCTTTGGGGGGAGTCATTATTCTGTCTGCCACAGTACCTGACATAGTTTCTTGCTCATAATAGCTTTAGTAGTTGTTTAATGAATGCAGTATATATGAATGTTTACATGTACTGATTTGGAATGTCAGTTTTTGCTAGTGCCTCAGACTTAAATTTCAGAAGCCTTATGGCAAAAATCTTAAGGAAAACTCTAATTTGAGACTTTTTCTTTACTTTCAATATTAGTTTCCAAAAAAAATACTTGTGCTTTTCTTCCTTTAGGAAATGTTGAAATCATAAGGCTTGTGGCCTTGATGTAGTATTAATTGATTTTGAGGACTTTTAACAAGGTCTTTTTATTTATCCTCCTCAGGTTGGTAGGAACTATAGGTGAGCTAATTTGTAATAAAGCATTCTCCAGTTTATCAAAAGTGTTTTTCAGCTATTCCCAAATAAATTCTTTGTCCCATCTCAATTTATTTCCATTTTACTTTTATTTATTCCATTTGTTCTATTTTTATAATCCTTCAACCTTCAGTGGTAGGTGCCATATGATCGTGTATCTCTACAGTTGATTATAAGTACATCTATTTCTCAGTAATAGTGTGGTTTAATGGATTAATAAAAAACTTATATATGAAAATGAAATCAATATATAATTGAAAAGTAAATGGTATCAAGAGTGTATTAAAAGTCTAAACTACAAAACAAGTTTTGTTTATTAAAATTTAGATTTCAAGAACAGACTTTTGAAAATTGATTAAAATAATACTGTTTTTTATCAGTAGGAGGTGCTGATGTTCTTTTGTGGTTTTACATTAATATATTGCCTTCTTGACTTTTTAGTTACTTATTTGAAATTTGCTGAAACCACTGTGAATTTCTATTATTTCTGCTTTACCATTTTTAAAGCCTTTTGCTAGCTTGTCGATTAAGGTGATTAAAATCAGACTTAAATTGTTTTCATTTACTTTTTTGATATTTCAGATTTGTAGAAAAATTGCACAAATAGTACAAAGAATTTTCATATACCCAGGTTCTGCAAGTTTAACATTTTACTTCATTTGCTTTATCCCTCTCTCTATACAGACACACACCCCATTTTTTTTCCTGAAAAAAAATTTTTTCCTCCTTACATTTGATAGTAAGTTGTAGGTGATTCCCTTTTACCATTAAATACGTCAATGTGCATGTCCTAAAAATGACTGTCTTATATAACCCCAGTACAATCGCCAAAATCAGAAAGTTAACTAGGATAAAATACTGTTATCTTTAGCTGTTGTTCACATTTCACCAACTGACCCCCCTCCCAAAAAAATACCCCAAAGCAGACCTGGATTATGCATTGCATTTAGTTGTTATATCTCTTTAGTCTCCTTTAATCTGGAACACTTGTTGTCTTTATTTGTGCTTGATGGAACTGACATTTATTTTGTAGAGTGTCCCTCAGTTTGGGTTTGTGTGGTGGTACCTCATGATTAGATTCAGGTTCAGGATTTATACTTCTGTTAGGAATAACACAGAAGTGATGTGTTCTTTTAAGTGCATAATATCAAGAGATATGTGATAGTGATATGTCCCATAACTAGTCATGTTAGCTTGGATCACTTCATTAAGGTTTCTCCACTGTAAAGTTACTATTTTCCCCTTTGTAATACCTTGCCGGAAGGTACTTTAAGACCCTGTCAGTATGCTTTTTTGCTCCTCAAATTTTCATTTGGTGATTCTTGCTTGGATCAGTTATTATGTTGATGATTGCCAAGAGGTGTTTTTCTAATTCAGTTATTCCTTCTACATTTATTTGTTGGCTTTCTACTGTAAGGAGGAGCTTTCCCATCTCTCCAGTGTATTTGTGTGTTTGTCTAAATCCGTGTGGATATATGGATTATTTTATTCAGTAGATCAGAACTTTTTATCATCACATATTTTGATGTTTATACTCCTCCAGATTTGGCCAATGGAAGCCTCTTCAGGCTAACTCCTGTCTGACTGAAATTTTAAGGCTTTTATTTTCCCCTCTTGTTTCATTAGCAAATCATGTAAACATTGTAGCCTAAGGTGCCATTTGGGGCATTAAGTTTAGTGAATTATTATATCATTAAGAGCTTTTGCTCATGAATTCTTTTTAAGTATTATTATTTTTCCAATGAAAGTAATAAAATCTACCTTTGGAATTCTGAATTTCACGTTTCCATCAGATAAGTTTTAGGTTTGTATATGATGGTGGTATATTTGAAGTGTTGCTTTTTTTTTTTTTTTTTTTTGGAAAGCAGGGTTTTTGGATTCTGTATACAACATTCAAAAGAAGATTGGGGATAAACTTATTTTTTATTGAGTTTGTATTTAATCTTATGTAACCTATACTTACCCTGCTCCTATTCTTCTTTGCCAAGTTTTAGAGGAAGCTCTAAAAGCAGACTTTTTCCCTCCTAAAATTTAGATGTTTGAAATGATTTCCCTTAGAAATATTAATAAAAAGATATTTGTGTCAAGTATTTCAGTAATTTTAGCTTAATCAAAAAGATTCAATCACACTGTTTTGTTAGATTTCCTATAGCAAAGGTTAATTTCGATTGGATGAGTTGTTTTCTGCTTATACAGATGGAGCATCCCTAATACAAAAATCCAAAATGCTTCAAAATTGGAAACTTTTTGAAAGCCAACATGAAAACACAAGTGGAAAACGTATATACCTACGTAACACAGACTTTGCTTCATGCACAAAATTATTAAGAATATTATGTAAAATTATCTTCAGACTATGTGTATAAGGTATATATGAAACATAAATGAATTTTGTGTGTAGACTTGTATCCTATTCCCAAGATATCTCATTCTGTATATCCAAATATTCCAAAATCCGAAACATTTCTGGTTCCAGGAATTTCTGAGAAGGGATACTCAACCTGTAATAAGTTTGGCTCATTTAAATTCAGTAAATTAGCAGTGTTTATTTTACCTCAAGTTGCAGTTCTACAGATTGTGTTTTTGCCTATTTTTATAGCTGAAAAATACAAGGACTCAGTACCCGATAACGCAAAACATGCTGACAGTGCAACTAAAAATGCAGAGCCATTGATCAATTTGGATGGTGAGTATATAAATGCATAAAATTGATCAACAGTTTTGGTTTCCTAAATGCTGTTCATTTTTATTTTATTTTTATTTTTTGAGACAGTCTTGCTCTGTTGGCTGGGCTAGAGGGCCATGGCATTAGCCTAGTGCACAACTACCTCAAACTCCTGGGCTCAAGCGATCCTGCTGCCTCAGCCTCCCAAGTAGCTGGGACTACAGGCGAGCACTACCACACCCAGCTAATTTTTTCTATTTTTAGTAGAGACAGGATCTTGCTCTTGCTCAGGCTGGTCTCCAACTCCTGAACTCAAGTGATCCACCTCCAAGAGTGCTAGGATTACAGGCATGAGCTACCACGCCTGATCCTTAAATGTTTTTTACATCTTAGAATGAAGTCCAAGTTTACTTGGTTTTAGTAAATTAAGAAGGCTCCATGCAGACAGCATTTATGTTGCTATTTTATTCTGTTTTTTATTGTCAGTTAATGTACTTCCTCCCCTTGCATATCAATATCTGAATGTTAAAATGCTGTTCTTTGATTTGTTCCTAGTAATTTGTGGTTTTGATTTCTATTTAACCACAGAGGTCATTGTTTGCCCTCCTGGATGTGTAAATTTTTTTAAATCCAATGACACTATAAGACAAGTGGTAACATTTTTCATTATTTTAAGTCCCAGGTGTCTTTTAGTAATTCTTTCCCCTTTTAAAAGTATGAAGATTCTAATTACCTAGATTATGGTATGTTAAATATTCTTTCACTGGCTGATTCATTATGACCTATAATTTGGGAGTTATCCTTTTGAATGAAAGAGCTTCTTGGACACTCCAGAGCTGCTGCTTAGAGAAAAGGTTTTGGCAAACTGCCCGTTGAAGGGATCTATGAATTAAAACTAACAGCCTTGGGAAGAAATGTTGATTAAAACTGCTACATAAATGGGCCTTGCAGAAAAATTTACAGGACAAGCCTAATGTGAGTTAAATTAGTCATTTAATGGATTTTTCAGTTTGGTCAATGAAATACAGATAGGAGGAACTTGTTCCTCCACTTGTTTGTAAATCGAGAAACATCTGTAGTCAAAAATATCTTAAGTGAGAAATGCATTTGATATTATGGTACCCATTGTAAAATTGAGAAATCCTAAGTCTACCCATCGTGAGTCTGGAACCCTCTGGATAGTAACGAGAAAACCATTTATCTCATCAATTTACCTAATTGTTGATACTCTACACTGCTTTATGTTTTTTCTCTTCAGCAGCAGTTTTAAAAATTAGATTCGTTATTACTAGAATATTTAAAATGTTTTTTGTAAGTTTATATGTTGACAAATATGTCTGATTATATGTTTGCAGAGCTATAAAGGGTTTTTTTTGTTCATTTTTAATCTTTTATAGTAAATAATCCTGATTTTAAGGCTGGTGTGATGGCTTTGGCTAACCTCCTTCAGATTCAACGTCATGATGATTACCTGGTAATGCTTAAGGTCAGCTGCATGTTCTTGATTCTTGATAGAAACTGCATGTAGAGAAATCTTCATTTTCAAAATATTAACTATTGATATTTAAATTTATTGATTAAAATACAGTAGAGGAATGTGGGACATAAAGCAGATTTCATTATTTTATCTGTATTGGATTGTCTAGTAATAACTAATATCAGGGAGTGTTTATTGTGTGCCTGGCACTGTGCTAAATCCTTTGCAAAGATGATCTCATTCAGTTCTCCCAACAGTCCTAGAGGTAGATGCTAATGTCCTTTTTAAAAAAAATTATACGTATATGAAGTAATGGAGACTTAAAGGGGATAGATAAATAATGTCCAAGATGACAGAAAGTGATAGAGCTGGGATTTTAAGCACTCTGACCCTGTGGTCCATTCTTTTTTTCACATTACTTCTGTTTAATTTGTCCTTTTAAGGATGCATCACCGGTATTCATTAAGATAGTGGAAAATGCCAAATTTAGTAGCAGTGAATTTGGTCAAAAATACATACCCCCAAAATCTCTTTGAAAAATGAATGTTTATGTCTTCTGAATCCTCCATCCTAGATAAGGACACTCAATTCATACCTCCACTTCAGGGATCCCAGTAATCTGAAAGAGTTCTCTTGTTTTTGAAAACATGTACTTCAGAAGATTTATTCTTAGTAATTGTGAAAGTACAGTGGGGTAGATTAGGGGAGTGGTACTTAAGATAATTAGGAAATTACTTTAGAGATTGTTACTGGTTTTACGAGGGATTAAAGAGCTTTCAGTCAGACCTTGTGCATGTATATTACTTTAACCTACTTTGTGATAAATTGAATAATTTCACTCTACCCAGAAGAGATTAAACCATAATTTACCCTACTTTTCAGAATTATATATATTTAATGTCAGTTTTAACAAGAGAAAGACTGTCCTATTCTTAAATTATTACAATTTTCTATACTGAATCTGAATCTTAACTTGGATTTTCTCAACCCAGATTGGATGCCAAAAGACAAAAAGTTGTTTTCAGTGAAATTTAGCTGTTGCAAAGGCTTGTTCTTTACCCAATTATGTAAATTGCCTTGGAACAGTTCTACAATGATCAGGTCAGCTTTAATCATGAACTAAGTGAGAAGAGACATAGACAATGCATAGCATATTTGGTGTGCTTTTGTTAGACTTTGAAAACCCAATGGGAGGAAGTATAAATCAGCTACAACAAAAAGCTCTATAAAATTCTAGTCCAAGCTGCATATTAGGCAACCCCTTTCAGTTGTTTTAAGAGGCATTCAAATAATACATGACAATATGGCAAACATCTAAGGTTTGCCAAATACAAGAATGAATATATTAACTGTTTGGCAACCAGACTGTTTAATACATTTGCATTCACTGTTAAATATTGTTTTAATTAATCTTTTTCAAATATACCATTTGGTTTTTATTAAAAATAGTTTTTCAAGTTTTCACTTATTTTTGAGTTGTAATTGTCATCCCTCTAAAATTCCATTTTAAGAATCTTGTTTTTTAAGTGTGTGTACATGCATGCATTTGTGCCTGCTATAATGAAATGCCTTGGTGGTTTATAAAAAAAACACCGACAATGTATCCTTTGAAAGGTCTGAAAACATTTTACTGTAGTGAAGTGAAAATAGCAAGGTATAAGCAATGTATATGATGGTGTATTCATGCATAAACATACTTGTAATTTAATGGAGTTTTTGTAAGGATACATAAAAATCTGGTAACAATGATTGTCTTCTGGAGGGATAGCTAGGCTCCGGTAGGAATGAGACCTGCTTTTAACTATATGTATCCTTCTATATTTAAAAAAAATTTTTTTTTAACCAGGGACATGTATTACCTATTCAAAAAATGTTTTTAATTGCATCATTCCATGTTATTAAAAATTAAAAGAGTGAAAAATTTCATTACAACAGCTTGGTTTTTTAAATTTTTAATTTATTAATTCAACTAGGTAATTGTAACCTCATCAGACTGTGCATCCTAATTCTCTAGGCTCAGAGAAGAAAGGATGCAGTTAAACAGCCTATAATTAGTAAAAACAATGTTTTGGGGTTTTTTAGGCAATTCGCATTTTGGTTCAGGAGCGCCTGACACAGGATGCAGTTGCTAAAGCAAATCAAACAAAAGAGGTATGTTTTTATAAATTCTAAATTAGTTACTAATGAAAATTTCTTCTGGTATTGTCACTAGTTTAAACTTTGCATGTATCTGTTTAAGGTATTCGTTCTACATTAGAACAACCTAGAGAAGGATAGCTTACTTCAGTGCAAATGAATTTGGTTCTTAAGCAAATTGAATGTATTCAGTCACTTGCGGGGCTGATAACTAATATCAGAGAGTGTTTACTGTGTGCCTGCCACAGTGGGGGCGTCGTTTTTCATTGAAAAATGAACTTCATGTTTATTGCATGTCATACCTCAGAAAGGCTACCAATAGCACATCTAATTTCCTGGCATAAAACAGGAAAGTAATTTGAGAAAGTTACTTGGTTAAGGTCACCTAGTTGGTCAGTGGTAGAGCTCAGGCAGTCTGATTTAAGAGCCTGTATTCGTGTGGAGGATGGGGGATAAGGTTTCATGTGTGGCAGTCTGTATGCTTTTTGGTTTGCCCAGGTGAGGGGGTAGAGGGCTCTATTGGATTGTAAGGTTCACGGTACAGGTGACAACCAGTACCGTCTTTCAGTCCTGCTTTGTAGGCTGAGAAAGCTATATACCATAACTACCTTCCCCTTAAAGATAATACTTCAGAGATATTTTTTATTATATCAGAAATCCAAATATCCCTAAAGTTTCATTGACTGAGACAGTGCAGAGAATGTCCTCAGGACTAGCTGTAGCTAGAGTATTTGAGAGTGTCTCTAGCACAACCATCATTCTGGACTTTGGTCCCCACTTCCATCTCGCAATGTCTTTTGTCCTTTGACCGCTTTACGCAGGCCCAGCAGTGTTAAAAGGTTACTAGTTCCAGGGCAATGTCTCTGAAAGACACTTTTTCTTCTAAAGGTTCTTATTAGCTTATTCATTATATATGAATCAGGCCACTGGAAATTAAAGATCAGCTTATTTCACCCACACTATAGAACAGACAGTAAATTGTTCTGGCATAATAAAATCATTCATTCATTCAGCAAAACTCTGTCTTTGGTTTAAAAGGCAGGCAAATAAGGGCATAGCCAAATCTCTTTGCTCTGGTTTGCAAATTAACATTCAGTTTTATTTTCAGTGCCATCTCAAAAGATACTACCCTATAATAATTTAGTGTACTTATTTATAACCATTCATAACTAGTATTTGAGGCATGTGGTAATTTTCAGGGATAGCTATTCCTTGGTGGTCTTTTGGCAGACAGGGAAAAATGGAGCTGCTGGTACCAGACCGTCATATAAAGCCACTCAATACATTTCTATTCTTTAATTTTGCTTACTGTACTTTCATACATATAACTTATTAGCTATTTTAAAACAGACAGAGCCTAGGTAGGTTTTCATTAATAGATTAGGCAAGTATTGAGCAGTGACTAAAGCATTTGCGTAGTGACAGCTTATATGTTTGAAAGTATAAGTAGTATTTTTTTTATTGGTAATGATTTTGTACAGTATAATCAGTGAAAGTCCAGATTGCCTGTCATTCTTATTTGGTATCATAAAAGTCACCATCTTTGATATGTCTGTAGGTGCTGACTGGTTAAATGGTTTAGTTTTTCAAAGTAATTTCCAAATGAACTATCGAAAGTTAAATTATACAATCTGATAAACATCATGCTGAGAAAAATGTACAGTTTGTAAAGAAATTAATGTGCTCAGAAAGAAACTTGAGGAAAGTAAAGTAGTCCTATTTTTCCCGGTACACTGCTTACCATAGTTAAAATGGAACTCTCCATAGCAGTAGTGACAAAGCCCTGCTGCAATACAGATGTATTATTTTATGTGCCTGGTCTAAAGGATTGGATGGGCTATAGAGCTTCCTGGTACATTTAAAGGCCCTTACTTCCTAATTGGTTGTTATATGGAAGAACTTGCTTGTCCCAAGATAAATTTAAACAGAAAATTCTTAGGCCCCTTGCCACTGTAGCTGAAAGAGTTAAAAATAACAGAATAGCTAGCTGTTTTTCATCGTTTTAGATGAGAAAAGATTGTTAATTAATATAGTCTCGTTTTGTCTTTTTTTACTAAAGGGCTTGCCTGTTGCTTTAGACAAACACATTCTTGGTTTTGACACAGGAGGTAAGTGATTTTGCTCTGATTAAACTGTTTTTAGAGACTTGGTGAATACTTGGGGGGAAAATGAGTAAATGGTCTTATAAATGCAAAAATTATATATTGATATAGTGTTCTTTTATAAAATAGATGCAGTTCTTAATGAAGCTGCTCAAATTCTACGATTGCTGCATATAGAAGAGCTCAGAGAGCTACAGACAAAAATTAATGAAGCCATAGTAGCTGTTCAGGCAATTATTGCTGATCCAAAGACAGACCACAGACTGGGGAAAGTTGGAAGATGAACACTGAGATTTCAGCTTCTCATCTACTTAGTACAGTTGGGAACCATGTACACTTCCGGCATGTGTTTGGAAATCAAATGTCACATTTTCAAGGGAGGAATCCCAGGAAATTGAGAATGTTCTAGAGATTTACCACCACTTTTTTCCTTAATAAAGTTTAGGAAAGTGGAATTTTTCTTTTTATTATGTATAATTAATCTGCTTCTTTCTCTTGTGGTTGAGGTAATGTGCCAACTTGGTCATAGAGACAATATAGATCCTTAAGTCATAGGAAAACTTAATTTTATTGGAATAATGTAGAAAATGTCTTTATTAATGTATTTTCTGTGGGTACTTCTATTCTATAGAGGCACTTACAAGGATCAGAAAATATAGATTGAATCATTCTAGCACCTTTTGATATAAATAGAAATGCACTGATGCAGAGGTAAAAAAATAATGTTAGACCTTTTGTTGGGAAACCATAAACACTTGGTCTTTCCCATCAGTTCTGCATTGCCTTCTCTATGTCAAGGTTTATGATCCTTAGGATTGTATATTTTTATACTCATCACATTTTAATTTCCTGGCCAGAAAAAATCCATAGCAAAAATCAGATTTAGAGTCTTAAACTCTAACTGGTTCTTAGTTGAATTTGACCTTTTAAATATGATAAATGTTTACAAAAAGTTGCTTTAATAAGCAACAGTTAAAATTCTATTACTTTAAAACTTGCAATAACAACCTTTGTTTTTAAAGATACAGTAGTAAAGATTGAGGTATAAACTTTTCACAAAATATACTTAGTGTTTTTGCACTAAAAATGTTCATCTTGTATGTCCAGGAACTTCTCGTGGCCAATTCCTTTTCCACTTTCTTCACCTTTGTTTGCAGTACATGTTCTTTAGGGTCCAGGTTCTGACTGTAAACACCAAGTCCACCTTTACATTGTCCTGTTTACTTTCTTCCTGTGAGGATAGAATAGCGGGGAAGGTGAGTATTTTATAACTAAGTTGCAACAGCAAGTGTCTTTCATTTTGTGTGTGGTTAAGCTAGGTAGATATGAGCTCTCAGTAGTGGCAGCAGGGGTAAGCTGGGCCAAGGGTAATCAAATTATATATATGTAATCTCCCTGCTAATCCAGAGGAGCATCATGAAGCACATCCATTTACCTGTGGGGCAATAGGGGTAGACTGCAGTTATCCCGTAGAGATGAGATCGCTGCTCTGGGAGATACTCGTCAGTAAACTGACCACTGTCTTTATTTACTGATATAACACCATCCCTGGTAACAGAAAGAATGAATTCATGGAGAATCAATCACTAGGTAAAAAAGATACAACGTTAGATACAGAGTCAGTTTCAATAGAGAGAAATCTCTGCCAGCCGTCTCTGCTCAGGGGTGATGCTGCTGCCACACTGAAGTTTGAGAACTGCTGGTCTAAAATCAGTTGTTCTCAATGCTAGCTGCACATGAGAATCTATTAAAATACTGTTTCTTGGGCCTTGTGCCAGACCAATTAAATCAGAATTATAGGGGATGGGGTAGAGGGCTTATACATGTACTTTTTATGTTCCCCAGTTCCTCATTTGAGAACTAGTCTAAATAGTATCTTTCAGTTTTCCTTCGTAGATATTATGTCCACGTCTTTTTAAAAAATCAATTTAGGTGGCACATACCACCTCCCAGCTACTTGGGAGACTGAGGCAGGAGGATCACTTGAGCCTAGGAGTTTGAGGTTGCTGTGAGCTGTGATGACACCATTGCACTTTACCTGGGGCGATGGAGCAAGACTATCTCAAGAAAAAAATATTACCTCATGGTGCCACTTAAAGGTAGCCTTTTATTCTCTGAAGAACAGATTTAGATTCATGTGCTTCCTTTTTAGATAGCTTATTATCAAATAGCTTTGCCACTTTTAAGCTACATGTGAGCAATACCATTAAATTTCTGGGTGAAGTAAAGGCACAATTTCAAAAGCAGTAACACTTGAAGGATGTTATCAGTTAATGAGATAATGAAACAAAAGCCTTAGCAGAGGACTTAATTACTAGTGTCAATTTTTGGTAAAACAAGTAGTATGTCCTCCAAAACAGTCTGCCTGCTCAGGCTTGTCCAGAGTGGGTTGGTCTCACCTCCTCCAGTCCGTGTGGTAGAAGTGATCTGCATAGCTAACAATGCTGAAGGGGTAGTTGAGGTTATTTTGAATGACACGCCGTCCAGTTCCATCAGGTAGTGTGCACTCCAGTTTTTTGGTTCCTTTTAAAACATTAAACGGGGAAAATGAGATCCTTTCACGTCATGGAGAAAAAAAGAAAAGCTGCTCTGCCAAAAATGACAGTGGCAGATAAATTCCTCCTCAGAATAAACAAAGGTATTAATAGGAAATAGGATATTTTACTTCCATTGTAATCATACAAATTAGCAACTATAAAATTTCCTGTTCTATTATTAGTCTCCAGTTTGTTGAATAGTATTTCAGTTTTTAATAGAGATTCAAACTTTCAAACCTTTTTTGGAAGAAAGGATTGCATTTACTGAAATCTGGGGAAGTTTCTTCCAAAGCAGGACTTGAGAGATAACTTATATGATTTCAAACTTTAGCTTATAAATTGTAAACCTAATATCTGAGTAAATACTTGCCCTCTGTAAGCAATGTATAATAGCCAAGGCAACCTTTTAACAAAAAATCCTTAAATACTTTTAAAGAGTATATTATTTTTTCAGTGGAAGGGAAGAAAAGCAACTAAAATGGTAACATGGCTCATATTTTTCAGTGTAAAGGAGTTGGTCTTACAAATTTTGCAATAGCTAAACAATTCAAGAATTTCCAAGTTTCATATTTCTTGTGGAGCTCTGGCTTAAATTTCAAATACTCTTTTAAAATGTAATTTGTTTTGGATGGGTTATAAACGTGATCCATCTGCATTATAGTGCCTTTAATTAGATTATATTTCTTCAAGAACAGTCTTTTTCATATTTAATATAAAAAACACACAGCATCTTTTCAATTATGCTAATAATGAAAAGCACACAACAGAAATAGATAAACCTGGGTATTAGCAACCCAGATTTATTACTAAAGGAAGCCACCCTGCTACATCACTTTTCAAAGAATGTCCTTGGCAATAATAACATACTGTTAGAGTAATAGATGTTTATAGATAAATTATACTGACCAAAAAAAATAACTTCCATTCATGTATCTAAGTTTGTCAATTCAACAGTGGCTAATATTTCTTTTTAACTCTTAAAAAGTATGCAGAGCGTTCACGTTGAGGTCAGGCAAGCAGTACAAACTTAACTGCCTGATTCAGATCCCTTTCTCCCTGCGAAAGATTATAAGGACCATTTTAAAATACTCTTTAAAAGTTTACAGACCAAAGGAGATTATGTGCTATACTGTTAAAAATTTATTTAACCCACAAGGATCTAAATTACAGGATTTGGTTTTATAGTAAAATCTAGTGCAGTGCTCACACTCTCTGTGAGGAAGGCTCATCTGTTTGCATTCCATCAGTAGTATTACCTGCATCCGCCCAGCAGAGCAGCTTGGAGAAGGGGTCAAAGGTTAAACCATTGGGTAATCCAATGTCTTTATTGATCAGAATTCTTCTGTTTTCTCCATCTAAAGAAGATGTTTCAATTTTAGGAGCCTCTCTATTCCAGTCTGTCCAGTACAAGTTGCTGTAAATTAAAAATCAACATTGTGAAAGAATAGCCATGCAGAGAAAGACCCACCTTCCCCAGTGTGTACACTTCAATGTTCACAACTACCTTTGAGGCTTTGCACTAAGTATTTCATAGTCAGAAGACACTTTGCTGAAAATTAAAGCTGAACACTTTCTTCACTGATTTGAAGGGCTTCTCCAGAATTTCATTTGGTAGAAGATCCATTTAAATGTGGCAAGAGTTTCTCAAGGTATAAAAATGCTCCCTGGTTCTATCAAGTACTGAAATATCGACCAAGTCCTATTGACCAGTTGGTGACCTTAGCACTTGTCACAGACAGGGAAAGTTTTTATCTTGACTTTTGCTACAATAAAAATGAAGCCAGAGAAATAAAATGCCCAGTGTGTGAGCTTTGGTTACTGTCACCATCTAAGGGAGGTAAACCCTACTGTGGCTTCTAAATGTGTTGCGGAAGGAGACCCACTTCACTTCCAGTTGAAGTGTCATCTCCTTGCCTGATCATTTGATCTAGAGTAGCCCCCAATCTCTCACAACACTCAGTTCACTACACATCACATTATAGTCTCATATTTTTCTTATTTGTTCACTCTTATTACCTCCTAATAGAATATAAGCTGCCTGAAAGAACAGACCTCATCTTTGGCTAGAACAGTGCCTGACCCCTAGTAGATCCTCAATAAATCTTTGTTAACTTAATGCATCTGAGGTTTTACTGTCTTGTTCTGACCTTCTCCACACGGTATTTAAAATCCAAGGGTTTAAATCAGGATGTACAGGTAACAGAGGGGAATTAGGGAAGCCCAACTGACCCTCGGATTGGATCCACAGCAATGGCGCGGGGATTCACCAGATCCGTGTGGAAGAGGACATTGCGCTCAGAGCCATCCAGCCGAGCCCTCTCTATCTTATCCAGGCCACTGTCTGTCCAGTACATCGTTCTGCGGAAGTGGTCGATGGCAAGTCCTTCGGGGCTTATCAGACCTGGAAATAAAGCAAAGGCAGGACTGGAGCATTTGCAGGGCATGAGGGATGAACGTGTAGCAGAGAGATTGCTGTTTGAACAGCTTAAAGACTGTTGGGCATTCTTTTTTCTTAAGTCCCAAGAACCAGGTTAATAGAGGAACAGGCCCTGTTGTTACTTTTTCTACCACGTCTAGCTTCTCTTGGACCAACAGACCTACCAGGCTGATGGCACCAGGCATCCACAGTGCTGGGGCCAGGCAGAATAAACCATCACCACACCCCAAATTCTTACCGTGAGTCTTTCTTTTGAAAAGGGCTCACGTAAGAATCACCTTTTCATTCCTTATATGTGAAAGTGTTTGTTTACAGAGGAGCTAGCCTTGTACAGCTCAATAAAGTGACTTGCCCAGAACTTAACCTTCCCTGTGGAGGAAGATGGAGGGGAGACTTCAGCATGAAATAGGCAAGTGACTTAGTAGAATCAAATGAAATGCAAAGATTCTGCTGAGTGAAGCTACTGACCTGAATTAACAATCGTCTCAGGCTCTGCTCCCAGTTCCAGACTGGCACGGCTGATTGTCCGCCCGGCAACATCTGTCCAGTACACCATCCTCTCCCGGCAGTCGTAATCGATTCCAACAACTATGGAGCCCTTTGTGCACCAAATCATAGAATTGGAAGAATTAGGACTCTTTAAATTTCCTGAGTTCACACTCAGCTGCCTCACTCATCTACGACTGTAGTGAGCAACCCTGCACAGTGGTCTTGCAAGCAGCAGAGAGGAGCAGCTGGACATGTGGGCTTTGGAGGCCCACTCCCTGGGGTCAAACCCATGCTCACCCACTTAATAGCTGTGTAACTTTGGTTACTTAACCTCTCTCTGCCTTGGTCTCCTCATTTGCAAACCAAGGCTAATAGCAGTACCTACTTCCTATAGTTGCTATAAAAATTAATACCATAAATGCTTGTAAAATGTCCCAATCTGTAATTAGCATACAGTAAGCCCCTCAATAAGTGCTGTTACAGTTGACAGTAACAACAAAGTGATTTAATGGAAAAAAAAAAATCAGCCCCTTCAGTCATTAGAGGGCATGATCTCAGCAAAATAAGTCTTTAGTATTTTACTGGGCAAAAACTGAATCCTTTCAAATGCCAGCCCTTTTTCAAAGAGCCTTTCTAAAATTTGACAACACATGTCCACAAAATCTACTCTCTCCTCCTTTGTTAATATGATGAGATCTTTCCTCTACCTGAGCTGCAATCACCCTTAACTTCTGTCCCTGACTCTTGGGATGCAAGTGTTCAGTTGTACTCTGTATAAAAAGAAAGCCTATAATTTGATGGGTTAAGGAACTGGGGTACGGTGGTCATCCAACCTCTGGCTGGGGAAGTCTGCCTCCATCCTTTATAGCTAAATAAATGGCAAAGTCTTTTTTTAAAAGTTCCAAGCCTGTGATATTCCTTTCCTCAACTCCATACAGTACTTGCTTCATTCAGTTTCTAATCCCGACTCCTGCTCTGAGAAGCCCAGATGTGCAGAGCCAACATCTAGGGACCATCTGGCTATCCCTGAGGTCACACCAGTTCTGCCTTGCCTAACAAAGCCTCTTGGGGCTTGGCTTGCCTTAGGCCTCTGTGAGAGCAATCGGCACAAGAGACTGCATCAAACAGGATTTGGCTCCTGTGGAAAAGCAACCAGTTCATTGGGGGGGGTGGGGGGGACCTAAGGTCAACTACACTTTTACTTGAAAATTAACAAGTCATTTGCCCCAGGCAACAGTACACATATTCATGTGAGCTCCCGTCAACCCAGAGAACCATGGGGTTCATAAACCCATGTAGAGACTTCCAAGTTTCTTGGACAAAAAGTTGCAGTTCAAGGAGATTTGCTTACAATATGCTTATAACCCATGTCCCATTTCTCTTACATCTCACTCCCACTACTTTCACCACCCTGCCTGTACCAGAGCCATGTTCAGAAGTGCAGTCATGCCACCTGACTTGGCTAGAATAAAAGATAGTTGGTGACAGCAACTTCTTAGTTTCTACCACTTCCAAAGAAACTTTTACAAAACAACATGCTAGATTTTACCAGTGAGAAAAAACCAAACTTGAATCTTAAAAAGAAAGGGAAAAAAAAAACCATCTCTTTCTAAACACTGGTTGCTTCTGAGCTGTTTTGGACCCAAATAAGGAGTTAGTTCATTAAGAGAAGTAAATGCAAACATGAACGCTTTACTTTCTCATGGGTGAGCAAGTGCCTGGCATGTGAAGTTTAAAATGGAATCAGATGATTTTTCCATCGTAAGTGTCAATGCCTTTCTAGGGAGCCCCCTTCACTTTTCCCCATTTTAGAGAAGAAATCCCTCTCTCCCAAATGGGGTGCCTTGGCAATCGGGAGGCTGCCGGGTTGCCGGCTCAGGAAAGCTCCATCCTCTCCTCTGCAGCATCACGTGCTCCCCAGATACTCATCTACACGGGAGTCAGAGAAGTTAGGAAAGGGGCGGGTCAAAGTGACAGAACCAAAATAGGAGGGGAGGGGGCCCAAACAGTGAGGTGACATTAACTGATTTCCCCTTGGAAATTATCAGCTGTGGCCGGGTGCGGTGGCTCAACGCCTGTAATCCTAGCACTCTGGGAGGCCGAGGCGGGTGGATCGCTTGAGGTCAGGAGTTCGAGACCAGCCTGAGCAAGAGTGAGACCCCTGTCTCTACCAAAAATAGAAAGAAATGATCGGGACAGCTAAAAATCTATATAGAAAAAATTAGCCGGGCAATCATGCCTGTAGTCCCAGCTACTCGGGAGGCTGAGGCAGTAGGATCGCTTAAGCCCAGGAGTTTGAGGTTGCTGTGAGCTAGGCTGACGCCATGGCACTCACTCTAGCCTGGGCGACAAAGCGAGACTCTGTCTCAAAAAAAAAAAAAAAATCTCAGCTGATCACAGGAAGCACACCTTGTAGCTAGTCCTCCTGTCGTTTTATTTCCAGGATCTCTGTGGCGATGTCTGTGACATGGAGAGAACCCTGGGGACTTGGGGTAAAATCCTGTCAATTTTCCCTTGGATCACCACACAGCTTCCACATCCTGTCAACTCTGAAATTCCCCTGCCATAGATCTGAAACCCCGTGCAGCAGCCCCGGTTAGTCAGACACGTCTCCCAGCAACACAGAGCCCAGTTCTGTGGCGCTGGCATCAGGCCTGTGAAGATGGACTGCAGCCCAGAGACCCTGCAGGACGTCCGCGCACCGCAGTCCTGCGCCGGCGACAGGGCTCCGCCGGCTCCGCTGTGCGCACACAGCCCCGCCCCCGCGCGCAGCCCCCCGCCCCCCGGAGAAATCCACTTTACATGCAGCGACAGCAGGGTCTTGGCTGCGTCTTTCTGAAGCCTGGTGCCATTGAGGGGCAAGTGGCCGATCTGCTGGCCCTGAGCATACAGCAGGAAGGTGCCCATGGCCGGAGGCGTCACGTCAGGCCGGGGCGTGGGCCGGACCGTGGGCGGAGCCACCGTGGGTATACCTGGCGGGGAGGACGGGCGGATGCAGAGGGAGAGGAGAGGAAACAAGGGCGGGTGGGGAGAGGGGAAGAAAAAGTTACTTTCCCACAAACCAGAGCCTCCAAAAACATAAAAAGGTCTTCACCCTAGACAGATGTGCTCCAGATGTTCTTCACAAGAAATTTTAATTTCTAGTTTTTTTCCAAGGATCAATTATGTAAATTACTTCCAATTACTAGGGAGGAAGACAACAAAATTCTTCCTCCAGAACAAAGCAGAACAGGGTTTTTTTGTTGTTTTTTTAAGGGGAAACACAGAACCAGTATTGTGTCAGCTTCTCTCTGGGGCCCGAGGGTGGCACATGTCGCCTTTCACCCTGGGCTGGGAGGGGACAATAATTGCTTGTTGAGCTGAGTTCCAGATGTTCTAATTACAGAAGCTGCTAATGACAAAAACCAAACACCAAATCCAAATTGGATCCTAGGTGGAGGACCAGATTGTAAATTAACACAGCATGCAGTGACGACCTGGTGACCCCTCACGTCCCCACCTTCACCCACAGCTGGCAGCATCCCTACAGAAAGACCTCAGATGCCACCGAGGTGAGGGAGGGCTGTCCCCAGCACTTACACGCAGGGGTGGTGCCTGGCTGGGAGCGCGTGCCCTGCACCTCTCTGCCGTCTCTGTCCACACACCAGCAGAAGTCGCTCTTCCCATGGCACTGCAGGGGGGTGAAGTGGCCCAGGTCATCGCACTGGGGCACATACTGGTCGTCCCGGGGTGAGCCACCGTAGTGCTCCAGCAGATTTTCCCTCCAGCGCTCACAGACAGTGCGGGGCCTCTGGGTGGGCTCTGAGCAGACAGGGAGTAAAAAGCCTTTGATTGCGAGCCAGGGACAGAATGCAGCATGTACTAGAGATCCCCATGCCTGGCCCCCCGTAACGAGGTCTCAGCCAAATCCTGGACATTGGACTTGGAAAGCAAATGTGTCCCTAAGATGTTCTCTGTGGGAATCAGAAGAAGAGATCATCTTGATGCTCCTGTCTCCCTGGGCCGGAGGGTCTGTCCTTGAGGTCCAGCACATCAGGAAAGAGGTGAGATGAGTGGTGCAGGCTTCTTGCCCGCGCCCAGGATGCCTCTGCTGACCCAGCACTTGTGCAGATACTCCTTGGGGACTCAGTGGCCTGGGTGATGATTAAAGCCAGTTTTTATTCTTTCCCACTTGCTTCAGGCTCCAGGACCTGCTGCTGAGAGGGCAATCTTGAGACTGGCCAGTGTGCGTGTTAGAACATGTTCCTGAAGCCCTGGCTGTGCCGCGTGACCCTCAGTAGCCATCCACTGGAAACCCGTATCGAGTAAAAGTGAAACTGAGTGGAGTAGGTGTGTGGAGCACGGCAGAAGTAGTGGCAAACAAAACTGACTCTTAGTCCAGTTCCTAGAAGTCCTTTAAGCCACCCTGCTCCTGGGATTATCTCAAAGTCGAACTTCTTCCTGCAGGCCCTAGTTTCCTGCCACGTTGTCCGGTCCCCTCTCTTTTCTCCAGCATCCTTCCCTCCTGTCCCCACCCTCACAGCTCACCCCCTGCTCAAACTCCTGCTGGCTCTGTGGCAGAGCAGTTTCCTCCCAGGCGGCTTCCACAGTGCTACCGAGGCCCTGCCCCAAACACGGTGGTTCTCTGAGAAGACTCTGATGCAGGTTGTTGAAATAACTGGTTTATTTATGGATGGGATTACCTAAAGCAACTTAAATAAAAGTAGCTGCTTCTCCTTTTTATAATTCCTGCAACTCAAAGCCCATGATCTGTAGACTCACACAGCCAAGTACCTACTTGCTACCACCACCTGCATGTATGATAGAAATCTAGAGGAAAGCTAACAAAAACCAGGCCCAGCCTTCCCTGTCAAACCTGCTCCTCTCTCCTAGTCTTCCATATTTGCAAATAGCACCTCCATTCTTCCACTGCTCCACCCTGTCACCCTTGACTCCCCTCTCTCCCTCGACACCTGATAAGTCAAACAATCTTGTCAGCTCTACCTTTAGAATCCACTCAGAATATCTACACTTCTCATACCCTACCCTGTCACACTGGTCAAGGCCCTGGTCCTCTTGTGCTGGGATTTCTGCAATAGCCTTCTTACTGGTTTTCCTTCTTACACTTGCCTCTGCCCTCCCTCCCCACCCCAAGCCAGTATAAACTCAACTAGCAGCCAGAATGGTCCATTTGAAACACAAAGGCATTTCATGTCACTCCTTTGCTCAAAATCCTCCAGTGACTCTGAAGAACAAGTTGGAAACATTATGCTTGGGCTCTAGCACCTACAATTCCTCTGGAAAAGCAGGAAGATTGTGAACAAAATCATCAGAGCTCAAACCCAACTACTTCAACTGCATCAGGGTTGGGGGAAGCAGATGCCCTTTAGTTGCTACTATAGCTTACGCATGGCCCATGAAAAGCAAAGCGCTTTTCAAGATCTCATGGAGAAGGTAGGATTCTGACTTCCTCACCCAAATGTGTCTCGAGGAACCCAGAGAGGGGAATGCTAGTTCCTCACACACTCACCATCCACCTCAAGGTGGGATTCCCTGGAGAAGTTCCCACTGCCACCCCCGCTCCATATTCTGAACTCAGAGGATCCATTTTTGGTTCAAGGGACCACCCAACAAGGCACATCTGTTTGGAATGCAGACACACAGCACAGCCAATGGGAAATGGGTGTCTCAAATCACTCATATGTAGACATCCCTTTCCTTCCATACTGTTCAAAGCTACTTCTCAATCGACTATGGATTTCTTTCTCTTTTGTCTCTGGTTGGCATGGGTGTAGATATTTTGAATTCTTGGGCACAGGGCATTCTTACCCCCCTCAAACTGACCCCATTATGCAGACGAGACTAGTCAGAAATGGCAGCCAAGGCCAAACCAGCAGCGGGAGAGAAGTCTGGGCATGAGAAAGTCTGCACAAAAGAACTGTCCCTATTTTAGTCTTAACTTCTCACAGCCTCCTGGCTCCTCTTTGAATCTCTGTCCTTAACACATGCTTGTCCTAATAAATTTCACAGAATTCTGAACCATTCCCCTAAGGCACCTCCCAACCATCTGATTCCTTCAAATCCCAGCTGGAGTTAGAACCAAGACTTTTCAAAGACAAGGCAGGAACAAAATAGGATTTCTCTGTAGCCTTTTCTTTTTTTTTTTAAGACCTGCAGAATCTTCTCCTAAAAATAGAGACAGAGGGATTAAGAGTATTACTGTGGATCAAGCAATTGCTATTTTTTACCTACGTGAATCTGAGAACCACCGGAGTCCCAGCCACAACAAGATTATAGAAAGAAGCAAAACTGTTGGTAATTCTGTTCTTCTTACTCTCACACATAAAAAACTGAGACTAGTATTTATGGAAGGAACTCTTCTCAATAGTAAAGATGGCTCTTTGGCTAGCAAGCTCACAAATACAGGACTCATTTCAGCTAAAACAGTATCAAACCAATCCTATGTTCTTCATAATAAAGTTCTTCTATAATAATAAAAAGAAGTTCTACCTTTCTCTGAACAGATCAAGGAGCAGAGAGCTACTGTGTCTGTCTGCTGTTGGTATCAACCATGAGCACTCAGTAACCACGCCCTGGCCAGCCGGGGAACTCTCAGTTGGCCACAGACATGTTTGTCCTCGGCATCTCACTTCATCTGGGCTAACAAAAACCAGATTCCTGTGCCTCTTCTGAGGGCAGCCGAGGCAAGAGTGATTCCCTGCCAACATGTTAGGCTAGGCTAGAGAGGGCTGAGGGTTTCAGGTTAGAAAACTAGCTGGATCCACCTACAGATGTCATACTTATTTTTCCTATTGATACTAACACAGATGTCATACTGTTTCTTGCGATTCAGGAGGCAGAATTAGGTAAGATAGTTACATAGGAAGGCAGTTTTCCTTCTAGACAAAATGCTGGTCTGTCCAGATCCTCTAGCCTCTGAGATCTCTCTAAGCTGCCATAACAGATCCAGGGTAGCAGCCTCAGCCAGACCTATATACTCAACTTCTGGTCTTGTACTGGGATGGGGTCTAAGAGATCACATATGTCACATGTATATATGTCCCTATAACTTGTGGGCATGTAGGCGTGCACGTGTTATTCAAGTGTTCCTGGGAGGAAAGAGGCTATGAAAGGATGGTGACCAGCCCTATGTCTACATGGTCTGGACAGGGGTTATAATCTACCTACCACCAGTGCCACTCTGTTCTTGAGCCCCAGGCCTAAGCTGGTACCAGGTTCCTTTCCTGGCTGGCTCACCTGGTGGTGGTCCACAGTGAGGCGGGGCAGAGCCAGGTGCAGTCCGGGTACCAGGGACTTCATTACCATCATGGTCCACACACCAGCAGAAGCCCGTGCTGCCGTGACACTGCAGTGGCAGGAAGTTGCCCTGCTCATCGCACTGGGGGACGTGGAGCCCGGCCCCAGGGTGGGCGTGCTGTGCTCGGGCATAGCGCTGCTGGTGTTCACAGGGTTTCAGGCCCGAGGTAGAGTCTTCCAGGACCAGGGCAGAGGGAGACACAAAGGAGAAATAAAAGGTATTGCAACCAGCCAACCTCTTTCACCAGCCAACCTCAAAGTCTCCTGTGTTGAAAAATTTTTTTTGTGCAATTGGTAGATGGCACGACATGAGAAAAACAGCAAGGCACTGGGATTGTGGGGCCCTGAATTATTATTTTAGCTCTGCCACTATCTACCTAGTTTCTCCCCAATTTTCCCAGTTCATTGGTAAGTCCCCAGCTGACTCTAAGTGTAAAGAAGCCAGGCCCTCCCCCATCAGCCCTCAGAGCCTGTTGCTGTCTGGATAAAATGAAGAGCAACCCATGGCATCTGTCCAAACACCCAGGAGACTCTGAAGAAAACAAGTCCAACTCCACTCATCCCCTGAGGCCCAGAGTTCAAGTCTCAGAAGCTCCAGGTCAATGGCTGTCATCAGACTGCACTGAGCTGGCCAAGTTCCCCAAAGCCGTCAACCGTGGGTGCTTATTCCCGGCTCACTAGCACATGTGGCTTCTGCTTAATAAACGTCACCTCAATACATCATCTGACTCATACTCATCGAGGCAAAGCAGATCACTAGGGCAGTTAACCAGAGCTGCTGCTGGGTAGGATGACGGAGGGAGCACCTACTCCAGGCCCTGGAGAACTCTCGGTGCACTAGGCGGCAGCAGGAGGTCACCGAGGGAAGAATCCAACGAAGGCCCCAGACCAGGCTAAACCAAGAGTGGGCTGATTGTCATAGAGATACACCACTGAAGGAGCCAGGAGATGAATGTGCCTAATCTGGCCCTGCAAACCTTACCAGGTGTGCACTGAAATCCATCCCCGTGATATCCAGGTTGGCAACGGCAGGAGAAGGAACCAGGGGTATTGTAGCAGGTAGCTGAGGGGTGACATCTGTTTTCTGCGCATTCATCGACATCTGCAGGTCAGGAACAGGAACAGAGGAGGGGAAGGAAGGAAGGAAGGAACAGCATGACCTCACTGCACACAATCTGTGCTACTACATGGTCTTGGTACATGTGGATCAATATCGACCTTTAGGTGTGAGCAGAAAAATGCTGACACCTAAAGGTAAGCTTAATACGGAAAAAAAAAAAAAAGTCAAGGAACATGTGAGTTAACACTGACTAAAAATGTTCAGTATAGAAATTAAACAGGTGGTCACTTGCAGAAAAAAATATCCTGCAGTATATTTTGAAAACATCTTTCATCTATAGTGAATTCCAGGAAGTTACCTTTGAACTAACATTTAGACTATAAATCATTAACTTCCTTTCCATAATGCTACAATACATATATGTAATGATAGTTTTTTTCCTTTCTCTGTTGGCACCATCTCCCTGTAACATTCAATAACAGAGGCAAAGGAGCCAGAGGCTGCTCCAAAGACTTTTTCAACTAAGAAACACATTCAGTCTTGTCTAATCAGAGCCCCACTATCTAGAATCCCCAATTATTCAGACATTTTCTTTACTGCCTACTTTTAGAAATATAGGAGAAAAAAGCCGGGCGTGGTGGCTCACGCCTGTAACCCTAGCACTCTGGGAGGCCAAGGCAGGTGGATCGCTCAAGGTCAGGAATTCGAGACCAGCCTGAGCAAGAGTGAGACCCCGTCTCTACTAAAAATAGAAAGAAATTATCTGGCCAACTAAAAATATATAGAGAAAAAATTAGCCGGGCATGGTGGCGCATGCCTGTAGTCCCAGCTACTCGGGAGGCTGAGGCAGAAGGATTGCTTAAGCCCAGGAGTTTGAGGTTGCTGTGAGCTAGGCTGATGCCATGGCACTCACTCTAGCCTGGGCAACAGAGTGAGACTCTGTCTCAAAAAAAAAAAAAAGAAAAAAGAAAAAATAAGAGAAATATTATCTGGGGTTTTGAAACAACACATAAAAAAAGAAAATCTAAATTCATCAGGCATATCAGCATAAACAATTCAGGCTCTTCCATTCTCCACCTGGTACCATGAGGATTAATGTCCATAATCATATTTTTCAAAACTGTAAAATCCTGATATTTGAAACAAAAGTCATTTGTATTCCGTTTATTTAATGAAATCAGCACATGCCAACAATAGCAAGTCACTCCCCCCATCCCCCAAAAAGAAACTGAGAAATGAATTGTTAAAACTAATGCTCAATGGATGAGATAAGCTCTCTTAAGAGGAAGTCTTCTAGAGTAAGAGGAAGATAAACAAAGGGTGTAGGTCTGATCAAGGCTTGGCTGAAAACAAAGCAGTAGTCACATTCATAATGATGAACAGAAATTTTTTTTTAAATGTGTGAATAGCAAAAATAATAAGATGGGACAGAATTTCATCAGTTTGGTACAGCCCATGGCAGAAACACATCAGCCTGGGAAACCAGAGATCTACAGCCCTAACTGTGATGGGACTGGCCTGGGGATGGGGGTGGCTCCTCACCTAGCCCCCCACGCCCCACATGAAACCCTTGTAGGCTTCTCTACACCACCTGTATTCTGACCACACTCTCACTGAGCCACCTCCTCATAACCAAGGTGCTACAGCCCTTCTGTTCGCTGAAGAAGAATCTCTTACATCATAATTAGCAAAGTAACATTCTGCTTATCCTCTGCCTCTGGGAAGTTTAGTTTACATATATCAGTTCCTTGGAGTCCAAAAAAATTCTGAATGCTCAACACTGGCCAAGTCTACCACCACCCAGAGAGGCCCTGCCTGGTGAGTAGCTGGGTGCCTTCATTTCACCTACAAAGGCAGGAAAGTAGGTATAAATTCATCTGCAAGGATAGACAACAACAAGGTGTTCCGGTTAGTGCCTCAATTACCCTAAAATAAGCCAATATTGTCGAATTTAATTATTCTTGAGGTTGGCTCTGTGTCTCCAAAACAACAACTCAAGTGCCCAGGGGGGCGAGGCTGGTGAGCATCCAATTCCTTGGGCCTGGCAGAGGCTATAAAACTGGCTGTGAAACCAAAGCTGTAAAAATTAGCATCCAGCCAAATGCAGGAAATTAAAGCTATTCACAATACGTTGTGCGTTAAAAGTACTTCTAATGGCAACAGGAACCCCAAGCAATGACAGGAAGCAGGAATTCCTGAGACACAAGGCCTATTTCTAGAACCCATGGAGCGGTTTCTTATGGTTATTTTTGAACTAAGAGAGAGGGGATTCCCCAGAGCTACGGTTCACTGATGTTCTTGGAACCCACGGCCAGCCCGAGGACAGCCTGCCCACAGCTGTGCTGCCACCGCTGCAGACACTAAGGTTTTGGGTAGACAGTAGCTGCTGAAGCTGACCAACCTGGAGGAGAAGGCCCCGAAGAGACTGCAGGCATCACAAGTGAGAAATCCCCGTCCGCATAAAGCTAGAGAAGGTGAAGGCTCCCGACCCGCAGGCCCTGACTCCTCGGAGGGCCTCACACCAAGATGGAAAATGAGCATCCAGCCGCTCCAGGGCCTCCCCTCGGGAGCACAAGCCCTGGCGGGGGTGCGGGGGGCCACAGCTTCTGTCTAAAGAGGGAGTCGTCTTTTCTACTTCACAGGCTATCATGCATCGAGAGAGAAAATACGGACAGACTTTCAGCCCCTCAGCAAGGGAGGAGCTTTCGTCATCGTACCACTGGGGCAGGGGCCACTGACTCTGCTTAACAGCCCCGGGCAGGGGTCTGCAGGACTGACAGAGACTGAGGTTAAGATGACACTGTTCAAGGAGTAGTAGAGTCCCTTTATCATTCAGGTAATGAAAGGTAGCTCACTCCCAGCACAGTTCTCTCTATTAAGCTGGTAAAGAACCAGTTTGGAAGATGTGTTTAAAATCCTCCATTTTAAGTTCATGCTTTGGGGCTTCGACATCCTTCTCAGGGCCCTAATTCTGAGCAAAACCAGCTGGAGCCGCTTGATAACAAACCCAACCTCTGGACTCCAGTTCCCCCACCCCCCACCGCACATTTGCCTTCGAGCTGGGTGAAATTCCCTGGTGCCGATTAACTTCAGCCCACAGGAGCCCCCATCTCTCTCTGCTCCCTGTTCAGTGGAGCACCCTGCTGGCTGTACCCCTGTGCGGCGTGTGATGACCCCACCCCAAACCTGAGTATAATAAACTTCCTTTCAAGCCTCATTTCATCACCTGCGACTGTACCAACTTTACTATACCATGCCCACCATCTATGCTCTTAGAACATAAAGCCTAAGAAAGAATAACATCAGTACCTTCCCTCAGCCCCCTCCTGAGTGATGACACCCCATCATTACAGATCAACACTCATCTGTAGCCCAGCTTCCTCAGCTCACACTTGCTTCCTCCCTGGGAAGGTCCCAATGCAAGACAATCTGCTTTTGCACCTGGCAAAGTCACCAAGCTCCCTAAGGACAGATATGCCTGAGAAATACCCAGCTTGCACCAATACAAGGTTGAAATGACTCCAGACTGAGGGAAACTAGAGAACATCTAACTCTACTTGGATAAAAGCCTCCTGCTAGTGACTCAGACCACACTAAGATCCCAAATCCAAGTGCAGCCTCACCAGGGAGCTTGGGTTTTAACAAGCTGTGCCTGGAGAAAAACCCACACACTTTGTTATTTTTAGTTTGATGGAGTAGAAGAATGTGTGCACTTCAAGAATGCACATTTCCCGCAAAAGAGAGCCTCCATCAAATATCCTTTGGTGACTGAAACACACATGCACTATGGAATACCTTTAAATATAGTGCGCGCACACAGTAATATATTAATATATTTATTCTCCAAGTTACTTTCATAATTAGCCTAGCCTGATTTACGCATGGGTCTTTAGAAAAATGGCTTGTTTTCTACTACCCCACAATCTGAAAGTTTGGAAGGCAACCACGTGGTAACTGGCTGTGGCAGGCAGCCTCTGACCCCTACCTGGTGGTATTCATGGTCTTGTGTAATCCTCTCCCCTCTAGTAACTTGCTTTTATCTAATACAATACAGCCACATTGGGGGGATGTCATTTTTGTGATGATGACTTCCCATCTTACTAGCAGACTTTCTAGCTGGCTTTAATAAAGTAAACTGTCATGTTAGAGAGGCGCATGTGGCAAGAAACTGAAGGCAGCCAATGACCAGCAAGGACTGAGGCTCTCAGTCCAACAGTCCTCAAAGAACCAACTCCTGTCCATAACCACGAGAGGATCTTTCCACAGTTAAGCCTTCAGATGAGACCGCAGACCTGCCGGTTGCCTTGACTGCAGCCTGGTGAGAGATCCTGAAGCAGGAACCCAGCTAAGCCATTCCCAGGCCCCAACCCACTGAATAGTACATGTGTATTGTTTTAAGCTGCTACATTTGGGGGTAATTTGTTATACAGCAATAGATAACTAATGCACTGCAGAGGCACCTGATGGGTTTGTGAGCTCCAGAGAGAATCCTAAAAGCAGAGAACCAGAAATAAAACAGGGACCACTGAAAATGACGGAAATGAGAGGGCAGCCACAAAGAGTGGCAATACTCTAAAATTCCCAACATAAAAAAATAGCTCATTTCAGGGTCCTTATGTGACCCCAGAAGGTAACCAAAGTCTTACAGGACAAGTGGAAGCAAAAAGAAGGGAGAGAGAATGATTCTAGAAAGGATTAGAGCAAGCAGTATCTTACCTAAATTAACATCCTGATTATTAATACCTATCACATCAAGGCTGCAATTAATTTTAACTTCTTTGTTTGAAACTAAAGAGCTAAAAAATTAAATACTTTCGAAGCACCACCTCTGCTGACCTGAGCAGCCAGATGTTTAAATATGAAATTCTACAGACAAGGTTTTTTTCTGCATTCTCATTTCTTAGAGCTGGTAGTGAGCTAAATGAAACTGAATAAGTTCCACAAAGGTGGAAAAAGCATTATTCCCACTGTCAGGCTTGTGGACCTCACCCTAATTCCATACCCATAGAGGGGATCCCCTGTCTGTCTGTAACAGGGGGAGCTCTTTGGCTGGTCAAGCATCTGTGAATGACAAATCTACCTCATTCTACTTTGGGAAATACTTGAGCTTTATCTAGAGCTGGGGGTGCTTATTAAAGAGGTTCATAGTCTTGTTACATGACTGGGCCAAATACCAAGATACACAGGAATCCAAGCTGAGAGTTACCACCTGTCTTAGTTTGCTTTCTGTTGCTTACAACAGAATACCTAAAACTGAGAAGTTTCTAAAGAAAAAGCATTTGTTTCTTATAATCTGGAGGCTGAGAAGTCCAAGGTTAAGGGGCCCCATCTGATGAGGGCCTTCTTGCTGCTGGGGACTCTGCAGAGTCCTGAGGTGGTGCAGGGCATCACATGGCCGGGGCTGAGTGTGCTAGCTCGGTTCTCTCTTGCTCTTCTTATAAAGCCCAGTCTACTCCCACGATAACCCATTAATCCACCAATCCATGAATGGAATAACCCATTCGTGACAGCAGAGCCCTCGTGACCCAGTCACCTCCTAAAGGTCCCACCTCTCAATACTGCCACACTGGGGGTTAAATTTCAACATGAGTTTTAGCAGGGGACAAATATTCAAATAATCCTTGCATAACTCAACTCCAAAAATATTTAGGAAGAAAAAAGGGCTGTACTGAACCACAGCTTTGGGTCACTTCAATATAAATTATGTTTCCGAGGAAACCCCACAGCAGAGCTTCTGCACAGCATACTGAGAACAGGGCTCAGGCGGCACCACATAGCCTGCCCCATCCAGAGAGGAGCAGAGGGCCGGGCTGCCACCACGCGTTTGTCCTGTCAGTGAGACATGTCCTCAGCCTGCTGAAACCTGAGGAAAGGGGGACAAGGCTGAGAATGGGACATCTGGGGAGGAGGAGCCCACACTCTTCACATCTGCTGCGACGCTCCCCGGAGTTCCCAGGCTGTTCTCAGCAACCAGCGCGGTGGGCCCCGGTGGTGGCGGCAGAGGCAGACGGCAGCTCAAGGAGAGCAAAGCCTGCCTTTTGTTTCTATGCCCCGCACAGGCCCTGTCTCATGCCAAACCCCTTTCCCACCATTCTCTCATCCCCACGGTCTCAGTTTCCCATAACTGTGTGAGGGGCTGACGTGAAACTGAGTTTCAAGCTGATCACATACCACTGGCTAAGTTTAGAAAATCTTTCATGGTTTATGTAGATTTACTGAATAATCTCTATATTGAAGAACTACTAATCCTAGTTTCACGAACGTTTATACCCAGAGAGTTATAGCTAGTCTTTAATTAATACCCACACATATTCTAAGTTAAATTTGCATGGTTAGTCCTGCATTTTGGTTTAGTGGTTTTATAAAATACTGTACGGAGTCTTAAAGATAGATTTCTGAGAGAAAAGTTCTGATGAATTAGGTATGCATAATATCTGTTTTATCTGTGGAATTCTTTCTTTTCTTCTCTCTTTTGAGAGAAGATAGGGAAAAATGAAAGAGAAAGAATTATATATGTGTGTGTTTAGAGACTGCATGGCAGAGCAGCTCAACTGAAAGCGCCGAGTTAAGCCACTACCACAGAGACCGAAGGATGGGGACTTCCCGACAGGAGCACACGCACCTCCCCACTAAGTTCCCAGCCTGCACTCGCTCCCTGGAACTGAGGGTCACAAGCTGGCAGGGCTCTGCGGTACTCCAGGAGCGTCTCCGTGAAGGCCAACCTTGTCCAAGGGAAATCACCCTCAGCTCCCCTTTCGGACTCAAAGGTTGCCTTTTCTCTTCCCTCTTTTGGCAACTGCAAGGATGTCTGAGTCAAAGGAAGGGAGAGGCCCGGTCTATGTGAAGATGTGGATCCAAGGCTGCTTTCCAAGCGGCTGAGGCGGACCCGCAGGTACTCACCGGAACACTGGTGCCCGGTGCCCGTGTACCCGGGCAGGCAGGCGCAGCTGAACGTGCTGCCTCCGTGGTGAATGCACCGGGCCTGCCCAGCGGGCGCACAGGTGTGACTGCCATCCTCGCAGGGGTTGGGAGGCGGGGCGACCACTGAAAAGAGAGAGAAGCAAGAACGTCTAGGAGCTCAGGCCTGTGGAGGGTGAGCCTCACTCCCCACAGCACGCCCGGGGTCTGTGAGGAATGCAGGTTCTCAGGCCCCACCCCAGAGCCAGTAAGTCACAATCTGAATTCTAGCAAGATTAGATGGTTCATACACATACTAAAGTTCGAGAAGTGCTGATACAGGTTTGTGGTGAAAATATTAAGCATGAACACATCCCAAACAGTCCTTGATTACAGTTTATAACACTCCAAAGCAATTGCCAAATACAAACACACACACACACACACACACACACACACACACACACACACACAGAGTTTCTCTCATCACAGCTTTTTCATGCCACTGGATTAAAGAGTGTATTTTTTTTCTATTATCATCTAGTTCTATCAATGGAATGAGTTTGGAATTCTAGTTCTTTTGGATCCATGTTTAGAGCTGAAGCATTTCCTGGGACCCTATTTATTAGGGTCTCTTCATTAGGGATGGAGGTCTTTTGCTGGACAAGTGGTATAAGCACCTGTGATCTACAAAGCTACCTCACTCTAATCTGAGAACTACTTGAGCTGTATCTAGAGCTGGGGGTGTTTACTAGAGGTTCATAGTCTTGTTACATGACTGGGCCAAATACCACGACACACAGGAATCCCAACTGAGCTGAACATCCTTGAATGATACCACCAAAAATATTTAGGGGGAAACAAAACAAACAGGGCTGAAACTAAGCCGTAGCTTTGGGTTATTTCTATGTAAATTGTGTTTTTGAGGATACCACATCCCAGAGCTGCTTTATAACAGACATGGAAACATTAGTGGGTTAGGGTTAAAGAGCAAGATTCAACACCATTCTGGCCAAAAAGAGAAATGATTCTGGTACTCACAGATGCAAGTGTGCTGGTCATCTGCAAATTCATAACCGCTCCGGCACTCACATCTATAGCTCCCAGGCAAGTTGATACATACAGAGTTGGGGCCACAGCGATGGAAGCCAGTTGCACATTCATTTACATCTAACAAAAAACAAGAACAGAAAGGTGCTGCTTAAGTCAAGGATCCCAGAAGTGAAGGTCTGAAAACTCAATGTTTTCTAACCACTATGATGATTCAATGGGACTGATGGTTGGTGGACTAAACATGAGTTGAAACACAGACTTTCTAAACATCAGGTATGAATGCACGTTGCAGATAATAAATAAAAATTTATTTCAAGTCATTCATGCATAGGCCATGGGGAAGCAATTTTCGAATGAATATTCTAAGAATTCTTTAAGTTTTTTAAAAATGATGGATACTTAGAAGAAAAACACACTAATGATTTCTTTAAAATATAAACAAATTTCTATTGCTGCTTTTTGGGCTATAATAGATGAAAGAAACACCATGTCTGAATTTAAACAAAACCAGAAATCATGCTTTTTAGTAAATCTAAGAACTACTTAATATAGGCTCAAAATTGGAAAACTCAAAATATCCAGGAATTGTAATAGTTGTTTTTTTTTTTGTTTCTTCCACAGCTCTAGCCCAAGATGCCCCTCCTTTCAAACCTAACTAGGCCATGCTTTAGTTTTTGTTTTGTTTTTTTTTTTTTTTTTTGAGACAGAGGCTCACTTTGTTGCCTGGGCTAGAGTGAGTGCTGTGGCGTCAGCCTAGCTCACAGCAACCTCAAACTCCTGGGCTCAAGCGATCCTCCTGCCTCAGCCTCCCCAGTAGCTGGGACTACAGGCATGCGCCACCATGCCCGGCTAATTTTTTTTCTATATATATATTTTAGTTGGCCAGATAATTTCTTTCTATTTTTAGTAGAGACGGGGTCTCGCTCTTGCTCAGGATGGTCTCGAACTCCTGAGCTCAAGCAATCCACCTGCCTCGGCCTCCCAGAGTGCCAGGATTACAGGCGTGAGCCACCGCGCCCGGCCTCCATGCTTTAGTTTTTAAGTAACTGCATTCAGATTAATAGCTGCTAAAATCACGGATCAATGGAGATCACAGAGATGGCAGATGCTCGTCTCCTCCAATGCCATGTTGCTGGTGAGGGCAAAGTGCAAACCAGGGCTACCTGAAAGACACAGAGATACGGCGCTTACCCACACAACTCCGTCCGTCTCCCTGGTATCCAGATGCACACTCACAGCTATAATCGACACCTGTCCCCGGATGGCACCGGGCTGTTGTGTCACATGTGTGGCTCCCATCATAGCAAGGATTCACTGGAGCGGGGTCTGAGTCCTCTGCATGGGTAGAAAGGAAATAAAAGCACGATCTGGCTGTTGCTAAGAGAATGACACGGAAGGAAGGAGACAGAAGAGTCCGTGGAACTGACTGTGTGCTCGTCTGCTTTGTGGCACACCTGGAGGCCTTACTAAATCATAAGTATCCAAAGCCAGGTGGGTCATCTGCTTCGCAGTTTTAAACTGCAGAACGGCTCCCCATTGCCTACCCTATAGACAACTGGTACCTTTTCTTGCTTTCAGTAGGTTTGGGCCCGGGGAATAAAAATGTCCAATACATCTTTTTATTTAGAAGTACTTTTGCTCTATCATCTCCTGTGACTCCCCGAATAATTCTGTGTGGTGAGCTGTTGCCTCCACGATGGGTCATTTTCACATGAGGAAAGTAAGTGAGAAACATGGGAAAAACTGCCTGAGCTCACAGAGTCAAGAAATGGTACAGCAAGGACTCAAATCCCGAACTTCTGTCTCTAAATTTGTCAATCTCTCACTAAAGTTCACTATTTTTATGGGTAAAATCCAATTAATAAAAGTATCTTGCTTTTTAAAGATTTCTAAACCAAATAAACAGAATGACTTTCCCAGTATTAACTCTCAGGAGTAACCTTGCCATGGACCCATCCACCCACTAGGTAGTGATGACTGAACATCTGAAATCTTCCCTAAAGAACTCTATTTCTAGATACAACGTAATAGCTAATGCTCCTTGAGCATTTATTAATATGTGCCAGGCACTGTTCTAAACTGTGTGCATATGCTATTCCATTACATTCTCAGAACTGCATGGTGAGGAAGGCATTATAATCATCATTTTTCTGAAGCACAGAGAGGTCAAGTAACCTGCCCAAGGTTGTACAGTCAGAAGAGGTAGATGGAGCTGAAATAAAATAAAAACCCAGACAATCTGGCTCCAAAGCTCATGCTTCCCAGCACTTTGCTGCAGCCATCACCGAAGGAGCCTCACAAAGTTATCTAGTCTAAGCCAATGGCACAGAGAGGTTGGAAGGGGCCCAGATGGGATGAATCCATTAACTTTGGGCACTTCTGTGTACTTCTGATTCCTCAGGTGTGAAACAGAGAAAACAATGCTTATATCTACCAGAACTCCTAAAAAAAATAAATTTTAGAAATCCAATACAATGCATTTGAAAGGTGATTCCCACTGGCAAGTCTACCCAGCTTCCAGTGACTGCATTCCTCCTTCTTCCTCAGTGGGGCCACTGTTCATCCTCATTTGAGGTTGTCACTTTGTCTCAGTCCCTAGGAATTCTAATAGTAGATTCAGAAGATTTCAGGAGCCCCAACCAAGCCTATAAGGCTTTATGTTGAGCCATCTCTGCTACTAAGGGGGCTCCATCTAACTTATAACAATCGCCTTGTACTTCTGTGCCCCAGTCCCTGTCTTGATAGCCAGCTTAATATATTCCAGGTCCCACCCTGCACTCCAGTCCCCTCGCTAACCCCAGACACCAGCACCATGGCATCTGCAGGCTGACCTCGGCAGCGCCACCTCCTGGATTCTCTAGCCTTTAGCTCTGTCTCACCCACATCTCCCCAGCCCCCCTCACCCTCGTGTGGGTGAGACCTGCCCAAGTGACTTCTACCCTAGACCTAGACCCCAGGTGCTTGCTGCTGCCGCCTGCCCTGCAGACCGGGCACCCTCCCAGGGTCCAGGACAGCGGGCATCTCCCCAGCGCTCACCCCCGCCCACGTTATGGCTCTTCTCATTTTCTCCGGTAGTCTGCCGTGAACTGAGATGTCTTGGCTGAGATAGCCGTGCTTTCTGGTAAACACCTGCCATCCACTTTGTAAGTAACACCACAGTGTGATCCTGTACCAGAAAATATGCCCATATTATCGATTCCCACAAACTCCCGCCATCTACTTTGTAAGTAACACCACCGTGTGGTCCTGTACCAGAAAATATTTCCATATTATTGATTCCCACATTATTGGCTGAAAACAAGGAGGGCTATGGGTTTATCCTTGGTTCACCTCAATGATGTTGGCTGGAGGAACAGTATCTTTGCCAAAACAGCGGACAAACGCTTCCAACGCTTTGTCAGCATAACCCTCGCTCCCCGAATCACGCAAACGTCCTTGGGAGTCCCTCCCTCAGGACCCCTTGGCAGGCAGAAGCAGCACAGCACTGGGGTTGTGGTTGCTGAGTTAACTTGAGAATATAGACCAGGTCCCTGACTCAGGCCCCAGCACACATAAGCCCAGAACAACAGGGTCATGTCCTTACCGAAGGCCCAGTGTGAGACAAGAACCTGAGTCTCCCCCACTGTTATTTCTCCATTTTAGAAGATTCTGTACAAAATGCCTGACATACCCCCATCAAAGGAGGAAGTAATCCTCAAAATGTTTTAATTTATAAATACTAATGCTTAGCCTTTTTATTGAGTACTTTCCAGCATCAAAATTTCACCATGGCACATTCCAGCAAAGATTAGTGAGTTCACATGGATGTCAAGAGCTTACCACTCTGCTAGGCATTACAAAAAAAATGCAGCTCAGAAGTTGACTAGCAAACATCCTACCTGAAATTAAGAAAATGTCCATAATTACATGATAACAATTTACAATGTACTTCACTGACAGGACTGCCTATATAATTTGCAGAGCCCAGTGTAAAAAAAAAAAAAAAAAAAGATGTGGAGCTCCTTGTCCAAAAATTAAGAATTTCATGACGACAACAGCAAAGCATGAAACCAAGCATGGAGCCTTCTGAGCACGGGCCCCTGTTCACTGAACTTGGCTTCCAAAAACGTTTTAAAAATACATTTCTAAAACCATTTCACGATTCACTCTCTATGGCTTGTTAGCTTTTCTCCTATTATAGTCAGCAAAGAACAGCATTATCCTTCTTAAGACATTTTGTTTTTCACCCTCACCCTCTTAAACTGTTAGACTCTGACAGAGGATCTGGAACTAATTTATTCATTTAATTAAGAGGGGAAGAGCGGTTTTCCTTAAAGGGACAGTCTGTTCAGCTTCACAGCACGGCCCTCTGCCCAAAGTCTCCCCACTTCTCCCAAAGGACCCCTCTACAGTGGAAGGACAGGAAGCATTTGGGGATCCTGTTCTGTGACTCCCACAAAAAAAGCCAACCCACGCTTGAAGCTCAAACAATCAGGGGCGGCACTGGTGGTCAGAGTGAGCAAGAGCTGCGGCCCTGGTTCCTCACCGGGAGAGGCACGCTGGATCTGCATCCTACCCTGGGAACCCGGCTCCCACACCGGGTGGTCAGGTACAGGCAGCTGTGTTGTTTTACACGCATTCCAACCAGATAACAGCTCCCTCTGGAAAAAGTGAAAGACTCAAGATAGTGCTATGCACTGAGAGAGGGAAAAAAAGAGCTTTTCATTTTGGTTTCCTTTGTTTTCTTTTTCCTCATGTTTCTCCTATTCGGGTAGAATGTACAGTATTGCTTTGGGTGGCTGAAGTAGGGTTCAAATGCAAAGGGTTTAAAAACACACATTGCCTCTTTTTAAATTTGGTCTAAATGATGAGGCAAGTTACAAGGCCAGCGGAGTACACAGGGAACAGCAGGGCCAAGAAGGGTAAGAGTGTGGGCTCTGGAGCTGGTGCCCAGATGTGAGTCCCAGCTCACACCACTTATTGTAAAATGGGATAATAATAATAATACGCTTCCCCATTGGGTAAAGGTTGTTGTACGGCTTAAAAGATTTAATTCATGTAAGGTATTTGGAACAGTGCTTGGCACCAAGTAAACCATCCTTTGCTATTATTACTTGACTTGGGTGGAAGGCAAACATCATAAAATTCTAAGGACAAATTAGCAACTTAGTACCTCTGCCAGTTTGCTGGCTTTCTCAGACCCTTTCTTACTCCCATTTGGTGTGTCTCTAGGAAAAAGACATCCAGAGATGTATCTTTTCCCTACATGATTCCAGAATCTGAATGGACTCTATGGGCCTCTGTTTCACTGACGGCTGTCATCACAGATCACATGTCTACACCCAGCGAAGGACTGAACCGGATGTATAAAGAGAGTGTTCCCCAGTAATTTTGTTTTAATCTCTCCTTAAGAAATCCCCAATAACAATCTTTTCCTTCCTAATTTGTAACACACATTCCTCTAAAATCAACTGACATTTTCACGTACTAATTGACAACCTTACAATCCCAGCTTTGGATACCCAATGCCTACATCTCCAAACAAGCTTCTAAACCAAACCAATCAAGCAAACCAATAAACTCATGATTCTCATAAGTCACTTCTGCATCCTAGAGAGTCTAGTCCTCTAGACCTTATGTCTTGTTATCATGTTGCTGAAGTGACTCTTCCTTTTTGAGCCTGCCGAGACTTAAGGAGCCCTCAGCCCCAGCAAGAAAGCACAGACCCGCTTGCTCATCAGTTACAGAGTCACCTCTGTGAAGCGCTAATTCTGGGCTGAACGGTATCAACATGGAGACTGAGTAAGGGCAACACTCTCTTTCTCCTCATATGGCTCAGCTCTTGCATTCTAGGGGAAAACAAGACCTACTGGTTTTCAGAATGAAAATGTCCCCTTGTTTTGACAAAGTCGTTTCCCATCTCCAGTTCCCTGACTTTACAAGCTCATCCTCTGGCTTGCCTAGGATATTTTCAAAAGATTAGCAGACTTTATCTTTTAGAACAGTTTTAGGCTTATAGAAAAATGGAGCAAAAAGTTCATATGCACCCCTATATCCCCATTCACACAATTTCCCTTATCACTAACATCATGCATTAGTGTGGTACATGTGTTATCATTGATAAATCAACATTGATATATTATTAATGCTCATAGTCTGTGTTAAGGCTCACTCTGTGTTGTAGTTCTATAGATTTTGACAAATGCATAATGGCCTATATCCAACATTACAGTTATCATACAGAATTTTGTCACTGCCCAAAAAATCCCATGTTCCACCTAGTCATATTTCTCCTCCTCCCTCTGATCCCTTGGCAACCACTGGTCTTTTTACTGTCTCCACAGTTGAACCTTTTATAGAATGTCATGTTTTTGGAATCACATGGGAGGTATGATGCCTTTTCAGACTGGCTTCTTTCACATAGCAGCGTGCATTTAAGTTTCCTCCGTGCCTTTTCATCCCTTGGTAGCTCTAGAACATTTTTATATGTATTTTTTTAAAATCAGTCTTCACAGATGAGGCTAATGCTCATTGAAATTTAAGAACAACTGCTTTAGGGTTTTGTTTCCACCATTGTTTTCTTTAATTGAGATATAACTCACATGCCACACAATTCACTCACCTAAAGTACATATTTTTAGTATATTCACAGAGTTGTGAAACCATTACACAATTTCAGAACATTTTCATCACTTCTGAAAGCAACCCTGTACCCTTTAGCTGTTAACTTCCTACACCCTCCCATTCCCTCCCCCACTCCCAGTCCTGGGCGACTACTAATCTACCTTTTGTCTCTGTGGATTTGCCCATTCTAGATATTCTACATGAATAGAAGCATGCAATACGCTGTCCTTTGCGACTGGCTACTTTCACTTAGGACGTTTTCTAAGTTCCTCCATGTTGCAGCATTAATACTTCATTCCTTTTTGTGGCTGAATAATATTACATCATATGAATAATTTTTTGTATCCATTCATCAGTAGATGGACATTTGGGTTGTTCTACATTTTGGTTATCATAAATAGTGTTGCTATGAATATTTGTGCACAAGATTTTGTTTCTCTCCTAGCAATAGCTAGAAGAATTGCTCTGTCAAAGGTAATTTCGTATATAACTTTTTGAGAAACTCCCATTTTTCATGGTAGCTGCACCATTTTATACTCATAGCAGCAATGTATGAGGGTTCCAATTTCTCCACTTCCTCACCAACACTTGTTATTACCCATTTTTTATTATAGTCCTCCACATGACAAAGTAGTATCTCATTGTGTGTTTGATTTGCATTTCTCTGATGACTAATAATGTTGAGCATCTTTTCATGTGTTCATGGAATATCTGTATGTTTTTTGGAGAAATGTCTTTCCAGATCCTTTGGCCATCTTTTAATTAGATTATTTATCTTTATTATTGAGTTGTAAGAGTACTTCATATATTCTAGAACAAAGCTCTTATTAAATATATGACTTAACATATTTTTTCCCATTCTATGGGTTATGTTTTCACTTTGTTGACAATGTCCTTTTAAAGCACAAAATTGTTTAATTTTGATGACAGCCAATTTTTTTTTTTTTTTTTTTTTGCCACTCATGCTTTGAATGTCATATCTAAGAAACCATTGCCAAATTCAAGGTCACAAAAATTTACCCCTATGTTTTCTTCTAAAATTTTTAGCTCTTACATTTAGGTTCTTGGTACATTTTGAGTTGATTGTTATATATGCTATGAGGTAGGGGGTTCAACTTTATTGTTTTATTTCAGAATTTTATGGGAGTACACACGTTTTGGTTATACAATTTGCTTTTGTATAGTTTGAGTCAAAGTTATAGGTGTGCCCTTCACCCAGTGTGCACTGTACCTGTTAGGTGTGGATTTTATTCTTTTGTATATGGTTATTCAGTTGTCCCAGCACCATCTGTTAAAAACTATTCTTTCTTCATTGAATTGTTCTGGCACCGTCGTCGAAGAAGCAATTGACTGTGAATGTGGGCATTTATTTCTGGATTCTCACTTCTATTCCATTGATCTGTATATCTAACCTATGCCAGTACCACACTGTCTTGATTACTCTAAGTTTTGGAAGTGAGTCTTCCAACTTCATGCTTCTAAGATTGTTTTGGCTATTTTGAGTTCTTTGAATTTCCATTTGAATTTTAGAATCTGTTTGTCAATTTCTGCAAAAAGCCAGCTGGGATTCTGATAGGGATTGTGTTGAATCAATAGATCACAATTTGGGAAGTATTACCATTTTAACAATATTAAGTCTTCCAATCCATGAACATGGAACATCTTCCCACTTATTTGGGTTTTCTCTAATTTGTTTTTAAAAACTGTTTTGTAGGTTGCAATGTACAAGTATTGTACTTCTTTTAAAAAAATTTATTCCTAAGCATTTTATTCTTTTTGAAATGGAATTTCTTAATTTTCAGTTTGCTCATTGCTACTATAGAGAAATACAATTTTTGTATATTGATCTTGTATCCTACAACATTGCTGAACTTGCTTATATTAGTTCTAATAGATTAGTGAATTACTTAGATTTCATACATAAAAGATCATATCATCTGAGAATAGAGAAAATTTTACTTCTTCCTTTCCAATTTAGATGCCTTTTATTTTATGTTCTTGCCTAATCGCCCTGGGTAGAACTTCCAATGCTGTTGAACAGACATGGCAAGAGCAGACATCCTTGTCTTGTACCTGATCTCAAAGGGAACACATCCAGTCTTTCACAAGTATGATGTTCCTGGGGGTTTTCACACACAAATTTCTATTTTGTTTTTCTAGGCACTGGCTCTTGGTTTGGTGAAATCTTTGTTATCCTTTAAGTTTTAGCTAAAATTTCACTTCGTCTGAGACATCTTCCCAGAACCTCCAGACTAGACTCATAGCACCCTATATCTATGACTATTGTAATAAATACTTGTCAGCATCACTCTCCCTCCTACCTTGGCCCCACCTTGCCCACCCACAGGCATATTCCTGATCGGCACATACAGTTGGGGGTGGCTGCAAACCAGCCTCACATACTGTGCTCTATGCCCCAACTTTGGCAGGGACATTGTTCCCTGTTCTAAAGGTTCCATTTCTGCCTCTGTCTCCACCTCAAAGACCCTGCTTTATTTATCCTTACACAATACCGAACAGAGAGTCTATAACCCTTAGTAACCTCTGAATTGTTCTAAGGGTCCTCAAAATTTTGCCCAACACAAAAGGAAACCTTACCTTCAACAGGGCCAATTTGATTGGTCACAGCAAATCTAAGTACTCTTTCTTCATCACTGTACAAGGCAAAAACCCGGTCCACGTTCAGCTGCTGGGTGGTGGGGCCGGCCGGGTGCCTGGGGGCGTGCCTGCACACCTGGTAAGTGATGTTCTGCTGGACGCGGTAGGACCGTGTTTGGTTGATTGCACCAAAAGTGAGAGAGTAGTCTCTGGAACTTGTGGAGGTCACGGCTGCAACAGACACATTACACAGGCAAACCTGTACATTTTTAAAAATATTAAATAGAGATTTTCACGTGGGGTGGCCTTTTCTGCACAGTTTTTCATCTAATTCTTGGAGCACGTTCCCTTGGGAACTTCCCGAGTTTACATGGGGAACTTGCAAGGAGATCTCAAGAACCCAAGTGGATGCACAGTCACAGGGCTGAGAGGGAGGAGGTACTACAATTGTTGCTGTCATAACCTGTTACTCTGTGCCGGCTGTGCTGGGTGCTCTGCACGTACTGCCTCAGTTATTTCTCACAACAGCCCAGTGAGGTGAGCACTGCAATCACGCGAGCGGAGGCTCACAGAGGTTGAGTAAGTAGCCCAAGAAGCAAGGCTGGTACATGGCAGAGCAGGAACTGACACTCAGGTCAGTCTGACTCTACATCCCAAATTTTTAATTAATCCGTCCTTTACACTGCACAGAGGTGATGGCTTCCAACACCTTGCACTCATTAAGTCTGAAAGGTTCTGGGGAAAGGAAAGGATCGTTTCTGAGCCTGGGAGTCGAGCCCAGGCCAGTCATCTGCCCATTAGCCATTCTGTGCACAGTCCAGACCGCCACTTCCTGTCCTCTTCCCTGCATCTCTCACAGCATCAAGGGGCATAAGCAAGGCACTGCTCAAACCAAACTGCTGTACTGCAGAACAGCAACTGTGATTGACGCAGTATCTCACATGCAGGTAGCGTCTTACAGAATACATCATGCTTTACACATTATTGACCATGTAAAGTACACAGAAAAAGTATTTTTATTCCCATGCTAAAGAGGAGAAAACAGCCTCTCAGATATTAAGTGGTCTTCCCCACAGATCACATTTTTGTTTATATTTATTTTTTATTGCATTGAGGTTTTTTCCAGTGAAAACCAGAAAACCTGCTAGAGAAATTCTAAAAGACCTGTAACACTTCCCACATATTTTAAATGGCAAATCAAGGATATGAATTCTTATCTTCTGACTTCAAATCTAACATTAGTTTTGTAATATTGTGCAACATCTCTGATTTTTAACACAAGCTGAAATCATCAACTGAAAAAGTTATAAAACAAATATAAATTTCACTGGTCAATATTTGCCCATGCCCCAGAGGGTAGGATGGTAAAAAAACTCTATATAATTACACCATCCCTCCCTACCCCATAGACAACATTGTTATTGTTTGAAAGTATTGGAATATTGATATTCCTGTGCATAGCAGCCAGCATTCTGCTCACTTATGATATATATTTGATAATAACAAGAATAAAAATGACATTGAGCCCACATTACGTGCCATGCACTGTTCTAGGACATTCCATGTGGTAACACATTTAATCCTCATACTATCTTGTGAGATAGGTGCTATCTCCATTTTATAGACGGGAAAACTGGTTACACCTACCCGAGTCCGAGTAATGGTAAAGCTCCTTGTAGGGTGAAACGTGGGCCGTGAAATTTGCTGGGATGTAAGGCACCTGCCCCTCAATGTTGGTCTTAATGCTCAGATAGTTCTCTTGGTCAAGTCCCTCGGCAGTTTGAGTTATACGAACCCTCTCCTCTCCTGGGTAAAAAGTAACTTCCATGTCATGGATAAAGGCAGCACCTGCAGAAGAAAAAAAAAAATTCAGCACAGCAATGAAAGAGGCCTTGCTTAAAGAATTACCAGTCCACACTGCCCCCTCCCGATTTCTACTGCTGTTGGATATGAAGGAGATTATCTGATATCCAAGACCATCAGCTGTTGGTTCCACAAGTTCCCCAGATTTTTGATTAAAGAGTATGGTTTCATCCCGCCTTACCTCACACTGCTTCTCTTTGTGGGAGCTTGTATTCTGTGAGAAATAAACTGTTGAGCATTCTCTACTTTTTCTCTAAGGTTGCCACACTAACCAAAAACAAACAAGGAAGGAAAAAAAAACCACCCCAAACCAAAAACAGGGCACCCAATTAAATTTGAATTTCAGATAAGGATGTCCCATGCAGCATTTGGGGGATACTTATATAAGAAAGTTATTGTTTATTTGAAATTCAAATTTAACTAGGTGTACTATGTTTTATCTACCTACTTTTGACCCAAGGTTTTATTCAAATCTTAATTAAAGGCAAGATCCTAAAGACAGCTCTTGTGCTCTGCAGTTGGAGATGGAGGAAGAACTTTTCTCACAGCACTTTATTTTCATGCAATAGAGATAAAACCACAGGGAAATAAGCCTTTTCAGGTGAGGAGGTGAGAAACTGAAAAGTATCCGCTGCACCCTGGCTATCAAAGGGTAGTCCTCCCTCCAGCAGCAGTGGCATCTCCCGGGAGCTTGTTAGAGCAGCAAAGCAGACCTCACCCCAGGCCTACTGGATCAGAATTTGCATTTTCACGGAACCTCCAGGTAACTTGCATGCAGGTAAAAGTCTGAGACGCACTGGCCTATACTACGACAGGTCAGGGATGTGGGGTGGGAGAAGAGGAAGGGCATTCCTTCCAATGAAATAAAATCATCTCCAAGTGCCCTGGAAGTGCCACTTTTGCATCCCCATTTCACAGACCTGTGCACAATAACTCAAACAAAGCCTGACAAATAATGCTTCAACAAATTGAGGTAGGAGAACACAAATGCTCCAAATGGAATCATCTTATTTCTCAAAATAGCTGGGAGAACATTTAGAAGAAATTACTTTCAAAAAGTCAGTTGTGTGAGGCCAAACCATTCCCAGCTACCTCTGGACAGAAAACCACACACTCGTGGCTCTAGAATGTTAAACAAGCAAACCCTCTTTCCCTGTGTAAAGACCCAAGACAACATTCCAAGGAGCAACACAGCAAAGCAGTGAATGGTACCAACCCTTTCAGAGCCCCTAACTCACCTGTGAGGCTGAAGCCATTCTCAGAGCCTGGTTTTTCTAAAGCAAAGAGCCAGCCAAACAGGCCTCCGATTGGAGTGAGGGGCAGAAGGGCCTGGGCCGCTGGCTGCGGGATGTGGCTGATGGCCGTGTAGGCCCTGCCATCGTTGCCCACGACGTAGGCGTGCAGGTCCATGTCGGTGAAGCGCACGGCGGTCGTGTGGCCCACGCGGAGGTGGCCGCTCACTTTCCCATTGACTCGATGAGGTGCCCCTGAAAGACAGCAAATCCAGTCAGCTGTGGGCATCGTCCAGGCTAGGGATTTGTGCACACAGATAAAATAATTCCCCTGACAACTTCCCAAACTTACTCTTTCGCAAGTCATTTTAATGAATGCCAAAGCAGTCCATTTTCCATCTACGAAACAGTCCTGCCTGTGATCTCTTTTCTCCCATCCTCCTTCTCTCCCCTCCACTTTGGCTCTAATGAGCTGGCAAAAAGAAGGAAGCATTTCTGGATAATCCTCCAATTGGGAAGTCAGCCCAAACCAGTTACTTCCTCAAACATTTATTGAGCACCTGCAAGTTATTTACTAGCACTGTAAGTAGTGGAGATGTCAGGGCCACAGAGCAGCAGGAGTATGTGCACGGCAGCCCCAGCCGAGTAAATCACCTTCCGGCAGACACTGCTTCCCGTTTCCATAGAAGCTGGACTGGCAGTGGCAGCAAAAGCCGGTAGCGTAGTCTGTGCAGAAGGCATGCCGGGAGCACTGTCCGTGGTTGTGTTCGCAGGTTTCCTTGTTGGCCGCATTATACGTGAAGACTGAAAAATAAAACAAACTTGCATTACAAGGACTAAGTGATTCCAGCATCATTGCTGCCAAGCTGCATCGTGGACACAGCATCTGCGCCATAAAAGCAGTTTAGATTGTAATAAACAAATAGGGTTTTGATGTTTAAGAGACAGGAATAACATTCAACCCAGGGGAATTAACTTGCTTTGGCTGCTCCCGTCCAGCTGGGAGACACAGCCTCGCTGCAGAGTGGGTGAGCTGAGACGAAGCTGCACCCCCGGGCCCGAGTGCAATAAAATGAAAGCAAACCAGTAAGACAGTTAGGTTGATGTTTAAGAAACCACCATTTTTTTTGGGAATCAAAAGTGGCCAAATATCAACAAGTTTATATGGTTCAACTTGATAGTAATGACCTCCTGAGAGGAGGACATAAGAAAGGAGCTTAGCAATAACCATTCTTCTCTTCTTTTAGGTAACCCTGAACTTAAAAAACCTAGCTGGTCTGCTACCTAGATTTATTTTTTTCCCTGAGAGGGAAAGGTCTTAAAATGTTTGGGGAGAAGGGGATGCAGGAGGGCAAAGGAACAGGGAATCAAGCTGCTAGAACTCTCTATGTCCTAGGCAGGGTTCACTGCGATGGGTGTGGCACAGGCATTGTTTCCATTCATTAATAGAGAGCCTGGGCCACAGTCACAGGTCTCCTAGGAAGCCAGGGTGGACCAGGGTAGCTCAGTGCTCCTGTAGCCGTTTGTTCTATTTCCCACTTATTCTGTCCATAAAAAAAAAAAAAAAAAAAAAAAAGGAAAAAGGAGAGGGCCATTTGTGCTACAAAGAAACAGGGGAATTGGAGCAAATGCCATTGTCCATAAAGGAAATGCCAAGGGGGTAGTGTGTGGCTAGGGGTCTTGGATGGACAGGAGGGGGCTTTCTCCAGGACTCGGGGGATATGCCAATCCCAAGCATGGCCACCAGGAGGCAAAGTGGCCGCGCACAGCTCCGCCTCCGTGCCCCCAGGAGCGGGAGCTGGAGACTGCAGGAGCACGCTGAGAAATTCACGAGGAATTCTAGGGCGAGACACTGGTGGCTGGCATGAAGTGCCAGGAAGGAGGGAGGATACCCTACACTTAGGAAAAACCAGGTGGTCATTGTGTTCCAGGTTCAGGTCTGAAGAGGAGGAAGCAGGAGGGGAAGGAAGAAGTTGAAAGATCAATATTTACCCAGGATTCCAGGGGAGAACAGAAAACAAACTAACAGGGGAAGATGGAGCCTCATATAGGTAACAACATAGCCAGGATAAAGACTTGTATCAGCAAATAAAAATATAACAACGCTAACATCTAAACAGTGTTTAACATATGCCAGATACTATTCTACAAACTTAACTTTTAATTTGCACAAGGGCCCTAGGTAGCAGGGCCTATTTTTTAATCCCTGTTTGCAGATAAAGAAACTGAGGCACGGAGGATTAAAGTGACTCACCTGAAGTCACAGCAAGTGGCAAAGGTGGGATTTGGACCCAGGAAGCCTGGCTTCAGAATCTTAACTACCAAGTACCTGTAGCACGAGCTCTAGGTTAGAGATCTGACCAGGTGTTTGCGGTTAATCAGCGTAGGCTTCAACAAGTATGATCTGAGTCGTACCTTATCAATCAGGCTTAACGGTAGACAAGAGCAGAGATTATCCAGATGAAGATTACAGCATGTTGGAAAAAAGCATAAGCGAGAAGTGAGAGCAGTGGCGGCAGCAGTAACTTCTGGGCAGTGGCTGCGTGCTGCTCACAGATCCGAGAAAAGGCAGCACGCTGGGGGCCGGCAGGACAGACAGACAACCTTGATGCAAGTGGAAAATCGGATTAGGAACGTAGTAAGAATGAAGTTAGTGACTCAAGAGTTGGTACAGGGCCTTGATGACATAGCTGAGAAATTCCAGTTTGATAAAAATAGAAAATTAGGCATAACTCAACTTTTATTTCAAACAGGAAAGTGACATAAAACTTAAGGCAGAAAAAAAAAACAGATCATGACAAAAATATTATAGAGGTTGCCGTGGAGAAAACGATATATCACTATCTACCATTGACTTAAAGGAAAAAAACCCATTTTGAGTAAAAAGAAATGAATGTAACTTGGGAGTGTCAAAGTCTTAGGTTTCTCCAACTCAAAGTGACAACTAAATGTAAACAAGCATCTCTTTGAGGGACTCGACACTGGCGAGTGTTCTCACTGCACAAAGTGGCCGTCAGGACTCGCTCCGGCGCTCACGGTATGAGGGGCTGCAGAGGGTCCCAGGATTTGGGACTCAACCTCAGCTTTCGCTCAGGGGCTCTGTGGAAACTATGGAAATTCACTGACTCTGCCTCAGCTTCCTCATCTTGAAACTCAGGAAGACTCCCCCTTCCTCACACCTGCATTGCCAGAAATCATGTTTTAATGTACTTCTGAGCACCAAGGTAAAAAGGCAATCTGATGCAGGTCTACAGGGTAGTCATTTTCAGGACATTCGGGTAAAAATAAGAGCAAACTCTACACACTGCTCTGCCCACAGCTAAGGAAATGAGGGTTAGTATTGCATCGCTGATACTTTGGTTATTATGTGAAGACTTGTTCTTTGGTCCAGTTGCTATTCTCAGACTGGGTCTAAAACAGGGAGAGAGGCAATGGAGGAGAGACTACAGCTATGCAGAAGTAACTAAAACACGAGGTGTAGTCGTAGCTTTTATATAAGTAAAAAGAGAGAGGAGCAGCCCAGCCCGCAGCTTACAAACATAGCTGTGCAAAGGCTTATAAATTGGTTGGAAACCAGACTGTCTTTTTCTATAATGATAGAAATAATGGTAATGGTTAGGCTCCCAAGAAAGGCTATTGTGACACTCAAACTATGATTATGATGAATTAACTAGTTATTGGTAAGCAAACCTGGGAATCTTTTAAAACAGTTTTTCATGGAAAGCCGTACTTTTAGGATGGAACTTACCGAGCCCGGAACACAAACTCGTCCAACGAAGGAAGGAAGGAAGGAAAGTGAACTTAACCAGGGGGAATTGCAAGCTCCCTTTATAAGCCTTCTGCCACACCTGCATTCATGCCCAGGGGCACACACAGGTTTGCACACTTAGCACTTACAACGGCAGCTTGTTAGGTGAAAGGTAATGCCCCTTGCAATTTTTATCCATTCATTCAACATATGTATTGAGCATGCACTTTAGGCCTATCCCTGGTCTAGAAATTGGGGATTCAGCAAGAATCAAAAGAGATAAAAATTCCTGTCCTGTGCTGGGCAGCAGTCAATAAACAAGCACATTATTTAGGATGGTGGACATGTTAAGAGCTTTGCAGAGAAAGAAAGCAGGGAAGGACAAGACAGCAGGAGTAGCAAGTGCACTTGGCTCTTTTAAATAGCGTGGTCAGGGAAGACCTCAGGAGAGGACCATGTTTGGGCAGAGGCCTGGAGGAGGCAACGCATTAGCCTCCGGCAGGAGTTGGAAGAGGGCACTATGTTGGGCAGGAAGGGCACATGGGCACAGAAGAGGGATAGTGAGAGGAGAGCTAGCCTGAGACTTTCCCACTGGGCCTCAGGGGTCACAGGAAGGAGCTGAGCTTTCATCTGAGTGAGACGGGAAGCCACTGGAGGGTTTTGAGCATAAGAGTGACATGACCTGACTATGGTAAATCAGAAGGAGCCGGTGCCTTGGTAGTAAGAAGTGCCCATAGAGAGGATGAGAAGGGACCAGATCTGGGATACTTTGGAATTGGAACCAACAGGGTTTACTGATGGATTGCATGTGCATGGGGTGTGAGAGGCAGAGAGGGAGGAGTCCAGGATGACGTTAGATCTTGGTGTGGGAAACTGGAAGGGTGGAGCTGCCAGTTAGGGAGGCTTAGGAGGGGCAGGCTTGCAGGGGTTCAGGAGTTCTGGCAACAGCCCAAGGCATCAGAGACATTCACCCCAGCCTTGACAGCAACTTGCACCCTCAGCACGGTGCCATCCCACCCTTCACAGGGAGAGCTGCATTCCTCCTGGGGGCTTCTGGGGACCACTGCAACAGGATCACCTGAAATGCCTGTTACAAATGCAAGTTCTTGTAATCCTAGCAGTCTGGGAGGCCAAGGTGGGAGGATCACTCAAATTCAGGAGTTCGAGACCAGCCTGAGCAAGAGCGAGACACCCCCCGCCTCCACCTCTAAGAAAAATAGAAAAAATTAGCCAGGTGTCATGGCACATGCTTGTAGTCCCAGGTACTTGGGAGGCCGAAGCAGGAGGATTGCCTGAGCCCTGGAGTTTGAGGTTGCTGTGAGCTAGGCTAAAGCCACAGCACTCTAGCCCGGGTGACAGAGCAAGACTCTGTCTCAAAAAAAAAAAAAAAAAAATGCAAGTTCTGAGGGCCCACTTAGACCCACCAGGTGCATCCCAGGAATCTGCGCCTGAGACACTCCACAAGTGATTCTTAGGCCAGCTGGTGTTGACACACAGGATATCCACAAGCCTACCATTTCTGAGCTAGGGATTGCTCATAACGTAGTTAAGCAATTTAATCTGACCAATTCGTGGTTCCTGGGGTGGGTAAAATGGCAGGGAATGCTCTTGGCAGTCATTCCTGGCCATCTGGGAGTGCAGCTCTGTGCTGAGGGCGCAGTGGGGCCTCCATCCACAAGGATGCAACATGAAGACCCTTGAGGGAAGGCAGCGCAGAAGCACAGCAGCCAGCCCCTCCCCTGCAGAGGTGGAGGCCAGCCCTGGAAATGTGATCCTACGGGCAGCTCTTTGCCAAGGGCAAGAAAAGCGAGACTTCTGGACAATACAACTTCTCAGATTTCTTTGGGAAGCAGTAACAGTATTACCATTACTGTAAGTTTTTGTAGTCAGGTCTACATTATTCATATTAAATCAAAGATGCTGTATTGTCATATAAGAATTCTATAATGTCTCCTAGAGCAGTGGTTCTCAGCAGGGGTGGGGAGGTGGGGAGGGGAAAGAGGGAGTTAGGGCCTGGCACGGTGGCTCACGCCTGTCTCTGGGAGGCCCAGGCGGACAGATTGTTTGAGCTCAGGAGTTCGAGACCAGCCCGAGCAAGAGCAAGATCCCGTTTCTACTAAAAATAGAAATAAATTATATGGACAGCTAAAATATATATATAGAAAAAATTAGCCAGGCATAGTGGTGCATGCCTGTAGTCCCAGCTACTTGGGAGGCTGAGGCAGAAGGATTGCTTGAGCCCAGGAGTTGGAGGTTGCTGTGAGCTAGGCTGATGCCATGGCACTCACTCTAGCCAGGGCAACAGAGTGAAACTCTGTCTCAAAAAAAAGAGGGAGTTAGAATCATCTAGAGACAAATAAAGTGATTCCTATAGGCCCAGCATTGAACCCATGCTAGTTGGAATAGATCTCTGCATTTAGTTCAGATTGCATTTAAATTCAAAGATGCTGAACTTCTTGAAGGCTTGGAATCAAGGTCTGGATCCCAGCTCAATGAGATGTGCAATAACATCCTTTTCAGTGGTCATTTGTATGTCCTTTCCATTATAGTTTTGAGCGTATTGTCACACACTTCTCTCTATTTTGGCAAAAAGATATTACCTCCATTTCATAGATGAGAAAACTGAGGCCCACAGAAATTAAATGACCATCTGGCTTTAAATTTCATGCTCCCTCCATTACACCAGCAGTACTCAAGTTCAGGGGGCATTGGAATCAGGGGACCAGGCTTAAAAATGCAGATTCTGGTTACGAAAGTGGAGGAAGGGCATGGAAATCAGTGTTTTTAGCGAGGACCCAGGTGAGTGAGAGGAAGGTGGAAGAGAGCCCACATTGTGAGAAATACGGTTTCTATTCCACGGCCTTGTGTCTCCTGACCCTGCCCACATGGGCAGGCTGTTGCCAGACCCTCTGGGGTCCACGCTCTGCCAGGAAGCTCCTGTCACAGAAAGTCAAAAACAATACAGTGACAAGTCTGCTGGCATCTCGGGGCACAGCGGGAGGGAAGAGACTGGCCAGGCCCGAATGAGCTTTGTCACAGATTTGTTAACTGAGGATTCGTAGTTGCTAAAGGATCTTAACATGAAGATTCTTTAAATCTCGCTTGTTTTTTCTATCTACTGCTTTTTTTTTTTTCACTCTTCCCATATCTTTAATAGAATGAAAAATAGGGTGGGGATACATAAGGGGAAAGAAACAAAGGCACTGCCAAAGTACTGGAGACTTGTCCTAGTTGGGAGTTTTTAACAAAAATGCAAAATTCTCCTCTGCACTTGTTCTGACCCATCCGTCAATCTCCATTTTCCCAGAAACCCGTAAGCACTTGTCTGCAGCCCTTGGCCCACCTGCCCTCCTCCACCGGGGGCTCCAGCCCAGCCACACGGGCAGCCCCACGGCGCCAACTGGGTTCACTGTGCTGACACGAGGGCTTCACGCACAGGGTTGACCCAAGGCAGCTGGAGTGACTTTTACTCTTGACAACTTTCACTGCCACCTCAAGAAAAAGAACTGATGCTTTCGCTGCAGGACAGCTTCTTCTGAATTTCCTAACCTCCCAGAATGATTGACTAGTTAGAAAAACCATATCCAACTTTATAATGAAAAACAGTGGTATGCTTTTTCCTCCAGTTTTCATGTTTAGTTTTGATGTGTGTGTCGGGCGGTGGGGGGGCACACTGATCAGGACCCTGGGTTGGCTGTCACGACACTAACAGGCTGTCCCCACTTCTCGTGAGGGAACAGGCCCCTGCCAGGAATCTTTCCATGCTGGTGTCTTAACAGGTGCAGGGTCCCTCCCAGTTCACCCACAGACCCTCAGCAGCCTGGAGGTGCACCCAGGAGAGGGGCTTTTGTGCCTGGAAGACTGGACTGGGCAGCAGGGCCTATTCGAATTCGTTCCAGGGTGGAAGTCAAGTGGGCAACACACTCCTGCAGCGTTTGCCAAGACTAGACCACATGGGGTTTCTGAAAGCCAGGTGTCCCCCTCTTTCTAATTCATCATGTAGATGGAGATTAAATTAAACTGCTTTTGTACCACCTCAGCCAGCTTAGAACATCTAAGACCCTTGAAAGTCAACCTCATTCCTTGCTGCTGACAATACAGGCAGTCCCGGGTCCCAGGCACGGCCTCAACATTACTCTCTCTCTCTGCCCCTCTCTCCGCTTCCACCTCTGCACCTATACTCTTGTCACTCCTCTGTCCAGAATGCTTTCACACTTTTCCCCTCTCTTAACTCAAACTCTGACTCCAAGGCCTGGCTCAAACCCCTCCTCCTTCTCAAAGACTTCCCTCCCTACAGTTATACTCACAGAGAGTGCCCTTGGCTCTCTGTTTCACCTTACAGCTTTCTCTAAGTCTTTCATGGCTTTGCTGCAGTCTTGGTCTTCCTCTTCATAGTCAAGTCAGTAAGTATTTCCAGGCTTCAGCTCTGTCTCTGTAGAATGGGAAGGATAATAGTATCCACCTCATAGGGAAGTTCTGAGGACTAACCGTGATGATGCCATCTAAAGCCAAATTCCCACTTAGAATGGCAGGGAGTACTCAGTAAAAGCTACAATAACTCCCACTAGCACCTAGTTTAGAGAAGGGTACATGGCAGGTGCTCGGGTAACTTTTGGCTTAACAGCAAATCTACTGGTGCTCTCAGGAAGAACAAGACTCCCCAGACACAGGATGCTGACACATCCATGTATTGCTGGTTCTGTGATCTATGAAAACAGAACCAGAGTGTCACTAGGACATTCCTACCTGGTATAGACATAGTCTAAAAAGAATCTAGGTTTGCTTATTTATTTTTTTTTTAGAGATGGGGTCTTGCTATGTTGGCCAAGCTAGTCTCCAATTCCTGAGCTCAAGCAATCCACCTCAGCCTCTGTAGTAGCTGAGATTTAGGTGTAAGATGCTCAGCTTGGCTAAGAATCTAGGTTTCTGAATGAAAAAAGTCTGTAAAAAGAGTCCCTAAAGAGAAAAAAATTAAGAGGAAAAATATTTTCTGGGCCTTTAACTTAATCTTAATTTCTTGGTTTAGCAAGATGACTAATATGAAGCTTAAAAGGGAAACTATAATAAAATGCATTATTTCCATGCCCAATATTCCAGTTCTCACATGTATGTAATGAGGTCCTCATTACCTCCATTTTATAGCTGAGGAAAGCAGGGTATATGGCTTGCCCCAGACAACATAGCAGAGCTGGGAATCAATCTCGAGTCCACCTAGCACCAAAACCATGCACTTTCTATTGCATTAACAGAGAAGGCCAGGCAGATGGCTCCTGGCTGGGTACTTAGTACCAGGCAATGATCTGTGAGTCTCTGCCACGCCCACACCACCCGCTTCCCACAGTGAGCCCACACTTGTCTAATGGGCCTCTGGGGACCCAGTGTTTCATTTGAAAAAAATGGTCACTGCCCTCCCCCCAAAGTATTTACCAATTGCATGCTTCTCTACTTCACACATCTCCCTAAAGCCCTTTTTTAGAAAAAGGTGGGGTTTTTTCCCTCCAAGTTTCAAAAACTAGAGTTTTTTTTTCCCCTAAATGTCTCAGGGTATTAACCAGCTTTTTCACAGGCATTTTGCCATTTCTAAAATGTCAACAGTAGACTCCATCCAGCAGAGGATAAATGCCATAGTTCATGCCCCACAAGGGTCATGGCTGCAGCCTTCTGTTCTCTGCTCCCTAAGCCTCCCGCAGCCTGACGCGGGGCATGCAGTCCCTTCTAACTCTTTGCTAGTGGACTTTGTGGATCTGCTTCTTAATATCCTCAAGCTCTTTCCAGGGCAGGAAACCACAACTCACAAATGAAAAGGCCATTCAGGAATGCATCTTTACCTCAAAAATCCCTTTGTGAAAATCTTCGATACTTGGTGTGCTAAGGTTTATTTAGATACAAAGAACTCACACTGGAAATTCGGGAGATTATCAGAAGGATCTGAAGGTTCTGAAGCCTCCCAAGAAAATTCACATCTTCAACTTTATGGAAATGTGACCCCTTAGGCACAAATTAAGGCAAAATTCCTTGATAAGCACATTCTTCATTCTCTATCCATCCTCTACCCGATTCCTACTGATTTAAATCTTCCACAATTAACAGCAGCCACCATGTATTAAGAGTCAAGTAGTGAAAGAATTTCACATACGTTATCTCGTTTAATCCTCCCAACAATCCATGAGCAATGGGAGGCTTGGTGGTTCCATGAGTTGCCTCAGGTCACCCGGCCAGTGTGGCACCCAGGATTCAAGCTCAGGTCTGACACCAAGCTCTCCCTCTAATCCTTGCACAGTGCCACATTAGCACAAAATATTGTCTTCCCTCCTGAAAAAGTGCTTCTCCAAGCAATAGCCTGCAGATCCACGTCACAGCAGAAGGTCCTCTTTGCTAAGTCAGCATGTTTTTGCCACAACAGGGATAGGAAACAGAAAAGATGGAAAAAAAATTAGGATCAGAAGAAAGCTGTCACCTCTGACCTCTCTCCTACCGTTAGAGGTCAGAGGAGCAGTCCTGGGAACAAATGGAATGAATCTGTGGTCAGTTTCCCCTTCATGTCTTTCCATCCCTGACTGGGAAGAAAGAGCTGGCGTGACAAGTCTCTCCCAGGAAGAGAGGGCTGCACGGGGCTCCGTGTCTGCGTTGCTTAACACGCTCCGCTGTCGGCAGCTCCCTCCGCGCCTCTCCCTCTGGTCAGTGAGTCATGAAATGAGGACAAGGCTCCAGGGAGCTGCATGCCGAAGCTGCACAGCCATGAACCAGAAATGACAACAGACACAGGTGTTTAGTCATTTTCTCTCCCCGTGGGCTGTCCTCTCCCACACACTGCAAGTGTATCTTCCTAAGCAAGGGGAGCACGAGGGTTGGCCCATAACTAAGTATGAATCTGGCATGTCCATCTGAGCCAGCACAACTCAATGCTTAAAACGAAAGCAGTAAGCCCTCTGCCACTGGAATGTGGTGAAGCCTCAAAATATTTTACCTTTGCTGAACTTTCAAACTGAAATACTTCATTACGATTGAAAGCGTGGCTGGCATAAGAAACCCAGTTCTTCCCCACTCACTTCATGAGGCCTATTTTTTTAAAACATTACTAATGATCAAGGGATTCTAAACAGAATCCGCCTGCCAAGATTTATTCGGCAAAGGAAATTTACTCTATCTCCTGAAACACAGGGATTAAAAATCAGTTCTAATCTTCTCTTTGCTAAACTTTTCACCTACTCACTTAAAGAGAAAAACCACAACTCTATGCCAAACCAGCACTGTTCAAATGAAACCTCAGCACCCAGTTTGCTAACACACTTACCCTGGGTGTTGGAACCGATGTCATCTTCCACTCCTACTACATATGTCCCTCGACTCACGGGTGGGGTGTGACCCGGCACAGGGTAATTTGGAAGAACAACGTCTCCTTCAGGATGGGCTGGAGGAACATCCCTTTCTGAAGGCACGGCCCCCCCACCTGGGTGGGGCTGGATGCTTCTGTTTCCAGGGTGGGGTGGTGGGGCGTCCCAGGAAGGAGCCAGTGACTCTCCGTCCACCTCTGGTGGAGCCAGGCTTCTGGTCCCTGTCTGGTCTGAAGACTCAACTTTTAAATTGGGGGCCTCTGCTTCCTCCAAAGATACCCCCTGTTTGGTCTGAGGGTCCAAGGTGGCAGATTCCGTTTCAGGGTAGAATGGCCAATCACTAGGTGTTGGGTATGGCGAAGGGGAGGCCAGGGCAGACTCTGGAGGGGAGATCCCACCTCCTGCAGGCTCCGAATCAGCTTCTGGGTGGAAGGCAGCATCAATGCTGCTGTGGCTGTTGGATGCCTCCTCTGGTTCGCTTGGCGGGTATTCCACCTCCTCTTCATTTCCATCATAATAATCCAAGTTGTCCTCTGTGTAGTCGCTCTCTAGGGCTGCAGCATGGCTGAAGGAACGCTCCAAGGGAGCCGAAGAGTGGGCAGTGGAAAGTTCTCCAGCTGTTGCTGGCTTAACGTTATCCAATGGGGAGGCGCTGCCAATATGGAAAGCCCACACTCCAGGGATGCCCAGGTTGCTTAGTCTAAATAAAAAGGAAACAGTTCATTGTAACAAAAGTGCCCACTCACCCTCCTTCCTACAAAGGTGAGCAATTTATTTTAAAACCAAAAGACTACTAAGAGCTGATTTAGAGTTTGCACTGGTGTATAAAACCATATAGAAGCAAGCTTATATGGTAACTAAAATCGTGGACTTGTGATGTAGACTACCTTTTATTTAACAATATGTTTCAAAGGCAGTGTGCCATAGAATGCCAGACCATCAAGTTATCAATCTGCTCTACAATCCGAATCGTTTATCTCAAATCTGGCTATTTGAAAACAAATAGCGAGTGTGGGAATTTTTCCTCTACTTGTCTGGAAACTTGTAGCAGACTCAAGAAAACGTATGCTTAAAAATCTCTGCCAAATACTGAAACAGTAACAACTACTACATGCTTTTGAAAGTTGGTTATGTGCCAGCCCTGTGACAAGTGCTGAACATCCTTCAATATAATCTGCAAGGTGAGGATGGTGATTGTGCTCAATTTTACAGAGGGGAAAATAGGTTTAGAGAGGTTAACTAATCTTCTTAAGATCACATAACTAATATCAATAATTGGCAGAGCCTGGGCATGAATTGAGTGCTAACATCAAAGCCCATGGCTCTAAACATCTACATTATGTTATGCCAGAAGATGAATACCATATACTACAGTCAATCAGCATCTGAATTATCATTACTTTATGGAATGTTAAAGACATCTCACTGTTTATTCACATGGACTAATCAACTAATTAATCCACATAGAATGGTGAGTCAATATAAAAAAATTCAAAGAAATATAAATGCCCAAGTCTAAAAAAACAATGTGAGCAAATGCTAAAGTTAAGGGGAAAATAAAAAAGCAGCTTAATCAAAATATGAAGGATAATAGGTGAGAGGTCTTTCCAGAAACATCTGGAAACAGCTCACTAGAATTTACTCTTGAAACAGCTCACTCATTTTCTCCATGAGAAAAGAACATGGACACTATTCAGTCTTTCAAATATCCCAATAATCCATTATTTTAGGCAATGAAACATCCTAAAGAGGACAACTGCATCCTACAGAAAACAACTGCATATTCTAAAAATATGGGAAATCTTGAGCAAACAAAGGTCTAGCTAGCTTAAATACACCAGTTTTTGTACTCTCTGATGTTTGTACAAAATACTATGTGCAAATTCTCCCACGCTATGGAATTTCCTCAAAAATTAGTCAAAGATGAGTAAGAGTTTAATGACTAATAAGATAATAAGAAATTCATTGAATTGTACAAGAACAAAAGACCTTTCCTCCTTTGGGTAGGTACTCATCATGTTCATGTGGATTTCTACAGTAAAAATATTTTTCAACACAATTCCAGAATATCGTTCTCACGTGTGTGTGTATGTATATGTGTGTATGGATGTGCTCTTGTTGCTGGTGCTGTAGTTCATTTAGGGAAAGAGAAGCATAGAAAGCATAACTGTGATCCTGTGTGCAATATGCTGTGTATATTTGGCAAGTACATAAGAATTAATGTTGGTGTTTACCAGCAAGCAAATAAGAAAAACTAAAGAAGAGAAAATCCTGACGATCTGAGGATATTGAGTATATTGTCACATTAGAGATATTGCAGCTGTGAAATTTACTCTTGAAGTTAGAAACAGAAAACTATAAAAGCTTCAAAGAATAGGAGAATACAAACTATGGCAGATAAAAGCTAAATAAAATAACCTTCTACTTAGATAGAAATCACTATCCTGGCTTTTGTCATTATGCATGATAGGAAAGTAACCAATCTGAGTTCATTTTAAAATCCAAGGTCATTTGGAAAGCTTAGTGATAGAAAGAACTTTATTTCCTAGAAAGAAAAGCGAGGCTACAAAACAGGATTATACCATCTTCCTCCCTGGGATGTTAGGAGAATTAAGTGAGAAAACCACATGAAATGCCTACCATGGACCCTGCACATAATAAGTACTTAGTAACTACTGTCTTTCTTCCAGAAGATAGAAAAGTATAATTTAAAAAATGCACATATGTGCATTCATATTTAAATTTTCAGAAGAAGAATATGACAAACATTATGAATTATACAATCTATGACCTTTGAGCTTACAAGAACGAGACAAGTGTGAGCAACAGAAAGATTCCATTGACTAAGAAAATAACTTTACTTTTTAGAGATACATACCACAGTATTTAAGAATGAACTGGCATAATGTTTGTGACTATAAAACATTTAAACAACAAAAAAAGATGAATATGGCAAAATATTTATAATATATAAATCTAAATGATGGGCATTTGGGAGTTCATTTAGCTAGACTCCCCACTTTTCTGTATATTTTTGAAAATTTTAATAATGAAAAGTAAACAAAAAGATTATATAGAGAGACATTTCTATAATTTTGAAGTACAGAAGGTCTTTCTAAGAATAACATCAAGACCCAAAATTATAAAGGAGAAGACCAATAACTTTGATAACCCAAAACTTACAACTTATAAATCATAAGTAAGTTCAAAGACAAACAACACCTGGATCAAATATTCACAACACATGAGAAGCTTACTATCCTTACTATATTTTTTCTTATTTATGAGAGCTCTTTCTAAATACCCCAGTAGAAAAGGATAAGGACAAACAAGTCACACACCAAAAAAAGATATACATAATCATGTGTCACCTAACAATGAGGACACAGTCTGAGAAATCCATCGTTAGGCCATTTCATTGTTGTATGAACACCACAAAGAGTACTTACACAAACCCACATGGTATATCCTACTACACACCTACGCTATATGGTATAGCCTATTGCTCCTAGACTACAAACCTGTACAGCTTATTACTGTACTGAATACTGTAGGCAACTATAGCACAGTGGTAAGTATTTCTGTATCTAAACCTATCTAAACACAGAAAAGGTATCATAAAAATATAGTATTATAATCTTATGGGATCACTGTCATATATACCATCTGCTATTGACCAAAATGTCATTACATGGCACATGATTGTAAATGGACATTAAAGATATGAAAAGGTATTTAGTTTTGCTAGTATGAAAGAAATTAGAGTGAAAATATGAACATTTTATATGTATCAGATTTGCAAACATTATAAAGAACAAAAGCCTGTAGGCAATAGACTCTGCTGATCAACATCTCTTAATTATTGGTGAGCATATAATTTGGTAAAACATTCCTGAAGGAAATTTTTTAATATACATCAAAACATTTAACTGCATATAACCTTTCTCAACAATTCCACTTTTAAGAATTTAAAGAAGAAATGAGAATGTGAACAATGCATATTATATTGTTTACTGCAATGATATTTATAACAAGAAAAATCAGAAACATGTTAAATGTTTAAGTTGTCTTTATAATATAGAACATATATTATATGATGTTTTGTAGCCTTAAAATGATAATATAGACAGATATCTGACTGAAAGATCCCTAAAGATAGTGAAAAATGTGAAAATGCCACATGTATAGCAAAAGAACAATTTTGGTTTAGAAAAGTTTTTGTATATACCTAAAATTCTGGAAAAGACTGTTAACACTAATTATCACCTGAAGTGGGTATTTTGTACTTTTATTTCACATTATTCTGCATTGCTTGTACTTTATTTTATTTTATATTAAGCATGGATTACACTAAAGAAAAATCTGTCAGTCATTTGGCCCTGTATCTTACTCTGCTCTCACCAAGCAAGTCAGAGGTTTCTGGGAAGCATCAAAGATGAAAATAAGGAAAGGCGCAAAGGAGTAAATGGAAGTGCTGTGTGTGTGTGTGTGTGTGTGTGTGTGGTGTATGCGCGTGGGTGTTAGTTCTAAGTGGTCTTTACAGCTGTGGTGGGAGAACACAGTGGCTTCTTCCCACAGGCTTTTTGATCCCTTCTGCCTCCTGGACCCTGTGCAGCCATCAGCACTTATTCCAGTGCTCTGTAGTTTGTCTGTCTGCCCTAGTAGGGTACAAGGCGCTGGTGTGCAGGGCCTGTGCCTTGGAAATCTTTGTAGTTCAAGTGCTTGGCTTGCTGTGAGCTCTCTATAATGCCTGCGGAGTAGAGAATCTGTGAGCTCCCAAGTAGAAGAGGAGGGTGGAACCGGAGAAGGAGTAAGGAGCTGAGTTTGCTCCAGAGTCGAAACTAAGCGGCAGCCTACATGGAGACCTAAAGGGACTCAGCATAAAATAAGTAGTTCAGAGTTCTGGACTTGGGTTTGGATTTTGCTTTTGTCACTTAACTTTGAGATCCCAGGCAACTTACTTAACTTCCCTAAGCTCCTCTATAAACTCGAGAAAACAGTAATACTTACCTCTTAAATTGTTGTGAGTTTTAATTAAGATAACACCTGGAAAGTGTTTAGCACAATGTTTGGCAAATAGTAAGCACTCTATAAATGTCATCTCTGAGTAACTGTACTTGGCTTTGGTGCCCTCTTTCTGGTAGTGAGTAGAGCAAAGCAGGGGTCATGCAAAAGTGGAAGGTGTTCCTACACCCAGGAATGATTTAATGAAACTGAGAAGCAGTTAAGGGAGGCCAGGAAGTAAACAACATGCTCTGGCTGGCTTCTGGATTCAGGGAAGGAATAAATGCAATGACCAAAAAAAATCCCCCAAACCCTGAATTCAATAAACATCCTACCGGACCGTCTGGACTGACAAAACACGGCAAGGCTTATTATTGCACCAGCAGAGTAAGTCACCGATGGGACTGAGGAATGGGTTCAATGGATTTCAGGTAATGAAGTCAGAGAGAAACCCTGAGACTTCTGAAAACCGACCAACACATTTTATTTATTTTTTCTAAATTACATTACTCAATTTAATTTTTAACACTCTCTGTCCAAAAGACTAACTCACAATGTCTCCTCCTGGGAAATGATTAATCTGGCAAAGCTCAAATTGGGTAGTTATGTTACTGGATATTTTTATGTGGCTCCAAGAGCAATGTTTTTCCTAGCATGCCTCAGTGGCTCTACAAACACACACACATACACAGTTCTGTTTCCAGTATCTATACTCAACAGGACAGGACAAATAAAAGACCTTTCATATTTTAGTGAACTTGATCCTATGAGGGTATAATCTAGTTCCTGGTTTTGACCTGATGCCTTGCTTGGAAGCCACCAAGATATCTAATGGTCTTACGGTCACTTTTAAGGGACCTCCTAAAAGTTCTTATATGCAAATAGGAAAGGGCTTCAGCTCCATGTTACTTACTGGTAGAGATTTTTCACAGACTGTTCAGTGCTGGTCAAGCCGAAATACGGTCCTTCTCTCTTTAGGTCATCAGCCTCCCCTCGGCAGAAGCCCACCCGAGCTGGCAGCTGGAGCTGCACGTTGTAAGACTCCTTGGGGCGTGTTCCAAAGAACTGAAGGCCATGGGCAGGATAAAGAAAGAGGGCGTAGGTATCAGACCCATCAGATGCCAGAACTACCTGGAAAGTGTTCAGCTGTGGGGGGAAAAAAATAGGAAACATCCTTAAAAAAACAAACAAACAAAAGAAGAAAAACAGAATGTAACCAAAGCATCATAAAGTGCAAAGGATTTCCCCCTTCCCAGGACTTTTCCAAATTGTCTTTCAACATAACCTTCTTTAAAATTTCCTCTTCAAGTTACAAATCATTTTATAAGCAATATTACTTATTACTAAAAGCATCTTTTATCAATTTTAGATTAATAGTTGAAATACACATAGGTAAAACATAGGCTAAAACAATAAAAATTTGAAGTTTTCAAATTTCTCTCATCCAAATCTCTTTCAGAGCTAAGAACAAGTAGCAAAATAAACTTGTCCATTCCCACAGTCACTGCCCTAGTTTACAACCCTAGGCACTCAGCATCTCTCATCTGGATCATTCATTCATCAGTTTATGAAATGCCCATTATGGGCAGGCACTGCGTTAGGCACTGGCTGATGAATGGCCTCCTTACTCTTCTCACAGCCTCACTCTCTTTTCTCGCCCATTACCCTTCCACACCAGCAGCAGAGTTATCCTCATTTCACAGCTGAGGAAAGGGAGACACAGGCTCACAGGGTCAGGTAGCAAGTTCGCAGTGCCAGGCAGCCAGCTCCAGAGTCTGTGCCCTGCACCACTTGGCCATTCTAACCACTCCTCAGCACACCCGTGATTTGTAACCTGGCTCCAAACTCCTTCCCAGGCTTGGTTCCACTGCATCTTCGTCAGACTATTTAATAGTCCCCACTAGCACCATGTCTCTGCTGCTGCTACACTTTGCTCATGTTTCCCTGTGCCCAGAAATCCTCATAACCTTCAAATGCTGCCACTCAGAGGTGTTTTGGATTCCCTGTAAAATTATGTTTGTTCTCTGACCCTCCATAACACCTTTGTGAGTGTTCCTAGTTAGCATTTACCTGATTTTGCTTGGTTAGTGGTTTACATATATGTAAACTCCATTCATTTATTCATTTGTACATTCATTCAAACAGCTAAGTGCCTACTAAGCACCAGACATTAGCTCAATGCTGAAGATAGAAAGAAGCAAAGGACAAAGAGATGCTGCCCAGGACAGTCTCACACTTTAGGAGAGGGGCTCAGCCTTGGCTGAAATTTTAAGAGTTATTGGAGAAGGTAGTGGAGGCTACAGAGGAGAATGTGTGCCCAAGGCCTCAGGTGGGGGTGGGGAGGCGTTGCGGAGGCGGCCTGTGAATGTTATAAACACTGCCGGAGCCAAGGCAGACCAGAGAGACAGACCAGGAGCCTGAATTAGCCACAAACTGACACCCAGGCCCTTCTAGAATCACTCTTTAACATTCCACTTACATTTGCATTTTCAACAACACAGATTTCTGCCTTTACTTTCATCCAGCTATCTGCTCCCCAACCCTACAAAAGACCTGTTAACGGTGCTTGTTTATCTCAAAAAGATGTTATATTTAGGACTCTGAGACTACCTCTCTCACTATATCACACTCCTTTTGCAATTTGCTAAGGAACTGGGGAGGTATTTTTAAAATACTACTAACTTCATACATAACGTGACTCTCAGAAACGTTATTTATTTGATAAGTGTTATATTACCTCCCCATTTTGCTAGACAGACAAAATTAGGCACAGAGAAGAACATTATAGTTTACTAAATAAAACAGCAAGGAGGGAATGTTCACTTCCTTTAGTTCTGTCCTAAGTCCTCTACCCTGATAAGTTGTTCTAGTTCTTTTCTAATGTTAAGTTTTCTTTTCAATGTTTAATTCCAAAGTATGGTTTTGAGGTTTTGCTGATAGAACAAAGAAATGTAGGTGTTAACATGCTTTTCAAGACAAAACAAAAGACAATAAACCTTTCTTTTACTCTCTAACATAGAAAAAGTCATCTTGTTGCTTCATTCATTCATTCATTCATTCAGTTCACAAAGTAATAGACAGGCGGTCTGGCATATTTGTTAATCTTCTAGTTGTTGATTGTTTCATCAGCAAAGCTTGACTTTCCCAAAAACAAAAGGCAAAGAATGTTTTCTATAGTTTCTCAAAGCTAAAAAGCCTTAACTGCTGCCAAATGTAAACAAAGGCTGTTCTGCATCATGTCTGTACATAAGATATTCTACATCATCAATTAATGTGGACTCAATAACTTCAGAGCTTTGCTTGAGTCAGCACAAATAAAGATCAACTAGGGAAAGAAAAGTACTCAAGGAACGTAAAAGAACCTTGTTTTAAAAAGCTAAGCTTTCAAAGCTCTTGGTATTGATCACCCACAATAAATGTAAGATAGCAGAAAATCCTGGTTCTAAGTTTAGAGAAATTCTGTAAGATAAGGAGGTTGTATAGATTGTGAAGAATTGAATGGAAGGGGGGAGGTGGGGGGAGAAGTAAACAGAGCTGTGACAGGAAAAGTCTGGCTTTTTGCTGTGCAGGCCGGGTATTTAGCATTTCATTTTTTTCGTTCATTCAGCCAACAAATTCATTTCAATTAAAATTTATTCAGCATCTTCTATATGCCATCGCTGACACAAACACTTATTATAGGTGGCAAGTATTTAATTTCCTCGTTTCGACTGTAATAGGCCAATATCAGAGGAAGAAAACAATTTCCTTTTAAGTAGAATTTACGATCCCAACTCCAAAAGAGTTGGGCTGTTTAAAAGCCACCCACACACCAAACGATCACTTGTCAAGTTCTCTGTCTGTTCTACAAAATTCTACATCTAATTGCTAAAGAGCCCACTTCATGAGGTCCTGAAGGGCTCTCCTCTCCAAGCACTCCTTGACTGGCTTCCAAACAGGAAAGGTCCTCGCATTCCTAGATACAAGCCTCTGCAAGAGCCCACAGGCTCTGTCTCTGAAGGGAAACCCTCAGATGGGCTGCCAAACCCGACAAAAGGGTCACTGGTTCCCACCTCCTCCAGGAACCCAGGGCAGAGAGAGGGGCCTCCACAAGGAGAGGAGCAGCACAGAGAGGATCATCACCAGTGGCTGCAGCTTCAAGGTTTCTGCCATCCTGTTATCAGAAAGAGAAAAGCCAGAACTCTCAGCAGAAAACCAGGCAGGAGTCTGACTGTTCCTTCCAGGTATGGGGACATTACCAATCGATGATGATTTGACACTCAGCAGAGCCAAGCTGATGCATATAACACATGCCCTTCTAAGAGTTTCTAATTTTTGCAATTCATTTAGTTAATTGCAGCCATCTGGCAAAAAAATCAGAGTGGTGCCATCTCTCTTCCCAAGTTAAAATGAAAAGTAAGAACTCGGGTGACTCCTACAGGGGTCACAAAGTTCTCTTTCCTGTCTTCCTTAGGGCCACATGCCCTCTGGAGTTGGATCATTGACTTCCCGCCTCCAGTGTTTGGTGTGAAAACTAACCTGCCTCCATTCCTTCCTACAATTCTTCGCCTCCCATTGCCTATAAGACACTGTCACATGCATGATCCTCCCTAATTTATTTTTCTGCACTAAATCCTACAGATCCTGCCAAAAATTTAAAGATAATTGCTCAGTGCTATCATATACTTAATATTATATCCTTTCTGACACTTAGTCTTCAGCAAAACTTAGCATTTCTTCAGCCAATTTCCATGTATGTCTCTATTCTCTCTGTCCTCAGCTGTATCTCACACTCAGGTCAAACTCTCTCAGATAGACTGTAAACCTCCACTCTTCTGGACCTTAGCTCCACATGTCAAAAAGCTACAACAAAATCCTGCTTCTACTTCTCATTTCTCATTGGACTCCAACCCCCTCCATCAATGACTGTCATCCTTTGAACCAAGTCAACATGCCTCAGTCCCCATGTTGAGGATTTCATTGGGCAATGTCTCAGTCCGTTTTCTGTTGCTTAAGATAGAATACCTGAAACTGGGTAATTCATAAAGAAAAGGAATTTATTTCTTACAGTTATGGAGGCTGAGAAGTCTAACATCAAGGGGTTGCATCTGGTGAGGGGACTTCTTGCTGGTGGGGACTCTCTCCAGAGTCCCAGAGGCACTCAGGGCATCACATGATGAGAGGGCTGAGTGTGCTATCTCAGTTCTCTCTCCCTCTTCTTATAAAGCCACCAGTCCCAACTCCCATGATACTCCATTACTCCATGAATGGATTAATCCATTCATGAGAGCAAAGCCCTCACAACTCAATCACATTTAAAGGCCCTACCTCTCAATACTGCCACATTAGGGATTAAGTTTCCACATGAATTTCACAGGGGACAAACTTTCAAACCATAGGGGGCAACCTTCCACTCATCTGTCTTATGTCACTGCCTCACGACTCCATTCATTTCTCCAGCCTCAGCTCACTCAACCTTCTCCCAGGACATGCCCTCGCTCAGAACAATGTTTTCTGCTCCTCATTCTTAATAACCATTCTTTCAGCCCTTTTGACCCAACTTAAATTCCAGACCAAGAAAACAGTCCCCACAATACTCAGATATGTGTAACCTAGTTCTCTATAACCTCCATCCTAAAATGACAACAAAATAGTCCTCCTCCTTCCAAAAAGAGACAGCTAAAGTAAACACTAGTCCTCTTTATGTCTTCAATCAGTAAGTATTTTGAAGGTCAACACCTTGACTTCTCTGTTCTATGAAGTGCCTATAACAGTTCAAGAAATCTCAGATTACTTAAATTGATAAACACTATTTGTTCAAATATTTTTCAGATGCAATTATACCTTGACATTCCTGTGATATCAGATACAACATCCTGTCACACCCAACACGCATATTCATGGAGAGAAAGGGCACCAACTGAAATTGTTTTAAATGGTAAAGATGCCATTCCTCTGATATCTTCCAGTTTCCAGTAACTTTGCAATATAAGGTTAGTATGCCAAGATTTAAGAGAGCCATGTAGTGCTCACACAGTCCTTCAAGCAAAGTAGATTACTGCTTGCCAAAATCTATCTCCAAAGAACTATTAAAACAAGAACTAAAGTCCCAGAACTCTTTAAAATATTCAGAAGAACCTTCAACATGGGTAATTGAAAAAACATCCCCTATCCAAACAGAATCCTCATCTCCTTTCTACATGAAACAGATTCTGAAGCCAACTCAGCATATGGCAATGTCTGAAGAAAGATTTTAATTAGAAAAGTAAAAGAGACATGGAATCCACAAAACTTTCCCCATCCTAACTCTCCCTGCTCAAGAAAGGCCCAGACAAAGGTAATTCAGGAAAACTTGTATTTAAACAGTCCTTGTGCAAAGGACGTATATATCATGGCATCCTTACAGGATAGAGATCAGTGACAATGGGCAAGCAACTTAGCCTCCCAGAGAGGACATGTGCCATCTTTGAGAGCTAAGAAACACTCTGAAGAGTTAAAATTGAAATAAATCACAGTTTCAGTCATAGAGTATGACATTTTAGATTCAAGTCTAAATTCATAGAAGTCTTTCCCTACTCCAGGAATAAGGTGTTTCTCCACTTACCAAACCACCCTAACCCTAACCCAATGCCCATTTGGAGTACTTCAAGAGTTGCTGACAAGAGTAAACACTAGGCTGGGCACAGTGGCTCACGCCTGTAATCCTAGCACTCTGGGAAGCCGAGGCAGGTGGATCGCTCGACGTCAGGAGTTCAAGACCAGCCTGAGCAAGAGGGAGACCCACCCCCCCACCCCCGTCTCTACTAAAAATAGAAAGAAATTATCTGGCCAACTAAAAATATATATACAAAAAATTAGCCAGGCATGGTGGCACATGCCTGTAGTCCCAGCTACTCGGGAGGCTGAGGCAGTAGGATCGCTTGAGCTCAGGAGTTTGACGTTGCTATGAGCTAGGCTGACGCCATGGCACTCTAGCCTCGGCAACAGAGTGAGACTCTGTCTCAAAAAAAAAAAAAAGACTAAACACTGGGGGCCTGGGTTCTTTTACTTTCTCCAGGTAGAGACTGTAAAAAACATCTAGGATAGTCTCCTGTAAACTAAGGAACACATAAACTGGTGCCTGGAAGGCAATTAGGCAAAAACTACCAATTGGTAGCTTGTCCTACCAATCACACTTCCTGGACTATCAACAAAGAACATGTGCAAAGATTTAGCTTTTTAAAAAGTGCTTCATGCTTTTATTTATAATAATGAAAAGTTGGAAATAACCTTAATGACCAACAGGAACACCGGTTTAGTAAACTGTGGTAAATCCACTAGATATAGTATTATACAGTCATTACAAATGCTGTTGTATAAATATGTTTATTGACAATGAAACATATTCACAATACACTATTCGGTGGGAAAAAAAAATGGTATGTGCAGTGTGAACCCATGGTTGTTAACAGCAATAGAGACGTGCATAAGAAAAAAATTCTGGAAAGCATACCCAAGAAAGCATTTAACAGTGGTGGGGAAATCAGTGGTTGTTCTTTTTTAAATTCCCTGTATTTTCTGACTTTTGCTTCAATGAGTATATAGTTAGAAATACTAGTATACTTAGAGGTGATTTTTAAAATAAGCAACCAAACAGTAAACGGCTTTATGCTCTGAGGGGTTCCCAGATCTGCACTCTGGGTCTCATATCCCCTAAGCAGTTTTTCTCAATAGAGTGACCACCCGTCAGAGCCTCAGAAGATGTCTAGAGACAACAGCCTTCTTCGCTTTCAAACCACTTCAGCCCTAGTGCCACCAAATGATACATCAGGTTCAGCGCGAGAGCAGACTCAGAGGAAATTCCCAGCGGGTCCCTGGGTTTCCGCCCAGAATTCAAGCCCATCCCTCAATTCGCTCGGTGGTCAAGCATCCCTGGGCACTTACCTCCCCCGAGGGCGCCGCCCCTCGTGTGACCTCCTCATAGGCGCCCACCTGCTCCCAGGTGGCCAGGAAGACATGGGTGGGGGTGAAGCGTGCGGCGGAGCGCGGGAAGCCTGCGCGCACATAGCGGGCGGCCAGGCCCAGCACCGGCGGGGAGGTGTCCTCGCGGTACAGGACCCGGCCCCTGCCGTTGCTCGTGTCGATGTCGGCCAGGAAAGGGGCGATGGCCGGGAAGTCTGTGGGGAAATCATCGTCCACATACTGAGTCTCCCTGGGGAAGTCCTGGGTGGAGATGATGCCGTTGGTGCCCACCTAGGAGAGGGGCAAAAAAGTGACGCTCGCTCAAGCCCAAGGGCGGCCACCCTGTCGCGCAAGGAAGGAAGGGGACTGCCCAGGGCAAGAAGCTTCCCCTCTCTCACCGACTAGGGAGTCAAGGGTCAGGCGACCAACGCAACTTCGGCGACGGTTCCATCCCCTACCACTACCCCACAGAATGGTGCAATAGGTCCAGGCGCCCTAAACCCCGTTAACCATCTTCTAACCGCCGCCCCCCCCCCCCCCGTGACAACCCTGGAGCCCCACGTCCCTGGGGAGAAAGCCTCCCGGTCCGAGAAGGGAACACCCCACTTCTACAGACGTGCACAGCCTTCTCGCGGTCCTAACTGCAAACCCCAGTGGCCACCGTAGCAACGCCACCACCTTTTCTGCCTGGGACGCGTACATGGCTGCGAACAATTCTCGCTCTCCCCCTCGAGGTAATTCTTGCTCCTCACAGCTGCCGGTCAGGCAGCAGCATCTCTTCCTAACTGGGTCCCACCAAAGGGGCGCTGGGGTACAACCGGGGGTGGGGGCTGATTCCTCCCCTCAAGGGCAAGGTTTCGGTGAGACTGACCCTGTATCAACCCCTGGGAAGAATCTGGGAGAAAAGTGCCGAGTCGCGCTGTGGGAGGGGGCTGAACTTACGTAGAGATTGCTGAACTGGGCTTCGTAGAAGCGCAAGGGAATTGCCAACTTCACCGCGGCTGAGCTTTCGTCGTCGCCTTCCGGCAGGAGCTGGTCCCCCCATAACTCCCCGTGGGGAAAGAGCTCGCCCGGGTGCAGCGCCGCGACCCGCGACAGCAGCAGCAGCAGCAGCAGTAGCAGAGGTGGCGATGGCAGCGCCGGCCGCCCGGCCGCCCGGTCCCCCCGCATGCTCGCTCGGCCCGTGGTCTGCCCCGCCGCAGAGCGCGTCCCGCCCGGCCCGGCCCGCCTGCCCGCTGGCCGCGCCGCGCCACCCTCGAACCTGGAACCCCGGGCACCCGGGCGGGGCGGGATTCCAGGCCCGCCCAGCGCGCTGGTTGGCTGCGGCCCTCGGTCGGCGACCAATCACCGACTCTGAGAAAGTTCGGCAGCTGCCACCACATCTGTTTCTCGTTAAGTTTCTAAGGCAGCGGTCGCGGGAGCGGCAGGGCTGGCGAGGTAAAAGCCAGTGGCCGGGGCTGCTCCGAGTCGCTCCTCCTCCGGTCCGCTCCTGAGAGCCTGTGGGGTCAGCTGCCCCGACGAGCCACCCCCCCCCAACCCCTGGGACCAAATAGCCCGCAAGGCCCGAGGGCAGCGGCGTTGCAGGAGGTGACCTCAGCGCGCAGGGCCCCCGCGGCGGTGTGTGCGGCGCGGGCTGCGCTGGAGGAGCGGGGGCGGGAGCTGCAGTTACGGTATGAGGTTTGCACCCTGCCCTGGGGGCTCGGGCGACCCTGGCCCCCAGGGCCAGCCTCTCGGTCCGATTAGCAAAGGGGCATTGTCGCAGTCTCCTCGGCCGCTTCGCTCCACCCAGAGTCGCCCCGAGAAGAAGCGCGCCTTTGTACGAAGCGGGAGGGACTGACGCCTAAGTTCCGTCCCCCTCCCGGAGGCTGGCCGCAGGGGAGGACCGGGCCCGCTCTGAAAATCCCTTCCCCGGGGAAAACCGCAGCGGGAAAGACCATGAAACGCGCCTGTGTGTGATCCGCTCTGTTTGGGGCGTAGGGCGAGGCATTCCGTCAGGGCACCAAGCGGACAGGGGCGGGCCGCCCGGGTGGGGGGCCCTGGGCTCTCTCGCCCGCCGCCCGCGCCGTCTGGGCTGCCCTCGCCGGCGGCCGCGGGCGGTAACCCGAGCTGCTCCGCAGGACTGGAAACCGCGCGCCGCCGCTAAGCCGGCTGCGCAGGAGAGGGGGACCCCATCCACCGTAAACGTCACCTCTGCGAAGCCTCAGGAGCCGGAGGAGATTTTATTACCGTTTTTATCAAGAGGTTGAAACTTCCCAGTCTGTTTTCTCTCTCAGGCCCCCCCATAGGGTCCTTAGAAGCAATGGTATTTAAAAAGAAAGGAAAAAAGCAAACCCTGGAAAATTCCTTAAGGGACTCTGGAGAGACAGATTTCTCTTTGTAGGTGTTTATTCCAATTTTACAAACTCTTATGGGCCCTCAGGATCCTGACCAAACGCTAAAAACCTTGACGATATCAGACTGTGAGACTCGCAACCATAAACACAAAATGGAAAACTGGCCCAAAGCAGTTTGCTTCCTCAGACTGTGGAGAGTTGTATATTTGCTGTTATAAAAATATCTTTATGCTTGCACATATATTTTCTCATTCTTTCTGGGGTCAGGTATTTTCATTTTACTGAGGATGAAATGAAGGCTCAAACCCATTAGGTGACTTAACTTGCCCAGGGTCACCTGAAGTTACTCCCTGATATAAAATCCTTCACTGGCCCCCTGTAGTTTTTCTAAATCAGCTAATAATGAGAGTAATTTACATTTGTTCAGTGCTACTTAGCCAGAAGCTATTGGGGCAGGCAGACTCTAAGATGGTCACCAATGATCCCAATTTCTTGGTGATCCCTCCCTTGCATAATCCCTATCTCAGAACAGCTGACTGACCTGTGACTTCTAACAGAGAGCGGCAGCGTGAAAAGACATCACTTCAATGGCATCAGGCTAAATAAGATTGTGACTTCTGTCTTGCTAGCAGACTCTCTGTCACTGACTTTGATGAACAAGGTGCCATGCTGGCTGACACCTCAGCCCTGGCTGACACTTTGATTGCAGCCTTGTGAAAGATCCTGAAGCAGAGGACTCAGCTAAGCCAATGCCGGGATTGCAGATCCACAGAAACTGTGAGAATTATAATGCGTATTAACACTTTAAGCTATTATGTTTTGAGATAATTTGTTATGCAGCAATAGACAGCTAGATACAGCCAGACACTGTTTGAGGGAAACTAAGGCTTAGAGGGGTTAAAAAAAAAAATCAGTTATTATCACATTGCTGGTAAGTACCAGAGCTGAGATTTGAACCCAGTTCTTTCTGATCTCTAAACCTCTACTTATAACCACTAAGTCATATTGTAGCAAGGCCCTTTGGAAAGTAGCTTTAGCCTATGTCTCTAACTTTGTCTTCTGCCACAGCCACCTTTCAGCTGACACTTTAGGTCTCAAAAGCAACATCCTATTTTGTGATTTAGAACATCCTCACGTGCAAGTCCTTTTATCTCCAGTGAGATTTCCTAGTCAATCTCAAGCTAACACCTACTCTTCCTTCAAGACTTGAACCCCAACCCCCCTCCTTCAGGAGGCTTTCTGGAAACCACAGTTTGATTTAGAAGCCCTTTCTCCTTGCTTCCCTGTGCCCTGCGCTTGCCATGATCATATCGTCTATGACACATATCTCCTACAATCCTGATCTCCACATGTCCCCCTCACCACCACCGCGGCGTCTTGAGGGCAGGGATTTTGTCTTATTCAGTGCCTGCCACAATGCCTGCCTGGCTCATTAGATGTGTAAGAAATGTTTGTTGAATGAGTGAAGACAAGCAAGCCAGCCTGGGACTAGGACCCAGGTCTGCTGGCTCAAACTGCAACATTCTTTCCCCTACACCACCTTTCCTGCTAATGGGACCTGACTCTTGTAATCCTCTTTGCCAGGCTGCCTAGCAACTCACCTACCACTGCTCTCCAGTTTTTCTCATTCTTTCATTCATTCATCCATTCAACAATAATTTCCTGCGAGTTTACCATCACAGACACAACTCTGCAAGAAATAAAGGAGTACAAGATGTGGCCCCTGACCTTAAACAGCTTATGATCTGGTTAGAAAAACGGAGCATAAATATGAAAAGAGAAGCAATGTTACAATGTAGCATGCATTTAATAGCAACATAGGCAAAAAGAGCCCTTGAACCAAGAGAGTATCACTAGTTTTGAATCTGCTGCTATCTGAGTACAAAGAAATAGATCCAAGGAGCTAAAATGAGCAGTCTTGTTTCCCTGTCTGCATAAGGTGGCTGAATTCTCCCTGAAATAGGGGCTTTGGACAGCTGTGCTTAAGGAGACATTCCTTTGAGCCTTTATTCTAATATTATTTTTAAAAGACTGTATGGCACCAAGAGTAGTTTCTCCTTTAAAATGTCACTTTGTGTCTTGGAGAAAAGAAAAAATCTGTCATAGCTATTTCACTGGTCAAAGTAAATACTGAAGAAATACTTCTCTTGTATCCACAGCTCCCTTTGCAAGAGTAGAATTTCCATGACCTGCCAGACTGACTGAAGAGGCAGAGGCCCCTTTCAGGCTAGAAGTTATGGAGGACTTCTGTACCAGTTTTTAGCCCTCTTGGGTTGGGTCCTCACAGTTCAGTCCTCAAAGATCTGAGCATTGCTTGAGAAGTACAATTATTTAGTTGCAAAGCTTTTCATCCCAAACTAGGGATGGTACCAGATGTTTTGCCAATAGACCTCAGCAAAAGTCTCCATAGTTATATTAGTTTGTGGCTATATTTCTGTTATAAATACCAAGACTTCAAGAATGATGACACTTCCTGTTATTTTAATCAAGAGAATGAAAACACATTTGCTCCACAGTGTGGCAAATAGATGTTGGTATTCAAGAGCAAATTCTATGTATACCACGGAGTGGTGTTGTGTATATGTTTATATTGGAGGTGGTCCTGGCAGAAAATGTCCCAGTTCTTGTTGCACAGTGATTCTTTGCATAATTTTACTATGCATTAAATTCCAGGGTGGGTGTGCTAGCATGTAGAAAAAAATAGATTTGAGCAAATTAGCATATCTTCCCAGACTCAGGCTTAATTAAAATTAGGTTAAGCCTAAGAAAAACCATGGAGTAAGTATTTAAATGTGCAATATGAGTCTTTCAATCTTTTGATAATGAATCACTGCAGATGCAGTTTTGCCACAACATATTTAAACAGAGAGAGGGTTGGTGTAACAGACACCATTGGATTTCCCAACAGCATTACCCTTTCATTCCTTGGTTTCAGAAACCCCATATTGTTCAGGTAAAGGGTACAGCAAGCCCAGGAGTGGTTGGCTCCTCTCTTAGCCCTGGCAGATGAAGTAAGATTGGTGGAAGTCAATCACGATTATGCCTTTCCCCTTGCAGTGATGTCTCCTGTATCTTCAACCCTTTCCTGTTGGCGCTTTCCCCTATGCCTCTAACCACATCCCAGTCTTACTTGTAAAAATCCTACTTCCTTGTTGGCTTAGTTTTATTTCTCTTACTTTCAAGCACTCCACTGAAAAGGAATTTATTCTTGCTGCCTGCTTCACTCCACAACAAAAATCATCTTTCCACCTCCATCACTGAACTGTACAGGCAAAGACCAACAGTGAAATTATACTAATCACACTACCCAACCTGACAGTTACCTTTTAGTCTTTATCTTACTGGATCTTTTTGGTGCTTCTGATCCTACTGGCCACTCACTTCTAGACATCCTCTATTCCTTTCACATCTCTGGCCATTTCTTTGTGGTATCTCCTGTGAGGTTCTTATCTTCTGCCTTCAGTATCTAAAAATACAGCATTACGATGGCCTACTGCTGCTCTTCTCTCTCCATGCAGTCCTTGGGTGTCTTGATTCCTCTAATGGCCTCGCCTCCCATGACCTTCAAATAAATCCTCAGCCCTCAGCCTTCACTTGAGTTTTGAACTTATATCCAATTACCTGTTGAACATCTCCCTGAGATAACACCTGAAGCCCACGTCTAGAAGAACTAGATCCATTACTCAGAATTTCTGAGTTTTCAGTTTCAGTTAATGACAACAATATCCACTCCTTCTTTGTCACTGTTAACCTGTCTCAGGTCCTCATCATCTCTCAGCTGCTAGCTTTTGTGGCAGAAATAATAGGTTAGCTTCCTGAGTACGTACTTCCAACCTCCTTCTCCCCTGCCCACATTTTCCTCGGCTTCTCTTGCAGTCAAAGGTGACCATCTGGTATAGTCCTGACTAACTACTAGAAATCTGATGGAAGTCTGCTGGTTTCTGGAAAGGCTCTTGTGTTGATAATGAAAGGAAATAGTAGCATCTTTCCCCATTCTTACTGCCTTAAACATGGATGTGATGTTTTGAACTTGGCCAGCCATCCTCTGACTGTAAAGTGACAACTATGAGGACAAAAGCATGGCCAAGCAAAAACACAGAAAGCAGATAAGTATCTGAGCCACTCAGTCACCAGACACCTTGTCATGTGAGAAAACAAACCGTTAATTGCTTAAGCCGTGGTTACATGCAGCAGTACCAAGTCCTACCTGATACAGTCTTTCCCTAAATTCTTTCTCTATGTGCATCTAAAAACACTTCTGACCATCATACATCCCTGCCTAGCACCTGTTAACAGATCTCCCTCTCTTTTGGGTAAAGCTACAGCCATCCGGCCAGGGTAGGAAGGTCCTCGTAGCTTGGCTTCTGTCTGTCATCTCCTGCCTTTCCTGCCTTACATCTTTATCAATGCTGAACTGTTTCTAGGTTCCCATCCACACCAGCAGCCGGCCCCTGGTGTGCCTCCGTGTGTGCTGTTCCTTGCCTGCAACACCCTTCCCATCTCTGAAGATCTCTTGTTCCCTCCAGTACTCAGTTTAGACATTGCATCCAGCTGCAGCCTCTCTTGGGTCCAGCTTCCACGAAGAACCTCTCCTCTGTGCATCCCCAACACCTGGGCACACCCCTGTCTTAGCTCCTCACCTGAAACACTGAAATGGATCATTTATGTCTGTCCCTTCAACTGGCTAAAGGGCCTCAAGAGTAGTTTTCATGTAATGAGACACTATTGTGTATCTTTATTTCTTGTGTCCTCTTATCTATTTAGTATCTCCATTTCAGACTGTTTCTTATCATGAGCATAGGAGAGAGACGGGCCTTAGAAATGTATTCCTTGACAGTTCCACTTGGACACCGGAATGTGAACCAACACTTGAGGACCGGACTGTCTCTTCCTCATTCTGTGTCTCATGGGTCTAGCACAGGACCTACTTGTTACAGAAGGGCTATTCAGCAAACCTTTGTTGATTTGAGTTGAAAAAAAGTGCTGTGAAGAAATCTTTCATAACTCCTAGACATTTTTTTAGTAATCCACTCCCTGATTCTTCACATATTTGTTACCTTCTCGATTCTTGCTGGAAAAAATAGGGATTAAAAGGTTTGGCTTTTTATGTTAGCAGATGAGAGCCATTCACTGCTAATTATATTTGAAGATGTTATTGCTAATGGCATTATTTTCCTCTAGAAAGAATAGTGTAGAAAGGCCAAGACTGCTCTCCCCTCCTGTAACTCCTACTGAAAGCACAGGCTGAACCACACAATTTAGCACTTAATTTTTTATTAATAACATTGGTATCCATCTTTTTCACAAAGACTTCTCTCCCCACGCATACTGTAAGTTCCTCAAAGGTTCTACTTTTCACTTCCTTTAAGATTCCTACCACTGCCTAACACAATGTTGAATAAATAAAGACTGGTCAACTTCTAATGAATTGGGTGACGCCCAAGAGTGACGCCAGCGTGTGCTGTCTCCATTGGGTAGTGGCTGCGGCTGTGTTTCCAGAGGTTATTGACCTTGGCTGCTTCTTTCCTAGACATGCTGTGCTTCTTACAAAATTGAGTCACCTCATTTCTGTTGCATGTGACCTGCTGGCCACTGTCACTTCCTCTAGAAGTTGGTGCATGAGTCAGAACAATGCTAATGAAGCCAATAATAATAATAAAAGAAGCCTTAACTGAAACTTTATAATGTACACCAGCAGTCCCCAACCTTTTTGGCACCAGGGACCATTTTCACGGAAGACAATTTTTCCACGGACCAGGGAGGGGGTATCGTTTTGGGATGATTCAAGTGCATTACATTTATTGTGCACTTTATTTCTATTATTATTACATTGTAATATATGATGCAATAATTACACAATTCACTATAGGTTGGGGACCCCTGATGAACAGGGCTCTGGCTAAGGACCATAAATGCAATATATGCATTATTTCATTCACCCAACGAACATGCCCGTTTGCAGATAAAGAAAATGAGCTGAGAGGCATTAAGTAACTTGATCAAGAACCCAGCCAGCGAGGGTTGAAAGCAGAATTTCATCCCAGAAGGTCTGACTCTAGGACCCAAACTTTTTACCACCTAAGACTATAGAGCTGGTGTTCTGGTAGCCTGGTTGCTTTGCTCAGGAACATGGTCATAGACTGTACCTCTAATTCTGCCAACCTGATGAAAGAATTCTAATATTCCCTGTCATTTATAAAGTTGGAATTGTATTATCTTTATCGAATACCATTTTATAAATGCTCAGAAAATTTTAAATATCTAAACTTTGTAGAGGAAACATGACCCCATACCCTTAATGAGTTTGTAATCTAGATTTGAAAATAATAATAACTATAATTTATTATTTGTTATGCAGCAGAGACTCTAATACGTTATTTGCAATCCTTATGACAACCTACAAGAGAAGTAAAATGAGATTCTGAGAATTTAAGTGACTTGCTCAGGCTACAACAGCTAGTAGTAGCTGAACTGGGATAGGAATGCCCCCAAGGGGCCACATCACACACAAACATAGTTATGCTTCATTAATCTGGTAACAGGAACCTGGTTCAGAACCATCCAGAATGACTGTGAACTCCGAAATGCATCAGAAATCCTCCGAGCATGAACATCAGAAATCACAATAAAGAATGAAGAAAAGAGAAATGGGAAAGCTACAAAACTCTTCAGTCTTTGATTCCATTGAGAAAGATATATCCCCAAGCAGTAGAATGTCCACATCAGACACTATTCATGTTTCTTGATATGTAATACCACCGCCAAAATTAGCATGGGGAAGAACAAGCTCTCACATCTTAAATAATGTACAGTGGGCTACATTCCAAAGCTGCTCTTCTTTTTTCTTTTTTACCATGGACACACAGACTGATGGATAGCCCGTGAGTTCCATAGCGTGCATTTCCCACTGACAAAGTCAGCTGGGAAGGGAGCCCCTTCCTCTGCAGGTTTGATTACCAAGGAGCTGGAGCAGACCTCAGAAACAGCTGTGCTTCTCAACAATAGCTGCACATCAGAATCACCTGGGGAACTTTTTAAACTCTCAAAGCCCAAACCACATCCCAAACCAATTAAATCAGAATTCCTTGAAATCAGAACTAAGATTGAGTCCCACTGTTGTATAGACACCTTATACATACATTTTTCTTTGGTCAAAGTACTGATTGGTTGAATCTATTTTCAATACTTTTTCAAGATAAAATGGTCTCTTTTATAGTTTATGGTGAAAAGCAGTAAGATTTAAGGAAATTCTTCAAGAGTTTGCACAGATTCAATACTTTTGTTGTGGGGTGGAAATATGATTTTACCATCTCTGTGGCCAATTTTTATAGGAAAGTAGAAGGAAAAAGCAAGTCTCCCAAATTTTCCCAGTTATATGTCAACTTTGTTAACATACATCTGTGGCTTACAGAGCTTCCTTTGATGAACCACACTAAATATTTCCATGTCAGGCAGCAGGCAGAGAATTTGGTCAGGAATTAACCACAATCCAACCCTTGGCAATAGTTTCCAGGACACATCTGATATTTGAGACACAGCCTAAGGGACATATCATTTCTCTATATTCCATCCTTGTATTAAGTTAGATCATCAGAAAATAATGTACTTGGATTGTATTTTAGCACCTGCAAAAAAAAAAAAAAAAAACTTGACTAAGACTTCACTTTTGACTTTTTACAGAAGGTCTTTATAAGAAAAATCAACTTGATATACTTTTCAGTATCTTTCTGTAAAACTACATTCAAAGACATTGTCTACTATTTTAATGAATTTTCTCATATAAGGTTTATAAGAAAAATGTCTCCTAAAATTTGGGACCAGGACTAAGTGCATAGCCAGTCAAACTGGGTGCCTCTTAATTACACTTTGAGAAACTCCATGTAGATCACTTGGCACCAGCCACGAAACCCAAGAGTTTAATCGAGATTTCATTTCATTTTAGAAAAGCATTTGAGTTGGATATCAGTTATTCAAATTTGTTGTGCTGAACACTGAACAAGTCTCCCTTCACGCCAACCCAGTCGTCCTCCCATTCCATTGCTGTCCATGGCACCACTATTTCCTCTGACACTCAAGCTGGAAATGACCATGTGACTTCCCACTCTCCCTCTCGCTGATATTCAGTCGCTTGACAAGTGCCACAGATCATAAATCCACGGAGATCAAAATTTCATCTATTTTAGCCCCGATGCATTCCCAGCCTCTACCGCAATACCTGACATGCAGTAAATGTGCAATAAATATTTATTGAAAGAATGATGTGGTGACTCATGCCTATAATCTCAGCTACTTGGGAGGCTGAGACAGGAGGATCGCTTGAGGCCAGGAGTTTGAGGCCATCCTGGGCAACATATCAAGATCTCATCTCTAAAAAAATAAATAAAAATTAAAAAAATAAAAAGAATGAAGTTCATAGACACGCTTCCTGAAAAGTGTCTTGCCCCCTTCTCATTCTCACTGTCATCATACAGGCACAACTCTCACCACCTTTTCCATGACAGTTACATCACATGACAGGTTATATCTTGTCATGATATAACCCTCACTGGCCCTTCTTATTCTAATCTATTCCTGCTTCAGTCCACACACTCCAGTCTATTGAGTTCAGCTGCTGCTGATTAAGCGTCCTAAAATACCTTAATATGCCCCATTCTTAGCTCAAAGGCATCCCTTGACCTAGCATTCAAGATGAGTGTTTGATATTATTCTTACGTCTGCTTCCAATAATAACTACATGGAAACAGAAGAGGGAGCGGAGGCCCTACCATGGTAGCTATGAAGGAAGAACTGGAAAGGGTGAGGGTGGGGACAAAGAGCCAATGCCCCTTTCAGGTCGTGGGAATGAAAGAAGGGCATGGACATGAAAGCAGGTGGAATCAGTGAAGCACCACAGAGAGGGTGTTTTATTTGTCAGTAATAGATGTCCGTGAAGATAACCCCAAGCAGAAAAAAGAGAAAAAAAGAAAAAGAAAAAAAAAATAACCTCGAGTCAGAAAGAGAAAGAAAGAGAGAGAGAAAGAGAGAGAGAGAAAGAAAGGAAGGAAGGAAGGAAGGAAGGAAGGAAGGAAGGAAGGAAGGAAGGAAGGAAGGAAGGAAGGAAGAAAGAAAGAAAGAAAGAATTTCAGCCTGTCAGAGCAACAGCTGTCTCATTTTAGAAAGACTCTGTTATAGGTTTTGGTTCATAATCTTACCAGATTAGAACAATCCTTACGTTTACAAAGGAGTTTGTGGTTTACGATGTGTGATTCACATGCGTCATCTCTTGTCAGTCATACCAACATCCTTGACAGATGAGCATTAGTATCCTCATGGAGAGGGTGGGTGACTTGCCCAAAGTCACCTAGCTAGTAAGGGGCGGTACCTGATGTAATCTGCACTGTGGAATTTTGTTTGTTTGTCTGCAGACACATTATTTACCTCTGTGTTATCCTGAACCAAAACCCTGGGCTTTGGATGTGAAGTTCGGTGCATTAGACACTCCACCACGGCTGTCTCTTTTCTCTAGCACTCTCCATTGCTGTAAGTAGCCCTGGAGTAATCATGCACTGTAAGTAGTAGTAATAATAATAATACATATCTTTTATCAAATGTTTCAAGATCCAGGCATGCATTATTTCATTTAATCCTCCTAGCAACTCTTTAAAGAGAATAATATTTTTATCACCTTTTATATCTATGAAGTGAGGCTCAGAGAAAAAAATTAGCTAACACAGCTACTAAGTGGTACGCCTGAGATCTGAACCTGAGTAGGCTGACTCAAAACCCTGAGTACTTAACATCATGATCCCATATTCCCTAGAACCTTATGAACATCTCTGCCTTTCTAAATTGTCCTTTAATAGTGTCATTTGGTCAGGCGTGGCAGCTTATGCCTGTAATCCTAACTTTGAGAGGGAGAGGTGGGAGCATTGCTTAAACCCAGGAATTCCAGGTTACAGTGACCTATGATGACACCACTGCACTCTAGCTGGTACAACAGAGTGAGACCCTGTCAAAAAAAAAAAGTGTCATTTGTCTCCCCTTGCCATTTCTTTACCTTTTATTCTGTATATGAACATACAGTGTACTGATAAATAGGGACATATATCAATTAATGATTCAGGAAAAATCCTAAGCATTATGTACCCTTGAACTCCATTATGGATTTGATCTACTTGGATTTCACACATTTTCTTCCTTATTTCATAGACTTGTCACCTTTTAAGACTGAAGGGGGCCTGAGAAATCCTGTAATCTAACCCCCTCATTGTGGTATGACAAAACTGACTCAGAATGATTCAGTCACTCATTCAAGTGTCATAGCACAAGCAGGAACAGAGAAGATGTTCAATTTCCCAGTCTAGTGGTCAGTGAGCCAAAGTTCCAGCCCTCCTGTCCCACATCAAGCCAGAGATAAACAGAGACAGAACAGAACCCTCTCTCCGATCAGCGCAGAGAACCAGTGACGTGCTTTTTCTAAGCTTTCTGGCTACTACCTCTTCAAACACAAAATACATAGGAAGGGCTTAAGAGCCCTTTGTCCACTTGACCTAGATATCAGAGCATTAACTTGCTAGTTGGGATTGTAAAGGCCTTCTTTAGCCCCTACTTGAAGCATCTGGCTGCCACAGAAAACAGAGTAACAGGTAGAATGAAATACGCAGAAAGCTGGCTTCATGCTCTTCCTTCTTTTCTGGCAGGAGGGGGAAGGTGGTCTATTACAAGAAGGGGAATAAAAATAAAACAATAGACAGGCACTTGGAGGAGGGCCCCTCCACTAGCTTAGACCCTCAGGGGTGCTGTTATGTGAAGTGGTCACCTTGTTAAGAACATCTGGTGCACCACAGCCATTACTTACGGTGCCATTTTAAAGCCTTATTTACACAGAACAGTCTGGTTCAGCCTCTATTTACAAACCCAAATTTGTCAGGCCTGAATCATTAATAAGCTGCGTGAATAGGGTCGGCCTCTTCTTTAGGCTGAGCTGGGACAAGGAAAGCTTAGCCTTACAGCCTCTGGCTCAGCAGATTCTGTTGTGTTATTTTTGGCTTTTTTCTCCTCCTCCTCCTTCTTTTCCTCTTATTTTTGTTTTGTTTTGTTTTAATTGCCCCTCCATATGACAAACTTAAAGGAAAAATCTAATTGGGAATAGTGCAGTTATTTTGCCACATACTATGCTAATTGTTGAAGAGATATAATTTCATGCTGCCCATAAATGCTACAGTTTACATTTTGGAGCCTGAGCAGATACACACAGTGACAATCTACAAAGCTGGCAGAGGAGAGAGAACCTGCCTGTGGCCCTCAAGTGCCTTTTTCGTTCATAGTTTTGACAGAAGAAAGACAGAGATTGAGGATTTTAAGACATACATGATCAAACAATCTTTTGTATCTGACTAACTGAGGTGTAAGGAAAGTTAACCCTTTGCCTGCCTGGTGTTAAAGCCCCCGTGGACGTCACCTGCAATCTGTGTAGCGCATTTGTGAATAACTGAGCGTTGACCTCCACTTAACAGTTTGCAGTAGTGTGGAGAGTTTCCAAGCTATGGTTCTGAACTCCCAATCTTCCCTCAAGTAGCAAGAATATTACAGTTAATTTATATTTGGCAACCACCTTTGTCAATCCAAAAGTAATTTCGCTTAACTCTACCCAGAAAATTTACAGGATGAATCAAGACTTATTGAGAGATTAAAAAAAAAACAAAACATTAATTAGATCTTTTTTAATAGCGTGTTTCTTTTTTAAAAGTTATTTAAAAATTTATAGCCAGTAAAATTTACTTTTTTGGTGTACAGTTCTACGCGTTTTGACAAATGCTTAGAGATGTGTAACCACCACCACAATCCAGGTACAGAATGGTTCCATCACCCTAAAACATTCCCTAATGCTCCACTTTCCTCACTCCACCTCTAATCCCTGGCTACCACTGTCTATTGGTTCTCCGACCCTATAAAGGCACCTATAAGTGGAGTCTTTTCCATAATGTCATATAAATGGAATCTAGCCTTTTGAGCCTGGTTTCTTTCGCTTAGCATAATGCATTTGAGATTGACCCATGTTGTTGCATAAATCAACAGTATGTCCCTTTTTATTGCTAAGTAGTATTCTATTTATGGGTGTACCACAGTCTGTTTATTCATTCACCAGTTGAAGGACATTGAGCTGTTTTCCAGATATTGGTGCTTATGAATAAATCAGCTACAAACATTTATGTACAGATTTTTGTGTGAAGATAATTTTTTCTTTCTCTTTTTCTAGGAGTGGAATTCCCAGATTCCCATAAGCATACATATGCTAAATGTATGCTTAACTTTATAAGAAACTACCGAACTTTTTAATCCAGAGGGGCTGTACCATTTTATATTCACATGGGCAATGTGTAAATGTTCTAGTTTCTCCACATCCTCTCCAGCATTTGGTGTTATCGCTATTTTTTACTTTAGCCATTATGATAAGTGTGTAGTGGTACCTCATTGTAGTTTTAATTTGTGTTTCTCTAATTATTAAGGGTATTGAAAGCATCTTTTCATATAATTATTTGATGTCTATATATCCACATTTTTAAAGTTTTTATTTTATTTCAAACATGATACATCCTTGTCATTAAAAATTAAATTATAGAAATATGTTATATAGAATACAAAGATTTTTCTATAATTTTCATTTGTAGATATAGCTATTGTTAACAACTCAATGTATATTCCTCCCCTTTTTCTCCATGTATATGCAAATATATATTATTTATATAAGTTTTTTGTAAAAATAATGGCATTTTATATATACCACTTGAGAAAGTGCTTTTATCACTTAACAATAATTTTGTATAGTCTTCCACATCAGTATATTGTATAGATCTACCCCTGTTTTTCCTGATGACTCTGTGGTATTCAGATGTATGCTTTATTTATTTATTATATTTTCTAGTAGAATATAAATCAGGTTTTTGATGTCAAAAAAGTCACATTTTGACATCTATATGTTTGAACATAATAGCAATTGTATTTCTAGTATATTCTAGTAAAATTTTGAAGCTGTACAAACTTCATGATGAAATTATACATTGCACATTGCCCAGCTTTGAACTGAAAATTATGTTGCAGCAATAAGGACAATTTTAGAAAGATGTGACCAGTTAAATTATGTTGAAATATGAAACAAGTTCCAGTTAATTTCATGTTAATATCTTAAGAGACTTGGAACATGGGTAGCTGCTGTATCATAAGGAACAGCAAGACTAGCAAGGAATTTATTATACTGTGTTATTGCTCCCCAAGGCTTTCCATATTAAACAAACTAATTCTGGTATGAACTTTCAATTATTTTACTTAAAGGCAATTCCTTTCTGCATCAATCATACCTATTAACTCATAATATTCTCATGGGGGTTAAAGTACTATCAGTGTCCTCTTTTTTTATTTATTTGGTTATTTCTAGTGACTTAACCTTAGGCCCCTATGCTTGCTTACATTTAGAGAGATAAAAGGAAAATACTAACAACCTGTTCATCCTTAAGTAGAAGATTCTTTTGGTCTTGGTCTTTTTAGCCATAGATAGGCATATTTAATCCTAGAAGGCTATACAGAGGTAAGAAAGAAAAAGGAAATATCAGAGACCTTAGTGGGTATTTCCTCTTCCACTCTTGTCTCTTAAGAGTATTTAATCTCTTGATTTTCTAAGCAAATCTTTTGCAGCTGCTTAGTTCTCTCTTCGTGCCAAGGACCCTTTGTTTATACTAACTGCACCCAAAGAATTCTTACACAAGTTGTACTACTTAAGGTCTTTTGCAAGTCTCAGACTTTATCACATCTTTGGAGAAACAGAACCATACTTTTCTTTCTCAACATTCCTTCTGGTCAAAGGAGAATGTAAAGGATTTAATTCTTTAAATATCAAGTCTTAACCCAATAGCGCTTGTGATCTGTATGCATCAATGTATCAGAAAACCTTATTAAGCCTGTGGCTGGATGCACCTACCATTTACACGCAAAGTGAATTTAGGGTGCCCCAAGAAGGGACCTGGGGCGATACTTTAGTCCATCTGGATTCAAGTGGTTGTCTTTCTTCACCTTAAAACCAGCAATAATGAAAAAATCTAAGAAACAAAACAAAACAACTAGACCAAGCTCTTCTAGAAAAGACTAGTTCCAGATATTCATCTGTCAGTTCACAACTTCTCAGTTCCATGAAAAACAATTATTTTGAACACATTTTTAAGGACCTTGAAGATTTAAAAAAATTAGGTATCATTTAAAAAAAATCATCAACCTCCAAATTACACAGTAAATTGAGCTAATTCTCAACTCAACATTTTTCCTAAAAGCTCAATGGCTGTGACCAAAGAAGTTCCTTTTGTTCAGCTATGTCTGTTCAACCCCCAAACCTAATATTATACAAACATCTGGATCATAAATGCCACTTTATGTTGAACAGTTGACATTTGTTGAACCATTTTAGGGACGAGATAGCCAAAGCCAGGAGGGGTCTGGTAACACCTCCCAGACCATGTAACTCTCCAGCAGGCGAGGACAGACTCAAGTCTGGACCCTTTGATCCTTCCATGTTATTTCCACTGTACGACAGTAATTTTACCCAAAATATTCAGATTTTAAAAATCAAAACCACAGCTAATCATTCTGATGTTTGCTCTTCCAGATATAGGTCATTGTATCACGTTCAGTCGTTACTCTAAATCAGAGTGTTATAGAGAATCATTCAAAATCAAAGCAATTAGATAATTTATTTGCATCTTTCCAAGGAGGAAAGATATTGATGATCCAATACATACACATATAGTCAATGTGTACTTTTTTGTATTAACAGTATTTGAGATTTTCTGAAGCACAAATATTGATGTGACTCAACTCTCAAGTCAGCTGATGCTATGCATTTATTCCTAGTGTTTATGTGAAAGCAGGTGGTCAATTGTTGCTCCCTCAGAGATATGAGAGACTTTTGCATATTAGGTAGGCATCACTCATATCAACTTTTCTATGGAAGATTAAGGGCACTGAAATGTAGGATGTATTAAAAAAAAAAACTAAATGGAGATGGTTTTGTGATTGACTTAGTGTTCTAAGTCATGCATGAGGTAGTTGTTCAGGGTATCATTCTTCTACAGTCTCTGAATTTTAGAAATGTATTGTTTTACTAGTTGTGCATTAAGGAGAACTATATAGCTAGTCCCTTAAAATCCCAATGTAATAGAAACAATGGTTAGAAACTCTGAATATTAGTTGATCTGGTAGCAATAAAGAAATCTTTACAGATACTAAAGAAAAGTGCAGATAACTCCTCTCTGAAAGGACATAAATTTACTATAAATCCAATTTCACTGCATAATTGGCCCCAGTTTTGAAAACTCAGAAAACATCTCTCCCAATACATCATAGTATCAGAAGAACAAGAATGTTTCTTGAGTGTTTGTAATCTGTATTTTCACCGGTGTGCATACGGTGGGTTTTGAAATGCTTTATTCAGATTATGTGTGAACTTGATTTGTTTTAATAAATAAAGCTGAATGGTTTTTAATGTAGGTATGAGGTCACTGATATTATATTTTTTGGCATCATGTAGATAAAACGTCATCTCTGTCCAGTCTTACTTGACTAACATTACTTCTTTCCAGTCCCTATTTATTTCTCAGTTTCCCCCCAAAAGCTCATCATCTACATGGTTCATACACTTAGGTCCAGCCTTAGTCTAGCCATGCCACTCCCTCATTTGTGTGCTGTGTGAACTTCACCAAATCTCTTAAACTCTCTGAGCCTGTGTTTCATTGTGTGAAATAAGGAAAGCAATGGCAGTCTCCTCAAAATGGCTGTAGGGAAAATCAAGTGAGAAATCGCCCAGGACGCTCTTAGGGCAGTGCCTGACTGGGTTAGGTCTCCACAGCAGCGTTCTGAAAAGGCACCCTGTAGGAACAAGTTATGGCGATACAAAGAGTAGAATGACTATGAATTTACCACCAAACCACAGGTGACACAAATTTGCTTCAAGCCCCAAAATGTATTTGATGACAATATAACACACAAGGTAAGGAGTATCATGCTGGGGTTGGCTGGTACCAGCAAGAATCGATTTTGTGCATTTCTTCCCAACTCTGTGTTCAATGAGGTCAAGTTGGTAGCTTAAAATCAATCACGGTGAGAATATTTATACCACACGAAACCAGCAAACATGATAAAGCAAGCCTCTCCCTCCCCACAAGAGAGCTGGTGGTTAAACATTCGCCAGAACACCACTGATACAGATCAAGTTTGAAGTCAAACAAATCTAGGTTTGCATCCAAGCCCTGACACTTATTAGTATCCCCTGGAGGGGCTCCTTCAGCCCCTGAGGGTCCCTCACCTGGAAAATGGGGATAATAGTACTATATTTAGTTTAAAGGACTGTTGGAAAGATCCAGTGATGTAAGGCATGTGAAACACTTAAACCAAGACTTAGCAAATAGTCACATCAAATAGTAGATGACAATAGTTACTATTATTGTTGTTAGAAAGTCTGGAGTATTTTAAGTATCAGGTGTGTCCTATATATTTCACTTCCTTTGAGTAATACTTAACAAAGACATGAATATGATTTTAGAGTGAACTCGTTGGCCTACATTGGGAAAGAATTTGTTTTGTGGGGAAAAAAATTCTATTCAAGTTCCTTTATTGTTTCTGTTTCAGAAAATATTTAAACAAATGTGAACATCTAAACAAAGACAGTTTTAAAGCAAAAAACCCAAGTGCTCTGAGTCTCCTCTGAGCATTTTTCAACAATGTTGGGCCCCAAGCCAGAACATGTTAGAAACTTTTTGAACCTACCCCACCCTGCCTCCACAGCAGTCCTCCCCCATAGAAAAGAATTTGATACAATGCCAAGAAGGGAATCTTCCTCCCAAGAATATCTTAAGGCCTTCATCCTTTTTGTTTAAAAAAAAATAGCTAAAAACTTACGATATTACAGACTTCAAAATACCCAAGGGCACAGAACACAGAGAAAAAATACTGTAGTTCAGTAGAAGAAATCTGTAGTTCAGAGGCATGTGAATGGAGGGCTTAGGCCTCACGTCACTCTTGCTGTAGGACAGGAATAGCCCAGACAACCACCGGGCTGGACTCCTTGTCCACACCCAAGTTCCCCTTCAGCTCCCCTAACACTAAGGGAGTATCTGGTCAGCCTCCTGTTGCTGCCCTTGACCCCTTGCAGCTGGGGGAAGGGCTGTCCATTCATTCCTTGCTCTGCTGCCAGGACATGCACAAGGTGCGGCAGGAAAAGGAGAGAGCAGACGTGGTGGAGCCCGGAAGCCACACCCATTAGCTGGTGAAAGAAGGATGTGGAAGGAATGGCCCCTGGAAGGTCCTCCAGCATTGGGGACGTTCTCCCACTTCCACTTTATCCCCACCATCTGCCTCCTCCTTTTGCTGGAGGGACTGCCAACATAACGCGCTCACTGCACCCTCACTAGAGCAGGGCAAAATACAAGCTGCGCTGTGGGCAGCTGCCTCTTTATTCTTATACAGAATTTCCCGGGCACATCTATACATGAGCTGCACCACTGCCCCAAACAGGACTTTAGAATTACGCTTTGTTCTACTGATATGACTCAAAGAGGTGAAATCCTTTTTCTGAGGTTGCACAGCTTGTTAATTAACTGTGTGTCTAGAGTTAGATTTTTTTTTACTTCCTTCCAAGAGCAACTTTTCCCAGTCCACACAGTGACTGGAACTTTTCACTTCTAAGATCTTAAATTTCAAGTCTCCTTCTCTGAGTTGATTTTGTGAGTTCTACTTCCTCAGGCTAACCTTGAACCAAATTCCCTTACAGGGACACCCATCCACTTCTGCTTTCCATCAGCACCAACCTCATCTGGATTCACTTCTCCCCACGCAGAGGCTGGACCCCTGTGGGCCTGGCTCCACAGGTCACAGGTCTAATCTGCCTTATCTGGGTCTCCCCAGCCTTGGACTCTTCCCACTTGTAATCTCAGGCTGCTGGGCCTGGCTGGGTTCATGCCACCTTAGCTTGGCACTCATTGCTGCTCGGAACCCCATCGATCATCCTTCCTGCGCTCACCCCAACACTCACCACGGAAACTCTACTGGCTTTTCCCACTCACCCAGTCCCCTTTGCCTCCCCGCTTCTCTGAAAAGTCTGGAGAACTCCTGAATCACACGACATTAAGAACTAGTAGAGCCATTAAGTGGATCTCCTCCTACAGAGAAGGAATCAAGATCACTGATCTTCAGAACTTAATGAGTACTTCAAGGCAGAGACAGAATGTCATTTATTCAATATTGCAGAGCCAGCCAGGCAGATTTTGGAGTAATGCCGCCTTCCTCTTGTCTCCCACCTTTAACTGCTCTCTACCCATACATCATCTTCCCCACTTCAAAATGTCCATCATTCTTCTCTCTTTTCGCTCAGCAAGTATATTTTGAGCATCTACCGTACATTCAGCATGAAGGAGGTGCTAGTCCTAAAGAGATGAATAAATCATACCCCTCACCTCCCACATCTACACCTCCCTCCTAGGAGTACCAAGTTTAGCCTATCCTATTTTAAATAAGGAATTCTTCTCATCCCCCCAAATTACATTTATTTGTTAAAAATATCTATTACATGTCTACTGTAAACTCTATGTCAGTGTCTTCCTTTATAAATTATGAACCTCAACTTCTTAAACTTCTATTTTATACAAAGAGCCAGTAGATTTTAGAGATTTTAGGCGGAGCTACTCTACTGCTTTAGCAGAGAAAGCAGAGACTGAAGCTGCATTATACCTCACTGCTCTGGCAGGGGTGTAATCTCAGGAAGCAGGAGTGAGGGGCAAGAAGAAGGAAGGAAGGAAGGAGACTCAATGTACGGATACTCTACAGAGTTTTCTGCCATTGCATTCAACTGATGCCTTGATCTTGTGGGACCATCGTTTTAAAAAGCCATGACATTTCACACCTGTAATCCCAGCAGTTTGGGGAGCCAAGATGGGAGGATCTCTTAAGGCCAGGAGTTCAAGACCAGCCTGAACAACATAGCAAGACCCCATCTCTACAAAAAATAGAAAAATTAGCTGGGCATGCTGGTGTGCATTTGTAGTCCCAGCTACTTGGGAGGCTGAGGCAGGAGGATCACTTGAGCCCAGGAGTTTGAGGCTGCAGTGAACTATGATGATGCCACTACACTCTAGCCTGGGCAATAGAGTGAGACCCTGTCTTTAAAAAAAAAAAAAAGCCATGATATAAACTGTGTTTAGGGTAGGGACAAAAGGTGAAGAATTTATCTATCAGTTTCCATCTTCCACTGGCTGAAAGTCTGCTCCGTGGGACATTATTGCCTTCTGCACTTCCAGGCTGTACATATCTGAGGACTGAGTAGGGGTCTGTCCACGCCTCAGCATCAATCAGGAAGCCATTGGGCTGGAGACAAGAGGGGTACATCATGCAGAAAGGGTGAGGCCCTGGTCCCCACAGTGGGACTTGAACAAGACCAGATGAGGCTTGATGAAGGTATCTATTAACAATACACCTACCATCCACCTCCCTCCGCTCTCTGTTTCCTTATGAAGACAAGAATGACAAAAGTTGTTTGAAGCTGTTATTGAGCTTTCTTCAGCCTATAATTCTATAGTTATGAGTCAGAAAGGGCTCTGTTGGATGAGCTTAATACTGACCACCCAACCAGCTAATCATATTCATATAAAACTCACATCTTAGTATCCTTGAGGATCAGGGTTGATAGGACTGATCTTCTAATTGATCAGATAACCACTTGAAATACTGCAAAATACAGATGTTGTAAGCCTTCTTCATTTGAACTTGAATTTTTTAATTTTTTTATTTCCGTGAACTTGAATTTTAATCACTAAATGCCTACTATTAAGAATTGAAACACATAGTCTCTAGGCAAAGGATATGCTTTTACTGCAATGTACTAGGAGTGGTCTTTATAGATTATTAGTCTCAATAAATCTTCACCAGAAAGAATGGATTAAGAATGAATCTAAATGAAAATCATCATCTTTGGCATACGTTTTCAATAGCCAATCAGATTATATCTATAATTCTGCATGGCAGATGTGGTTACTCCCCCAATCATCTTTGTTAGCAGAATCCAGATTTTGTTTCCATAGCCACCTGCCCTGCAGCAGCCCAGTATTAAGTCCTAATCAGTCTAAATCTGTTATGGCACGCTCATTCATCTTGCTAGTAATTCGTTTGGGCATGGACACATGACACCACCTGGCCAGTGAGATATGAAGGAGAGCCAGCTGAGGGACTTTTGGGAAAGATTATACCTGACAAAAGGTAAACAAGAATGAGGAATGACCTTATTGTCATTGGATGTTGGTGAGGGAGAATGGGATGCTTAGAGTTTCTGCAGCCATCCTGTGACTGGGAGGAGAGCCAGCCTGAAGATGATGCTGACATCCTGAGGAGGTATGACAGAGCTGGACAGATACTGGATTCTTGAGGATGTCTTTTAGCCACGAAACTAACCAAACCTGGAGATGCCCAAGCTGTGTATTTGCTACTAGGGTTAATAAATCCTTCATTGTTTGGGCTAGTTGAGTTAGGGTCTCTGTTACTTACAGTTGAAAGCAACTTGATATAGCAGGTCAAATTAAGTGCTTTACAAAGGGATACAGCTTACAATTAATTTATATTGACAAGATCACCAGAAAGGCACACTGCTTAAAATTAGAAGTTTTATGATAATTTTATTTAGATTTTTCTATGACTTTGGTGGGAAATTAATATTATCTTTTTTAAAATTTTCCAATCTAAAATGATCTTTTCTGTGCCACAGAACTTTGGAGTCCTGGAGTCTTGATTGCTCACATATCTGTAAGTTAGAGTAGACCCAGAAATGTTTGCTGAGAATGATTTTCATTCCTCCATGCAGAGATGAAGTAGACACTTATTCAGACGACAATCCCAGTTAGGTTCCTTAATTCCAGTAAGAGGATCATAATCCTACCCTTGGCTCTATTGATTGCAGAACATTTGGATGTGGCTTTAATTAGCAACCCAGGATATCCCACTCCAAGTTTTTGCTAAATACTACAGCTTTCAACTCTCTGCAGTCCAAGACTTTTCCAGAGCTCAGCTGCAAGAATGAAGTGTGCCAAAAGGCATATAATCCATCATTCTACTGGAGATTAGCAACTTGGCCCTTGGCTCAAGCAAACTGTCTAGAAACCATGGCTGTAATGAAATGCCTCCTTCTCCCTCCCAAGCTGTCCATCAACCATAAAATTACATTTTGAGGTTATATTTTCAACTGAATAATGTTAAAGAAACAGCCACCTAAATTTTGTACTATAAGGTAACTACTGAAGCAATGGGCCAAAATCTGAGTCAAGTCCTAGTCAAAGAAACATAGTTCGGCAACCAAAAAGTAATTTCAAAATAATTCAGACTCTTGTGTTTCTTAAACACAGTGAATCTGATACTCACTTCACAGCAATATTTCTTAAAATCTCATCTGTAAGTTCATCATCTTGATTGTGGTGGTATTTTCATGAATGTCAACTTATATCAAAACTTATCAAATTTTTTAAATATGTGTGGTTTATTGTATGTCAATTATACCTCAATAAAGTTGTGAAAAGCAATAAATAAAACTACCAGAAAATAACGCCACTTGTGTTCAACCATCACACAAGACCTCACAGTTCCTACAGAGTCTCTCAACTCCCAAATCTTTGGAAAAATTCCTGACTTGTCCTAACCTGCCTACCTATTGTCTTTCTCCACCTGTATTAGTCAGTGTTCTCCAGAAAAACAGAACCAATTGCACATAAATACATGTGAGATTTATTATGGGAATTGGCTCAGATGATTATGGAGACTGAGAAGTATCACATCTGCTGTCTATAAACTGCAGAACTGGGAAAGCCAGTAATGTAATTCAGTCCAAATCTGAAGGCCTGAGAAACAGGAGCACTGATGCCCAAAGGCAGGAGGAGACTGATGTCCCAGCCTAAACAGAGAGAGCAAATTCACCCTTCCTCTGCCTTTTGGTTCTAGTCAGGCCCTCAGTGGGTTGGATGATGCCTGCTCACATTGATGAGAGCATCTTATTTACTCAGTTTACTGATTCAAATGCTAATCTCTTCCAGAAACACCCTCACAGACACACCCGGAAATGATGTATTACCAGCTATCTGGGCATCCCTTAGCCTAGTCAAGTTGACACATAAGATTAACCATCATACCACACCACCCCCTCTCCTATCAATTCTTCATCATGAAACCTCAGAAAAACTAGTCTGCCAACCACAGGATCCTGCTCAGAAAACAAGAGAGAAGGACAGCCAAAACCAGAGTCTTTTGGAGGAGAGGTGAAAGCAGAGGGAGGAGAGGTGAAAGCAGAGAAAGGAGAGGTAGGAACACTCATATTTTGCAGCCCTCACAAAGAAATGTCCTCAAATTTTAAAAATGTCCTATAATTAAATGTGCCACTGGACAATCCCAACCATGTAGAGTGTGGATCTGGGTATATACCTTTACTTGGAGTTTTCTTAAGAAAGTGAGCATTCATATATATGAATATGGAAACAAATTTCAAATTGAACATTTTATATGAGTTCTTATCTTGTTTTCTTTTGTTTTGTTTCTAATGAAACAATCTCTATTTAGTGACCATGCACCAATACATTATCCCTTAATTTGCAGCTCCAAGTGGATCAAGTCTTAAGTTTGATTGGCCCCCATTCCAAAGTATCAAGACCAACTGTGCTCTTAGCCTAACAGTCAGCATGAAGCTGTGCTCTCTGCTTATACCTGCAGTGATGATTTAAGTCTAGCACACAGCAGCCCTTTCATACATCCATAAAACTATGACCTGCATCCTCCAGTCTCAGAGTGGTGCCTGCATTCAAGGAAAAAACTCCAGCAACCAGCTAAGATTTCAAAATAAAGACATCCCTGACTAGTATTTTTCAAACACTATGAAAGGTATATAATTACTATTATAACTGTTTCCTAAAGTAATTTTATTCTTGTACTTTTTTTTTTACGCCTCATGGCTTTCCCAAGCCAACCTGTCCTCCTAAAACACCTTAAAGGGCCCCTCTCCCAGCCCCAGTTCACACATATCTTGGCTTCTCATTCTTCTCCCTTTCCTCTCAATTAGTCATCAACAAAATCCAGGGAAAAAAGTCTGCAACGGCAAAATTGTCTTCAAGTGGTGGAGGAAGAGAAGAAACAGTATGCAAAGCCAAAATACTCTTAAGGAGTCGGAGGCAGGGGAAAGCTGGTGACATTCATCCCGTAATAAATTTTCTCCATCACAAATCCCTGCTGAGTTAGACAAGGGAGTACATCATCTGTTACATCATTGTGTCCTCTTTCTGTGAGCACAGGAAAACACGCACATTTCAGTATCATGAAAAGCTGTGCTTCTCCTGAACAGCAGATTCATTTTTATGGATGCTGGCAATCCTCTGCCGGTAGTGCTTTTGTGTCTGCACAGGTCATTAAGAAGTCTACGCCAAATTTACACCAGAACTCTAGTAACATGCAATATGGTATCTACAGTATGCAAACCCATGTGCTATTAATAATGTCACATCTGGATTTAATATTTCCTATGCTTATTTTTTTAATCTACCAATTCACTCATCTATTTATATTCTGTGTAATTTTATAAATGGTTTCAGATCCATTGCAGAATGAGGTGGCATATTAAATGAATGAATGAACGAGTAGAAACATTTGTATCTTTCCCTCTATTTCTTCCTTTACAAGGTTGTACCTGCCTTCTGTGCTTGATTTTTCTACGTCAGCTCTAACGACGCCATCCCTATTTCTGTCTGGGGTTCCCCTCCTTCTTGCAGTGACCTGGGATCATAAGCTAGAAGTCATCTTTGGCTTCCCCTTTGCCTTCTCTCTCAGGTGGTCACTAAGTCCTGCCAGTCCTTACTTCAACAGCTGCTGCAAATCTGTCCCTTCTTTTCCATTCTCAATGCCAGATCCTTGCCCAGGCCCTCATCAAGTCATGCCTAGACCATTGCAATATTTTCCTAACTAATTTCCTTGGCTGCAGACCTTCTCCATTCCAAATCATCATACAGATGTGCATCATTATTCCTAAAGCACCACCCAATGCATATAAACTTCTTTTTTTTTTTTTTTGGTCTTTCCTAAATTCAAGCCCCCAATTTTTTTAAATGTTAAGATTCTTTTACATCAAACTATCTTTGAAGTTTTCCAGGTGGTCCCCAGGTAACCACAAAGATTTAGCTCCTCACCTTATGAAAGGAGAGATGCTAAAACAATAAGGTATATTTCGTGACCTTCATATTTTAAAGAGCTCTCTCAACTACATAAACGACTGAAATAAATATGTCAATGCCTGCTTTCAGAATCTAGTCCAAATCAGGCTTTTTCTTTCTTAAGCGAAGACTAAACTAACCCTCCATGTGGACATTTCCTAACTATCATTAAAGCCTTCTCACAATTTGGGCATAAAAGACAATGTTAATTTTAAGGGTACTTATTAAAAACTAGGAACTTATCATAAACCCACTGCCTACCTTACTGTTCCTCTTGACCCTCATCTTGGGCTTACCCACCTTGTTTTATCTGCAGTAGGCAGCCCAATTTATTTTTGATCAACACATCTAGGCAGGTTGATTGTCATTTATAAAATTCTTGTATTGTCTGTTTCCTACACACTAATTAAATTCTGCTCTGATCTAAACCCAGGAACCCTACCTTCTGTTCCTAATACGGACGATTCTCATGATGTCCAAGCACTGCTCTAAGTATGCCCTGTTCTGCTTTGACTGATATTCTACTCCGATGACAACCCTAATATGATATTATTTGGTGATTTCTCACATCTTAAGAATAATCAATGGATGCCTGTAGTCCCAGCTATTCAGGAGGCTGAGGCAGGAAGATTGCTTGAGCCCAGGAGTTTGAGGCTGTAGTGAGCTATGATGACGTCACTGCACTCTAGCCCAGGCAACTGGGTAAGATTCTGACTCAAAAAAAAAAAAAAATTTACAGACATGTTTTAAGATATATTACCAACATATTATTCCTGAAGCTCTAAGAATATAAAATGAGCTAATGGCATCTTATAATTAAAACTGTCCCAGTTTTCCATTTTAATGGGATCTGTTAAAATCTCTATAAATACTCACTGTATAAAATTGTTACATAAAGCCCTGTGAGACCCGACTCGACTCTTCCTCTGACAGATTCCATTTGGAACATTCTGGTCCTGTCAGATATGATCAGGTGGATATGCACTCATAAATACAACAAATGCGAGCTGCGGTTTCAAAAGGTACATTGCTGGATCCACCGTGTGATACAGAGTTAGGAGACCAAATATATTCAAACAGATTCCAATGAAAGTTAGCCTTAAAATATGCTGGAAAAGGCCATTTCAGGTATTCTTAACCACAAGTACTGTTCTTTAAGTTCCAAGACATACATGCTTCCCAGTAAACATACTTAGGATCATCAATCTGGATCCTACAATCTGTACCACTGTTCTTCTGACCCCCAGGTTCACTAAAAACCCTCCAGAAGCAGAGAACCTCTGGAAATCCTCAGCTTCCTCCCCAATCCTCTTTAGATGGAAAAGATGACTTACTTTAGGTGTAGACAGTTTCCTTTCAATACCTTTGAATCAACTTCTATGATTGGGTTAAATGACTTATAATTTGACTTAAGTTTTACTGTTTGTCTCTTTCTTCTTTACTTCTTTCCTTTTGTGTCAATTATTTTTGTTCTCTTGCTTTTGTTCTTTTTTTTTTTTCTTTGTTTCTTTTTTTGAGACAAGATCTTGCTCTGTTGCCCAGGCTGGAGTGCAGTGGTCTGATCTGATCATAGCTCACTGCAACCTCAAACTCCTGGCTCAAGCAATCCTTCTGCCCTAGCCTCCTGGGTAGCTGGGACTATAGGCGCATGCTGCCACATCTGGCTACTTTTTAAATTTCTTGTGGAGACAGGGTCTCACTGTGTTGCACAGGCTGGTCTTGAACTCCTGACCTCAAGCGATCCTCCTACCTCAGCCTCTCAAAGTTTAGGATCACAGTCATGAGCTAACATGTCTCGTCACTCTCTTCCTAACTGCTTCTTTTCCTATAAAATACTCTAAGCTAAATTTGTCTTTCTCAAAGAATTGCAGGGACCACAAATCTTGCTAAATATTAAATTTGATATATAGCCTCAAAACTCACTAACATATATATTTTAACTTTTGACACATCTTTATGTTTTAATAGGATCGTTGGCCCCAACCAATTAGCTGCTATTACTGACATTTCTCAGAGCCTCAAAAGAATCCAAGGGCATCAGAAAATAAGGGAACATGAGACTAATTATGTAAACTGTGGTCCAATTATTTTTCTGTAAAGCTCTGCAGGAATCATTGCATGATTTTTTTTAACTCTCCCAGGGATTTTGTCCTCAAAAATCAGACGAATTAAGATCAGACTGTTATCAGCATCTATTGCCATTAAACAATACCTCAGTGGATAGCCCTAAGTTTACTCTTCTTGAATAACGACACAGCCTTCATGTCCTGAACATATGAAAATATCACCTGTTCTTTAGACACGGTAATCTAGTTTTTCCAAGTATTCAAAGCCATTCTTCCATTGCTCATATTTTATTGAGAGCTTGACATGGCAACTCATCCAGAATGGTCTAATATAGTGGATTTCATTGGTTTACACAAGGATTCCTGAACTATAATATATAATATACAATTTATCTCTGACAATGTCCCCAATATTAAAAATAAAAACTCAAACTTGAGTTGATCAGGAGTCTGGTATAAATTTGGTGCCTAAAATAGTACTAAATAATAAAATTGCTCAAAACTATTTATTGGCCAGTTAAGATGAAGTCTGATAATATTTAATGCATTTTATTGTACCTGAGTAAATACATCAAAAACAATCAATCAATAAAGGGGATAAAAGTCATTTGCTTAATTAAAACTGATCAAACCAATCCTTGAGACTTATTCTCCTGATTAGGCCTAGGCTAACTAAAAATTCAATGCAAAATAGGAGGCCAGGTGCAATGGTTCACATTTGTAATCCTAGCACTTTGGGAGGCCAAGACCAAAGGATCACTTGAGGCCAAGAGTTTGCAACCAGCCTGGGCAACATAACAAGACCCCTGTCTCCACAAAAAAATAAAAAATTAGCCGGGCATGGTGGTGCATGCCTGTAGTCCTAGCTACTCGGGAGGCTGAGATGGGAGGCTTGCTTGAGCCTCGGAATTCAAGGTTACTATGAGCTATGATTGTACCACTGTACTCTAGCCTAGGTGACATAGTGAGACTCTAAAAACAAATAATAATTTAAAAAGTATGTCCCACTACAACCATTATGGAGCCATAAAAATTAAAAACAAACAAATATGTGCTTGCTTTGGCAGCATATACACTAAAATTGGAATGATACAGAGAAGATTAGCATGGCCCCTGTGCAAAGATGACACGCAAACTCATGAAACATTCCATATTTTAAAAATAAATAAATAAATGAACCATAGACAGAAAAAAACAGTTTCCAATGTTCCTTTGGTATCTGTAATTATCCTCATACATGTTTGTCTTCCTCTGCTTTTTACTGATGACATTACACAAAAAGAGACTGAGGCCCTCGTGGAAATTCTGCTTCTTTAGGATTTTGTTTTGACAGACTTGTATGCTTGTTGATTGTCTGTCTCCCCCACTAGAAATGTAAGTTCCATGAGAAGAGGAACTTTGCCTTGTGCACCATTGTACCCTTGGTCTGCCTAGATGTAAAAGTGCTTGGCATGTAATAGATGCTAATGACAATTTGTTGAATAAATGGGTTTCCCTCTTTTGCTCAGGTAGAGGACAATGTAGAAGTATTCTCAGCACTTGGAAGGAACAGCCCAGCTGGCCTCTTGGTGGTGACCCCATGTGTGGCTGTGACAGGGGCCATGCAGGGCGAGCAGTGTTTCAAAACAGAGAAGAGACACCTCTGTGGGGCTGTCAGAACCAGGGCTCAGAACACTGGCTTTGTCACTCACTGTTGCTTCAGTAGCCAAGATTGGGTGTTGGACACCAGGGCGTGTCTTTGGGAATTCCAAAGATCTGTTTAGGGAGAGGCTTTTGAAGAGATTGGACTTCTTGCAGTCAACTGCCATCAAGGCTTAGATGTGTGTATTAATGGGACCACAGTTGTATTTGTCAGTATTAGACACTGGGATTACATGTATACTTTCCATTTTGAATATGTATAATCAGCCTTCCTGACTTATTTGTAAATTTCTCAAGGGCAGGCAGTCAGTATGTATGGGGGTTTTATTTGGCTGCTGATGAAATGAAAACAACCTTTAGAGGTCTAAATCCAGGGAAATGAAGAACAATTAAAAGTAGGTCAAGCTCTTCCTCTCTCATCCTATGCTCTACTCATAAGGCCCCTGAAAATAATTGTTTATTTATTTATTTTGAGACAGAGTCTCACTTTGTTGCCCAGGCTAGAGTGCTGTGGCATCAGCCTAGCTCACAGCAACCTCAAACTCCTGGGCTCAAGCAATCCTCCTGCCTCAGCCTCCCGAGTAGCTGGGACTACAGGCATGCACCACCATGCCCGGCTAATTTTTTCTACATATATTTTTAGTTGTCCAGCTAATTTCTTTCTGTTTTTAGTAGAGACGGGGTCTCGCTCTTGCTCAGGCCATTCTCGAACTCCTGAGCTCAAACAATCCACCCACCTCGGCCTCCCAGAGTGCTAGGATTACAGGCATGAGCCACCACACCCGGCCTAAAAATAATTGTTCAACCATATGATATTAGAAAATGTAGCAGCAAGAAGGTTGACTGGATTGACATAATTGAGCATCTAATGTGATCTGACGATGGTATCTGCTTAATTTTCAGAATAGTAAAAAATAAGCTGCTATGTTTCTGTTTAGTATTCAGAGAGAGAAGCCCCAAACGAACCTGACCAAGAACAAAGGGTCGAGCCCAATTTAGCTACTGACTTCTTGTGTGATCCTGAATCCATTATTCAACTTCTTTCCAACTATATTTCCTCCTCTGTTAAACAGGGACATTTTTGTCTGTGTCTCACAGAGTTGTTATACAGGTTAATAAAAGGTAATATAATATAGTAAGTACTTACAATGTAAACTACTCTATATTAAAAGTGCTGGAGTACCCCCATCAGTCATTGAATGCACTTGAAGCAGTATTTAGGCTGTGGGCTATTTGCTGTTACTGAAAAAACCATATGGTCCTCTACGGTGCAAACTTATCCAGGTAACAAGGTCATTGCTTTGCAAAAATATGTTGAAAGTAAAGAGTCCTCTCTCTGCACAAAATGTGAGGGAAGCCATTGTTTTCAGTCCAGAAATGTTCAACTACAATTTCCAAAGCATTTCCAAAAGCAGAAGGGAAATTTAACATGCTGGACCTTTGAAAGTTACATCTGGCTCAAGCCAGTAACTCACCCATTTGCTTTTATTTCAACTCCTGGCTCGGAACAAGCAGTGTGATCACTGCTCATCCCTACAGACTGTGTCACTCACTGTTAACCTCAGCCTCTTGCTAATGCCAGGAAGCATCATCGCACAGGAAGCATTTCTTACAGACTAGGCTAAAAAGCTGAATAGATTAATCGACAAATGTTAGGGAAAAATTGTAAATAAGATCTATGCACAGGACGTAAGACATTTGTAAACACTCCAAATAGCTTCAAATATTTCCTGTTTTCCTTCTTACTTATCACCATCCCATCAGCAACGCAGTACAGTTTGATGTTTGATAAATACAAATTTAAGAAAAAGAAACAATTTTATTTCCTTGTGAGTGTAGGACAGGCAAGCCACTGAGAAGGCTCTGTGTCTTTTAATGTCAGGATAAATGGCAGAATCAGAGAACAGGAAGGAATATCAGGTAAATGTTTAAATGGCAGACACCTAGGAGGTTTTCCATTTTATCTTAAAGGATTTTGCAAAGATGGATATTCTATTACCATTTTAAGTGGTCTAATGCTTGAACTCTCTTAGGTCAACAGAAAGTTTCTCTTCTTTGCTATGAGTTTAGCATATATTCCATCTCCTCTGAAGGGGCAGAAAACAACTCTCTAGCATTAACTTCTTGATTACCATTGAAATATGTAATACTGATGTGTATTTATATATAAATATGTAATACTGCTCTGTATTTATATGTAAATATGTAAAACCTATATAGCACCTTTATAAGGATGAATGAGGAAAGATACCTCCTCTGGGTGGATGCTTGTTCTGACAAGCAGATGGTGCCTTAGTATGAAAAAAAAGGTGCTCCTCCTCCTGATGAATTCAGCCTGAGACATTGGCCTTCTTGGCTGCAACCCCTTGTGCAGTGCACAAACTCCACAACCGTATAGAGTAATTCTTCAGTGCTCCAGATAGTCATTGTCACAGCAGGGCTTTCCAGCAATAAAGGTATCTCAAATCTGCATGGTTCTTTAGAGTTTACAAAATTCTTTCTGGAAGAAAGAATTATCTCTAATTCCTCCAAGAATCATTTAAGGAGATACTATCTCTGTTTCATAGATAAGGAAGCCTAGAGAGGTTAAAGTACAGGGCTGGGAAGGGGCAAGTCCAGGCAGTGGAAACCAAGCCTTCTGTTTCACACCCAGTCCTGCTCCACAGCATCAAAGCTGCTCCTTCTTTCTTCCCCAGTTTAAACACACCAGCTTTTTAGAGCATGGGGCTCCAAAACCCAGACTGATGAGTCAACAAGAACCAAGAAGTGCAGCTCTCAAGGCTGAGTGAAGTGTGGCTCTCAAGTTGATAGGAGTGTCCTTACTACTACAGCTTGCCCACGGTTCCTTCTCTCAAGGATGTGACGTTACTACTTAACACTACAATTTCATCAGAATGCCATGCTTACCCTCGAGCTTTCCACATTTGCATAATACCTGTAACATTTCATTTTAGATCCCAAATGCCCACTTAAACTTAATCGTTTGTCACATCCATTCTTTTTTTATTTCAGCTCATTATGGGGGTATAAAAGTTCAGGTTATATATATTGCCCATGCCCCCCCATCCCCCTGAGTCTGAGCTTCAAGCGTGTCCATTCCCTAGACAGTGCACATCACACTCATCACGTAGGTATGCACCCCTCCCCTCCCCCCATCTCCCATCCCCCCCTCCCCGAGTCAGAACTTCAAGCATGTCCATTCCCCAGACAGTGCGCATCGCACTCATCAAGTAGGTATACACCCACCCCCTCCCCCAGCCTCCTCTGTCAGATACCCAATTGGTGTTATTCCCAACAAATTAAGGACTCAATACCCTTCAAAATAGCAACAAGGAAAATAAAATGCCTAGGAATATATTTAACTAAGAAGGTAAAGGACCTCTATAGGGAGAACTATGAAACACTGAGGAAGGAAATTGCAGAGCATATAAATAGGTGGAAAACCATACCATGCTCGTGGATCGGAAGAATCAACATTGTTAAAATGTCTATACTGCCCACAGTAATCTACAGATTCAATGCAATCCCTATTAAATTACCAACATCATTTTTCACAGATATAGAAAAAATAATTTTACACTTTGTATGGAACCAGAGAAGACCCCGTTTAGCAAAAGCAATTTTAAGCAACAAAAAGAAAATGGGAGGTATTAATTTGCCAGACTTCAAACTATACTACAAGGCTGTGATTATTAAAACTGCTTGGTATTGGCACAAGGGCAGGGACACAGACCAGTGGAACAGAACAGAAAATCCAAATATAAAACCATCCTCATATAGCCATCTAATCTTTGACAAAGCAGACAAAAACATACTCTGGGGGAAAGATTCCTTATTTAATAAATGGTCCTGGGAAAACTGGATAGCCACATGTAGAAGACTAAAACAGGACCCACAGCTTTCACCTCTCACAAAAATCAAATCATGGTGGATAACAGACTTAAACCTTAGGAAACTTGGAAACTTAGGAAACCTTGGGAAACTATTAGAATTCTAGAAGAAAATGTAGGAAAGACTCTTACAGACATTGGCCTAGGCAAAGAATTTATGAAGAAGACTGCTAAGGCAATCACAGCAACAACAAAAATAAATAAATGGGACCTGATTAAATTAAAAAGCTTCTGCACAGCCAAAGAAACAGTCATGAGAGTAAACAGACAACCTACAGAATGGGAAAAAATTTTCACATACTACACATCAGATAAAGGACTGATAACAAGAATCTATTTAGAACTCAGGAAAATCAGCAAGAAAAAATCAAACAACCCTATCAAAAAGTCGGCAAAGGACATGAATAGAAATTTTTCAAAAGAAGATATAAAAATGGCTAACAAACATATGAAAAAATGTTCAACATCTCTAATCATCAGGGAAATGCAAATCAAAACCACAATGAGATATCACTTAACTCCAGTGAGAATGGCCTTTATCAAAAAGTCCCAAAACAACACATGTTGGCGTGGATACGGAGAGACAGGAACACTCATACACTGCTGGTGGGACTGTAAACTAGTGCAACCCCTACGGAAAACAATATGGAGATACCTTAAACAGATTCCAGTAGACCTACCATTCGATCCAGCAATCCCATTACTGGGCATCTACCCAGAAGAACAAAAGTCATTCTATAAAAAAGACACCTGCACCTGAATGTTTATAGCAGCACAATTCACAATCGAAAAGATGTGGAAAAAACCCAAATGCCCATCAATTCATGAATGGATTAGCAAAATGTGGTATATGTATACCATGGAATATTACTCAGGTATAAGAAATAACGGTGATATGGCATCTCTTTGGTTCACCTAGAGAGTTGGAACACCTAAGTGCACATTTGTCACATCCAATTTTAATCCGTTTTCTGACACTCCCTCTTCATCCTGCCTGATTTAGTGGCATCTACAAATTTAACCAATGTAAGCTCAATATTTGATTGATTTCAAGTCATGTGGATGTCTCTGTCTTAGATCTTCCAGTCTTGATAGAATCCTTGGCAAGGGTGTTAAATTATGTAAGGCCATGTCTCTGAATGCGTTAGAGCAAGGGTCAACAAGCTTTTTTTGTAACAGGCCAAACAGTGACTATTTTAGGTTCTGCAGGACATATGGTCTCTATCACAACTACTCAACCATTGTAGCCCCAAAACAGCTACACACAATTCACAAGCACACGGGTATGACTGTGTTCCAATACAGAACCATTTATGGGCACTAAAATTTGTATTTCATATAATTTTCACATGTCACAAAATATTATTTTCCTTTTAATTTTTTCTGCTCTTTTAAATATCTAACAATTCTTAGTTCACAGACTATATAAAAACAGGCTAGGCTTTGGCTAGGTTTGCTAACCCCGACATAGAGCTCAATACCTACATTAAGATACTGTGAGCTAGAGACAGCTATAACTTCCATCCTCCCCTTCACAATTTTCCAGGCAGTAAAATCACTAGTATCAAATCTAAAAGCCCAGAGGTAGAAAATAATAAAATTGCCTTTAATGAAATAGATTTCATATTCAATCTAGAAATAACTACTGCCTTCAAGTTTGGTTACACATGGCTGTAGCTAAGTATACTCATTTATTCACATGAGGTTTCAGATTTTCATACTTCCCCTTTCCCTTCAGACTTTGGCTTCATGAAGTGCTCACAGAGAAAACATATGAAAAGATTTTTTACTCCATGTTAATAATAAATAGCTCCGGGCAGAGAGCACTGGCCGCTCTCTGTGTTGCCCTTGGCTCTGGAGTCGGGGTGGCCACGCTGACTTCTTCTTCCTGTCCTGGGTGATTTTCCAGGTCTGTGGTACTTGGTTTCTAGGTTGGTTGCACGCTTCTGTGAGTTGAATAATTGATTCAGATTCAGGATGGTGGATTCTGGACAAATTCTTTTTCAAGAGGAATTTTAAGCTGATGGAATGAACTGGGGAGAAAGAACTGATAGAGAAATAGAGAAACTACATGTGGCAGAAAATTCAAAGCGTCCTCCCAGACTAGGGGCCTCATTAGGACTCTGCACCTGAAAACACCGCGCACTAGAAGATGGAAAATCCGCATCCTGTGGATTTAGCTATTTGGGGCTTTAGCTATGATGTCTGGATCCTAGACTGATGTCTGAACCTTTGCCTCCACTCCTTTGCCTCATCCTGTCCTCAGGTATCTCTGCTTCTGGTTTGCCCAGTGTGGGGATTTCTCGGTTCCTGCCCTAACTCTTGCCTCCAATTCTGGCCTCCAACTCCGTTGGTGTGGCTATCCTTCTGACTTAGTGATTCTCTTTCCCTGATGTTCTGCTCTTTTCAAAGGGCAAAGTTGGGTTCTTAGGGAGGAGAAGAATGCAAATTAAAATGAGATGGTATCATGTTTCTGTATCAAATCAGTAATGCACATAAATGTATATTTTCATTATATATAGTTATAATTATATATGTAGTTAATTCTGTTAAGTGTGCCATGAAACATTTGCACACCTACCTTGCACAATGTAGGCAGGTGTGCAAATAAGAACACTGGATAACCCTGTTAGGATATAATTTGATACCATACATCAAAAGCCTTAAAATTGTTTGTATCCTTCCATTGCATAGCCCGTTTCTAGGAATATATCCTAAAAGAATCCTTAATATAGGAAAAAGTCTTTCAGCACAGATATATTCACCTTAACATAATTATGATAGAAAACAGATAACCTAAATATCCAACCATCGGGAAAAGACTTAGCTGTATTGTATATATTTGATGCGAAGCATATTTATAATACAATAAAAAGGGAAAAAAGCTGGATACAAGATTGTGTATACTGTATTACTTCCACCATTTAAGAGGGTGTTTGCATCAAAAAGATTGGAAGAAAATATTCCAAATACTAGTTACTTTCCTGTTTGTAGTTGTATGCGCTTCACATGTACTACTATACGCACACTGGTACAGTCAGAGGAAAACACATGGAAAGGCTGGTAACATAACATATTGCCTTTACAAAGCATCTGAACATAGAGTTGCATACACAAAATAAGTGCAATTATTTAAAAAAAATCCAAACTCTACATCAAGGACATCAAACTTAAATACCTACAGGACCCAAACCAGCAACATAAACAAATAAAAGAAACCACAAAGGGACAATGGCAAACTGGCAAGCGTGTGCCCCTTCTGACACTGGCCACCTCTCCTCAACTCCTGCCTTTTGGGAATGCAGGCTCAATTTTTCAACAAGAACCCTTTATCTGGATTAAATGTGATATCTCTTAATTTTTGCATGCTAACGTCATCGAATTTAAACCAAAAATATATTACATAGGCCAAATAAAACATGCCAGCTTTTTTTTTTCTTTTTCCAAAGTTTGCACATTGACCCCTTCTGCTCTGTATCCGGGTAAAGACATTGCAGGCACAGAGTGGTTAGAGAGAATCAGATCAAAACGGAAACAGCCACCGTGGCTGGATGATGGGATTCTGGTGATGTCTGCTCTTTCTTATGCTTCCACATATTCTAAATTTTCTGGAATATGTATGGATACTTTTATAATGGAAATATGAAAACATTGTTTTTCACCAAATCACAATTTCTTTCTTTCTTTTTTTTTTTTTTAAGATTTCTCAGAACCTGGAGCTTCTTTTTCTTCTTTCCCTCTACATGTGATGGCTGTTAAATTAAACATTTAATTTTTTTTACAGGCAGATGTTATACAGAGAGCACCAACAGAGCCATACGGAGATACAAGACTTGCAGACGCCGGCATAAAACGTGGCAACTGTGTGAAATGGACAGCGGAACAGGCTGTCACTCCATCTTTGCTCCTGCTCCCTTGCCCTCTTCCTACTGACACCCAATCAAAAGTAGGGATCACATCCCTTGAGCCTGCTTTATTACAAGAGTGCAGCCAAGGAGGGCAGGGAAGTAAGTAAAGTTACGGAATTTATGATATTATAGGAAGAGTTGAAGTCGTGGAAAAAGTGAACGATTTTACATTCTACCCAGAATTATTTTAATAATTCTACTTTGAAAGCTGAGCTATTTCTCCAGATATTAAAAAGAGAAAAAAAGTAACAAAAGGCCATCTGCAATTCTACTCAAGACAGAGCCACAGATGTTAGAGAAAAAGTATAAAGGAAGTCAGATTTGCTCTTCTACAAGTTCAAGAGCCATTAAGAGCCCTTTTAATTTCCTTTACCTTCTCCTTGTATGTTCAAAGGAATAGTTCAAGTTCCACTTTGTGCTCGGAGGTGGCATGGCCTGTGCATGGCGGGAGTCATATTTTCATTCTTCCCTTTGCTTCTCCGTGTACTCCATTTTCAGGCCTAACTCAGAGCCCCTGGGAAGCTTCCCGCTTGGGCCTAAGGAGCCTGAGCCAGGGTTGGGGAGGTGGGCTTGCTTGGAGTCCTGGGGCACAATGTCCAGCAGGGGGTAATGAGGTGAAGTGGTTGTGGAAGGGCTTTGTATGACTTTGAATTTCTGCCAGGATTTCTAACAGTCCCTGAATTTTTCCCTGAAAGGCTATGTGTTTGTCTCAGGGCTGGTATATGTTTAATGATCAGTTCTCCTGATCTGAGAAGAGCCCTGATTTACAGCATTTCCTGATTTTTGCAGTGTCAATATTCTCATCATAGCTGATTTTAAGCTACCAACCTGATGTCCCCAAAAGCAGAGCCAGGAAGAGATGTGTACAGCGGTTCCTCCAGCACACTGATCCGTGATGGTTCAGCCAAAGGGTCTGTTGCTTCCCAGTAGGGTTGCTAAGCCCTCTTAAGAAGTTTTTGTTATGAAGAAGTCCAGCTCAAGTCTCCATTGCTGCTTTCGCTTCCTTTGTTTAGACAAAAAGCACAGTCTAACTCTGTGATCTTTTAAAACTTAGATTGTTTAAACTTAAAATATTTTAACCAGTGTTGCTCTTTTCCTATGGTTTATCTTTTAATTTTATTGATTTTATTTTTTTACCGTTGTTTATTTCAGATGGAGAACACTGGATTTGGAATCACCCCTTCCCTAAAAGAGGTAGAGAGTTCACACCGTGATCCATAATGAGAGGGCCTCGTTATTCACCTAAAACACTTGTGAGCTTCAAAAATAAACAACACCTTTTATTATTTACTTTTATTATAAAAGTTAAACATGTTCTCTGTGGCATACTATAAAATATGATTTAAAAAGGAGACAAAATCCATAAGCAAAATGAAACAAAAATTACCCATCATTCTAACAACTAGATATAACAACTATACATAATTAGCATATGTCCTTCTATATATAGGCGTGTATACTTGTTTTTGTTCACAAAATGAAAACATACTGTGCAGTCAGCTTGGTAACTCTCTCCTTTCCATGTCAATGAACACATTTTTACTGTGTCCCTTTTAATGTTGCAGCATGAACATTCCATTATACTGACATACCTTGATTTATCTAAAATCCTATAGTTGAGCATTTAGGTTGTTTCTTATATTGTGTATCCTTGTATGCATACTTTTATATATTTGCGCGAGTATTCCTTTAGGCCAAATTTCTGAAAGTGTAACTGCTTGATCAAAGAGTCACCAGCTGTTTTTTTTTTTTTTTCTTCCACCGTCGATTGGATTGCCAAACTGAAGCTAGAGATGAGAGGGCTGGGGAAGTGTAATGGGTTACACCTGGAAGGAGTTTAATTGCAGTGATTAAAATGCTATTATAGAGAGTGGAAACAGTGAAATACCTTGTACTTAAAATTATAGCTTAAGGGAGGGAAGAAGGGTGAGGAGACAGGACCTTTATCCAGAATGGATTTCCTCCAAAGGTGGAAGCAAGCCAAAGTAGGAACCTGGAAAGGTGATGTATTGGGATCTGCTGTCAGAGATCCTGGAAATTTGAACTTTGGGTCTAAGCCCGGCTGCCGCCTGGGATATAAATGATATTAGCTCTGCTGTTCAGGTTAGGAATGTGTAACTGTAGTAGTCACCTCCTGCTGCAATTCTACTATGTTTGAGACAAGCCCTGGATCTTGGTGACTCAGAATAACAAATGTTTATTTCTTACTCACTGTCTGCAGGTCAGCGGCAGTGACTCCCCTTCACGCTGAATATCAGATTCAAGACATATGTCTCTCCTGCACACCTTCTTCCAGGACCCACAATGAAGGTTCACCGGCTACTGAAGCATGAGCTCCCAACAGGGCAGACACATGAAGAGCTTGAAGCCAGTGCTCAAAACCGTCACTGTGGTCTTCCCTGTCCACATTCCATTGGCCAAAGTGAGTCATGTGACCAAGCCAGGTGGGGATGGGGAAGCTGATTCTGCTCCAAAGGGAAAGGGGGTAGAGAGAAGTAGTTTTTGCTAAATAATATTCTATCAATCACTGCAATTCTGTGAGGTTTTGCACATCTAGTGAAGGTGTTGCATGAGCTAGTTTGTCCTGAAGGTGCTCCCAAGCTGAGAAAGAAAAGGGTATACAATAAAAGGTTGAAAACAATGAAATGAGCAGCCTTTTATGTAATTCTCTAGGAAGAAATCCCTCTCACAAGTTCCTAACCATCTCTCAGTTGTACCAAAAAGAAAGTGGGTTGAAATTATTGCTGAAAAGCAAGGTGGATCCTGATTTTGAGGGGATTTTCAATACATGTTTCAGGGGGTATTCTTAAAGAAAAGAAATGCAAAATTATAATTTAGACTAATAAGTATTTATTTAGAATGCAAAGATAAACCATAAATTATACATTTTGAAAAAAACTGAGCAAAGGCATTATATGTAACCAAAATGTTTGTACCCTCATAATATTCGGAAATAAAATAAAATACCAAAATCCAGAATTGATAGATTTTGTCATTCTTTTGGCATGATAGCTTCTGACTCCAAATATTTCAAATTTGTTTCTTCTCCATAACCTTCACACTTCACCCTGGACATCAGGGACCCTGGACCCTGTTCATAGTATTATACCACCTCTGGCCCTAGACCTTCATATTGGATGAGTTAATACAGAGAGTATTCTGGAAACAACCTAAGTGTCCATCAACTGATGAATGGATGAACAAATGGAATATTATTCAGCCACAAAAGGGAACGAAGTATTGATTCATGGTACAACATGAATGAATCTTGAAAATATGCTAAGTGAAAGAAGCCACACACAAAAGGTCACATATTGTATGATTCTATTTATATGAAAAGTCTAGAATAGGCAAATCCATACAGATAATAAATTAGGAGTGGCTTAAGAGATTGGGGCTGGCAGTGGTGGAGGAGAGAATGGGAAGTGACTATTAGTGGGATTTTTTGGAGGGGGTGATGACAATGTTTTAGTTGCTCAACCTTGTGAATATACTAAAACCATTGGATTGTATACTTTAAAAGGTCAATTTTATATGTGAGTTATATCTCAATTTTTTTAAAAAGAAAGCATTCCTGAAAGCCATTCTACGTGCAAACAGCTAGAGAAAACTATACCAGAAATGCCTGAAGACTATATGAATATTATAAAAATAGAAAAAGAAAACCAAAGTTTTTTTCCTACTCTTATGTACCACTGAATACATTTCTAAAACCATATGTATGACATTTCTTTCCACATACCAAGCAATTCTCCAGCAGACACAAGCTGGGCGTCCTCTAATTTAATTCAATTCTGACACTGTCTACCTGGAGATAGCATATCAGATCCCACAGGTTAAGGGCTCAGTCCCACAAGACTCCCCTCCCCCACTTCAGATGCCAGTCGCAAGCCCCATGTTGCTTTACCAGTGCTTCTGACCGACTAGCTATAAATCAGGATCCCTGGACCCCTTCTTTGGGTCCAATTAATTTGCTAAGACAGCTCACAGAACTCAGGGAAAATTTATACTTACCAGTTTATTATAAAGGCCATTACAAAGGATGCAGATGAACAGCCAGATAGGAGAACTGCATAGGTCAAGGTATGGCAGAAGGGGCTACCTAGGTCCCCCAGCCACCAGTCATCTCATTAATACACAAAAGATACTCTTATCACTCCAGTGATTCCAATGATGTTAGGAGCTGTGTGCCAGGAACCAGGGGCAGAGACCAAATATATACCGTTATGAGCTGCATAACAACATTTCAGTCAAGGAGGGACTGCATATATGACGGTGGTCCCATAAGATTACGATAGAGATGAAAAATTCTTGTTGATGTCATAGCTGTCGCAACATTGTAGAGCAATGCATTACTCACGTATTTGTGGTGATGCTGGTGTAAACCTACTGCACTGCTAGTGGTATAAAAGTATAACACATACAATTACGTATAGTACATAATACTTGATAATGATGATAGGTGACTGTGTTACTGGTTTATGTATTTACTATACTATACTTTTTATCATTATTTTAGAGTATACTCCTTCTACTTATTAAAAAAAGGTTACCTGTAAAACAGTCTCAGGCAGGTCCTTCAGGAGGTATTGCAGGAGTCCTTGTTATCACAGGAGACGACAGCTCCATGTGTATTACACCCCTGAAGACCTTCCAGTGGGACAAGATGTGGAGGTGGAAGACAGTGATTTTGATGATCTTGACCCTGTGTAAGCCTAGGCTAATGTGTTTCTATCTTTGTTTTTAACAAAAAAGTTTAAAAAGTAAAAAATAAATAAATAAATAAATCTTTAAAGTAGAAAAAAGCTTATAGAATAAGGATATAAAGAAAGAAAATAGTTTTGCACAGCTACACAAGGTGTGTTTTAAGCTAAGTGTTCTTACGAAAGAGTCGAAAAGTTAAAAAAATTTAAAAGTTTATAAAGTAAAAGAGTTATAGTCAGTTCAGGTTAATTTATTATTGAAGAAAAAAATTTTTATAAATTTAGCGTAGCCAAAGTGTACAGTGTTTATGAAGTCTGCAGTAGTGTACAGTAATGCCCTAGGCCTTCACACTCACTCACCACTCACTGACTCACCCAGAGCAATTTCTAGTCCTACAAGCTCCATTCATGGTAAGTGCCCTATATAGGTGTGTCATTTTTTAATCTGGTATGCCTCATTTTTACTGTATTTTTTTGATGTTTAGATGAGTTTAGATACACGAATACTTACCATTGTGCTACAATTGCTTCCCGTATTGCGTACAGTAACATGCTAGACAGGTGTGTGCCCTAGGAGCAATAGGCCATACACTACTACTAGGTGTGCACTAGGCCATGCCATCTGGGTTTGTGTAAGTTCACTCTGGGATGTTCACACAATGAAGAAATCGCCTAACGATAATACATTTCTCAGAACATACCCTCGTTGTTAAATGACGCGTGACTATTATTTCTTACTATATCACAATATCACAGGTACATTTTACTAAACCCAAACTAAATATGTTCTCAATTTACAATCCCTTTAGCCAGATCCCAAAATGCCCTCAGCCACTCAATGCCACGTGGCATGAAGAGAGAGGGATGGACGGGAAGTCCATGCAGACGGGAACACTGGTTTTACTTTCGCAAATTTTACAAAAACTTACGACCAGGTGAGTACCTTGTCAGGGCCCAGCAGGGAAGGGCTCTGAAGTTTAAGCACCGTGGTTGATCCCTTCACGCCCAGTTTCCCACCCCACCTCCCTACTCCCACCCTTGTGTAGACCACACACATTTAAAAATGGTTAAGTGGTCCTGAATCTTTTCTTACTTCTTCTTGAAGGGAAATGAAGCAATGATTTTTTAAGTTATTAATTCCTATTTACAATGTGCCCTAGTAGATTGACACATTTACCCTAACAAAGAAAAATGGGGAAAAAAAGCTTTTCTTTGTCCAGGACTAACATTTTCCCCTTCTCTATGAAATAGAAAGTAGCCTCTGGTTGGAATCTTTCTCAGCACGGCCTGGCTCTGCCTAGAGGATCGGAGCCCAGATTTCATCTCACCACCGCAGCCTAAGGAGAATTGCAGAGCCGTCCAAATCCTCTGCACTGACGACAGCCCCTCCGCCCGCCCTGGCCCAGGAGGAATGCCCTGGCCCTGCCTGCCTTCCTCCTAAGCCTCTTTCCTTCTCACTTGGATTGGGCTCAGGTGCCCTTAAATCCTCCAGCTACCTGGAACCAAACTGCTACTCAGCCTGGAGGAGCAGCCCTGCCAAGTCCAGGAGCTTGAAATTCAGTCATTTGGGGGGATCATATAATTCCAAACTCCAAAAAACATTATAGAGGTTTTTTTTTCACATTGAATGTATTTCATTGACCCATTTCCCAGTGACCAAAAAATGCTCTTTTGGATGTAAACTTCTAACTTCCCACGTAGGCATTAACAAGAAAACAGCTTTAAGAAAACAAATTGTCCCTCCTTCCTAACCAAACTTGCATACCTTCTTCTTATGCCACTGGCCATCAGAGGGTTGGTTTCTGAGGCACCTGGATAGTCTACCCAGAACTGAGACTGTCATTTCAAAATGTAGACTGTGTGTTACAAGCTGCAGTTTCCTCCAAATTCCTAGAAATAGTTGTGCTTAAAAACTAGATTAAGAATTTGGCTACATAAAGTCAAAGCTAGACCTTGGGGGTGGGGGGTGGAAATAAAAATTAAAAAATAAAAGAATTTAGCTACAGACAAGGAATAAAAGTTAAGGAGGTTGGCTTGGAAAGGAAATCTATGGTGCAGACTTATAAAAGACTGCTGAGAAAAGTAGGCACAGACCAGGGGTTCTACACGTGGAAGCTGTATACACTTGGAGCAGAAAGGGATCTGAGGCAATAGATAGGATGTGGATATGACAGCAGCAACTGCCAGGCAGCAATGATGGGGACTCTGCCCTGGAGCCAAACAAGATCAGAGGCAGAGCAACAGGTGGCCGATGACCTCAGGAAGGAGTGGTGAGTACCAACATCCAACAGACCAACCATGAAAGGGCCCTGCCAGGTGACATATCCTGTCGTCCCTCTTCCTGAGAGCAAGTCACAAGGGCAACTCTTACCTCTTTCTCAAACAGGCCACGCAAACGGATGGGGCAAGTCTAATAGGGCATCTCAACCCCAAAGATGAGCCCACAATCAAGAAACACAAAGCATTTGAGAAAATCAACTGCCACGAACAGAAACAATGAACTAAACAAATGGAAGAACAGATATAATAAAACAAAGTTAGTGGAGCAATCAGAACAGCACTTAAAGACTAGAACCTAGTGTCCTTATTCTTCTCAGGCCACCATTCTTTCCCCTTCTCCACATTGCATCCATTCCTAAGTCGAGCATGGCCTATAATAGTGGAAGCATTTTAAAGACATCTATGTTCCCAAATAAAAGCTATTTTGGGAAAAGAAATCACATTAGAGTGAATGATGCCCATACAAATAGATTCCTACTTTATTTCCTCATTTCCTAATTTGAAGAAGGCCCTTATTATCCACCCTAAAATGTCTGCGCCCTATTCTATTCACAGGTCACATCACCATCATGGCTGTGGAACTATCTCAACAGCGCTCTGATTCTTCCTGCTGTCTGCAGGCCCCACTCCTCCCACGCTCCCATCCATTCTCTGCGCTTAAAATGGCAGACTGCTGATAAGTTGTTGAAACAGGGTAATAGGTCTAAAAATGCAAAAGTCACTCCAGCTGCTCCAAAACTTTCAATATCTTCCTGTAGTTCTTTGAATCACGTTCACATTCCTTAAAATGGCATGCAAGAGCCTCTAGGATCTGCCGCCTACTTTTTTGTCTAGTCTTATCTCTTGACATTTGAACAACCACCCCACTCCATCCCCTTTGTTCAATAACCCACCCATGGCAAACTTCTTTCCTTTGTTCCTCTCCTCTCCAAGTGGTTTTCTCTGCTAGGAAAGGTCTTCCCTTCCCTTTTTACAAGGTCAAACTCGTGTTTATCCTTCAGGCTTCAGCTCTGGGAAGCCTTCCTGAGCCTCCAGAGTCAGTGGAGCCTCTTCTGTACACATGGCACTAAGTAAGTACTTCACTCTGCATTTATCTCTCAGGACAATGGGTTTTCTTGTCTGTATCTCCACTAGTGTCTACGCCCCAGAGGGCAGAGATTCCTTTGTCCTCTGTTTTATCCACACAGGAAACATGGGAAGCACACAGTGACAACCTTTAGAATAGATGAGCTGTCTGATGCTTTTATCAGTACTTTTGCCGCACACTGTGAACAAATTTAGAGACCAAAAGAAACATGGCCATTTTCCTCTCCTATAGATGGATTTGCAAGCTGTACTGGGACCTACCTTGCCTTATAGATCATCTATTCACTCAATGAATTCATTCAACAAATACTATGGAAGGCCAGGAATATTTCACATGCTGGGTACAGCAATAAACAGAACAGACACAAAACCTCATCCTTGTGGAGTCAATTTTACAGGAAATTACATAGCCACCAGCCTCCTCTTTCCTACCAACCCCCTCTTTCCTACCAACCCCCACAAGACCAACTTGCCTTTCTGCTGGAATCCTCCCCAACTGTGGAAGAGTCCTGCAGGGATAGGACATCAAGTTTCATAACCATACTTCTAGCTTTTTATATTTCATTTCTATTTTTAAATTTTTTATTATGGATGATTTCAAACATATATGAAAGTAGAGATAATAGGATAATGAGCCCCCATATATCTAATACATCAGCACATGGCCAAGGTTGTCTCATTTATACCTCTCATACACTTTCCCACTGCCCACCAGATGAGTTTAAAGCAAAGCCAGACATCTAATCGTTTCATTCATAAACCCCTTTGAAAGAAGAGCGTTCTCATATGAACTTGGAGAATGGATAGGTCATTGATAGGTGGAAGGGAGGCAGAGTGGCATCCTACATGGAAATAAAAGCATAAGCAAGGGTTCAGACAGGAAATGAAAACTGTATACACAGAGTGAGGAAGAAACTATCCCGGATGGAGAGAAAGTTGGACAGATCAGGTGGAAATGATTGTGAAAATTTCCAAGCACCAGCCTGAGGACGTGAGTTCCTGCAGAGAAAGTTTAGTTTGATATCCATAGAAAGTTTTAGGTGTGACCTGAGTCCAGCAGTGAGAATCATCCAGGGTGAAAGTGGGCCCAGGGGGACCCAAGAGAAAAATGAATAAAGGGCAGAAACATAAAGAGGCCCATTATTACAATTCAGCATAACAAGGGCTCAGACCACATCGTGATGGCAAGAATGGAGAGGAGGGATGAGCTAGGGTGCGATTTAAAAGTTAAAGGGAAAGAATTCATTGCCTCATCCAGTAGAGCCGTTAGAGAAAGAATAGGAGATGACTACAAGGCTCCAAGTCTGGACAGCTTGGAGATTGGGAGTAACATCACAAAGTCAAAGAAAATGGGAGAGGAATCTTTCTGGGAAGCTTTAAGTTTTATTTTGGATTTGATAATGGGATACAAATATAAATATCTCATAGTCTGTGGACGGTGAAGGATTAGAACTTGGGTGAAAGTGATACACGTTTAAATTTACCCACCTAAAATTGACTGTTGGGGTCAAGTATCTCTATTAGTTTTATGCAAGGAGAATGGAAAGGGAAGAAGGGAGAGAGGAAGAGAAGGAAGCAGAGGACAAGGGAAGGCAGTGGAAGAAAAAAGAGAGAAAAGGAGAGGAGTGGAGAGGAGAAGAGAGAAGAAAAGGAGCAAGCCAGGAGGAAGAATCACAGCTAAGAGAGAAAAGAAGGTAAAAGTACCAGGATGGTAAAATAATCTCCAAAGCTGAAGAGGAGCACCTTTCTAAAGAGAAATTGTGGCCGTTAGTCAAACTTTGGCCGTTGGTAAAGCCCACTGAATATGCATGATGTCATGGACTGTACATTCACGGCACACACAAGGCCACATTCACTCTGCTGACCTTGAGGGCAGAGCACAAGGCTTGGTTGTTCCCCTAGCCCTTGCCTCTGAAGAGAAGAAGTCTGTACTGGGAGAATTTTAATTCTTGAATCAGGCTAGTTGTTAGCTATGTTGTGAAATGGGCTGGTTTTCAGAAACTGAAAAATTCATTCTGCTTGTAGTCACCGTAGTAAGTAAATGGTGGGTAATAGGCTTGGGAGAAAAAAATGGGTCCCCAATTGGTGTCAGAGATGGAGTGACACATCCAGGATTCACCAGTGGAGAAGAACCCACCCAGCTTGGAAGAAATGAGTCGTGCTCCAACCCGAACTGTGATTCAAATACCCCTTGAGTGCCTCATTAGTGAGGTCAGGAAAAACGAAACAAACTGAAACCCTACAAATCATATTAATCATAGGGAAATTTCATCACGGCATGGATTAGGTGGTGATGACGTTACAAATATAACAGAAGGAACATCTAAAAAAAGAATAAGAAAAATTGGAATTTTTCTGTGCCTTACCAGAGTCCTATGGAAGAAAGGGTGCTTGGGTTCTATAAAATTGGTAGTGACAATACAGAGAGAAATGGAGCTATAGAAAAGATGGTTAATCCATGAGGTTATTTTGCTCATTTAAAATTTCTTTGGGAATATCCAGTTTCCTTTTTTCTTCTTATCCTATGATTATCAAGACTTATTTTTTCTGTTGTTTTTTAAACTGTGTTTATTTAGAAATAATTTAGATTTTTATTATTTACCAAGAATTTATATTTTTCTTTCTTTTTCAAAACCTTTAATGATAGACATTTTCAAACTTAGATAGAAATAATAGTAAAATGAACTCACTCACATGCATCTATAACCATTTCAATAATTTATCAGCACACTGCCATTCTTAAAAAGCTATTTTTCTTCCCTTTTTTTTCCTCCCCTTTTCTTCCTCTGCGCAGAGTATTTTAAGACAAATCCTGAACATCATATTAACTCACCAGTAAATAGTGTAGTGTTTACCTACCTTTTACTAATGAGAGCTTTTTAAAAAATGGAATCATGCCATTATTACAGCAATATAACTTAAAGTAATTTCTTTATATAACTGAATACTAATTCTATGTTCAAATTTCTCTGATGATCTGAAAGATGTATTTTATAGTATGTTTGTTTAAATCAAGATGCAAACAAGGTCCACATGTTTGATTTGGTTATTACATCTCTGAAGTATCTTTCGTTTTTTAAAAATCCATCCCTCTATTTTTTATGCCATTATCTCTTAGAGAAACTGGATCTTTTGGCTTATAGAATATCTCTTTCAAAATTTTAATTATTGCATCTTCATGATCTTGTTTAAAATGTTCTATTCCTCTCATTTCTTATAAACTGGTAGTTAAACCTATTGGCTTGATGAGATTCAGGTTTAATTTTTTTAGGCAAGAATACTTTCTAAGTAGTGTTATGTATTTTCTATTATAGGACATTATTGTATGGTCCAGTTGTATTGTTAATAATACCAAGATTGATAAATGAGTTTAATGAGAGCGATCTAATATTTCTATTGTGAAGTTCTTCATTGACTTTTAACCTAATTGTTTTAGCAAATGTCGGATTTGGTAATCTTGTTCCATGTTCTTGGTTCTTGGTGTGCTCTTGGCCAAAGAATGACCTGCCACACCAAAGTAAGCCAAGCATGAGGTGAAATTTATTGAGAGGGAGCAAGATAGGATTATAGAGCAAGAGCAAGATATAGGTTTACAGAATGAGAGCAAGATACATTCGCCATAGACAACAAATGGACCCCCTGTTGTGACAACAAGGCCTTGATTTTGGTCTGGGCCTTGTTTTATATGTCTGGATTGGACCCTCCCTGTGGTTCAAACACCATCATGAAACCACTCTGATGAACACAGTTAGGAGTTACAGGACCTGAGTCTTACTGCGCATGCGGATCTCCCATGAGCCTCTCTGAAAGCCCATTTTGTAGGGTGAACCACCACGGAATCCACTTTCGTCCCTAGAAGACCTGGAATCCCTTGCTGTCTACCTAACACCCAGATAGTGGTCTTTAAGTACCGTTTCCTAATTAAAAAGACCTGGAGCTCCTTCAAAAAACACTACAAGAATCCAATAAGCCAAATCTAGAATATGGGAAATTCTACAGAACCTATGATCTCATTTCTTCTATAAATGAATAGCTTGAAAAAAAGAGAAAAAGCTAATGTGTGTTTTGTGTAGATCTTATTTGGTTCCCAACTCAAACAAACCAACTTCAAAGATGACATATTTTAGACAACTAGAAAAAGTGGAACACTGGATGTTACATGATATGAAAAAATTACTACATATAATACATATGATAGTAGCATTGCTATGTTAAAAAAGTCATCTGCTAGCAATATATTCTGAAGCTTTTACAGATGATATGATATTTGGCATTGGCTTTAATGAACCTAGAAAAGAAATTGGAGGAGACAAAAGTGAAACAAACTTGGTAAACTATTGATAAAGTTAGGTGCTGTGAGTTCATCACCCTGTCCTCTCGAATTCTTTTTTTTTTTTTTAGACAGAGTCTCACTCTTTTCAATGGAGAGATATAAAGATGCTAAAAAAGTAATTAATTAATTTTATTAATTAAAAAGCACAAGAAAGCAAGAAAGAATCCAGCTCAAATCCTAGGTGCCAGAGTTCAGCAACCAGCGGGATGTGTCTAAAATTCCCCTGTAGCTCCAGCTCAGGGCCTGAACCCTGCTGCGGATGTCCCCCAGCCTCCGTCCCCAGGCCTAGGGCAACGTGGGAGCTCCTGGGCTGCTGGTTGGAGGCTCTTTGTGTAAGGGCTGCACATGCAGCCTCATAATTCACAGAGCCCTTTTGGACACGGAGTCAATAGCTGGTCACATTCTCCACATTTTTATGCAGATGACGCTGCACATGGTGGATACTGGGGGCTGGGGTAGCTGATGAGGAAATGACCAAGGGCAACTCAGGAAAAAAACCTCCCTAAGGGACATCACAGGAAACCAGCCCCAAAGTGATCTCTTTTGAAACTCGGGTCAGCAGAAAACTCATGTCCCTTTTGGTTTGTGCCTTTGCCACTGTTGTGAGCCTCAGTCATGCTGGAATGTCCCTTTCTCCAGCATCCATCTCCCACACTGGTCGTTTCACCCACCCAAGGTAGAGGAGGACTCTTTTCCATTTAGAGAACTCCTGGTGTTTCCTGTGGTGATGATTCATTTTTATTCCCTTGAATCTTCCCCATGGCCAGATCATTGTTTTCCATATCCTTCCCACCCCCAGGAAAGAACAAAAGGCAATGTTTGGTCTTTTGGCCAGAGTCTACGGTGGACCATTACCTCCCCCCCACAGGCTTGAGTTAAGGGCTCCTCCAGCTCCCCTAGATTTCCCAAAGCATTTTGAGATAAAGTCTAATAGTAGGATACATTTGCTTTCCGGTCGAAGTGATGGGTTATATGATTCATCTGTTCCCTAAGATTTCCAGATATAGTCATGAAATCTGGCCTCTGCCCCTGATGCAAAACCCTTGTGTTTATAAGAAGTAACCTAAGTAACCTACCACATGTTCAGAGTCAGAAACATGCTTCCTGTCCCCCGAGTTTGTAAACTCAGCAAGATAAATTTTCTCTTTTCAGCCACACTTGAGAAATTGATATAGTTGAAATAAGTTCTAAATAAGGCAGGTTTGAATAAGTTCAAGAATTTTATCTTCTCAATCCTGCCTCAAGCCATAGCAAGACCATCCTTTTACATATCACTGGGACCTTCAATTGTGTTTGACTTTACCAAAAAAAAAACAAAAAAAAACCCAGATTCATTTCAGCAAATTTGAAGGATGAGAGAGTGGCTTCGGCCATCTAGAATTATATTTGTAGCAGATGGCGAATATCCTCAGAATCACAGAACATTGGGGTAGGCTGGACTTCAGCCAACATTATCCCTGTCCTTTCACAGGTGAGAAAACTAAAGTCCAAAGAGAGTCGTATTTTAAAGCCTAAGGTTGCAGAGGTAGTAAGCGAAACCAGATTCAAAACCAGATTTTCCACAGAAGACCCAAAGCCCACTCTGTCACTCCTGTCACCTTCTGAAGTGTCCTCCTTACTGGCTTCCACCTCCTCACTAGTCTCTTCCTGTCCTTTCCACCTGTCATTCGTTCTGCTCCCTGCCACGGCCACCTTCTCTGCAGCACAGCTCGGGGCATATCTCTCCTGGCTCAGAACTGTTCAACAGCTCGTGGCCTGGGCTGCTCCCAAGGACATTTCAGTTGAATCTCACATTGCACTCATGTGCCCTGCCCAGTGCATGTGGAAAAGTAGCTGCTCCTAAGCAAGCTCTGTGCTTACCTGCAGTTTTTCCCATGTGGTCTTCTCTGCCTGAGATAGTTTTCCTCTTTAACAGGTGGGATCCTCCTACCCGCTAAAGGCCCAGTTCAAATACCGTTTCCTCCATATATTCCTCATTCATTCTCTGAAGTGAAAATGGATTTCTTGCTTCCTTGCACTGTACACCATGGATCTCTGTTTTAGCAGGTATCATATTCTATCTGGTGTAATACTGTAGTTAATTATGAACAATCTGCTTCTTCCTACTAGGCTATAAATTTCTTTAAGTCAGAAACCAGATCTTACTTACAGCCCTAGCAGACTTATTTGCTCAGAGTAAATAGCAAAAATAATTTTTTTTATTAAACTAGGTTGAAATACACTATCTTTGGAAACCCAACAGCATTTAGAAATATAATTCTAAAGACCTGAAATTTAGTATTTTATGTGTTTCTATCCTTGATCATCTTGGGTATACCAGAAAACATTTTTATCTCCTACAATGTGCCATGGATAAAAATAGGGACGATTCTTTTTTCTTTGCTATTTCTTTAGATGATGCTCAGCAAAAAGTTCAACTAAACATGTATTTATTGAGCATAGTATGTAGGAAATACTGGGCTTGGTTGCTGTAGGAGTAAAGAGATAAATAAAACCCGGGACCCTGACCATAAAATAGTTGTGATGGGATAATTTTCAGTTACAGTCTCAAGTACCAACCCAGGCATTAACTCTTAGGCATTTTCCAAATATATAACAATTGCCAACCATCCCTTCCTGCTATTAAAGAAAGTTATAAAAGACCAACAACCTTAGGAACTACCCTTGATTAGGAATCAGAAGACCCTGGGTCTACTTCAGAACTACACCAAGTTTCTATGAATGTGACCTTGGACAAGTCACTCTCTCTGTTCATTGTCCTCACTGGTAAAGCAGGCTCTTCATAAAAGAGGAAGAGCTGTTCATGGGTTCCTTCAAGGGCATGGTGCCTCCCATCTGGAGACATTGGGGGCCAATTCTGCAAACTTACAGTATGAGTTAAAACAGTGGTTCTCAAAGTGTAGTCCCAAGACCAGTAGCATCTGTTGGGAACTTGCTAGAAATGCACATTCTCAGGCCCTATCCTAAAGTGACTGAATCAGAAACTCTGGTTCCTTTGTCTGGGGAATGTGGGGTTCTGGGGCTTCCTCTTCTCCAGGTGGAAGGTGATGCTGGCTCTGCGGGAGGGTGAGCTGAGGTAGTTTCTCCCCATCCTCCCAGCTCACGGTCCAGGCAGTTCCGTATCACCTGTAAACACTTCTGCCTCCCAAAGGCACCATGACCCAAGAGCACCTACTCAGGCTCCATCTGAGGCTCAAAGGACATAACGATTGGGAAAATACTTTGAAAACTGAGAGAAGCCATCCAAATGTAAATATTGCTAAGTTGCCAACTCGTTAGGGAAGAGGTGTGTGAAAGGGGAAAACAGAATAAAAGGAAGACACACTGATGACAGATTCTAAAAACTATTCTCAACTCATGAAGAATCATCTTTTTTGGCTGTATACATAGCTTCCTTCCCTCAATTTTTTTCCTGCTTGTCTGTTTATGCTTGAAACAAAGATATAGCATGGATTGAGCGAACACACAGCGACATCAAAGGAAGCCCAGTAGCCCGCGACCTGTAGGCGGCTACTTCACATGCCCTGGCAGCGGGATTAGGAACTGTAGCGCCCTCTGGAGGGCCCAACTGGAAAGACCACTGCCTTTGATTGCATAGCATAGTTTCCCCTCTTCAACAACTCCCATCACTTGAACAAAGAATCCGAATTGTTCGCATGTAGTTCAGACCCATAACCTACCACACACAAGAATCCCATCCTCTTCAGTCCTGCCTAAGAAAGACGGATTTGGTCTTTATCAAATGTAAAATTATGTGGCCTCTTTAACTTCTGCCCTCCCTCTTCTAACAAACTGCCTGTTGGGAGCTACTTGCCAGAGCAAGTGGTGTGATGAGGCAGCAAATGACTCTGAATCACAGAGCCTGAGTTTTGGTCAGACTTCTGCTGTTTACTACACAACTGTGGATAAATCCCACCTTGACCTCGTTTCCCTCAGGGAAACTGTATGGACAGTATTTGTAAACTACGAGACAGTTAATATAAGGAGACATTATCATATTGCTGTTAGCAAAGCATGAGTAGCCTAGTAAAACTATCCTGGCCAAGATCTTTTCTTTTCTTTTTTCTTCTTCTCCCCCACCCCCAAGGACAAGTTCTCACTCTGTCACCTAGGTTGTACTGCAGTGGTGGGATCATAACTCACTGCAGCCTCCAACTCCTGGGCTCAAGCCATCCTCCTGCCTCAGCCTCCCAAGTAGCTGGGACTACAAGCACATGCCACTGCACCCAGCTAATTTTTGTATTTTTTGTAGAGATGGGGTCTCACTATGTTGCCCAGGTTGGTCTCTAGCCCTTGGGTTCAGGCAATTTTCTGGTCTTGGCCTCCCAAAGTGCTGGGATTACAGGCATGAATCACTGCACCTGGCAAGATCTTTTATTTCCAAAGGAAGATAATTTGTAGACAGTCTCAGATCTGCTCCTGTATTCAGCCTGCTGTGATACATTGTTTTGGTTGAAGTATGTGAAGAAATTCAGCCTCACACAGATAAGTAGTTGGAAAAGGGAGAGGTATTTTAACAGCTCTTTTTTTTTTTTTTTTTTGAGACAGAGTCTCACTCTGTTGCCCGGGCTAGAGTGAGTGCCATGGCGTCAGCCTAGCTCACAGCAACCTCAAACTCCTGGGCTCAAGCAATCCTTCTGCCTCAGCCTCCCAAGTAGCTGGGACTACAGGCATGTGTCACCATGCCCGGCTAATTTTTTCTCTATATATATATTTTTAGCTGTCCATATAATTTCTTTCTATTTTTAGTAGAGATGGGGTCTCACTCTTGCTCAGGCTGGTCTCGAATTCCTGAGCTCAAACAAGCCGCCCGCCTCGGCCTCCCAAGTGCTAGGATTACAGGCTTGAGCCACCGCGCCTGGCCTCTCTTCAGATATTCTTGTGGGTGTTTTTTGTTTGTTTGTTTGTTTGTTTGTTTGTTTGTTTTTGAGACGGAGTCTCACTCTGCACCCTGGGTATAGTGCAATGGCATCATCATAGCTCACTGCAACCTCTAACTCCTTGGGCTCAAGTGATCCTCCTACCTCAGCCTCCTGAGTAGCTGGGACTACAGGCTCGAATGCCACCACGCCATCTAATTTTTTCTATTTTTGGTAGAGACAGGGTTCTCACTCTTGCTCAGGGTGGTCTCAAACTCCTGACCTCAAGCATTCCTCCTGTCTCAGCCTCCCAGAGTTCCAGGATTACAGGTGCACTAGGATTACCGCACCCAGTTTATTCTTGTGGTTAATTATCTTTTATACTATACCAAACTACCAAAACATTAAGTTTCTTACACATTAGTAGTAATATGGAATCTGAAACCATATCAATGAACTTTTTATACCCTGTCATATTAAAATCCACTGATTATCTCGAACTTTGAGAAGATCTTTTACTCTTGCATAGGGTAAAATAGTGATTCAGAGTTATGCAAATCTTTAAAACTTTGACACATTTCATTAACAATACAAAAAACATCACATTCACTAATATCACCACCAAATTCATCAGAAAAATCTTTAAATATGAACAACTTGTGAATCTCACTGTGGTAGATACAAGTTTTCCAGATTTCTAATTTTCACTTGTTTATCACAGGCACATATCCTGTTAGTTGTTTTTCTTCAAGGGCTAAGCTCACTTTATTTTTGAGAAAAATATTGGCCAAATACTGAAGTCTGAGAAATCATAATTTGTCTGCCAGTAATTTTTTCTTTGTTCGTTTAAGTAAAAATGGTGTTCCAAAAAAAAGGGGGGAGGGATCCTGTTTAGATTGCACGAGTGTTTTTTTTCAGAATGACCATCCTACTTCAGTGTGCAGCAAACTGGTCTGTGTTTACTCCCATTCTGCCACACTGAATATAAAAAGGATGTGAGTTCAAGGGTTGAGATTTCATAAAATTAAAAACTTTTACTGCTTAATCAAGGACATTCATTCTTAGGTGAAACTGGCTTTTTTTTTTTTTTTACCTGCAAGTGTATGATAGGGAAGAATACGACAACCACTAGAAAAGTTTTGTGCCAGTACCTTGGTTTGTGCTAAGCTGCCAGCAATTTTAACCACTGTCACTTTTGCACCACTGGTGAAGATATCAACCCAGGGAAAAATGACAAATAATATCTTAGTATTAGTCTGAAAATAGTTTGACTTCCTGGACCACTGGGTCTCAGTGACCCCCCCCCCCCCACCCCAGGAGTCTGGGGACCACACTTTGAGGACCACTGCACCAGACAAGCTTTCTGCCCCAAAGACCAAACTGTAATTTCCTCTAAAACCTCTCGTGAGAGTTTGTCTGAAACAGTTCATAGAGAACCGGAAAAGAGGCAGGGAGACCAATTACTCTAGCGGGCAATGAGTCTTCTGAGGAAATCTTTTATCCTCTTCCGCCCCCTGGAGGTCGACCGTCAAGACTACAGCTGGTCACAAGGCAGGACTGTTCTATGATGGGCTGGGAAAAAACAAGGAAAATGGTTTCCTTGTTGAAGTGGCAGTCGCGTTATTTTACAGCCACACTTCCGGCATTCACTTCTAGATCTGAAGTGTGTTTGATCCTTTAGTAAGTAACACCAGGAAGAATAAACTGTCATCATGAGAAAGGCTGAGAATGTAGTCTCTGGTGAAAATGTTAGGTTTCAGTCTGAACCCCTCGGTTCTTGGCATGCCCATGGTCAAAGAATGACCAGACACGCCAAAGTCAGGGAAGCACGAAAATGAGGTTCATTGAGGAGAGAAAGATATAGGTTTACAGAGCATGGTACATACACCTCATGTGACGACTGGACCCATTGTCCCAGCTGGGCAGACAAAAGGAAGGGCAAAGAGAGCTTGGCTATGGTCTGTATCTTATTTTATAGTGTCCGGATAGGGACCTCCCTGTGGTTCAGAGGTCACCATGGAGCCACTTTGATTGGACAGTTGGGAGTCACATGACCTGAGTCTTAACTACGCATGTGGGTTCTGGGTCACTTTCTGGACTCTGTGGTACCCATGCCGCTTGGCCTGTGGGCTGGAGAGTCCTCTGCATTCTTTTGCAGCTGGTGCGGCCAAGCTCTGATTGACAGATTCGTAGGGTATTCCCTCCTCCCCCAAGTATGGAGAATTAGGGTTGGGCAGGACCAAGATGGGGGCAACAGCACCCACTTTCATCCCTAGGAGACCTGGAATCCCTCACTATCTACCTAACAAAAAGATCAGGTCCCTGCTTAACTGTCGGGGTGTCTCTGCCACCCCTTTCTCCCAGTGGACCCAGGGCTCGGCTGCCTGTATCTTTGAAAACTTTTGCTACCTTTTCATCAAAGAAAAAACTATAATACCAGAGCTTTTCTCTTACTTTTCTATCCATAAAGAAAGCTTTTTTAAAAAAAAGTTTCCAAGAGTCTTCACATATAAGAACAAAATGGAGGCCAACCTGGGATTAAAATGGCTGTCCTCCGCGCCTCATTCCATTCTCACTGAGATTTCAAGGAGAAAAATAAAATCCACACACAGATGTTCCAGTAATGGCTTTCTTCACACTGCATGATGAAGTGGCAGAGCTGGATATTTGAGAGAAACCTGAAGACAGAGGTTGCCAGATGTGGGGAGAGAGGAAAGGGAAGAAATGCCATGGGCACTGGGGGGGCAGGGGAAGCCCCTGGCCTGGTGGTCTCCAGAAGGCCATTCCTGAGAGGTTATTCATGTGCAAGGAATCGTGGTGCAAAGCTGAACATAAGTTGGGGACTGTGCATAACCAATAGCATAGAAGGAGATGGAAACTCAGAATGCGTTGTGAGGCTGAGCTGAGGGAGGAGGGCTTGGGTGATGACAGAACTGGAAGAGAGAGATAATTGGTCTCCTTTGTCACAAGCCTCTAATCCCTCTTAACACACAGGAATTCTTCAGTTACACTAATGTCAAAGGCAAGGATGAGGTTCAGGACAATCACAATACCTCACTATGCTCTTCAAGGCTCATCTCATCTGGTTGCTACATATTCTCCCACTTTTGGCTCCAACCCACCTTGAAATGTTATAGTAAACAACTTGCAGTTTCCTAAATGAGTCACATCATCACTAGTCTTCAGGACTGGCATCTACTGCCTCCAATGCCTCTAGTGGTGCCCCTTTCTTCCTAGCTCGTTCCCACTCTGCCTTCAGATCCATCTTCGACGTCCTTGACTGCCCAAGACAGGGCCTCCGCAGCCCCCTGCACTTAGCCCTACCTTTATGCTCAGCCCTCTAGGTTGCAAACCCTTGTTTCCATCTCTCCTAAGCCATAAGTGCTGCAAGGGCAGGAACTCTGTTGCATCCCTGCTGTATTCTGGGCACTCAGCCCAGTGTCTTGCATCTTCTTTAGAAGGTGGGTAGTTTTATCAGAAGAGAGAGCATATGCTCCCAGGCAAAAACAATAGATGCACATTCCAGCAGATCTGAATTCAATTATTTTTTGTTATCAATGCATGCCCAGAATTATCTACCTTCTTATCCCCCCTCTCCCAAGACCTTGGGGATCACCAACCCCTGATGCCTCTGCTAACAAATACATAATGATGAATTATGGTCATAATGACTAACATGTATTTATCCGAGCTAAATACATGTTAGGGGTAGGGAACTTTTTAATGTTGGAAGGATGCATTTGCTATAAGCAAATAAGGCCACATTCAAGAAATTTCAATTAGATATACTTAAAAATGTGCATTATTTTGTAAAAATCTAACTACTAGGTACTTAATAATTTCAAAAAATGAAAACTGTTTGTTAATTTTATTTATTTTTTAACTTCATTGAGACAGTCTTGCTATATCACCCTGAGTAGAGTGCAGTGGCATCATAGTAACTCACTGCAACCTCAAACTCCTGGGCTCAAGCGATCCTCCTGCCTCAGCCTCCTGAATAGCTGGGACTACAGGCATGCACCATGATGCCTGACTAATTTTTCTATTTTTATTTATTTATTTATTTTTTGAGACAGAGTATTACTCTGTTGCCCAGGCTAGAGTGCCATGGCATCAGCCTAGCTCACAGCAACCTCAAATTCCTGGGCTTAAGCAATCCTTCTGCCTCAGCCTCCCTAGTATCTGGGACTACAGGCATGTGCCACCATGCCTGGCTAATTTTTTCTATATTTTTAGTTGTCCAGCTAATTTCTTTCTATTTTTAGTAGAGACAGTGTCTCACTCTTGCTCAGGCTGGTCTTAAACTCCTGAGCTCGAGCAATTCTCCCACCTGGGCCTTCCAGAGTGCTAGGATTACAGGCATGGGCCACCATGCCTGGCCCTATTTGTTAATTTTAAAGTTAACTAACCTTTTAATGACTTTGTTGTGTCTGCTTTTTGTTGGAAAGCATTTGAATATTTGGTTGCAGCATGAAGGTCCACAGTTTCAGTTGATCCTCTAGATGGGTATCAGTCATCTGTGATCTTAAGGGCATCTTGGACTTGGGTTAGGTACCCAAATGTAGATTCACAGCAATAAGTGGTTGAAAAACAAGAAAGAGCTTTTCAGGCATGCTGCAAAAGGCATGGGTATTCTACTGTATTTTTCCATATTTCGATTGGATCTTTCTTAGCATCAAGCAATGACTTTAAATGTCATCTATTGAGAGCTCAATCAATTCCATCTGTAGTTCTCTAGGTGCCTTGGTGATATCAACTACATGAGGCTGAAATGTTAATTTAAGTGTGATGTCATGATTCTCAAAGTCAATGAACCTTTCATTATATTCTCCAATTAATAGGTCTATGACAGCTGCATATTCTTCAAATGATTTGCATATATCATGGTGCTTATCAATGACCTTTGCTAACTGGGGAAAATGTTCATCTGAAATTTCCTTTTGAAGAAGAAGTGTTTTGAAAAAAGATAGCTTTTTTTGAGATGCTTGGATTTTTTTTGCCACATATCATATAGACTGTTTTACCTTGCAAGGAAATATTAAAGTCATTTTGATTTGATATGATTCACACAGAAATGCTGCATTTCTATAAAAACCTTCTTTCAATAATTCACATTGCTGATTCTTTTCCTCATAAGATTTATCTCTCTGTTCTTGCAGAGATGAAATTTTTACTAACACCAGTCCCTGCAATAGTCAATGCACTTTGGAATGGTAGGGCAAATCCACACTGAATATCTCATCATTCAACTTTAGCATGTTACAAAACTGACGATGCTGTGTTGCATTTGGCAAATATAGTTAACAATAATTATAACTTGTTGCAAAGTGTCACTTAAAATAGTAGCTTTAGCACAGAGATTTTGCTGACGCAAGATACAATGAAAAAAAATAAGAGCATCTGGATCTGTTAATACATTTTTATTTTTATTTTTTTATTTTATTTATTTATTTATTTATTTATTTTTTTGAGACAGAGTCTCGCTTTGTTGCCCGGGCTAGAGTGAGTGCCAGGGTGTCAGCCTAGCTCACAGCAACCTCAAACTCCTGGGCTTCAGCGATCCTACTGCCTCAGCCTCCCAGGTAGCTGGGACTACAGGCATGTGCCACCATGCCCGGCTAATTTTTTCTATATATATTTTAGTTGGCCAGATAATTTCTTTCTATTTTTTTAGTAGAGACGGGGTCTCACTCAGGCTGGTCTCAAACTCCTGACCTCGAGCGATCCATCCACCTCGGCCTCCCAGAGTGCTAGGATTACAGGCGTGAGCCACCGCGCCCGGCATATTAATACATTTTTAGTCTGTGCAATAAACCTATTATGTTTTCCTGTCATGGAAGGTGCACCATCTGTACACACACTAACTAAATTTACCAAATTCAGGCCAATTTCACAACATTTATCTGGAAAGTTGTTGAAGATATCTATTCCCCATGTTCTGTTCACAAGAGTGCCCAAAACAAGCCACTCTTTGTAGCAAAGAAAATCTTCTGTTATGACCTGAATGAAGTATAAAACCTGTGTCGGGTCAGTAGTATCAGCTGATTGATTCAAAGTGATTGAATAATATATATTTTCCTTTTGAAGTATTGCATGAAGTTGTTCTGTTAAGTTAGTTGAAGGCTAATTTATGGTGCCAATCAGTTATGGTTCTCCTTGAAAGAGGTAGTTATTTGTACTTTGAAAGTGCTTTGAGAAGATCTGTGTTTCCTATGGTGACAGAGTCTCAGATATTGCTATGACTATAGGAGTGTTTTGCCTATGCTCATAATGGAAGGGATGCTTAATCTCAGCTTGAGGTTAGTGTAAAGAAGTATTTGTTTCTTTCCAAGTTCAAGGAGTTTTTGAATTCTTCCCTCCAAAGAGTCCAGCTACATAGATAAAAACAAAATTAATAACAAAATATAAACAACAACAACAAAAATCTCTTGTTTTAAGATCTAGAGTTAAGATTTTACTGCAAGAAAAGGATGGAGAAAGGAAAACCCTCAGACAGTGGTTCTCATGTTTTACAGTGCCTAAGAAACCCAGAAAATTTATTCAGAATGCAGGCTCTGCTTCTAGACACTCTGGTTCAGATGTGTTGATCAGGTCTGGGATTCCTCCCAAGGTCCCTTAGTTAGTAAATGGCTCTGCTAACATCTGAACTCAGGGTCTGTCTGACCCTAGAGCCTGGGATTCTAACCACTACACTCTCCTTCTATTTGGAGATAGGAGAAGGGCAGGATACTACCAAGGAAAGGAAACCAAGGTAATGGGATGTTGAGAAAATTATGCAAGACACAGCTGATGTCAGAACCAGACTTTGAATCTAGGACTCCAGACCCTAAGCCCAGTGCTGCAGCACCAGATGGGCATATAAAGGGAAAAGAAGGACTGACAGCTTTACAGCCTAGTCTAGGATGACCTGGCCCTGGTCCCTACCACCACTGCCTCAAAGGGCAAATAGTTGTCCCTTCACTATTAGGCAAGTAGCCCAGCCATTCCTGGAGCCTTTTTTGCACAACTTTGCCAGCAGTGTGCACTGGTGCAAGCAGCGGGAACAGCTGAGCAAACACAATTACAATAACTTCTAACATTTGTAAGATAATCATTTATAAGAAGGAAACAGCTCATACCCCTGGGGTTTCTGTGGATAGACACTGTGCCTAGGAATTTGATCCTGGAATATATTAAGGAACAACTGTAGTTTCAAAGCATCTGCCAGTTCTTTGTCTTTTTTCATGATAAAGTCATAGAGCAAATAATTCCTTAATTAGCTGAGCCAAAAATGAATTTTTATATATGCAAAGGCAGGATCCAAACCTCAATGGGATTGGAGGGCAAGAGCTATAATGCTTCACGTGTATTTGGAAGTAGTGCTCAGATAACCGTGTAAGGACAAGGAGCAAGCAGCTCAAGTGACATGGCAGAAGACAGTAGGTAGGGCCAAAGAGAAATTTTCTGGGGCAGGGATGGAATACTAATTAAAAAGAAAAGTCTTGCAGTAGTAATGTCTGATGTTCAATGGTTGTTTCCTTTCTTGAGCTGCAATTAACATGTAATACCTCAATCTTTCTGAAAATACTATAACAGACCCCAATCTGTTGTCAACAGAACTTGGGGGAAATGAAGAAAGAAGGGTGGTGTCCAGTGTGGAGTAGGGTGGGCCTGCAAGAAAAGACAGCTCCTGGAGAAAAAGCGGTGAGGTTGAAGAAGAAAGGACAAACTGATGGAGATATAGTGATTAGAACCCACAGTGTCAGAGGAAGTACTCACCTTGACTGGGCAGAAGGAGGGTCCCCTCTTCCCATAGCTCCTCTCAGAAACTGGTCCCACCATTTTGAATCCACCCCTATTTCCAGGCTTCCAGTTGGGACACCGTCTATGGGCACTCCATTTTTTAGACTTTTCTACTCTGATCTACCCCCTCCTCCCTTAATTAAAATATGCCTGTCTTTTGTCCTAGTCTTCCAAAGATTTTATTTGCTAAGCTACACATGATGTCAACCAGCTGAAAACTAAAGTAGCCTCCTAGGACATGCTGTGCAATGTGGTAGCCACTAGTGACATGGGCAATTGAGCATGTAAAATGTGGCTAGTCCAAATTGAGTAAAATACACACCCAATTGTGAAGACTTTGTGTGAAAAAATGTAAAATATCTCACTAATACTTTTTATATTGATTAATGTTGACATAATAATGTTTTGGATATACTGGTTCAGATAAAGTATATTATTAAAATGAATTTTACCTATTTTCTTTTTACGTTATTAAATGTAGCTACTGGAACAACCAAATTATGTATGTTGCTGGCCTCACATTTCTCCTGGGCTAATGGGTACTGGACTAGACACACCACTTACAGTGCATGTCAGACCACAGCCCCCTCCACAGAAACTGCTGGGAAAGATATTCTAGACCTTGTAACCCCACCTCCTCCCACCCTGGCCACTTCCTCCAGCAGCTTCCTGACAAAGAGTGCATGAGAATTGATATTTCTGAGTTTTTCATAAACAAACAAAAAAAAATCTTTTTTACCCTCACATTTGGTTCATAGACAGTTTTATCTAATTTTTCACTCAGAATTTGGAAAGCATTGCTTCATTGATGTTTACTTGCTGAAATCGATTCTATTCTAATTCCTAACCCTTGGTCTACAATTTGTTGATTTTTTTTTTTTTTTTTTTTTGGTAGTTGTTTTCCCCATCTATAGAAGTTTTCAGGCTCTGCTCTTGATCTCCAGTGTTCTTAAATGTCATGGTACTGCAGTTTGGTGAAGGTCTTGTGTGTGTGTTTGTGTGGTGGACATTTGTGGGCCATTTCAGTCTGGAAACTCATGTCCTTCCACTCTCATGTTCTTTGCTGAATAATTTCCTCCCCTTCATTTTCTCTGTCCTTTTTTCCCTGGATGTTGAAGCTCCCCAAGTGCACTATCATTTTTTTTTTTTTTTGGTCCTTCTTGTCCATTTTTTTAATGTTTTATTTTACATCCTAGAAAACTTCCTCAGCTTTACCTTCCAACCAATCTATTAAATGTTTGATATTTAATGTATTCCTATTTTCTAATTGTTTCTTCTTATAGCATCTACTTCTTATTTCATGAATGCAATGTCGTCCTTTATCTTTCTGAAGATGAAATTAGAGATGGCTGTTTTTAAAAAGTTTTCTTCCACTCTCTGCATTACTGTGTTTCTTCTAAGTTTTGCTCCCCCATCTGTTTTGATATCTGGTTTTGATGGAGTCTTTCCTCAAATTCCTGGGGATTTTTGACCGACCCTTCACATTTAAGAACAAGCTAAGGACAGAATGTGCGTGTGAAGGTGCAGGTGGTTGACTGTGGGTTTTGACGTGAGGTGATTGGCTGACAAATAGGCTTTTGCATTTGGGGACCCAGAAACTTCAGTGCCGAGACATCATTTCTCCTAAAAATGAACTTTCACTTTTTTTCTTTAGTGGTAAGTGTGTACACCTGACACAGAGGAGACAAGATAAGGGAAGAGACCTGCTGGGGGTAGAATATGAGGTGGTGGGGGTATGTCCTACTCTTCAATATGTAGGCCTTGATTTAATTCCCTTAAAAAAAATTTTTTTTCCCACTCCTCTGCTTTTCTATATCTAGAATTCCCAGTTCTGTAGACTTTCATTTTCAACTTCTGCAAAAAGCAAAGAAGGTCCAAGTTCCTTGCAAGGGTAGGTGGAGTAAGATGTGGGGGGCGAGGAATATACCTCCCACTGCGGGGCAGGTGGGGGCCAGAGGCTCGCATCACTCTGCAGACACGTTGCTCTCCTTGCTGTCAGCCTCCCCTCTCACCAGCATCTGCTGCTCTGCAAGTGCGTTCAAGTTCTGATGCTCTCCAGGAATCCGCAGGGCTACTTGACTTTTTCCTCCTCTTATGCCTCTGCGGGCACTTAGGTAGTAAATTCCTCTGCATTGCTGTGTCAGTCACTCTATCCATAACTCATTTCTATTTTCCATCCAGCACTTTCTATTCTCCAAATCTCTTCGGTGGTATGTTGAAATTTATCTTCAGCTTTGCTATTTATCAAAGTTGACTGTTTGATTTTGGCTTTACCCCCGATCTTTGAAAAGCCAAAAAGCCAAACACCTATTTCAATATAATTTTTGTCACCTCTAAAACTATGCATGATCAATGATCAGGTGATTAAGTTATTGTCCTATCAAATGAGGTTAATAATCTTAGTAATATGAACAAGACTAGTTATTAAGACATTGTTAATATCTGAATCTTCACTTGAAAATATGTAGATGTAACTTGAGATAGAAGATTTCCTGATACACTTTATGAATTGAAATTCTCTCAATTCACTAAAATATACATGAACATTTACTACTACAAAAGCAAAATGCTGTAGCAATTAATGATTGTGAAATGAAATAAGCAGGGAAATGGATTATTAATAATATGAATATTACAAGAAAATGCATTTGCTAGAGAATGTTATGAAATAAAATATATCCCTTTGAAACAATGAATATTTATGAGAATTTAAACAATAATACAAGGCAGAATAATAGAAATTTACTTATAATTCTCACCTTTGTAGAAATGTTTGTTACACAGACATTTGTAACAAACACAGACAAAATAACTTATAGAAATTATGTTTTAGTTATTTAATTCCATTTAGGTATGAGTCTTTCAAGAAAATGTTTTATTTGTAAATTACTTATATCTTGTAAAAATGAGTAAGAAGTAGAACATCAACTTTGCCACCTAAATTTTTACAAGAATGTAAAAACTATAAATCCTGGACTACAGCATGCATAATAAATTATCTTTTATCCAATCATAATAAAAAGTAAAAAAATGAGGAAAAGGGGAAGTGTTTCTAGTAATTAAACAATTTTTTCTAGTCATCAAACTTCAAAACAGAAAATTTTTCAAGACTGTCTTAATTACAATACCATAATTTTGAGTCTGTAGAGGCCAAAATTTTAAATAGAAACTTGTAAAAATAATTGCCATGTACCACCAACTATTTACAATAGTTGAACACAAAAGATTTTTTGCAATTTGCCTGAGCTAAGGATTCTAGGTACAAAACTTCCTTGAAGAAAAACTAGGCACAACAATTTGATGAATTTTGGTCCTGCTAGGCTAGAAATGTTACATACCAACGTAGTATTAAGACTTGCTTTGGGGATTGCTGGATTAAATGGTCAACTTTTAGTTCTTTGAGGAATCTCCATACTGTTTTCCACAGAGGTTGTACTAATTTGCAGTCCCATTAACAATGTATAAGCGCTCCTTTCTCTCTGCATCCATGCCACCTTCTATTGTTTTTGGACTTTTTAATATTAGTCACTCTGACTGGGGTAGGGTGATATCTCATTGTGGTTTTGATTTGCATTTCCCTGATGATTAGTGACATTGAGCATTGGGAAAAGAAGTTATTTTTTCAAAAAGACACCTCCACTGGAATGTTTATTGCAGCACAATTCACAATTGCAAAGATGTGGAACCAACCCAAATGCCCATCAATTCATGAGTGGATCAACAAAATGCAGTATATGCATACCATGGAGTACTACTCAGCCACTAAGAAGGATGACTTAATACCTTTTCCAGCAATTTGGATGGAACTGGAGACCATGATCCTAAGTGAAGTATCTAAAGAATGGAAAAACAAACATCACATGTACTCACTATTAAATTGGAACTAACTGAGGAGCACACATGTGCATAGAGGGAAGTATTAATAAATCTCAAAGGCAATCAAATGGGGGCAGGGAGGGGACAGGCAAAAACCTACCTAACAGATACAATGAACACTATCTGGGTGACAGGCACACTTATAACCCTGACTCGAGTGCTACAAAAGTGATCCATGTAACCAAAAACATTTGTACCCTCATAGTACTTTGAAATAAAAAAAAAAGACTTGCTTTTGTTTAAACAGCTTCTTTCACACTGAACAGCTTTTATTCCTTCTCAAATCAACAAGTTGAATGAGTATGTGACAAGGCAGTTCTAAATACCTTGTATTTAGGTGGATGAGGTTGCAGAAGATTGAGGAAAGGGGCCAGTCTGTGCCCTATAATACCTATCACCTCACTCTGTGCTGTCGTTGCTGTATGAACAACACAGCGGATGCTCGTGGTTCCTAAACCATCCATAACCTACATCATGGCTGTCACATTGTCATTGACAATTGCCTGACACTTTTCTTCACTAATTTTCCATTTTATAAATATTTATTCAGTCAGATTTACTGTGATTTTTAACTGTGCAAGATCCAGAGTCTCTTGGCATTTACATAAGGTAGAAGCAGCAGTCAACAATAATCAACGTTAATTCATCAAGTGGTCACACGTGGCCTGTCCAAGCATCTGATACAAACTATAGAGTTAGCACACTGTAAAACAACACGGAGAAGAATATAATTCAGGAATTTTGTTTTTATTTTTGTCAACCTAGCAGGATCAAAATTCAATAGTTGCTTGCAGAGAAGGTAGTTAGTGTTCTGGAATATGAAGAGGATACCAAACTGATGTCCTTGAGGGGGCAAGTATCTATGTTACCTGTTGTAAAGATCCATCCATCCTATTCCAGCACAGATGCTGGAATTAGAATGCATGCAAAAAAAAATTCAGAACAGACGAAAATTCAAAGATGATCCTTCTAACTTTCAAAGCCAACTACTGCATCTATCCATTGCCACACTTCTAGATCAGAATATAAGGACAAATTATTTCAGGTGACAAACCATCCAATGCCTAGCTGCCTGCCCCTGCCCTCCCAAAAAAGGAAAGAAAGGAAGGAAAGAAGGCAGTGATATCAATTCTGTTTCCAAAAATATTTAAGCATCTTTTTCAGGAAGTGGTTTGCTTCAGTGAAATTATCACCACCGTCATTTTAAGTTTTAAAGTGCAGAAATCAAAAAGGAAATAACTCTTTAGGCAGTTACCATTAAAGAGTTAAAAAGACTTGATAAGTTAGTGGTAATATCAAAATCAGTAATATCCTCTACTGGCAGAGCTAGCCAAAATAGTACTGCTGCTGCTCCTGCTACCACTACTACTACTACTAAAATCTTGCTACTCTACCCACCTCAGTTAAAAGCCAGCAATGTCTTTAGTATTGCCAGTGTGCAACATAATGACCCCAGGAGCCATCCACAGCTGACACTGCTGAGAAAATTGTGTTTCTGCACAGCAATGTCAAACTTCTAATATTTGACTAATAAAAATTTTTATAATAAAATTGAAATAATAATTATAATTTGATAACACTTTATACTTCTATCCCAGAAACTCAAAAAATAGTGATGATATTTGGTGTTGGCCTTGGCTTTGGACAAATATTGATTTTAACTTTCATCCATTTGACATTTGACCAAAATGTCTGTGCTCTGTATCTGTTTTCCTTTTGTCCTTAGGGACTTCTATTTTTAAATTTCTTTGGTGTCTTTATCTTAGTGGGCTTTTGAAAGGGCAGAAAAATAAATACATATGATTAATAAGAGTATACTATGTTTGTTTGTTTGTTTGAGACAGAGTCTTGCTCTGTCACCCTGGGTAGAACACAGTGGCATCATCATAGCTCACTGCAACCTCAAATTCCTGGGCTCAAATGATCCTCCTGCTTCAGCCTCCCGGGTAGCTGGGACTATAGGTGTGCTCCACCACTCTTGGCTAATTTTTCTATTTTTGGTAGAGATGGGGTCTTGCTCTTGCCCAGGCTGGTCTCAAACTCCCGAGCTCAAAAGATCCTCCCGCCTCAGCCTCCCAGAGTGCTAGGATTACAGGTGTGAGCCACCTCGCCCAGCCAGCCTGACCATGTTTTTAAACTTTATTGGTTTCCTCAGTTCAAGCTGCTATAACAAATACACCATAGACTGGGTGGCTTAAACAACAAACATTTATTCCATACAGTTCTGAAGGCATGGAAATCCAAGGTCAAAGTAGTGGCAGATCTGGTGTCTGGTGAAGACCTGCTTCCTAGTTTGCAGATGGTCATCTTCTGGTTGTATCCTCACATGGCAGAGAGCAGAGAGGAGAAGAAAGCTCTTCTGTGTCATCTTATAGGGGCAATAATACCATTCATGAGGGGCCTGTCTTTATGACCTAATTATTTCCCAAGGCCCCACCTCCAAATACCATCACATTGAGGGTTAGGATTTCAACATATGAATTTTGGGGGACACAAACATTCAGTCAACAATAATAATCCTCATAATAGTTGACATACACATGTTGTTTCTTATGTTCCAGAAACTCTTCCACATGGTTTACCTATAATAACTCTTCTAACCTCTCAGATAAGGAACTTGTGCACCCTAACTCAGCTAGTAAGCGGTAGAGCCAGGACCAACAAAATATTTTGGCTCTGGAGTCCATACTCTTAACCATTAGATCACTGCTTCCTGACCAGCTTTCCTTATCACTAACTATTCGTCTAGTTTAGGTACTACTTAGCATGCCATTGCATGGATAAATAATAATGTATATTTGAAAATCTCTCATAATTGAACATCTAGGTCATTTTTATTTTTCCCCTATTAAGCAACTTGGAGCCGAATGTTATTATAGCCTATCTTTGTATCACATGACTTTCTTAAATTAAGGATGTGCATTTGAACCACAGCCACTTAGAACTGTGATAAAATGTAGCACTACCCACGCTCCTGTCCTCAGGGCACGCCCCAAACAAGGCTGCAGCTCTGTCTTGCTTGAATAATTCTCCCCTGGCACCTACCATGCTGTGAAGTTTCTCTTCTTGCGGTTTCACAGCCCCTCCCTTTAGATCTCCCACAGTGCTCTTCCCTTGCTACTCCCTGCTGAGCAACACACACACACACACACACACACACACACACAGACCATTTGTCTCAGTTCCACAAACTTCTCATATAACAGTGAGGAAAGCTGGGGTAATAAACTAGGTAATTTACGGGTTTAAAGACTCATATTATGAACTGACACTGGCTTAAAGCATTTCTCCCCTTTCATGGGCACATCTTGATCTATCTCTTTCAGATGCCTTTCCATTTCCTGTTCTTTGACTGACACTCTCTTTTCTATTAGGTTGAACTGCAGAAACAGCTAATATTCAACTACTTTTAACCTGTAAAATTGAACATTTCATCTGGTTCAAACTAACAAGGCCAAGATGCTTATGTACCCACTGGAAAACATGGCAGCCATGTCAAGCTGTAAAGCTGTTCAAAACCTGTGGACACCCTTCCTATATCTGGGGGAATCTTTTAAATCTTGGTTTCTACAGCTTAAATGCCAGAAACTCGCCTTCCCAGCCTGTTCCAATCAGATTCTACTCAGAAGAGAATGACAGGAAGAGCTATTCTGCCCTCAAGGAAAGGTAGGGATGAGGGTAGGAACTGGGCAGGAGAGGGGGCTTCTAGGTGCTGTTGTTAAAGTTCTATTTCTTGGCCTGCATTGTGGTTGTATGGAGGCTTGAAAGCTATAATTCTTTTCTATTTTGTGTGCTTTTTGTGTTGTTCTTTAGTTTAAGAACAGTTTTAAAAACTCAATTGTGGTGTGGGTCGGGGAGAGACATGGAGCTGCCAGGAGGAGGCAGACAGAAGTCCTGGTAGCATCCCAGTTCCTGTGTCAGCAGTGTGAGCTGCAGGGTCTGTATTCAGCACTGCCCCGGCCTCCATGGGAACGATCCTTCAGGCAATTTTGGCATAGTGCTTGGCGTATGGTCTCCACCAATGTTTCTCTGGCTCTCCTAGAGCCTCTGTGAGCTACCAAATATCCCTTAATTAATACTCTTCCTGCTCTAATTAGCTATAGAAGGTTCTTGTTCTTGATTGGCAGCTCAGAGCTAAGAGCTGATACAAGGGAATTCAGGTTGTTTTCAGGACAGACCTTGACTTGACACTGAAAATGCTGTCCTTGAGACCACTTGAATGCTGGCTTTCTGGAAGGCCCAGACTCTAGTGATTCCTTTGTTCTATAGTCAGAGCATAGAGGGTTGAAAGTCTATATAGGATGCTGTGCTGCTTTCAGTTGGCTATTAGTACTGTCTCCAGAAGTCACAAAATTTTTTGCATTAATCTTCACTACTTTCCCCTCTACAAACCTTTCTGCTCCCCAATAAATGCGTGTACACACACACACAAGCACACTCATGCACACACCCCACCAGCACCACCTGGAATACCCATAAGTATGTAAAAGTCATGACATACTCATATCTCAATAGAATGTCATCTTCATAGGTAGAGATGTTCATCTATTTTGTTCAGTGCTCCATCACAGCATTTAGAACAGTGCCTGGCATACATTAAGTACCCAATAAATGTCTGTTAAATGAATGAATACCCTTCTCTACATCCATCAGTTAGTTCATCCAACAAAGAGCACATGTTTATGGGGGCTGAACAGGTCCAGGCACTGGCCTGTGTGTTGGGAATCAAGGCATGGGCTGCCCATGAGCAGTTCAAAATGAGCTGACCTTTCTACAAACCCTCGGAATATATATTTTGTCACCTCTGCGAGCCCACTTGGAGCTTCTCTTTAATGAAGATGTGGGGCAGTTCACTGGAAGATTTTCACCGAGAAGCACTGCCTTCCTGCTACTGAGCTCAGTCTTTAAGCCAAAGAGAAGGGAGGCAGCAGTAGTGCAGAATGGTAGATGAGGTATCCAGTTATTTCCCCACATTTTTTGTTCAGGCTGCTGCCTTGACTCAATGGCTGGGAATCAGCATCAATCATGACTAAGGCAATCTGCAGTGGCCAGACAGCAGTCACACTCTACCACGCCCCAGTGGCTTTTCTTCAGACTTAGAATTAAGCCCACACTCCTCCCCCTCCTATGCTCTGGCCCTGCTTCCCCTCTGACTGCCCTGCCCTCAGCCCTGCAGGCTCTCCTCCTCCCCAGTCCCACTGGCCCCCAGCACACCAAGCCACTCCCCACCCTCCGTCTGGTCTTTTCCCCTGGTTGTTCCCTCTTCTAGGAATGTTCTCTCCGCTGATCTTGCTTTTTTTTTATTGGTTCCTTTTCTTAATCATTGAAATTCAATTTAAGTGTCACCTTCTGAAAAAGGCTTCTCCTGGCCACCCAAACATATTATAGCCCATCTGCCATTTCTTTCATATTATCTTGTTCCAGATGTAGCTACAGAAGATGTTTCCACATCTGATATTTTTCGTGTGTTTAACAGTCTTCCTCCACCCTTATTTCCCCTCCTCTCTTTCCCTTTTCCCTCCTTCCCTTGGTTCTCTCTCTCTTTGTCTCTGCCTCTTCCACTAGATTCTTAGCTCTATGACAGCAGGAGCTTCTTAGTAGGATTCACCACGGATCCCCAGTGTCTAAAACAATGCTGCACAGACAACACCCATGCAATCCACATTTGCTTAAAGAATATATTAATCCACGGCTTTAAAAGCTAAGGCTGACATCACTCTCTTCCAGGGTGAACTATTACATGCCACATGTTGGGCAATTGTGGCAGAATTTCACAATTCCAAAGAAATCCTGTGTAATGCAAAAACTGAGCTTCCTGGCAAAAGTGTCTGTTGCCAGTACAGTCTGGGATATCCCTGGCTGTAGGAATGTGAAAACAGGAAATGGCCTGAACAAGATAACAGCTGAAAGTCAAGTTAATGTATCTAGCTGGCCAAGAAGAAAGTCAGCATTCCATTGTCCAGAGCATCAGATTTATCCCTTGTCATTGTGAAAATTAGAAAAGTTTATGTGTTTCATACACAGCTCAGGGAACGATCATCCAGACAAACGTGCTTCCCATCATAAGCCGCTTTACCTGTCGACTGCCCCGTCCTGTACAGACCAACATGTGCCATATATCACACTGCTGGACCCTCCTAACAGCCCTCAGATTGAACACTGAGTTCAGAGAAATCAAGCGATCTGCCCAGAGATATAAAGCCAGGTTTGCCCTCAGAGGGATTAATTCTGATTTCCAAAAATTGCTTTTTTTAAATTTATTTATTCATTCATTCATTCATCCATTTAGGTGGTTGACAGTACAACACCAGAAAAAATTTCCAACCACTCTGAGGCTGGAAGATGATGAATCTGTTCCTGGCTCTGCTGCCTACCGCTGGGACAGTGGGCAAGTCACCCAAGGTTACAGATTAGATTGGAGGAGGTGCTGGATGCGTTTATTACCTGGATCGCGGTGTTGGTAACATAAGTGTATACATTGGTCCAAACTCACCAAATGATATACATTAATTATGTGCAGGTTTTTGTATACCAATTTTATCTCAATGAAGCTGGAAAATTTTCTTTTAAAAAAATCAAGATAATTTGTGTGTTTTTCTAAAATAAGGTGGGTGGTGATTCTGAGTTCATCACAGTTTTGTTCAAGTATCCTTTGCCTCCTTTACCTTTACTAGCACAGCTATGAGGTTATTAATTTTTCTTTTTTTGAGACAGAGTCTCTGTTGCCCTGGCTAGAGTGCAGTGACATCATCATAGCTTACTGCAACCTCCAACTCCTGGGCTCAAGCCATCTTCCTGCCTCAGTCTCCCGAGTAGCTGGGACTACAGGCACATGCCACCACACCTGGCTAAGTTTTTTCTACTGTTTTTAGTAGAGATGGGGTCTCGCTCTTATTCATGCTGGTCTCAAACTCCTGCCCTCAAGTAATCCTCCCACCTCGGCCTCCCAGAGTGCTAGGATTACAGGCATGAGCCACCGTGCCCAGGCTGGTTATTAAATATTTTTAACAAAAAAAGATTATAAATGAGAAAGACTGGAGAGAATTTGGCTCAAGATATTTTTCAGTGAAATAGTCAGAATATAAAAGCTCTTAGTGCATTCCTGGTTGATTTTAAAAGATTGGTGTAATCAAACTGACAGTAGCTGAGAGAGAGGAAAAGAGTCTGAGATACTTATTTAATGAGGTAAGATAGATTTAATGACTATCTGGCAGAAAACCAACCCATATAGGGAAAATTTTAAGACACCATCTGGAACACATGATCTATTTTGCAGGTACCAGAGGTGGATTTATTGCAACCCTAACAAAACTGAAGCTTCGGGGCCCCTTACACAAGCACCTTTCACAGCTCTGTACCTATTTTTTTTTGTACATTTTATTCACAGTTATTTTTCTCTTTTAGTGTGCTCACAGAAAATTAGAACACCTTAAGTAGGAGTTTAATAGCAATTTTTGTAAACAAAGTTACATTCCATCTCTAAGTCAAATTGGTCAAAGCTTCTCCAGCATTTACAAAACATGATAGACAAGACATTACACAAAACCATTACATCTGAAGACTCTTTTTCCTTTATTCTCAAAGATGACTTGAAAAGAAAGCATTGTCTGCAGTAATCAAAAACATATCACAGTACAAACAGTAACCATGCCACTTACCACAGCTTGGTTAAGTTTAAAATTAATGTTTAAAAGGTCCAAGATGACTGCAATTTTACAAAAATGGGCAGGGTGGAAAGTTGCAAACTTCATGTGCCTCTGGATATCAAGATTTGTTTTTGTACAATAGTCACAGCTAAAAACACCCTGCTGGTAATATATAATTACACTTTATTAGGGTCATAAACCAGCAATAAACAATAAAGCCTATACAACTTGTGGTTCTACTTAATCACTGACTGGTACAGCTAACATGAGATAAGTGAAAAGTTCCTATGGTTTAAATGAACTCCTAAGACTATGATCTTTTTTAAAAATCTGGGTATTGGTGTTTTTTTTTTTTCTTTTCTTCTTAATCAAGACTTATAGTGTTTGTACCAGCCTGACAAAATATATTGTAATAAGTTTTCTGTAAAAGAAAAAAAACCTTTACACCATCATTTCTAGCGGCACATTCCCTTGGGAATGTTACGCACCACTTCCATTTCCCCACTGGGACCCCTGTTGCTTCATTTAATATCCCTTTGTGACCCACCCATCTCCTCCATATATAGGCATGTCCATAAGTTGATGAAGAAAGTTTACATTTTTGAATAGAGATGCAAAGTATGCAAAAAAACATTAATACTAATTCAAAAAAATTTTAAAAAATGAGAAACAAGGCAGAGGAAGGTGTTTAAGCTCTCCTCGATCTGTTGGAATGGTGGTAACAGAATGATCTGAGATGGGATCTGTGGGGAGGGGAGGGAAAAAACAAAGTTTACTGCTTAAAAAAAGTAAATAAAAAAAGACATCTTTAGAATTAATCCCTAGTTGTAGACAAGTTCTCCAAAACCAGTACCTGGCACCACTCCAACAAACATACAGGTGAGAAAAATTCTTCAGTTATCTCAAAAAATCTTGCTCTTTTACTCTGCCGCCTCCACTGGGGCTGCTTCTGGACTACACTCGGGCCAGGCCTCCTGTGAGGGGATTAGTTCAGTGCCCTCCCATGGAAGTGGGGGATTCTTGCCCTTCAGAGAGCAGGTTGCTATAAAAGCAAGCTTGGCTTCCTAGACTCTCTCTTGCTTCCTCTCTCACCATGTGATCTCTTCACACACGGTTGCTCTATTTTCTGTTTCTCTGCCATATTTTGACCCAGTATGTGGCCCTCAACAGAAGCCAGCCAGATGTGGTGCTATGCTCTGGAACTTCCCAGCCTGCAGAATTGTGAGCTAAACTTCTTTTCTTTATAAATTACCCAGCCTCAGGTATTCTGTTATAGCAACACAAAACTGACCAAACTGTAGATTGATGCAGAAAAATCATTTGACAAATTCATGACAGTTGGTGGGGCAGTGGGGAAAAAATCTCTCAGAAAAATACGAGTAGAGGAGAACTTCCTCGACTTGATAAGGAGCATCTACAAAAACCCCACAGCTAACATCATTGTACTAATAGTGAAAGACTGAGTGCTTTTTCCCTAAGTTCTTCCCTAAGAACTAGGCAAGGATGCCCACTCTCACCACTCTTATTCAACACAATGCTGACTTTCTATTCAGTGCATTAAGAGAAAAAAAGAAAAGAAAAAGTGTACAGATCAGAGAGGAAGAAATAAACTGTCCCTATTTGTAGATGACATGTGCAGAAAACCCCAACTGATCTACCAAAAAACTAAAACTAATAAATGAGTTTAGCAAAGTTGTAGTATACAAGATAAATATACAAAAATCAATTGTATTTTTCTACATTAGCAATGAACACATGGACACTAACATTTATAATCATTCAAAAAAAGAGAAATACTTAGATGTCAATCCAACAAAACACGTATGGGGCTTGTATGGTAAAAACTACACAACGCTGATGGAAGAAAGCAAGGAAGATCTAAATAAATAAAGACACATACTGTGTTTATGGATTAGAAGACTCACTACAGTGATGTCAATTCTACCAAACTGATATTCAAGTTTAATGCGATTCCTACCAAAATCCCAACAAGATGTTTTTATAGATAGAGGGAGATTATTTTAAAATTTATGTGAAAAGGTAAAGCACTAGAATAGCTAAAACAATTTTGAAAAAGAAAACTAGGTCAGGTGTGGTGGTTCACACCTGTAATCCTATCACTTTAGGAGGCCAAGGTGAGAGGATCACTTGGGGCCAGGACTTGGAGACCAGCCTGAGCAACATAGTGAGACCTCGTCTCTACAAAAACAAAAACAAAACAAAACAAAATTATCCAGGCACGGTGCCTGTAGTCCCAGCTACTTGGGAGGCTGAGGCAGGAGGATTGCTTGAGCCCAGGAGTTTGAGGTTTCAGTGAGCTATGATGACATCACTGCACTCTAGCCTGGGCAACAGAGCAAAAATTTGTCTCAAAAAAAAAAAAAGAAGAAGAAGAAGAAGAAAAAAATAGAATTGGAGGAGTCAGTCTGCCAGATTTCAAGACTTACTATGTAGCTGCAATAATCAAGACTGTGTGGTATCAGTGGAGGAACAGACACATACATGGAACAATAGAACAGGGTAGAGAACCCAGAAGTAGACTCACACAAATATGCCCAAATTGATTTTGACAAAGATGAAAAAGCAACTCGATGGAGAAAAGAAGACTCTGAAAGCTAAATTCCTAAGTGATTTAGCTCTTAGTATCCACAAGCGAATCAAAACACCTGTGTAAATCTAATTATACAGAAAGACGGGAATATCAGTACATAATGGACTGGATTAAAAACGTGCAGACACACACACAAAACCAAACCCTAGAAGTTATCAGCAAATACATTTAACGTGGCTTGTGCCTACCTATCCTCCCAAATTCTCTGACCTGCTTTTTGTGCTACCAGATTCTTTTGCTGCCTCAGTGATTTACTGGAGTCTAATTAGCTCATCACTGGGGTGCTTCTATGAAGAATGCTAAAGATGCTCACTGGTCTAGTTCTAAATTTATGTTTTCTAGCCAGGCATAGCACAGCTAAAGAAAATATTTTCGTTTTTTGAACATATGTTTGATGTAGTCCTTTATTAAGCTTTTTATTTTTTCACATCTTATGATGTTTATTTATTATAAGAAATATTTGGAGCCAGGTGTGGTGACTCACACCTGTAATCCTAGCACTTTGAGAGGCTGAGGTGAGAGGATTGTTTAAAGCCAGGAGTTGGAGTCCAGACTGAGCAACATAGCGAGACCCCATCTCTACAAAAAATACAAAATTTAGCCAGGCATGGTGGCATGTGTCTGAAGTCCCAGCTACTAGGGAGGCTGAGCCTAGGAGTTGGGGGTTGTAGTGAGCTGTGATGACGCCACTGCCTTCTAGCCGTGGTGACAGAGCAATGTCCTATCTCCAAAAAAATAGAAGTATTTGACATTTTTCTCCAAAAAAGCCCTCAACTGTCTGCCTTAAAAGAATTAAAATGATTAATTTTGGACATTTTCTGACTTTCTGTGGTTTTCATTTGACCTTGGTAAGTTTCAAACTTTTTTGATAAATAAATTAATCTTTTTAGGATCAAAGTCACTTTTACATTGCAAAAGGGCAAAATGATTGTTTACAGGTACCTCCGAAGCATTGACTCTGTGCTGACAAGCCCATGTTTGGGGAAGTGTTTTTTAATTTTTTGTTTGTTTCTTTGAAAATTCACTTTATGGTTCTCTGAGTGCTTTAAGTTTTGTTAGTCCCAAGAATTCTCCTTCAGTAGGTGAATTAATTCAAATCTGGATTTTATAAGCACATGGTTATAAAACCACATGGAAAATTAATTTTCTTTATGTGGAGGTTTCTATTTTTTGTTTTATTTTGTTTGTTTTCTTTTTTTAGAGTCATGACCTGGAGATATTTTCAGAAGTTTCTAACTTGAATATGAAGTTCATCTTCCTTGAGCCAATCTCTAAATAAGGAGAATAATTTTTTTTTTTTGCAGAGAACTTATGTTTTCAAAATTGTTAAAAATACTTTCAATATCTTGTTTCAGTTCCCATATCAACTGTAAAAAGACACTTGTAGGATAATTGGAAAATTTGAACCAGTGGATATCAGATGATGTTAAGTCTAATAGATATTAAAGAAATTGAGAATATGTTTGTTTTTAGGATAAATAGGGTTGTTGAAACCATAGGGGCTTTTAAAGATCCAATTATTGAGACAAGGAGGATTATCAAGGAAAAAGAATTTTTTCTGTTTTTTTTTTCCTTTTATTTTGGTAGAGATAGGATCTCACTCTTTCTCAGGCTGGTCTCGAACTCCTGAGCTCAAGTGATCCTCCCACCTCAGCCTCCCAGAGTGCTAGGATTATAGGCATGAGCCAGTGCACCACTGTGCCTGGCCAAGGAAGAATTTTTAATACAATTGACCTCTTGTCATGTAACAGAGGAAATGGCCTGAAAAAAGGGTAAAAAAGTTTTCTGTCTCTCTAAAATATCCCCCACTCCTTTTGGGAATTAAAACCTGTATTCCTGCCCCAGGCCAGTGGTCAAGAGGGACAGGGGAGTGTCCTTTGTTCTTTGTACCATAGGAGATAGTTCAAGGGAACTGTATGGGCACACAAGATTGTTTTAGCTGAAGATGGAATAAATTAGAACCATCAACTATAGTTGAACAGCAATAGCCTGAAGCTGAAAACCTCCCCTTTAAAAGCTCTGTATTTCTGCTCAGAGGCAGGACTTTGGTACTTCAGATAGGAGTCTGCCAACCTCCTCATTTTCAGGCAAATTAATAAACTTCTCTTTTCTTCTCCTCAAACAACTTGTCCTTATTCTTCTGATGTGGCATCAGGGACAAGTGCCGAGAGCTTTCAGTAACAGAATGGAGAAGCTACTTCAAATCTGTCTCTCCAACTAATGGAGATCATGGGCTTTTTAAGAAGGGGCATGTGCCTTGGGACAGGTTGAGAGGGATGGTGAGTCGTGGTGTTAGGAAGTCTGCCATGGGGCCTTCAGAATCTCAACTCCTTTGCCTTACAGAAAATCCATCATTTCTGGGAAACAACTCAAAATGTCAAGTGGTTAAGAAAGAGGATTATATAAAACATATAGGGTCATTGAAATTTGTTCATGGAGCTGATTATAATAGCATTATGTTTATATTATACAAAAGGAATCCCTTGTCTCATAGTTATACATGCTGATATCGTAATGAAAGAAATGATAAAATATCTGGGATTTGCTTAAAATAATCTAGCAGAGTGTGAAGAGTGTGAAGTCAGTTGTTGCATAATATGGGGGTTTATTATACTGCTTTTGTTACCGAAAGTTCAGTACTTATCCCTGAGGCCGAATCAGTGAGAATGAAGAATGAGGACAAATGGTTTGAGGAAAAGGAAAGAGAAGTTAATTAATTTGCCAGCAAATGAGGAGGGCAGCAAACTAGCATCTCAAAAGACTGCCATCCTGACTTGAAGCAGAAATACAGGGCTTTTTAAAGGGTGGTTAGGCTTGGGTCTATGTGACCAGTATCACGTGTGGTAGATTTGGCTATTGTTGTTTAACTATAGTTAGTGGTTTTAGTCCTTATCTCCAGTGGAGATGATTTTGTGACCTTTGTCTGGACAATTCTTTTGAGCCATCTCCTGTGGTGTAAGATACTAGAAAACAAACAGCCAAGAACATTTTCCTGCCCATTGTTTAATTACTGGCCTCGGGGAAAGAATGCAGGTTTTAATTCCCCAAAAGGGTGATGGTTTTAGAGAGACAACTCATAAAACATTTCCTTGCCCTTTTTCTAAACTTTACCTCTGTCACACTTTCTCTTTTTTGTGTGTATATTTGAACATTTGCATAATAAAAAGTTTCACAGGTGGGCAAAATTCTGCTACATCCAATTGTTCTTTTAACAAATACTTAGCTGTGCACCAGTGTGCACCAGTGGGCATCCCAACAACATAAAGACTGTTGTAGAGGTGAAGGCAAAACGTCCTCTTCACCCTCAGAAGGGTGATGAAAAATCAACTCACAATAAAGCAGATTAATAAGAGAAAATTATCAGATTTATTTAATGTGTATACATGGGAACCCCCAGAAAATGACGATTCAACTCACCAGTGGGGTTCAGGAGCTCATATGCCTTTCTGGTAAAATGGGTCATGGGAGGTGGGAAAAGAGGGATTGGAATTCTGTCCAGGGCAACAAAGGACCAACAGGGAGGATGAATGGACGGAGAATGAATATTAACTGGTAAATAGTTCCCTTTTAGAATTTAGATGAGTCTGAGAGAGGAGACATTGTCTTCTTAAAGAGTCTATTCAGGTGTGGTCACCTCCTGGTCTGACAAGTGAGGGAGGGAAAAAGGATAATTGTTCTCTTAGGTGGGTGAAGATCTTAGGCAGATAAAGAAACTTCAAAGATTTGGGGAGAATCAATAGTGGTGGTGGCGGCTGGAGTGGGGAGGTCAGTCCAGAGTGTTGAAATATCATATTTTGGGGTAAAAACACTTCTAATTTCCTTCACTCTCAACATATTCCCTTCTCTTATGTAACTTACATTCATTTTTGGAGGAAGGAGAAAAATATTCCTAAATAAGTTGATTAAAAACAGAGATAAAATGAAGCACTGGGACACAGACCAATTGAGTAATTATGAGTGGGAAATGGCTTACACGGGCTGGGAAAAGTTTTGTAAGGGACATTACATTTGCACTCCGTCAACTAACTCATTTGAGGCAGATTCAATGGGCAGGCTCTCTCTAAAAGTACCTGAAATCAGGAAAAAGCAGCACATCTTACAGGAATTTCACAAGCATTTTGTTTCCTCTCCTTGTTATAATAGGCATAATTTGTTTTCTGGGAAAGGTGCACACAGATCTGCGTGTGGTTTACTTAAATAAAAAAAAATTTGCTTACCTCATTTGTTTTCCAAAAGAAAGCAGAAAATAATTTCATTCAAGCCTATAAAGGAATACGTAGGCAAGGACTTCAAAATTTATCAGGTATTTTTTCCAAATTAAGGGAAAAAATATGACTACAGTGATATGTCACTTAACAATGGGGATAGGTTCCGAGAAATGCATGGTTATGTGATTTCTTCCTTAGGAGAACATTATAGAATGTCTACACAAACCTAGATGATATAACCTACCACACACCTAGACTATATGGCATAGCCTGTCAACCTAAAGAAAGAAACTGAAAGAAAATATAGAGAGTTTATTTGGGCCAAGGCTGAGGACTGTGGCCTGGGAAACACCAGGTGGTACTCTGTTCAGGCTTTGTTACAAACAGGTTTTTAAAGGCAAAAGGAGACAAGGAGTAGGCCGATACAAACTGTCTGACAGGAATTCTCATTGGATTACGGAAGTCACATTGATTAGTGATTGGGTATACATTGTTGAACTATACAGGGTATTAGTTATGGTGTCCAGCGTATGACATTTCATAGCCACTTGGCATCAGTTAGTCTAGAGCCCATATGGCAAGGGGCTTCCAGATGTAATCATTTAGCTCAAAGGAAGAGTGAGAGCTGACGGCTAACAAATTTCCAACCCTCTCTAGGCCTGATGATTTAAAGGGGCTCCCATTCATCATATTGAAAGTTTCTGTTCTTTCTCAAGTCTATTGCTTGTAGGCTACAAAGCTGTACAGCATGTTACTATACTGAATACTGTAGGCAACTGTAACACAATGGTAAGTATTTGTGTATCTAAACATATCTAAACATAGAATAGGTACAGTAAAGATACGGTATTATAATCTTATAGGACCACTGTCATATATGCAGTCTGTCATTATATTGCATGTGGCTGTATTTCAAACCTAGATTGCTATCTTTATTGACATTTATATTTGGCAAATGCCATAGACATTTTTCTAGGAGACAAATATGATCTATCCCTTCCATAATTAGTTTAATTTTGGTGAGGTCCTTTCCTGAGAATAATGGGGGTTTTTCCTTGACTTCAGTAGTCAATAACAGCATTGGCTATATCTCCATAAGACCACCAACTTGAAAGAAATTGGAAGGCTTCTGAAGTTTGGGATTAGGAAAGATCTTATCATTTGTCTTACTCATTTGGGAACTGTGAGTAAATCTTTTTTCTCATCACTGATACCGTAAGTACACCCCAAGGGCCATTCAGACTATAATGCTAGGCTAGCTAAGAGAAACCATTTTGCTTTTGGCCTGTTCTATCTTCAAAGTTTAGAATTAACTTGCTTGCACACACAGCTTCTGGGCACAAGATTAGAAAAGGACCTTGAGGAAAAACAGATCAAGAGTATGGAATAGGCCAACACAATCTGCTAATAACATGATCCACCAGATGACCTTGCTTTCTGGCACCAATCCCTTTTATCCCTTCCCTTTATAAATTGCTCAGTAAGCAGAGGAGATGAGATGGTCTTTGAGACAATAGTTTGCCATCTCCTTAGGCTGTTGGCACTTGAATAAACCACCTTTCTTTCACAAACACTGGCCTCTTGTGTTTGGTTCTCAGGTGATCAGCAGCTGAACCTGCATTGAGCAACAATATCAGTATATTTTTGTTTTAAATTCATATTTAGCAAAGGCTCAACTCCTAATTGTCATCCCCAGAGAAAAGCATAATTGAGACTGATTTACAGACTAACGAAGCTCAAGTTATTGGGCATGCAGGCCTTACCGAGGTTGCTCTGACATTTATTTATTTTTTTTTTTTGAGACAGTCTTGCTCTGTTGCCCAGGCTAGAGTGAGTGCCGTGGCATCAGCCTAGCTCACAGCAACCTCAAACTCCTGGGCTCAAGTGATCCTTCTGCCTCAGCCTCCTGAGTAGCTGGGACTACAGGCATGCACCACCATGCCCAGCTAATTTTTTTATATATATATATATTTTTAGCTGTCCAAATCATTTCTTTCTATTTTTAGTAGAGACAGGGTCTCACTCTTGCTCAGGCTGGTCTCGAAGTCCTGACCTCGTGCGATCCTCCCGCCTCGACCTCCCAGAGTGCTAGAATTACAGGCGTGAGCCACCGTGCCCGGCCAGTTGCTCTGACATTGACCCCACTGAGATGGAGGCCAGAATGTCCCACGAAGGCTTCTCCTTTTCATGACTTTGGGAGCGTTGGTGTAAGGAATCAAAGGTGGCTCCAAGCCAACTTGGCAATGGTAAGAGTATTAGTGTACAAGACCAGGGGGAGGATGGAAAGGAGAAGAAATTTTGGAAAGATATTCGGAAAACAAAATCACCAGGACTTGGAAGAGAGTGTGGCATGGTGGCAAGTGCACAGGCTATGGAATCACACCTGACCTGGAACCGCAGCTCTCCACCAGCCAGCAGTGTGGCCTTGGGCAACTTAACCTCGTGGAAACTCCATTTTCATAAAATGTGTGCCAGTAATAATAGTTATCTCACGGGGCTGCTGAGAATGTTTGTCCTTACTGGACTGCACTGATCAGCCCTTTCCTGTCACCTCAATCTCTTCACCTCTCAAGACTCTTTGCCCCCTTGTCCCCATCCATAAACACACTCAAGCTTCCCCCATACTTTTTTTTTTTTTTTTTCAAAAAAGCCTCTCACAAGCTTTGACCTTTTCTAGCGTTATGCCTCTGTTTTATTGTCCATTACTTCATCGTGGATCCTTGATGCGAAATGCTTGTCAGCACTTCCCCAAATGATTTTCATGGAGCATAATTTCCACAAAATGTTAGTGGAATAGGATTACTTGAGAAATAGTGCCCCATGGTCAAATAAATAAATAAATCTGGGTATTGTTGGGTTAGAGAAAATTAAGCCAGGTTCTTTTTTTTCTTTTTTTTTTTTTTTTTGAGACAGAGTCTTGCTCTGTCGCCCTGGGTAGAGTGGTGCAGTGGCATCATCATAGCTCACTGCAACCTCAAACGTCTGGGCTCAAGTGGTCCTCCTGCCTCAGCCTCCCTAGTAGCTGGGACTATAGGAACACATCATGACACCTGGCTAATTTTTCTATTTTTAGTAGAGACGGGGTCTTATTCTCGCTCAGGCTGGTCTCAAACTCCTGACCTCAAGCAATCCTCTCTTCTCTGCCTCCCAGAGTGCTAGGATTACAGGTGTGAGCCACCGTGCCTGGCCAAGCCCTTTTTGAAGAGCACCCAACCCCATTCATACCCCAATCACCCCTAAAGACCTCACTACTTAAAAGCATCACATTGGCCATTAAGTTCCAACACCTGAATTTTGGAGGAGGACACATTCAAATCAGCAATTATTCTTGAGTTTGAGCTCATATTCCTCCATTCCTCCATGAATTGCCTGTCCATATCCTCTGCCACTTTTGTATTGTGTTCTTTTTATTTTTAGGAATACTGTACGTAGTAAATATTAATCCTTTGTCCATCAAATGTACTGCAAATACCTCTCCCAGTCTGTGGCTTAGCACATCCTCCATGCTTTCTTTTGTAAATACAGAATTTTTAAAGATCTAGCCAAATTTACCAATATTTCTTTGTGATTTGGGCTTATTTTGTCTTTTTTAAAAATATTTTTTCATATCCTGACATGAATTTGTTTAAATTTTCCTCCTAACAATTGAAAGGTTTTCTTCAGACATCAATTTCTAATCATCTGGAGTCAGTTTTGTGTCTGGTGCGATGGGGAGCTCGAGTTTTATTTTTCCTCCTGTGGCTCACCATTTTTCCCAAGACCACTTACCCGTGGTTCCCCGTCTCCCGCTGATCAGTGCTGCTCTCTCTTTCGTCTCTTTAGCATGTTTCCTTATGTGCACGGGCCTGTTCCTGGACTCTCTGATCTGCTCCAGTGTTCCGTTCGCCTCCCCTGCATTTATATCACACTGTTTAATTACCTAACTTCATTATAAATTTTGTTATCTGATATGGCATGTCCTCCTGCTTTTTCATCTTTAAAATTACTCCTGCCTCTTTTTGGCCCTTTGGATTTTCATATAAATTTTAGAGTAAGATTATTAAGTTCCACAAAAAAGTTATTTTATTGTGTTAACACTTATTACTTCCAGATGTATTGTATCAATGTTATTAATTTGGCAAAAATTAACCTTTTTATATTTTGTATACCTATCCAAGAAAATGTAAATCTTTCTGTTTATTTAGGTCTTCTTTAATGTCTTTTGATAAAATTTAAAAACACTTTAAAGATCTTGTACATATTTTGTTAGGTTTGTTCCTGGTACTTTGTATTTCTTATTGCTCTTATAAATGATGAGCTTTTTTTAAAATCAAATTTATCTATAACTTAATGGTATAAAGGAATGTAACTGACTTTTGTAAAAGGGTCTTTTATCAAATAACATTCATAAATTCCATTATTAATTTCAGTAATGTTTCTGTCAATTCCCCTGGATTCTCCATGTAGAGAATCGTACAATCTGCCAGCTTAATGACACTTTTGTTTCTATCTTTCTTTCTAATTCTTATACGTTTCATTTGATTGACTGACTGATGGATTGATTGTCTTATTGCAATGGCCAGGACATCTATTACTATGGCAACAAAATCACAGTAATGTGATAATCCCTGTTTTTTGTTTCTTGATCTAAAAAAGGAGTGTGTCTAACTTTTCTCTACTTAGTAAGATGATTACCATTAGTTTCTGGTATGTAGACTTCATCAACTTAAGGAAGTCCTCATCTACTCCTGGTTTCTTAAGATATTTATGGAGTTTTTATTGAAAGAGTCATGTGATTTTTCTCTTTTATTCGATTGAAGGGATGAGATTACATTAGTAGATTTCTCAGATGTTACTATTCTTGTATTCTTAGGAGAAATTACTTGATCATATTATAATACATAGATAATATACAGATAATATGTATTATCTATGTAAGTAAGTGAAATGGACTTATTGCTTTCTTTGTTTTTCCTTTCTTCATTCAATTTTGGAAACAATGTTAAACTAGCCTCATAAAAACAGTTGTGGCACCTTTTTTTTTCTATTTTTTGAAACAACTTACATGAATAAGGTATTATCTCTTCTCTGAAAGTTATAATGGAATTCATCTATAAAACTTTCTGAGCCTGGAGCTCTTAGAATGACTAGGGGATATCCCTGATGATAACCATTTTAATTTCTTTAATGATTATCAGCTTGTTCAAGATAACTTTTTGTGACAATATTAGTGTTTTATATTTTTCCCAGAAGTTCATTTTTATAGATTTTAAATTTATTAGCATATAGTTATTAAAAATATTTTTGGTCATATGGATGCATTTAGCTACAAAGGAGGCTGGAGAATTCAGTTTTTATTCTGGTCAATCATGTGTCGAGCTAAAAAAAAATGGGTAATTTTTTTTAACTTAGGAAAAATAATGAGAATGAATATAAATAGACAATTTATAGTCATTTCCTTAGCTGCCTTGATTAGCAACACACACCAGGAGATGGGCTTATGCCAGGGCCTTAGCTTGTGCTCTCCTGGTAGGTTTAGGGGGAGAAGAGATGGGCTCCAGGCTTCAGAGCCTATGATGCCACAGATGGGAAACGCCACTGCTATTTTTACCCTTTCACGAGGCAACTGGAAACCCTTAGAAACCCTCACTCATGTCTTCTACATCAGAGCTATTTGAGTCAAAGTTGCACTTCCCCGTGGGCCTCCCTATTCCTTGGGCCTCAAGGAAAAGAGAAGAAGGAGAAATATTCAGTGATTGGACATCTGACTGTATCCAACCAGCCTCTCTGTCTTGGCCTCTTATATAGCAGGATATATTCCCCTTATAGCTTCCCATGAGGGTTTCACTTATTTACTTTTCTAAGGATGGGTCTGGAGGAGGAGGCCAGCAACCCATGCTGGTCTCCTACTTGCCAAGACCTAGAAGTGCCTTGTTTGTGTTTTAATTCTTAGAGACTGAAGGCCTCAGAAAAAGCCATTTATGTCACTCTGGGGAGAGATCCATGATGACATCAGAGCATTTTCCCCTCCAAAAAGGAGATGAAAAGTCAACCAATGGCTGAAAGGGAGATGTGAAAAAGACGTGAGCTGAGATGCACAGTTTATGAGATGAGCCCAGCACCAGGACACTTTTGCTTTTAGGCTGAGCCCCCAGTGTTGTGGGGTTGATGTAACTTTCTGAGGAGCTTGGGGGAACCTCCAGAACGGAGGAGTTTCGTGCCTCCCTTCCCAATTGTGGCCTTGAAACTGTGGAAAGGGCCCTGGAGAAGCTCCAAGTCCAGCCTGACTCAGGGAAATGACCCAGCCATGCCGAGTGTGTTTTCTCTGCATGTGGACCCGACAGCAGCGCTGCAGAGGCCTGCACCTACTCAGTGGCACAGGAGAGGCTCTGGAAGTATCCCTTGCCCTCACTAGGGACACAGAGTAGGCTGCAGATGAAGAGGGTTAAAGACTGGGACAAAGAGGAGGAAGTCCCTGTGGACCGGGTGACTGCAAGTCATGGTGGAGCTACAGACAGCAGCAAGGGAGCTGGTGGAGACAGCTAAGCCCAAGGCAGGAGGCCTGCAGGGGCAGAGGCCAGCCCATGCACAGTCATCTCTCCCCTAGTGTCAGGACACTTCACCAGCCGCAAGAGTCTCAGGCCTCCCCCAGGGAGAAGGAAAGGAAAAGATGAAGAGAGAGAATGCTAAATGGATAGAGCAATTAGATGCAAGTGAGTAATTTTAAATCTGAAGGGACTGAATTATATTGAATTAGCAAGTTTAAGTTTTAGACCATTAGCAAAGCCTAAATGGAGCCCAGTTATAAAGATATAATGGGGTCGGTCCCCTTTTTGCACACCCAAATGGAAATAGTGACTTTCATATCTGTGAAAACCTCCACTTTCATTTTCATCTTATCGGTTTGAACATTTTTTACCATTGAAACTTTCTCATTTTACCTGTTTTGTTCAGTTTATTGTTTTATTGGTCACTAAAGTATTTCCTTTTTAAGCTTTTCTACTAGGTTCTCTTTGTATTTTATTATTGATTTATTATCTTTTTTGTCTTCCCTTCCAGATAAGATGTAATAAAATCTTATCTAGATATTAGAGAACAACCTCATATGGCAAACACAGTTTACAACTTTGAGGGAATAAACCCAGTTTTATATAGCACACATTTCAACAGATGTGTTAGCAAACATTCATCTCGCACAGTCCTTCAAACTGTTAATACAAACTTGCAATAATAAAGGAAAGCTCTTGGCTCTCCTTAGTAAACAGACTTAGATGAACCTGCTTAGATAAGAAGCAGAGTAATTATAGATTTAACTTATATTTTATGGCAAATTATATTGTAAATATTTACTCTCCAACTTCCTTGCCTATCTAAATAAAGGCTAATTGTAACCCAATGCTTTCAATGCTTTCCACTCACAAAATCACTTATATCAACAGCTTCCTAGAATTTTCTTACAAGTTCCAGTTTAAAAACAATTTGTACTCTGACGTTAATTATAATTTTAATCAAGTCTTAAAGACATTGGGGTATATGATAATTTATTTCCATATATACGGTCTTAAAACAGTTTACCAACACAGTATTAATTTTATGAGTTGTATCTCTAAATCAAAGAGTAGGTTACACAAGATTGTGTATATTTTACACTGTCCCTGTTATTACATGTATATAATATTATGGTTAAGAATACCTAAACATTGATATGTAATTCTGTCATCTCTCATGTCCTTGAGAATCAGAAATCTGAATGGAACAAAATGAGATACAGAGGTAACAAAATGAGGAGAGAGTCCTGAATTTGAATCCAAAGTATCAATATGAACACATGACATATTTTATCTTCATATTATGTAGAGAGTGTCCCAAAAGTTTTAGGGCAATATTAAGCTATAAAATTTCAGGAATATAAATGTTATAAATTTATAAAACATATACTTTGGGCAGGCGTGGTGGCTCATGCTTGTAATTCTAGCACTCGGGAGGCCGAGGCAGGAGGATTGCTTGAGGCTAAGGGTCTACAAAATATAGAAAAAGTTAGCCAGACACGGTGGTGCGCACCTGTAGTCCCAGCTACTTGGGAGGCTGAGGCAAGAGGATCACTTGAGCCCAGGAGTTTGAGGTTGCCATGAAGTATGATGATGCCACTGCATTCTAGCCTGGATGACAGAGTGAGACTCTGTCTCAAAAAACAAACAAAAAACATATCTTTTAAAAGCTTAAGTATTTAAATTTATGTTATACTTAGTTTTGTGAATTTTGAATAATGAATTTGCCATCTTCAATTAGAGGTACTTCTGATGAGAGAACAAAGTATCACCTGTGGCCTTGCCAAAGCGTTTGAACCTGAGTCAGATCAATCCTCTAGGTGCAGCTGCCAGTTTACGGGAACTATAGAAGACAGAGGACCATGTCAAGCTCCACCGGGAGCATGCAATCGCACAACCCAGACTGTGGGAAACTACAGGTTAAAGGCTTGGATTCTTCAACACATACATTGTCAGGAAAAGAAAAGGACAGAGAGGAAATCTGTGGATTATAAGAGACTTAAAGAAACTTCAGAAATGATCAAGTCTAAATTATAGGGTCTAGGAATGCATATTTGGGTGATTACAAAGACAGACAAGTGATAACTATAAAAATCAGGGTAGTCATTACTAAGTGGGGAGGGAATTGTTATTGGAAAGAGCACGTGAGGGGTTTCTGGAGTGACTAGAAAATTCTACGTCTTGATCTGCATGCTGGCTACAAGGATGTTCATTCTTATAATAATTCATTAAGTCGTGTGTTTTGTGTGGTTCGTGTATCTGTTTTATTTTATAATACAAATAAAAAATAATTTTAAAATAAAAAAGGAAAGAATAGCCATGTATAGCATCTGTCTTATATCATGTATTCTCACAGATTTGTACTTTGACTGTCCTTGGCTTTGGGTTTTTCTTTTTTTAATTTACATACAGTTAAATTTATTCTTTTCAGTTTAGAGTTCTATGAGTTTTGACAAATGCCAAGAATTGTGTAACCATGGCCAGAATCAAGAAGCAGAACACTTTCCTCACCCCTGCCCCCCAAATTTCCTGGGTTACACTTTGTAGTCAGTTCTCTCTCCCCTCAGTCTCCGGCCACCATTGATCTTTGTGTTCCTATAGTTTTGCCTCTTCCATAACGTCACTTAAATGGAAAAATACAGTGGATAGCCTTTTGATTCCAGCTTCCTCCACTAGCAGAATGCACTTGAGATTCATCCACGTTGAGGCTTTTATCCAGAATCTATTGCTCTTTATTGCTGCACAGTAGTTTTTCTGACTTTTATTGCTGAATAAAATGTTTATGTAGTCACCAGTTGAAAGACTTTGGCTTATTTCCAATTTTTGGTGATTGTTAATAAAGCTACTGTAAATATTCACACACAGGTTTTCATGTGAACATTTTTCATTTCTAGAGTGAATTATAGTATTTTTTTAAATTTTATCATCCTTAAGTTTTTGTTCTTTAGCTTATCAAATGAAATGCAGAAAGCTCAGACATAAAAGGGGACAGCTAAAAAGAGAGTTCATGTCCCCCAGACAGGAAGGTTAATGAATGTTCCCTTTCACTTTGCTGTGTGGCAGACCGCAGAAGCACCCCATAATTGACCTCTGATTTCTTTTAGGATTAACCCCCTTTCTCTTTTAGAAATAGGAAATTATAAGACACATATTTTAAAATTCAGCCTTGGCTAGAAATTATAGTTAAAGCCAGGCTATGTCTCAATTAGCAATCTGTTGAAGAATTTCAAGAAAGGAGACCCTGTGGAAGCTGCTTTGAGGTAACAGCAGTGACTTGGTCATTTTGTCTTATTCATTAAGGGTAAAAACTGGAGAATATTTAGGAGACATTTATCTTGAAAACATTATGAATATAAATATTAAGCCACATTAGGGTAGCTCATCTCATCAGATATATACATATTCTGAAGTTGTTTTCTTATATTTTTTTGTAAGTAGTTATGATTGCAAGAGTTCATTTTAAATCCTGACTTTAAGTAATCAGTGTTGTCTTACATAACCCTTAATCTTGTGTCTAAGCTATATTCAATTATTTGTTATGGAAACATTAAATTTACGGATTATATGTTTGTTACAGGAAATTACATTCATTAGAATATTATTTTTGTAGCATATTAAATTTAAGTAAGCTGCTGTAAGAAAGTGATTCAAATATATATGACTCAAACAAGAGAGAAGTTTATTTCTCTCTCAGGCAACAGTGCAGAGGAAGGCAGACAATCTAAGTAAAATTTCCATTCCATGGGGTCATTCAGGCAACCATGTTCCTTCTCTTTTTTTGCTCCACAATTACCTGAACAGGAATCAGCAAACTTTTTCTGTAAAGGGCCAGATAGTAACTATTTTTGGCTTTGTGGACCATACGTTTTCTGTTGCAGCTTCTCGTGTCTGCATTGTAGCATGAAAGCAGCCATAGACAATGTATTATGAATGGGTATGGCTTTATTCCAATAAAACTCTAACGACAGGTTGCAGGCCAGATTTGGGTCATAGTTAGCTAACTCCTGTTCTAGAGTATGGTCTTCATAGCTGAATCTCTGTTCATATTCTGGTGTGTGAGAAGGGATAGAGACAACGGAAGGCAAGATATTACTCAGAAGTGGGCACATCTTTTCTGCTCACATTCCACTGACCAAGACTAAGTCATGTGGCCACATTCACCCAGCTCCAACTGAGGCCTGGAACTGTCTCTAGCTGGGCAGCCATGTGCCTTGCTGTGGAGGGCTTTGATTATCAAAAGACAGGAGGAGAGAGTGGATACTGGTGAAAAAGCATTAGCCTCTGCCACTCCCCTAAAGTTGTAATACACAAGCTAGCACTGTGATTTTTAACTTACCATTTACGGCTTCTTGAATTATTCTGGAACTTAAAGCGTTGCTTGTCTTTGCTTCTTATGCAGAGAGTATCAAGAACTACTTTGGATTTTCTTGTTTTTTTCTGCTGCCTGCATCAGGAAAGTCAGAATCCCAATCAAGCCAGGGTCTAAACAGAAACTACTAATAAAAGATTCAGGGAAGTAGTTTGCACTGAGGGGAGAAAGGAGATATGCAGAGATAAGAGACAAGACCTTCAGAAAGGGATGGGAGGGGGGAGAAGGCTGTGGCCTGATGACTTTCCACTTTCCAAGAGGCTGGAAGGTGCTTCCTGCTTTGCATTCTGCGCATGCCCCTTGAACTCCATTTTTACTTAAGCATCTTCAGCTGTATTTCTTTTCCTTGCAAACAAGTAGTTTTTAAGAAGCATATATCAACCTGTTCCAACATATTTGATACCAAGTAGAAATATTTTTATTTCCAGTAGAATTATAGGAAGGTTGCCTGATTTTGTATAAAAGTCTCCCTAAATACTTTCCTTTATAATGAAAGCTAATTGGCTTAGGTTTAGATTATTTCAACTAAGGTATCTTATGACCAAGTAAACAATATTTATTGTTGAGCTATATATAGTTCTACAGTGATATTTCCTTTCTTGTACAATATTTTTCCTGGAGTTAATTATTAAGTGCCTAATTTTTCTATTTTCTTTGTTTTAAGTGTACCCATCAATTCACTGATCACTAAACCCTCCAACAGAACTCTGTTTTCCATATTGTTGAAGAGAGGCATCTCCCTCTGATTCTGATCCTCAAACAGAGCTAAGTCAGCACCTGATTACACACTTAACCAAACTCTCCCTACACTAAGATGGAACAAGAAGGCTCTCAACTCCATCAAAAGCTGTGTTTTCTCATGATCTAAAGCTCTTCTAAAAGTGCCTCCCTTTTTTAATCTACATTAGCAATGTATAAAAGGACCTCTTGAGAAAGGCTTTTCCCATCTTTTGTACCCACAGACTGTTGACAGACTGAAATCAATTCTGCTTGTCCCTCCTTCAGCAAACGTGGGATTTATCCTTATAATTCCAGGTTAAATAAGAACTGTTAAGAAGGAATCATTCTCCCATAATAATACTTGGCAAGGATGCTTGTAAAACAGCACCCAGAGAACATGCTTCTCCGTATCATGCACAAACGTCTAAACTGGGCTTTGGTTTTACAGAGCAACAAATGACGCTTGGTCATTGTTCTGTGGGCAGTGACTTAGAAAAGGCACCGCAGAACCTTTTGGAGAGCTTGTTCTGTCAGTTATGCTGAAACACAGAGCAGCTTTCGTGGCTGTCCTCCCAGTGCCTGACTCAGGACTGCGCATTTTCTTTAATGAATTTTTTAAAACCTGGAGGAACCAGGGTGCTACACTGTAGTGGTCACCCAGAAAAGATGAACTCTGAGACCACTAGTCTTACTTTAAGGCAAATAGAATTTTACTATACTGTTTCAAACTAATTTGCTTAAAAACTCTCTCACTGATGTTTAACTCCTTTGTTATTCTCAACCCTTTAATTTATATTACACTGTATTGTCTCTCAAAGAGAAAGACTTTTAACTTTATTTAATGTTTTTCCACTTTCTGCAAATTGATTTTGTGCAGCCACTGGGAAAATGGATATTGTAGTTCATTGTTGGGCATTAGTTTCACAAAACATGAAAAAAATCTTTTGACTTAATTTTTTTAAATTGAATTGGCCTGTTTGAGGTACCATGTGGCAATACCCTCTACTCAACTCACCCAATAGAACTGAAACTCAACCCACACTGTATTTGGCATTTTAAATCCAAAGCACTTAAAAACCTCCCCACATCCTAGGAAAAGCATGAGCCAAACAGATAAGCTCTAAAAAAGAAAGCCATTTAGCCCAGACCAGGGAAGAGAATCCCTTCCCATCCATCTCTGAGAGTGCAGCTCACAAAGGGATTAAGCAAGATGATGTTTCTGTCCTTTTAAGGCTGTTTTTACAATGGGACTTCTTCATTGCATTTCAAGTGTTGTCAATTTCACAATGATAGGTATATGGTTCCTGCTTCGTCAAGGCCCACTTTGGCAAGAAAAATACCCTGCCGCAGTGGCAGGCAAATGGTGATGCTTCTCCACGCTCCCTGGGAACAGGTGTAGAGGCACAGTCAAGGCAGGAAGCAATGAGCTGACATGTTGCCAGCACAAAAGATGTGATATTTTGTTCATATATTATCAATCCTTTAAACAAACCTCAGTCCCTTGCTGATTGTGTCCTTACAACTAAGTCAGGCATTTGTAGTATTTAGACTGCAGCAAAACTCAACTTTTCTCCTTTTGCTGTGTTAGAAATCTTTTGGCTCATCTTTAGAGGGATTTAAATATTTTTCTCACCCCTTCAGGGAACTTAACTCTATCAGGCTTCTGGGATAGACAGTTTGCTTTGGCCAGTGGAATGTGGGCAGAACAGATGTGTCACTTCTGGGAGGAAGCGTATCATTGCCGGTCCTCAAACTCCAGTGTACTCTTCTCTTCCTTGGTCATCAGGGCAGCACGTGATGAGAGGAGCCTCCCCAGCCTGTGACCTACGTGACTGTGATGAGCAGAACCCCTCTGCCAACCCATGCTAGACGTGGAATGAGCGAGAAATAAGCCTTTGTGATTTTAAGTCACTGAGATTTTTTTCCATCATAGCCTAGTTCATTCTTATAGAGGGCTAGGAAGGGCCACTATATGTGGGGGGGAAAGCAGAATGAGGGCATTTGTGGATGAGAAGGTAAAGAGAGAAGTGCTGAGCCCAAGGGAGAGGCTGGGGAGCAGGTTAGTGGGTCCTGGGGTCCTGGAATGGGCTCTTGGGCTCTGTCCCTGCGAGTGACTATCTCTGGCAGTGAGTGACTAGAGAATGCTGGGGCCAAGGGCAGGATCCTTGAAAGGGAATTATTCATGTGCCCAAGAACCAAGTAGAGCCAGAGAACTGCCTTAGCACAGGAAGCATGTGTCAAGGAGGCTGCCAGGGTTCTGGGCCATGGTCACTGCTACCAATTCTAGGTGCTGTGGGACATTCACAGGCAGTTGGATTCATGGGCTGTGTTGGTCCAAGTCTCTAAGAAGCAGAAACTATAAGAAGATAAAGACAGGCAAGAAGTTTGCTGGCACAACACCAATGAAGAAAAATGGGGAGGGAGCCAGGGGAGGCAGGGAGAGCAATGGGACCACCATGAGTTCTGACTCCTTTAAAGGTGAGGGGAAAAGAGGGGAGAGAGGGAGACCATTGACTGCTGTGCAGCTATAGGAAAGTTTCAGCAAGACTGAGGAGGAGTCCTCCAGCCAGAATCACCTGTAAGAAGAATCCTGTGTTTCCTACGCCTTAGTATCCCTGCCACACTTACTGGACCAAGTCCCTGGAAAGTGTAGCCCGGTGTTAACGCTGTGATGGGTTTCAGACTGCAGCCCACACAGCTGCCACCTCATCCTTTATACGACTTACAAAAGTCTAATAGAAAGAAGATCAGTGATTACACATAACATATTGAACATTATTTCTTGGCACTACTAGTACTACCTGTGTGTGTTTCAAGGTTTACAGCTTACCGAGGGCCTTCACATATCTCCTCTCACTTGAAAATGTCAGGGTAACATTATCCTCATTATAAGGGTGTGGGTCCTGAAGGGTGGAGACACCAGGCCATGCAGAGGGGAGCTGAGCTGAGCACCCAGCCATCCCACTCTGAGTCCAGGGCTCAGTCCGCTGTATGATGAAAGCACCTGCTGAAACCCAGTGCTCCCAACATGTTTGTCATGTCCTTAAATGAGAATTCATCTTAGGTCACCTGCTTAATAGACTGCTCCAGAAAGAAAATATGCTTCAAAGAAGGCCCCTCCTCTATTTGTCCTGTCACGAGAGGTAGTAGTCACAGGATGAGAGCAGATTTGTCGCTGGCAGAGAAACCCACGGAGATGGGTTGTAAGTTTCCAGTCTACCAGAAAACTCTTTAGGAGAGGGGCATCCACGGGCTGGAGTTTCTCGTTGCCAGAGCAGCCTGTGTGGCTTCAGGATGAGGGAGGAGAGGCCTCTGGGCTGAGACATGCTCACTGTGAGTGGAGAGAAGGTCTGGCTTAGAGACGCAGATTCTGCAGGAAAAATGCTCCCACAGCCATGGTATGTTTCTCAACCCTACAACAGGCTTGTTTACATGGGACTAGACAAGCATATACTTCTCTTTAATAGATGAAGATTTTCTTCATTCCAATGAGAAAAAAACAAAAATATTGAAACAGGAACTACCCAAACAGCAGGAAAAGTCCAAATCCCAATGCCATTCCTGAATGGGCACAGCTCAGGAAGGAGAACAAAGATACAGACTTTGTGTGAGGCGTCAGTGTTTCAACTAAAGTCAAAGAGACCAGGAAGCCAATAAATGAGCGACGGCAAGTGAGATGAAAATAAATATGAAATCTTTAAGTACCAAGAAGAAAGGAATACAACGTGTCAATTCTAGGATTGTTGATTATATGGAAACCACCTGAAAGCATCAATATTTTCATTGGTTGTCAGAAAAACACCCAAGAACAAAGATCCTTTAAACTACGAAATCATCTCTCAGGAGAATAAATGTGAAACATTTCCATTTTCATAGCACACTTTATCTAAATTCTTTTCAGAGTAGGCTAGAAACAAATTGCACATCAGACCTCTTAGGGCTTGCTTCCAGCAAGAGGAAAATGCCTGGGTCCATTAAGTGGTACTGTACCTGACTTTTGTTTTATACTTAAGAATCATTTTTTCAGGGCTAGGAAATTGCTTTCCAACTGCCCTGGGCAGCTAAAGTGGCAATAGCAGCGCGGTGGGCTGAAAAAAGTTCTCTCAATTCTAGTCCTGATGACACCACTAACTAGGTCATGTCGGGCAGGTCATGTAACCATTCACAACCAGTTTCCTTGTTTATAAAATGAGAAAGTTGTTAATGGTTCGAAGTGTTTTTTGCTCTTCCAATTGACCTGAGGAGCTTTGAAAGAATACAGACGCCTGGGACTTCTCACAGATGCACTGAATCAGAATTCTGGGAATCTGGATGTTTATAGATCCCCCTGGTGATTTGAACACGGTCGTTCTGTAGACCAGTATTTTAGGAGTAACAAGACAAGATGTTCAAAATCCCTTCTAGTTCTAAACTTCTATGATGAGGAGGATGTAGGAAGAGGAGGTCAGGGGAGAGGCCATTATTCTAAGCCATGGAACATCTATTCACTTCTGTGTTAGAAATGCAGAACCTTGGATGCTACTCCAGAAACCTACTGAATTAGAATCTACATTTTAACAAGGTCACCAGGTGGTTCATAAGAACATTAACATTAGAGAGCTCTTCTCTATTCTACTCATCAGGAGTGAACCTGTCTACCTACGTGCCAACCAGTCATTTTCCTGCCCAGTCTCTGGCTTGGCCAAGCCAGGAATGTATCACAAAGGAATCATTCAACTTCAGATGATATCTCTTACTGACTGCCATTCTCCTCAAAGCCCAGGAATTTTGGACATCCCTACAAGGCCCTTTACAAATTTGTCTTAGGTGCTTATGAAGGCAATAGAGAAAAGACAATGGGAGAGAGAGCTAGGCTGTGTGTGTGTGTGTGTGTGTGTGTGTGTGTGCATGTGTGTGTACATGTGTGGCATTATTATTCCACCTATTAACCAGGCATGATTTTCCAGATGAATTCCGGAGAAGAGGCTGACAGTCTTGGGGAGAAGGAAATTTTATTATAAATTGAGTCTGACTATTATTATTTGATTGGGATAGAGGGAAATGAAATGTATTACAGCTCAACCTCTCTCAGGTATTTGCTGTCCTTATCTCCATCCTATCTTGAGGATTACCAAATGAAGAATAAAACAAAAAAACTGTAATGCCTCTACACAAAAAATATTCATTTTTGCTTTTGGAGGAGTTCAATTTATAAAATTCAGATAGAGTATGTAAGAGAATTAGAAAGCCACAGACAAAAATTTCTCAGACAAAAGAAAATCTTGTTGCTATTATTTCTCAAAAAAAAAAAAGATTCCAATTTCATTTTTTATGGCACCCCACTGAAATAAAAATCTTACAGAAACCATAAGGCTTCTGGGTATTGCACTGGTGACACTGGTAAGTGTTCATTATGGGCAGTAGATGAGACCCTTCTTCTGAATACAAATATTCCTCCTGCTACTTTAAAGATGTGCCCTTTTGACTTTCTCTTCCAAGCCAAAACTGAACTTTATGTGGTAACTTTTCATAGATTTTGGTTTATTACTCAGGAATTAGTCCTGACATAACACAGGAATAATGTGTATAAATTGCCTAGCTTTGTAAAAGAAATCCATGGCTAATAAGTGTAGTACTTTTATGCCTCTACACCCATAAATTAACATCTGGCAACCTTTTGCAAGTGGGCTTCCAAATCGTCCGACCCTGGGACTGAGAACAAGAAACAGACTCTCCACAGGACTGCTCACGAGCTCCACCCTCCCTCTCAGTTCACACACCCCAAACCACCTCCACTTACACTCTAATTTCCTCAGGATAGGTGAGCCAACCGGTGATTCATAACTTTAATATAAATTTCTCAGATTGTTAGCCTTGAGGACTAAGCAGATGGGAAAGATTAGCAGGAAATCAGATAGAGAGGAGGTTGGAGAAGGGGAGGATGAAGTAAGTGACATAAGTCAGGTGTCTTATCTTCCTCGGTGGAGACCTTGAGGGGGCAGACGGGTGTGGACTGCATGAAGGGAGTATGATTGGAGATGAGCATCAGGGACCAGGGTTCATGCAAGGCAGGAGGGAGCTCCAGAAGTGTTGGAGAACTTCAAGGTCCACAGGGCATTTTGCTGACATCTCTGGATGGCTAACCCAGACACCACGTTTGGATGCATGTGGTACATTGTCATTTCTACCCTAGGCCACTTTCCTGGTAGCACTGAGCAGGTGTAAGGAATGGAGATATGGAGGAAACTTGTCCATATTTTGACATTTGAAGGATGCAAACCTGAAGCTTGACTGTATTTCTCTTCTCCAATTTCAGGTATTTTTTTAATGAAGAAAAATATAAGTTCTATTCTGTTTTAAAACAGTTTTAAGCATCTGTACATGTTTAAACATGTGTATACACATCATATTGACTGGTAAATGCCAGGAATACTTCCCTCTTACCATCTCATGAACATTTCTCATATACAGAATCACTAATAAGGGATTTTGCAATCTTTGATCTAGTATTTCCTGAGTCAAGAATCTCATTACCTCCTTGGGCTACCCACCCCACTATTTGGGCAGTGTTTTGAAAAAAATAACCCCTTTCCACCTAATAGTGAATGAACACATGCTTCCATGTAACATTTCCTCTTTGGTCCTCATTCTGCCCTGTGGCTAATTCCCATTCCATGAGGTAACCCCTTCAGATATCCAAAGAAGGTAATCATAGAACTCCTCATAGACTGGCTGTTTGTTGTTTAGTAAATCATGCATTAAACCATCCTTTGTTCATAGGTCCAAATGAATAAACTGATTAAATCATATAAAATTTCTTATAAAAGCCTAGGCAGGCATACTCCAAAAGTGAACTTTTCTGCTAACTCCATTGTAATAATGCTTTTTTAAATCATTCTTCAGCTTCCCATAGGCCAATTTCCATCATTAACTGTCACCATCATGGAATTAACATTGCATTGCCTCTTTCTAGATTTGGGGTTTCTAGAAGATAACTGCCACAGTGAAACTGGAAATTCTTTTCTTTTTAGAAATGGCGTCTTGCTTTGTTTCCCAGGCTGGAATGTAGTGGTGTGATCATAGCTCACTGTAACCTTGAACTCTTGGGCTCAAGTGATCCTCCTGCCTCATCCCTCCTGAGTAGCTGGGACTACAGCCCTGTGCCACCATCCCCAGCTATTATTTTTTTAAAACTTTTTAGAGATGGAGTCTCACAATGTTGCCCAGGCTGGTCTTGAACTCCTGGCCTTAAGTGATTCTCCCACCTCAGTCTCTGGAGTAACTAGGATTACAATACAAAACCCAACATCTATTTAAGATCCTATGAGTCTAAATTAAGCCTGGAATTTTTTCCTGAAAAACCAGATATATGAACAAAATTAAGTCTTTCTTTCCTTAGTGAATTAGATGATGCATTGATCAGACATTTTTTTAGACTAATGATTCTCAACCTTCTTAGCACAATAGATTCACCTGCAGAGCTCTTAAAAATCATGATGACTAAGCCATACTTCCGATCATTTAAATTAGAATCTCTGGGGGAGGAAGTCAAACATCAGTATTATTATAAAACTCCACAGATAATTCCAATGTGCATTCAAGGTTGAAAACCAGCCAGAAGGCGGAAAAAATGAATGAAGAGCTATATGTGAAAGGCAGATCAATGTGAGAAATGTGAGTTTTTGATTGGTGGATTTCATGGCTGGTTGAATGAATGGCTAGTTGAGGGGAGGGAAGGCATGACTCCTTCTAAGTGTGATTTGTTGCTTAGACCAAAGTTGGAAAGGATATCAAAACTCCCACATTCAGAGCACATGGGAAGAGCACGGCTATAGAGACCTACCTATCCCTTACCTGGGCCTGCTGGAGGATTACCTTCACCTGGAGGATTTCTCTCTCAGCCTCCTTGTCCCTCCTTGGACACTGCAGGCCCTTCTGCAGACGTCCACCTGCCTCAAAATAACAGTCCGTGTAAAAAGTGGCTCCAATGTTGGCAGGAAGTGGGAAAACAGGAGGAAAATGTGCTGCCACTGCCTCTGGTAACTGTTGGCCTGCACACCAGAGAGGCACCTAGTTCACCCACAACTTCAAAAAGCCTCTGCACTTCCCAGTTTATGTAACTTCAGTGCTGTGCACAGAGCAGGAGGTGGTCAAGAAATGTGTGTTGAAGAAATTAACTCAACACCTTTTCTTTGTCTTCATGGCACTTGTAACAACTATGCCTGCCTCCCCTGCCAGAGAGAAAGTGTCATGTTTGGTTTATTGTCCAGTTGTATCCTCAGCATCTGTCACATGGCTCACGGTTCGCTCTCAATAAATGCTTGAGGAAGGAAAAACTAGATAAATACTTCTTTTGTATCTCATACAATGTCCAGTACAGTACTAACTCTAGAAAATATTTCGCTGCTTGATATTAATCCAAACAATACAGTTTCTGGGAAAGAAAACTTTTCTGGAAACTGCAATGTCATAAGTTTCCATTATTTCTCGTTCCGGCTCACTGAATGATATTTTGCAATTTCCTCAAATGTAAAACAGCATCAGTAATGTGCATTATGATGGGAAGAGCATTTATAAAATTAGTGTGAGTGTGTATTTAAAAAATAAAACACATAGTAGAAGAAACCACAGAGCACTAGATGATGCTGGTCAGTGAAAGATCACTTCTTGCTGCTGCCTATCCCATGATATATGTGCAGAACAGAACCAAGGGGGGAAAAACATATTTTAAGAGAAAATGTGAAGAACTAATGACTCAGTAGTATGACTCGACGTTTGTTTAACTTCCTTTATAGTGTCTTCTTCCACGTAAGGAGATGATTAAAACAAAGGAAAAGAAGTATTTTAAAAGGTGGATATTACTATGCAAAACTGTGTGCTGAAGCAAGACTCTCTGATGAGGATGGTAGTACTTTTGTTCTTTAAAAGTGTGGAATGTCCCAAAAATGTAAGTTAGCCTGCATTATGGGTTGACATTTATGCGCTCATAAAGTTAGAAAGTTTCTCAAGCAATAGGTTGGGTTTTGTTCCCTTCCCATCAACAGGACAGGATTCAAGTAGGGGCAAGGAGATATTAAAAAAGAAAATGCCAGAAGGGTGTTTAACATTTTTCTTTGGAAGCCTCCTTCATTCCCTAGTTAGGTTTATATTGAATAAAACAAACAAACAAACAAAAACCTTTGTTTTTGTCTAGCTGAATCCATGTTGCAATTTAAACCAATCTCCTAATTTGGTTCTCAGTAGCAATAGGAAATAATAAGTTAATTTCTTCTTCATGAAGAAGAAAATTTAAAATAAGTTAATTTCTTCTTTATGAAGAAAGTCAAGCTAATCCAAATTACCCTAAACCTTCAACTTTTCCTTACTGAATCCATTTTCTGTATTCTTTTCTAAAAATTTCTAAATTAAGGTTATATCCTGAATACTAAAATCCTAATACTAAATCCTAAAACATTAAAACACATTTAAATTTTTTTATGCTAACTAATGACTTGGGAGAGAAGAGCAATGAAAAGCATTATTATATGTGCAATGAAAAAGACATTAGAAATTATTTACAATATGTCAAAGTCCATACAGGGGATTGTGCCTATTAAATATTAAAACATTTTATCAAACTGCAGGAAATTAAAGCAGTATGGTCCTGGCACAGGTATAGAGGAACAGATCAACAGAATAGAATAGAGTCCAAAAACAGGTCCAATTATACCATTACTACTAAGAAATCATAGTGATGCCCAACACAGTGACACCTGTCAATGCCCCCTGGGTGCCAGTGCCACACTTAAACTATCTCTGTGAATCCTCACGGCAGCAGGGGAGAGGCAGAGCTGGTACTCAAACCCTGACCCCTTTGATCTCAAAATCTATGCTCTTTATGAAAATATGCTACAGCCTTCATATCATATCAGCAATATTTAAATCATTACAGAAGGGGTATTGAAACAATTAGCTAAAAAGGTGAGAAAAAATAAAGTTAGATTACTCCCTCATATTATTTTTTTTAAAAAGTTTTTAGGTGGACTAAAATCTAAACTGCAAAAAAAAAATTTTAAGTACTATATTAAATTCAGAACAATTTTATAATCTTAAATTAAAGAAGGTCATTGCTAGAATGACACCAAGGTTGGCCGGGCATAATGGCTTGCACCTATAATCCTAGCACTCTGGGAGGCCAAGGCAGGAGGATCACTTAAGACCAGGAATTCAAGACCAGCCTGAGCAATATAGTGAGACCACGTCTCTGTCTTTTTTTTTTTTAAAAAGAAATTAAAACAGAATGACACCAAAGTCAGAAACCACAAAGGAAAACTGACCTATTTGACTATTTGCATGGAAGGAAACACAATAAAGAAAGTTAAAAAAAAAAAAGAAAACCTAGAAAAACACATGTACTGTTATGAGAAACAAAGGGTTAATATCCTTAGTTATAAAATACATTTACAAATAAATATGAAAAACCAACATCTCAATCAAAACTGTGAAAAGAATATGAACAGACATTTCACAAAGAATGAAAGATAAATTGCCAATAAATATATAAAAATATGCCCACATTCACTTCTAAGTGTCATAAAACACTAAAAATACCCAGAGCTAGTGAGAACATGTGTACAGGAACAGGCATTCTTGTACAGTGCTAGGAGATGCATAAATTGATACAAAGAAAAGTACACTTTCTTATCTAGAAAATAAAGGAGATAGATTAAGTAAGCTCTAAGATTCTTTCACAATCTAAAATTCTGTTTCTATATTTCTGTGAGTTGTATCAATGATGTATAAAGGATATAGTAATCAACAAAATATACTTTTGTAGAAATAAATTATTAAGATATGTTTTCCTCTCCAGGGATTTAAATCTATTTTGAGAATTTTTATGATTTATATCAAAAGCCTGTTGCACCCAAGACAAATACCAACGCAGACACGTACCAAGGCAAGCTTATGGAAGTACCTTGGGTACCAGAGTCAGCCAGGAATTGACTGTGCAGAGGAAAACGAGAAGTAAATGGTGAGAATAGCGTGAAAAGCTGGACCAGAGCTAGGCACAGGCTGTGGGGGCACATGAGGTAGGCACTGAAATCAAACTTGGGGGCAGGGAGCGTCAGAAGGATTCTCCATAGGCAGCAACATATGCAAAGACAAGGGGCCTTGGAGAGCACAGTGAGTCCTAGAAACCACTGGGGCGGAAGAGAAGGACATCTATGGAGAGGAAAGATGGGTTTTATATGTCAACTTAAGAAGCCTGAATTTTATCCTTAAGGTAACAGTAAATCACCAAAGGAATTTAAATTGGGAAGTGACCCAATCAGATTTGCACTTGAGAAAAATCACTCTAAGAGACTCCCATTTCCAGTAAGATCATAGACTGAGATAGCCAGAAAAAACTCCAAGTACAAAAACATGAAATGAGTAAAAGTTTTAAAAAATAGTTTAAAACTATAGTTGAAATCACAAAAAGAAAGTGAAATTCCTAGATATCAAACACAGAGGGAAACTGAGGATGGGAATAAGTGCCTGAGTGGACACAACGTTCTCTAAATAAAGTGGGAAGTTTTGTCTGAGTTCAAGGCCTTGAACTTAACTGATCCCCTTGAGGCTTGGGCCTGGGAGGAGCATGAAGTGGGAGCTATGATCCTTTGATGAGCTCACGTCATTAAGTTTGAAATCATGAGTTCATGAACAATTCCTATAGAAATAAAACAAGTCAAAGTAGATTCAAGATAACTATTAAAGAAATTAAAATCTACCCTCCAAAATATAAATTACAAATAACATTAGGTTCATTCACTATTTTTGTTGTTTGTCTTTGTTTTTTCCTAGGGACAGGATCTCAGCCCCCTGAGTAGCTAGGACTATAGGCACACCACCACACCTGGCTAATTTTTGTAAAAATTTTTTTTGTAAAGATGGAGTCTTGCTATGTTGCTCAGGCTGTCCTCCAACTCCTAGCTTCAAGCAATGCTCCCACCTCAGCCTCCCAAAGTGCTGGGATTACAGGTGTGAGCTATCAGACCCTGCCAGGTTCATTCAGTCGGTGGATTGTAGCAGACCTTTAAGAAACACATAATCTCATGGCCGGGTGTGGTGGCTCATGCCTGTAATCCTAGCACTCTGGGACACCGAGGTGGGAGGATCACTTGAGCTCCGTAGTTTGAGACCAGCCTGAGCAAGAGCAAGACCCTGTCTCTACAAAAAACAGAAAAATTAGCTGGGTGTGGTGGCACATGCCTGTGGTCCCAGCTACTCGGGAGGCTGAGGCAGGAGGATTGCTTGGGCCCAGCAGTTGGAGGTTGCAGTGAGCTACGATGATGCCGCTATACTCTAGCCCAAGCAACAGAGTGAGACTGTCTCAAAACAACTGTTACAAACTGGTCCAATGAAGAAAAAAGATGAACAACTCCTCCATCTTACATTATAAAGAGAATATATGCTTGATACTAAATCTAGACAAGGGCAGTATGAGAAAAGAAAAATGTGTAACAGTCTCCCTTGTAAATTTAGGAACATGATTCTTGTCAGTGTATATGGGTAAAAAAATATAGTCATCTCAAGCTATTTAGGAAAAGCATTTAATAAAAGATGACTCACATTGATGATTTTCTAAAAATTGCCTTTTTAAAACTTTTTCTATTTTTTATTTTTGACTCTTAGCACTACTCAATGATGAAAATTCTCTTAACAAGCTAGAAGTACATGGGAACTTCCTAAACTTGTTAAAGATCATCTACCAGAAACCTAGAGCCAACATTATACTTGATGAATCATTAGAAGCATCTCTTAAAGATAAGGAAACAAGACAAAGATTTCTGTGGTCACTATTTCCATTTAACATTTTACTGGATGTCCAAGGAAAAAGATAAAAAGACATATTGCATAGAAGAAAAGAAACAAAACCATCATTACACACAGATGATATCATTCTCTGTGCATGAATCCAACAGAATCTATGGATAAATGATTTGAAATAAGAAAGTTCACTGATTTTAAAAATTAAGAAGCAGATCTTATTTAGTGCTGGAGCAAGAGAAGGAAGAATTAAGAATGAAATCTGGTTTTATAGCTTGGGAAACTATGCTATGTGGTACCATTTACTCAGATTGCTAATTCTGGAGGAAAGTGAACCTAGAGTTAGGGCAGAGCCAGACCAGGTACATAGCTTCCTAGGGAACCAACTGTAGCAGCCCTAAATATCACTGGAAATGTAAGGAGATGGAGAAAATTGTCCTTATCAGAACTTCTATTAAAGAGATTACTACATGTAGTACAGAAATATTCTTATAAGCCACTTGAGATGGGGGTAAGACTCTCCTCCCCTCAAGGAAACTTGCTAGAAAAGGTGGCAGCTAACCTGGATGACCCCTAAGGAGGGAGGTTCTAGCCAGCCATATGGGTTTTATATCTCTGAATAGGATATCCAAGTTTGGGATGAAGCTAATTGGATCAGGAAAATGGGTTTTTGGATCAGTAACAATTCATTCTCCACTCTTCCCCACAAAAGCTCTCAGTCTCTATTCTAAATTAATGTTGAAAGGGTGGAGTGGAGTGCAAATCAATAGTTAGCTAGGAGACCCACATGTCTCAGTCCCACACTGGGTGGTGGAAGCCAATGAGATCAGTTCAGTGTGTGTCATGAGGCTTGAAGATTTCAAGCAGAGGACTGGATGGATGTATCTCAAACCTAGAAATGTATATTTGAGAATGATGGGCATCTGGAGGAGAGTTGAAACCATGGGCATGAATGGATCAGGTAGAAAGGAGATAGCAAAATGAGAAGAGACCAGCTCCAAGAATGGAATGCTGAGGATGAGAAACTGAAACAGGGTGGCCAGAGATGTAGGAAGAAAAGTATGGCAAGTATCTTGACAGAACTGAGGAGAGGAGAAAAAGAGAACATTAAGAAGAAAATTTTCAACAGCGCAAATACTAGCAGAGTGAAAAATGGTCACTGTCTAAGCCACATAGGCAAATTAACCAAGTTCGATCTATTCTTGTTGAATATGGTGGTCTTAAGGCACTAAGATTTTACCCTGACAATTTCATTCCTTAACTGATTTGCTCACTCATATGTAGTAAAGACTGTGTGCAAGATCTGTCCCATTATCTCTCTTCCCCTCTCTTGTCTTATGGAGCCAAATCCAAACTCTCTCATGCTTATTTCCTGAGCTTCCAAGAACAAGCATGGATGCAATACATAAACTCCCCTTTTCCACTTGATGAAGTTCTAAGTCCCCTGGGCTCAGCATTCCATTCCTATGTACATTAAAGTCAAATAGTTTTTCTGAGATTATGACCTTCGGTTTCCTATATATTATCCCTAGGGCTTTGCAGTCATTAAAAACTGTAAAAATCCATGTGCTAAGCCAAGTGTGGTGGCTTACACCTGCAACTCCAGCAACTCAAGAGGCAGAGGCGGGAGGATCACTTAAGGCCAGGAGTTCAAGACCAGCCTGGGCAACATAGCAAGACCTCCCTCTCTAAAACCAAATATATTTTTTAAAAAATGAGCCCAATGTGGTGGCTTACATCTGATAGTTGCAGCTATTTGGGAGGTTGAGGCAGGAGGATCACTTGAGCCCAGGAGTTTCAGTCTACAGTGAACTATGATTGTGCCACTGCACTCCAGCCTGGGTGACAGAGCAAGATACCATCTCTTTAAAAAAATCCATGTGTGCTCATTTTCCCATGTAATCTTATTTCATAATTCTCTAAATCAACTCTGTTCAGTATTCTCTTAAGATCATCTATATACTGAATCTCATCTAATGCTTTCCTCAATGGATTAGGGTGCATGGTCCTGAAGCTACCTCACTACATTCACCTATTCGTGCCCACCTACTATTCAACATTTACTAGGTATTCTTTTCTCCACCAAGAAACTTAACATCTTGTAAGGAAGATGAATCATAGATGAAATATTTATAATATAAGACAGAATAGTGAGCAAAAAACTGTGAGACTTCATGGGAGAAGAAATCACCTTTGGCTTGCATGACCCAAGAGGGCTTCATGGAAAAGATGGCATTTAAGTGGGGTCTTAAAGAAGGAGAAGGATTTCAATTGGTGAATATGGGGGGGGCCTGGGGTCAATGGTATGAGCAAGAGTAGTGAGGCAGGAAAGCAAAGAGAAAGTCCGGGAAATGAAGTGCAGGTATACTTGATGGTAGAAATATATCAGAGATAAGAAGTGGGAGATAAAACACTGACAGATAACTCTAAGCTCTTATCAAGCCAGGCAGCCTCCAAAGTGCTTTATGTTCATTCATCGTGCCATTGAATCCTCACTCAATCCGAAGGGGCAGCACCATTCCCATTTCCATTTAACAGATGAGGAAACCAAGGTACAGCAGCATCAAGCATCTTGCCCAACATTACCCAAGTGGGAAGTGGCTGAGCCAGGATTTGGACCCAGGGAGACCCGACTTCAGAGCTGTACACTGTGCAAGGTTGCCAGAGATGGTGGGAAGACTGAGTGGAAGGTGGGCAGGCATCCAAGAGAGCACTGCATCAGCGACATGAAGAGATGAAAGAGTTTCAAGAAGGCGGGAGTTATTTATAGTTATAAATTTCTCCAAGCATTCATGCCTCAGGACAGAGAAAAAGCCTTTGAGGGGATAATCACTTGGACCTTAGAGACCTGAAGTGCACTTTCAGCAGAGTAGTGTGAAGAAGCCCAGACTCGGGATTAAACAGGGACTGGGTGGGAGAATGGGAGGCAGCAACCAAAAACCACTCTAAGGCTGGGCGCAGTGGCTCACGCCTGTAATCCTAGCACTCTGGGAGGCCGAGGCGGGTGGATCGCTCGAGGTCAGGAGTTCGAGACCAGCCTGAGCAAGAGTGAGACCCCGTCTCTACTAAAAATAGAAATAAATTATCTGGCCAACTAAAAATATATATACAAAAAATTAGCCGGGCATGGTGGCGCATGCCTGTAGTCCCAGCTACTCGGGAGGCTGAGGCAGTAGGATCGCTTAAGCCCAGGAGTCTGAGGTTGCTGTGAGCTAGACTGACGCCATGGCACTCACTCTAGCCCGGGCGACAGAGTGAGACTCTGTCTCAAAAAAAAAAAAAAAAAAAAAACCACTCTAGCTAGAGTTTTGGTACCCTAGGCATGGAGAGAGAGGACAGTAGCTAGAAAAGAGTGATAAAGTTATTATTTTTTTTCAGTCTTACGATACTTATGCTCATTTTAAAGTAGAGGACAAGTTAGTGGCACGTGTTAGAGGAGACAGCCGAGGTGACATAGTCCTTTCTGAGGTGGGAGGTAAAGTGACCAAGGATGCGGGGAAGGCTCTGAGAGACACAGAGAGAAGGACAGACAAGAGGAAGGGAAAGGAGGAAGTGAAGCTGTGCTCTGAGGTAGCGAGGCAGAGGCCGAAGAAGTCTACTTCTGCTGACCCCATCGCCCCATTGAAGAAGGAAGAGGCCAGTGCCAGCTCTGAAAGAGGCAGGTTCGGCTGGAGGTGGAGACTGAAGGATTGTGAGAATGATTCAAAACAACCTGTGCAAAGTCAACCAAAGTCGTGTTGGGTCTGGCCTGGCATAACGACCCTAGCAGGCCCACATCTCTCTTTGCCTGCTGTGTCGCCAGCCCCCATGAGAGCATTCCAGCAACATCCTCACTTTCTTGTCTACCCTTCTGGAACCAGGCACCTCCAGCACTCTGGCCCTCTTCATGCTTGTTCCTGCTCTCTGCATCCTAACTCTCAACCCTGTCCTTGAACACCTCACTCTTTAGATTCATCCTTGGTATTACTTCTCTGGCCAGCTCCAACCTCTAGTTTCCTGGCTCAATTACAATTCCAACTCACTCCTTTGAATTCCCTGTTCACAGCTAAATAATCACCTTGCTCCGTCCAGCCTGAGCCCATCATGCTCCAGAGGCATGATGCATTAAAGGACAACATGTAGAAGGACTGCCACGCAGCTATGACAGCGTGATTTAGGTAGCTTCTGTGCCAGGAGTCTCACTTTACCCTCTAGATCCACTCTCTGCCTTTTCCTACTGTTCCACGCCTCAGAAGGCTGACCTCTACGGATGGGCTCAAACAGGTTCCCTTGCCCACTGATTTCTGGTTGGGTTAGGGCAATGGGAAGAACTGGCAGGAGTTTGAGGGTAGGCAGGATAATTATTCCTCCAGCTCTCTCCGGTGTGGCTGCAGGCTGGCAGAGGCTGCATTCCTCCACTAAAGGCCATAGCTTTTCTCTGGCAGCTTCTCCTACAACTCCAGCTACAATTACAGGTCCAGGTCCACGCTTGGAAATAGTAAAAAAGTGACCACTGTTTGCCCTTTCAGTACTAAGAAAGGTATTGCTACTGAAGCATCTCTGGGTGCTTCAGTATCCCTGCCATTTTCCTTTAACATTTTTATAAACAGTCCGTTAACTCCTCCTCTATCTCCCCAGTTAAGTGTTGTATCTTTCCTGCCACAAACTAAATGAATACAGTACCCATCTTGTATGGTCCAATTAATGTCCTTTCAAGACACAGGTAGCAAGACTGGGAATCCAGTCAAAAGTGATATTATCCTGGTATCTTCAACTTTCATACCCAGAACAATGTCCCATCTCCCAAAGGGCTAATTTCTAGTGAGGAGAAACTCACAGATGGCCATGAAATTATAGGATATGTGCCTTTTCCTTTTTAATGCAGGGACTACATGCTGGCAAAGTATAGAGGAAAAACCCAGGTTGGGACATAGGGCAGAAGGCTTCACTAAGGAAGTAATATTTGATCTGAACCTTAAAGGATAAGTAAGCTTGCAGCAGTGGTGGGGAGTGAGAGTGGAAGAATGTTCTAGGCAGAGACAGCATTAGCAAAGAGTGGAGGCATAAAAGTGCATAATATGTTTAGAAAGTGAAAAACTGTCGTGTACAGCTGGATACAGCATAAATGGTAAGTGGGCAGGCAGGTGAGAGAGCAGGGAAGGTGAGGGAGGAAAGGGAATAACCAATGGGGCTAAAAAAGGGAGAAAAAATGTGGTCTTGGCCAGATTAGGAAGGGTGTCAGACGTTGCAGAAATATGTTTGATTGTTGATGATACCTAATGTGGAGAGATATTCTTCTGACATATCGTGTACATCTTGGCTGGGGCCCCAGAACAAACAGATAAGGCTTTCACCTTTGCCTTAGGGAAGGGCTCAAAGAAAGTAAGGCCTGGTTTTGGAGTTCCTACCTGTGATTTTTTTTTTTTTTTTTCCGAAATATTAAGGGAGTACAAACGTTTTTGTTACATGGAAGTCAGGACTTGTTAGAGCCTCTAATTCTGAGGAAAAAGGGTTCCTGAATTTCAAAAATTATGAGTCCTAAAGGATTAAGGGCATGGTTTATGCTATAAACTCTACTTTTATTTATGTATTTTTGAGACAGGGTTTCTTTTTGTCCCCCAGGTTAGAGTGCAATGGCATCATCCTAGCTCACTGCAACCTCAAACTCCTGGACTCAAGCAATCCTCCTGCCTCAGCCTCCTGAGTAGCTGGGACTACAGGTGCGTGCCATGATGCATGGTTAATTTTTCTATTTTTTGTAGAGACGGGGTCTCACTCTTGCTCAGGCTGGTCTCAAACTTCTGGCCTCAAGCAATCCTCCTGCCTCAGCCTCACAACGTGCTAGGATTACCGGTATGAGCCACCATGCCCGGCCTTAAATTCTACTTTTTTTTTTTTTGAAACAGAGTCTCACTTTGTTCCCCAGGCTATAGTGCTGTGGCGTTAGCCTAGCTCACAGCAACCTCAAACTCCTAGGCTCAAGCAATCCTTCTGCCTCAGCCTCCCGAGTAGCTGGGACTACAGACATGTGCCACCATGCCCGGCTAATTTTTTCTATACATAGTTTTAGTTGTCCAGCTAATTTCTTTCTATTTTTAAGTAGAGACAGAGGTCTCACTCTTGCTCAGGCTGGTCTCGAACTCCCGAGCTCAAACGATCCACCCACCTCGGCCTCCCAGAGTGCTAAATTCTACTTTTAAATAGAACAATTGGAGAGCCAAGCTGCCCGGCCTTACAGCTTTTCTTTTCCCATTTGAAATGCCAGATCCACAGGCCACAGCTGGGAATGGGAAAGAATAGAAGAACAGAAAAGTTCTGACGAGAAGGAGCTTACAGTGACTCCAGTCGTCAGGGCAGTGTACATCCACATGAAATGGAGTGGGGCGAGGACAAGACCTCTGAGCAGGAGACAGCCACATTCATTAAGGAAGAACAAAAAATTATGACAGAGACGATTTTCACAATTAGATTTCTTTCCATCATATTCAATTATGTATAATTGGAAATTCCTAAGTTACTATAAAAGGGTGTGAGCCTTAATAAATGTGCAAGTGCACATGCTGGAAGCTATAAATAATAGTCCCCTGAAAATACACGGTTGAAAAATGAACATAGGCTTCAGCACCTTTCTCTTTTCATTTCATATCCTTTTACTTAATGTACTAATTCATGGAAAATAGTATATAATTGTAGTATTATTTGGGGTCAAATAACGTTGTGCTTTTTTTTAGTCAAAATTTACTCCAAGAGCTACTTTTAAATTTTTCTGTTGTTACTCTGGGCCTAAGTGTCTTCAAATAAAGTGATTTAAATAAGTAAAGAAGTGTTTTAAACAGGTTTATGCCTATTGTATTATAGTTCAGGCTCAAAGGACCAGATTAGATGAGTTAGCCTGGTTTTTAGCCTTAGCAGAGGTTCTAATTATTGTCTAGGTCTTCTACTATCTTTGCTTCCATCATCTTAAACCAAGAAGCTTTATAAATGTTCAGTGAACATATGGAATTTTGGAGAAAACTTGCCTGAGTCACTCTTTGGATAACATCTACTCCCTATCCTGGCCCCTTCATCTTGATACTTACCATTTAATCCTACTATGAATCATTTAGACATCTAAACATCTCAGGTCAATGATTTCTTTTTTTTAACAAAATTATTATTAAATGTAGACTTAATGCATCAAGATGCCACTTCCATATTTTGTTTTGTTTTGTTTTAATAGACTGAAATTGCTGCTCTTTTCAATTACTTTGCCTTATAAGCTTCTTGGAATTTCAAGACTATTAGTTTTAGAAAGCCATAGTTATGACTGAAGTTCAGTTTCCATAAGAGACCAACCCATTTCCATTTCTATTTTCCCTGAAAATAATAGTAATGGGAAGAGGTGAAAACAGGGCACCCGCTAGCCTATGTACATACATTTGTGTGAATTTAAAAACACACCCTTTCCTATGGGCAGATGCAGCTCACAACAGGGATCATATTTTAGAGGAGCAGAGTTGCAGGCTTGACTTTAGCCACCACTCACTCCCTCAGCCAAAGTAGCTTCAAAAAGACTACAACCCAGCCTCAAGTCAGCTCAGGGACTTGGTGATTAAGGTAATTTGCCCTCTAGTTATTTACTAAAAAATGAACCTTCTCTGGAGAATGATAACTTTATAAGAGCCTCTACAATATGTTTATACAATGCCTAGCATTTAATCAAAAATTATCAGGCAGGACCAAGAGAAAAACCAGAAAACAGAAATGTCCTTACAGATGACTCAGATATTAGAGTGATCTGCCATGGACTTTATAGTAACTGCAATTAAAATGTTCAATAAAATACAGAACAGGGAAGAGAATTTCACAAAAGAACTGAAATACATTAAAAAATACAGGTGTAAATTCTAGAACTCTAAAATTTTGGATCACATATATGAGGGTTGCAAATTATTAATATTAAGGATTAATGGAAAAGTGGTACAGAGAAAAGGGAGAGGTGAAGTATATTACACAGCATGAAAAGAGCCTTTGGAATGCAGCCATGGGAAAGTAAATGAATCTGAAGCAAAGACTTCCTGGGTCTTGCACCAGTATTCCTGGCACCACAGCAGGGAGACAGGAGAGCTGTGACTGATGCCTCCTGGGGGCAAAATTTTCAGGGGAATGTCAAGTTTTTAAATTCCAGAAACAGGGAAAGGAGTTTGAAAAATACACCTTGGTGCCCATGGAGAACTGTTAAGTAAATGGCCCCAAACCAAATTCCTCAGATTATGATGGGGTCCAGTAAGAAGCTAGGAACAATTCTAACCATAACACCCAAAAGAACTGATCCTTTGAATAAACAACCACACATAGGCAAAGAAAGTATCTCTGTCTCAAAAGCAATCAGTTTCTTCATTTCATTCACTAAATTTTGTTTGTTTGAAATTCATGTTTTCAATTTCAGAAAATCTTTTTGAGCTACACTTGAATCTCCTTAAGTACTTTTATTATTTATTTATTTATTTTGGGATTCAAATTATCACTAGTCCCATTCCGTGGCTCTGGTATTAATATATTAGAGCATGTTTTAGTTGTTCTTTCTCTCCACTGATACTTGACTCTTTGAGATTGTTTTTATTTCTCTTGGTGTTGCTCATAGGGACTCAGTTTACCTGTATGCCCTAAGCATTCTGCTGCTGTTTTATATCAGGCAGTGTCCAGGAAGAAACCTTTCTGTTCTGTGCATTTCTCTTGCTCTCTCATGGTTTGCAAGGTCTCACCTTTCTTCATTTCCTGATAATCCAAATAGTCTGGACATATTTCCAAAAGCTGATGTTGATCTTTCCTCAAGGGTCAAGGATTCCCTTGAGCCAAGAGATCTCAGGCATGAACATTTGTGGTCCCTTGCTCAGGGTTCTCCTACTGTTATCTCCAAGCTTTCATTTGGACCATAGAGAAGTGAGCTCAGCTATGGCTCCCTACAACTTGGTTTTGAAAGTGATGAACCATCATTGTCATCATTGTTATTATTTTTTCATTTTACAATGAACTCATTTTAAACCACAGATGCTTTATTTTGATGGCTCAGTCTTTTTTTTTTTTTTTTTTTTTTTTTTTTGAGACAGAGTCTCACTCTGTTGCCCGGGCTAGAGTGAGTGCCGTGGCATCAGCCTAGCTCACAGCAACCTCAAACTCCTGGGCTCAAGTGATCCTACTGCCTCAGCCTCCCGAGTAGCTGGGACTACAGGCATGCACCACCATGCCCGGCTAATTTTTTGTATATATATTTTTAGTTGGCCAGATAATTTCTTTCTATTTTTAGTAGAGACGGGGTCTCGCTCAGGCTGGTCTCGAACTCCTGATCTCGAGCGATCCACCTGCCTCGGCCTCCCAGAGGGCTAGGATTACAGGCGTGAGCCACCGCGCCCAGCTGGCTCAGTCTTTTTAAATGTATACCTCAAAGTACACAATTAACAAAGAAGTCTTCGTTGAGTTTTTACTACTACATTTACTGCTGATGGAGTTTGCAAAGTTGATATGCACAAATATAAGGTTTGCAAAAACCATCTAGCCCAGGACTGTTTTTGGTTGGATGATTTTTTATTGATGCTTCAATTTCATTACTTGACATTGGTCTGTTTTGGAGTAATTTTTCTTCCTGGTTGAGCCTGGGGAGATTGTGTGCAAGAATTTGTCCATTTCTTCAACATTTTCAAGTTTATGTGCAGAGGGATTGTTACAGTATTCATTTGTATTTCTGGGGTGTCAGTTGTAGTATCTCCTTTTTCATTTCTGGTTGAGCTTATTAGGATCCTTTCTTTTCTATATCTGGTTAATCCAGTAAGAGGCCTGTTGATTCTGTTTATCTTTGTAAAGAACCAACTTTTTGTCTTATTAATCTTCTGTATAATTCTTTTGGAATCAATTTCATGTAGTTCTACTCTGACCTTGGTTATTTATTTTCTTCTGCTGGGTTTAGGATTGGTTTGCTCTTCCTTTTCCAATTCCTTGAGATGATTCATTAGGTTGTTGATTTGTGATCTTTCTGTCTTTTGGACATAGACATTTAAGGCTATGAATATTCCTCTTAGGACTGCTTTTGCAGAATCCCACAGATTTTGGTTACTTGTGTCTCCTTTGTCACTTAATTAGAAGAAGGTTTTGATTTCCATCTTAATTTCCCCTTTGACCCAATAATCATTCAGCAGTAGGTTGTTTAATTTTGATGACTTTGTGTAGAGTTAAGTGTTTCTGTTGGAATTAATTTTATTCCACAGTGGTCTGAGAAAATACATGGTATAATTTCTATTTTTTTAATTTGTCGAGACATGTTTTGTGGACTAGAATGTGATCAATCTTAGAGAATGTTCTGTGAGCTGATGAGAAGAATGTATATTCAGTAGTTTTGGGGTAGAATATTCTGTAACTGTCTGTTAGGCCCCTTTGTTCTAGAGTCCTGTTTAAGTCTATTGTTTATTTTCTGCTTAGAGGATCTGTCCCATTCTGTCAGTGGGGTATTGAAGTCCCCAGTTATTATAATGCTGTTGTTTATCATTTTGTTTAGGTCAAATAGGATTTGTTTTATGAATCTGAGCATACCTGAGTGAGGTGCATAGATACTTAGGATTGTTATGTCTTCTTGTTGAATCATTCCCTTCACCATTATATAATTACCATCTTTGTCTTTCTTTACTTTTGTTGAAGTCTATGTTATCTGATATGGGAATGGCTATACCTGCTTTCTTTTGGTTTCCATTTGCATGGAATATTGTTTTTCATCCCTTCACCTTGAGTCTGAATGAATCCTTGTGGGTTAGATGTATTTCCTGGAGACAACAGATACTTGGCTTGTGTCTTTTTTTTTTATCCATTCAGCCACCCTGTGTCTCTTCAGTGGAGAGTTCAAGCCATTCACATTTATTGAAAGAATTGATAAGTGGGGTGGATTTCTGTTCATCCCATTGTGTAGAACTTTATTGCTTCGTTTACTTCTTGAGCCACTGTAGTAACTGGGTTCTGAACTTTAGCATTTGGATGGTTTTACACTGGTGTCTGTTATGCTGATCAGTGTATAATGCAGATCTGAGTACTTCCTGCAGGACAGGTCTTTTCTTAACAAATTCCCTCAGCATTTTCTTCTATTTTTTCCTCAAATAAGAAACTTAGTTTTTCAGGATACAAAATTCTAGGCTGGGCAGTATTCTGTTTGAGAAGACTGAAAATGGGGCCCTAGTCCCTTCTGGCTTGTAAGGTCTTAGTTTGGGAAGTCTTCCGTTAGTCTGATGGGTTTTCGTTTGTGAGTTATCTGATGTTGTCACCTTACAGTTCATAGTAGTTCCTCTTTCATGTTAACTTTGGCTGGTCTGATGACCATATGTTGTGGTGATTGTCGCTTGGTGATGAATCTCCCAGGACTCCATTGTGCTTCTAATACTGGATGTCCAGATTTCTAGCAAGACCTGGGAAATTTTCTACAAGTAGTCCCTCAAATAGGTTTTCCAGCCCTTGCAGATTTTCTTCTTCACCCTCAGGGATGCTTCTGATTCTTAGTTAGGTCTCTTTACATAATCCCATATTTCTTGTAGGCTTTGTTTATTCCTTTTATTTCTCTGTTCTTTCTCTTTGACTGACTTGTTTAATTCAACAGTGTTGTCTTTTAGCTTTGAGATTCTTTCTTCTGCCTGATGTAGACTATTCTTAAGGCTTTCTACTGTTTTGTATTTCCTTGAATGAGTTTTTCATTTCCAGAAGTTCTGCTTGATTTTTTTTTAAATAATTTGATTTCTTTAGTGAATTTTTCATTCATTTCCTGCGTTGTTTTGTGGTTTCTTTGTGTTGGGTTTCTATTTTCTCTTGTATTTCATTGAGCTTCCTTACAATCCATTTCAAAATTCTTTATTGGTCATTTCAATATTGTCATTTTGGTTGGTTTCCATTGGTACGATATTATTGTTTTCTTGTGGTGGTGTCCTTTTACTCTGATTTTTCAAATATCTGGGGATCTTTTGCTGATTTCTGCTCATCTGGAGCAGCTTTTGTTTCTTATTTTTGGATTTTCTTTTGATTAGATGATGGCATCCCCAGTTTAATCTCTGAGACAGTGGGCAGCGTTTGTGGGTAAGACTCAACTACACCCTGTCTGATGGAGTCAGTAAATGCTGACATGAGCGTGCAAATTGACCTCCCTGTCAGTAGGTGTTGCTTGCCGGAAGGAACAAGCTGCAATGTTGTTTTGGGGTCCTGTAACCAGCGCTAGTCCCTCAGGAGGAGCACTTGATCCCCCCAGGGGGTGGTCAGGGCCCTGGAACTTCAGGTGAGTCCTTATTCTTTGCCACAGCAGAGGCCAGTGGGGGAGTATGGCTAGGTGAGGCTGGGTGAACTTGCCCTGAGGCTCCACCAAAGCTGGCAAGGGATCTGCTTCAGCAGGGGTCAAAGGTCTGCTCCCAGCTTCTAGGCAAAGCCACCAGGGAGGGACTGCAATGGCCTCACTCAATCACAAATCTCCCCATCTTGCCCCCAAGCAATGCAACTGAGACCTGGGGGCACAGGATCTGGCCTGTGGGCTCATCTCCAGGTCCCTGAAGATCAAATCCTGACCATACTGGCTAGAAGCGTGCTGGGCCCAAGTTGCCCAAGCAGGATCAATGTCACTCTACCTCAGGGCATGTTCCGCACTGATGGAGTCACCAGGCAAGTGGCACCAGAGAGGGGCAGCGGGGAAGGAGCTCACAGTCTGAGCACCTCTCAGTCTGCTGCAGGGCCCCCAAGGAAAGGCCTGAGCCCCACATTCTGTGGGAGCCCCGGTGTGGTGGATGCCCCAACTGAGAGGAAAAGCAGTTCCTCAGAGCCCCAGCTCAACTGACTCTCAGCAGCCATGGGTGAGTCAGGGAGAGGGGAAGAAAAGGGTCTGAATGGAAGAAAGCTAGCACTCTGGTCACCTCTGTCCCGCGCTCCAGAAGGCAGACCACCCAGAGTGTCCAGGCTCTGGGGTCACACAGATCCCCAGGTCCCACAGGCTTCCTGTGGCTCTTGCAGACTGGGCCAGAGTTAGGAACAAGTGAGACAAAAACTGAGGGGCTGAAGCCCGCTGGGGAGGACAAAGGTACACAGTGGGTGGAGAAGCGATATAGCATCTGCCATCTCGGCTCAAGTCTATGGTGTCAGGGAGTGACCCCAAGGGCACAGGCAGCCTGGTGCTTTGTCTTCAAGTTCCCAGTTCACTGGTGGCAGCAGCTTTTGGGCTTGTGAGGGTAGAAGAGCTCTCCAGCAGCTCAGGAGCCCACTGACTGCCAGAGATGGGGCCTGGGGGAGAAATAAACTGCTCCACCTACCCTTCTCACTGGACTCCAAGCCTCTCGGGGGTTGATCTCTGCCGATACCCTGCTCCTTCATGTTCTGCTCTGCAACTCCTCTCTTCCCCAGGAACCCTCTTTACTTCTTCCTGTTTGGCTGATCTCTTGCCCTGGCCTGCTGCTGCTCTGCTCTCTTTCAACCATAATCTGGCAACCCAGTCTCTGTTTTGAATTATTTAAATGGAAGTATAAAATTAAAACTTCTTATGGCACTTGTTTATCTTTGGAGATATGTTTAGAGGTACAAGTTTGAGAAACTTGCAATAAAGATTACTCCCAAATGGTCTCCACTTAGCCATGAGCTCTGAGCCTACACTCAAAAGCCTTACTAATGTTCTTTAGAAGGAATGTTAATTTTTCATATGTGTGTGTGACATGCTACCGGATCCAGTTCTGTTTTTAGATGTTTGTTGTTGAATTTATGGGAATTCTTCCTTCATCAGCATTTTTCCTGGAAAAGAAATTGAATTTTTATGCTAACTGCTATTAATAATTTCATTTCTTTTCACAGTATCTTAAAAATATGAATTATCTAGCTCCCATGCAAATCTTTAGGCACCAGCATTTCACAAAGGCTCCAGAAGTCAATTGTTTGAAAAGTTGTAATTCCTTTCCCGTTTTTGGTTTAGTTTCCTCCCATTCCGCCTATCTCCTCACAGCTGGTTGATATTTCAAACCTTGGGAAACTGCATGTGGAAAGACAAAGGGCAGGAGTGATCCTTGATTTATTTAAGGTTTGCAAAGAATATTTTACTTTAAATCTCATTGTAAGTGATAAATAGATTCCTATTTTTCTTAGTTCCACTATACTTAATATGTGATATGTGCAATCTTCCTGTCTCAGCCTCCTGAGTAGCTGGGACTACAACCACAAACCACCACATCTGGCTTATTTTTCTATTTTTTGTAGAGATGGGGTCTTGTTCTTGCTCAAGCTGGTCTTGAATTCCTGAGCTCAAGCAATCCTCCCACCTTAGCCTCACAGAGTGCTAGGATTACAGTGCCACCATGCATGGCCAGCTCTATATATTTTTAAACTACACAAGACATTATCACTTTTATTGTGTATATTGTGTATTCATTTAGATTTACTCTTTCTTTCTTGCTTCATCATTTTTCCATCTGGGAAGATTTTCATTATGCCTAAAGAATTCCCTTTAGTATTTATTTCAGTGTCAATCTTCTGGTAATGAATTCTCTCAGCTTTTATTTGTTGGGAAAGGTGCTTGTTTTTTCTGATTCGAGGAATATTTTCACTGGGTATAGAATTCCAGGTTGGCACCCAAGGGTATTTCTCCAATCCCTTTCCCTGTTCCTAGGATTTAAAAAACTGGGCACTCCCCTGCAAACTTCCTTCCAATAGACATGAGCACACTGCTCCTCAGGCAGCTCCTCTGTCTCCCCTCCGTGGTGACAGGAACACAGGTGCAAAACCCAGGAAGGCTTTGCTTCAGATTCTCTTACTTTCCATGATTGCATTCCAAAGGCTTCTTCCCATGCTCTGTCATATACTTCATCTTCTTTTCTCTGTACCACTTTCCCACTAATCTTCAATATTAATGGCTTGCACCCCACACATATGAATACATTATTCAACATTTTCTAATTGTAGGATAGGTACTGAGAAGTAAATTGGTATGTACTTAAATTTTGTGTAAAGAAAATTGAAGTTGGGAAGGGCTTGCTATATGTCAGACTAGATAACCATATGATTATTAAGTACTCTGACTTCCAATCTGATTCATAATTTGATTACTTAGGGAAAGAAATGCTAGCTATCTGCTAAAACAAACAAACGGCAGAATTTCAGAGGCCTAGCCCAAGAGAAGTTTGCTTGCACTCTGGAGAATTCTGTGGGGTTTCCAGTGGGCAGCCTTCAATGTGGAATTCAGGGATGCCAGCTCCTTTAATCCTTGGGCCTCAGAGGCTTCCTTTGCATTCAGCCACCAGAGAAAGAAGACAGTAAATGGAGGCTTATGCGAGGCTGCTTTTCACAGGCTGAGTCTGCAAGTGGCACACATCACTTTTACCCACTTCCATGGGTAAAGCGGACATAGTCATATCCTGTCCATGGGCCAGGACATAGTCAATGACCACTAATATATTTAAATATAAACAGTTTTTGGCCCTGTTTGAAAAAGCCTTGTTTTGTGCCCTGCCGCTCAAGCTTCTAATTTCTTTCTTTCCTTTCACACCCAAAATTACATTGCTACCTCCAATGACTCATAGCCCATGCACTCCTTCATCTTCTGCAATCTGATAATTCCCCTACTCTGTGCTCTTAAAGGTCATCAGGGACTTCCTACTTGCCAAATTCAATTATCTTTTCTAAATCCTCATTTTCCTTGATCACTCTGTATAATCTGAACTATTACATACGATGGCAGAGGCCGCTGGTTGATCATCAAAGATCCCATTCCCCTTTTCTTCCTTTCCAACACAACTCCAATTTGATTCTAGGTGGTAATGTGTCCAATGAAAGGATAACATTTCCTAGCCACTCTCACAATAGAGATAGGCTTAGGAAATGGAAGCTGACATACTGTATTCATTAGGTTAATGCCAACTGCCATGACAGATAAATTCGAAATCCTCATCAGCAGAACACAATAATGTTTTGTTTTATTTTGTTTTGTTTTTTTGCTCACATATGTTCAAAATTTGTACTCCTGGTCAGTAGTAAACATTCAACATGGTCATTCTGGGATCCCAGTTCTTTCCATATATCAGTCATCCTTTTCTAGGACCTCAGAGTCCTCTACATTCAGCCGGCAGATGGGGCAAGGGTATGGAGAACAGCATGTGAGAGGCAGGAACTCAGCTGTATGGTGACACATAACTGCAACGGAGGCAGGAAAATACAGCTTATGTGACTGACCAAGAGGAGGAAATCAAGTTGGTGGGCAACTAGCCAGTCTCTGCCACATGGCCAAGCTCAGCTGTTCCACTGAGGGATTCTGGCCCAGCCAGATCAGCAGGCATGATTGGAACAGGCCAGAGTCACTGCTCCCTCACTGGGTGTATTCTAGGGCAGAAAATCTCAATCAGTCCCTTAAACCAAAGATCAGTGTTTCTTCTTCACTCTCTGCCACAGCAAGTGTATTGCTCTTAACATGTTTCTCCTCTTATTATTGTTGTCATAACTCATAAGTTAATTTGCACTCTGCCATAATAGAAACCATTACCAATCACAATCAGATTAATCAGCCTTTACCTCTGTGGAAAGTGAAATTTGAGAAATAAATACTGAGATAAAGGAATAGATTAGATAAGCTGTCCCATGAAATTGTATTTTTAAATCCTCAAAGAGAGATAAAATTACAAAATTTGAATGATGTTGGTTGTTACTCACAATAATGTTTTTTATCAAGTAAAAAAAAATACAGATGAGGTTCATAAGACATACAGAGATCACAGTGTCTCACTGCCCAGATCAACAACTCTCCTGTTAGGTTGCTTCATGGAGACTCTAAGTGAATGTTCTCCCCAGTATTGCCCTCCCATGTTTACAGCCTCAGACGAAGTTTACTGTCTACTCTTGATCATTGGTCAAAATTGTCATGTCTCTAGATACTTCCTTCAGCTCAGATTACTCTCTAGTAGGGAGACATTTATCCATATTTAAATTCAAGTTGGCCAAGAAACATTTGCATCAGGTAATTTCTCCTCTCTCCAACCTTATTAATGGTAATAATAATAATTCATTCTTAAAGTTGGATGTTTCTGACTCTTCCAATTTCTCAAAGGTTCCTGATAAAAAGTGTGTTGTTTTAAATAATTTGTCTTTCACATAAATTAGCACCAATTGATGTCACAGATATAGAAAAACAATTTTGAAACTCAATTTCAATTACGTCTTCCTCCAGATCCATATCCAGGTATATAAAATAATTTTGAGACCCAGACTTATATTTGCATACAATTTGTATTTATTTAACCTAGACTCTCTGCCTGGTAGTTAAACAGAAGAATATATTTGCTTTTTAGAATAAGAGAGCAAAACTGTTTAAGAAAAAAAAGTCTTTCAGGACATGCACAAATAGTAGAAGGTATCATGGTTATTCACTCACTAGGTAAACATTCACTGAGACTCTATTGTGTGCCTAGCAGTGTGTGCTGAGACACAAGGGGAAAAGCTGAATAAGACATAGCCCTTGACAGACTCACACCCCAACATGTCAACAAACAATACAATATTTTTTTTATTTATTTCAGAGTATTACGGGGGTACAAACACTTTGGTTACATAAATTGCCTTTGCACCACCCAACAAGTGTGCCCATCCCCCAGAGAGCATGCACCACATCTATTGAGTGTGGATTTACCCATCCCCCTCCCCCCACCTACCCAACACCCTATGAATGTTACTTCCCATATGTGCACATTTGTGTTGCTCAATTAGTATCAATTTAATGGTGAGTACATGTGGTGTTTGTTTTTCCATTTTTGTGATACTTCACTTAGAACAATTGGCTCCAGCTCCATCCAGGATAATACAATAGGTAGTTCATCTCTTTTTTTATGGCTGAGTAGTATTCCATGGTATACATATACCACATTTTGTTAATCCACTCATGTATTGATGGGCACTTGGGTTGTTTCCACATCTTTGCAATTATGAATTGTGTTGCTATAAACATTCAAGTGCAGGTGTCTTTTAGTACAATGTCTTTTTTCCCTTTGGGTAAATGCCCAGTAGTGGGACTGCTGGATCAAATGGTAGTTTTACTTTTAGTTCTTTGAGGTATCTCCATATTACTTTCCATAGAGGTTGTACTAGTTTGCAGTCCCACCAGTAGAAACAATACAATATTATACAGTAAACTCCTGGGGCATTTGGGCATCCCAAGAGGAACTTATGGGAAGAATCTAAAGAAGACTGTTGAGTGATCAGAGAGATGAAATAAAAATCCAAGACTATGCTAAAAAAGCTAAATCAAAAACAATATGAGTAAAATATACATACACACACACACACACACACACACACACACACACACACACATATAGTGTTGGAATGCTGCAGCCTGGGCAGTGGCCTCACTTCCCCTGCTCACCAGAAAGGTGTTCAGGGAGGCTCCTTTAAACCTGAAATAGGTATAGTAGAGCTTAAGGGCCCTTGGCCTCTGGGTCTCAGCTGAGCTGTCCACCAGCACATCCCTCAGTACTGGACCCAGTGATAAGGTCACCCAGATGCCCTTCAGGACTGAAGGACTCATTCCCCCAGCTGCGTGCAGACAGTCCTTAGCTGTCAGCCCCCTCTAGGTATTGCCTTGGCTGAGAGAGCTGCAGCACCCCAGGCCCTGTGCCCTTCCCCAGGGCAGCCTGCCCCACCCAAGGATAGAAAGGCCCAGTGCCTTCACCCTCTACTCAGGACAACTCTGAGGGTCCCTCTCAGCTTCTAAGCTCCCAGCTGAGTTGATTAAGGCTTTTTATTGGAACTATCGCAGCCCAATTTCTCTCTCTATGCAATCCCACTTCTGTTCCTTCTCTTTTCATGGGTGTCAATCCCAAAAGCACTTCCCAATAAATATCCTACATAACCTCTCCTAATCTTCATCTCAGAGTCTGCTTCCCAGGGAACCACACCAGCCACACCTGCCAACAACTTCCTTTAGAAGCACAAACTGCAAAGCTCAGTGATCAGTGAAACCTCACAACCTATACTTGAATTCAAAATGGATTACTTCACAATTTATTTACTCTCAAGTCATCACCCAATGACATTTTCAAAAATTCATGCTGATCTTCAGGGTTTAAACTACAACCATGATAAAACTAAAAGTATATTTTCTGCAAGTCCTGACCATAAAGAGATCCTAACCCTAATTTACATGTGGACACAGGTCAACCCACCTTGGCCAAGATCCCTAGAATCTCTCGAGTAGTTAATCTCTCAATTGGGCTGTAAAACATCAAAATGGAAATTCTTGCTAGACAAAAGGTTGCGGGACCCCAAAAAGTATGACTCAGAATAAAAAAAAATGAAGACTTTATTAAACCACCTACAAATGTTAGCAAACATGCAGAAATGACATCAATGCAGACTTAGTCACAAGACATTATGCAACCATGGAAATACGGGGAACTGACATGCCATCTGATCCTGCTGGGAGCTTTGCCTCCCAACTTCTGAGCAAACAGAGGAAATCACAGGGTCCCTCCTTTCTCTCTCATTCTCTTGGCTTCTCCACTCGTCTCTTTCTCCAAAGCAGAGACTTGGGGAATCCAAAAAACCTAGATGCCATTCTAGACTCACCATATACTAGTTATGTGAACTTGAACGAGTTATTAACCTCTCTGGGTCTCACATTCCTTAACCAAAAAATAACAAATAAAGAAAACTTCTGCAGTCCACTTGGCAGGAATATTTAATAAAAAACATTAATGAACACTTTACAGAGCCATGTAGAGCATGTCACAGCACTGTGCTTAACATTCTAATCCAGCTGTTCTTACCTTAGCCACACACAGAAATCAACTGGGGAGCCTGCAAAAATACTGAAGCCTGGAGGGCACCCCCACAGAGTCTGATATAACCTGTTTGGGGTGATGAAGCATCACAAATGTTGAAAGCTCTCCAGGTGATTCTAAAGTGCAGCCAAAGTTGAGAACTATTGCTCTATGCAATTATTTTATTTAAGCCACATAACTACCCTATGAGTTTAGCACTATTATCCCCTTCCCCCAACTCCCCCCATTTTTATAGATAAAGAAATTAAGGTTTAGAAAGGGTAGAAGATGGCTCAACGGCACAGAGCTAGCAGGGTACAAAGCTGAAATTTGAATTCACACAGTATGACTGCCAAGACCTCATACATCACAGCCACACTGCAGTGCTACCACTCCACCTACTGAATGTGAAGAAACATCTAGCATGGTCTCTAGCATGCAGTAGATGTTCCAAATTTGGGATCTAATTTTGTTCATTGCTTTTTAGCTTCCCTCCTCTCCATTCTCTGCTCTTCACAATCCCCAGCCCAAAATATTACTTGGAGTTAAGTAGGAGTGAGCAATAGGTAAGATTTAGAAACAGGATGGATACAGGAAAAAAAAATATTCTGTTTTCCTTCTCTTTTCCTTCCTACCATCTGGCCATAAGCATACATTTCTTTTATGTTTAAACTCTTTTAAAATAATTATTACAGATAGTATAGTGAAAATATCAGAAATCCAAGGGGAAGTTTTTCTACCATCCCTTCTCAAGTTTAAGTCAATGTTTTCATTTGCCTATGTCAACTTCTAGGCCACGTCATAAGCATATGTTGGTTTTTTGTTTATGTTATCATAATATAATTACATAAAGTAGCCTGTTCACATGATGTCATACATATTTTTCCAGAAGATTTGTCTTATAACTCAATTAAGCAGTCTGATACAGCTCTGTAGATAATGGAGGTAATTTTACCATTAACTGGGCTGAGATATTTTCATTAAAAGTTTCCCTATTAAAAAAAAAAGTTTAGCCTGGTTATTCTGAAAGCTGATATAAAAATCCATAAGCCTATAAAAGTCACATGACATGACGTTTGCCTTCCTTTATTTGCTGTATGTTCCTCAGTGCCCACACACCTTAAACCTGTGCCTGGCACAAAGTAGGAGCTCAAAAAATATTTGATGCATGAACAAATGATACTTTTCTTGCCTCTACAATAAAGTTGTAAAATAGGATTTCTTAAGAGCAAGGACAGAAGACTCCAAAATTAAGCCTGAGAACAGGGCAGGGTGGACAACAGCAAAGTAGGCAGGAAAGGCAACCGGAAACCCCATGGCAAAGACCAGCTACATTGCCCAGGAGGAAACATGTGGTTTCCTGAATTGCACCCGTTCAAAACCTTCAACCTTTGAAGCATGACATATGTAAACCATGTCAGGGACCCATAGCTGCCCCATCAGTAACACTTTGGGGTTGTTTTTAAGAAGTTGTTTACATTGCTGGGCTCCTCTCTCCCTAGCTCTATTTCTGGAAGTGATATGAAGTTGGAGGCAGCTGTGGCCAAAAAATAAGGCTGCAAAGAATTGAAGTAGGTACGCTTCAGAAGAACAACCTATGCAATGTTGTCAGGGGAAGGATTCGTTAGCTAGTACCCATAGGGTCTCCTCTGTATACTACAGAGAGACTTCAGGAAACTGAACACCCTGAAATTGATGTAAGGTGTGTGTGTGTGTGTGTGTGTGTGTGTGTCTGCCTGTCTGTCTAAGGAGGAGAGCTCAGCTTTCATCAGATTCTCATGTCTTCTGGTTTTAAGGCCTGCTCTTCCTTCCACTTCATCAATGAAAGTGGGACTCTTCTGAACCCATCCTTATTTGCTAGGGGCTAGAGATGGGGATGAGAGGCAGGGATGAGAGAAAGAGAAGGTGAAAGACAGGGAACCAACCCTATGAAAGGCCTTCTATTGAGCGAATATATGTGAAAGGCTTAGAGAGTGCCCAGTATGTACAAGGACCCATAAATGTTAGCTCTTATTATTATTATTACTTTATGCCAAGTATTTCATGTTTTCTCAACCCCACAACAACTCTATGAGTTCAGCATAAGTCCCATATCCTATTTATGAAGAAACTGAGACTCAGAGAGATTGAGTAACTAACCCAGGGTGATAGAGCTAGTGGTGGAGTTTAATGTAACACCACAGCTTGGCTTCTTACTCTCCACTCCATAGCCTGAATTACTGACCAGGCTTTCAGTCTGGATGCAGCCTCTCCGTCCACCCTTCAGGCTTTCATATTTAAAGCCCAAGGATCCTGCTCTTTCCCCGTCTGTCCATCAGAACAGGCGCAGAGACTAAAAATGAGCCTCTTCAAGCCAAGACATAATCTACTTGCTTACATAATATGGCCTCAGTCATCCCACTCAAATTCAACACTCAAAGCCAGGGTTCTGGGTGTTAATTAAAGAAATAAATCATACTTATCACAATTAACTCCCTTGCCTTTACGACACAGCCAAGTCAAAGGCCAGAAGGAAAGGAGTGTTTTCTAGTAGTCACAAGCCAGAGCCATGAGAAAGAAAGCTTTAAACCAAGCCTACTATTTTCTGGTTTCAAAATCCATGCTAAAAACTTCAATTAGACATCAGCTAACAAAACACCCTTCCATCCCAGGAGAATCATGGCAATTGCCCGGATTGAGCACTTCTTACGTGCCGGCACTTTAACATGTATTTCTATGGCTCAAAAGAGCCAAGCAGGCTGGATAGATGCTGCTTGAGAGGGTGTGCAAGCCCTCAGGGTCCCACAGGCACTGAGTGGCAGAACCAGGCTTGAGCCCAGGCCTGTCTGGTGACAGCGTCCGTGCTGTTAACCATTCCCTTCCCACCGGGTCTACATAGTCCCTGTGATTCATGGAACCCAGGGCCAACACCGACCCTCGGTTTTCCCTGAAACCTGGCAAAGCTCTTGGGAGGAGGCGCCGAGGAAGCAAGACAGACTGACTATAAATAGAAGATCCAGGTTCAGGGTCCAGCTCTGCTACTTACTAGCTCTGTGACCTTGGGCAGATCACTTAACCTTCCAAGGCCTCAGTTTCCTCAGCTTTGCAACGGAGATGATTGTTAATGCCGCACATTGCACTGATCTAAAAGAGAACAAGCTGAGGCTTAGTTATGCAAATGTGCGTTTCCTTTACCCCTCCATTACCCACTAATTCAAGAAAATTAGGTGGGGCCTTTCTCAGCCTCCCCCTTGGCTCATCCTCAGAGTTTTGGCACCCACAGAGTTCCACCACCACCTGCCTCGTGCCCCTCTCTTCCCTGGTGGCAGCTGCCTGATTTCCCCTCCATTTCAGCAGTTCTCTTGCCTGGCCGGGAGGACTGGCCTTGAGCGCTCAGACCTCTGCTTACTTTCTTTTCTCCTTCCGACTTTGGGCTTCAGCGTCTGTCTCTCCTCACAACCCCGCGCCACACGGCAGACCTCTTCGCTGGGCTGCTCCGCGCTCTCAGTGCCGCACCGGGAGCTCGCGGGACCGCGCGTCCCGCCCGTCAGAGAGGGGTGTGACCTGAGAGTTTACATAGGAGGCGGCCGCTGTGGAGAACACTCCGCCGCCCGCGGAGCTTTCTCTGACGCGCAGCCTCTGCCCGAGCTGCGCGCGCGACGGCAGGGGGCTCCTCCGCACCCGGGCGCCAGGGCCAAGCCCTCCCGCGGCCGCCGCTCCGGCCCACCATGAGGTCGCCTTTCTACAGCTGCCACAACGCTACCTCAGTGGAGAAGGGCAACTCGGCGACAATGGGCTGGTTGCTTTTCAGCGCGGGCCTCCTGGGGAACCTCCTGGCCCTGGGGCTGCTGGCGCGCTCGGGGCTGGGCTGGTGCCCTCCGCGCCCGCCGCGCCCGCAGCCGTCGGTCTTCTACGTGCTGGTGTGCGGCCTGACAGTCACCGACTTGCTGGGCAAGTGCCTCGTGAGCCCTGTCGTGCTGGCCGCCTACGCGCAGAACCGGAGCCTGTGGGTGCTCGTGCCCGCATGGGGCAACTCGCTGTGCCAAGTCTTCGCCTTCTTCATGTCCTTCTTCGGGCTCGCCTCGACGCTGCAGCTCCTTGCCATGGCGCTGGAGTGCTGGCTGTCCCTGGGGCACCCCTTCTTCTACCGACGGCACATCACCCCGCGCCGGGGCGCGCTGGTGGCGCCGGTCGTGAGCGCCTTCTGCCTGGCTTTCTGCTCACTGCCTTTCGCGGGCTTCGGGAAGTTTGTGCAGTACTGCCCCGGAACCTGGTGCTTTATCCAAATGGTCCACGAGGAGGGCTCGTTGTCGGTGCTGGGCTACTCTGTGCTCTACTCCAGCCTCATGGCGTTGCTGGTCCTCGCCACCGTGCTGTGCAACCTGGGCGCCATGAGCAACCTCTACACGATGCACCGGCGCCTGCGGCGCCTCGCGCCCTCCAGCACCAGGGAGCTGCGCGCCGTCGAGAGGGAGGCGTCCCCACAGCCTCTGGAGGAGCTGGATCACCTCCTGCTGCTGGCCCTCATGACCGTGCTGTTCACCATGTGTTCCCTGCCCGTAATTGTGAGTCTCCGGGCGCCGAAGCGGTAGGGCACTGGGGCGGTCGGGCCGCGGGCGCGGGGCGGGCAGGGTGGAGCGCGATGGACGCGGCGCCAGAGAAGCTGCGCCCTGAGCTAGGCGCGTATGTTGCAGCGCTCCCCAAGTCGTATTCCCTCCACAACCCCAAGATATAATCCAAATTGTGGGGTGAAAAAACGGAAAGTTAGAGAAGTGAAGGGAAAGACCGAGCCTGACGCTGTCTCCTTAGCTTAACAAAAGAGCCCATTTGGCAGAACCCCCTCCTCTCTGCTTGCCTCTGAGGAGCACTTAAGGCCATTTTTGCTCCCCAGACCTTCGAGGAGCAGAATTTGCTTCCTTCTTGGCAATACAAGTCCTCTACTCCCCGAAGGCCAGGTGATGTCTTGTTAGACCTGCCCACGATTTTAGTGGTATCAGAAATAGGCGAATGGTGTCTGGGGGTTCTTCACCGGGGTGTTGGTGTGGAAAGGGAAAAAGGGAAGTTTTAATTCTGCCAGAATGGTTCGCAGAGGTAAATGACTAAAGGCATAGGTTTAATTTTGGAAAGCTTGTGGGTGAAATTTGAGGCACCGCTGCTGCTGCCACCCAGGAATGGTGGTGGTAGAGGCTGAGGCTGTGTTTCAGCTGGTCATGTGGTTTTGACAACCTGTCTTGACAGGTTTTGTTTCTATCTTGGCAAGTGAGGTGACTTGAAAGCCATTGTCTCAGGTTTCAATTTACTAATGGGGATGGTGGTGGAGATTGAATTACCTCGTCGTTTTGAAGGTAGTGGCCCCTGGGGTGCTCTCCAAGACCCCTAGGAGTGGCTGAACCTTGAGAAACCTTATTCGATTCTGTATTGCTTCTCTCCTTTCCTCCACCCCCAGTGTACCTGTTCAAAAGAACAGCATTTAAATACATTACATTGCCAATTCTGTGTCTTTGGAGTCCTGAGACTTATGTGAATAGGAAAAGTTGTTAAGTGTCTTATCATAGTGTAGCTGTAGCAATTTTGGATGTTATTTTCAATGATGGATGAAGGGGGAAATATAAAGTGATTTTTACCTTAAGTCCTTAATGTGTGGGAAAAGAGTAGTTATAGCATCATTATACAGGAGCAGGATCAGAACTCCCAAAAATATATAAGTAAATATATCCATATAGATACAGATATAGGTATAGATGATATATAGCAGTGGTTCTCAAACTTTAGCATGCTCAAAATCATCAGCATAGCTTTTAAAAAGAAAGATGGCTGGGCACCATTTCCCAGAGTTTCTGATTTAGACATTTTTGAAGAACTTTTGTTCTTAAGTTCCCAGGTGACACCAAAGCTTCCGATTCAGGGATCACGTTTGTAGAACCACCCTCTAAAACAGGAGTTGGCAAACCACACAACCCACAGGCCAAATCTGTTTTGCCTGCTGTCTTTGTACAGCTCTGGAGTTAAGAATAGTTCTTACAAATAAATATTTGCATTCAGTTAGATGATAGGGCCCAAGGGATATGAGCTCCAATTAAGCCAAAAACCATGCCAAGAAAACATTTCATTCTTCTTCTCAGTAGATGTGTATTGCAAAACAAAATGTAGTCAGTCATCATTGTTATTATTGTTATATTTTTAATTTAATCAATAAAAAATTGTGCAAACCTGTTTTCTCTCATAAGTACCTATCAAATAGTCATGATTTTGCCTCTTGGCCAGTAAAACCTAAAATATTTACTATCTGGCCCTTTACAGAAAACTGTTACAGACCCCTATTTTAGAGTGAGAGCTGCATTCACCTATGCTGTGATAAAAGCAGACAGTCAAATGCATGGAAATTTTCATCTGAGTTTGAATGTTTTAGTAAGACTAATACTGAAAGCAGCATGATACAGTGGAAAGAACATTGCAATGGACATGTCTCTAAGGGGATGTGAGTAATTCAGGGTATTGCAAGAATTGAAGGAATAATGGAGTTGAAAATGATTTTCTAAAAAATTTGTAAAGTTCCAAATATATGTAATGTTGATAGCATTTTTCACAGGAACCATCATTTTCTAGAAAGGGTAAGGGTTTTAGCATCAGACATGAGTTTGAATCAGCCTTCATCACTTACTAACTATAGTAGAGGCTTATTTACCCTTTCTGACCTTATGTTCCTTATCTGTAAAATGAGGATAGTCATACATGTTCTGTAAAACAATTAGGAAGATTTGAAATTATAAACATATATATATATATGGATGTGTGTGTGTGTCTCCTAACCTAGTGCCTGGCCTCAATAATTAGCATCACTATTATTAGTAATTATAACTTCCATTTATTATTATTTCTTTCTAGACATAGGTAATTAATTAAGAAATATGATCTCCAAAATAAACACTGTTATATAAAAAAGCTAATTATGGAAAGTGACTATCAAGGCACTTTAAAATAGCATTTGTATTCTTGAATAAATGGGAACATTCAAATTATTGCATCATATATAACTATGTAATAGCCTACATTTAAATATTTCTAATTCTGAATTATTCCTCTTTTTTAAAATTATTACATTGATAAGAGAAGTAATACAAGGGATGTTCCAATTTCTCCACTGATCATAGACAGAATATTTTAAAATAATTAAATGAAACATACTGTGTATTCTGATTCTACATGTTCATTTGAAGAAGGGAAAGAAAAAGGAGACAAAATAATGATTTAGGCCATGCTTATTTATAAGCAATATATGACCACAGCACTAAAGAATACTGAGGAATTATAATTACTAAAACTGCGCTAAAGAAACGTTCCCAAAATTAAACTTTCGTAAATACTGAAAAAAAAAAATAGAAGAGATAGTGTTATCTAGTCTAAGGCAGTGGTTCTCAAACAATTTTTGGTCTAAGGGCACCTTTATACTATTAAAATTATTAAGGACCCAGACAGCTCTTATTTATGTGGATTATATATATCAGTATTTATCATACTAGAAATAAAGCTAAGAAATTATATTAATAAAAATATTATTACAAAACAGGATAACAAAATGTACTTGTGTTTTTACATAGGTATAAGGAAAACTGGAATTTCAAAATGATTTAATGAACAATAGTAAGATTACAGAGATTATAGGGTAAATAAGAATATCATCTTAAGAGTACAGAAGTATTGAAAGTCTCTGAAAATGCACATATGTATACCCTCAACCTACTACATTACAAAGTAATACAGACAACACAAGAATATGTGAGCACATAGTCCATTAGTTGTGGAAGTGATGATGTCATCACATGTCATATAGTTTCTGTAAAACTCATTGTATACCTGTGAGAAAATGAGAGTGAAAAAGGCAAATAGTATCTTTTTATGAAAATAGTTTTGACCTCGTGGACCCACTGAATGAGTATTGGAGACCCCCACACTTTGAAAACCACTATTCTAAGGAATAGAACTAGCAATTGGAAAAATAAGGCTGTATCTGAAGGTTAGGGGAAACATAAACAACAACAGCAACTTACCCATAAAATAAATATTTCATTAAGCTGGGGAAAAGTTTGTTGGAGTATGATTTTTTGTTAACTTTACAAGAATGCTGGATTAGAATATGATACTTAACTAGACTGAATTTTCAAATTTCCAATTTGATATAGCAGGAAGAAAGTATGGAGAATATAGCATGAGCTTTAGAGGAATTTTGCAGTATATTCTCTAAAGTGTATAACATATTTTCATCAAAATTATTTTTACCTTAGAAAACCTGAGTATACTAGAGGTTGGTGGGGGCATAGAGATGGATGAGAGAGGGTGAGTGTGTATAGATTAGATGTTACTGTTGAAAGGTTTGAAAGCCAGGTAAAGATAGATATGAGCTTGTGTAATCACTTACGTCAGAATCCATGGAGTCAGAGAAGTGAATAGAGGGTATTCCACATGCATTGAGATAGTTTTTGTGTGTGTACCATTTTGGTAGGCAGAAAGAATGGGGTGGGATGTTCTTTCCATAGGAGGCTGTTAGAGGCATGTAAGGGATGGTAGGCAAGAGATGGGTCCAGGGAAAAGGGTCTGAAGCAGATTTAAAGGGAAAGAGCAGAGGCTGAGGCGTGGGGAGTTATGGTGGGTGGACTGGATAGAAGAGGGCCTCAGAATCTAGGGAGGTCTTCCCAGCAGGGATGTCTAGCCACGGAGTTGGCAACAGCAATATTTGTTGCTCAATGACTCCTAAAAATCCATCAGAGGGCACTCTGCTCACACAGGTCCTTTTTATGGAATCTGAGTCACTGTAAAAATGCCAGGTGTAGAATAATACACTTCCAACACAAATCAAGTGACTTGAAAATACAAATAACCTAATAGAATTGACATGGATAAATACTGCTTAGAAATAAAATAGTTTGTTTTAATTATACAAATATCATTCACTTGCTCAGATCCCAACTAATCAAGCATACTTAACTAGTTGGAGTTATATTTTGCCACACTCCACTTTGAGCAGAAAGAGGCCACTGTGAAACAAACTCATGTAAAGTATTTGCTTTTAAAGTCAATTTAAGTATATAGCCTATTGTCACCTGTGTATCCATTCAGCACATATTTGGTGCCTACCATATCCAAGACATTCTATAATATTTATTGTGGGGATTTAAAATGAGAAAAACAGGCCGGGCACGGTGGCTCACGCCTGTAATCCTAGCACTCTGGGAGGCCGAGGCGGGTGGATCGCTCAAGGTCAGGAGTTCAAGACCAGCCTGAGCAAGAGCGAGACCTCGTCTCTACTAAAAATAGAAACAAATTATCTGGCCAACTAAAAATATATATAGAAAAAAAAAATTAGCCGGGCATGGTGGTGCATGCCTGTAGTCCCAGCTACTCGGGAGGCTGAGGCAGTAGGATCGCTTAAGCCCAGGAGTTTGAGGTTGCTGTGAGCTAGGCTGACGCCACCGCACTCACTCTAGCCCCGGCAACTAAGCGAGACTTTGTCTCAAAAAAAAAAAAAAATGAGAAAAACATCACTTGTGCCTGCATAAACTATAACACAGGAGAAAGGGTAATGCTTATGGTCACTGGGGAGTTTAGAGGAGGAAAGGATCCACTAATTGATAAAATAACAATGCTAGCTAATTATTTGGTTCTTATGATGTTAGAATCTGTTCTTGAGGTTTTACTCATACCATCTCATTAAAACTTCACCATAATCTTGGAAAGTACCTACAGTGATCCCCATCGTAAAGATTAGGAAATAGAATAACTTGCCTAAAGTTGCACATTCAAAAAGGGGGTTCTAACCCAAGTAGTCAGACCCTACAGCAGATGTGCTTAGCCACTGCCTCAAAGAGGCTTCCTAAAAGGGGTAATATTTGAGGTGGACCTTGAAAGGAGGTAAGATTAGGGCATGTAATCAGTTTTCATACCTGTAAAATGGGGATAATGATCACACTTACTTCATAGGATTTTTGTAAGGATAAAATGAATTTTTTTAAAGTAAGGTATTTAGAACAGTGCCTAGGAATATTGTAAGCTCTATAGGGCATTAGCCATTAGTAGTATTAAACAGAAAGGATGGGAGAAGGCGTCCGGATATAAGTAACAGCTGACCCCAATGAAGGCATCTTCCTAAGTGCATTAGATTGGAGTGGCAGAAATGCTCTATAGAGAAGAAAGTAGAAAGCTAAGGAAATGATTATGGGAAAATGCATCTTCTACAGAGACATTCCTTGATTGCCTTAAATGGATCTGTTCTGTTATCCATATCCCCTCCTACTAATACTGAGTTTGCACATTTTCTGTTCCATTAGAGTCCATGTGTCCCATTATAGAGTTAGAGTTTCAGTAGGCATGAGGAATGTAATGGCAAAAACAAAAGGTGGCCGGCCTCAGGCAGGTGGTGCCAGTCTAGACAGCAGTGTTGGCTGAATGGCAGGAAAAGCTACACTTTGAGGCAGTTTTGCAGGGCTCTGAGAAGGAAGGCTGCAGAGACCTCAGGGAAGATCAAGACAATAATAGTTGGTTAGACACACGTAAGCAGCCTTATATTTTTGTGTGTGTTTTCCCCACTAGCCTGAAAAAAAGGATGTCAACCATGAAAAGGTAACAATCAAATCTATGCTAAGAATAAGTAGAGCAGTTTACATGAGTTGAACAGTTCCTCTTTCAAGTTACCTCATGTCTTTTCATTGTTTGTTGTATTTCTTGTCTCTTCACGTTGATTAAAATGTCTGTTTCACTGGTGTCTCCATATATGTGACTTTCATAAGTGTGAATTATTTCTGAGCGAATTGATAAAAGAGGATAGGAAGCAGACAGAAGAAGGAAAGGAGAACTGAAGAAAGTATGGATTGTGAGAATACTAGCTGGAAAGAGAATCTGTACTTATGGAAGCATGGTGACCCTGTTTGTAAAAGACTCAGCAGATGCTCATGGCCTGGCAGGGACCTGGGAACTGGAGCCCACCAGGTAGAACAGCCTTCAGGGACTTAATCAAACTGGGTCTGTGATGTGTGCCTCAACTTCCACCCACTTCCCAGGTCTACCCCCACCTTCCAGGCTCCCCATGTGCACCCAGCAGCTGCAGTGGCCTTAGCTGCTTATCAGTTCACCAAAAATGAGTATTCCAAGCTAAACTGCAGTGTTCTTACAGGAACTTAAGTGAAGTAAGTGAATTTGTTGCTGCCATCAACCTTTCAATATCATAATGGAATATTTTTCTTCAAAACAGTATCGTGCTTACTATGGAGCATTTAAAGATGTCAAGGAGAAAAATGGAACCTCTGAAGAAAAGGAAGACCTCCGAGCCTTGCGTTTTCTATCTGTGATTTCAATCGTGGACCCTTGGATTTTCATCATTTTTAGAACCTCACTATTTCGGATGTTTTTTCATAGGATTTGCATAAGACCTATTATATATAAGACTTGGCACAGCAGTTCCTGCCAAACTAACATGGAATCCAGTCTGTGACAGTGTTTTACACTCACTGGTAAGCTGAGGAAAATATCGCATTTTCAGTCAAAGAACCATGGTTTTTTAGAAAATCTTACAATTTAAATTCTTTAAAATTATTTCCCTTAACCAAAGCATCTAAATATATTTTCAAAAGTATTTAACATATGTTAACAATGTGTTGTCACTCTATAGTCATGAACCCCTTTAGTGAATTTTTTCATTTTGTGTTAACAGCAACTAAAATTTCATATATTGTAAACAATGTTAAAAGTCTTAAAGCAATGGTATTGATTGTCCCAACATTTGCACTTGGTGGCCCTAATTTTTAGAGAGGTCTTGAGACCTATGCATCTATAGTTATGTGATAGGTGTTTTTAAAAAGCATAACAATTTCTTGCCCTATTCATTTCCAGTGAAATCTGATTCTTTCATTTCATATTTTAATTGCCCTGTTTAGCTCTTTTCTTTGCCAGTTGTTCTAAGGATAGCCTAAATTACACATGCCCCTAAGAGAAGTGAAGTGGGAAATATGACTAGGTCAGGCAGTTGGAGGGGCCTTCCCCAGCCACCATCGGGGGAGGACTCACTGCCTCATGTAGACACCCAAATCCATAAGTGGACACAAGGCAAGATATGACTGGCATACATCTCAGACAAGAAAAAAATAATTTTTACCTTTTGAAGTCCAATTTCTTTTGTATTGAGGCAGGGGTGTCAGTAGGAATCAAAATTTGGGAGTAGGCTTCAAAATGTTCTTTCAGTTTTTGGAACCTCCATTTTACAAAAAGTTTTATCATATTGATGGATTCTTTGGTGGAAGGATTTATGCTTCTTTGAAAAACAGTGAAGTGCAACTTACCAGAGAACCATGTTTACTATTTGACTATGTGAAGCAGCCTGGCATTGGCAAGAGCAAAAATCCCACCCAGGACTTAGTTGAGGGTGGTGACAATGGCCTTAACATCTACCTTAACAGCTACCTGTTACAGCCATATTCTGCTCTTTGTGGAAACAGTAGATCTTATTGAGGTTCCTGACAGCTACACTTTCAAAACTGGAGCTGGATGTAGCTCAGAAGGAACGTAACTGAGCACTTTAACTGTAATTTGAAAGTTTACAAAGGTTAGCAACGTGAAGACCTAAAGGGAAGAGTGGGGAAATGCAGCTGCAGCTGAAAAGGAGACTATAAACCCGGTGTGCAGGTAAGAGCTTTCACTTTGGGTAAAAGAACAGATAGGGGAGGGGAGGGGGGTTTCAGCATCTCTGGAGATGCTTTGTACCCAACAAACTCGGCCTGAGATGCAGAGCCTGCTACACCTCCAGCCAGCAACCCCTTCCAAAGACAAGAGTACAAGTATGTACCTTATTTCCAGCTTAGCAGCAGCCTCATTTTTTTTCACCTCTGGTTCTTCCAGTATCTCAGAGATGGCATAAACCTGGATGCAATTTTTTTGTATAGCAAAACTGTGAAAAAGACAAATCAGGAATACAAGAAGTATAATTTAAGAGTATGACATGATGAAAAAATGTAATTGTTTTTGAAGTTTAACTTTCATTTGTATGTTTAATATATAAGTATGTGTGTGTTTTATTGTCAGAGGAAGTGCGTCATTTTTGTACTCTCCTTTTGCCAGGTGTGTTATGATAACTGTCCAGATAACTTGAAAAGGTCCCAGATGAATCAATAAACATAATTTTATAATATTTTGCAAAGTAAATTACTTTTCTTCAAATGAAAGGAAAAGGCTTGGTTTTCTTTTTTGAGCAAACAGTTGTCGGCAATATTTTATTCCCTAGCAGTTTGATAGTGTGAATTTTTACATATTGTTCTATTAGCATTTATATGATTTTAAATAAGTTGTCATAGATTTATTTAAGGACTTAGTGCTCCTCTTTGTTTTTTTCCAAAATGTAGACATACCAGCTTGATGAAATCCATGTTAAGTTAATATCAACTCCAGTGATCTTCAGTAATTTATTCATTAGTTCATTAAATAATTGACACAGACTCTGTGCCAAGCAGTTGGTTAGGTACTGAGGAAAAGAATAAATAATACTCAGACCTGGTTCTGCTCATTGTCCTCTGGGGGAGACAGGAATGTAAACAGTTACAATACAGCATAGAAATTCTCAGTAGTAAAGGCACACACAGAGTACTATTCAAAGAGGAGGCCCAAACTAGGGATGATATGTAGAGTTGTCAGGAAAACTCCACAGGGAGAAGATGTTTAAATTAGGTATTGAAAATGGGTAGGAATTTTGACTCCAATTAAAAACTAAAAAGAACACAAAGAAATAGTTTATATAAGAGGAAATACATATGGTTAATAAATATTTTAAAAATCTAGCCTAATCAAAGAAATGCAAAAATAAATTCAAATTATCAAGGACCAACAAAAAAATTATGACTTAATAACAAAGAGGTTATTCTAAGAGGAACATTCATGTTCCCCTGGTGAGTTTGTAAATTTGTACACCCTTTCATGATAGCAACCTGACAGTGTGTATCAAGAGCCTAAAGTGTTCTTTTCTATTGCTCCAGTAATTCCACTCTAAAATTCTCTCCCAAAAAACAATCAGTGGTCCTGGACAAGCAGCAGTATCATCACCTGGAACTTACAAGAAATGCAGATTATCTGGCCTCCACTCTGACCTACTGAATCAGAATCTCTGGGGTGAGGCCAGCAATCTATGCTTTAACATGCCTTGCAGGTGATTCTCATGCATGTTAAAATTTGAGAACCACTGCTCCACACAAAAAATAAAAAGACAAAAATAAAGACAAGAAAATATGCAATAGACTCCAGTTTTGTTTCTCTGACCTCTGATTCTCAGATCATTTCAGTTGCAAGTAATTACTCACACCTGAACTCCCATAGCATTTTATCTATAACGTTCTATAACGTTTACTGGCAGCAGTCACTGATTTCTTTCCCATGTTTAAAGTTCTAATAGCAGCGATGAGACCTGTCTCACCTACTTGGACCATGGAAGTAAAGATGCTCCCTCAACGTGCTGTTTCTTTGGCCTCTTGTGGACACCTTTTGGGCCTAAGCTTGACAGTTTTTCCATGTGAAAGAAAACACACTGAAGAGGCTTCATTCACAAAAACATTTTCAGAGATTATATCTAAAATGAGCTTTAATTAGGGATCTAATAATATTTTTTAGCTCTCTATAGGATAGAAATCTCCATTAAAACATGTAAAGCTTTTTCTAAACTTTTTCAATTTGACCTTTTTGTTTATTTCCAGGGATACATTATACATTTCATCTCCCTTTCCATGCATTAAAAACCTGGAGGACTAGTTAGTCACCTATTTTTTCTTATTTCCCCTAGTAACTAAGATATATACTGTGGAGGGCTTATGAATATACTATAAACATATATTGAACAAAAGGTGTTCTCTCTCATGACATCCCCAAAACATAAGTATATTCAATAAGAGGCTGCTATGACTTGGTCATAGTTTCCTCTGTATCTAATAAATGTTCTTATGCCAGCATATAAGGACTTTTCTCTCAGGCCATCCGAAGGTGAAAATAATAAATGGAGGAGAAAATATTTTTGTTCTATATTTTTTTCCTACTGTCATAGACATTATGGAAATTAACATCATGTATGTTTAAATTTTATCTAGGAAATAGCAACTCATAATTAACAAAATTAATAATATAAAACGTTTGGTATTAGGCAATTTTAACGTTGTAAAACAACTTTGTCTTACTGAAACAGTGTTGAGTGGCCTTCTCTTGAGTGAGGCTAGAATTGCTGGTCTGGGTGTTCCCAGCATGGCCTCTAGGGGGGAAAGCTGCCCTCGCAGGGGGTGGTGCTGTGACTAGGGCTTCCTCTCCCTGCCTTTCCACAACTGCCTAACTCAGGGGAATGGATCAGTAGGTCTCACCTGATACCAGCAAGGTGAACATTCCAATCTTCCAGACGATTTAAAAAACTACACAAACTCAGGAATCAGTTCACTCTTTAAAATCTTTGCAGTGAAGGTGTATAGAAACCTATCATGCTCTAGTTACAGAGGGTATGAAATCAAATGTAGGGAGAAGAAATAAGCTTGATTTTTTTTTTGTTTGCTATGATACTTAAATGCTTAAACCAGAGAGGACAATAAAGCATAGTCAAGTCAAATATGATAAGAAAGCATTTTAAGTCAGGTACATAGGGTCTTATAATGATCCAAATCTTATGAAAGCATTTGTAATCTAATTGGAAACACAGGACAAACTAGAAGTTAAAAATCATACAGTGTGATGCAAATGTTACCAAGTGATACAATATGGAGCATAGCTTTTAAAACAACAAAGCCCCAAATCAGAGATAATTGATGTTTAAAATTAGTCTAGCAGTGCATTATATAGACACCTGCGCAAACAATGAAGTTGGTAGCTTGCCAACAATTTCTTATCACTACAAAATAGCATATGGAAATGTAAGTGCCACAAAACTTCATAATGAATTGGAAAAGACTTCTTTCATTGTCTCCAAATCCCAGAGTTCTCAATTAGATAAAGTCATAGGCTGTGATATAGACCTATAATTCTTTGGTGGCCCTAGAGGCACTTCAAGAAAGACATGGAGCAGCTCATACTGAGGTGCAAGAAGAGGCCTGAATGACTTCCAAAGATATATGCCATATGTAAAATGATATTATGGTAGAGAAAATGAACAGTGTTTGAAATACGAGCCCCAAACCCAAAGTCATAAAGACACAATCTGTGACTGTTAAATGTAGATTTGTAATCCAGCTGCTACATGCATTCTGAATTTTGTATAGTACTATCGAGGATGAGTATCGTCAGGATTTTATTTAGTTAGTAATGGTTAGCAATCCTCCAAGGACGTGAGAAGCCAGCTAATGAATTACATCAATATAGTAGACAGCTTCTGAAAGAGCTGCCAATGGTCCCTGTCTCCCTGCCTCCTGGTATTCGTGCCCTTGGGTAATTCTCTCCCCTCAAGTGTGAGCTAGACCTGGAGACTTGCTTCGAATAAGTGGAATACAGCCACCAAAAAAAAAAAAAAAAAAAAAAATCAGAGATGTTACACCCCAGATTAGGTTACAAAAAAGCCTTCCTTGCTTGCTTCAATGGAAACCAGCTGCCATGCTGTGAGCTGTCCCGTGGAGGCCTCTGGCCAGCAGCCAGCAAGGAACTGAAATCCAGTGATCCAGGAGGAACCAAATCCTCCAACAGACACACGAGTGTTCTTGGAAATGGATCCTTCTGAGCCCAGCTTCAAGCTGACTGAAGCCCCAGCCAACATCTTGACTGAAGCCTTGTGAAAGACTGAGCCAGAGTCACAGGACCCAGCCAAGACACACCCAGATTCCTCACCCACAGAAACCAAGAGGTGAGAAAAGTTGGTTTAAGCCAGCAGTCCCAACCTTTTTGGCACCAGGAACCAGTTTCATGGAAGACAATTTTTCCACAGACCAGGGGTTGGGTGGGGGTGGGGGGAAAGTTTCAAGATGATTCAAGCACATTACATTTACTGTGCAGTCAAACCTCTCTGCTAATGATAAATTATATTTGCAGCTGCTGCCCAGCACTAGCATCACCGCCGCAGCTCCACCTCAGATCGTGAGGCATTAGATTTTCATAAGGAGCATGCAAACTAGATCCCTGGCATGCGCAGTTGACAGTAGGATTCGCACTCCTGTGAGAAGCTAATGCTGCCGCTGATCTGACAGGAGGCGGAGCTCAGGTGGTGATGGGAGCGATGGGGAGCAGTTGTAAATACAGATGAAGCTTCCCTCACTCACCCACCGCTCACTTCCTGCTGTGTGGGCTGGTTGCTAACAGGCCACGGACCACTACTGGTCCGCAGCCCAGGGGTTGGGGACTACAGTTTTAAGCCTCTAAATTTTGGGGTAATTTTTTCAGCAGTCACAGATAACTAGTACAATTAATTTAATTCCAATTAAATTAATGGATATCAAATTAGATACAAATCCACAGCATATTTTATTGACAAATGAAATATTTACAAGCCTTGATTGTATACTAGGCTATAAGGAAAATCTCAACAAATGTGAGAAAGCAGAAAGTAAAAGGACATTGTCTCTGATTAGGAAATATATTTTTATTCAAGTTGAAACCAAAATAATTTCTCTAATTACATAGAAATTTTTCTTCTTTCTGTATATATCATATATACTAAATAGTGAAAACTACATGCATATAATTTTAAATAATATTAATAATTATAAAGTGAATATCCATGCAGACATCATGCAGGTCAAGAAACAGAACCCTGCTGGTACCAGAATCCCCTGTGTGCCTTCCCTGGTCATAGTCCCTCCCTCTCCCTAGAGGTAACTGCTGTCCTGATTTTTGAGAAATTGTGTTTTTGCTTTTCTTTATTTTACCACCTATGTGTGCATCATAATATATCCATCTTTTCCTAAGCCTAGCAATATGCCTTTCTCAAGCCAAGCAATATGTCTTGGGTCAGATTCCTCACATGCAGAGTCCAGGACAAGGAGTCAGGTGCATGTGGTAGGTAGAGTTCCTGCTCTCAGGGGAAAGTAGTGAAGGCAGCAGGATGGGGCAAGGACAGGAGTGAAGCAAGCATGAAGTCTCAGCCTCTGCCTGGGCCCAAGGGGGACTCTGGAGCTAGACTAGCACTGCAGTGTTGGTCCCACTAAGACACCTGTGGTCAGTAAGCCTTTGGCCAAGGTGTTTCAGGGGGTACTCTTTGCGCCAAGGGCAACTTTCTAGAGAAAGGGCCAGTTCCTCTGAGCTATTAGTAACCAATACTCAGAGGAGCTGGAGGTGGGGACACTGTCCAGAAATAGGAGATCCAGATGGTACCCACTACATAGTATGTTTGTGAGATTCACCCTTGCTGTGTGTATAGCTGTAGTTCATAATTTTCATTGCCAAACAGTATTCTACCATATGAACATGTGACATGCTGGCAATGAACATTTGCTGCTTTAACTATTCTTCTTATCATGTCCTGTGTTGGACATATATAAGAATATCTTTAAGACATATACCTAGGAGTGGAATTTCAGGGTTGTAGGATAGGTGCACCCTTATTATATTATAAAATTGTTTTCCATTACACTACCACCAGCATTGTTTGGTAGTTTCCATTGCTTTGCATCATTGCCAACACAACACTCCTATTGTTAGACTTTATTTTAGCCATTCTAGTAAGTTTGTAATGGTATCTCATTGAGGTTTTAATGTATTTTCCTTGTTAATAATGATGTTGCATACCTTTTCATACTCGTATTGGCTGTTTGGAAATTCTCTTTTTATAAAGCTTCTGTTCAAATCTTTTGCCTAATTTTTAAATATAATGTTTATATTTTCATATTGATTTGTAAGTGTCCTACCTACTGTTACTTTGTCAGTTATATGTGTTACAAAAATTTTTTTCCCATTCCATAATATCTTTTCACTCTCATTTTGGTGACTTTTAATGAATAGAAATTTTTGTATGAGGATCTAATTTATTAAGCTTTTCTTTTATGACTAAGCTTTTATGTCTTATTTGAGAACTTTTTTCCAAACCTGAAATCATGAAACATTTTTCTATATTACTTTATAAAAGCTTTATAGTTTTGCCTTTCACTCTTGGATTTTAACCCACCTGTGATTTATTTTGTGTATAGTGTGATGCAGATATCCAATTTTGTATTTTTACCATATAAATGATTGTCCTAGTATCACTTATCAAAAAGTTCATCTTTTTCCTATTGATATTAAGTATCATCTCTGTCACATATCAAGTTTCCAGATTTGTCTGTGCTTATTCCATTGGCCTATTTTCCTACTTGCTATAGTTTGATAATACCTGGTACATTAAATCCTTGCATCTAGTTCTCTTTTAAGTGGGCCCTGTTAATCATAGTGCTTTGTATTTCAGTATAAATCTTAATGTAAGCTTGCTCAGTTTCACCAAAAACAAACAAAAATCTGTTGGGATTTCAATTGGGATTGCACTAAATCTATTGATTAATTTGGCATAGCTCCCAATTTACTTGTGTCTTTTTCAAAGTCTCTTTATAAAGGTTTCAATGTTTTACTGAAGTATAATATAAATACAGAAAAGTATACAAATTATACGTAGACAGTGAAATGAATTTTCACAAAGCTAACACCTAACTAATCAGTACCCACATAAAAAATGGACTTCTAGTAGAATCCCAGACACCTCTAAAATCCCCTTTTATCTATGTTTCACCCACAAAGGAAAACCACTTTACTGAGTTCTAATACCATATATTAATATTGTCCACTTTTGAACTTTATATAAATAGAATCATTCAGTGTATTCCTGGTTTCTTTCACTTAGCACTGTGCTTGTGAAATTCATTTATGTTGTTCAGAGAGTTATATTTTGTTTATTCTTTTTGCTATAGTGTGTAGTATTCTACTGTATGAATTTAAGACAATATATTCATCCATTCTATTGTAGATGGACATTTGAGTTACTTCTAATCAAGGCTATTACAAATAGTAATAAGCATTCTTTTATACATCTTTTGGGAATATATGAATGCATTTCTTTTAAGGATATAATTATGAATGTAATTGCTAGGTCATAAGCTTTATACACAGCAAATACTGCCAGTCTTCCAAAGTAGACTGTGTCAATTTATACTTCTACAGCAGTATATGAAAGGTCTAGTCAATCCACATGCTCATCAATACTTTCTATTTCAGTTTAGCCATTTTAGGGGTATATAGTGGTATCATACTGTGGATTACTTTGCACATCCCTGATATACACCTTTTCATATGTTTATTATCTTTTGGATATCCCATTTTGTGAAGGATCTCTTCAAGCGTTTTCCCCACTTTTCTATTTGGTTGTCTGCCTTTTGCTTATTGATTTTCAAGAGTTCCATAATGTGAATCTATTAGGTTCCTGAGTTTAGGGCAGTGTGTGGCAAAATTTTGTATAGTGTGGAAATCCTAATGAATCCAAATCTATTTGGTTCCTGGAGTTCAAAGTGAGAATTGAGATAGCGAAAGATACCTGAAGGCACTGTAGGTCTGTTTCTGCTGATTCTGGCTTATGGTACCTTGTTTTCTGGTGAGCTTGGATATTATGAGACTCATATTTCTGAGATTCCCTGATGCCTAAAATGACAGTGCCTTCCTCCAGAGGGATTTGGATTCTCCAAGCACCAAGGGTCAGTCCAGGACTACTTTAAACCAGCTCAGGGCATAAGGCTTTTGGACTCTCCAGGTGAGGGGAATTGGGGTTACAGACTCACAGAGGCTGTCAGCACATGCTTGTAACTTCCCAGGGATAGGGTTTTTCTTTTCTTTCTTTTCCCCTCCTCACTGTTCAACATCAAAGGACTTGTTTTCTTAAGATCTCCTGAGGGGGTAATGGGGAGGGGATGTTTGGGAGTGAAAGTGGGTTTAGGTTTACTTCTGGTTCATTCCCAAACTAAGGAAGTAGCCCTTTAGGGTCCTGATTCCGGAAGGTTTCCTATTAGACTCTCCACCTTTTCCAGAACTTAAGACTTTTATTTCTGAACTTGTGGACCCTGAGAGTATATAAAAATAAAACCCAGGTTTCCTTAGTTGGTATATGTCCTCAGAGGCAACAGCAACTTTTGTGTTTTGCTTTTCCCTCTAGATTCTTATTGCCATTTAGATAAATCCTTACTATCTTATCACCTTTTCTCATGCTTTTCAGGCTTTTGAAATTTTATACAGCATTTTTAAGTTGTGTTCAACTGGAAGATTAGTATAGTCTAGCCTGCTACGTTACCCAAAACATAACTCAATTTAAGTTTTCAGATTGTCAAATAACTATGGGAACAGGGAGGGAATCTCTTAAATGAAATAACTAAAATTATTTAATAAAAAATTAAAACAACATCAGTTAATTAAAAATGTACAGGAGATAGTCAATCCTGTATTTTAGAAGTAAATCATAGCAATAAGTACTTCTCATATTAAAAAAGAGAAAGAGAAAAGAACACAGATCCTAAGCAAATGGGATTAAAAATGAAAGATACATGAAAGAATGAGAAAAAAGTATAAGTAAACTAAAAACTGATCCTTTGGGAGGGTGAGAGGTCAGGAAGACAAGCTTAAATTAATCAGGAAAATAACACAAAACGAACAAAATTAAAAATAAAGGAGATATGACAATGATAAAAATTAGCAAATGCAGGAAGACAGTAGGTGCCAGTAATTTTCCAAGTCTGCTCCCCAGATCTGCAGGGGAGCAGGGCACATGAGAGGAGCAGGCCAGGCATCAAATCAGGAAGGGTCCAAACCTTTCCCCATCGGGGTCACCCAGAGCAGCTCCATCTACATTGATACTTAGACTTGACCAAAAATACCACACAGAAAAGATAAGCATTATAAATTGTGTTGGGGTTCCCCAAGACCACCCCTAGTTTCAAGGATTCTCTAGTAGGACTCACAGGATTCAGCATATAGTTGTCATGGCCATGGTTTATTACAGTGAAAGGATCCAAAGGAAAATCACCAAAGGGAAAGATCACATGGAGGGAAGTCGGGAGAAAACCAGGCCCAGGCTTTCTCGAGCATTTTCCCAGTGGAGTCAGTCACACCAATACGCTTCATTCTCCAGCAACAAACTGTCAACACCTGTGACGTGTTGTCTATCAAGGATGCTCATTAGAGAATCAGTGCCCAAGGTTTTGTGGGGAGTTGGTCACATAAGCAGCCTCTTGCTGGCACAGCCAAAAATTTCAGACTCCTAGAAGGAAATCAGGGGTTCAGCATAAACTATGTTGTGTGCACAAAACAGTCTGCGCAGTAAACCTCCCTTATCAAGTAGGGAATGGCAGGAACCCTCCCAAAAAAGAAAAAAAAGCGAAGTATCATTCTTAACTGATATTATTGTATATCTAGAAAATATAAAGAAATCATCTGATAAACTATTAAAATTAATAAGATAAATATGACAATATAAAATGTATAAAAATTGGTAACATTTTTATATACTAGCAGTAACATATACAAAAACAAACAAACAAACAAAAAGGTCCTGTTTGCAATAGCAACTGATATATAATGCCTGGAAATAACCTTAACAGGATATGTAGTAACAGCATGAAGAAAAAATTAAGAAATGTAAAATAAGACTTGAGAAAGTAACTAGATGATTCTTCCTGCTTAGGAAGACTGAATGGGAAAATGACAGTGTCTAAAATTAATTTATAGATAATCCCATTCAAACTCTCTACTGCTTTGAGTCCCTTCTTTAAAAGAAAAAAATATATATATATTTTGCCTACTTTGACAAAATCATCTTAAAGTTCACTTGGAGAATAAAAAGGGAAGAAAATTCTGAAAACAAATAATCATGGTCAGGTTAGTTGTATCCTGTTTTAATCATATTACAAAGATACGGTAATTAAAACAATGTGGTAATTGTACAAAGAATAGACTAGATCGATGAAATAGACAAGTCCAAATATGACCTTATTACATGATCAAAGGGCACCTCATAAATCAAGGAAGACAAAGGTTAGTCAATATATAAAACAGGAATAACTGTTTAACAATTTGGAGGACATTAATCTAGACCACACTTTGTTTTTAAAGAAAGCCAAATATATCTCATCTTAGTACTTCAAGTGGCCATTGTATGACACATAATTAAAACTAAGATATGTTTGGCTTTGAAAACGATTTACAGTTACAGTATTATATGTTACTTCTATATGTCCAAAAATAGGTAAAATAAAAAGGCAGACAGGCCTGGGGAAAATACTGCAAAAGGTTAATATTTTTTATATATGAATAAATATATACAGTTGTGCATAGCTTAATGACAGGATACATTCTGAAAAATGTGTCATTAGGCAATTTTGTCATTATTGTACATCATAGAGTGTACTTACACAAACCTAGATGGTACAGCCTACCACACAGCTAGGCTAAATGGTATAGCCTATTGCTCCTAGGCCACAAACCTATAGTATGTTACCATACTGAATAGTATAGGCAATTGGAACACAAAGGAAAGTATTTATGTATCTAAACAGAGAAAAGGTACAGTAAAAATATGATATAAAAGATTTTTTTTTAATGGTACACCTGTACAGGGCATTTACCATGAATGGAGCCTGCAGGACTGAAAATTGCTCTGGGTGAGTTAGTGAGTGAATGTGAAGGCCTAGGACATTACTATACTGTAGCTTTATAAACACTGTACACTTAAGCTACATTAAATCTATAAAAATTATTTTTCTTTCTTCAATAATAAATTAACCTTAGCTCACAGGATGACCAACCACTGTCATACATTCAGTCCATCATTGACTGAAACATTGTTATGTGGTGCATGACTGTATTACATCTTTACATGAAGCAGAGGTTAGAGTAGAAAGTAACCTGTCCAAGGCTGTGTGGCCTTGGATAAATTATTTAGCTTCTCTGAGCCTCACCTTCTTTCTTGTAGGTTGTCGCAAGGATTAAATATATGTAAAGCTCTTAACATAATATTGGACATATTATGGTTGTTCAACAAATGATAGCTAGTTAGTAGTGGTGGTGGTAGTGGTAGTGACAGGAAGAGCTCACGTTACTAACTAAGAAACGTTAAGTCTCCACAGGAAAAATGCATAAAAAACGTGAACAGACAATTCTCAAAGGAGGAAATAAAACTCATAAACTTGGGAAAATGTTCGTCCTCACCAAAAGTCAAATAAATTCATATGAAAACAATGTGATAGCATTTTTTAGGCCCACTAAATTACCAAAACACTTTTAAAACAGTAGTACCCAGTGCTGGAAGGGGGTATTGAAATTGGTATATTCACATATTGCTGATAACATATAAATTGGTACAACCCTCTTAGGAAGTGCAGTGGAAATATGTACTGTCATTTCAAAAAGGATCATATTCTCAGATTCAGTAATTTCAAGGCTAAGATTCAATCCCATGAACAGAACCACAAACATGGAAATGCTACGCACACATACAAATGTTAAGTGTGGTTGTTCTTGAATAATTGGAAACAATCTAGCAGTCCAGCAATAGGGAGAATGATTATAATTTACTCAGTAGATATGATGACTACAATGTTACTACATAGAAAATACTTACAATAAGAGAAAATAAAGCAGGATGCCACATTTTATGTGTATTGTATAGCAGACAAAAATGGAAAGACATATTTCAAATTAGAAAAAGTAATTATATGAAAGTGGTATTATGATAGAGAATTAATACTTTTGTAATTTTAAAATTATAGTTAATTAAAACTAGATTTTGATGATTATATCCAAATAGGTTCTTTCTCTTTTAAATGACACCAAACTTGAACCTCAAAACTCTTGACAAATCCTGATAGCCCTGAATTTTTATATTGTTCCTCTAGAGGGAGCACAAGTACTTAAAATACTTCATAACCACAACTTGATCTGTTTCACAATAGTCAAAAATTTTGAGAGGTGCAAGAAAACACACTAGTCTTAGACACAGCAGACGATTTCTAGCTATAAGTCATTTAGTTTCTATTATTAGTGCTGCTTTTAAGTGACACAGACTTTCTCCCATAGAATACAGTAATATAATCTTTTTGAGTTGAAGCTCTCAGTGGAGAAGATGATAAAAAGGAAAAGAAAATCAAGGATGAAAACTACCTCAAAGCCCCAATATTACTGAGGTAGAATTAAATAATGTTTTTTATTTGTTTGTTTTTAGTATCTTATTAAGGTTGGGTTCCACGGAGCACCAAGAAAAAGAAAGGGAAGTGTTTGTAGCTTTGATGTGTTGGTTAATTTGACTAGAGGTCTTCCCAGGCAGGAAAAATCTGAACAACGATCCACTTTGGTGCCTGAAATGTGTCTTTCCTGCTATGCCAATCGCAAAAGGAGATGGGGTCTAGCTTTAGACAGTCCTCAGGGCTCAGCCACTTTCTAGCTCTGAGTCCACTCTAAATGTTCTCATGTTTGTTGGATTTGAATTTCAAAAATCCTAAATAAGGTGCCTAATCTCCTTCTTGTAAACCAGTTTCTCTCAAAACTACTTGGAACCAAGGACAACAGGAAGAGCCACAGCTTCTTCAGAAGTATTTATTCCTCCCTCCATCTTTATATGCCCAGAAAACAACAAAGGCAGTAAAAGATGGGGACAGTAGGAACCTACACACTTTTTTCTGATACTTAACTTGAACAATGAGAATCTTCTCAGGTAAGATAACAAGTCCTAGCAGCTCTCTGGGCTAATAGGCATCAGAGCAGCAGGTAAGACTATGTCTCATGGGATGCAGAGGTAGAAATGCCCCATAAAAATCTCCTATTTGGGGATGGCTTGTTTAGGAAATCTTATTCTCTCTATTTGATGCAGTCTGATAGATGAAATAAAAGGCCAGGATCCTGGACTACCATCCTAGCTGTGGAGTCCTTACCCCAAAGGGAGGTGCTATGCTTCAGTACCTGCCTGTAAGAGTCTCCTCATCCATCTTCTTTCCACTTTCAGACTACTACTACATATTATTATTATTATTGTTTCATTATTATTTATAAAGGATGTGTGCATTGTGGAAAGTTATCCCAAATACCCCCAAACTCCTGCTTATTTTACTTAAGGTTCTCCAACTTTCCATGTCACTACATTTTCATCTTGTCTAATACCTACTCCATATTCCAATTTCTATAATTTGTTCCCCAAATGTCCTTTACAGTTCATTTGTCCAAACCACAGCCCAATGCAGGACCATGCTTTGCATCTTGTTATGTCACTTAAGTCACTTGATCTAGCACAGCCCCTCTTTCTTCTTTTTAATGACTCTGACTTGTTGAAGAAACTGCCAGTTATCCTGATTCCTTTGTCTGCTTGCCAAGTTGCCACGTCATTCAACTTTTTCAACTCCTGAAATTTAAATCTGAAAGTTAAAGACAACAAAGTCAAGTTAATGTTTTAATAATATCATAGATGGTGTTGTACTTCATGTTGCATTTTCATCATATCAGAGAAGATAAATATTAACTGGTTGCTAAGATTCAACCCCTGGATTAGGGTAATGACAGTCTGGGCCTTTTATTAAACAATTAATACCCCTTCCACCTCTTGCAATATGAAAGTGATCTCTATAGTGTTACTTTTGGTCTTACATGAATGTCTAGTTACCATTAATCATATACCTAAATGATTGGTTTTTTTTTTTGTTTTTTTTTTTTTTTTTTTACTATTTCAATTTATTTATTTTTTTTTTTTCCTTTTTATTTCAGCTCATCATGGGGGTACATAAGTTTAGGTTATATACATTTTCCATGTCCCACCCATCCCCCCAAGTCAGAGTCCCAAGCGCGTCTGTTCTCATTCTCCAGACAGTGTGCCTGGCACTCATCATGTAGTCATACCTCCATCCCCTCCCCCCCCACCTCCCCAGGTCTGCACCTTCAAGCATGACCATTCCCCAGAGGGTGTGCAATGCACTCATCATGTAGGCATACACTCACCCCCTCCCCCCACCCCCCATCCCAGTCTGATATCCGATTGGTATCCTTCCCTGATGTACATTTAGGTGATGATCAGGGAAACCAGTTTTCTGGTGAGTACATGTGATGCTTGTTTTTCCATTCTTTGGATACTTCACTTAGTATAATGGGTTCCAGCTCTCTCCAGGAGAACCAAAGTAAATGATTGTTTTAATAGCAATGGAACATCCTTGTCTCATTAATCATTTTAATGGGGGTGACAGAATGCTGATTTTCTAATTCTGTCATTTCTTCCACATTCTTGGTTAGCATTCTTCTGTAAAAAAGAACTTTCCCTTATCAATTTGGGCTATTTTGTTACTCTAAGATATATTTTTTACATAAAGATTGGATAAATGCTTAATTCTTTCTCTTTAGTTACCAGTTGTCAAAGTAAAAGTCAAGTTACAAGCCATGTCAAATGATGACTTATTAGTTCTCTTTTTGGCTTTCTCTCTCTCTCTTTTTTTTCTTTTGGTATCTTAAAGACATGGATTTTAAAATTCAGTGTGATCCAATCTACAAAATCACTATTCTTTTTGATGTTCAGATTGTTACAAATTTGGACAGTGGCTGGGAATCCCCTATTTGGACATGTTTTTTACTTTAGATTTTATAGATAACATTCCTTACTTTGGATATTATCTTGGTCCCCAATTTATGCTTAGTATTTTTTGCTTATGTTCTTCTCTGGTCTTAGTTTATTTTTTTTAAAGCCAGTCAAATTTAGCAGTGGAGTGCTCTTAGTTTAGACAATTCTCTTATACTATATATCTATATATGTTTTGTCTAATGCAAAAAACTTTCTATTTTTTAATTTTCCGCTTAACATTTCATGCTCATATAAAGTATTTATCTCTGGTCTGTCAAGTCAGTAATTTGTTGTCCATTTTCTTTTCAATTTTCAAAATGTTCCTGCTGTTGTCTCTTCAATTGTTTTTGTCTTCATGCGGAGGTTGGCAGGAGCCAGGGCATGAAGAGTCTTGTATGCCGAGTTGAAGTTTTTAGACTTCCACCTGAAGGCAATGAGAGACATTGACTAGTCATAAGCAGGGGAATATCGTGATCAGATCTCCTTTTTGGAATGATCATCTAGGCCATAATATGGAGAATGTAATAGAAGTGGACAAGAGTAGAGGCTGGAAACCCAGTTAGGAACCTAACCTTCAACAATTCAGGTAACCAGATCTAAGAAAGTGGCAATATAGATAGAATGAAGGGGACAGATCTGAAAGGTGTTTAGAAATAAATACCAACAAGATTACTTAGATGTAGAGGTGAAGGAAGAAGGAAGAGTTAAGGATGACTCCACGTTTCTGGCTTGCACAGCTGGGTGGGCAATGATGCCGTTCACTGAGATCGAGGACAATGCATGTGAAACCAGTTTGAAAAGGAAGTATAGAATGTTGCCTTTATAAATATAATGCCAACTTCCACTACATGTTAACCTCAAAGAGATATAAACAACCACACTTTCCCAGTGAATGCACTTTTCTACTCCAGGCGGCAATAGCATGCCTTTTCTACTTGAAATTACCAACATTCCCCCTTCTCTCTTTCTTCAACAACCTCATCCTCTGCCACCAGTTCCACCAACATACTGCATCTGTACCCACACACACTGACTTCCATCTGGCTTTGGTGGAAGACATGTGCCTGTTCCTCTTCATGATACCCCTCTACCTGTGCCCTAAATCCTTCTCCTCAACTTCTCAAGGTGTTTGCACTGGCAATTACTGATATTTCCCCTCTGTATCATCTTTTTTTCCCTGTCTATGAGACGATTTCCGTCTACATGCTACTATCCATCTTAAAACACAAACTTCTCTTGACCCCATGGCCCCCCCAGCCACCACTAAATTTCTCAGCATAATCATAGCTCTTCAAACTTATTCATGTTATTGTCTTCATTCCTATCTTTACTTTGTCACCTTCCATTCTTTCCCCATTCTCTCCTATAGCTTCTCTCAAATCAGGTTTTCGTCCCCACCACTCCACCAAAAGAGCTCTCAGCAGGGTCCCCAGTGTAGGTACATCCTGCAAATGTCAAGTCCGGTTATCTGATCCATCTTGTTAGAACTTTAAGCAGCACTGGCTGAGTCCACCACTCCCTCCTTCCTTCATTCCACACATTTATTGAGCCCTTACTCTATCCCAGGCACTCTCCTAATCCTTGGGATACATCAATGAATTAAAAAGACAAAGATCCCTGCCCTCTGGGAACTTATATTCTAGAAGGGGGAAAGCATTAACAAGCAAAAAACAATAAATAACAATAACTAAATTATGTGGTGTGTTAGAAGGCAATAAAGGCTATGGGAAAGAGAAAACATAGAACTCAGTAATGACCTGGAGGAGTTTCCCTTTTAACATGTAATTATCACAATATCAAAACACATCCTAAGTGACAATACTTAATATCAAGTCAAATTATAAGATGGCTTTATATCTCCACATCATAAAAATGAATCACACTTTCATCTGCTATCTTTCTTGAGTCAGTGCTCTTCCCTCTCCTACTTCTCAATTTGATGTGAGGATACCAGAGAAAAGACAGAAGGAAAAGTGGAAACTGAGGAGAAGGGATAGTGGGGATTTGGTATGTCCTAGTTTGTGATGCTATGTATTGGGTGCTGGGGGCAGGCAACAGAAATGCAAGTGGCAAGCCTCCAGGGCCTAAGCTGACTCCTTCTTTACCCCCTTTTCAATTATGTCAAGTGATGGCTACTTCTAACAGTGGAGGGTAGATCAGGGAACTCAAGGTATGGTAAATGGTCCAGAAGTGAAATTCTCTTACTTTTTGTTTTAATCTTAAACAAAATAAATCTATTGTGTAAATATAATAAGTACAGATTTCATAGTAGGAATGGCAGCTTCTTTGCAAAAATGATGACAACAATTCCTTCATCCCTGTGTGTGTACCGAGATAGAGGCAGAGTCTATTTCCCCCTCCTTTTATCCAGGCTGGCCTTGGGTCTTAGTTTGTCTAATAGAATGTGGTAGAAGTGATGGTGTGAAACTCCCACATCTTGGCCTTACAGCTTCCACTTTCACCCTGTGGGAATACAGGGCTAGCACAGGAGCAAACTCAAGCTAACCTATGGGAAGGCCCTGTGGGCTGAGGCCTCCCAGACAAACCACTCCCTCGTCAGGCCACCAGATGACTATAGCCACAAGAATAATCCTGTGCAATACCAGCCCAAGAACCTCCTAGCTGAATCCAGCCCAACATTACTGACCCCACTTATCATGAAAAATGACTGTTTTAAACCACTAAATTTTGGAGTGGTTTGTTACACAGAAATAAGTAACTGATATAACAGGTACTAAATATTATTTTTTAATTATAATTCATTGTTTTAAAATTGAGCATCTATCTTTAATAAGTTGAATTTTAGTAAGTAAATTTAATATTTATGAAGAGAAGGAACAGTGGGGTATGTACATACTGGGACCTATTTTTCAGTGAAAAGTCCACTAGCCATATATCTTGGTATAAGTGTTTATTTTTACAAAAATTAAACCATATTATACATAGTGTGTCATGACTCATTTCATTCATTTAACATTGTAGACATGTATCCATGTCAATAAATGCAGAGATATATATTTTAATAGTTACATAAATTTCCATTGAACATATAATATATTTATAAAACTCCCTTTTGATGGACATTCAGGCTAGCTTTCAATACTTACATAATATAAATAATACTGAAAGGAACTTCTTTATACTTAGAACTTTGAGTACTTATCCTTTCAGCCTCAGTTTCCTCATCTGTAAAATGGAGATATCGCTGAACCTTCCTAGAGAATTGTTATAAAGATTTATATGATAATGTGTATGAAGCCTTTAGCAGTTTAGGGGATGTAGTGAGTTCTTAATAAACTAGTATTTTCATTATTATTATCATCTCATTATAAGCTTCTTTAGGGCAAGGACCATGTCAGCATTACTTAGGGGCTGACACAGAATGCTCAATGTTAAAATAGTAGACACCTACTGAATGTTTCTTATGGGTCAAGCTCTGAGTTCAACAGCAACCTATGAAGTAGGTACTGCTGTTATGCACATATTACAGATGACGAATTTGAGGCACATAGTGGTGAGGTAACTTGCCTAAGGACACAGCTAAAATTTGAATTCAAGGCAATCTGACCCCAAAGCCCATGCCCTTAAAACTACACTGTGCTGCCTCGATAAATATAGAAATCTAGATTTCTAGAAATCTAGAAATCTATATAATAGATTTCTAGAAATGCAATTTCTGAATCTCAGGACATGCATATTTTTAAGGCCTTTAATACATATATGCAACATAAGCTATTTATTATAATGCTAATTCTTGAAAAGCAGTTTGTAAAATTTTATATACAATATTATTACAACTATAGAAAAATGCATAGAAGAAAAATTGAAAGGAACACATCAAAATGTTTAGTGACCATATCTGAGGGACAATTAATGGGTGACTTTTTTCCCTCCCTCCTTCTATTTTTATAAAATTTCTATAATGAGTTGTTACTTTATACAAACAAGTTAAATAACCACAGCCTTGCTTTTGTGTTACATGTGCTTTTCAACCTTGCAGTTGGTTCTGTCCTTTGAAAGCAAACTTTTCTAAGAAAAGAGAATTTTCCTGATTAAATTGTATTCCTTATCCTCAATCAATCTTAAAAAGGAAATTAGGATCCAAGGTAATCTGCCTTGCTAACATTAGGGCAGTGACTCATTTGATCTAACTTCTGGTGCTAATAAGCGGTGGTGTTGATTTGCCTTTCTGCTATTTCCAGTGTGAGGACAAGAGAACTGTTGTACTCTTCCATCCATTTGTAAAGCACTTATTGACTCAGGGTTTTGCAAAGACTTTATCAAATTGTTTTTCGAACAATCCTGTGAGCTTGTAATAAGTCCACCAAGCCTTGGATACACACACACACCTACATGAAAGCAAATGTAGCCAGATAATAATTTGACATATTAACCTATGTATTTTTTGCCCAGGACTTCCTGATACTACAGGCCTTTCCTCTGTTTTCGCAGCAGCTAGGGTGTACTCTGCTTACTGCCTCAGAGAAAGGACAATATAACAGAACTTAAAGAACACAGACATCAGTTCTTGGCTTGTGACTCTGGAGAGCCTAGGCTGAGAGGAGGCCCAGATCAGAGATAAGGAATAGCAAAGTTTCACCACTTCTCCCCCAACTAGTTCCACAGGCTGTGGAGGAAGGAGGGTGAAATTCAAGAGAATGAGGAGAGCTTAGGTGTTAACACAGGGGTTTCTTGGGAAATGTGGCCCTGTACCCCAAAATCTCAGAGAGGTTTGGGGGATCTGAGAATACAGCAAACCCATGTCTCACTTCCTGGGTGGAAACAGGGCAAGCAGTACAAAACAATAGTTCTCTAAGCCTTACGTGGTATGGAAACAGTGAGAATATTTCCCATGAGCATAAAAGTAATGAGGGCATGGAAAGAAAAGTGACCAGAGGTGACTAGTCTTTAAGTTCGCTCTTCTGCCAACTCAAACCTGCTGTAAATTTTAATTCTAGAATTTCCATTTGGTTCTTTTTCATAGTTTCTACTTCTCCACTGAGACTCTCTTCTCAGTGGAGAAATGGAAATTGGGAAATTGAACACTCACAATTTCCCGAATTCTTTGAACATATTTATTAAATCCAAAATCTAGGCTAACTGGACGTCAGTTTTTAATTACTCCCTTTTTTTTTAACACTTTGGTTGACTTTTTATTACTACCTTTATGAAAGGGGGGCTTCCTGGTGATGCTAGCATCTGAATTTAGTTAAGCAATGCCACTAAGGAATGGCAATAATCTAATGTCAAAGGAGTTGCTTGAAGTGAGGCAGGGTGTCATCTCAATAGAAATGGTGCATAATGTGTGAGGATTTCCAGTCTTTAAATAAAAATGATAGTTGCAAAACTCTTGTGAAAAACATAAGGATAGCATCTCCATTCTTCCTGATTGCCTCAAACAACTGGCAAGACCTTCCCACTCATTAAAGAGTAGGAGATAAGAATTTAAATCATTAGTCTTCCACCAAGTAGAAAAGACTGTGCCCTCCAATGATAATTTTTTCGTAAACAAAAATCATTCTCCTTGTACTTTCTAATATAAAGGTAATATATAAATTTATAGAAAAATTAACCAAAACAGACAGGTATAAAGAAGAAAGTATTATCCAGAGAAATTACCACTAATATTTTGTTGAACATCTTTATAAATGCTACTTTATGCAAATAGTTATGCATATAATTTTATATTAATGGCATAGTATATATTTTAACCTAATATGTGGTAAAGATCATTATTAGTATAGACATAAACCCCTTTTAATGACTGTATATTCCATTGCATAGCTATACCATAATTTCTTAAACCAGTCCCCTATGGAAGGACATTTATGTCTAGATTTGTGCAATAGTGAACATTTCTGTGTATGTCTGTGTGTGCCTGGCTTTACACACATCTACACAAGTACACTGTTGAGTACTTGTCAGATTATGTCTCTTTGGGGCAGTACATTACTATAACATTATTTCTGGGCTGAAGCATACTCAAAATTTTTAATAGTAAATAAAAATTTCCCACCAGGAAATTTTCCCACCCACTCACATTATCAGCAATAGTGAGCCCATTTCTCTATATCCTTGATCATACTGGGCATGTGCAATTTTTCCAAACTTTACCAATCTGTCAGACAAAAAGTAACATTTAAATTTTGTTGAGTGATTTTGTTCTAGTGCTGAGGATGAGTATCTTGCTTGCTTGTTTTCAATGGGCAGTAAGTGCAATATATAGGGGCCTAGAATATAAATAAGATGGTCTAGCTACCATACTCCTAGACATATTGCACCAATTCTGTGTCCTTGGGTTTGCCACTTAACTTTTCAATGCCTCAATTTCTTCACATGTAAATGAAGGATTTGGAAGAACAGGTGTTCTTGAAATTCTTTTCCAGCTGTAAGGAGAGGAGTGGGGGGATGCACCATGCAGATCTGTAGCAGACACTGTTGGTTGATTAACTCAACAACCATTCCCAGCCCCTTCTCCCTTGCCTGCCTCTACTCTAAAAGAGGCTGGAAAAGCTCGATACCCCCTTTGGCAGCCCCCTTTGGAGTTAAGGGCTGGCAATGTTACCAAATTCTGGCTAATGAGACATGAAGGGAAGTCTATTGGGGTGCTTCTGGAAAGCCTTTTATTTTCCGGATAAAAGAAACAGGCACAAGAGAGAGCAAGCTCACTGGTACTCTCTCTCCCTCAACCCTGGCTTCAGTGCAGACTTAAGGCCTGGCCCCGTGGGGCAGTGTGGTGGCTTTATATTGCATTGACCTAGCTAAGTAGGATCTGTTGTCCAGAATCCTCATATAGTTCCAGCTTAGGGTTGGCCACAAGAGAAATGTTGCATGAGATCTAGGCGACAGCAGCAAAGCAGCAGCCATGGTTTCTATGCTCAGAAGGACAATGGAAGGCTCCAGGCACATTGGCAGCTCTCACACGTTGCCGCTGACCCGCAGGCTCACCTTGCTGGCATGGGGCAGCACCCAGACTTGCAAGCTCCACCAGCTCCCACCAGATCTCCTCCTTCAGTTTCTTCAAGTCCTAAGCCAAGTGCATCTGTAGCTTCATAAAAGGTGCCAGCTTCTTCTGCAGGACACCTTAAAGTCGGAGGTAGTGAGAGACACATGCAGATCCAGTTTGTCCTCAAGAACTTTGGCCGTTCATGAATACCAGTTTGTCCTCAAAAGTTCCAGTCTGTTCTTTCTCTCATCCACATCCAGCTTTCTACCCTGTCTGCCATTCTGGCTGACCTACAGTGACTTCAGGCTCAACATTAGAACCAAAGAAAACAAACAGCCTTGCATGGACTCCTCCACCAGCTCCCACATCGTATAGAGTCTAAGGCAGCACTGTCTGGTAGAACTTCTGTGACAGTGGAAGTGTTTTATATATGAGCTGCACAATATGACAGCCATTAGTCACATGTAGCTATTAAGCATTTGAAATATACCTAGTCAATAGATAAACTAAATTTTTATTCCTATTTAATGTTAATTAATTTATATTGAAATATAAATAGCCAGATGTGGCTAGTGGCTACCATACCAGATGATGCAGACCTGGTGCCTAATAATAAATTCCACATTCTTTATCATCCATCATGGCTCTGTTTCTCCGGCTGAATCCTGACTGATGCAGGCAGCAGCTGGTAACTGCTTGGGGAAGAGCATGGAGACACAAAGCCAACATTCTGAAAGACAGAATGAGCCTGAGTCTTGGTGCCCCCCTCCCCAACCTGCAACCTCCAAACTTCTTATGTGAGAAAAAATAGACCCATTGTGAGCAGTGAACTATCACTGTGTCCTTCCAATAAATTCTTTCTCTTTGAAGTGGCTCTGTTTCTTGTAATGAAGTGATATAAACCTTCTCTGGAAAACCACAGGACACAGATGTTGTTCTCAGAACTCAATTTAGAAAAAAAAGAATGTAATTACATTGCATAGGAATCATAAAATACAGATTTAAATTAGCCTTTTGAAAGAGACAAATAACATAAATAGAACTATGAACAAGAATTAATGTTAGCTTTCTCCCCAAAAAGTTCTCTTTTCTTTCACATTTCTCTTTGGTTTCTCTTGAAGAATGACCTGCAGTAAGTAACCTGACCTGTCTTCCACAGTCCTTCTTTGAATTTGTGGATACCTAAATGAAAACTATGAACTTTAGATGTTAAGAAGTATATATTAGTCAGGGTTCTCCAGAGAAACAATGGATATGTATATATAAAGATACTTATTATGAAGTATTGACTTGCACAATTATGGAGGCTGACAGGTGAGACCCAGTAAAGCTGGTGATGCAGTTCGAAGGCCTGAGAATTGAAGAGCCGTGAGGCAGATTCCAATCTGGTCTGAAGGCCTGAATACCAGGATTGCCAAGGGCAGGAGAGGATCATGTCCCACCTCAAGCAGTGAGACAGGGAGCGAATTCAACCTTCCTCTGCCTTCTTAGTTCTATGCAGGCCCCTAATAGATTGGATGAGGCCCACCAACACTGAAGAAGGCCATCTGCTTTACTCAGGCCACCAATTCAAATCCCTTCCAGAAACACCATCACAGACATGCCCAGAGACAATGCTGAACCAGCTCTCTTGGCATCCCATGGCCCTGTCAAGCTGACATATAAAATTACCCATCACATGGCTTTCCCCAAATACGATCCCACAAACAGGAACTAAAACATTAGCAAAGCTCCATGACTCAATTCTAGAATTGAGGGCGTTAGTCTGTTTTCTGTTAAGAAATTCTAGGCTCTATGCAAACTGAAAATATTTGCATAGACACTAAAATTAGAAATGGGAAGCAGCAGCTTTAAACTACAAAATTGGGGGAACTGACAAACAAGATAAGACTTGGACTTATAGGAACAAATCTGATGGTCCAGCTGAGGAACTAGGGATGGCAAACTAATCAATCCTGCCAGTCAGACACGTGGCAATATGGAACACAGAACTGTTAAACTACACACACACACACACACACACACACACACACACACACACACACACACACACACACACACACGCACATGCACACTCCTCTATCCAAATGCTGAAAACAAAAGGAGTAATTTGAATGTTTGGTAACAAGTAAAGCTGAGGCACACAGTAATTGACAGGATACTGGCCCCCAAGATTTTTAGGCCCAGGTCCCCCACTCTGGTCTTCCTCTTATCACATACCTCACTACAGGTGAGGCATCTTAAAGGGCCAGGAGGCACTATTCACCCAGACCCCATGCCCTTCCACTCTAGACCACCTTCCAGGTACCTGAGATCATGGAATTCCCTGCTCAAATGTTGGCGCAGAGCTCACTTCCAGGGCTTGACACAGGCATCTTCCCCAGGTCCAGCCACCCAAGGGTCAACTGCATGCTTGGAGTACCTATCCCCAGGCCCAAGGGGTGGCTTTTTGGAGAAAGCTTGGTCATCAAGGACTATGTTGTCCACATACTTCTGTGCAAGTCTCCTTGTGGAGTCAGGGGTGGAGGTTAGAAAGAGACAGGGGGAGAGGTCTGAGGGGAGGAGCTCCAATTGCACTCTTGCTCTGGTACTTACAAAAAGCAGGGGCAGGCCTGCCACCAGGTACCCATCCCAAGGAAAGCTACAGATAAATATATAGGAAAGGTTCATTAGTAGGTTTTTGTCTGAGGGGCCTTATGAAAATAGAAAAGATATTCCAAAACATTTGGAAATCAAGCACTGAAAATTCAGTGATTCAAAAATCCCTTAGTTAATAGTAAAACTGGAGTGCAGAATCAAGCTGTACACCAGACCCATGGTGTTTTCCTGCTGAGAAACACTTGATTTATATAAGATTTCCCCGTTGCTTGGGGTGAGATGGGGGAAGGGTGGGTGGTGGAGTAATGGGAGATGGTCACAAGGTTAGTGATAAGGTGTTATTGACCTGCAGTTTACAGTCTGAAGGAAAAACTGTAGGAGGTAAGATAGATCCCCTCCATGCCACACAAAGTTTAGGAATTGAGGTAGTGGCTGCTGATATGTGAAAATGGGCCTGCAGGCTTTGCAAGTGACCCAATAAATTATGCTTGCCCTATTGGGAACCCCCTCCACATTCCAATCCCCAGGCCAGAATCAAGGTGAGCTAAACTATTCCGGGAGAAGAAGCAGGCTGTAGCAGGGGGTGCTCTTCAGCAGGCAGTCTTTCCTTCGCCAACACAACTTTCTTTCTTGCCCGTTTCCTATGCATTCTTCCACTTCCCAGGCCACGTCCCTTCCCCAAGTAAACATGACCTTTCTTGTAGAACACAGTTACCCATGTTGTCTGTCAAACTGAATATTTTGTTGTTATTGTTTTAAATATCAGCTCATTTTCACGACTCTGCAATTATGACAATATGTGGTGTGCAACCATTATTGTCAGTTCCAGTCTGGGGCTGGTCACTTAGCACTTTACCAGGAACGGATCTTTCCTGACAAGCCCTTCCTGGTTAACTGACCGTGGAAAGATTAACTGCTAGACAACACATCAACTTTTTCTTTCAAGACTGAGCTTGAGTAGAGAACAATGATGTACAGCAGTTTTCAAGCTGTGTCTACAAACACAATTCTACACAATTACAAGGAACATTACTTTTTTTTTTTTAATGGTTGCTTAAACCAGTGGTTATCCGTTATGCTGTTGACATAGGAAAAGGCAAAATGCTAGCAACCAAATCAAGGCAGCAGTGCAACAGGCAGCTCGGTGGCGTGGGCTGGGTGGTTTGGTTCCTTGGATGGGCAGGGTGCTTTTCACTTCCTCCCAATTTCTGTCCCTCCCTCTTAATGTATCTTCCTGGGAATGGTAAAACAAAGCAAAACATATTGGTCTTACTTCAAGCTGTCGTTGGTGTCTGTTGTTCCCTTGTTCTGCACGTTTCACGGGACTGGGTTGTCCTAACTTCTCTATTTGGTGAGCCGCGTCGCTTTGCCTGTTGGCCCGGCTTTCTGAGCATTCTGCGCAGACCCCGCAAGTGCCCCTGCACTCCCTCCCAGCCCTCTGCTGGGGCTAAACGCTTCCTAGCCCAGGTCAGATGGCCGCGCTGCTTCGAGCACCCGACGCCCGAGGAGGGAGGAACGCAGCTCCCGCGGGCCAGGGCAGTTCGCGCCCACCAGCCACCCGCGCGCCCTTGCCCAGCGCCGCGCCGGGCCGGTGCTCGGACCCCCTTCTCGCCCTCTCCCCGCCGGCGCGCCCCGGGGACTCACAGCGTCCCCACGAGCGTGACGCGTCCAGCCTCCCCGGCAGCTCGCGGGCGCTCACGCTTGTGGGGCCAGGACGCCACCCCCGGGCCCGCCCCCGGACGGCGCGGGGGGCGGAGGCGACGGCGGCTCCCTTCGCGCTGCCTCCAGCCCCGGCCGGCGGGGGTCGGCACGGGAGCCCTGAGAGCCGCCCGGATGCGCAGCCGAGCGGCCACTTGGCGCGCGGCAGCAGACGGGGCGAGCCGGCCCTCGGCGCGCGCTGGGGCCGGAAGGGGGCTCCTCATTTCGGCCCCTCCCCTTTTCCCTCGGAGCCTCCGAGCTCTCCCGCTCTCAGACCCTCCTCCTCCCAGGTATCCGCCGGGAGAGAAGAGCGCATCTCTCCTCCAGGCACCCCACCATGGGCAATGCCTCCAATGACTCCCTGCCCGAGGACTGCGAGACTCGACAGTGGCTCCCCTCGGGCGAAAGCCCGGCCATCAGTTCCGTAATGTTCGCGGCCGGGGTGCTGGGGAACCTCATCGCACTGGCGCTGCTGGCGCGTCGCTGGCGGGGGGGCGCGGGGCGCAGCGGCGGCCGCAGGAACTCCCTCTCCTTGTTCCACGTACTGGTGACCGAGCTGGTGTTCACCGACCTGCTCGGGACCTGCCTCATCAGCCCCGTGGTGCTGGCTTCGTACGCGCGGAACCAGACCCTGGTGGCACTGGCGCCCGAGAGACGCGCGTGCACCTACTTCGCTTTTGCCATGACCTTTTTCAGCCTGGCCACGATGCTCATGCTCTTCGCCATGGCACTGGAGCGCTACCTATCCATTGGGCACCCCTACTTCTACCAGCGCCGCGTCACGCGCCGAGGGGGCCTGGCCGTGCTGCCCGCCATCTATGCCGTCTCCCTGCTCTTTTGCTCCCTGCCGCTGCTGGACTACGGGCAGTACGTCCAGTACTGCCCCGGGACGTGGTGCTTCATCCGGCACGGGGGCACCGCTTACCCGCAGCTTTATGCCACCGTGCTGCTGCTCCTCATCGTCGCGGTGCTCGCCTGCAACTTCAGCGTCATCCTCAACCTCATCCGCATGCACCGCCGAGGCAGGAGAAGCCGCTGTGGACCCTCCTCGGGCAGCAGCTGGGGCGGTTCCGGGGCCCGCAGGAGAGGGGAAAGGGTGTCCATGGCAGAGGAGACGGACCACCTCATTCTCCTGGCCATTATGACCATCACCTTCGCCATCTGCTCCTTGCCTTTCACGGTAAGTCACTCACTTCGTTTTCCCAGCTCTGTGCAGCCTTCTCATACTCTCTCCTCTCACCCCCGACCCTTTCCACCGCCCTACAAACCTTTGCAGCTTGCAAAAATATACCCTAATTTGTAAAGATCTGTAGTCTTCCTCTTTCGCTTCTCACCTTTACCCCACTTTCTCCCTCCCCCATCCTGGCCTGCGGGCGGTGCTATGCTAGTGTGTCTCATGCAGTAACACGGACCCTCAGGAAGGGCGCCTTGGGCCTGAGCTAAGCCAGCCCGGCCCCTCATCCTGGCCTTAGGACATTGTCCCTTTCTCACCCTTGGCTAGCCTGGCTTAGTAACTGAGGAGAAGGCAGCCCCTCCCAGCGCAGGATGGTTGTCACTGTTACAGCCTGACTACCTTGAGCTGCAGTTTGCCGCCCTGTACCTCCCACCTGCTGGTGCCAGTTCTCCAAGCTTTGCCTTCTGTTTCTGCCAGGGCAGAATGTAGTACCCAACCCATAGCATTCTAGCTGCCATTGGAAATGGTCCCAGATGAGAAGCATCCCTGTTGCAGAAGTTCAGAACTTTCATCATTTGTCCTAAAAGTTCAACAACCATCTAGTTTACAGGTTTCCCAATTTATATATTTGATTGTAACTCTTTGTTGCCATGAAAATTTATAGTAGGTCCATAATGATAATCAGAGGAAAAGACAGGTGCTTGCAGGAACCCCTTGCTAAGCTTTTGAGATCCCTCCAGAGAAGGCATTTGTAACCTCTTACAAAATATCCTCTTAATGTCACTGTCAGAAATATCTATAGGTGTTCTTCAGCATATAGTCATGCACTTTATGAGCACAAAGACACATGCAGGAATGGCTGGTCCATCTCCGGAATGGAGAGGGGGGCTGTCTGGGGAGCTGAAGGACAGGAGCCCAGGTTTTGGCATAAGGGCTACCCTGGTTTGGGGCAACTTCAGCAGTTCCTTCTATGATGCTGTGAGTTCAAGCCTCTTATAGTGTAATGTTTTAGCAGGTCTTGGAAAATGTCTGAGAATGTGCTGGCTCTTACAGTAGGCTAGTAATTGGGAATGTGAGAGTGTAGCAACTCCACCTCCTAATCTTCAGAAGAACACGGCTGACCCTTGCAGGGTCGAGGCAGTTAACAGTAGCAGTTTCACCTGCCATAATCTAGGAGAAAAGAAACAGATGACAGTGCCTAATATTAGTGGGTCTGACCTGTAGAAGGTGGAGAGGAAGTAACTCTCTCTTACCTCGTGCTCCTGATTATCTTCATCTGCTCATCCTTATGGATGGGAAAGGACACAAGGCCCCAAGAGCCTGGATTTGATTCCCTCCTCCCCACCCCAGTTAATCTCCTTTCTTAGCTGTGTTCTCTTCTCTCTGGTCCTTACCTTTGTACCACATCCTCTGTCAGGGCAGTAGCTGTTCTGAATTACTACACTTTGGAGTATGTCAAAGGCCAAAGGCATCCTCTTATAAAATGGAGTAGGACTGTGAGAGGCTGTATGTCCCATTCCACCCTGAGCAGGGGAGTTTGTGCAACAGAAATGCTGTGAGGTAGAAACCAACATGACTTCTACACTTTTGTTTTATTTATTGGTGGAAGCTTTCAATTATGTTAGGGGCAAAATCAGCTTTTGGAGGCCAAGACTAGGATGTAGAGCATATATCTATGAAAGAAAACATTTCAGTGTCCACTAAACAACTTAGAATTCAACTTGGGCGGGGGCAGGAACCATTCCTAAATTAAGGAGTGCCTAATTAGGATGGTGGGAATTAGGATGTCAGTTCTTGGAGTTTTATCTGTCATTTGTGAGCATATACAAAATAATATCCCCCACCTCCAGCTACTTAAATCACTAGGGAGTGGTCTCAGGGGTGATCACACACTTGTGAAACGGGTTGTTATTCCCTTTTCTCAGCCATTTACACAAGCAAACAAGAAGAAAAATGTTCTCCCCCTTTGACCATGACTGACCCACTGCATAAACTGTATTTTTTAAAATAAAGGCAGTGATTTCCAACAGATTTCCCCTATTTTCATGTAAATTTACCTTTTGTTATGAGAATTCCATCACTGTCACTGTTACTTTTTAAATCTGGGTGTGTGTGTATGTGTGTGTGTACATATACGTATATATAATTATTTCTCCCCCCCCCCCATTTAATATTAGGCTATGGGCAGCTCCAGAGTTGCCAAATGGAAGGAGATTAGAGATAGAAGTCTGGTTAGAAGGGGTGAGGGAGTAGAAGGTCTGCTTTGAGGTTGTATTTTTATTTCGATTTCCTGTTTGTGGCTGGAGAGGAAGGGCAGATGATGGTTATGAAGGGGCTTGAGCTCCCCCCAAGTCACCCCTTAGCATTGACACTATCAGCAGATATTTTCTAGGTTTGTTTCTGCATGTGTTCATGGCAATGATTCCCAAAGAGCAGGAGAAAATCCTAGTATGAACATAATAGGAAAGCTAGCCACACTGATTTCTTGCCTGGGAACTACCATGACACCATATCCAGATGAATTATAGATAATCCACTAGGCACAAAACAGAATTAAAGTATCAAGTCATCTCTTAATCAGGAAATTTACATTGACTCATTTTATTTTGTCAATAAATCATTGGTAATAATGGATAGTGTCTTTCATTTACATAGCACTTTAAATTATATGAAGTGCTGCACTATCCCGATTTAAGTAATTTATTGAGGGGCTTGTCTGACAATTCAGAACTGATGGGTACTGTTTGGTTCATACATTCTGCTATTTCAGAATGCTTGGCATGTGCCCTGGTATGTGTCAGGGGTGCTTTTTCACCCCAAGTCCTTTTAATCTACTTGGCCCACACTAAAATTGTGTCAAAAGTGACCTATACTCATCTCACATCCTAACAGGGGGCTTTGTAAGGCAAAGGCTTATGATGTTGCCTTCAGAAATTCTCCTATTTCTCTTAACAGAGTGCACAGAGTCCAATATAAATGCAATGTGAGCCACAAATGCAAGCCACACATAGAATTTTATTTTACTTTTTTGATAGAAAGGCAACTTTAATAGAAATACTTGTACCTTTATACTTTTACACAGTTGAACAACATAAAGCAATAGCATCATCTTTCCAATATTTCCTGTAGAATAAATCAATAAGATAATAGTTGATAATCCCATAACTCTATAGCTTTGATGAACAGTAATAATATTGTAAAGTTACTACATTAAAAGACCCTAGTCCAAACCTAAATTTCAAATCAGGACTTGTTACAAATTGTGTCATTGTAGAGCCAGATGGATAATTTATGGGAAGAAAAAACATCTTTATAGCATTAATACGTTTCAACACATAGAATTTTAAATTTTCTAGTAGCCACATAACAAAAAGTAAAAGGAAACTGATAAAATTAATTGAATTATATATTTTATTTAACTGGGTATATCCAAAATATTATCAATTCAGATGTTATCCATGTAAAATAATCATTAATGAGATATCCCAACTAATTTTTTGTTTGTGTCCCAGATAGTAGTAGCAATCCACCCTATCTCTGTCCATTCCTTCCTCAGATAACAGCTGCTTTCTATGTCCCTCAAAAATGGACCAAACCATTGGCCAACCAGGAGGAGAGTTCACAGCTGTGCCCAGTGAGACACCAGCCTATTCCACGGCACTCCAGTAGTGGGAAGAAGAGGGGAAGGGGGATTTAGGACACCTGGAACTATTAATGTCAGCCATTGTCCCAAGGTGGGGGCATGTTGGAATTATTGCTTCCTCCAAGGGTGCCAGGCTAGGACTTCCAACGTTTGTGAAGTAAAACTATAAAAATGTTTTTAAAAAATGCCCCGTGCCCTGAAATGAAGTCAAGTTCAACCTCATATATCATTATTATCAACACCAAAATGGCTAACACTTTCGAGAGCTAATTTTTACATTAACCCGTTATCTTCACAACAACCTAGAAAATAGATAATATTATGATCTTCATTGTACAGCTGAGGTGAATAACGTACCCTGGGTCTCACAGCTAGTGGGTGATGGAACTGGCTTCAAAGCTAGGCAGTTTAAGCACAGAGCCTATGCACTTAACCACAATACTATCAAAGAGAAAGTATTCATTTCAGGAGTAACATGGGAAGATTAATCTAAGATTTCATAAAAGGCTTGTGAGGATGTTAAAAATTTTGGACCACTTTGCCTCTTAATTCCAACCAGTTAGCTTTAAAAATAAAACAGCAAAGACTTTTTTTCTCCATGTCCGCTGCAGGGACCTGAGCCGGGCCAAGCGCATGGTTCCCTTTCTCTTCTCCACAGACCTATGAAATAAAAGGCTGAGACTGAGATTTAGGAGATTGGCTAATGTAATGCTGATCTAAATTAAGAAATAATCAGATTACCCCTCACATAAAATCTTCCATTGGTACACATAAAACATTTCTTAAGTGATAAAAAAAACCATGTGGTGTTTGGGAAGTGACATTATTTTGGCTGTCCAATATGAAATCCTGCATGAGACCAACAACTTATTCCAAACTGTTTATTCACTAAAGGGATATTGTATAAATTAATAAATTCCTCCTTATGTTAATCAGCTGTTGTCATCATTTCACAGAGATAAATAGAAACTCTCTTTCTTCCTGAAATGGAACAGAACACAGGAAATATATGAGACCTCCATTCTTGCCTCAGATACTGTTTGTATCTTAATTGCCAACCCCTATCAAGTCACTTTCTTACCACTTTACTAATTGTGGCAAGCTTCTGGTCATTTTAAACTGTTTCCCACATGCTATTAGGATACAATGCTTATGCATTTTATTCAACTTCAAAATTTCAAGAGTGAACCATTGACTCATTCTAAAAATGTCTCCATCTTTAGAAATTCTTTATGGTTATAATTTCCAGGTAAATCTGATTAGTGGACGTGTGGTCTTTGCAATACAGAGAAAATTCAAGTAATTTGTAGTTTCCTGTTCATTCCTGATATTCTTTGTGTAAAATGTAACATGAATGGGGGTTGAAAAACTGATATGAAATTGGCCAGTTACATACATGTAAAATGTAATAATTCTGGTAGAGAAGAAATAGAAATGCAGAAATCTCTATGCATAACCACAGTGAACTTTGCCTGGTGATATTTTAAGTTAATGTCCAGGAACAACTGGAAGGCCCTTTATCACTAGAGCATCATTAATGCTGTGTTTGGGGATTGTTGAGATAGTGTTAATACACATTACCTTTTAAGAGAAAGTTCGTCTATATGAATGGTTTCACTTGACATCTTTTCCTTTGCCATTTTGTATTATGAAATGCCAATTATGAATAAAGATGCAGTTACATTGATTTTTAAAATTTAGACAGCAAGAACCATAGTCCCTTTCTCAAAAGAGAATTTGTACACTATGTCTATACCTGAGGTCAAGTGGATCCTCACTCCTGTTTCAGATGGTTTAGGCCAGGTCCTCAGCTTAAAGAAAAACAGCTTTTGGGGGCATAGTATATTTCTTCTTTGGTGTGTCAAGAACCCATCACAGTATTAAGTTTATTTTATTCTATTTTTATTTATTTATTTTTTTTTTGAGACAGAGTCTCACTCTGTTGCCCAGGGTAAAGTGCCGTGGCATCAGCCTAGCTCACAGTAACCTCAAACTCCTGAGCTCAAATGATCCTCCCACCTTGACTTCCCAGAATGCTAGGATTATAGGCGTGAGCCACCACTCCCGGCCTAAGTTTAAAAAAAAATAGAAATGGTGAGACGCAGTGTTTCCGGAAGGCGATCAGCTGGTCTCTTTCCAACTAGAGGCTTGAGACCCAGTTAATCTGCAACTTGGCCTGCTCAGTTGGCTTTTTCTGTCCTCTCTTTTGAAGTTTCTGACGACCACTTCCTGTCCTTATCTTGAATTCATGAGTTGAGGTTCAACTTATATTATCCAGGTGTCCCAAGCTCCATTTTTCTGAGAATATTTTGCTGCCTAATATAGCCCCTAACAGAAAACTAAACTTAAGAACCCTGCAGTCGGGACATCTATGTGATGGGGAGGGTTGGGGATAGGGAAAGTACATTCACGGAAGGCTGAAACTTCCTCTAGACCGAGGTTCTTAACCTGTGCTCCATGGACAGTGCATGGATCTCTCTGAAATCATTTACAAAATGTTGTGTTTATATGAGTCCTGGGTAGATGGTTCATAGCGTGCATCATTTTCTCAAAGGGTTAAGAGCCACCATATTGGCATATATAGACCCAGAGCTTTAAACTTTAGCATTAGCTCTTTTTTGTTTCCAGTTCTGAGAAGCACAAGGCAAAGAAAGGACCCTCTAGTTGCAGAGCTACATCCATGCCCCAGTTTTTCCTTCTGAAGGAAAATAAGTTTCTATTTCCCTCCACCACAAAGCACCTGTGATTTGGGTTAAAGGGTTTCTTTAAAGCATTGATGATATATCTTTAAAATAATCTCCCCCCAAAAGGTTCTTAAAGAATGAACTATGCAAAGTCTATAGCCAGGACACCCTAATGTCTTTCAGAAGGCAGATGAACATATAACAATCTATTCCTACGATTTAGCTGTGGAAAACATAGAGGAAAATGAAGCCCAGAGAAAACCTAGTAGCTACTTAGAAATAGCCGTGATTTCCCAGTCTACGAACAGGAACAGTGATATCTATAAATCTTTGTGATACCTTTGAAGAGAAGTCTCCTACAAACCCATAATTCAGTCAGTCATTTGTGAATTTTATGTGACGCTTTACGCCATAGGCTTTTCATATAGATGGCAACAGAGTATGTAGTGGCTTAAAGTAAAGGTTGGTATCCTCCTGCTTCCGTTTGACTCCATAGTTTCTCTCTTACCCAGAGTGTGATCCTGGGCCACATAACTGATCTTCTAAGCCTTGATTTCCTCCTCTCCAAACTGAGAATAATAATACTTTGTCGGTTTGTGTAAAAATTAAACAGAATAAGACTTACAAATTGTTTAGCAACATGCCTAGCACATAGGAGGTGTTTAATAAATGTTAGCTGCTATCTCCATAGGATTCAATTTCCAAAGGAAAATCAAATTGCATATTAATGATCAGGAACTGAATTCTGAAAGCCCAAAGTGAGTTGTTTGATTGACCAGGCCTAAGTGGATCTTTTATCTTTAAATGTGATAAATGAATAGGTTTTAGGTGAGGTTCTAAAACAGTAGTTCTCAATCTTGGCTGCACATTAGAATCACCTGGGGGGCTTTTCAAACCCTGCCCCCAACACCCTGATGTCCAGAGTAATTAAGTCAGAGAGGGAGAGAGCAAGGCATCAGAATAGTTTTAAAACTCCTCAGGTGATTTCAATGATCAGCCACACAAAATCCTCTTTTGCTCAAAAGTTCTGAACCTACTTTGTAGTTGCATTAAAGATAGGAAGGTAGTTCAAATAAACAGTACCTGGTCAGTACCAAGATGAAGTTTTCCACAGGAGGCTCCTTCTATACAAGACAATGCTAGAATAGCACTAATTCTCATCTGCGCTGCTTTTATAAGTGTCACAATAAGCTCTTAGCACAACCCTGTAGAGAGAGCCTGCCCTAAGGAATTAAAACTCACTTGACTCATTTGGCTTATTAGCACTAGGTATTTTTCTCATAGCAAATATATTAGTAGTGTATGCATAAAAAATATCACTGACGTATTATTAATTAATTACCTTATATTCCTTGTGGCATCCTTTAATTAAAAACTCAGGACTGGCTGGAGGGAGAGGGGAATGTGCAGTTATTGTTTACGAGATACTGAGTTTCAGTTTGGGATGAAGAAAAAAGCTCTGGAGATGATGGTGGTGACATTTGCTGCTCTGTGTTCTTTCATGTTATGGTCAGTCAAGTGCGTCCACAGGAGGAGACACAGGAGAAGCTCAGGAAAACAAGGCATGGCACACCATGCGGGCCACATGGAAAAGCACCAGGGTCAGCCAGGAGGACTAGGGGAGGGAGGGAGGGGAGAGCCCGGGCTACTGCCTTTATTGGGGTTTCCACAGGAAAGGCAGGCAGGGTGAACAGTTAGGGATTGGTTAGTTTGAATAATTTCAGGAGGCTCTAAGCTAGCGGGGTGGTCCTTAGTTACCTGGCCTTGGCCCTAGGATGATTAAAGCAGAGGAATATCGCTTTCTGGGTATATGGGCCAGACAAGGGGGTCTGGCTCTGGATTGGTTAGTCTGTATATCAAAGACATGCTCCCAGCTGAGCTTTTTGCTGTCTCTAAGAATTAGCTAGCCCTGTGGTACCCAACCCTGGAACCTGGCCTGGTAGAGGTCCACAGCACGTTAGGAACTGGCAGCATCACTGCCTGAGCTCCAACCCCCCACCCCAGCCCCATCTGTGGAAAAATTGTTTTCCATGAAACTGGTCCCTGGTGCCAAAATAGTTGGGGACCACTGAGTGCCAGGAGGGACAGTCTCTCCCGAGCCAGAAAAGTTTTTAAGATGTAAAAATATCATAACATACAGAAAAGTAAAAATTTTATAAACAAATAGTTTCACAACAATGTAAATGTGCTTAATGCCACTGAATCACACACTTGAAAATGACTAAAGTGGTAAATATTATGTTATGTTTATTCTACCACAATTAAAAAAAAATCCAGGGTCTACAAGATCAAAAATGGTACTCCAGGCAAAAGACAAGAACCAAGAGAAAAAAATGGGGAGGTAGAAAAAAAAACTTACATCAAGAACTTCAGGGGTCACTGAAGTATGTCTCTTTTCCAAGTGTAAAAGAAAGAATTATCTTCTACAAAATATTGGCCACTACCTGAAGTGTAATTTTAAGCAATTCCAAAAACTACCCAGCACGGTAGATGAAAAGGAAAGGAAACAGTACAGAATTGCTTCATCCTCTAAAACCAGTTTTCACTTCTCGTTACTCTGTCACACTATAAAGAGATCAGAAACTGTAGTGTGGGTTATTCTCCCCTGAAAACCTGACTCATCTTCATGTGTGAAGCTGTGACATTAGAATGCTGAGCCCTCCGCCCTGCCTGTGTTGGCTGGCCAATTCAGCGCCATCTTGTTCTCTGGCTAAACTAGATCATAAGCTCAGCCGCAGACTTTTTCTAGCACAGAGTGCTCAGTTATTAATATGTATGCACATGTGTGCACTAATATATTTTAATCTATCAGACTAATATATTTTAATCTATCATTATCCTGAATTTCTAACTTCTGAAATCACTTGAATACACACCATCCTGGATATTTTTCATCCAAAATAGTTTAACTGGCAAGAAAACCATTGCTTCATTGCACATCCACACCTAACTTTCCGCTTCTCTCTATAATCTGGGAAACCCACCATCAATTCTTCTTTTTCCTTACTCATCTGCCAAATCTTTTCTCCATTCCCTATGCCAAGATTCTCTGGCATAAACACCTGTGGCTGCCAAATCTTCCTGCTATTGTCCTAACATAAGCAACCCAGAGATGACTACTCTTCTCCCTGCCTGCAATTTGCTTTGTATATCCAGCTGCCAGATGCCTGCGGAGTAAGTACCAGGGGAAAGGAAATGAACTGTTTCTTCTTCTGGAAAAGGAAAGTGGAGGAGAAGAGGGACTAGCTCCCTAACTCACAGACTGCCATAGTAAGAAAGTCCCAGGAGCATCATAAAGAACTGGTCTTAAATGACTAGGTGCGATCTACATTTGTTTTCCTCTTTTCTAAATGCTAAATGGAAGTGTTTGATCTTTATCAATCATGTACTCTTCCATCCTTCCAATCTGACCAAAAAGCTATGTTACTCCCTGAATATCTAAGGAGTCAGATGAGAGCTGGCATGACGGTTTGAAAACACTGATCCACTCGTAAAGAGGTGTCAGATTTCCAGTGTTCACGACACTGTTCTGAAAAGCTTTGCTCTAATACAGATCTGGATGTAGCACACAGTAAGCACTGCACTGGTGTCAAGAGAGTTGTGTCCTGATTCTGCCACTAACCAGCCCTGGGTACTTGGGCAAGTCACCTAACTTTTCTGCATCCGGTGTGCTCATTGGTAAAATGGAGCACTGTTCTGAGCAGCTCACACATGTTGCTTCCCATCATCCTCCTAGCAGCCCTATGAAGTAGGTATGTTGCTATTATCGCCCATTTTAAAGATGTAAAACTGAGGCACAAAGGTTAGTTTCCTTGCCATTGGTCCCAATACTATATACAGAGCTAAGATTCAAACCCAGGCAGTCCAGTGTGGCCAGAGCCCATATTCCTGCCGATGGTGCTCTGTTGCCAACCCTCTCTCACTGAATTGTGATAATTAGATTTAGTATTTGGAAATAAATGGAATATATTATTATTATAACTTTCTTAAAGTTCGCTTCCTTGTCCATGAAAAATAGACAATATTTAAGTTTGAGAGTTTTTCTAAGGAGTAGAGATAAAGCAGATTTAGTACCCGAACAATTCATGACACATATATTAGGTTATTGATAAATGGGAGCTACTAATATTAATTGTTGTCAATTTTTATTAAATGATTCTATTCTAGGTGCCAAGAAAAGTTTTTTCATTTCCCTCCATTCCCAATGACAAGACCAGGACCATTGCACATGGTGTTAATATTAATTATAATCTACAGAAAACATGCTTTCATTGAATTCAAGGGGGAAAAATGCATTGTGTTATAATTTACATATAAGTTATATATGATTTTTGTCTCCCTGCCTCACCTCTTATTCACCAAACACAAAACATGGCTTTGCTTTTAAATCTCAAGAAATAGCATAGGATCTAAGCCTGTTCACTGCTACGATGTAAAACTAACATCATTTTTCCCCTTTGCTTCTTACAGATTTTTGCATATATGAATGAAACCTCTTCCCGAAAGGAAAAGTGGGACCTTCAAGCTCTTAGATTTTTATCAGTTAATTCAATAATTGACCCTTGGGTCTTTGCCATCCTTAGGCCTCCTGTTCTGAGACTAATGCGTTCAGTCCTCTGTTGTCGGACTTCATTAAGAACACAAGATGCAACACAGACTTCCTGTTCTACACAGTCAAATGCCAGTAAACAGGATGACCTTTGTGGACAGTAGTTAAAAAGTGCTTAGTTATTAAACATCTGGAAGATCAATTTGAAATGGTTCCTTAGAGAAATGAAAACAGTTAGTGTGTAAACAAAATGAAGCTACTCTAATAAAAAGGAGTAAACAAACATTTAAGCAGGGTCACGGCTACAGACGTGCTGACAAGACACTTCATGGCAGGTGTCAGAAGGATCTATAAACTCTCCCCTCAATGAACATGTTACTTGGCCTTTAGAGGAACAATCAGCTGCATTTAAGATCCAGTTGCCTTTTGATTTATGCTTTTCTGTTGAATGACAAAGCATGTGGTTTTGTAATTTGTTTAAAACCCTAAATGGTTACTGTCTTTTGTATTTTAATCTTCTATGCTACTACTGTTATAAACATACCGTGCACAGACTAGATAAAATTTCATATGCATTCTCTAGGAAGTAGATATGTGGAAGCAACCAAACCTTCTGTCTTATGATTTCTTAACGAACCCTTTATTTGGATAATGAAGTTGAAAATCATAGGCACCTTTTACTATAATGTTTGTGTATGTGGGAGTATTCTCATCACTACAGTATTACTTTTACTTAGAAGAGTGGACTCGAATAATGTTGGCTTTGTTCATTCGTCCTCCTGGAGTTACGTATCAAATTGTTAGATTATTTATTTTACAATGTCCATTACGCTAATAGTAATCAAGACTTTAGAAATTTTCCTCTTAACAAGAAATAATAGAAAGGTTTCAAGACAGTCAATTCTGATTAATACTCTTTATTCTACTTCCAAGGGAGAATATATGTGGCTGTGTCTGAAGCCATATATTAGGATTAAAAACTGAAAAATCTGGTTCATTCTTCAGATATACTAGAACTCGTTTAATGTTGATACTGGGGCCATGAGTAACATACACTTTGTAAGATGACTGTGTTGTAGTAAAATTCATCTGTCTATATTTAGGGAACATGGTTTGACTCATATAGGAAATCATGTAACAGTGAGTCATATCTTAATATATTTCTAAATGTTTGGCATAGTGTGAACTCAGCATCAAATATTTCAGTGAATTTGCACTGTTTAATCATACTTACTGTGTCAACTCAACTGAAATGTTACAGAAATAAACTATAAAACAAAAATTTGAAAATGGAATAGTTATTTGATGAACTACCGCAAATCACATTTTATAATTAATGTAGACATAGTACCTTTTAAATGAAATCAAAGTGGAAAAATTATATTTAATTTGGCAGATTCTTAAAGTGTGGTTGCCAGGTTTTTAAAAGTGTAGTTGCATTGTAAGTTAGAGTTTAAATATCCAATATAGTATTTGGTATTAGCAGGTATTTTTTCCTTCAGTTTTTACACTTCCAGCATGATCTTTAAAATAGTAGAATCACCTTATTTTTTGCAGTGTTATTATAGGGTAGCTATTATTTAAAAAAAGCAAAAAGGGATGTTATTTTTTCCCAAAGTCTGTCTGAGTTGTTTACCCAAACCCATTTCTTATAAGCAGTTATCAAACTAGATGATCACTTAGAATGATTCAAACCAATCTAGTCATCAGTGTATTTTGATACAAACAATCTATGTCAAATCAGCTCTTATTTTTAAAAAGAATAAATAAATGGTTTGCTTTTCTACAAGTTTAAATGAGTCAGGCAAAATTTAACTTAACTAAAATCTGGACATGTAAATAAATCTTTCCTGTCCACCAGGCAGTCTAAAGTTAAAAAATTATTCTAAATGGGACTAATTAGGCCCAAGGGTAATTCCTAAACATAAAATCCTGAAGTTACTTTGAATCTGGAAGACTGATTCCTTTTATCAGATTACTTTTTTTCCTCCAAATGAAAATGTCAACTATAATCCCTCAACCCACCTCACCACCCCCAAAAATTCCAGAATAATGCCTGAGGAAAGGAAGGAAAGGAAAGGAAAAAAAAAAAGCAAAATTGGACATAATATCACCAGTGGGAACAAAATGATTCAATCTAGGAGCCCAAAATATAAGAATTTAAGTCCTTTATCTAAGAACTGGAAGATTTCTGGAACTTTGTTTCCTCATGCACACCTGTCCCATGCACTGTGTTGAATGACTAAATCCTGTTATTTCATTTGCATCAATAAATACTTAGAAAGAATTGAAAGTAAAAATCCCCTGTAGTAGTCAATCACCTATTTATGGTCATTTAAAGGTAACTTAGAAAAAAATTACTAAGATTAGACATGTAAATATTTCCTTTCTAATAATCCTATCACGTCAGACTTGTTTAAGTTATTGATTTATTCACAAGTGAAATATAATAAAAGAAATAGAAAATAGCCTGATATATTAGAGAACTGAATTGGGATAAAAGAACTAGATTTTATTCTTTGCCCCCAACAGTCAGTGGATTGAAAAGTAAGAAAGAAACTATAGCAGATATTTACTCAGAATTCCAGCCCTAACTTTAGGTGTTTGGATATGGGATGGACACAAGCAGTCGGCTCTTAGCTGAGTTGTTTCTAGAAACATCTTTTCCAAGAAAGAACTGGGAAATTCTGTTGCTAAATTGTGGCCTTAGGTCCAAAGACCTAATAGGGACCTGAGTTTGCTTAGAAGTTATAGAAAGCCTCCAAAACACCTGCATCTCAAAATTGTTTAGACCCATGACAACCTAGAGCCAGAGCCAAGCTCAAGAAACAACACCAACCCAAAACCATGATGCTTGCAGAGGGCTCAAGCCCTGAGAAGGGAGGACAGATTCGATCCACGTCACTACATTCTCAGGATAATTCAATTAAACTTTTGGCGTCCTTGTTTCCTCAGTGCACTTTGAAAGAGAGATTGTCCTAATGCTAATGTCAAGTTAGCTTTCATTTGAACAAGAAGAAAACAACATATTCAAGGTTTTGAATTTGATGACTTTGAAAGACAGGGGAAAACAATTAGCTCTCACTTAGGCTGGGGTTTGTTTATTTCACTTAGCTTAAACCAAATCTAATGGTTTTCTGAACTTGAAAAGGGCTCCTACTTGAGCCATTCACAGAGAGAGATGCATTCCTCTCTATAAATCAGTATTTCATGCATGTGAACTTACAATACCTACTCTTACAGGCTGCATTGCAATGTGAATATTTGATGACTATCTTCTGCCTCCACCAAACACTTAACTCCACTGAATTTTCTCTCTGACTGCATATTTATAACATACCTCAATCACCTAACAGCATTACAATTGACTTTTTGAATTTACAAAGCATTTTGATCACCTGAAATATAAACTATGGAAAGAAGTATTATTTTAGCAATTCACAAAAGCTACAGTCTCATTTATACATGGGCCTAAGCCATGTATTAGGCATTACTTATTTCAGAAAGTTACTCTTTATGTTTTTCTGGTAGCTTTTGCAATTTTTTTTATTCTAAGTAAATTTTCTTGAATTATATTATTTCCTATAAAATGTATGTACTTTTAAAGGTCAATTTTAGTGGTTTAATTCCGTGATCCACATGTTTCATAGCACATGGTAAGTGCTAATAAGGTTAGGGATTAGCATCATCTTAGATGCCCAGTTCAATGTTCCCTGCAACCACTTCACACGCTTCTGGCTCAGATTTCTGATTCTTGGTGTTGGTAGGGGTGGTGCTAGGGGTGATGTTATCTATTTTTTACCTCTGGGTAACTGTCAAGAATGGTGATGATAATAAGCGTATGGGACAAGTTTGTATTTCAGAGATTGCAGTGAAGATCAGTGCACATGGGCGAATGCAGAGGAATGTGTAGGCATAAAAGAGATGGGAACAAGAGAAAGAAAGACAGCAGAGCACAGGACACCTCACCATTTGGTGCCCTCCTCCAAATGTTATCCAGTTATTAATGCCAGAACCAAATACCAATAATTCTAAACCAGTCTTACCAGTACTGAGTGCTGATATATCAGTTCTTGGCTTGATCTGGATATTATGTTTCTATTAATGCAACCTGAGATTACAAACCTTTCTTAGAAACAAGCTCATACCTTGATAGCCTTTAACAAATGGAAGAAGCAACAGCATTCCACTTTACACAGAGGAAAACTGGGCATGCAGGGGTGAAGTGGGTTAGTCACTGAGGATATCCTCCTAAGATACCCTTGTGATTATGGTGCTGATCTCGCCAACCTGAAACCACACAGTCATTTGGGTTCTCTCTTGTCTCTAAGTTCTTAGACTGGCTCTGTACACTAGGGATGGGAAGCTTTGAGGGCTTGTCAGCGGAACCTGCTCTTCAGGTTAATAAGTTGACCCTTGAGGTGATAGCACTATATGGTGATACAGAAGTCAGTTCCCTGCCCCAGAGAACAGAAGTTCCCTTGAAAATGGAACTCACTGCTCTTAGTTATCAAATGACATATATATACTTGGCCAATATTCATCTCAGTCCTAAGAGCATGCCTGATATGTTGTGATAAATTAAACATTTAAAAATTGCAACAGCTGTACAATCAAGACTTTGAAGACATAGTTGAGACTATCTTTCAGCTCTTAGAGAATTTCTCAATATCTCCACACGGTGAAGAGTTCAGAGGAACAAGCCAAAAAGCCCTAGACTTTTGAAAACCCAACATTAACTTTTTATGTTTTTAAAAATAAATGTCCTCGTGTTACTTGTAGAATGAAAGGTACGATAACCAAAACACTGCAGGCTGCATGCTGTGGTGTACTACTCTCTGACCTGTAAAAATAAATCTTTCTGGTATGAGTAGGCATTCCGATAAAAGGAGACCAAGCCTAACTATAATATAAACTAGAGACCTTTATTCTCCTTACTATCTATTATGGTGATTCGAGTTGGACACCCACTCTGAAAGGAAACACTATTTCAGATGTTCACATCTTTCCATGGCATGCCAGTTTGGAAAACTAAGGAAACTGGAGAGTCAGATTCCTGTCTTCCTTCTACAAATTTCTTCATTCTCAAAGAAGTTATAGTGAACCAAATTGTTGCAAACAAATACTAAGTAGTAACACACAATTATCCTATGCTATAAGTATTAAAGTCTTTTTCAAATAATAAGGCCTTGCCTTTAGCTTATCTATTTGAGCACATTAAAATGCCACTAACTGGAATCCTTTGTAAGAGGAATTTTGGATTAAGAGACAAATCACATGCGGGAGAAAGCTTGCTAACTTTATTTTTAAACTAACACACTGAAAGGGTAAGAATGGTGAAACTGGGATTGGAATGCAGACAATCAATTGGTAAGAACTTCTGTCTAGACGAGCTCTCTCCATTACCTGGGCCTCCTCTCCCACCTCTCCCCCCTGCTCATTGACTCCAGTCACACCGGCAGCCACGATGCTGTGCCTGGAGCACACCCAGTAAGCTCCCATCTCAGAGTCATTGCCCTGGCTTCTGTCTCTCCCTGCAATAAATCAATGCTCTACCCCCAGATTAGCCATGGCTTACTTCCCCACTTCCCCACCTCCTTCAACATTTTGCTTCAATGATGCCTTCTCAGTAAGGCCTTCACTGATCACTCTTCTTAAAACCGCACCCACCCTGCACTCCCCCTCCCCTTTATCCTACTTTATCATTTCCCCATAGGAATGACCTTAAACATACCTCAAGGTGGACTTAGTGTTCATGATCTGTCTCCTCCAGATAGAATGTGAGCCCCAAGGGTCATCTACTTTGTTTTGATGTCTAATATTATGGTATCTTACACTTGCCAGATGTCCTATTCACTTAGAATTATATCTTATACATTTCAAGGCCTTCTTCTATTTTTTAATTATTCAGTATATTCTTTTTTCAAATTTATTTTTATTTTTTGTAGAGATGGGGTCTCACTATGTTGCCCAGGCGTCTCAAACTCCTGGCCTCAAGTGATCCTCCTGCTTCAGCCTCCCAATGTGCTAGGATTACAGGTATGAGCCACCACACCTAACCTACTCAGTATATTCTTCTAAGGGTATTTTGAAAGTGATCCCATACCATGTTTTGAGTGTTGTATACATAAATCTCACTTAGTCTTCAAAACAACACTGTAAGGTAGATATTGTCCCCATGTTACAGATAACAAAACATATTCAAAGTTAAGCAAATAGCTCAAGATCACACCACTTTAAGGGAAGTTAGAAAAAACTTAAACCATTTTTTAATTTCAAGCCCAGGAATCATTCTGTTGACCCCACACAATGGAGATCTATAATGGCCCTCTATTTCTGACTATATTTCCCTGGAATGAAAGTTCACCATATTTGCACTGCCTAGGGGATAGTGTCTGGTACATAGTAAGTACTCATAAATATTTGTTGAATGAATGAATGAATGGTTAATGTCAAGGATAGAATCTCTATTAATTTCTGAAAAAGGCCGGGTGCAGTGGCTCACGCCTGTAGTCCTAGCACTCTGGGAGGGCCAGGCGGGAGGATCGCTTGAGGTCAGGAGTTCGAGACCAGCCTGAGCAAGAGCAAAACCCCCATCTCTACTAAAAATAGAAAGAAATTATCTGAACAACTAAAAATGTACATAGAAAAAATTAGCCGGGCCTGGTGACATATGCCCGTAGTCCCAGCTACTCAGGAGGCTGAGTCAGAAGGATCGCTTGAGCCCAGGAGTTTGAGGTTGCTGTGAGCTAGGCTGATGCCATGGCACTCTAGCCAGGGCAACAGAGCCAGATTCTCTCAGAAAAAAAAAGAAAAAATTCTGAAAGATTTAAGATAGTGTGCCTTCTACTTCCTCTTCCTCTTTTTTTTCCGCTTCTCTCTGAACAACTCAGTCCTAAGCCCTTTGGGTGGGGCAGAGTAAGGCAGGCTTCTGCAATTGAGGGATGTGAGAGCCAAACAGGGAGTGGATGCGCCCACACATGGGACTGGTGCCATGTGGGATGTGCAGCCCTGGTGGACTGAGGAGGGTGTTCACACAGAAAGGCAGTCTGAGTGAGGCATCAGAGCACTAAGGGAGTGAGGAGGGTATCCACACAGGAGAAATAACCCAATGTGGGGAGTCAGAACGCCAATGAGGTTGGAAAAGGTGACCTGGTATTGGGATGTAGGAGCCTGAACAGAATGAGGCATAAGGCAGGTGTCCATTCAAAGGGGCAGCCTTGCATGGGTTATCAGAGCCCGGGGGGATGGGGAGGCTGTCCATACAGGGAGGCAGAACCTGGGTGGGAGAGTAGGGCATCCTTGGAAAGGGCTGGCCCAGCGGCAGAGTTTAGGAGTCTGAGCAGAGTGAGAAGGGGGTGCACTTGTGGGACAGCCTGGCCTGGGCTGTCAGGACCCAAGCAGAGTGAGGATGGCATCCAGGTAAGGCAGTCAGGGGCTCAGAAAGGAAAGAGAGAGCTTGAGCAAGAAGAGAGAGGTATGGGGAGGAGATGATGGAGGAGATGGGAGATCGATTACATACAGAGGGGTTTATCAAATAAGCAAATATGTTAAGGATGATGGAAACCAGATTTGCCATTGTCAGAGAAAAATGAAAAGGAGAAAACTAGAATGAATGCTGTGGTGTTGGATTGGAATTGGGGTGTCGGTGTTAGCTCATATTTTTCAATAGATAGAGATAAACATAGAAATAAATACATATGTAAATGTGTGTGCATGTGCATGCATGTGTGTCTGTATTCTCTGGCTCTGTTCACTGAGAGCAACTGAAGTTAGCAACCCCTTCCCCGTCCAATAGCAATGAGCACACCTGGCACATAGGGCTTGATTTCTAAATACCATTTTCCTCTAAGAGGAACCAGAGTTCCTCGGAAAAATGGCTGATTCCAGGACTGGCACGAGAAAAGTATAAAGTGAGCCTGAAACATCTTACTGTGCAAGAAAATAAGGAAGTGCTCAGGGAATGAGGGGCCATGTCACAAGAACATAGAAGTCATTTGAAAGGGGATTCCCACTGGCCAAACTGGAGACAATTTGAGCATCAAAATATATAATGATGATAATAGACTATGACCCCTTGTATAAAATAGGAAACAATAATTCCACCCAAATAAAAATGATTTTAAAAATGAAAGTTTAATGAGGAACAGGCTATTTATAAGATTTCAAAGCACATGCCCATAAAATAATTACTAGTTACAAAGGGAAAGAATAACTTTACAGTGAGAAATCCTGACAGATTCTAATTTAATGAGAGGATCAAAGTTAATATCATCAGTGATGGAACCTATTTAAATTGTGAGCCAGCAGATAGGCTTTAGTAAGAACACAGTGTCACTTCTGTGATGTCTCTTTCTGATTCATAACGTGAATCTAATAGTGAGGAAATACCAGACAAACCCAAATTGCAGGATTTTCTACCAAATCACTGGTCTGTAATCTTCAAGAGTCAAGGTCATGAAAATCAAGAAAAGAGTGACGAACTATTCCAGACTGAAGAAAACTAATGGGAAGGGACAACTAACTGTAACAGGTGATTCTGAATGAGATCCTGTTGCTATAAAGGACATTATTGGGACAACTAGCAAAACTTATGTGGGCTTTGAGAAATAGATGGTAGTAAGGCATCAATGTTAAATCCCAGATTTAGGTTATTATATTGTGGCTTTGTAGAAAAATGGCCTTGGAAACACACACTAAAGTATCTAGGGGTGATATAATGCATCATTTCTACAACCTAATCTCAGATAATTCAGGAGGAAAAAGTTATGTGTCCTGTGATTCTGATGTTTCTGTGAGTTTATTATTGTTTCAACATTTAAAAAATTAAAAGATAAAACAGTAGGCACACTTCCTGCAAAAGGCAGAAAAAAATGGTTCACGCTTTTTGTACATAGAGGGAAATTAACAATATAAACTAAAATCAGAATCTAATTTCTATTACTCTGATTAGTTTTTCTTTATGTATTTTGTTCTCGAGCTGTGAATGAACGAGCATATATGAAGTGAAAATCAAAACTAAATATCAATGGTAGATATCTAACTGGTTGCAGAATGAGGTGGTCCATAAAGCTGTTCTTTATAGGAGCTGTTAACTAAATCTCACCAACCTGTTCATCAAATCAAGCTAAACATTAATATGATGCCAAAGGTTTGGCTTAAAGAAGTTATATACCTATCATCCTGTTCCCAATAGATAGAAATAAGTCAAACAAATGTACAACTATGAACTGTTATTTAAGTTTACATGACTTACTTTGGAAAAATAATGCAGTTATTTCAGCAGTGACTTATTGATAATTTTAGGTGTCATATGAGAAAATCTTGCTGTCCAAAAGAAAACTGTGGACTACCCATCAGAGATCCAGCTTAACTACAGAGTAGCTGCTCTTCAACCTTCCTGTTACTCAGTTCAGCTTGCACAGATGCAACAAGGTTTTGAATCTCAAAGACAGACATTTATTATTCTTAAAGATGAATTTCCATAAGACCTTTTCCATAATGAAATTTTTATTAAACTTTCCATGCATTTCCATAAGACCAATAAGGGAATCTGCTTGCTCACTTTTCCTGCCAATCATAAATCTATGCTCAAAAGCACAGAAGGATATGTGTTTACCCTGGAGACTACCAGGATACCCAGGGGAGGGAGCAGGTTGTCAAGAAATTAGTCGGAAGTGCTGCCTCCTTCTGCTTAGTGCTGCTCTCCTCCCCAGCCCACCCTCCACACTGCTGTCAGGGGCATCGCCTTGGGGGCAAAATAGCACAGTAGTTGGTATAAAGCTTAGACTTTGAAGTTGAACAGACTTCATTTCAAACTCTGCCTTTGCCCCCTACTGTGTAACTTGGAGCACATTACTTAGACTTTTTAAGCCTCTTTTTCCATATACATCATGAGGGTAGCAGTTGGCCACCTCATGGAATTTCTAAAGAATCAAATGATAGATATATCTTATAAAATACTTAGAACAGTGCCTGGCACATGGTAAGTGCTTTTAAAATACCAGTTATCATTATCATTATTGAAATTTCAAATAAAAACCTGATAATGTTTTTATTAATAGGCTCTCATACTTAACTGTGAGTGTATTGACTTTCAATCCTTAGCTGTTCAACCTATCTTATTATGACAGCCACACACTCACACCACCACCACCACCAACAACAACAACACTACCGCCAACACCAACACCAATAACATCATCATGGTCACATTGGTGTCCACCTAATGACTTTGACAGATGTTACTAACAAACCAGAAGTTGACTGGAGACTCCAGGAGCCCACTGAAGTCAGAAGCAATTCAAGTAATTTAATCTACAGCTGTGTTCACAGCAAGAAATCCTCAAAGGAGTAGGGACTGGAACAACTGCCCCACCCAGCTCCATCCCATCAAGACCTTTTAAGACAGTCACACATATCTTTTCCCTCAGATAGTCTCACTGCTCGCTCTCTTATTTTGTTCTGGTGTCTGCTCGATGTTATCTTCACACAGAAGTCTTTCCTGACCTATAAAAAGTATAAAATAACTCTATAAAATATTCCCATTACTCCCCCCCTTCTCCTCAGTCTAATTTTTCTTTATAGCTCTTATAACCTTATCACTACCTGGTATTATTGTGTGTGTGTTATGTGTGTGTGTGTGTCTGTGTGTATTGTCTTTCTCTCCAAGTAGGAAAAAAGTCTCCATGGTGGCAGAGTCTTTGCCTTTTGTATTTACCATGAGAACAATATCTCATATAGTAGGTGTTCAATAAATATTTGTGAAAGAAAGAATGAATAAATCTAATCGCCAGCCAGCAATTTAGAGACAAATGACTCTAATTTTTAACACATTGACTGCCATACCAGAAAAAAAATTTTTTTTCTTTGGGGCCCTGGTGTTTTATTACAAAAATAGAATAAAAACTTTGAAAACAAAATGATCCTTTCTAATTTAATGAAAATTTGTTATTATTTTTTTTATTTTCTGTGCATGAGTCCTATGCAACTTGAAAAATAGTTCATGCAGCTCCCAAGGTGAAGAGATGTGTGAATTACATATGATTCACAAGGCCCCAGGCTCAAAACTAGCATGAGTTAAATACAACTCACATGGCAGTTAATGAGTTAATTGAGGCCAAAAGTCTTTGGAGAAATGAAATATTCCCATGTTTGCTACAGGATATTTACAAGGAAAAAAACCTTCAGTACAGTTAATGCAAAAAAGAAATTCTTCCAAAGTAGCCTTCTCTACAAAGCTCTTAATACACATTTGTAAAAGCATATATCTCTGTACTGTTTCTTAACTGTTTATTTTCATGATTAATTTTCTTTTTCTCATGAAATAGGTTTTCAGGAACAGAACCCCACTCTATAAGATTGCACCTATAGGACCTAGGAACAACCTGTGACTGTTGTCCACAAACTGATTAATTCCTGAGTCATCAGATTCTCTACATCATTGGCTCCCTATCATCCCTAGGGTAAGACCCAAGCTCCTTAGTGGACAAGCAAAGGTGGGCTGGGTCCCTTCACTTCCTTGTTCCATCTCAGTGCTGAGATGCTTCCAGTTTTACCTCTTTATGGCGACCGAGGTTTCTGCTGCCCTCAGTCTGCAATGCCTCTATTTCCCTGTCCTGCTGTGCATCTATCCATTTTTAAGTCTCTGAGGGAGGTATTCCTGACTTCTTCTCCTGCCAGCACCATAATGAAAATCAAACAAATTCAACACTGTGATCAATAGCATGTTTGTAATCATTTGCTCACAGTGGTTAGAGCAACTAAAACTAACCCAGCTCCTGTGTTTTCTCTGAAACTGTATGTTCTCTGTAGACATATCTTTAAAATGTTTTCTTTTCATTTTCTGAAAGGAATTCATCCCATTCCATATCAATTGTAGATTCCTAGATGCTAATTATGATAATATAATAGGCATCTCACCAATACCTGTAGAACTGTAACATGATCTAAATCTATAAAACATATTAAATATAGATAGAAAAATAAATCTCAGACAAGTTGTTTTCCCCCCTACAGATAATCTTACAAACAGCATCCAGCTTTTAAGAAAAAAAAAAACAAAAAACAAATCTTAACACTGATTCAGTCAGACTCATCTCTGAACACATTCTATCATTTTGTAACTCAGGAAGAATTTTAAATACAGAAGCCCAGTTTGGTTAGTCACAAAATTATATATTCCAGAAAGATGTTCAGAGTATAAATTATATCTTAGAAATAATGGTGTTATACTTAAATACATCATTTTATGTGAAATTTTCTCAAGGCAAAATAAAATAAAACTGATATCTGATAAGCATTTGTGTTTCTTATGCCGAAGAACAATACCCCAGGGGCTAAAACTAGAAGCTATAGTTTGAGTTTCCTAAGAATTCAAGATAAGATCTCAAAATAATGACATAAATAATAAACTAGGCCAGATGCCATATATAAAAAACTTTTTAGTAGGCTTCCACTTTAAATCTTGATCCAAACGGTTTGTTTTATATTCACACTATTTATTTCGAGTAATGAATTCCTAACCAAGAATCAGAACCAACATGGGCATTCAGCTTTGGTTGAAAATTAAACATGAAAGAAAAATCAGCATATATACATATAAGAAGAGAAATTGTACTTTGATTTTGATGTGATCATTATGAGTGTATATTTTGTTTCCAAACGTCAGTAAATGAAAGTGTTCCCAGAAAGAATTCTCTGGAAATGCAAGTGGTGCAGCTGCTGTGAAAGACATTTCAGATGTTTCTCAAAAAACTAAACATAGACTCACCATATGACCTAGCAATTCCATTGCCGGGTATATACCCCCAAAATTCAACAGGGACTCAAAAAGATACTTGTATGCCAATATCCCTAACAGTACCATTCACAATAGCCAAAAGTTTGAAACAACCCAAATGTCCATTAACTGATAAATGGATAAATACAATGTGCTCTATTGCTCTCTCTCTCTCTCAACACACACCCCTACGATCTAATTTATTTAGCAATAAAAAGGAATGAAATATTAATACATGCTACAATATGGATGAATCTCGAAAACATTATACTAAGTGAAAGAAGCCAGACATACTGTATGGTTCCATTTATATGAAATGTCCAAAGTCAGCATACTTATCCAGATAGCATATTAGTGGTTTCTAGGACCTGTGGTGGGAGAATATGGAATAACCACTTAATGAGTATGGGTTCCCTTTCTGAGTGATGAGATTTTTGAGCAGTGATGGTTGCACAACATGGCAAATATATAATATTAAATATCACTAATGGTAAATTTTATGCTATGTGTATTTTACCACAATAATAAAAGCACAAGTGATAAATTATATACATCAAAATGTGATACTTCTACATAATAAAAGGCACCATAAATAATGTAAAAAGACAAACCACAAACTCTATAAGGCCTCTACCACTCAGTAGCCAAAAAAGTATAGTATAAAGATTATAAAAAGAAGAAAATACAATCAACACAATAAAAAAAAAATGAACCAAGGACAGGAGCAGACAATTTACAGAAGAAAGAACCTAAATGGCCAATGAAAAGAAAATATGAAAGTATATTCAACCTTATCAATAATTAGGAAAATGCAAATTAAAAACATATTTTTCACCCTATCAAACAAGTAATCACACATCAGTTAACATGAATGAATAAACTAGATTTAAATGCTTTGTTATGGGTAAATCTCAAAAACAATGTTGAATAAAAAAAATTAAGTTTTAGACTGATTTGTAGAATAAACTGACATTTCTGTAAAGTTTAAAAACACACAATCTGAACCAAATATTTTTATGAATGCAGACATCTGCAGTAAAGGTACAAAAACTTAGAAGGACAGATATCCAGTAACTTCCCGATGGTGGTTGTCTCTGGGGGTGGAGGGAGAGGAATGGGATGAGGGTGACACAAAAGGGATGTCGTCTCTCATTTTCATTCCTTAAAAAAAAGCTGAAGCAGGCCGGGCTCGGTGGCTCACGCCTGTAATCCTAGCACTCTGGGAGGCCGAGGTGGGCAGATTGTTTGAGCTCAGGAGTTCGAGACCAGCCTGAGCAAGAGCGAGACCCTGTCTCTACTAAAAATAGAAAGAAATTATATGGACAACTAAAAATATATATAGAAAAAATTAGCCGGGCATGGTGGCACATGCCTGTAGTCCCAGCTACTCGGGAGGCTGAGGCAGGAGGATCGCTTGAGTCCAGGAGTTTGAGGTTGCTGTGAGCTAGGCTGATGCCACAGCACTCACTGTAGCCCAGGCAACAGAGTGAGACTCTGTCTCAAAAAAAAAAAAAAAAAAAAAAAGCTAAGCAAATAAAACACATTGATTGTTGATGTTTGTTAATTCTGAATAGTGGGAACCTACATCTTTGTTATATGCTTTCTGTGCATCTGAAATTTTTCAGAATTAAAAAACTATTAATGTGGAGAAATAAAGTAAGACATAATTCTTCAAAGACAAAGTATGTAAGTGTGTAAATTTTTCTATGGAGAGAAAATTGACAGAGTGTGTGTGCATGTGTGAGAGAGAGGGGGGTGCGGAGGGAGAATGTTTCATGAAATGGAAGCTGCCAAGTGGGTTTCTTTGAATCTTGGAAGAAACCTCAGGATGACAACTTTGGTGACACTCCCTACTCAGAGATCCTTGGACAGTGCAGTGCCTGGAATCTTGTACATATGCCCAGGACAATGTGTGCTGCAATCGCACTTCCTATTGCTCTTCCGAGGAAGCCAGCCAAACAACAAAATTTAGAATGAAAACGATTACCCACTCCTGGCTCATCCAATCTTTTTCATAGGCCACGAGTTCATTTATTTGCTTATTGACTTAAATCTGATATAAGCCATAATATTATAGGTTGGATCAAGCATAGTTTTTTCACTACCATTGCCATTCCAAACACAACTGGGAAAAGTATGTCTCCAACCCATTAGCTTTTGAGGCTCTTGCCTAACACCAGCTCATGTTTTCTGAAGAATAGCAAAAGGAAAATGTTATCACCACTCACTTATCTAACAAATGATCTGCTCTTGATTTTCTGCACTGCATATTCTGTGTTAACATTCAAACAGCCCTACGGAAATGACAACTTATTGACAAAGTTGGCTAAGAGGTTCAGGGGCCCCTCAGTTCAGATCTCCTTCTAAGTATGATAAGTCCAGATTGCCTGTTTACTCAGCACACAGGAATGCTTAATTTACACGCTACATTTTCTAACAAATAAACACTCCTTCCTAATGCAGGGGTTAACTGGCAGAAGCCCTGACTTAGTGTTCTTGGGTTTCTTGAACCTTACCACAGGAGATAAAGCAGGGAATTCTGTTCCTAAGAATCACTGCAAATTTGTAAATATTGTGTTTCAGTAAATATGGCATTAAAATGGAATTTCTGTTTGGCAGGAGTGATGACTGTTATTTTCACAGCAGGGTCTGAAATAAGAAGAATGTAATTACTCCTTAAGCAAAGTATACAATAAAATTTATGATCCTTTCCCAAATCTCATTATTCAAAATTTTCTGGAACACAGTCTCCCTTGTTAGAATATAACTTTCTTATGGGCAGGGACTATGTCCTATGTATTTATCATATTGCTTGGCACCTGGTTGGTATCTGTTGTGAATAGTACAAATACCAGATAATCACATGGATTATGCATTGTATTATCTAACCAAGATTCAAGATGTATGCCCTACCTTCCACTTTTAGAAGATTGGAAAAGAGAACAAAAAATATGGAAGTAAAAATATTAGGCTTTTAATCACTCTCAGTCAAGAAAACTGTTCTTTTACATATGAAGAAATTATAAGTACAGTGATTATGATTTTGGAAAAGACATAATCTCACACTAAAATCTGTAGTAATAAATAACACATGAACAATTACCCATTAATATCTAGAGAGTGATTCTTTATATTGAAGGATAAGAACCAAGATATTATTATAACATTTATGTGTATAGATACACATACAAAACAGGAAACATGATCTTGTATGACCCTACATCTTGGTTTTGGCTGGACGGCCAAGAGAAAAACCCTGATCCAAGCTGGCCTTGTCATAGTCTCTTTCTGAAAATCAGAAATGGAACCAAGAGAGTGGAGTCAGAATCTATGTGTGTGACAGCACCTGCAATGTGTGACCTTGGGCGCTCTGGGGAGGCCATGTTTTGCTGTGTGAACTGAAGAGCAGTCAGTAGAGAGAGACAAAAGAGGTGAATGTGAATGGGATATTAATTTCCTGTTGCTGCTGTAACGTCTTGCCACAAACGTAACTGCCTAAAGCATGCAAATTTACTATCTTACAGCACTGGAGGTCAGAAGTCTAAAATGGGTTGGCAGGGTTGCATTTTTTCTCAAGGCTACAAGAGAAATTCCATTTCCTTGCTTTTGCCATCTTCTAGAGGTTGCCTGAATTCCTTGGCTTATGGCTACATCACTCCAACCTTTGCTACCCTTGTCACACCTTCTTTCACTCTAACCTTCCTGCCTCCCTCTTATAAGGATCCTTATGATTTTACTGGGCCCATTGGATAGTCTAGGATAATCTCTCTATCTCAAAATCTTTAATCACACCTGCAAAGTCCCTTTTGCTATATAAAGTAGCATTTTTACAGGTTCCAGGGATTGGGACTTCTTGGGGTGGGGGGGCATTACTTTGCCCACTGTAAAATCTCAAGGAGGGACAGAGAAGACAGATGAAGAAATAGTTCCAACAGCCTTTGCTTCTTAACCTAGTCAAGCCATTCCTTCATTCCTGCCCTTGGGCACCCTGACATACTCTCTTATCCCTGTAAGAAGGCTTTTGGGTAACAGCTGCCTGGAGAGCTCTACGGAGAAGAATTCTGCAGGCTTACTGGAATGCCGTGATCAATGAACAATGTCTGCCCTAGGTACTAAACAGGAGCCCTAGCTCATATATGTCACAAATCTACCATCCTCACTCTAGAGTACAAGTTGGAGAATTAGCATGGCTAGGTATAAAGAGTAATTCTTCTTTATCAAAAAGGGGCTTAGGCTGGGAGTGGTGGTTCACGCCTATAATCCTAGTACTCTGGGAGGCCAAGGAGGGAGGATCACTTGAGCTTAGGAGTTCAAGACCAGCCTGAGCAAGAGCAAGACCCCATCTCTACTAAAAATAGAAAAAATTAGCCGGGCATGGTGGCGCATGCCTGTAGTCCCAGCTACTAGGGAGGCTGAGGCAGGAAGATCGCTTGAGCCCAGGAATTTGAGGTTGCTGTGAGCTAGGCTGATGCCACGGTGTTCTAGCCCACAATAGAGCAAAACTCTGTCTCAAAAAAAGGGGGGGGGACTTAAAATATGAAAATTTAAATCCTTGTTAATAGTAGCAGAACCTTCATTAAGGAATATCTATATCCCTGAGGAGACTGCCTGTCACAGGTAATCTCAGGGGATTGTGAGTGGGCTACATGTTACCACGCACCAGACACTTACCACTTAGAAGACCAAAACAATAAAAATAAAAAGTCAGCTTGGTGCTTTGTTTTTCCCCAACACCTCTCCCTTGGAACAAAACAATTGCTGTTCAGGGCCCCTGATCACAAACCTGCATAGAACACGCATCACATCATATGTCTCCTCCTAAGTAGTGTGGCCACAGCCGGGAGGCAATTTGTATCACTATGCAAAGCATTTTTCCGTGTCAGAATACTTTCTCACAGGAGGAGGTCATTGGTTTCAGGAACTCGAAGTTTTATTACTGTCAGTTGTGTTTAGTGCTGTGCGCCAGAAGTTCACTTATGCCTGGATCCTTGGCCTCGCTTTACTAGGGAATTCTGCCCTGAGTGACACTTAATGACCTCACTAATCGCTCACCTCAGTGTTCTCAGTGACTTCCAAGTGCTGAAATTACATCGTCACATTCACACCAGCCAGAAAGAAAGATAAGATGAACCCATCATGCCCCAGAATTTATGAGGAACCAAAGGGCGGGCTGGATGGTGTAGTTAGATTTTTTTTAAGTGGCATCAAGAATTCAGTCTGTCTCTCAGAATCAGTGGGAACACTTAAAAGGAGAGGAACCAGACTAAAAGAGACCTCTTCCAGTTAACTGCCTGAAAATTCTCTTTTTGAAGAATTCTTTCCTCTCTGAAGATTTAAGGAGGCATATGTGATTTAATCCCCCACTGTAGCTTTTAAACCCTGTAGAATGAGTGTTTACAAAGTAGGATCTTTTACTAGATATTATAAAAGGGATGTCTGTACGTGGGTTTTGCCAAGAAATTAAAATCCAGTCTTTGCCAAGGAGCATAAATATACTTGGCAGAATCCAGAGGCGCAGTAGCAAAGATAAAAGTAATTGTTCCCTTCAGCCAATTGCTCACACTTATTGCAAAGCATTTGTCTTCCCCTGGGGTAAATTGTCTCCCCTGATGCAGTCTGGCTGTGGGAGATACCATCCTCTGGCTCTGGAGGGCCCAGGAGATCCTCGGGGCCACATCATTCCATCCCTGTGCAGCTCCAGATACCTACAACTCACAGAGGCTCATAGACCCGAAACATTTCATCTCCCAGCAGTCTGATATTTTTCCCTCCAGTAATGACCTGCTTTTAAGAAAGACATTTATATTTTAACTATGTCATTCTTTTCACTGCTTTGAAATCTGATTTGATTTTCTGCGGCTCTCTGGGCTTTATATAAATGTCAGTAAGCCGAATGGGCTGTCAGCACTTAGATTAATGATTGGTTAACAGGAGATTTCTTAGTTTTACATTCGGTGAAGCAACTCAGGGACTGCTCATGTGAGTGAGTACTGTGGTGCTTTTAAGATTTTTTCCCTTAACCCTTTTATATGCTCTGAAAGACATTTCACCCTGGGAGGAAAATGATCACAATGTCCTGATTCCAAGCAGAACCCCTCTGTTCTTCCCTTCCTGCGACACGTGCCCCAAACCAACCAATTATCAGAAAACTAAAAATTTGACGTATACCCAAGTTTAAAATTAGTTCTTTTTTAAACTGGCTAAAAATTTTTAATGTGATTTAAAGGCCAAAAAAAAAAAATTCTAATGTTTCAGCAAAAAATTGTGTCATCATCAGTAACTAAAATTTAATAGTATTTTTTGGCAGTTAATTCCATTTACTCTGAGTACTTGACAATATGATAGCTGCATTTCTTGTAAAAAAAAATAGCCTATAAAACTTAAAAAATTACTCAATTGCTTATTTGCAATTGAGTATATACAACTATAATTGTTTGTGCACTTATGAATAGTGTGTTCCCAGAGGAGAAACACCTCAAAGCCTTTCAAGAGGAAACCAAACAGACATCAGACATAAGCCCTGTCCTTCAGGAGTTCAGTAAAATGCAAGAGATGAGATCCATGCACAGAGAGCTGTCCTCTTCTACCGGCTCTCTTTTCTTTCTCCTTCCACCCCACTGCCACACTGGCAAAAAAATATATAAACATTTCTTCTTATTTATTATTTGGCTCTTGTCAAAAGCTTCTACCAAAAAAAGCAGTCACTCCAGATCCTTTTTGAAAAAGAGTAATCTATGTTAGAAATCATTTCTATAAATCATCATAATAATGTGTAATAAGGTTACTACTTGGGATTCTTGGGGCTGAGAGGTAGAATAGCAAGAGGAAAGGAGGTCTTTTTTAAGAGAATGACTAAAGTAAGCCATATGGCCATATTATAACATTGTAGCTCAGATTTTACATAAAAGTCAGACATTGCAGATTTTAGATTAAGAATTATTTTTAAAAAATCAAACACCCTGGGGAAATATTTTTAGTGCATTAATAGTATTATTACTAAGAGATCTTTTCCCATAAAACCACATATAAAAGGGTATGAGAAGCATGGCTTTGCCCATTTCATTGCCTGACAAGTAGTTATACAAACCAGAATTTCTTTTAATAAACCAACCAAGTCATTTGGCTGACTCAGTTTCTAGGAAAAAGAAAAGATGAAAAATAAAATAAACCAAGCAAGTCAGATATTCCAGGAAAAAGAAGTAAAATGCAAACAAGTTGAAATCTACCATTAAGATGTTTAAATGGTAAACCTCTTAAAAGTAACTACCTTCCGCTTTCTTAAGTGAACTTAATAAATCAAAATTCAAATTTATACATATAATCTATGAAATAATTTGATAATATGAAGGCAAATATAAATATCTAACTTTTCTAGTTCTACTAAGCAGTTTATAAAACATAACTTTAGGATTATATATGCTAAGTAAAGCAAAGTACATCATAACAGGAAATAGCCTCCCTTATGAGTAAACACAGATCTTCCACAATTTTAGCAAAAAACAAAAGTCCCCAGGAAGTCATTCCAGAATGGGAGTTCCCTTTGGTTTTCTTCACATTGAGTCCCACTGAAGCTCTGACTCAAGAATGGACACACTCCCCACCCCTACCCCATTCTCTAGTTCCCCCTGACCCAGTTGGAACAGATTTAATATTTTATTTTACACTTGTAAATATACATACTTGTGTTGCTTTTGATTTTATTGTGGTTTATCATTGACATTTTTTAAAAACCTTAACTAAATAAGGAAGAAAATAAGAAATAACTATGGCAAATCCAAACTCCAAAAATAGGCACACTTCCCAACCACATATTTCTGATCCTAAAATAATCTCCCTCTAGCCCTAAAGGACCGGTAGGATTTTGCAGTCACCTTGCCCAGCTTCTGTCTTTCTCCAGTTCTCTGCACTTCTCAAGTTGGCTTGAAACCTATATTGATAAGAACCAATCTTAGACTCCAAATGGTTCTTAAAAACCAAATTTGACCATTTTGTTTTATTTCCTTTCTTTAAATTTTCCTCATCTTCAGATCCTCCAGGAAAGCCTACTTTCCCATTGGAGAACACAAATGATTTATAGGGACATGATGATTAGAATAATGAATCATCTATCCCTTTCTAGCCCAGGTTACAAGTTCTGTCCATCATTGGAGGAGTCTATGATTCAGTGACAGCTCACTAAGCATAGGCCCAACTGGGTGATATCCCTGAACTGGACAACAGCCATTGTCCAAGACATAACATACACACAATGTTATGTCTTGCTCCACACCACTGGCCTTGGAGAGGCATAGAATTCAGGGGGGTTCAGGTTGCTCAGATCTTATCCATAAAACCACTCACGTCAGCTGAGTATGTGGGGGACAAAGCCCCTCAAGACTGCAGGAATAAGTGACATAATCACTGGAAAAGAAGGGAGCCATAGGACTGACTGAGCAGCAAAGGGCTGTGGGGAGGATGTCACTGGGAAATGAAGCTTCAGATTAGCAGTCCAGGGCAAACTGGGACGTGACTACGTGCTACTTGTCACTCAATGTGGAATGTTACCAAATTTCATTCGTGGACTTTATTGACATCTGAAACATAAACTAGGGAGAAAAATCCAACAACAACAAAAGCAACAAACTCTCAGTAATTAAAGCAGTTTCTATAGTGCTGCTTTTTGTAGAAAAACTAGAGTTTGAGAGTGGAGGTTTCTTATAAACTAGTTGGCTCTTAATATCCCAGAGAAGACAGCCAAATTCAAAGATTAGTAAATTTCCATTTTTTTCAGATGGATTCTTTATTCCCTTTTCTTGTGGGTGTCCCATCCATATACTCTCATCATTCACCTCACTGAAAACAGCCAACACTTGTGACTCTGTCTTAGGGCTTTCTTCCTAGCAAGGAAGTGAGCTTAGAACTTACAGGCCAGGCCAGAAGTGTCTCAGTGAATGACCCTGAGTAACCCTCAGTGGTAGATGGTAGATATATACTCAGATGTGTAGCTGATAGATAAATACTCTAACTTCCTCACTCCTCAGTTGGTATAGCTTGGAGGCATGCTCTACCCTGGCTCCCAGGCTCCCCAGAGGGACTGAGCTCTGGTTGTCCACTGTGGTAACTTAATAACACACCCTTCATAGGCTGCCTTCCCTTTCCCATATCATTTCTCCAGTTCCCTATTGGTATTTTATCAAATTACTTGCACTCAAATCTTCAGAGTCTGTTTCTGGGGGAACCCAAATCAAGACAGGATCTCAGCTGAAGACAAATCTCCTTGTCCCACTGAGCCAAAACAGAACTGTCATGGCAAATCCATTCAGTACCGTGAAACACATCCCTTGGCAAAGCAATCCAGGTGTGCTTCTGTTTAGTCATCTCATGCTCAGTGTCACGAAGGCTCAGTGGGGTCTAGAGATACAAGCCAAGGTGGACTGGTGCCAGTGTAACTAAAGTATCAGATTATAAAGATAATAAACATTGATTCTACACAGTACTGGCTAGCGTGTGATTCAACAGGCACTCTCCCTCAATCTTCGTTGAGACGGGAAATGTTACAATTCTTTGAAGCAATTTGGCACTATCAAAATTTTAAATGTGTGTATATACTTTGTCCCCAAAATTCTTCTTTTACGAATTTATTCTGCAGAAATCTTGGACATGTATGTCTAGAAATTTTCATCATAGCATATTTAAAATAGCAAAACAATGTCTATCAAAAGGCAACTGAATAAATTAGGGTATAGTCATATAAGGGAATACTTCATAGATTTTTTAAAACGAGATAAACCTACATGTATTAAGGTAGAAAATCTCTAAGTCATATTTTAAGAATGAAAAAATAAATTACAAAACATGGTCTCTTTTTGTTTTAAAAAATTATATATCAAGTAAACCAGCACATATGGAAATATACATTGTGTTCTAGATAGGAAGATCCCACATGATAAAAATGTCAGTTTTAAGATATTTCATAAATGTAATCCAATCCCAATTTTAAAAAATACCATCACATTTTTTTTTCTGGAGCTAGAAAAATTAATTCCAAACTTCATGCTAAAAAACAAATAAATAAATAAACAGACAAGAATAGCCAGGAGATCCTTGAAAAGCATGAGTAATTGTTAGGGGTAGGGGTGGGGTGAAGAGGAGAGTCTAGCTTCTATCAGATATTAAAACATACTATAAAAGCCTCTGTAGTGCAACTGTGTAGTACAATGGACTATGCCATGAATAGAGAGAAAGATCAATGGAACAATTGTAACAAAGCATAAAAATAGAGCCAAAATGATATGGAAATGTAATAAATCTGCAGTCCCCAACCCCCAGGCCACAGACCAATACTGGCCACATAGCAGGAGGTCAGTGGCCAGGTGAGCAATGGAAGCTTCATCTGTATTTGCAGCTGCTCCCCATCGCTCACAGCACCTCCTGAGGTCCGCCTCCTGTCGGATCAGCTTCGGCATTAGATTCTCATAGGAGCACGAACCCCACTGTAAACTGCACATGCGAAGGATTTAGGTTGCACACTCCTTATGAGAATCTAATGCCTGATGATCTGAGGTGGAGTTGAGGAGCAGCTGCAAATACAGATTATCATTAGCAGAGAGGTTTGTATAGTTATTTCATTATATATTACAATGTAATAATAATAGAAGTACAGTGCACAATAAATGTGATATGTTTGAATCATCCTGAAACCATCCCCCCCAACCCCCTGGTCTAGTGGAAAAATTGTCTTCCATGAAACCAGTCCCTGGTGCCAAAAATGTTGGGGACCGCTGTAATGATATAGGTGGCATTTCAAGTCAGTGGGGAAAGATGAATTTTAACACATTCTTTTTAATTAACAAAATTTTTCATTTAAAATATTTAAAATGAATAGACATTTAAACAAAGATAAAATTGGATCCATATTCCATACCATACACTAGGATGCATTCCAAGTCAATCAGGTGTTTAAATTTACAAAATGAGTCCCTTTTAATATTAAAAGAAAACATGGGTGAATTTATTTAAAACCTGAGAGTGGGGAAATTTTCCTGTGATGACTCAATGTCCAGACACAATAAAATAAAAAAGCTTTCACATGGCAAAAGCTTCATAAGCAAAGACAAAACACAAATTGGGAAAATACTTGCAATGTTTATTGTGGAGCTAATCTGTGTGGTACACAAAGAGCTCCTAAAGACTGTGAAGAAAAAGACTGACAACCTGATAGAAAACTTAGAAAAGGTCTAAATAGTTTATGGAAAAATAAAAGCAAATGCCATTTAACATATACAAAAAATTCAACCTCACTCATGCTAAGAAAAATGAAAATTAAAATATAATGAGATATTATTTCTCTACCAATAGACTGACAAAAAATCCAAATCTACAATTTACTTTGTTCACCAGGTTGTGGAGTAACAGGTTCTTTTATAAATTGTTGGTGGGAATGCATAGTTGTGAAACCCTTATTGAGAGGAATTTAGCAATTTCTAGAAAAATTATAGGTATTTATCCCTTGACCCACTCATCCCACTTTTAGAAATCTATCTCAAAGGGGAAAAAATCATATAATACAAGGTTATTTATTATTATGACATTATTTGTAATAGCAAAAGATTGGAATCAACCCAAATATCCATCAACAGTATACTGGTTTAAAAAGAAAAAACTATAGTACTTCCACACAGAAAAATCTATGCAGCTATAAAAAATATTAAGGCAGTGCTCTCTATATAGAGAATGATCTTCAGGATTCATTATTAAATCATTTTTTAAAAATCAAGGTGTCCCTTTCTACCTCTCCTATGCATAACCATTTTTATTAGTTTTTTATTTAACTTTTCAGAGTTTATATTTTGAAAATATGTATATGTATATATATATAGTCATATGTTGCTCAACAAAGGGGATACATTCTAAGAAATGTGTCATTAGGCAATTTAGTCGTCATGTGAACATCAGCGAGCACTCTTACACAGACTTAGGTGACATAGCCTACTACCCACTTAGGCTATATAGTAGCCTAGCTTATGGTAGTAGCTGATTGCTCCTAGGCTACAAACCTGGGAATAGAAGGGTCTGGGAGAGAGACAATATTTCTCTAAAGATACCCTGTTATAGTTTGACCAGGATACATGTAGTATGTATTTTTTTTAAAAATCTATTCAAAAAGGAGAATTAAATCAAAATGAAGTCATTTCTATAAATTTAAAGCAAACTGAAATAAATGAAACTCATTATATATCATATTTGTATTATAACATAATTTCACAAAGAAAGGAAAATCTTCAAGTAACTTTAGGACACAGTAGTTTCATGTATTTTTTGTGGTATATAATCAGTAACCGCAAATAAATGTCAACATCATTCAGTAGTTTTATTAATAATTGCAATATTTGCTTTGTTATTTTTAAACTATGTTATATAGTACAAAATAAATGAGCAATTATGTTAACATTATAGGAAACCAACATTTCAGGATAAAAATAGATACAAGGATAAAATCAAAGTAAGTAATAATTATGTAATCATATTTTAATTGGAAGTATCAGTATAAACTAAAAATATTTGAAAAATTTTTTTCTGCCTGTGACCACTGAAAAGTTCAATAACAATGTGCACTTGTACCATGCAGAGTTTAGCCTCTAAATACCATCCTCACCCCCTAGTGGAGGGGCACTAAGGAAGATTCCTTGGAGGAATAACTAAGTCCAAGTTTGTAGAGAAAAAGAAAGAAAGAAAATGTATAATATGATCCCGAGACTTTTCTTGTACCCAAAAGTAATGAAATGTTTTAAAGATTAATGGGGTCATGTATATAAAGGACAGAGGAGTCAGCTTGAATGAGTTCTCCACAGTCAATTTGAAAATCAGAAAGAATCAAGACTGTAATTGAAATCATATTAAATATAGAAAAATGCAGGGGTTTATGATGATACTCAAAAAAGAGAAAACCCTCAAAAAAATTCTATCTATTGAAAATAGCTTGTGCATAAACTCTATTGCTACAATGGTAATTAAAGGAGAATAATTTGGCATTTATTGTGCCTTTTCTATACAAATTATATTTCAAAGTGTCCAGATAGCCCTAATTGATGTCAGAAAGTGCCTCATTACAGAATGCTTTCAGCTGATGAGTGTTGAAGCAATGATAAAATTCAAAAATATCTATTTTACAATCTCTCATGAAATGATTGATTCAGGCTATGGTCATCAATGGATGCTAAAATCCTAGAAGAAAAGTCAATGGGAACTAGGTATTTGTAGGGTGCTAAGCACTGATTAATCGTTTGTTGTAAGAGGAAAAGAAAAACTATATATTGGACAGACCAGGCTGCCACTCCTAAACACACTGATGAATCCTGACAACACTAACAGTGGGACAAGTAGGTAGTGTGTGCCTCTGCAGGTGACACAATCTGAAGCACACGGGACCACCTATGAAGTATTCTTTCCAAAAAATTGATCCTGAACCTAATCAACTGTAAGATGATATTTCTTTTTTTTATTTTGAGATTTTTATTTTGATATACTTTCAAACTTATAAAATCTTACCAACAATTGTACAAAATAAAATGTCATAAATACTTAAATCATATTTACTGAATATTAACATTTTATTATATTTGTTTCATCATTCCCTCTCTTTGTCTCTGTCTCTTAATCTATACATGCATAACACATACACACACACACCTTTTTTCTGAGATATTTTATAGGAAGTTGGAGACATACCTTTTCACCCTTAAATTTATTTTTTGTGATTTTGCTAAAAAGATATTTCTTACAGTTGTAAAAAGGCAACTGAAAATGCAAAGGTAAACTAAAAATGGATTGGGTATTAGATGGAGGGATTATTGTCAATTTTGTTAGATGCGGTTAGCTTTCTTTTCTTCTTGGAGATGCATACTGAAGTATTTACAGGTAAAATGTCATGATGTCTAGGATTTGCTTTGAATGCTTCAGCAAAAAAATAAATAGGTGAAATATGTCAAAATGCTAATCACTATTAAATTTAGGTGGGTGATAGGTGCTCTCATAGAGCTCATTATAATAGTGTGTCTTCTGATTGTGTATTTGAAATTTTTCAAAAATTAAAAACAGACTTGTAAAAACTAAAATTTAATGTATTACAGTTTTATTCTTAAAAAATATATGTACGATTTTCTGTGTATAGAGAAAGTTTCACATTCACTCATTCATTTATATATATATATGTGTATATATATATATATATATATATATACTCATTCACACACACACACACACACACACACACACACACACACACACACGCTTGCAATGACTAGTGCTGCTCAGGAACAGATAAGAAGCCTACATTAGAGCAAAGGAAGCAAATGTTAGGCCAGCTATGAAATTCGTTGTTTAATTGTAGTTGTAATGAGACCTCAAAGGAGAAGTCCAGGTTGAAGAGGGCATCTAACACTAGGACATCTGGCCTGGCCTGGGCAAGTGATGGTCAAAACAAATGTATTGTTACCCAAATACAGCAGAATCTCAGGCTCTCATGAAGAGTAAGTGGCTGGATTATTTGTAGCCAGAGAGGACTTACAGGATAGGGGCTGGACCCAGCTTCCAGATGGGCCCCGGGGCAGGCAGAAAGGCTGGTTAGGGGCCTCCTGCCTGGAATCAGCTGAACTTCATTAGTATTATTGCTGGACAGTGCTGAAGAGCCAGCTGAGAAAAGCTGGGGAAGAGGAGGGCCAGAAAAACCAGGCAGGGTTCACCCAAGCACACATAAACTCGGATGAAAGGTCAGACTCGAGTTTGTTTACAAACAACAGTGCATTACTTGAATTCCCCAAAGTAATGCTCTGGAGGAGTATTAACTATTAACTAGTAGTCCCTCCAGACTCCAAACTTCTCTCAGAGCAATACTATTAGACATGTTGTCTCATCTGTCCAAAAGAAAATGTTGGATTGTTTCTTGAGTTTGGCTGGGTATCCTTCTTGGAATAGTCAAGGTGGAATATGACTTTACAGATGGAACAAATGCAATGAGTCTAAAAGAGAATGTGCCTACTGAAAAAAAATGTGAAATATTTTAAATACATTGAGAAGTGCAGACAGTAACATACAAACATACCTCACTTACCATAGTTGAAAATTTTAACATATGATTAATGTATTTGCTATTTAAGAAGAAAACATTACATATACAGTTGAAATCCTTTTTATGCCCTTCCCCAAATCCATTGGCCTTCCCTCACAAAGGCAACTACTTTCCTGAATTGACGTTCTCGTCTTCTCATCCATGTTTTTATACTTTTAATATATATATATATCTCTATATATATACTATGGTTTTATACATCTTTAAACAATTTTTATAAGTTACCCAAGTCTTATCAGACTATAAAGTATCAATCTGAAGATTGCTTTTGTCACTCTATGTTTTTCAAGATTCATAATATAGATCTAGTTTATTTATTTTAATTATTGGTTATATTCCATTATGAGATATGCTATAATTTATTCATCCATCTCTCCTACTGGTGGGCATTTTAAAATTATAAACTTTTAAATATTACAGTCCGTGCCACTGCAGTGAACATCCTTGTGTATTACATTAGATGAACATGTTCAAGATTATCTCTAAGATTTATACCAAGAAGTGGAATTTCTGTGTTTCTACATTTCATCTAAATATGACTCTAGCATCCTAAGGTCCAAAATCTATCTTTAAACTGCTTTGATCCTAGAGGTCACAAAGAGATTTAGCAGAATTGATGAACAATATCACCCTTGTGTAATAATTAATATACATGTATTTGTAGGGCATTTATACATTACTTCATTTATTTGTTTATTATGATGTTGTTAGTTAATGACTCTGTATATAGGTCTGTGTACCTGCATAAATAACTTTCACTATAAGTTTCTATTTTGTTGGTATATACTCCCTCTATCCTAGGATACCTAAGATATCTAGTAAAACAAATCTTAGATCCCCTGGAGAAATCCCATAATCACACCTTCCTCCCATCTTTTATAACCCAAGGACATTTTCCTATCAAACTGCATATATACTAATCAGTTTTCTCATCTTATAATAATAAAAACTGCTCAACCCAAGTTTTGGATCTTTGGAAGATAAAGTGTTACTACATTGTTTATCTAATTTCTGCTGTAAACCAAAAATCTTAATATTTTACCTATCCTATGATTTCTTCAAGCATACCTACTTAAATGGCACCACTGGTCTAGAAGACAGCTGAGCTCACCTGTAAAATCTAAACTTTTGAACTAATAAATATGATTTTAACTATTAACATACTCAAATATTTCATTTCAACTACTTATATGTGTAAATCATACATCACCTAGAAAGACAGATAAAAGGAAAGAATCAAATGTTAGGTGCAGAGTAAATCAAAGAGCAGTACAAATTATGAATTGATGAAGTTCTCTAATGGCTGCTTATTACTAGATTTCCCCCCCTTTTTGTCATTGTCTTATTTTCCACCCACAAAGGAGATAATACAATGTGATAATTCGTTCACATTTGCTTGGGGGAGATGTGAAAGCTGGTATGTGGCTTTAGTCAACTCATTAAAATGTCAGATTTATGGAGTTGATTTAATTCAGTTAGTTAAAACAAATCAGGTTATCTTGACCACCATTAGACGGTGTTATCTGGCAAAAATATGAGCTAAACTTCAGCCAAACACAGCAGGAATAAGTAGAGTCTGTTTTCCATCCCTGACCTCATAGGTATCCTTTAAACTTTAGATGACCTGATACAGTGAAGAATGGGCCAGAAACCCTGGATTTTCCCCCAGTCTGAGTTTTACTGCTTAAGCTGCATCAGAAGGAATTAACCCACAATTTGTATTTCAGCTTCAATAACTATTAAAGTGAACAAGCAAGTTCTAAGGGCCAAAGGGATAAGATAAGGAAAACTTTTGAGTCTTACAGAAACTTTCAGTTCCTGTGCAGATATGTGCATCGTGAACGTTTCAGAAGCACAAGCGTGTAGCTCCATAATGATCATGTATAGTAGGTGTAGGTGTTCATATTACTAATCTCACCAGATGGGAACAAATGTTTACTTTTCCTGAGAAGATATTGTATGTTTTGGGGCATTGTCTAATGGTGATATTTGTAGGTGGTAGTTACTGAGGGGCCCGAATGCAGTTGGGAGAAAATTTTATTGTTAATTTGCACTTTAACTGAATCATATTAGTTGAGAGCCACTGACTTGAGCAAATGCTGAGGCACCTACCCACTATCTCCATTTCCAGGGCAGCCTCAGAGATCTAAGTCCAGACCCAATAACAGCTAATAATTTTTAACACTTACTGTGTGACAGTCATTGTTCTATGTGCTTTCACTTGTAGTAATTCATCTAATCCACCATAACCACACGAGGTGGATGCTATTATTATCCTCATTTTACAGACAAGGAAATTGAGACAGAGAGAGATTAAGTAACTTTCTCAAGTTACACAGCTCCAGAGCTTGTGCTCTCAAGTGCTAGACCATAATGCAAATGTTACATAGCTCCGATAGAGCCAGTCAGCCACACATTGGCTGTGGTCTAAAGCCCTCAGGGAGACTGGACCCCTTTGAAAGCCATTCCAGGATTTGGAACTCCACAGATAGACTCAAAATCCAGAGAGAAAGACAAAGAAAATCAAGAGTGGGACCTGCCCTTCATTCTAAGGTGGCCTAAAAAGTCCTAGCCTTTGGAGACTCTTCAAATCAAAGCCAGTTTAGAGCCAGATCAGGCTTCCTAGGGGTTTTTCCAGCCTAGAATTTCATAAAATTCATTACTAATTCTTCAATTGCTAAAGAGTTGAACCATTGAAAGGTGCAGGGAGACCTCCTGGTCAAGTAAATTTGAAAAAGCAACATTCTATTGAAGATTCATAATGAATCACAATAAATGTGAATATGTTAAAGGCTTATAGAAGTCCTGAAGTAAGAAATATGTTTGATTTCATTTAAGCTAGCATTTCTAAAACTTGTACCCCTCAACATTCCATGGAATACCATTTGGGACTACTGCTCCAAAATGAAGTTGACCAGGGGCATCTTAAGACAGGTGTGGAAAGATGTAGATGCTCTCTGGTCTGCTATGTCTCTGTTAAAACCCCTGTTTCACTTCTTCCCCAGCCTGGACTCAGGAAGCCCTTCTCTGAAAACTTGGCAGGGCCAGGGTTCTGAGGTTGGTGTTCCACTCTCCCAGGCCTAGGCTTAGCTTCCTAAGTCCCCTTGGACTTTTCTATCCAACAGCTTAGTGTGTGGCCCTAAGCAACTTGAAAATGAGCCATTTAGTTCTGATCCCCAAACCAGGGAGCAAGACAATTTGTTTGGATTTTCAGAAGATCTTTGGCAACTTTCCATAGAAGTGGCTCCTCAACAAGCAATGAATCACAAACATCCATTATGGACAGGAGCAATTTGGTAATAATAGAACAGATACATGCTGTCCTTATGGCCTTTTCTCCAAAGGAGGGGCTAAATTGAATTAAGTGTGTTCCCACAGTATGCTACTCAGTGTTCCTTAGGGTATGAGAAACCTGGAAATTACAAAGAAAGCCACAGATGAATTACTATTCAGTTAAGTCACACAACTAATAGACAATTGATCTTAGCCAAAAGGCCAAGAAGCAATTAAGTCACACAACCAATAGAAAGTTAAATTCTTCTGTGGCCAAACACAGCATTTAGTTCCCAGTCTATTAAAGAACACTAATCCAGGCAGTGACCACCTTACAGATATCTACTGTTCCATCCAACCAAGGATCTCAGAACTTTTTAAGAGTGTAAACTGATTTAGGACATTCATCTGATTGAGCAGAACAGGTCATAGGCTAGTGCATTTGTTTTATGACATCATCTTCTTCTGCTAGGGAAGGTGGAAATTAGGACTAATTGTTGTAGTTGTTATGGTGTTCACGAAGATAGTTAATGACATTTTTGTGTTTGTTAATTTGTAATTCTCATAAGAAATACATAAAAACGTCTTATTAGATTGTGATAGCAATGACCTAAAGCTGTTATCATAACAAGTAAAATCTGTATAATGGAAAGGAAGATAACTATGTGGTCTTGGCCAGGTTTCTTTGTTTGTAAATTTAATTTTTTCCTATAAAAAGAGAAGATTGAAGAAGAAAATTATGAAACTTCTTTTAAGCTCTGAAATTCTATGAACATACCATAGCCTGTTATAAAATTTGAAATGACTCATTTTGTAGAATTATGTAGTTCGCATTGAACTTTTCATGTGCATTTGCCTTAATTCCTCAAAAAATGGTAGGCTCCTCAAGGGCAGGGACTGTGACTGCCACTTCCTATATCTCTTTGTTGAGTGTCTTGTACTAAGTCTGTTTTGTGGTAGTTCTGGGTTCGTATCTTCATAGCCATCTTCCTGACAACTCCAACAGAAAATCTCTGTGAAGGATACAGTTGGCATGACTTGGGTCCAGTGCCCAGCCCTGGGGTATTCACTACACAAATGGACTCCCAAGACTGGATCTTAACTGTCACATTCCCATTCTCATGGCTGGGGGGCAGTGGGGTCAGGGAAGAGATGCAGAGTCCATTACCAGAAAGAAGGTGAAAGGGCAGGCCACACAGACAACAAAAATAACCACCACAGGCAGGAAAGTTGGCCCTACTTCTGCCCATATGACAATTTTCTTTTTGGTGTTCTCTCCACTAAAACGTTAGAACAATCTGTATTTTGTTTTTTTAGAGACAAAAGTTACAGTGAAAAATTGTAGTGGTATGTGGACATCTTTTTGCCAAAGCAGGCTCACTTTGATGTTACAGCCAATTGGCCACCCTTAAGTGATTACCAGAGTCAGGAAGTCTAAATAATAACTTGCCTATTTGATCTAAGCGTTCATACATTTTCACATTAAACCTGTGTACCTTAGGCACTTACTATGTGCTAGGAGATGTAGGGTACATACAGATGTATAAGACAAATCGTTTAATCCTGTGAGAGAGATTAGACATGAACACAAACAGTAACAGAAAAGAGAATAGGTTAAGTGTCATTTGAAACAAAGTCCTCACTAGGAACCTGCCTTTGATAACTTAAGAAGGAGGTAGTACTTGCAGAGAAAAAGAAAGATAGGAGAGAAGAGGTTTTGCCAAGTATAGAGACAGGAAATTCAAAGTGGGATTGTAAAATGGCCAAAACATCAGGTGAGGCAGATTTTAAATTTGTTTTGCAAAGTAGTGGGATACAGCGGTTGGAAGGTAGGTTGGGGCCAGATGATGGAAGGCCTTGAATGCCAGGCCTGAAGGACTGGATTTGACAGGAGCCGTGTCGCCTTTGAGCAGAGGAATGGCAGGACCCAAGCAGGGCCTGAGTAGACTCGGTGGTGAGGTGGGGGGAGGGGGAGGAGCCCCGCGGGCACGCACCACCGTCCGCGCATGCGCGTGGAGCAGAGCGGGGAAGAGAAGATGGCCGCGGTAAAGAAGAGAGACTGGACGGAGGAAAGGGTATGGAGAAACGTGTGGCTGGAGCGGGGCTGGGAGGTGGGGAGGAGTTTCAGAGAGGAAGGAAAAGAGAAAGAGGTCAAACGTGACTGAGGTTTTGAGAATAGTGAAAATGAGAAAGGCAGTTTAGCTACAGAAACAGGAAGCTCTGGCGGTTTGGGGAAGGTGTGGGTAGTTGCCTTCAGACGTAGCTTATTGAGTGTGAGGCATCAGGGGGACAGCCTGGACTGGGTTTTCAGCAGTGGGCTGGCATGTGGAACTGGAACCAGAAAAGCCATGTGGACTGGAGACAAGCCTTTGAGCGGCATTAGCAGGCAGGTGAGCTCTGAAGATGTGGTAGCAGAAGAGAGTCCTGGGCAGAAAGTGTGGAGAGGGGGGCTGAGGTCAGAACCTTGGGAAGCATATTTAGGAATCTGGATAGTGACAAGAGTCAGAGCAGGAGTCTGAGAAGTCAGTAAATGAAAGAAAATGTGGTTGTGACAGAAGCCAAAGAATGATCAGCCAAATCTTTCACGTTTCAGAGAAACAGGTACCTTGTGGCAAATTGAAAACACATCTTTGAGCCTTACTCACGTCACAGGGGGAAATCCTTAAGCAGAGTAGAGATGTACTGAGGGGCTAGTTAAGCAAGATTTGGTACTTCTGTTTGGAAGTGCATGTGCCAAATTAGTTAAGTATGTCCCTATCTCACAAAGGGGGCAGGCCTTGACAGTTTCTCCAGCCTGGCAGGGAATAAGGGAGCCAAGAAAACCTTAGATTCAAAAAAGGAGGTTCACATAGAGCCCTCAGGTAGGAGAGGTGGGTTATTTAAGCAAAAGGTTGATTTTGTGGTAGGGGAATTAGAAAACCACATCTAGAAGACTTTTTTCTCTGTTTCGGTAGGAGAAGGGAAAGAACTGGAAATGAAACTTAAAAGGTGAACTAAGACATGAAACAATGATGTCACCCTGGTGTGGTGGCTCACACCTGTAATCCTAGTGCTTTGGGGGGCTGAGTTTGGGGGATCGCTTGAGATCAGGAGTTGGAGACCAGCCTGGACAAAATAGGGAAGCTCCATCTCTACATAAAAAATAAAATTAGCCAAGAGTGGTGCTGCATACCTGTAGTCCAGCTACTTGGGGGCTGAGGCAGGAGGATCACTTGCACCCAGGAATTGGAGGTTATAGTGAGCTAGTATCATGCCACTATGCTCCAGCCTGGACTACAGAATGAGACCCTGTCTCTAAAAAAAAAAAAAAAATTAATAAATAAACAGTGATGCTGTCAGATATTCAAGTTAGTAAACTATTCCCTCATCCAGAAACTTGCACATTACATTATATGTGAATTGCCTGCTTTTAAAAAACCTGAGTCACTTATTTCTAACTTTAAAAATAATGCATGCTGAACTTCAAAAGTATGGAAACACCAAAAAAATGCAAATTAAAAAATCTTACTCCTAATCCAGAGATAACCTTGCTAAATTTTGATGCATAAAATTTTACCTTGGAACTAAGACAATTAGACTATTTACAATCTTTTTTTTTTTTTTGAGACAGAGTCTCACTTTGTTGCCCGGACTAGAGTGAGTGCCATGGCGTCAGCCTAGCTCACAGCAACCTCAAACTCCTGGGCTTAAGCGATCCTACTGCCTCAGCCTCCCAAGTAGCTGGGACTACAGGCATGTGCCACCATGCCTGGCTAATTTTTTCTATATATATTTTTAGTTGTCCAGATAACTTATTTCTATTTTTAGTAGAGACGGGGTCTCGCTCAGGCTGGTCTCGAACTCCTGACCTCGAGCAATCCACCCGCCTTGGCCTCCCAGAGGGCTTGGATTACAGGCGTGAGCCACCGCGCCTGGCCTATTTACAATCTTTTACTGTTATAAACAGTATTACAATGAACACCCTTATACATTCATTTTTGAATACTTCTCTGAATATTTTTTTTACTATAAATTCATTTAGCTGGAACTGTGGGGTGAAAGGAGAAGCATACTTCTTAAAACTTTTGGTAAATACTGCCAAATTACTCTCAAATGATTATACAAATTTGATACTCCACCAGCAATGTAACAGTACCATTTTTTTGTGCTCATGTGAAAAGAGAGAACTCTGATGTCTCTTCCTCCTCTTAAAGAGTACTAATCCCATCGTGGGGCTCCACCTGCATGACCTCATCTAGACTTAATTACCTCCCAAAGACCCCACCCCATACACCATCATGTTGGGGATTAGGACTTCAACATATGAATTTGGTTGGGGCGGGGAGGGGAGAAGGGCACAAACATTCAGTCCATAACAAAAGAGATGAGCTGAGCTCTGGGATGTGGCTATGTTCAGGGAGAAAGAAGAAGAAAAATTAAGGAAAGAAAAAGATGACATCAGAGAGGAAGGAGAAGAGTCTTAAAAAGATTAAGAAGTCCTTGGGATAGGTTTGTTTCACAGGATCATTCTGAGGTACTTTATTAAAAATTAATTGGCAATTTCCTGGATGAGAAGCTTGGGACAGAGGGTCAAGTGACTTGCTCAGGGGACCATCATGAATCAACTAGCTACACATCAGTCCACCACACATTAAATGCAACTGGAAATGCAGAGCTGAGAAAGGAAAGAAAATGGAAATTCTGCAAATTAAACACAAGGACTATATAATTTTAAAATGCAAAGAGTTTAAAATACGTGATTGTAATTTTAAAATCATCATGACCATATACAAAATTGGCCTTTCTGCTTTGGGAAAGCAGAAGAAAACAGAGTAGTGGCAGGAAGAATGGATAGTTGTGGGTACTTCATGAACAGGGGCTGAATTAATGATCAAGACTCTAGTTTTGAAGGGTGGTGAGTGAGCAGAAGAATTTGCTAATAGTAAAACCACAAGAACCTTCTGAAAGTGTTGGCAGAGTCACAGAATCTTAGGTTCATGAAAAATTTTTGGTAAACTATAGGTAGAAGAGTCCCAGGTTCTGATCTGGGAATTGAATATCTACTTTGATCACAAATAAAAAATCCCTTCTTCTGCTTGAAACTTTTCTTCTCATGGCTTCCATAAGGGCACCTTCTCTGGTTTGTCTTTCTCTTTAATTGCTGCTTCTTTGATGCCTTGTTCTCCTTCCATTCCTTAAATTCCATGTTTAGGGACATGAATCCCTAAGTCCAAGTCTCATTTCTTCTATCTATAGAAATGGTTTCTTACACTGTTTCATAAGATGTTTCTATCATATCATGTCTCCATTCAGTATCTCTTCTTTGCTCATAAACAAAACAACCTCCTTAGCCCTCCGCTTCCAACTATTACTATCTGTGGAAGTGTTTCTAGGGGTTGTGGGAGCTCAGAACAGGGCCAGTGTCTAGAGGTGCCACCTGTGCCAGCAGAGGCTGGGCAGAGGTGGTAGCTTAGCTAACCTACCATGTCCAAGGTGTCACTCTCATCCTTTCTTGTCCAGACACTGGATTATTACTAGTGCCTCTAGAGATGGCCCACCCTATGTCACTGGTTTAATTTTTGAAGTAGTTCCTCAACACTGATCAAGGAATAGCTAACATTATAGTTAACACACAATGATTATTTACTTTGTGCTAATCACTGTTCTAAGCACTTTCTAACTGATTTAATCATTATTAACTCTCTTTAAAAATGAGAAAACCAAGGCACAAAGAGGTTAAATAATTTGCCCAACTGGTAAGTGAAGGAGCCAAGGATTGTCCCCCAGCAAATTTAGAGAGATATACACTGATACATTCCCCCCAGTGCGATTCTGTCCATCCTTGGGGTCATACACTGTGAGTAAGGCACCTACAAAAGATGTGGCAACAGCCTTCGTGACTCTGCAATGTTCCCAAGCAAAAAGAATAATAGTAATAATAACTAACTAAAGGGGGAAGGAGGAGGATGAAGAAGTAAATGGACTGAAGAAATTACATATAATTCATAGTGCAATTGCTGTGGTGAAATGTGGGCAGGGTATGTTTTTAAAGGCTAAAATTCTCCCTGCCTTTCATTTTTTCATGACAGAACCTATGGTCATTTACAATTTTTGATTATTTGAGAGAACGACATATTCCAAATTCCTGAACCTTGATTTTTTTGCACTGCCCACGACTCTCCCTAACAAAACCAGAAACTCCCTTATTCAGGTCAAGGAGACAGTGTTTGGTTTTGTTTTAAATTGTGGTAAAAGAGACATCACACAAGATTTATCATTAGAAGCATTTTTAACCACACAGGTCAGTGGCCTGACACACATTCACATTGTTGTTGCACTCATTTTCTTTGTCTTATTTTCAAGACAAGCCTGGATCACAACCTAGGGTCACGATTAGCCAAATGACAGCCACTCCCCTCCCCACTGAGGAGTTAGACCCAAGCTGTCTAACTCCTGATGTACAAAAAACAAGCCTGAGCAGAGATAAAAGGAACACGGTAGTCAGAAGAGGCAAGTGGCTCAGGCAGTGCTAGGAAATGGAGTTGGGTGTAAAGCAAAAGGGACAGATTACAGTAAGGTAAGGAGAAGGCAGGAAACAAGACTCCAAAAACTCTAGAAAGTGACTTAGTTCCCTCCTCCCTCCTTGGCCTGCCTGGCCTTGCTTCCTGCTAGTCCCTGCTGGAATGCACTTTCTGTCCACTCTCCCTCATCACACCGTGCCTAGCCCAGGAAAACCCCCTCCAGTCTTCATTACATCCACTTTCTGTGACCACCCACAGCACTTACCAGTGTTTCACTACTAATTGAAATACGTAACCTTGCACTGCTTTAGATTGTTATTTAGCAGTCTCATGTGTTTCCTGCTTGTTCCTTCAAATCAGTGAAGGCTCCTCCAAGTCAGGGACTATGTCTTAGGTATGATGTTTCATTAGTTCCACTTCCCATCCACCACCATCCCTCATAAAGCTGACCACATAATAGGCATTCAGTGAATACTTGTTGACTCAAATCCCATTATTGTGGAAAACCTTCTAAGTGACCTTTGCATGAGTAAGTTCTCAATCTTTAACTTTCTATTTGTATGTGCCATGCTATGGAGATCTATTGTTTGAAATTGCTTCCAGAATTTCTGTTTACTAAGTATGGTTTGAGTTATTGCATGCAAGCAAAGGAAAAAAAAAAACTGTTGGCTTCCGGAAAACATTTTTTATAACATTATTATTGGCAACTCATGCTGTCATGGAACTACTTCTTTATTTTGGCTGAACTTTGAACACAGATTCACGTTCTCCAAGTTTCTTTTGGAGTCAACGTTACTCTCATGCAAATTTCCTGAGATTGCCAGCTAAATCTCTCGATATGAAGCAGAAATGGCTATGTGTATAGAGGAGATAGAAAAGTGATCTAGTTAAAAGTCCAAAGTCTGTGTTCATTTTACTGCTTTTAGTTAAAATATTCTGCAAGCAACAAGGCTATAATTCCCAAATGTTCACCATATGTACAAACCCAAGCAAATCAAACAATTTTCAGTTGTAATTGGGTAATAATATGGCCTACCTTCTGTCTTACTATTTGAGCTTGCAGTGTGAGCAGTTGCAGACAAATACCATTTCTTCCAAGGCAGCACAAAGATTTTCAGGCCAGTATCATTCCAAGATTCACAGCACCCAGAATTCTGCATAGGCCAGCGACTGTCCCATCTTCCCAAGGTCTTTGAAATACCCATCATGGAGGTTAATTTTCTTAATGATGATAAATTCCCATATTATAATCATGTAGAGTTATTCAACTTTCTTGTATTTAAATTCTAGCTTCCAATTAGATTTCAAACTGTAAGTAAATAAACCATTTTTTACATTCCTTTGTTTCGGCTGTGCTTTGAAACCAGTAACAATAATTTAATTGACTTATGATTAAGTCAACAAGTTTAAGTGGCTTTTTCCTTCAGAGATAGCAGATTTTTTGTTTTTTTGGATTTTGCATTTAGAGAATGTTGCTATCTTTTATTTGTAAGTTTTACTTATAAATATTTATCCTATATTCAGTCAGAGGGTTGCCTAAAAAAGCATAGTTAGTAGAAACCTATAAGGTACTAACTTTCTGCTGTATGTGTTTTTATTTTTTTAAATATATTTTAAAAATTATTGAACTATTTAGCTTTTGTCCTAGGCCTAGTCCCATGTCAGGTGGCTTTTCTCCTTGAACCAATGCAAGGCCAACTAGACATTTTATAAAGATCATTTTATAAAGATCTTTTATAAAGATCATTTGATAAGAGTTTACAAATATGGTAGTACTTCTATCCCATGTCCGATAGCTAATTCCCTAATGCTTAGCAACACAGGCAGTGATCTCTTAGACTGTTCACATAAAGAAGCCAGGGCACCTGCTAATCCCTACTGCCCAGATCTTTAATGTTCCCCAGGTTTCTCCATCTCCCCAGGGCACTGTCAGCCAGTGGAATTCCATTCCATGCTGTGTTCACCAGCCAGCTGGCTTGGTCCTACTCCTCACCTCTCCTTTCTTTTTTCCTTCTCTTCCCCTTTCTCCCCTCACCAGCCTTCCTTAAGAACCTCAGCCACATGAGAGTCATATAAGACACTTCTGATGTCCTCCCCGGCATTGCCTCACGCTCCTGCTATAGCTCCCCTCCCACCAACTCCACAGATGCTTCCTGGTGCCACTGTGGTCTCCCTTCCTGCCTAGCCCATTCCAGGAAGCCACTGTGCCCTGTCTCCCACCACTGTCACTGGGGCACATGTGAAAGCCAGGCCAGTATAAGTGAGGGGTGGGGAGTGAGAGGCAGGGAATGGGCACTTTTATTTCTGGGATCATGAGAAAATGAGTTCCTGGAATCCCAAGTTGAAATCTGGAACAAATAGAAACAAAATAATAAGGAATGATTTGTTTCTCTAGTGTTTTGAGTATAATTATTTGGCCATATTCAGTGATACTGTGAGGACTGACCTGGAAAACTAAACCAACTCTTAATTTAAAAATAAATTTGAAGAGTGCATTTTTGAGCTCCACTAACATACAATGAAACCCAAAGTTCTCTTCACCTCTTCCATCTCTTTCTTTCCCCGATTAAGCCCATTGATTCTTATGGCTTCAATTTGCACCTCTACACAGATTAAGTCAAAACCTAGACTTTAAGTGCAACTTCTCCTCTGAGTACCAGACACACACTTTAAACAGCCTAGAGCACATCTCAGGCTGGGCTGTCCAGAAGGTTTCTTAATTCAACAAGGTACAAACAGCTCAGCATCTTCCCCTCATATCTGCCCAGGGCCAGTGCATAGAGACCTAATGAGGATTTTTACAAGGTACTCCCCTGTGGGGGAGGGGAGAGAGACATGAAAAGTGCCTGTCCCTTCAGGGGACTAGAAGCACTACTCCCCCCGCCCAGGTCAGGGGATCCCCAGGTGAGGTCACTCAGCCTGGCTACCAGAGCATAGGCTGAATTTCAACCCTGGGCTGTCATTCTTGTATGGAAGCTCTTCCTCCCATTTTCCCTCTTTTTGTCACTATTTTCTAGGCATCACGGTTTGAAATCTCCCAGTCAGCTTCAATGTCAGATCTTACAGTAAGTCTTTCCTGACCCTCTGAGTTAGAATGAGGTCCCCTCAGTGTCCAGTATGACCCTCCCTCTTATACTTAGGGTGCTGTAGCACAGCCCCCTTTTATTTACTATATTGCCCACTAAGAGCTGAGAGGAATGAAGAAACGTAGCTACATTGTTTATATGCCTTTTATGGCAATTACCTTATTTTATATTTATGGTTTAGACATTTGGGAAAGAAATATTGAATTTCCTTATTTTCCTCAAACCGTTTTATTTTTATCCCAACCCCCCATCCCGTCATGCTGGGGTGTATTTTAATCTCAGTCATTCTTAGCCATCCCTGCAGGACTGAGACCCAGGGAGATTCCTGGTCTGTGGGTTGCAGCAGCTATGCTGATTCTGGGATATATCTGGGGGCACTGGAATCTTGGCAAAGCCAAGAGCCAAGCAACCCATTCTCTGAGGCCCCACCCGACTGCCCTCAAAAGTAGGGGAAATACCCTCCCCGCTCCTGCCCCATCCATGCTTCCCTTTCACTTTGCCCTCCAGGACGCCCAGCACATCTTCCTCAATGTACTTGGGCTTTTAAAACCAGAAGTTAGGAAGGGAAATGTCTTGCCAGCAACATCTGCCTTCTGCCCCTCTGAGACAAGGTCAGAACCTGCTTCCCTGCTTAAATGAGGGAAGATAAAGAATAAAAGACAAGAAGAAAAACAAATTTGTTTCTCAGAAAATTTCCCAGCCATTTGTATCTTATCCTTGTCCTCTCCCCTAGCATCCCTGCAGTGAATAATACCCCCAACCCTGCTCCACCAAGGGTGTCTGTATCCTAATGCCCACAACCTTGAATATGCTGTCTTACGTGGCAAAAGGGACTTGCAGATGTGAGTAAGTTGAGGATCTCGATATGGGAAGATTATCCTGGATTATCTGAGTGGGCCCAGTGTAATCACAAAGCTTCTTATAAAAGGCAAGCAGGTGGGTTAGAAGGAGGAGCTGTAAAGATGGAAGTAGACACCAGAGAAGAGAGACGCTATGCTGCTGGCTGTGAAGATGGAGGAGGATGCCACAATCCAAGGAATGTAGGCAGCTTCTAGAGTCTGCGAAAGGAAAGGAGACAGGTTCTCCTGCAGAGCCTGTAGAAGGAACACAGGGTGGCCAACACTTCAGTTTTAGCCCATTGAGACTGACTTCGGACTTCTCACCTCCAGAACAATTAAGATATACACTTGTGTTGTTTTAAGCCACTAAGTTTTTGGTAACTTGTTATATCAGCAATAGGAAACCAATGTACCACATGAGGACAAGGACCTTATGAATAGTGTCTTTCACAGAGCACTCAAAAAAAGTGTTTGTATAATTCTCTGCCTCTCTTAAGTAGAAATTGAGAGGCAATTAGCATACTGGCCCTAAATTATGGTTTAATCAATAAGATTTTGGCAGGGTAGTGTTTTGGTTTTAAAATGTATTTTCCAGGTTTTTGCCCTTACTCTTCTCTCTGTTGCCCAAGTAGTACTGGGGGCTTTCTTTGCACACTGCTCTCAGGGTCTGGGGAATCCAGCCTAGAAAGAGGGAGACTCCTCAGCATCTGACTTTTGAGCAGCTGGGGAGACCCTCATCAGTTATAAGGTCTAGGCATTGAGAGAGAAAAAAAGTTTTTTAAATTTTCTAAAAAATAAATTCCTTTTAAATATTCAGAGCCACAACCTGGCCAAATTAGAGCATGGAGTTTGTCATATGAATTGTGGAGCAGAAGAAATGTGTGATTATGTAAGAGCAATTCTCACCAAAAAAAGAGACATTCCACAGACAGAAAGGCAAGAGAGATTCCTAAACTCTGAGACTAGAGGTAAGCTGCATTGGGTCTCTGAGAACTGCCGGTGCTTTGTGCTCCCTGCCTCTGGGCCCAGGCATGAAGGGGTGGGAAGAACAGGGGAACCCCTAAGTAAGTCGAGAGATCCTGGAGTGGAAACGACAGCTGAGCCAAAGTGGATGCAGGTCACATGGTCCTAAGAGCAGCAGGCAGAGCCGCAGACTTGGACGACAGATCCCATTTGTAGTGTTAGGGACCGGGCAGGGTGATGCCACTCAGCCAGTACATGCTCGGGTACAGCATTTGGAGCCTCTACCCTGCACCAATGTCAAACATTGTAGAAGCACCTTACCCTCATCCTCTTCCTCATCCTCACTCTTCACTCAAACAAGGGGGCTGATTTTTGCTTTAGGATTTAGTCCAAAAGACATTGTTTGATCAAGTGACCGTGACTGGCGATATTACGTCCTCTAATACCACTGGCAGAATTGAGTGCTTGAGAATAAAATAATGTTAGTTACAGAGAGAGATAAACAATGGTTCTCCCCACATCAAAAATTTGTTGCCAGCTGGGCGCGGTGACTCACGCCTGTAATCCTAGCACTCTGGGAGGCCGACACAGGAGGATTACTTGAGCTGAGGAGTTTGAGACCAGCCTGAGCAAGAGTGAGACCCCGTCTCTACTAAAAATAGAAAAAATTAGCGAGGTGTGGCAGTGTGTGCCTGCAGTCCCAGCTACTAGGGAAGCTGAGGCAGGAGGATCACTTGAACTCACGAGTTTGAAGTTGCTGTGAGCTAGGCTGACGCCACGGCACTCTAGCTTAGGCAACAGAGCAAGACTGTGTCTCAAAAAAAAAAAAAAATTGTTGCCTAGTAAAAAATTATACCAACAAATAGCTTTTAACAGAGCTGAAATGGAAACTTTTATTGGAATGAACCCCAACATTTGTTATATAAGATTTCTTTTTACACCCTATAGTTCAAAGAAAATAATTCTATTTTAGAGCTTCATATTTAAAGCATATTTTTCTTTCTTAAGAAAAATTGTTTTACAGTAGTTCTATTACAGTGTTTCTTTTTTTGGCCGAGATAAATTTTACTGATCAATTCTACTTTTAATATATACATTTTATACCAGGAGTTGTTTCCCTTTTATCAAACATGAGTTTATCATTTAAAGCCTCATTTTTCATCCTATATCCTGGAAAAATCTTGATACAAAAAGGAGATAATCTTAATTCACTCAGCAAAAGAAACCCACAACAATTTATTTTTATGACATATCAGCATAATGTAGTGGAGAGGTCACAGCCTCAGCAGCAGCAGACGTGGTCTCTAGGCTCCCAGTGTTCTAGTACAGTCTCTGGGTGGGAATTTCGCAACCTTGCTGATACCCTGTTTCCTCTTCCCCCATTTATAAAATGAGGGAAGCTAAAAGGGATGATCTCTAAGGCAGCACTTCTCACTCGTGAATGTGTAGGTCTTATTAAAATGTAAATTCTGTTTCAGTAGATTGAGGGAGAGGGCCTGACATTCCTCCTTCTAACCAGCCCCCAGGCAGGCCGATGATGCAGATTTACGGACCACACTTTGAAAAACAAGATTCCAAGGGACAGCTCGTATCTAAAATTTCTTGCATTTCATTAGCTCATGTATGTGTTCAGAGTACTGCCATTATTCATGTTTTAAGAATATATTTTAGATAGTTAAAAAGGACTTACTGTTGTTCAAGTTTTAAGTTAATTAGGGATCGGGATTACTGTTAAGGATTGCAGAGCACCAGATACATAAACACACACCTTATTTGTCTAGCCCAGTGGTTCTATTCCTAGCTGCACTTTAGGATGCTTTCAAAAATTAGCAGTGCCTGCCCACCTCACCCCCCTTGCATACAGCCCAGAGTACAATTTAACTGGTCTAGGGAGGAGCCCAGTCACTGGGTATTTCTCAAAAGCACTGCTTGTGATTCCAGTGTGCAGCCAAGATGGAGAGCCGCTGTAGGCCGGTCCCTCCAACTATGAAGGCACTCCAGGTATGGCCAAGTTGTTTTTAATAATACCCACAGCTGTTATCCATTAACTCAGTGCATTCTCATGGAAAGCTTAGTTAAATTATACAACTCACACAAACATTTCTCTTATTAACTTGTAACTAACTCAATAAGGGCTCTCAGCAAGGGAGATAATACAGAGAAACCCGTAGCTTTGTTTGGTCCTTTTTAGAAAAATAAAAAATTATCGGCCGGGTGCGGTGGCTCACGCCTGTAATCCTAGCCCTCTGGGAGGCCGAGGCGGGTGGATCACTCAAGGTCAGGAGTTCGAGACCAGCCTGAGCGAGACCCCGTCTCTACTAAAAATAGAAATAAATTATCTGGACAACTAAAAATATATATAGAAAAAATTAGCCGGGCATGGTGGCGCATGCCTGTAGTCCCAGCTACTCGGGAGGCTGAGGTAGTAGGATCGCTTAAGCCCAGGAGTTTGAGGTTGCTGTGAGCTAAGCTGACGCCACTGCACTCACTCTAGCCAGGGCAGCAGAGCGAGACTCTGTCTCAAAAAAAGAAAAAAAAAAAAAAACTTATCAAATTATAAGCACATTCTGGCCATAGGGAACACACTGGCTTTAAGGGAGGTTTTGTCCATTTTGTCGTTTGCATGACTCAACTTTAATAAAGCTGGCAGAAGCCAGTAGAAGCAGTAAAAGTTTCGGAATGTCAGCAGAACAATCACTCTCCAGAGAACAAGTCTTTCCATTATGTTGCAGTGGTTCAGAAGCCAGACTGTCAGGGTTGGAATCCTGGCTACACCATTTTCTAACTGTATGACCTTGGGCAATTTTCTTAACACCTGAATTTCCTCATTGGTAAAATTGGTAAAAAAAAAAAAAAAAAAAATGATGATTAGGCCGGGCGTGGTGGCTCACACCTGTAATCCTAGCACTCTGGGAGGCCAAGGAGGGAGGATTGCTCAAGGTCAGGAGTTTGAGACCAGCCTGAGCAAGAATGAGACCCTGTCTCTACTAAAAATAGAAAGAAATGATCTGGACAGCTAAAAATATATATTAAAAAAACATTAGCCGGGCATGGTGGCACATGCCTGTAGTCCCAGCTACTCAGGAGGCTGAGGCAGAAGGATCGCTTGAGCCCAGGAGTTTGAGGTTGCTGTGAGCTAGGCTGACGCCACGGCACTCACTCTAGCCTGGGCAACAGAGCGAGACTCTGTCTTAAAAAAAAAAAAAAAAAAAAAAAGATGATTAGGTTATGAAAGTGAAAATGAGTTAATGTGTGCGAAGTGTTGTTTTGTACAATGCCTGCTATATAGTAACTATTATCTTCTACCTCATGAAATTAGAAGTGCAATATTACTATTCCCCCCTTGAAAATTACATCTTAACATTGCCTTAGCAAGACTACAGGATATGTATATTTGTTCAGAGAATGATAGAAAGTGTAGTGTAGCTGCTGGCAGGACTGGTACAGTCATAAAGCCAGAAAAGTAAATTGAAACTGGTTTGTGGCAGACCTTATAGGCTGGGCTAAAATGTCTAGATTGATCCTGTTGGCAGTGGAGTGCCATTTGAATTTTTTAAGCCAGACTTGTAATTATTTTTCTGTATTAAAACAGATCAGTGCACAGTCTGGGAATTTCCAAGTACCTCAACTGTTCTTGAGCTACCAGAATATCTCTGCCCTACTTCTATAATTGATACCACCACAAGATTTACATTTGCAATTTGTGGCCATCCTGAAACAAAGACTCTCAAACCACTGACATTTCCATTTCTGGTGTAAGAAGATGACAGTTGAACAAAACCTTGAAGTCCCAATGTACATTTGACAGCTGCCAGCTGGCTATGGCTCTGGGGCAATTTTATCTTTCCCTTGAATCTTACAACAGATTTTGTATCATCTAAGTCACTCAGGAGATTTACATTCCAGTTTCCTAGCAAGAACCAAATCAAAGCAAGAGAGTAAGATAAGTGGGAATAATATCATGGATTATCCTGGAACAGTTGAAGCCTTCCAGGTACTACGGGAATTTCTTACAATTGAGAGAAATCACTATCCTGCTCTCAAGTAGCTCACAGGTTTAGGGTCAAGGAATTTACAAGTGAGAGTTAGGGCTTGGCAGATAAGATACAGAATGTGAAAATTTATATAGGATGTGAATTTTGCTCAAATAGTCTTACACGTTAAAACAAGAATATGTAAAATTACATAGCCTGACTCTGAGTTTCTACTTAAGAAGACAACAAAACACTCAAATGTATTCCTCCCAACTCACAATATTTTGGGAAGTAGAGTTGAAGTGATGTGACTTCTAAACCTAGTTCTTGATTTGGGAGAGTTATTTAACATTTAAATTTCTGTACTCCCCAAAATAAATGATAGTAACAAATTGTCAATCATCCTGATGTGCAAAAGGTCAACAAATGCTAAGTGAGTGCTTACTATGTGCTAGCCTGTATGTTTTATTCATTAAATCCTCACCATAACCCTATCGATGAGTTAATATTATTAACCCCATTTTGCAGATAAGGAGCTTGAAACAGAATAAGTAGCTTGCCCAAAGCCACAGAGCTCAGAAGTGGCAAAGCCAGGATTCAAACAGGGAATTAGAGTTCGTGTAGCTCCAATAAAATGCAGTCACTGCCCTGAAGAAACTTAGAGCCTAGTGGGAGGAAACAGAGCATGTACAAACGTGTTTACAATATGAGGTACATCTTCAGGAAATCAAAAGGACAATAATGTTGAGGGAGGTTAAGGGAGAAGAGAAAAGACATTGTTGCCAAAGTCAAAAGGCTTCTGAGAAGAGTGGAATTAGAAAAGGGGTGAAAAAAATGACTGCATATGATTTCAAGAGGTAGAGTGAAGACTTTCTGGTTAGAGGAAACAATATGAACAAAAGCATGAAAGCAAATATCAGGCATATTTGTGGTGTATCATTACTGTGCTTTAGTAAAGGAGTGTGGCAGGGTGGGTGGAAAGAGACTGTAGAAGCCTGGAGAGGTAATAGTGGTCTGAACCAGCTGGTAGAGGAAGAGAAAGAAAGAAATCTGTGAGACACTACAAAGAACACTGAGAATTTGGCTACTCTTTAAGCCTATGTTTAATTCAACTTTGTTGGGGTGTCTAGTCCTGTATCTGGTACAGAGTGGACTCTAAAGTCATGTTTGTTGATTGCATGAAGGAGAAAAAAATGCCAGAAGGAACCAAAGATGGGTCAGAAGTAGACTGGGTATAAGTAATTCAATAAATACCATAAAAGAACTCTGGTTGTACACATAAGTAAATAGTGGAGCCATGAAATTTAAATAGAGAAATCCAGAAGAGAAATTGGTTTAGAGGACTGCCAGTCTACCTCACGAGGTTATGGCAAAGATAAAATCAAACAAGGTTAACACAGTGCTTCTGTACCTCTATTTGAGGTATATTTATTTGCATTCATTTGTTTACTAGACATTCTTGAGCATTCTCTGTGCCGTGTATTCATTCATCAAGTATTAGCATCTATAATCTGTGTTACAAGGATGAACATAAATAACACTTCTCTGAGAAACTCACTATCTAGTGGTGGAGGTAGAAATGAATAGCCAATACTTATTGAATATTTACAATATGCCAGGCATAAGTACTTTGCATATTGACACATTTTATCTTCATAACAATCCTGTGAGGTATATAATATTACTATTGGTAGTAGGCAGAACAATAGTCTCCAAGTGTCCACGTCCTAATCTCTGAAACCTGTGACTATGTTATATGATACGGCAAAGAAGAATTAAGCTGCAGGTGGAATTAAGATCGCTGATCCACCAACGTTGAGAAAGGGAGCGTAGCCTGGGTTATCCAGGTGAGCCCGGTGTAATCACTTGGGCCTTCCAAAGTAGAAGAGCAGGAGGCAGAAGAGTCAGAATCAGAAGGAGATGTGACAGTGAAAGCAAGATGCGGCAATGGAGTGATGCCATGTCTTAACCCACCATTGCTAGCTCTGAAGATGGGCCTGCTGACACATTGACTTTAGCCCAGTACAAAGGATCTATTTTAGACTTCTGACCTACAGAAATGTATGATAGTGCATTTTTGCTGCTGTAAGCCACCAAATTTGTGGTATTTATTACAGCAGCAATAGAAAATTAATACACAGTTCTACGTTTAGAAATGAGGAAATGGAGACACAGAAAGATTAAGTTAGTTGTCCAAATCTTGCTTACTTAAATTGTTATTTCTTGGAAGCTTCCTGGTTTTTTCTTATACTTCTCTGGCCACTTTATCTCAGGTTCCATGCAAGATCCCCTACCTTTACCCAGTCTCTAAATGTTAGTGTTTCTCAGGGATTTCTCCCAAAGATACTCTTTTCTTTGAATTCTCTTTCTCATCTATTCCCAGAGTTTTCAATACTGTTTATAATACTGTATTATACTGATGGTTCCCAAAGTGATATTTCTAATAGGGACCCTCTCCTCTGAACTCCACACTAGTAAGCTTAGCATCTGCCAATTTAACATCTTTATTTGGATAGCTTATAAATATTTCAAACCTAACATATTCAAAACAGAGTCAATTCTGACTGCAAGAGCAGTTCCCCACTCCCACATTCAGTTACATTTGGCTCAGAAAGCTGAGTCAAGCTTCATTCCTGTCTTATCCTCAACTTCCGCATTCATCCCACCAGCACTTAATCCCAGTCCATCCATTTTTGTCTGCCTTCACTACTGCCAGCCTGGTCGCAGCCACCAGCATTCTCATGTGGAAAACTATAGTAGTTTCCCAACAACCTCTCTGTTTCTATCCCTGTTTGTCAACCTCATCTGCTACCATTGCCCTTCATTAATTCACTTGTTTTCAGTCACTGGGCTTCTCTCACTGTCTCAACCCCCAAAGTGTCAGCCTCAAGGTCTTTATATCTGCTATTTTTTGTGGGGTGTACACACACGCCTTTCACCTATCTATTACTTATTCTTCAGTTTGTCAGGTTAAATGTCTCCTCAGAAAGGGCAACACCAAACCATGCAAACGAAAGTATGTTTGCTCTGCCACCTGACCTCTCCCCAACTTTATTCTCTATCTCAATCCCATTGTTTCCTTCTTATTTACTTATTATAATATAACTTGCAGTTATTTGTCATTTGGTTACTTGGTTTTTGTTTTTGTTCTTCTAGAATGTTAATTCCATAAGGGCAGGGACTATGTCTGTCTCGATTATGAGTATAATCTGCAGAGCCTAGTACTGTGCCTGACATACAGTAGTAGTAGGTGTTCAATAAATATGTGTTGGATGTTGAATAAATGTTAATGTACAAAGTTCTGTTTAAAATGGTACAGGAGAATGATGTTAGCAATATAATAGAGTACGAGAGCCTTTGTCTCCTCACAAATAGGCAGATACCTGTGAATGAAAATAGCCTTGGGAGGGCTTAAGGGTCCAATTATCTGCAGCATTCAGCAGAGCAAAAAAAAGGAGACTAACCACACAGAAAGGACCACGGGAAAGATCAGCATGCCCAAGGCATATGGAGATGGCTAGGAACATTGTACACTGTAAATATGTACAATTTCTGTTTGTCAATTATTAACATATCTTAATAAAACCAAAAAATGAAAATAAAATGGTAGGATACTCTATATCAAGAATGCTATGACTATTTGAATAGTGAATTTGAACTTAAGTCAATGGTCAACATTCAGTTGAATTTACATTTTATAATGTCCTACTTTATTCCATTAATTGTACTTACCTATACATTAAATCAACTATGCATTTCAAAGTAAAATTTCATGTTATGACAAATTTGATATATTTTTTACCCAAAACATTTTTGTACCAGTTAGCTTCTTTTGGCCTTTGCTTTACAATTGTGGTAAACCACATGGTGCAGATTCAGAGAAAAGAATAAACTAGACTGGCACACAACATCATTCTTTTTTCTTCAGAAGTTAGAGGTTGTAAAGAGAAGAAGAGGGCCAGGCATAGTGGCTCCCGCCTGTAATCCCAGCACTTTGAGAGTCCAAGGCGGGAGGCTCTCTTGAGCTCACGAGTTTGAAACCAGCCTGAGCAAGAGTTGAGACCCTGTCTCTACTGAAAAAAGAAAAAATTAGCCAGGCATGGTGGCACATGCTGCTAGTCCCAGCTATTTGGGAGGCTGAGGCAGGAGGATTGCTTGAGCTCAGGAGTTTGAGGTTGCAGTGAGCTATGATGATGCCACTGCACTCTAGCCTAGGCAAGAGAGCGCAACCATGTCTGAAAGAAAGAAAAAAGGAAGGAAGAAGGGAAAAGGAAAGGAAAGAGAAAGAAAAGAAAAGAGAAGAGAAGAAAGAAAGAGTAGAAGGTTATGGGACAGGTATATTCATAGGAGCTCCCCAGTGAGAAAAATAGGATATGAATGATTCTTACTACATACAGAAAATGATTAACACTTCTCAGCTAGGTGTTTGAAGATGAGCAACAAATGACAAAATACACTAATAGGAAAATGGAATAATAATTTTGACATATCTAACCTTAAATAACATTATATTTAAATCATCATTCTTCTTCCATCCTTTATTAAAGCAACATGTACCCAATTCACGAAAGAGGACAAATGGAAATGTGGGATCTCTAAGTTGATGGATAATATTCAGTCAGTAAATTTTTATTTTGAGGCTAAACCATGCTAGGTGTTTTTGAAAATATCAAGATGAATGAATCACAATACCTGATTTCATAGAGCTTACCATCTGTCTGGGAAAACAAGGCAAAAGATGCTGCTATGATTTGAATGTTTGTCCCCTCTAAAACTCATGCTGAAACTTAATCCCCAATGTGGCAGTAATGAAAGGTGGGCCCTTTAAGAAGTGGTTGGGTCATGAAGGCAGAGCCATCGTAGGTTACTGGGTTATCATGGGACTGGTGGTTTTATAAGAAGAGGAAGAGACACCTGACCCAGCACACTCAGCCCTCTTGTCATATGATACCCTGAGCACCTCTGGGACTCTGCAGAGAGTCCCTACCAGATGCAGTCCCTCAACTTTGGACTTCTCAGCCTCCATAACTATACTAATAAGTTTTTTTCTTATAAATTACCCAGTTTCAGGTATTCTGTTATAAGCAACAAAACGTGGACTAAGACAGATGTAAAGAGTCAAGCAACACATCAGGACCAGAGATTTCACAAGGCAGTAAGTACGTGAGTAACTGACAGCACATGTGTTCTCAACACAACAGACGTGGTGTCAAATTCTAGCTCTAAATCTTGACCAGCTGCACGACTTTTGTCAAGCTGTCTAACCTCTGAGTGTCAGTTCCTCCTCTGTTAGAAGAGAGGATTATAGAAACATACCTATGCCTCATGGGGTCATGAGAGGATAAAGAGATAATCCATATGGAGTACCTGTCGCTGAGCATGGCACAAAGTAAACACTCATTAACTTTAACTATGTGACTATTTTAGTCTTTTGTAGGTTTATAAGTAATTGTTTATATGAATGGAGATGGAAAAAGGCCTTTGAAAATTGTTACAAAATTGTTATTTGTTTTAAAGAATTTATCATAAACTTACCAACATAATTGGGACTATATTCCACTATAATAGTTGTCAGAAGTTTTTGACTTTGAGATGACACTTTCTGGAGTTAGAAGGCTCTTTTCTTCTTATAAGATGCCTTTCTTTCAATTAGATGTTGCCATAGGCAAGAGACAGGGGATCCTATTTATGATTACATGCCTAATATAAAAATTTAATTATTCAAAAAACTTATTTCAAAAGATATAAAATAATATCATGGAGAGGCCCTGCCTTTTAAAAAGCATATATGTAGTTATGGAGAGAAAACATGTGCATGAAAAACTGTATTATAAAGGAATGTATATCATTTTGTTTGGGCATATCCTCCTCTCTTATGGTTTTAACTGCCTCTTGCATTCTGATGACTCCCAAATCCATATCTGGTACCTTAACCTCTCTTCTGAGCCTCAGATTTGGAGGTTCAAACGATGGCTGAATAGGTCCATCAAACATAGCATGTGTAGAACTACACTCACCATCTTGCTGCCTGATATCTACTGCCCCTCAGTTATCGCTTCTTGTTAGTCACTCATGCAAGAAACTCAAGAGTTAGCCTAAATTGCTTTCTCCCTTCTCCCCAAATGCCATCAATCCTCCAGTCCCCTAGATTTTGCCTCCTATATTTTCTTCATATCCTTCCCTTCCTCTACACTGATATCGCCACTATCCTAACTTTGGCCCTAATTTTCTCTCATGTAAATTATTTTAAAGCAGCCAAATTGGACTCCCTGCCTTATTCCAGCCTGCAGCCAGACCACATTATGGTCAGAGTCATCTGTCTAGAAATTAAGCTGACCTCTCTTGTTTAATATGCTTCAATGTCTCCCTCTGTTTAATAACTCCCTAATATTGTCAGGGCAAAAACCAAGCTCCTTGGCATAGCATACAAGGTACTTTAAGGCTAGACACCTTCCCACCTTTTCCAGTTCAATTATTCATTCATTTTTTTCACTCATTCAACTCATTTTTATTGAATGCCTACTATAGAATAGGCATTGTTCTAGGCACTGGGAAAAGACTAGGAAAAACACAGGTGAGATTCTTACCTTCATAACCATGTATTCTAGTAAGAGACACAGCAAAAAAGAAAAAGGACTATAATGTCAAGTAGTGATAATCCATATGTAGAAAGGTAAAACAGTGTAAGGGGACAGCTAGATGGAGATCACCATTTTTGGTGGAATAATTAGAGAAGGCCTCTTTGAGGAGAGGACTCTTAAGCAAAGATTTTAATCAAGTTAAGCAAAGAACAATTTAAAAATCTGGAGAGAAGTGTCTCAGGAAAGACAGTGCAAATTTCCTGAGCTTGGAAAGCTTGAGGAATAGGTAGAAGACTGTTGAAGCTAAAACAGAGCGTGCAAAGAGGGGAGTGATGGTAATGAGGGTGGAGAGGCAGGCAGGGCAGATGGTGTAGGACTTTCTCCAAACTACATATAGTTGATTAATACACACAACAGAGATTCAAAATGATCCTGACAGGCTAGAATATTGTACAGAAAATTTAAAAGTAATTTAAACAAATATTAACTGTTAAGCCCTGTATTTAGCCTCATGATAGAAAATTCTAGGCTTCAAAGCAATTCCAGTTCAATAGATCCAAGTATATATAGTTAATTACAAGTTCAGAATTAGTTGGGAAAAAGCATGTTGCTTTTCAGCTATCTTAGCTTTAGTTGGTATTAATAGGAGTATAACACCCAGAATACAGGAAGTAATAAATCCCACATCATTCAGCAATGATGAGATAATATGTTATATTCTGGAGAGGACCGTACAAAAAAAACAGGCTATGTCCTGGAAGATGTGACCAAATGGTGGGAGATCTGGCAAACATGGGGGTTGAACAATGTTCTGGGGATGTATAACCTCAAGGGGAAAGACTGGGGGAGACATGGTTTTCCTGTCCTTCCAAGCTACTTTGGAGCAGAGGCAGCAGACTTCCTCCCTGTACTTCAGGGGACAGAGCTGGGACCAGCAGGGACAGGAGGCAGGTAAAGTGGGCTCTGACTCAGGATTGGGAGGAACCAGCAGACTGTCCCAAAAGGTAAGCCCTCTCTCTGTTCACCAGCTGGTTTTCAAGAAAAGACTGCAGCTCTCTGCGTCAGGGATTTTGAAGTGAGGAGGCTTTGTTCATCTAGTAAAGCTGGATTAAATGAACAATGTGGTTCCTTCCAAACCTAAGTTTATGTAATTTATTTACAAATTATTAAGAAAAGAAGTTAAATCATGTAGGTACCAGCCCTCTACAGTGTACTTACTTTTATAAATGTGAGGTAAGGCAGGAGGTGCCCACGGGTGTCTTGTCTCACTGTTTATCTTTTGTAGCAATTGTTTTGCTTCAGTCACTATTGCAACCAGACTGGAATTTCTGTCTGGTTTTACTCCATTAGTATAACGGTTAAGAGCATGAACTCTGGAGACAGAATGCCTCTGCTTGAACTTTGGTTTTAGCAGTGTGGATTTAGGGCACATTGCTTAGTCTTCAAGCCTCAGCTTCTCATCTGTAAATTGGGAATAATAGCCCTCTTGATAGAGTGGTTGTGAGGATCAAGTGAGATAGCACTCAGTGTGGTTCTTGTGACAGCAAACTCAGCGAACGTGACCTGTGATTATAGCATTATACTATTAGAAGTGATAACCCATGCCCTCCTTTGCAATGTATGCCCTGGATTTTACCCTTCAACTTTAATTCTGTCCTACTTTAGGGGCTGAGTGAGTTTGTTTTGGTAAACATTCTGCTTCAGGAATAGCAGAATTAAAGATAAAAAGTGTGGCTTGTTAAACAAATAAGTGGTAGCATATGGTGCTAAGGACAGGAACCTGGATCCCAGGTGTTCACTACGAGCTAGCTCTGTGACTGGGCAAATCACTTATCCTCTGCATCAGTATGAGTGGGTTAGACTGAATGATCTTTACATTCTTTCCTGGATAAAATATCTTATCCTAATAGGAGCCATGGGTGGAAAATAATGAATCATGAAGACAGAAGGAATGGGAAAACTGAAAAGCCTAAACACTGACTATTTAAAGTAGTCTTGAATCAGAGTATTTCCCTTGCAAGCTTTGCTGTGTAATTAATGGTCCTTGTGAGCTGTATAAACTAAGGCAATAATAACCATGTCTTCCAATTATAAAATACTATTAATAGAATTGCCCCCAATTTTAATAAGAGCGTACCTTGTTCAATTCAGGGGAAGCTAAAGGTGACACCAGCCAGACATTGCCACAGTACTCATCTTCAGTTCCCCCTTTATAGGCCTACATGCTATAGGAAGTGATCACAGCTGAAGGAAATAGAAAGTTGATGGCTCTATAACTCCAGTCTGTTGTTTATTTGATTTGCACTGAAATTCTGTATCTTGATTACAAGATCTTGAACAGTTTGAATTAAAAGAATCATTTTACTGCCAGATGACCGGCTGAAGCTTTACACTAAGCCAGAACCACACTCTCTATGGCGCAATGATCAGGGCACAAGGTCATGCTTACCTTCTCTCCTGGTCCCTTCTACTCCCTTTCCCCGATTTATCAAGCATCTATAATGTGAATACACTGTGCATGTAAAGAATAAGATGCAATTCCTGGTGTCAAGGAATTCACAGTGTCATAGAAGAAATAGACACATAAACAGATCACTCTAAGACAATGTGATACGTGCAGTGTAGAAATGTGTTTGGGGCAGTATCCGAGTGTTAGAGGAGAGCTAGCTGACCCAGATAAGGAGTAGGGAGGGAGGCAATTAAATGACAGAGAAGACAACTAGGCAACAATGGGAGTTGAATCTTAAAAGTTACATAGGAATTAGTCAAGTAAATGGAATAGGCATTGGGTGGGCATTCCAAACAGCAAGAACATAGGCATCGTGGCCAGAAACAGCATGGTAGCTATGAAGTACACGTTAAGCAGTTCCATGTTGCTGAATCATAATGTGCAGGGCAGGAGGTAGGAAATATAGACTAAAGAGGTTGGCGTGAAATGAACTAAAGAGATACATTTGTGTGACGCTAAGTAGCCTAGACTGGTAGTTCTCAAATTGTGGTCCATGGACCAGCAGTATCAACATCACCTGGGAAATTGGACATACACATTTTCAGGCCCTATCCTGTACCTACCAAATCAGAAATTCTGGAGGTAGAGTCCAGTTCAAAGATGATTCTGATACACACTACCATTTGAAGACGCTGGCCTAGACTTTATCCTGTAGTGGGAACGGAAGTTTTAAAAATTGTTAAGAAGAGTGACATAGTCAGATTTGCATTTTAAGTCTCTGCTTTTCATGTCTCTGCTTGCCCACAAAATTTCCATCCCCTTCTATAGCAAAGACAACACGATGACCTTCTAACTCAGAGAAATCTTTAAAACTTCATGGTCTTCTGGGCCACAATAGTGGATAGCAGGGCCCCAGTTTATCAGCCATTTGTGGAAGGCCATTTCCATTGCAACGTGCAATCTCATATTAATCTTAATCAAACAGTGCTACAAAATGATGAAGAGGATTCTGCCACAGTACCTGCTAGTTCTAGCTGAAAGATCAAATTCCTTTAGACCCACTGCTAAGTTCTGTTACCACAGTGGTGTCAGTACCTCAACCCACAACATTCAGGCTTTTCCTCCCCCTCACACCTGCCACCAGTGCTTCAGAACTTTATGAACCCCAGTCCAGGTTTTTCTTCCTTCCCAAGTTCCTGAATGTAACAGCCAAAAGAGAATCTATCTGGTCCCTAATCCTATGTCAACATCTCGGTTTAGTCTTTTCATTAATCCCACAAAAACAAATCAAGAACATGATATTAAATACATATTTCCCTTCTTTCATGATTTTAGAGATTATTACTCTAATGAAAGTCCACTTGAGAAAATGGACTTTTATCTAGGAAGCAAAGCAAATTATATTTTCCTACCTATTTATAAAAAACTATAGACCCTGGGTAGCATCAAGCTACTGGAAAGGAATGTGTCCTGAAAAAAAATCTTGGTCATAGGGATAATATCTTTATAGGCTACAAAAAATATATTTGGCCCATTTTAGAATATTGCCTTTTCATCAATGAAAAATTATTTTGTGAAAAATCCCATGCAGATACCATATATTTAAACTTTGATAAATTGGTCTATCCTAACCATAAATCTATAATTTTCAAGTTTTATTTTTAGCAGTGGAATGTTTTGTAAGTACCATTTATACCATCTTCCAATATATAAAATAAACAAAAAGTCAGGTCACTCTGGTTGAAGCTCAGGAAAGGGGGAACAGAGCACCACCTCTCTTAGCACCTTACTTGTCCCCTTTGACAGTCCCTGATATACTTACACAAGCTCATTGTTTCAGAATCATCAATCTAATTTCCTCTCGATAGGCATGGATATAATCCCACTCCACTAATAAGGCTGCTAGTAGTTGTATTAGTCAGATTCTTCAGAGAAACAGAACCAATAGGTTGTGTGTATGTGTGTGTTTGGTATATTCATTCTGTAAATATCTTTATATATATAATATATATCCCTTAAAATATCTTTATATGTAGATATACTTTTATATATAATAATATTTATATGTATAAAATAAAAATATTTTAAAGAGTTGGCTCATGTGATTGTGGAGGCTGGAAAATCTGAAATCTGCAAGAAATTCCAGCAGGAGTTGATATTGCAGTCTAGAGACAGAAATTCTCCTTTCTTCCTCAGGGCACCTCAGTCTTTTAAGGCCTTCCACTGATTATATGAGGCTCACTAATATTATAGTGGGTAATCTGCTCTACTCAATGTCTACTGATTTAAATGTTAGTTACATCTTTAAAAAATACCTTCACAGCAACATCTAGACTGGTATTTGACCAAATAACTGGGCACCATAGCCTGGCTAACTTGACACATAAAATTAACCATCACAGTAGTTGAGCATAGCTTGTGCTGAGTTTCCTATCTCCTGTATTAATAGTAATAAGAAAGGCTCTAAAGGGCCGGGCGTGGTGGCTCACCCCTGTAATCCTAGCACTCTGGAAGGCCAAAGTGGGAAGATTGTTTGAGCTCAGGAGTTCGAGACCAGCCTGAGCAAGTGTTTAACCCTGTCTCTACAAAAATAGAAAAATTAGCCGGGCATGGTGGCAGAGCGAGACTCTGTCTCAAAAGAAAAAAAAAGGCTTTAAAGAGTGGTGACCAGAGATGAAACATAAACATCTTGAAGTGCCAATATGGTCAAGGATGCTTCTTTGAAATGAATAATTTCCTAAACTAGAGGCCAAGCAATGGTCATAGGCAGAGTAAAGAAGGCCTAATTTTGGTGAATTTTGCTTATGTCAAAAATAAAGTCTAGGGTAGAAATTAATCACCAAAAGTCTGCCAGAAGCTGGCAGCTTTTCATTAAAGATCTGTTAATATCTGAGGTTGATAATTTGAGGTTGAAACTGCATCAGATTAGATCTTCATGCATAACTGTGACCTATTTCCTAAGCAGCTGGTTCTTGTTACCAGGGATGTCAGTGATGGAAATAAAATTTTTGCAGAGCTCATGCTTCTTACTCAAAGGACCTTTAGTTCTTCAACCTAAAACAAACCAATTCAGAAAGAAGTGGCTAAGTGATAACCAGGACACTATAGGTCATTTGTGCATTTAATCACTCAACAAACTTTTAGAGTGTAAGCTGTGATCTCTTGCACTGCACAGCCCAAGTCTCAGAAAGGGCCCCTCTAAACTGACTGCCAACCTGGACTACATAAATTACTATGCTGCTATCACCCTTATTCTGGCCTCAGCTGTTTTATCAGGGCAGCCTTTTTTTTCTTTTTCTTTTACTTGACAGCTAATATTGTATGTTTGTTTGTTGTTGCTTTTTGGGTCTTTTTTTTTTTTTTGAGACAGGGTCTCACTCTGTCACCCAAGCTACAGTGCAGTGGCATCATCATAGCTCACTGCAACCCAAGCTCCTGGGCTCAAGTGATCCTCCTGCCTCAGCCTCCTGAGTAGCTGGGACTACAAGGTACCACCACATCTGGCTAATTTTTCCTATTTTTTGTAGAGATGAGGTCTTGCTCTTCTCAGGCTGGTCTAGAACTCCTGGCCTCTAGCAGTCCTCCCACCTTGATCTCCCGAAGTGCTAGGATTACAGGCATGAGCCATTGTGCCTGACATTGTACGTTTTAAGTGCATTTGACATGCAGTTTTGAAGTATATATACATTGTGGAATGGTTAGCTCTAGCTAGTTAACAAATGCGTTACCTCACATAGTTATCATTTTTGTGGTGAGAACACAATCCACTCTGTTAACTATTTTCAAGAATACAATATATTGCCAACTATAGTCACCTTGCTGTACAATAGGTCTCTTGAAATTTATTCCTCCTATCTAATTATAATTATGTATCCTTTGACCAGCATCTCCCCATCACCCTTCCCCCTAAGCCCCCCAGCCTCTGATAACTATCATTTACTCTCTACTTCTGTGAAAACAACTTTTTTGGCCCCCACATATGAGTGAGATCATATGGTATTTGTTTTTCTGTGCCTGTGTATGTCACTTAACGTGATGTCCTCCAAGTTCATCCATGACATAAATGGCAGGATTTCATTCCATTTTATGGCTGAATGTTATTCCATTGTGTATGTATACCACACTTTCTTTATCCATTCGTTGCTGGACACTTAAATTGACTCTGCATCTTGGCTGTTGTGAATAGTGCTGCTGTCAACATGGGAGTGCAGGTGTCTCTCCAATATAATGATTTCATCTCTTTTGGATATATATGCAGTAGTGAGATTGCTGAATCATATGGTAGTTCGATTTTTAATATTTTGAGGAACCTCCATACAGTTTTCCATAGTGGCTGTATTAAATGTAAATTCTCATCAATAGTAAATAAGAGTTCCCCTTTCTCCACATCGTTGCCAACATCAATAGCCTTTGAGGTAATCTGGCACAAAAACTTTGCCCCGCAGAGAAGATGGTGACTATGAACAAGTCTAATTCTCTGCTTGAAGAAGTTTTGAGTGCTAAAAGGAAAGTTAATTAAAAGCAGCTGATAGGAGCAGCAAAGACTAAAAAGCACACACGAGTCAGCGGATAGGAATACAGAGATAACAAAGGCACAGAACATGACCTCGCAATCTAGCAGCAGTGTCTGACAAGAAAAAGAAAATTCTAATACAATATGATAAATATCACAATAGTGAGACACACAGGATGCTACGGGACTACAAAGGAGTACCTAGTCTAGCTGAGGAAGGTGACCAGCGATGGCTTTCTGGAGCAGGCCATACCTATAGCTGAAGAATAGTAATGGTAGAGTACTGCAGTAGGACTCCATAAACCTACCCAAACAAGCAGGTGACATGATGGCTCCCTAAAGGTAGAATTGGATCTCGAGGAATAGGAAACTTCTTGCTCTCACATATTACATTGTGATTGTAACTCCTGTAACCCAGATAAGGGTTTGTGGCTATCTTTATATGACTTCTGGTTGCATTGCTGTTACTTGGTTTCCACAAAGCCTGAGACACCTGTTTTCCTTATTTTTTTCTATGTGTAGTTACAGTAAGACCCCATTACTTGAGACAATCAAGAGAGTCAATGTTACCTATAATCTGAAGACCAAACATGCCACTTTTGGTTAACTACTTATTATATTAAGAAGCTTTACTACTAGTCAAGGTCAAAACAACCTAAAAGCCAAATTTTGAATTTAGGATAAATCACAGTGTCCTTAAAATTCAAATTTCTCAAATGCAAAAACTTATTCCACTTATTAAAACCCCTGTGAGATTTTACTTACATGCATTGCAACTGATGTGCAGTAGACAAACCGAGGGGAATTTATACTCTAATCCCTCTCAGTGAGGGACTGAAAACCATGAGTCAAGAATCAAAATTAATGTACTAATTTGCTGTACCTCAGGCTGTCTTCAAATGTTAATTAAAGTTATCCACAGAACACTGAATCAAAATGAAAATTAAATACACACATACACATACTTTATGAAACCAGAACTAAATCTATATATTTTCAAAACCTGGCTTTAACTGGTATTTCATTTGATTCAATCTCTCCTTCTAGTTGGGTTTCCTTAGTTGTCAGACTGGATATAAAAGCAGCACAACACAGATAACTACTGAAGAATGAAGAAGAATTTATTTCCTGTTATAGAATAGTTGAAGTATTAATTATAGTTACTATGCCAACAGTGTTACCTACTGGCACTACCAATTGTGCAAAATTATTTGGGAGTGGTATCTTAGATAAAATTGAATTAAAAATTTGAGCATCCTAATAATTGGAAAGAATGAATTTTCAATTTACCACAACAGTATAACATACCTGATGCAAGTGTATACAAATTAAAATTGTGTTAACTTGGAAAGGCTGAACTTAAAACACCAATAAAGTTTCAGTTTATTAGGTTAGAAATAGTATGAATCTATTTTTTTAATCTTAATTATGATTTTAAAAATTTTTTTGTTTGTTTTTTGAGCCAGAGTCTCGCTCTGTTGCCCAGGCTAGAGTGCTGTGGTGTCAGCCTAGCTCACAGCAACCTCAAACTCCTGTGCTCAAGCAATCCTTCAGCCTCAGCCTCCCGAGTAGCTGGGACTACAGGCATGTGCCACCATGCCCGGCTAATTTTTCTATATATTTTTTAGTTGTCCAGCTAATTTTCTTTCTATTTTTAGTAGAGACAGGGTCTCGCTCTTGCTCAGGCTGGTCTCGAACTCCTGAGCTCAAACAATCCACCCGCCTCGGCCTCCCAGAGTGCTAGGATTACCTTAATTATGATTTTAAGCTCGAGGAGAGACAAATGAATTACTGTGTTTATGCTATTGGCATATGTCTTGGCCACTTCTGCTAGTAAACATCCTTGTCAGTCCTATGGGAGCAATTAGACATGAAATACGGAAGTTGTGAATTTTGCCAAGTCTCCAGGAACACATCCCTCTCATAAAATGAAACTGTGTTGTACTTCCTCTGCTATAGTCACGTGCCTGTACCATTTATGTTGATAAAGTCTCTTTATTTTAATTGTTGACTGGCATCTGGGTGTTAAAAGGCAGAAGAGTCATGATAAATTTATGTTTCTGGCTATTAAGTGATATTTAGAAAAACTGAAATATATAGCTCATTGAACACAGTCATCTTGTAAGCTTTAGTAGCTTTGGGCCTTTTTTGAAGTTATGAAACCTCTTGACAACCTAAAGAAAGCTGTGGATCTAACCCCCAGAAAGATGCATATTTGCGCATGTACACTCTACTTTGCCTACACATTATTATGGACCCCAAGTAAAGAATCCTTCTTCACATACACAGTATTTATGGATTGGAGGTCCACATAAGCAAGTACATGCCGTCTAACACAACCACCTTTCCCTGCAGTTTGTTCTAATGGTCATTCTCTATCCTACTATGTATGTGTGTAGGTAGAGTGTGGTCCTAGGTTCCAGTTACCCTTACTTCAACTCTTTAATGTTCTGGGATTTCTCTTTGTATTCAGGATCAAAGAATTTTAGACTATTAAACCAAAGGAGAAACAGGGTTCCTGATGTTGCAAATATTTACAACTGTTCTTTTTGGTAACTATCAGAAAGGAGTAATCACAACCAAAACAAGTTAAGAAACAGAAAACAGAATGAACTACTCCATATGCTAAATTTCATATAATAAAAGTAAAATATGAGTGAGGTAATCAAGGATTTTTTTTCTCTTCAAACAGCTTATGAAATCTATTATAGCAGAAACACACATACAAACACATACATACACATAAACATATATGGGCATACATAGCCAAGCTCTGAAATTACATCAATGTATGTTATAAGTTCATAACAGAATTTGTCAATATATATATTTTTAATATTTATTAAAACTATGTCTTTCTTTAAAAGATATCAAGATTTTAAAATCCAAAAATATAAAACAAGAATTTATAGGTGAGTTTTCGTTTAAAAAGCATTTCTTAAAATTAAAAAAAAAAAGGTGCAAAATGGGCCGGGCATAGTTGCTCATGCCTGTAATCCCAACACTTTGGGAGACCGAGGCAGAAGAATCATTTGAGGTCAGAGAGTCACGACCAGCTTTGGCAATATAGGGAGACCCGGTCTCTACAAAAAATAAGAAAAATTAGCCAGGCGTTGTGGTGCATTCCTGTAGTCCTAGCTACTCGAGAGACTGAAATGAGAGGATTGCTTGACCCTGGGAGTTGGAGGCTATAGTGAGCTATGATTTCAGCTGTACTCTAGCCAGGGCATCAGAGCAAGACCCTATCTCAAAAATATAAATCAATAAAAAATAAACAAAAGGTTCAAAATAATTTCTTCAACTAGTTTTGTCTGTTGAACTACCTGTCACACACATGTATGAAAGGGCATTTATCCCACAGGATTATTCATTAAGAAAACATAAAATGAGAGTTGAAATATATCATGAATGGAAAAGAAATTCCTATCTTAAAAAGACACTTGGGAGCCACAGAAATACGTTATTTTCTCTAGTAGATGAAAAGCTAAAGACCATTTTTAGGGGATTGGACTAACAGCAGTGGACAGAGCTTGAACTCTCAGATTTCTCATAGTATCTAGTGGGGATAGAAAACTGCCATTTTATGAAGTTAAGATTAGAGCAAGTGTTAACAAAATAAAGTCTTCTACACATTTTTTTTAAAAAGAATTCTCATACCAGTCCATTAAGGGACCAAGGGAATTACTAGAAATAACTCCAAAATTCTTTCCCACCAGTACTGAACTTCAATTATTTTTACAATGCATGTCTCTCAATAATTATGAGAAGGAAAAGTAAAACAAGGAAAACAAAGAGATGACTGTATATAGGTTACATCATGAATAAATACATATTTTAAAATTTTACGTTTTCAGTGTTAGACATGATTTCTTATATGTTTATAATAATTGCACTTGGAATGACTCCTGGAAGCCTGAAAAAGTACAATCATTTAGTTTACAGGTTTTGCATTTACTTTTAGAAAGGCAAATCATCTCATATTTTTATAAGAAAAGGACCATTGTAAATTCTTGGGTTCATGCTTATAAAATACAAAAATGCTTTCTCAGGAAAAATGAATTATGATCAGAAAGTTTTTGAATCAGAGACGCAGAGCTCAAGCAGAAATTCCTCCCATAGACTAGGGGAAGTGACTAAGGATGAATCAGAACACTCTGAAGAAATTTCAGGTACTGGTTGTGTCTTCAATGTTTTTTTGAAGCCAAAATCAGATTTATGTAAGACATAAGAAGTATGAGAGGTCTGCCTTGAATCCTAGAGCTTGGAAAACCCTTTCGAAAAGAAATGTAAAAGAGACATACCTTTTGAGAAAACCTGGATAACTGTGACCTAGTGAATGGAATATATTTGTGACAATGTAGAAAAGGGGAGCTTTATTGGAAAGAAAACCAACCAAATCCATTGCATAGATTTGTCGATGATTAATAAATGATTAATAAACTTTAAAAGTCCTTTGTAGCCTTGAAAAAATACATTTTACAAAAAACTCTGTGACATGTAATAGAGATTCTAAGAGCTACACACACTAGAAGGTAGAAAGTGTTTGCAGTACTGCTTAACAATGGCATCACCTAAAACACAAATTCTCAACCAACAAGTGATGAGTGACAGCATAAAAAAATTATCTGAAATGTAGTCTCCCCCAAATCTGTTTTTTTTCAAAATCCTGCCTAAGGCTGAAATTTTTCATTGACTTCTGAAAAATAAGAATTTGGAAAGTCCCGGTTTCAAATGTCCAAGAAGAAATCTCATAACCAAAGCTCAGTGGTTTTCTTTGGTGACATGAGCAAAGTAAAGCAATGTTACAGTCCATCAGTATCACAAAATGGATCGTAGATTGCACTACCTAGGCCTACTTTCACAGTCTCCTGGAGTTTATTTTCCTCTCTCTTATGGGTTCTTCTTTATTCTATGTTTATCATCATTTATTATAATCATGGTTTGATGTTTTCTCCCACATATTTGTGGAATGTCCTAGACAAGTTCCTTCTTTGAACCTTAGTTTCATCATTTGTAATACAAAAATGGGAAATTCCTTCCTGAGCTTGAGTATAACTCATCTTCTCAAATATGCAGTATCTTTCCCCCATACACCTGAGAATTTACTACAATTCAGTGGCAATGGTTTTTTCAGTGACTTGTCTTCATCTTTACAGCTTCTCATGGATGTTTTCCACCTGGCTCCTTAAAAGATACAAAGGACAAGCCTACCATTTCCTCTGTGTTGTTCTCCTGCATTTCCTGCTTTTCATCCATGGAAACAAAAAGATTACACTCACATCATGAACATCCATACTAACAACACGTCCTATCCTCTTTTCCCAGTATACCATAAAATGTTACCAATCTGAAAATTTCTGATCATTGACTGTCACTCCATCTTCACTTTTAAAAATTCTTTTTAGAAAGAAAATTGCTCTAAGATTTATCTTTTTACCATCAATTCACATCCATCTACATCCCTCTCCCTTACCCGACCCCACCCTGCCCCTCATCCACTGCTACTACTTAACTTGTGATCTACGAGAAACACACCTGACTTGCAGTCAGCATCCAGAACTCATGGTTTGAGTTCCGGTTCTAATCCTTAAGAGCTTTAAAATCCCTTAACCAGGGGTTCCCAACCAGGTTCACTATCAGTATCATCTGAGCAGCCTTTTAACTATTAAACCAGAATCTTGGAGCTTGGGGAGTGGGGGAGAGAAGCACATGAATCTATTTTATGAAAAGCTCTCCTAGGTGATGCAAATGAAGACTTAAGTTTGGGATCTATGTGTAACCTTTTGGTTTCTTTCCTAGCTTGTAAAATTTTGAGTCTATCTTATTGTAATATTGTAAATACTAAACAAAGCAATGTATGGGAAAGGGCGTTATAAATGGGAAAACAATGCAATACAAGGTGGTGTGAATATTTTCATGAGGTTCAGAGTAAAATGAGCTTATTGTCAATCATTACTACAGCAACCATCACACACAGAATTAGAAACACACATCAGTACTCATGACTTCTGAAGTGCTCACAGTACAAAATCTCAGGGTATATCAGAACACAATTTGAAAACATAATAAAAGGGTTTTAAAACCAATAGACAAAATGTTTTTACTGTATTTTAAAATAAAACACACCTAAAAATAATTTCACCCTTTCTGACTTCTTGAATTACATTAAGACTTCATTGTAGGAGTCTGCTTCTCAAAGTCCCAGTCTTCTAGGAAAGCAGAGAAACATTGGAACATGTTGAAGCTAAACTAAAGAAAGAAAATTGATGTGCAAATATTGGTATTGGTCTCTGCCTTTCCCATACCTAAGCTGTTTCCTGGAATCATAATAATCAAGATGCTAAGGGAGGTTTAGTAACTCAGTTCCCATTTGTGCATTTTATATTGCGAGAGAAAAAATGGTACTCTAATAGCCTGGAAAAATTACTGCAGGAAATGACTTTGGCCCTAGAGAGTATCTGATTCATTATAATTTCCAGGATAAAATATTCACCTACAAATTTTAAGTCCTCAGAGTGTTTAATCTATTTAAGCTAATGCAAGCAGAGGGGCTGGTAGAAAGGGACTCTTGCTCTGAAATGATTGTAATTATCATTTTGGGGAGATCATGGGTTTATACTCAGTCTATCATAGATGTTTAATTTTGCTCTTTCATCATGATAGAAACCTTTGAAGTTTACTTTTTTACTCTTGGGAGTGAGTGGGGAACCACCTAATAAGCTTGTGACCCTAATTCATAAGCTACAATCCAGAGTTCAAGCTCATTACTTCAGCAGCACTTTGCAGTGTCTGGTTTCTGTTCCTCTGTGATCTTTGCTCCAAACACCCTTCACTCCCTATGGAACTACCGGTTTTGTTTCTGCATGTACCAGGCTGTTTGAAGCCTCCATGTCATCACCCATGCACTTGCCTTTCCCTGGAAATTCCTTTAGCAATTTCTACCGGTACTTCAAATTCAGCTCGAGCACCCTCTTCCCTGGAGGGTTTCTGGCTCCCAGCCTAATTTAGCTGCCCCTCCTCTGGGATTCCCCGTCACCCTAGGCAACCCTCTGCCCTAGCACTTAACACAACAGGCAAAAGTGATTTCCATGTCTCTCCCCAACACCAGATGCTAAGGTCCTTCAGGGAATGGATTGTGCCTGATTCGACTTTACGTCCACAGCATTTAGCTCAAGGGCTGGCACTCTGTAGGCACCACAAATGTTTGTTGAAGGATGTGATCTAAAGATGTGTTGTGTGAAACCTCAAAGAATTGATCTTTGGGCTTTGGGAGACCTTGCCAGTGGGCCAGAGTACCCCTGAACAATGCTCAGGGGCAGGCAAGGACAGTGAGGTCTCCACAATAAACCTTGAGGATAGAAAGGTTCTAGAACTGTTGGGTGGATCCAGCACTGAGCTGATAGAGAGGAGCATTGCAGTCCTGAGTCAAGAGATAGCAAATGCTGGAACTGCCTCAGCTCAGCTTCAGGGCACATTTGCACCCTGGGAAAATGGCTGTATATGAACCAACGTTGGCGGTCACTAAGAGCTGTATCATTTGGGGGCCCAGGCCTTCTCTTGGCATGGTGCTTCTCAATGGAGAGCTTGTGGATCATTCTCACTGCTATGATTGGTGCATGTCTTCCAATCAGCACCAACAACAAAATAGAAAGCCATGGCCCACCCCCTATCTCCCACGTTCCCTCCTGTGCCAGAGGCTGTGGACTGGTTACCCCATTTTTCCATTGCTGTTTCCCAGTGCAGAGGTTGGAAAACCAAAATATAGGACTTGCTTTTCAGTTTTTTTGCAGGTAGGGGTGGCTTCCCAGCTCTGGCCCAAGCATGATAGACAAGCAAAGTTTCCCAGGGGACTTTTGATTAAGGCTTTATTCTTCATATAAAATGGAGGTATCTGACACCACCCTCCCTCCTCATTCTGTCCTTAAATATATGCTAGATGTTTGAGCTTCTAGAACCTAGGACACTGATACCATTCATCATGCAGCTGCTGTATCTGCACACTTCTTGTCACTTAAGTAAAATAAAACCCAATGTGTTTAAGATACTGTTAGATTATCTGTTACTTGTACTTAAAGCATTCTTAACTGACATGACTTTCACACCTGCAATCGTGTCCATGAGACACTAGTAACCAGAAGTGTTACCTAGGGGTTATATGGGGTGGGGGGTAGGCCTTAACAAGACATCTGGGGTATTGCTACTCAGTACAGAATGGTGCTCTCAAGCACTGTACTCTGGGACGCCAAGAGGATGTTGTTTTCAGCCAAAGAGCCAAATAAAGGATACTTTAGGTAAAAGTATGTTAATTTTTAAAGTTCAAGTCTGAAGAGCAAACCCCAGTCCAAAAAAGCAGCAGTTGACTACTAATGATCAAATGGGACAGATTCTTTCATAACCTCTCCTTTTTTACCTCAGTGTGAACACTAAACATGGATGAGGCATTTAACACCACAAAGAAAAAAAATTTAATGTTATATATGAAAAGAAAAAGCAAAAATGTGTTCTAACATAGGTATCTCCACTTGATCTTAGCAAAATAGCCAAGAAGTAATTAACTAACATAGGTGTCTCGAACCCTGAGAATAAGAAGTGAAACATTTAGAAGGTCAAATAGGAACTGAGTTGTTAATAGTGGTTACCACTTGACTCTGTAATTGGAGCTGGAGGGAAATGAGGCTTGCTATTGCTTTTTTGTGTGTACATACTTTTGTATTCTTTGAATTTTTATTACAACAATGTATTACTTTGGTAATAAGAAAAAATTTCTAATCAACCAATCTCTATGTGACATTTATCAAATGCTTACTGAGTACACTCATACTTAATACTCAGCACTATGTGGTGAGCAGTATACTAAGATGTAAGATTTTAAAGTAACTTTACAATGTCACACAGCTGATGTTTAGAAGAGTTAGGACTCCAAAATTCTTCAGGGCAAATCCAATGCCCAGTCTCTCTAACCAGTGTGCTATACTGGGTTATATCACCCAGATATTTCTGGATATGCAGGTATTCTCAGTTCTGCTTAACAAACATGTATCTTTGAATGCCACTTTTGTTAGACTATTTTTAAGGAAGCTGTCTTCTAATAGCTTTTTACCCCAGGATCTTTAGGAACAAGAATAATCCTACCTTCTTATAATGCCTAAATAGGAATTTACTTACTGTTCACGTTTGTCAAGCCCATTTAGGGCTGGTATGTCCTTAGAGTCCTACCCCGGTAACTTTGGGGACATGACTTTAATGTATTAGTCATTCTCACTACAATAAACCAGGTGTTCAGAAAGAGTTTCACGGCACAAAGAACTGGATAGCTGGCTAGGTAATATCTGTAACAAGGAAATAAGTTTAAATGTGAGAAAAATTAATTCTTCAAAAATAGCCTTCATAACTATATAAAAAAACCACATGAGAAACAGAAAATCCAGACTGCATTTAATGTCAGAGGAAATGAGTGCTTTATTTGATTAAAAGGCTGACATGAAATATTACGCACTAGAAGTCAGGAGTGCTGTCTGGAATATTTCACAAAACTCCAGATTCTGCATCTATTTTTTTTATAGCTCTTGAGGCCTATGTAAGGACTTGACCCTGGGTTATCCAAACTAAATCTTGGATAGGCTTCCATTAACATATCTTAGTAAAAGAAAAAAGATTTATTTTAAGAGAATGTGAAATTACAGCCTACAACCATAAAGTGATAGAATATTAACTCTAAATAGGAGAGGTGACTGAATTGTCTGCTTATTCAATAATCTAGTAATAGGCCATTTTAATATTTTTGAGTATTATATATAAATTTTTAATGAGGAAATAAATGTTATGGACAGGAAAGGCTTTACGTGGTATTATCCCACTAAATGGATGTGAAGGAGACTCAGGTTTAATTCCAGTTTTTGCCATAATAAGCTTTATGATGCCCAGAATTTTATCTCAAGCGCAGGCTTGCATACCCAGCTCCTTATACTGTACATTTCTAGGTATCGTTGTTGATTTCTAGATTAATTGCATTGTGTTCAGAGAACATGTTGCATATGATTTTAATCCTTTAACAGTTATTGAGACTTGCTTTATAGCCTAGTATATCTCAATTTTTATAAGTGTTCTGTGTGTGCTTGAAAAGAATGTGTCTTCTGCAGTCATTAGGTGAAGTTTATTAATGACGTTGTTTAAATAACTTCCCTTATTTTTTTTTGCTGGCTATATTAATTAGGTACTTAAAAATCTACTATGCTGGTGAATTTATCTACTTCTATTAATTTTTGCTTCCTATAATTTGATACTGTGTTATTAGGGGACCACAAATTTACAACTGTTACAACATACTGGTGAATTGAACATTATCATTATGAAGTGACTATCTTTAATAATGCTTTTTGACTTAATACCTGTCTTATCTGACATTAAGTCTATCTTATCTGATCAGGATTTGTTTTTATTTAATCTGTGTAGGAATTTATAAGCTTCTTGATTTGTAAATTGGCATCTTTCATCATTCTGGAAATTCTGTCAATTGTTCTTTTGTTTGGCTTCTCTGCCCCTCTTCTCTCTTTCCTCTCCTTCTAGAACTCCTATTGCACATGTTAGCCTTTCTTACTCCATCTCCCATGACTTTTACTCTTTTTTATATTTTTCGCCTTTTTGTCTCTCTGTATATTCTGAATAATTTTTATGATCTATCTGCCAGTTACCTCTTTCTGTTCAGCTGTGTCTAATTTGAATTTTTAATGTTAGCTGTACTTTTTATTTCTAGAAGTTCTATTTAGTTCTTTTTCAAATCAGTTCTATTTCCTTTCATATTGCCTACTTTCTGAAGATATGTTTAAGCTTGCCTTTTATTTCTTATAACATAGTAAGGATAATTGTTTTACTATGTGCCTAACAATTATATGTGAAGTCTTTATTGATTTGCTTTTGCTGTTTGACTGTTGCTAGTTTACATTTATAGTATGCTTGGTTTTTCCTCATGTGCTTGCTTAATTTTGACTACATACAGATCATTGTCCTTGAAAAAGTTATCTTGGGCAGTACTTAGAGGCCTACTATGAAGGTGGCTTTCCCCAGAGAGAATGTGTGTTTGCTTCTGCCAAGTTCTTAGTTCTAGGACCTGTTTGAGACCATTTTAAACTAAATCGATCATGTTAGGGTTTTGGACCATATAGGTTATATCAGTTTGGTTTGCAAATCTCAAGGGCTGCATATAGTTCCAAGTTCTCATGTTGGCCTTTCATTTTTCTTTTGCTTACTCAGTATCAAAACATCTTCCCTTCTGGTAGTTGAGTATGTAGAGATGGAGAATGTTTTTTTCTTTTCCCTTAAGTTCACCTTTACCTCACAGGCATAGAAAGCCCTATGGAGTCTCAATTTTCCATCTTGGGTGGACCCTGGGCTTTAAACTTTGGCCCCCATGGGTATGTTGAAATTTGGGGATAGGGACATTTGCTGGGGTATGGGACAGATAGACACACACACACATTTGCTGGGGTATGGGACAGATAGATAGATAGACACACATATACATCCTCCACACGCCTCCTAGGCAAGGCTGGACTGGTTCTGGCCCCAGGGTGGACTTGGAAATTTCACTGCTGGTGCTTTATGGAGGATGGGGTGTGTCTGGAGAGACCTGTCTTGGGGAGGCACAAGCAAAGAACAGTTCTCAGGCTCGCAGGAGGATTTAGAATTTTACACAGAGCCAAACCCCTCCTTGGTAGTCTTCAGGCCAACAGAGACACTTGGAGGCTAGAGAAACTTAACTGCATGTTTTTATTTTTATATTTATATATATATTTTTTATGTTTTTCATTTTAAACAAGATGTTATTTAAACAACCAGATGCTTGACTTGAAGGGAAAACTAGAACATCCCTACTTAAAGACAAATTGCCCTACATGTAACAGCTACATACAAAGAAGTTATAAAATTTCCTCGGATTTAAATGATAAATGAAAAACAGTGTATGCAAGGATTTTTATGTTGTTGAGTTCTTTTGTTTGTGTTTTTGGTAAAACAGTGAAAGCAAAATAACTTACTGGAATATAAAGGTAAGAGCTAAGTTAGCTCACGTGGACAAATGCTTTTAGGAAAAAGGACCTACAGTGATTCTTTCACTTCTCTGGTTTCCTGCTTTCACTTAGATTTTGGCCTTGTAATTTTTTGGTCTCTTGTCTATCAGCCCCTCAATCCTTTTAAGAAAGGTTTTAAAAAATTATCTAGGATTTAAAATTTTCAGTAACAGGGTTGATCACAAATAACACTAAGTCTTGCTCCCTTGCTTCCTTTTTAGTTCTTACTCAAGTGTCTTATCAGTGAAGCCTTCCTTAAGCATACTTTATAAAAAAAATTTCCCATACCACTCCCTATTCTCCTTTTGTTTTTTTTCATAGTGTTTATCATCACCTGTGTATCTACTTGTTTATTTTCTATCTCACCTGCACTACAATGTAAGTTCCATGAAGAAGGGGCTGTGTTTTATTCACATTGCCAAAAACATTTCCTGGCAGACAATACTTAGTATTTGTTGAATCAGTGAAGGGAAGCTCTCCCCTGAGCTCCGTTTTAGAGTATCTGTCAACTTGAAATCTCGACTTGAAATCAAATGGGTTTTTCAATCTTAACATGGACAAAATAGAACTTTTGATTTTCTGTCCACTCCCACCACCACCCCACCTTCCCCACTTCCATAAACAGTGCCACATTCTTTCAGTTACTAATGTCAGAAACTTAAGAGTCATTTGTAATTCCTTTCTTTCCTTCAAAACCTAGATCTAATTTATCAGCAAGGTCTGTAGGTCAAACCTCCAAAATATGGCTCAAATCCATCTTATCTTCATCTCCATAGCTACACCTTATGGCAACCAGAATATCCTTTTAAAAACTTGTGTCCCAATACAATGCTCATAATTATTCTCTATCACTACCCTTGACATATATTTAATTGTATTGTTGCAATTTGTAATCGTGTACTTCTCAGTTTGGGGAGTTCTTGAACAGGAGAGATTTTCCTACACTTCTCCCAGGTAAGGGTGGATCTCTGTTTGGTATCAGTGAAGGATCCTGGGCCCACGAAATTTTCTGCCTTTCCCAAGGGCCAAAGCATTTTGCTTCTGTATTTCCTCCAAAAGCAGTGGATCTTTGCCTGGACTATTAGGGCAGAAGGTTCGCCAGCCCTCCTCCAGTGGCTAATGGCTTTTACGTCATACAACAGAAAGGTCTGAGGAAGTGGGCAGTGTTTCATGCCTGCCAGTCAGTGCCACTGCATCAACCGTCACCTACAAGTCTGTGTCACCAAGTGTCACTTCTCACAAGTCTGTCCCAATCTTTCTCATTAGCACCAAGTGGAGGCTTGTGGAAAGGAGCTCCTGAGTGAACTACTGTTGTGTCGGGGGATCTCACTTATTCTAAACGAGTATCTATTACACAGTTGGCCTTTAAAGAATTCCTTAACATCTTAGCAATTTCTGTCAGGAAACAATTTTCCATGGGTCTTTCATGTTTCTGCATGATTTGAAAGCAGAGGCACTGCCTGCCTCTTTATTCTGGATTACCTTTCAAGATTTATATTAACAACCTGGAAAGACAGAGATATCATCTCCCTCTACAAGAAAGGTTTGATTACTGTAAAGTATAATAAAGTTATCTCCCAACAGAACAAAGGGCAGGCATGCTAAATACCCATTATCAAATATTTGGGCTTCCTAAGCTCATGGATCCTTCCATTATGCAAACCACTACATACACAGATGACATCTGGTCCTCTTCTCAGTGTCCTGTCTGGATTGGGATCAGGGAACCAACAAGAGTGCTGACACTCTGATTAATGCTATTGTTGTAATAAAGTCCTTTGTCTCTGATTCAGAAGTCTGTGGCAAGCTAATTTACTAACTTGCAAGTAGGGTAAACACTTAGACTTTTCTAAATTCTTGATAATTAACATTACTTGCCTTAGTGGCAGCCTTTTATTCTCTGACAAAGGTGAAACTGTTCATTTATCCTGTTTCTCTTTCAAGGGGCTTGTTGCTCTTTGGAATTCAGTTCCTTTGACTACTTTCTCTGATGGGTATAAGCTATGACTTTCTCTTGTTAGAATGGGAGTAACATTGTCTTACAGCTTTCCACATCTTAGGTGAAAACCTAACTCCCAAGGTACACCTGTTTGATTACTTTTTATTACCAAAGATAGACACTTAATGATCTGCAAACTGTCATTGTTCAGCTTACCCATTTAATTAGTTTTTAAAAGAAGCAGAGGCTTGAATGAGAAACTCCAGGAATTTTGAAAAACAGCCCATGGACTATTTCATCACAAGGCCTGGAAGATAAGGGACCGAGGTTTTTGTTTTTGTTTTAATTAACTTTCAACACAGGTGAGGCAGGAGAGGGTGAAAGAGTCTGACTCGTGAGAATGAGGTGTTGTGCAGAATCTACATATGCCCTGGCCACCAACTCTGTTAGAGGACTAGGGGAATGTATAGGAAAACTATAACCAATTAGGGTAGAGAGTGGACTTCTGGAGCCCTTGAAAATGGATGTGACAGAAAGACCTAAAAAGGACACAAAGGACAAGTAGAATAGCAAGTGGTGCATTGAGGATTCATGGGTTTTATATTTCTTTGTTGTTGTTTTTCCCTCTCCACATTCACTTTTTCTGATATACAGAATTTAGACTTTTGTGAGATTTACCCCTTCTGCATTTGGAAGTACTGTTAGGACTGTCAACGAAAGTGCCTAGTCTTCCTCTAACCAACTTTCCCAGGACTCCTTGAGTCATAAAAGATAGAAAAACAGTTGGAACTGATTCATCACTGAACTGTTAGTTCCTGCTCCATAGATCCCAGAACAGCCTTAGTTCTTATATTTTCAAAGCCTCGTTTAATTTTTCTTCTAACTCTGTGAATTACCCAAAATTCCCATTTTGCTTAAGTTAGCCGAGGTTGCATTTGTCTTGCTAGCAACGAAAGAAAGCCACCTGATACAAGTGGTCCAATAGACGGCATTGTAGAAACCAAAGAAAGCTTTTGAAGGTAGCCTGAAATGCAGATACTTTATTTAAAATTATTAAAAACATGTATTAATGACTGTCAAAATTGCTGGTTATGGTACAATGACTAATCAATTTCATGTTTTTATGTGCTTGTAGTTAATTAGTGTTTTCTAATGACTAGGCTGATGTTTTATTACTACAAACTATATTTAGAGTTCACTCTCATCTCTCATGTTAGAAATAAAAGGAAATGAGAATGAACTGAATTAATAAGGTATAACATGCTACAGGAAAGAAGTCGAGGAGAGGGTGTTGAGAGCATCAAATGGTCTATGTTACAATAAAGTATATGCATTTATTGAAATTTAGCTGTTTATGATTTTTAAAATTCCAGTTAAGAAACTAAGTTGTACTAGGCATATCATACATGGAAAAAATTTAAAGAACAAGATATTCCAAGTAGATATTAGAAGGAGAAATAAAGCAGAGCACCAAGATATTTCTCAACAAATGTCTCAAAAAATGCACAGAACAAAAATGGGACAAAACAACTGCTACAAACAGATCAGTCTAACAAGTGACTTAGAATGAAAAAAATAATTTTTTTGGCTAATCCTGCCCTCTTATTATGTAGATGAGGCCCTATGGCTCAGGGAGACCATTTTGATTTGTCTAAAGCTTACAAGGGTAGATTTCAGACATGGTTCAGATGAAGGAGCCTCTCTTTTTTGAGGAGATGGCAGAATGTTGAATTCCTGTTCAGTCCAAAATGCAGCCATATAACTTGTAGAAATAATAGGTTTTAAGACTCCCTTAAAAAATATATATCATTCAGAGCCCTCTTTTAGGGTTACCTCATCACTTTATCAAAATATTATAAAAACATTTATTGGAAAAGGGTGTGTCCAGATAATCAGAATAAGACCACTTAATGCTTATCTTTAATATCTAAGATTTTTTCAAACATGATAACTGAGCAGAACCAGAAGATGCAGGAGCTCAGTCTTCCACAGGTTAGTTTAACCCAGGGTTACTCAACCTTGACAGTACTGGCATTCTGGGCAGGATAATTCTGTGGTGTAGAGGGCTGTCCAATGTAGGGTATTTAGCAGCATCCATGGTCTCTACCTAGTAGATGCCAGTAGTACCCCTCCTAGTCATGATATCAAAAGTGTCTCTTAACATTGCCAGATATCCCTGGAGCAGGGGGTGGGGGAACTGCCCCATTATTTGAGAAACACTGGTTTTAACATCATGGCTACAATAAAACAAATATAACCACCAGCTGTATAATTCTGTTATGGAGTCAACTATAATTAAATGAGAGGTACATTTTTATTTTAATCAAAGTACATATTTAGATTAAATATGTATTTAATAGCTAGAACTAAGTAAATTACACTAGTTTTTGTCTAGTACTGAGCTGTCCAGTACAGTAATCACAGGCCACATGTGGCTAATGAGCACTTGAAATCTGGATATTCCAAAGTGATAAATGCAGTAAGTATAAAATATGCACTGGATTTTGAAGAGTTGGTATGAAAAAAGAATGCAAAATATCTCAGTAATTTTTATATTAATTGAGCTATTTCAGGTATACTTACTGGGTGAAATATAATATTAAAATTAATTTCACCTGCTCATTTTTTCTTTGTTTAATGTAGCTACTAAAAAATTTTAAATTACATATGTGACTTGCATTATAATTCTATTGGATGGCACTAGTCTAGAAACTTGAAATGATTTTGTATTATTCTTTAATCAAATAAATTCTTAAGTTTGTCAAGCTGAAAAGACCTTGGAAAGCACAGCCCTATGAAATCAGCTCCCTTGTGAGCATCATAACTCTTTATGACGCCTGAATGATTTTTCTGCTTCTTTAAACCAATTGCTTCTATTCCAATGCTTTATTCTCAATGCTTCAATCGGTTGTTTCCTGGTTGCTGATTTATCTTCATGTTGTTCCTTATCAATCTCCTGCACATCTATTTCTTTCATACACTCAGGAACTTTCCTAGTGGGATGTTGAGATGCAGCATCCATCATACTTAGAAAATCATAAGCTGGAAGAGGAGGTTTCCATTCCTGACCAGGTAAAATTGCTAAAAGGAAGATACAATCAAGGGTTAAGGACTAACAGCTACAAAATTCACATGAATATACTAGAAAATGTTTTATTTTGAAAAATATATTTGTAGGATTGAAGGCTTTATTAGTCTTACTTAGCAAAGCTAGATTTTTTTTACAGTCTTTGTCAATAAGAAACTTGATACATTTGTCATTACTAGCCATAGCCATTTTTATATTACCTTTATAAGCTATTATTTTCTAAATAAAGTATTAATATAGAAAAAAGGTCCACAGTCTCACTCTCAGTCAACCCTTGTTGAGGTCTTAAAAAATAGCAATATATGTAATAAGATTACACACAGACAGGTACAAGGTTAAATGAAAACGTCTCCTGCTTCCCTCCCTACTCCTCTATCTCTAAAGAAATGTAACCATTTCTTATGAATCATTCCAGAAAAACATTCTGGAACATAAATAATTATTACTTTGTTGTTTATACAAGTATTTCCTTACATTTTAAAGCATTTTTTCATTTTGAAGCTTTTGATTAAGATCCTTTCTATACACTTTATGAAAACAAATTCATTTTATAAAAATAATTACAGACAAGGATAGATTTAAAGTTGCTATAGAATCAACTGTACTACACATAGCCAGCTATTAGATAACTTCTCTTAGATGCACTTCATGGCAGTGAATCTTAACATTATTTTTAAATGTTGGTCATTAAAATAGGAAAACTGATTAAAGCTGATAACATATATGAACTAAATTAGCTAACTTTTGTCCATTTATTAGATTTAAAAAAAAACAGTTTTAGGATTTAGTTGGCCCAATTAAAACACTATTTTGAGAAATGAACTATATAAGGCAATGTGCAAAGTAAACCTTTTAAAAATAAACTCCAATGAGAGAATCTATATACTGTTCCATGTCAAAAACATTAATAATAAATGCTCATAAAATACAAACATGAGCATCTCTCATAAGTATCTTTAGAAGCTTAGAAAATACATATAAATTTCAATGTCCCAGAGTGGATTAAAGCTCAAACAAAAATCCATATATGTACATATGCAGTATATGTATACTTACTGATATATATAATTTCCTTACTTAGATTTAATTATATGAAATCCCTGTTGGCAAAGCAACAGGGTATTAAATTTAGGCTACCCATGGAACTGATGTTTCAAATTGGCATCGACAGGATAGCAGATTCAAAAGTAACAAACAGATGAAATATTTTCTTGAATGTAATGAATAGGTAAGAAGAGTAATTGTAGTTTGCAATATGCAGATAAATATATATTAAAGTATCTTTAAGAAAAGTTCAGTTTAAAGCATAATAAATAGTTAGCAATATTTGTGTTTTTCAGACAGAGGCTCACTCTGTCACCCAGGCTGGAGTGCAGTGGGGCAATCATAGCTCACTGCAGCCTCAAATTCCTGGGCTTGAGTGATCCTCCCTCCTCAGCCTCCCGAGTAGCTGGGACTACAGGCATGCTAATTTTTTTTAAAATTTTCTGTAGAGATGGGGGTCTTGCTATTGCCCAGGCTGGTCTCAAACTCCTGGCCTCAAGCAATCCTCCTGCCTCAGCATCCTGAGTAGTTGGGATTATAGGCATGAGCCACCATGCCCAGCTTAGCAATATTTATTTTTTTAAGGTAAATGCTGCAGCCTAGTGGTCTGAGACTATGACAAAATGCCTGAAACTTAACATCCCAATTCTGCTAATTACTTGCTGAGGGAACTCTACAAAGATGTTAATATTTTCAATTGCAAATAAAACTCATTAAGTATGGGTAATAAACACATTATTCATAAAATTAGTAATGATAATAAACACTTATTGAGCCTTTACAATATTCTAGGGATTATTCATTTAATATTTACAATAAGGTTAAGTACAATTATTATCCCAGTTTTATATATGAGAAGACCAAGGCATGCAAAGGTCAGGGAACTGGACCAAAGTTGAGTATAAATCTCAAATAAGAATAGCCAGTGGCCACAATTTCACAGAAATTAAGATGTGCAGCAAGAAAGGTGAGGCAGACATCTGTGGCATCATGTTACCAATTTAGACTATTCCCAGAATATCCCTGCAACCTACCCCATGCCACCGCCCACCCCATCTCAGACAGTGGTGAGAGCAGACTCTGCTAGCACAGAAGGCCGGAACCAATACACGGAGAAGTGCCATTCAGTTTTCCTGTGCTGCAGAGGCTACTGGAATAGTTCAAGAGTAGTAGAAGTGATGATACATGGAAGTGACAGAAACCCTCAAAGAGTGAGGTGGTAAAGATATTAACAAAATTGCAATGGAAGATATACCAGTCTCTCAGGAACTCAGAACACAATTCTGGTTCTTTCCTCTTGGTAATAGTTTAGAGTTGGGCAATCAAAGCCCCCAGGGATGTTCCTTATAGAAAAGGTAATGATAACACTTTAGAGTTTGCACTTTACAAAGTGCCTTTGCATACAGAGTTTTACTTGATTTTTAAAAATACCTATGTGATGTATTCAGAGTAGGAATTATTAATCTCATTTTACAGCTGTTGAGAAGGAAACTAAGAAAGACTTGCCTAGAGCCACATAGTTAGTAATCAAGGAAGCTAGATCATAAGCTCATTTCTGTGTTTTGAACTTTTTTTTTTTTTAAGCAATTCAGTTTGAGAAGCATTCCTGACTTAGAGTCCATGGGAATTCTGTGTCACTGCAGCTGCAAAATGACAACACTCGTTTAATTTTATAAAATAGCAATGCAGACAGTGAAGTAAATGCAGACTATCTGAAGAGTTTAAAGAGCTACAACTAAAAGGATCCCTATACCACATAGCTAGAATGAAGAAGTCAAAGACAAATGATAACAACAGAAAGGCTTCCTTCCAGACTTAGACAAAACAGTGAACTTAATTAATTTTGTCCCATTTCCTAGGGAAACATTAAAACCAATAAATTATCTCAAAAGCTAAAGACCAAAATACCATCTAAAAGGACCCAGAACAGCCAAAATAATCTTGAAAATGAGAAACAAAGGTAAAGGAATCAAATTTCCCAATTTTAAAACATACTACAGAGCTGTAATAATCAAGATAGTGTGGTACTAAAATAAGGGCAGACACAAAAACATGTACGTGAATGTTCATAGCAGCATTATTCATAATAGCCAAAAAGTGAAGGCAACCCAAATGTCTATCAGCTGACGAATGGATAAACAAAATGTGATATTCATACAATGGAATATTATTCATCCATAAAAATGAATGAACTACTGGTTCATGCTATAACATGGTTGATCCTTGAAATCCTTATGCTAAGTGAAAGAAGTCAACATAAAAAGTTATACAGTGTATGATACCATTTATACAAACTGTCCAGATTAGGCAAATCCATACAGCCAGAAGGTAGATTAGTGTTTGCCAGGGGGTGGAAAGAGAGGAAAATTGGGAATGACTGTTAATGGGTGTAGCGTTTCTTTTTGGGGTGATAAAAATGTTCTGGAATTTGACAGAGATAATAGTTGCATAGCCTTGAGAATATACTAGAAGCTACTGAATTATACAGTTTAAAAGGGTAGATTTTATGGTATATGAATTATATTTCCATAAAAAATACCATCCATAGGCTATTTAAGCATAATACTCTAGTTAAAACTGCCTAACTTGACAGCAATGAAGTAGACCACCTGGGAAGAATGGGTGTGGTACAATGATTGACACTAAAATTGGCCAGGTGCGGTGGCTCATGCCTATAATAACAACACTGTGGAAAGCCCAGGCAGGAGGATCGCTTGAGCTCAGGTTCAAGACCAGCTGAGCAAGAGTGAGACCCCTGTCTCTACAAAAATTAGAAAAATTAGCTGGGCATGCTGGCACACACCTGTAGTCCCAGCTACTTGGGAGGCTGAGGCAGGAGGCTTGCTTGAGCCCAGGAGTTTGAGGTTGCAGTGAGCTATGATGATTGCCACTGCACTCTAGCTGGGGCAACGGAGCGAGACTCTGTCTCAAAAAAAAGAAAAAGGAAAATTAAATCCAGTTATGTTGAAGAGATATCTGCATTCCTACGTTCATTGTAGCATCATTCACAATAGTGAAGATATAAAATCAACTTAAGTGTTCACCAGTGAATGAATGGATAAAGAAAATATGGTATATATACACCATAGAATGCTACTCAGCTTTTAAAAAAGAAAGAAATCCTGTTATTTGCATCAACATAGATGAACCTGAAGGATATTATGCTTAGTAAAATAAACCAGGCACATAAAGACAAATATGGCATAATCTCACTTTTATGTGGAATCTAAAATAACTGACCTCATAGATTTAGTAGAGAGTACGATGGTGGTTACTGGGGTTATGGGTGGGAGGTGGGGAATGGGGAGATGGGGAATGGGGAGATGTTAAAAGTACAAAGTTTATTAAACAGGAGGAGTAAGTTCTGGAGATCTGTTGTATAGTATGGTGACTACAGTAAATAATAATGTATTATATACTTAAAAATTACTAAGAGAGTAGATTTTAAATGTTCTCCCCACAAAGAATTAAGTATGTGAGGTGATGGGTATGTTAATTAGCTTGATTTACTCATTCCACAATGTTTATATATATATCAAAATATCATATTGTATGCTATAAATATAACAAATTTTTCATTTGTCAATTTAAAAAAAAATTATGGCTCTGGAGTAAAAGAGATCCAGGTTGGAATCCAAGCTTCCTCATTTACTGGTTAATTATGACTGAACTAGTTACTTAACTTTTCTACAGATAATAATACTTTATATGAGCCTTGTGAGAATTAAATGAGATAATATATGTAAATCACTTAGCATTGTGCTAACCACCTAGTAAGCATTCAGTAAATGTTAGCTACTATTACTAATTTAATAAAATGTAACACAGTGGTACTTATTTTTATGTGTAATAACATCTACCACATAGGCTTATATGGATTAGATAAAATAATTTAAGAAATGTACTTTTTGTTAGCTATTATTCAAGTTAAATATAAAATAATGATACTTATTAAAATACTATTTCATTAAGCAGAAATTCTTCCTCCAAATGTTTATGTACGTAGATTAGATATAATGGTTATGGAGTTTAGATAAAAATCAATGCAAACTCAGTTATCACCTGACAATCTCAGTGACTACACAGACTATTTGACTGAATCACATGGTTACTTGGAGATTCAATAAAACAAGAAAATGATAATGTTAGATACATCAGGCAATTTGGTTAAGAGTAGGGGCTCTGGAGTTAGATTGTTTGGTTTGAATCCTTGCTCTGGTATTATTAGTGAATAACCTTTACAAGTTACTTAACCTCTATCTCAGTTTTATCATCTGGAAAAAGAGTACAGTGATTATACCTAGAATTCTAAAGTGGTTGTAAGAATAAATCAGATAATCCCTGAAATGTAATTAGCACCATGCCTGAAAAAGAACACATTCTTAATGAATACTGGCTATTATTTTTATTCCAACAGTAACTTTCTATGAAGCAATTGCCCTATAGTTTAAAAGCAAGATGTATCATAACCATAAGGGTAGAACCATCTGATCAACAAAAGCAATAATAATAATGTTAGGGAGAAACCAAAAGATACTTTCAGTCTGAGATATATGTGTTTGGAATACAAGCATATGTCACTTTATTGTGTTTCACTTTATTGCACTTAGATATTTCATATTTTACAAATTAAAGGTTTGTGGCAATCCTGCTTTGAGCAAGTCTGTTGGTGCCATTTTCAACAGCCTGTGCTCACTTCATGTCTCTGTGTCACATTTTGATAATTCTCATGATATTTCAAAGTTTTTCATTATTACTGTATCTGTTTTGATGATCTGTGATCAGTGATCTTTGACATTACTATTGTAAATTTTGGAGGGGGTGTACCACGAACCATACCCATATAAGACAATGAACTTAATTGATAAATGTTGTCTTCTGTCTGACCCAAAAACCAGCCATTCCCTGTCTCTTTCCCTCTCCTCAGGCTTCTCCATTCTGAGACACAAGAATATTAAAATTAGGCCAGTGAATAACCTTACAATGGCCTCTAAGTGTTCAAGTGAAAGGAAGAGTTTTTCACTTGAAATCAAAAGTTAAAGATGATTAAGCTTATTTAGTGAGGAAGGCAAGTTGAAAGCCAAGACAGGCTGAAAGCTAGGCCTCTTGTGCCAAACAGCCATGTTGTGAATGTAAACGAAAAGTTCTTGAAGGAAATTAAAAGTACTATTGTAGTGAACACACAAATGATAAGAAAGCAAAATAGCCTTATTGCTCATAGGGAGAAAGTTTGAGTGGTCTGGACAAAAGATCAAACCAGCCACAACACTCCCTTAACCCAAAGCCTAATTCAGAGCAAGGCTCAAACTCTCTTCAATTCTACGAAAGCTGAGATAGGTGAGGAAGCTGCAGAAGAGAAGCTGGAAGGGAGCAGAGGCTGGTATGCAGTTCAAGGAAAGACGCTCTCTCCATAACATAAAAGTGCAAGATGAAGCAGCAAGTGCTGGTGAAGAAGTTGTAGCAAGTTATCCAGAAGATCTAGCTAAGATCATTAATAAAGGTGGCTGCACTAAACAACAGATTTTTCAGTGCAGACAAAACAGCCTACTACAGGAAGAAGATGCCATCTAGGACTTTTCACAGAGAGAAGTAAAAGCCTGGCTTCAAAAATTCAAAGGACACATGGTAAAGCCAATGATGTTCATTGACCATTCTAAAAATCCTAGGGCCCTCAAGAATTATGCTCAGTTTGCCTGTGCCCTGAGAATAGAACAACAAAAGCCTGATGAAACCACATTTATAGAAAAAAACGATTTCCTTTCAAAATATAACTGCTCATTGACAACGTACCTAGTCACCCAAGAGCTCTGATGGAGATGTACAAGATTAATGTTGTCATGCCTGCTAACACAACATCCATTCTGTAGCCCATAGATCAAGGGGTAATTCTGACTTTCAAGTCTTATGATTTAAGAAATACATTTTATAAGGCTATAGCTGCCATAGATAGTGATTCCTCTGATGGATCTGAGCAATGTAAATTGAAAACCTTCTGGAAAGGATTCACCATTTCAGATGACATTAAGAACATTTGTGAGTCACAGGAGGAGGTCAAAATATCAACATTAACAAGAGTTTGGAAGAAGTTTATTCCAACCCTCTTGGATGACTTTGAGGGGTTTAAAACTTCAGTGGAAGAAGTAACTGCAGATAGGGTAGAAATAGCAAGAGAACTAAAATTAGAACTGGAGACCGAAGATGTGACTGAATTGCTGCAATCTCATGAACAAACTTTAATAGATGTGAAGTTGCTTCTTATGGATGAGCACAGAAAGTGGAAAGTTTCCCCCAGATAGAATTTACTGTGGGCCAAGATGCTGTGAACATTGCTGAAATGACAACAAAGGATTTAGAATATTACATAAACTTAATTGATAAAGCAGCGGCAGGATTTGGGAAAACTGACCCCAATTTTGAGAGAGGTTCTACTGTGGGTAAAATGCTATCAAACAGCATCGCATGCTACAGAGAAATCTTTCAGAAAAGGAAGAGTCAACGTGGCAAAGCTCATTGTTGTCTTAAGAAACTGCCACAGTCACCCCAACCTTCAGCAACCATCACCCTAAATTGGTAAGCAGCCATCAACACTGAGGCAAGACCTTCCACCAGCAAAAAGATTATAATTCACTGAAGGCTCAGATTATCATTAGCATGCTTTAGCAATAAAATATTTTTTACTTAAGGTATGTACTTTGTAGACATAATGCTATTGCACGCTTAGTAGACTACTGCATAGTATAAACATAACTGTTATATGTACTGGGAAACCAAAAAATTCATGTAACTTGCTTTATTGCAGTGGTCTCGAACCTAATCTACAATATCTCTGGAGTATGCCTGTATTAAGAACCAGAGTTTTATATAATAATAATGTATTATTCATAAAATATTGTCACTTTCTATAAAACTACATATTTGCTTACAGTTATAGAAAGAAAACAAACTGGCATTTATATGGAAAAGCTATATAAGAACTATGTTGTGAAATCTATAATTTTAAGTTTTATAAAAATAGCATAAAGCACTTATGCTTCAGTAGAGCAACACTCCCACTGTAACAATTTTTTTACTGTATAAATTACTAAAATTGTATGTTTGAAGACATTGGCAAGCTATACAAGCAACATGGACTCAGTGAATTAAAATTGAAGAGATGAAAGAGGCCTTCATAGGTGAGCCAACTGCCCTAGATTGAGGCTTTGCACCTTCGGCCTCATAATCAGAGACTGTCCTATGAACAATGCTATCAGCATATTATTATTTAGGATACTTAGAAATATTACAATTCAACTCATTCTAGCATTCATTAGCTTCATTTAAAGTTTAAAATTTATGGAACAAAATGCAGAACCATATGTATTGAACAAAATAGAAAACTTACTGATAGGATTTTCTAGTCCTGCTTCTAATTTCTTAAGCCATGATACAAGGTTTAGTTCAGTTATAGCCTGGTCTGAAGGAAATGCAAATACTTGGCCACCTGAATGCAGATTCACCAAAACAAGAAGAGGAAGGGGAGGCACAAGGTCAAAATATGCCTGCAAGATTCCTCTCCCCACAGGAGTATTCTTTCTACAAAAGGGAACAAATAAACATGTTAATTACTGTTTCTTTCTATAAAAATGAAAATACTTTATAGAACATTAAATAGTATTATGCCAGTAAGTTTATTTTATGAAAACATGTCCCCCAAACCAAGAAGTCTATGATGATATGACTAATAATCAGATTCTTTAAAAGTTTCTTTTTACTATGGGGCAGTCTCTTTTCTCTTAGGAGAAAAAAAGACAGCCAATGACAGTTTTAATGAAAATCAGGCATAGCCCAAGCGCTTGTCAATTTAGGCTTGATGCAATCAATAGTTTCCTCCTGAAGTTTAGTCAAGTATCTAATCATATGTCAGCTCAAAAATTAAATAGTTATATAAGATAATAAGATACTTATTTTTATAAATCCTTCTTTTCCAAATAAAATTGTGCCTTTTCCTCAGGAAAAAAGGAGAAGGGATTAATTTCAAATTAAAGAAGTGAAAAATAATTATGTTCATACAAGGAAACTGTAAGTTAAAGATACCTAGTTTTCCTAATGCACATTCCACATTTTATAAAATACTATTTTACTCTTAGATACCTACAGTGATAATTACCTGGGAAAATTTTGGCTCAAGCAGTAGGATGTACTATTAAACTCTTCACAGCAAAAATTTACACTGTCTCGCTTTTGTAATGTTTCAAATGAGTTAAAAAATAAAATGTCTTTCATTTGATAAATCTGAATGAGGGATAGTGTATGTATTTGTGAACTGTGGTCAGAGACATTAAATGTAACACAAGCCATACATCTAGAAAACATACTAGGAAATATTGCTGATGAAGGCTCTGAAAGCTTTTTGTAACATTATAGGCTGGACTTCAAAAATATAGAAGTACAGAAAAAGGAACTGAAGGAAAGGGCCAAAATACCACAACGTTTACTTTTCTGTATTTGCCAAATTTTCCTCAATGAACATCAATAACTTTTAAAATCAGAAAAATTATTACTTTAAAAAACTTGTAGAATAAAATTCAACCTAAAACAAGGTCCTCTTGAACCTTGTCTAAGAGGTTAGCTACTAAAATACCATGACATATTTGGTCCTATAATATTACCTCCAAAGGTAGAGTTAGAGAATTTCATTTCCTAATGAAAATGTAATAATTATTATACTTTACCTCTTACATATTAAAAAATAAAAAAATACACTTACAGATTTAACCAACAAGGAGTAAACTTATCCAAGTATTTCAGCTTTGCCAGTGTCAATATTGCTTTTTCATACTGAGGATTTATGCTGCCATCACTGAACAAAATCAGTAATGGTTTCTGAAGTCTTAAATAAGTAGGTAGATTTTCCACAGTGATTTCTGGCTGTTAAAAGAAAGGGACAGAAAAAAAAATACATGGAGGAGGATGATGCCATACAATAGAAAATAATATTTAAATCACTCATGCAATTTTAGTTTGTAAAATGCAATTCAAACACATTTTCACTTAAGTAGAGATTTTCCTATACTAACTAATAACTATGAATCTCAAGCTTCTTAATGAGTTATTTTCAAAATAAAATTGCTAATAGAATTTGAGAATAATTTAAAAGCACCCCTGTTTTATAAGGATGTAATTACTTCTATTAATAATTTCTTATGCTAAAATCTGGACCAAGCTAGCCACTATACACATGATAAACAAACAAAACTTTTATTATTTTTTCCTCTAGGATAAATTTTTTTTATTTTTTAATTGACACATAATTGTACATATTTATGGAGTATACAGTATTGTTTCAATACATGTAATGTACAGTGATTAACAAAATTTTTGAAGAAAAATATAAACTGAGAATATATGTTCTTAAAGATATGTTCTTTCTTTTAACATCTGATCACTTAAAATAAAAATTAATAAAATTTTACTTTCTCCAATATTATGAATTTTTAGCATAATTAAAACAATCAAAGATATGCTAAGCAAATCCAACTGCCAATCTTATGTCTTTCAGTTTATAATAACTGAAAGAAGGAATTTAATAGAAACTAGAAATCTGTCATTTTTATTATTAAAGATGGGGTAATCATTCTTCTGCGATTCCCTTGTGCTATGCCCATTAGAGTAAAATTTTCTATGCCTTTTTTCCTATTGATCTGTCTTTTGTCAGATGATTTTCAGTGAACCTTCAGAGGGCAAAGGAGAAGCTTTCTGTAGGCCCCTACACTCTTTTTATCTTAGAAATGCATCCTTTCTCCACTTCCCCCCAACTCAGGAGAAGGGCCTAAAATTCTATTACCTTAGCAGTAATGACTCCCCCAGCCCCCATCTATTCTCTCTTTCACACCTCACTGTTATGGAGTGGACTTAAATAGTCACTTGATTATAAATCAGAATGCCTGGTTCATGGAATTGTCACAGTTATAAAACTTCTGAGCAAATCACAAGTGCTTTGCACTCCAATTTTTTAATCTGTAAAATGAAGGGATTGGGGGGAAAAAAAAAGATAACTTTTTTTTTTTTTTGACAGGATCTTAACTCTGGCGCCCAGGCTGGAGTGCAGTGGTGCAATCTTGGGCTCATGTGATCCTCCCACCTCAGCCTCCTGAGTAGCTAAGACTACAGGCACATGCCACCATGCCCAGCTAATATTTCTTAATGTTTGTAAAGATAGGGTCTCCCTATGTTGCCCAGGCTGGTCTCAAATGATCCTCCCGCCTTGTCCTCCCAAAGTGCTGGGATTACAGGCATGAACCACTATGCCACCCCATTTTTAAAAATAAATCTGTAGAAGAAAATTTGTCTAGGCTGTTAGTAACAAGAATTGAAAAGAGCAACAAACAATGTTAACATATTTAGGATTAAAAATAGCAATGACTTATAATAGTAAAGCCGTCTACCATTTTCCATTTTTAGTTCCACATCTATTATTTCATCCTCTAGAAAGACTTATGAGCTAGATAAATCATACCGTGTAAGATAAATAATCCCTAGCTGACAGATAAGGAAACCAACAGAGAGGCTGACTTGCAAAAGTCATACAGCTAAGTAGGAGGAAGAAGTGAAATTAAAACTCAGGCATCCTGCTCACTGGCTTCCCATTTCACTGGATCACACTAGAAATTCAGATGAAAAATTTTATCTTTCTAATGGTGCTAACCACTTCCAAATACAGTACCGGTTCATCTTCAAACAACAAATTCTGGCATATACCTTACCCTATTCAGTTCTCAAAGCAGCTTCTCTCTGCCAATTCTTATTTTGCTTTCCATTCTTTCTCTTTCACACTCAAAATCTTCTCATACTTTGCTTTTTCATGATTTAAATCTTAGATCCCTTTTCCTCCAGATTGTCCTATGTTGTCTTGTGTTAACTATCATCTTTTAACCTCCTACATGAAGTATATCCCCCTCCTAAATATTGATAGATCTTTTTGAGCCTGCAGAAACATCAGGTGAGACATAGCCACCACTGCTCAATTCAAACGTCTACTGAGAACTACAGCGTTCAAGATGTTATGCTGGGTGCTGAATATATAAAGAAATAAGATACTTTCCCTGCCCTCAAAGAGTTCATAGTTTAGGGAGGAGACAGATAGGTATAAACTGCTGTGATCCATGAAACAATCTAGTGTATGACAATAAGGAAATCTATTGGCTCAAAATTAAACAAGCTAAAAAAAAACAAGGCTCATAGATGATTTGAGGAATTGATATTTGAGCTGGGCTTTGGGTGAAGGAAAAGATCTTGACAGGCTGATGTGTGTACTTGAGCAGGGATTCCAGATACAGGGAACATCATGAGGATAGGCAGAGAGCTGGTAAGGCATACATAATACTGGGGAATAGTGGGAGTGAAAGATGCCATACTTAGGCCAAGCAAGAAGCAAATGTGGATGTGAGACCAGGTGGGTAATGCCTTGATAAATTTTCTAGCTCTTGGGAATACTCAGAAGATTTTTGAGTCAGATTAGTGATTGGTTAGGCATGTTTTCAGAAAGATAACTAGAATATGAATTTGAGAAAAGACCAGTGATGGACCCTCCTCTTTTCTGTATCTGTCAGGAAAGAAGAACCAAGAGTTATATGAGTTTACAAGGAAAGTTAAGATTAGAAACTCAGATCTAGGAATCATCAGCTAGTAGTGATGGTAGAATTTATGGGTATCGATAAAATTTCCCAAAATAGAACACAGCAAAAGAATAAAAAAAAGGCTTGAAGATGTAATTCTACAGAATAAATGAGACAGGGTGGTCAGAGGGTTGAAAGAGTCTCTGGAGAGGAATGAACTGCAAAAGCCAGATGAAGAGAGAATTTTAAGAAGGAATGTTATAGACAACAGTTTTGATTGCTACTGAGAGGCCAAGAGAAAACAGTTAAAAGGTCATCAAACGTGGTACTTGGAAGGTGACCTTTGGTTATGTGAGTATATAAGAAAGAGGCTATAATTGTGTGAGTCCTGGTATTCTAAACTTGTCCATAATAAAAGCATTAAAAAGAACTAAGTTTATCTGAGAAAAATGCCAAACCTATTTCCTAACAAATAGTTCTAAGCGTGATATAACTGCTTATGCAGTTAATTATTGTGTATTTCAGACTTAAGCATTATTTATCTGGCCTAATTTATCATCAAGTTCATTAAAATAAAAATTTCATGCCATATAAAACATTTTTACCATCTGGTCATCCACTTCCCTTCCCCATCCAGATGAAGGAACTAAAATCTTTCTGAAGTCTGTTTAATTTTTATTATAACTGTTCAGTATTTAGTTGAACACCATAAATCAAAATAATATAAACTCAAATATAAACTGTCACAATGCTTATCACATCTGCTTTAACTGTAAACAGATTTTGATAGTTAAGTTTGCCCAAAGTTTCTCAGGCTTAAGGAATGTAATCTTAAAGAAAAATATTAGATTCCAATTTTTATCTATCAGATAGGCCAAGATAGAAGAGTAAAATGATACAAATCTTTGGTAGGACAATACAAAAATGGTATCAGAAACCTCAAAAATGAGCATACTGTTTGGATTAGCAATTCAAATTCTATTCTAGTCTAATAGAAATTTACCCTAAATATATAACCATGAACACACCTGAAGATTATCTACAAAGGATGTTCTCTGAATTAAAAAAAACAAAAAACTAAAGACAAATATCTATCGAGAGGAAATTTGTTAAATAAACAATACATTAGTACAACAGAATATTATGCAGATATTAAAAATAAATATGCATATCTATATTTCTTAATGAAAATACCCTTACTGTAAGAAGACATACACAGAAAAAATTTTTTTAAGTTTGGGGAACATATATTTCCAAATTTAAACTTGGTTAGAGAAGTTATAGTTGACTATAATTTTCTTTTTTATAGTTTTCTGTATTATCTGAAAAAAAGGCTGAAGACATAATAAGTCTAAAAATACTACACTATGTACATGCTAAGGGAATATTTATTTAATATGTCATTAAGACAAAAATATTACTTTAATAAATAATTTAGAAAACTACATCATGAACACATTAACTCAATGATTTGATTAATTATAACCTGTGACTTTAAGAGGGGGAGAGAAGGGACAGAACTAAGGTCACAGAAAGACTTAATAAAGACCACAGTCATTTATTTGAGCCTAAAATGTAATGTCCTTTAGATCATCATGACAACACAAGAAGAGGATATTCACTCAGCATTTATAGCTGATAATAGTGCTCCTATGTCACTCTAGAAATGTAAAAAAGTATCAATTTATAATATTTTAGCTATGTTCAATATAAATAGAGAACAACTGAAATCAAGTAATCTGGGTTACAACTGTTGTGCCCTTGAATAATACACTTACACAGTGATTCTCAGCACAGCAATGTTTCAATGACAGACTGCATATACAGCAGTGATCTCATAAGATTATAATACCTTATTTTTATGGTACCTTTTCTGTGTTTAGATGTTTAGCTACACAGATATTTACCATTATGTTATAACTGCTTACAGCACTCAGTGCAGTAATGCTACACAGGGTTGTAGCCTAGGACCAATAGGCTATACCATACAGCCTAGCTGTGTAGTAGACTATGCCATCTAGGTTTGTGTAAGTACACACTACGATGTTGGCACAACAACAAAATTGCCTAGTGACACATTTCTCAGAACGTATCCCTGTGGTTAAGTGATGTATGACAGTACAAGCAAAACATTAGAAAAGGCCTTTCATAAGACAGTATCTTGTTCTAAAACTGTATAAATATTAATAGTAGCTAACATTTGTTGAATGTTTACCATTGGGTAAACGTACATAAAGCACTATACATCTCGTGTCTCATTTAGTCCCCACAATAACTATCTGCAGCAGGTGCTACTATGACCTAAAACATTTTGCATAGTAAAGAACAGAGAAGCAAACATATAGGCAGTAAGAAATAAATCAAGGATTTGAGGCCAAGCAGTCTGATTTTCTGGAATCTATGGGCTTCATAACAAGTATTACTCTAGATTAAGTACTTTAACTGGACTTCAGCCACACTCGTCTCAGTAAAACATGTAAACTTTTAGCAGTAGACTAGAAATGCTGTATGCATAACGAGTGAGGAATAAAATAGAGCAACCCAATGAATCTTCAGCTCACAGAACATCATTCCTGTGCCAGCAAAGCCTAGAAAATTGTGTACTAACATATGCTATCTTTAACTTATCTAGATTTTATTTCAAATGACATCCTTATTACAAAATATACTCACAAATGTTCCCAATAATGCATTTGTTATTATTTGAACTATGTCTTGCACATGAGTGCTAGCTAGTAGAATGCTCTCTATTTTGCCTTCTTCATGTCTGGCAAGCAGCAGGGCTGGAAGAGTTGCAGCATATTTAGTTGACCTATGGAGAAATGTAGTATTAAAATTCCCAACCAAAATGTAACAAGTAATCAAAAACATGAAAAATTAGGCGGGAAAGTCACAGTGGGAGACAGCAAGTGGGAAGCCCTACTGGTAAGGAAAAAATGAGATAAATTTCCAGACAAACTACTATCTTCTATATGAGGCTATCTGAGAAAGTTCAAGAGCCTTGACAACCAAGATTAAAAGAAAGTAACACATAATCTAGCCAGATTTTTTTCCTATACAATTTATTCATCCAGAAAATGTCTAAATAGGATTTGGAACACACTGAATGGTTCTCAACCTTTTTGGACTGCCCACTACACTGCTGAGTAAGGAGATGGCCATTTATGAGAAACCTACTATCTACCAGGCACTACACTAGGTGTTTTAGTTATATTTTTAATTTAACCCTCAGAACAGTCCTATAAAGTAGGCATTTTAACTCCATTTTACAGATGAGGAAACAGGACTCAGAGACTGATAAACAACAGACACAGACTTCAAATGAGGTGTTCCTGACATAAAGTCTGTGCTCTCTGCACTGAAACAAGGGCCCAAATCCACCCACAACTGCTTTGCTAATTAAACCTAAAAGAAAATTCTCTAAATAGGTAAAATGCTTTGTGTGAAATTACTAGTGAGGTAGTCACATGTAATAACTTAGTTCATGCCAGAGCAAAGTACAGATATTACAATATTATATGCTTTAGTAGAAAGCCCAGTCTTCAGATCACCTAGAGAAGCCTCTTAGTTGACCAGGTGGTTATAAATAAAACATATTCTGAAAACTACTGGTCTAGTTCTTTGGACCATAGCTAAATGCACAATGAGAGTAGATTAGAAGACAGTGGTAGTTATCCATTGTCAGATGGAGAGGTCTTCCTAGTGCAGTATTTACTTTTAAAAAATCGTTAATTTCACAGACAGAACACAAGCTTGATCACCAAGAGCATATGTCACTAGTGTTCAAGATGAAAGACTTAAGATTAGAAATCACAATTGGGAATATTATAGTTAGAAGGTAAGAAAGATAAACTATTAGGGCTTAGTAAGTCCACTTGCACCTGAAAATGGCCATTAGTGCAGCATGTGATTTGTATTAATAATAATCTCCAAATTTGCAGTTTAGTCCCTCATTCTGTAGCAACTAAAACATTTTGGTACACCATAGATAAAGCAATTTTACTGGTTAAAAAAGACTCAAGACACTCAAGAAATAAAATTCTCCAAAGACTATGACAATTCCAAAGAACCAAAATTATAGGTAACAGAACCTAAAGAGAAAAATTTTTATAAGAAAATGATTTAGTATGAATCCAGGATTGCCCCTATGGGGGCTTTGGCCCAAAGTAAAAGAATATCTAAAAAATCTAAATAGTCTGGTACTTCCCAGATCTTCCTAGAAGGAAATTAAAAAATGTATTTATGTGGCTGTGCTATCTTCCTTCATCAGCTATTTAAAGACAAGTAATGCATTATTTTGCATAACTTCTTCCATACTAAAATTAGAAGAACACAAAACTTACAGTATCAAAACATCTTCTTCAGAATAAATTCCAGTGATGACATATCCTTTTAGATGCTTTCCTGCTTCCGTGAAATCTTCTTTTGCTATAAATACACAGACAAGACAAAAATCTGAAACCTTTAAAATAATGTATGTGATTCAATTGATGAAGAGATTAATATAAATGGTAGTTTTTCATTATTAATTACAAAGATAAATATTTAAGTGCAGACCTCATATAGTAGTTCGAAAATAAATCTGTGTCCATTTTATGACATTTGATTACTCAAGAAATGTAAATTGATGTAGTAAAACTATGGTTTCCAAAACAAATGTACTCTAAATGTAATTTATAAGATTCTAATCATATAGAGTTACTGAATAAATATTTGTTGGCTTTTAATTTTTCCTAAGACAGGGTAAATGGAGACAGCTATCTAACATGTAGCCTGAAAACAGAAACAGGTACGTGTACTTATAATCACAAAATCTAAAAGTGCCTATATGCATAAAAAAACAGAAGACTGGAAATTCCAGTCCTCTGTGTTAGGATTGTGCAATTACGATGGATTTGTGTCTTATTTTTTATTTCTTGCATTTTCTATAATGTGTTTTCATTACTGCTGAACTTTGAATAATTTGTATTGATACAAATTAATGACAAATCTAATGGCCCATGATGGTGCCAAATTTAGATCACAAAAGATATAAAAGTAGCAGGCATTTCAAAAATTAACAGATAATCTCGAGTAAAATGTTGACATAAAACTTATAAGATATATTTCAAAATGTATAGTTTATGGTATCCAAATGTTTTTGGTCATTTGTTAGGATACACATATTCAAAATAAAAACTATTTCTGTAGATTTATAAATACATTTTCATAAATAATAGCATATTCTGGATTATGTTAATGACTTTCATAACACAGAAGCAAGTTTGGATTAAATCACTGTAGACTAATGAGTAAAAAGCAGAGGTGGACTTACAGGTAAATGATCTATTCTTGCCAAGTGAAGACCAAATGATAGTTCAGCTCATGCATGAACAATTTACAGTAACTCAAATACAAAAACATTGCTGGAAGAATTGAGTCATAAAGCACCTAGTCGGCTAGGCATGCTGAACCCAAAGTTCCATACCTTAGAAGTCAGCCCTATATTCATAATGTAAATATTCAACACTTTAACACTGGGTAACCACAGGATTATTTTCTTTAAAAAAGGTACATACTTTCCGTAAGATTGAGAAACACTGTCTGCAGGAAAGCAAACTTACTAGAGTGGCTCAGTCAACCAGTAAGCAGCACTGGAAGCTCACTTATAATTATAAATTTAATGAGAAACTCATTAAAATATTTTCTTTAGCTTGTGCTACATAAAAGTAGAAAAGACTCATAAGAAAATAGCAATTAGAAAGGACTGTGTGCCTATACTTTCATTTCTAAGAGAAATGAAGATGTTGAGCTAAATTCTGCTCAACAGATGATCTTACCTAAAGCAATGACATTATAGAATTGGTTTCAGTTTTTTCTGATTTCTTTTTAGATAAGTAACAGTAGAAAAATACACTAATATTTCCATATAATTTCCCAACACAGAAGACTATCTACTCATGAATATGTCTCTTAAAAAGTCTCTTCCTGAATCTACTTGTTCATAAATCTTAAGTGACTCATGGGATGGGACAGTATAAGACTGTAGATCTCAGGTGCATATCCATTTCCACTAAATTAAAGTGTGTATTTTCCCCTGAACATTCAAAACCAGGCATATTCTCCCCCTTGGTGAAAATTTTATGTCTATGTCAGAATACATGGCAACCTCAAATACAAGAAAATACTCAATTATCTAAATAAAAAGATACATAAAAAGCTCTTCTGGCTAGTAGAAATATATTTGGGACAGATATTATACAAATGATAACAAAATTATAGTTTAACTATAAATATATTTTAATTGCATAAAATACATTTATATAGCAATATTGTTTTTTCCACTATGACATCTTATTGAATAAATTGTATTTATACACTCACTTACATACACATCCCTATTTTTTTTTTCAGCTCTATCAGCAGAGAGAGCAGAGAAGCAAGAACACCCCAGTAACTAAAAGCACTGATAACCCCTAGATCTTGGTTTCTAAATTTAATTTGCCACTAAAAGGAAACCTGAACTCTTTGGAGAAATGGCTATTTCAGGAATGAGGCTGGGAATATCTTGTGCTAAAAGGACACATTCAAGGAACGATGAAGACATGTCAAAAGGATAAAGAAGTCAGATCCAAGGGGCTCCCACTGACCAAATCTGGGACAGTTTGAGCAAACTAATCATAGTAACTGATTACAACCCATTGAATAAAATAAGAATTCAGGAGTCCATACAGATAAACAAATAAATGAGAAGAGAAAGCTCTGTTGTGGAGCAGAATGCCAACTAATAAATGTAGAAGAAATGATGAGTTAGAAAATTTCCATTTGACAACCATCATAGTGATAGCTCTTACAGGCAATGGATTCTAGAACTGGAATGCACAAATATGATGAGAAACAGAACATTTCTCAGAGTTTTAAATTATCTCTCCACAAGATACTTATTAATTACACAGGAAGGAATAGTAACTTTCTAGTACAGGGGCCTGGCAGATAAACCAGTGAACAAAAGAGACATTTCTGCCCTCCTGAAATTCACACTGTACGTCTTCAAACCATTAGAGAATCTATAGAAACAAAAAATCAACATCTAGTACAAAATAAGTGCTCAATAAATTTTAGTAATTAGTTTTTATTAGTAAGACACAAATTTATATAAAATTTAATGAATTCATAATAATAGTCTTTTGTCATTATTTATTCTCTTATTCAGTGGACTTTGATAGTTTAGCTACTACATGTAATTGTCTGCAAAAAGCAAAGACAAAACAAAAGAAAAGGAATTAATACCTAACTGAAAAGGTTGGGAAAAGTCAATCCAGTGAAATAATAAGGTATCATATCCAGACTCAATCATTTTGGCACAACAGAACTACCTGTATATCATTTAACATTATACTTTTGACTTTTGTTGAGAGATGACTACATGTAAATTTTATCATCATTTATGTAAAAATATGATCAAATATACTGTATCTTATGTCGATCTCCTATATAAAAAACAACATGAAAAACTCTTCTCAGTATTTACAATCAGGAAAAAGTTTTCTCTGTGGATAAACCAGCATCCTAACTTGTATGTTGCCATTAACGATCATAAGATGGCAAAAATTTTATTTTTCCTTTTTTGGTTGCTACCAGATTGCTCAGGGTAAGTTTTACGATCAACTGCAGTGTCTCCTAGACTTTCTACATAATTATCCTCTACTGTTTTATTGCTTAAGTCTTATCCTTATTTTAATGATTTTATTATATTTGTGCTTTTTATTATCTGAAGACTTAAATTCTTCTTGGAAGGAGGCCTATTGTAAATAATAAATGAGAACATCAGCGCACCAGGCACCTGAGGAACATAGAAGACAAAGTCAACAGTGGAAGCAAAAACATTAGAAAGAGAAGATGGAGGAGTAAAACACAAACTCACTTCACAATTTTTCCTTAAAAAATTTTTTTCCATTAAAAATCTATGCTTCTAGGATTTTGCCTTCTAAGATGGTAAGCCACAGGGCACACAATATTCTTACTATTCTTTTTAGCAAGTTCCTTTGCCTTTTATTTTAAAGATTTTGAAAACAAAGAGAAAAATTACTAGACATATCTATGTTGAAAGCAAAATTTAATAAGTAGTTAGTAGCATCTGCTATGTACAAATATAATGCTTGACAGTGGGGTCCTCTTCCCGTACAAATATTCTTAAAAGATTTCATTCAGAATTTGAAATTCATCTCAAAGGAAAGAAAAATAAGAAAGGGGGAAGTTTGCCAGATAAACAGTAAGACTTATTATAGTGAGGAAAACATTAGGGGTTTTGTTACCCATTCAAGAGGCCATTGATACGGAAAGGCAACAAACAACATTCTCAGAAATACTACTGGTCAGAAAAAAGACCCTATTTGTACTCTTCCTTAAAAACTTACTGAAAAATATATTCCTATGAAGCAAGAGGTAAACAGAGTCTAAGAAAAGTTGTGATATTAAAAGAACACAGTAGTTTATGATGCCATTTTAATACTATAAAAATTTAAATAATTGCTGTAAGCATTATATCAAAGTTGAATGCAAAAACATTAATTTGAAATGCATCAAAAATAAGATGAATTAACGGGTAGATACACAGGTATATACTAAACCAAGTACAGTTAAACGCTAATGGTAGAATCTAGGTGTTGGGTATATGGATGTCTACTGTAAAATTCTTTCAACTCTGCTGTATATTTGAGAATTTTCATCATAAAATGTGCGGAAAGTGAATGCAAAGATTTTTGCATGTATAATGCAAAAAAAAAAAAAAAGCTCAGCAATAATGATAAGCTGAGTCTATAATATGAGACCACAGAGGCTCATACAGAACAAAAAAACATAGAAGAAATTAAAAGTATCTTCAGCTTCTACAAGAGGGAGTCAAAATCATTGAAATGGTCTTCAGCTTTATAGGTTCTAATATGTGTTTTTATGAACATCTTCTCTAGTCCTAGAGAAAATACAAGCAAAAGAAGCATACTCCATATTTTAAAAAACTAAAGAAACACCAATGAAACATAAAACAAGCAGCAGATATCTAAATAAGATAATAAATGCAAATGGCTAATGTTCACCTAGAAGACTCAATAGGCAAAAAAGACAAGAAAATGTAAAAAGAGACAAATAAGAGACTTGACCAATCATGTATTCAACATGTATTATAAAACTAATAGATTTATCCCTAGGTAAAGTGAATAAAACAGAAAACATTTAAACAGACATATATACACACACATATGAATATGGATTTAATATGGTGATGGTAAAATCACATGTAAGTGGAGGGGGAAAAAAAGGACAATTGTTAAATATTTAGAAAAAAATAAAACTGGCCTCTAACCTCATCCCATGCACTAAAAAAATGTTTAGAAGGTTAAAAACTTTTTAAAAAGAAAAAGAAAAAATCAAAGGACACAATCAACAGAGTAAAAACGCAACCTACAGAATAGGAGAAAATATTTGCAAATCATATATTTGATAAAGGGCTAATACCCAGAATATATAAAGAACTCCTGCAACTCAACAAAAAATACAAATAAGCTGATTTAAAAATGGGCAAAGGATGTATTTAATAGATAGACATTTCTCCAAGAGATATACAATGGCCAAAAAGCATAATGAAAAGATGTTCAACATCACTAGTTGCACTAGAAGTACAAATCAAAACCACAATGAGATATCACCTCACACCCATTAGGATGGCTACTATCAAAAAATAAAATCATAAAATAACAAGTATTGGCAAGGATGTGGAAGAAATTGTAACGCTTGTACGTCGTGTAGAAATGTAAAATGGTATAGCCAGTATAGAAAATAGTACTGCAGTTCCTCAAAAAATTAAAAATAGAACTACCATATGATCCAACAATTCCACTTCTGAGTATATATCCAAAAGAACTGAAACTAGAGTCTCAAGGAGGTACTTGTACACACATGTTCACAGCAACATTACTCACAATAGCCAAGAGATATAAGCAAACCAAGTATCCATTGATGGATAAATGGATAAACAAAATGTGGTGTATATATACAATGGAATATTATTCAGCCTTAAAAATGGGAGGAAATTCTAACACATGCTACAACATAGATGAACCTTGAGGACATTATGCTAAGTGAAATAAAACAGTCAGAAAAAGACAAATACTGTATGATTTCACTTCCAATAAGGTACTTCCAATAGTCAGATTCATATAAACAGAAAGTAGAATGGTGGTTACTAGGGCCTAGGGGAAGGGAGAAATGGAGAGTTGTTGTTTAATGGGTATAGAGTTTCAGTTTTCCAAGATGAAAAAAGCTCTGGAGATTAGTTGGACAACAAACAATGTGAATAAAAAATAGTTAAGATGGTAAATTTTATGTTATATATATTTAACCACAATTTTTTTAAAAAAGACTATTCAAAGCGAGAGTATAAATTAAAGAAAATATTGTAAATTAAAAGCAACAAAAAATACAAGTGAATATTTACTGATAAGGATAATACAGATTTTTTATAATCAAAAGCAGTGAAAGAAAATCTCAAGATCAATATATTTGAAAACAAATCTTAAATTGCTATAAATAAAAATATTAAAGAGACAACAAACAAACTGAGGGAAAATAATTGGAAAAAAATGACAAAAGCTTAATATCCTTAATATATGAAGATCTTGGCTGGGCATGGTGTGTCACACCTGTAATCTCAGCACTTTGAGAGGCTGAGGTGAGAGGATCGCTTGAAGCCAGGAGTTCCAGACCATCCTGGGCAACAAAAGTGATTACCTCATTCTCTACAAAAAATTAAAAATTAAAAAAAATATATGAAGATCTCATACTACTTGATTAGACAAGCGCTAAAACACCATTTAGAAAAATGAGTAATATATATAATTTACAGAAGACAAAGTTATTCTATTGAGAATCTATACTTATTAAATAGTCTAAAATTCACACAAAGACTCATAAATAAAAATATTTTTTACATACAGCAAAAAAGGAAACAGCATACTGCTTGTAGTTAAATCACAGTATATATATTCAAATATTATGCAGCCATGTTTATGTATGAATACTAATCACATGGAAAAAATACAACTTAATATTAAATAAAACAAAAACAGCAAGACACCTAAACAGTTTTAGCCCAATTATATTAAAACATATATAAATATGCAATACATAGGTACACAGAAAAAAGATGGAAGGCATTACATCAAAATTTACCAGCATTTCTCTTTGAATAATTAGATCACAAATTTTTATTTTTTTCTTCAAACTTCTCTGTATTTTCAAAATTCTCTGTAATTTAAAAGATATTCTTTTTTAAAAAAGTGAATAAGCAATGAGTGTTTAACTGTATACTGTATTGTATAATTTAAAAGCTCAACTCTATTTACCTGTTGTCATGGTTGGACTAAATAGTCCCAGTACTGACACACGAGAATAGGAGATCAGATCTTTATATAACTCCCCACTTAAATATTCTTCTGCTTCTTGGACTGACGTTATGATCACCGGACATGAAATCCTATTGCTGGATGAATATACAACTATATTAAAAATTAATTTTTAAGGATATTTTCCAGTTTATAAAAAAGTAAGATGTACTAAACATAGCAAACAACATATTACACAGGATAAATATCTGACAAAATAAAGACAAATATTATTCATTAAAAAAACAGCCTTATTAAACAAAATTACTATCTCCCCCAAAGTGATGGAATGTGCACAGAGACTCTCCTTATCACTATTTATTTTGTGATCTCAATTCTAGTATGCTCCTTAACCTATTCAAAGTATGTCAACAAAGTATGAGAAATAGAACTTCTATATACCTAAACATTTAGAAGTCTTATAGTGAAGCTGAGTACTTACAGCTGTATAAATTTTAGGAGATCTTCAGTTCCTAACATGCCAGCATAAGACACTGGATTCCTGCCCTCCTTGTACATCTTTACAACAGGAAATTCAGTAACATTTTGCTTAGTACATACACCAGACCAATCTGCACAGTTTACTCTAGTAAGCAGCATAGTGGATGTGCCTAAATAAAAGGAAAATCCATATTTTGTAATTATTAATATAGAAACCTCATTTGCTTAGCATTTTTAATATTTTTCTATTCCATTCTTATTTGAACTTCTCAGCATGAAAAACTCCTGCTTAAACACTCTCTTCCCTTGATCTTTGTAACACCTTCCCCTACTGGCTTTCTCCCCCACCTTTCTAACTTCTCCTTTTTGGTCCCTTATTGCAGGCTTTTCAGCCAGAAGAGTTGGGAGTTCCTCAAACCTCAGTTGAAGCCTCCTTCTCTTCTTGTTCTACACTCTCTTCCAAGACAACCTCAATACCATCAACAATACCAACAACCTAATGAAGCCTAAATTTATGTCTTTGGCCCAGACTCCTCCTTGAAGTTCCAGACCCATGTAGTCTTACTGCCTTCTGTTTCCCTTTGAATAGAAACATCCTCAAACTCAACATGTCTAAAATACGGTTTCCTTCCTGTGTGTCTTGGTGAATGTTGCCACTCTTGTGCAACTCAGAAAACAAAGCATCATCTTTCATGCCTCCCCGTCCCTAAACCCTTCATATTTAATTAATCAGCATGTCTTTTCAATTTACTAACTAAATTTTAAATATCTTTAATTACTGTCCATTTCTCTTTACTGCCTCTACTCTAGTCATCATTTCTCCTGGATATAACTATTAATACAATAGACTCACAATTCACTTCCCTGAATTTGATGTCTCTGCATTAATGCTAGAGATACCTTTTCAAAACTCAAATCTGTTTCGGTACCAGCCCACTCCCACCAACCTTGCAGAGTGTGTGACTACTTCAAGGGAAGCGTTTGTTCTCTGACAAACTGATCTACATCAGGTTCCACTGGTATATGCTGTTATAGAACCACTCTCCTTTCCTTATCTCCTTATAATTACGTACTCTTTGTGTGATTATCTGATTAATGTCCTCCACTAAGAGATTCTTGAGAACAGAGACTGTATCTGTTTACTCACCAGTGATTTTATAGCATCTTGAGCACCTTAAATACTCATGTGAATAAATGACATGTGAAACTCATCAAGGACTTCAGGGACCTATCTTATCTAAATAATATAATTTCTTTCAGCCTAAGAACACACATAGTAACACATAATAGAATCTCAAACAGAAATTCCTACTTGTTCTACAATAGGTAAAATTGTCTAAAATATAGAAAAACTCAGCCACCAAAAGGAATAAATTCAAATAAAAAATAAACATTAATATCATATTAGATCAAAGATCTTAGTATATCAATTTAACCCCATGTGATAAAAATTGTGAAATGTGATATTTCAGTATCACCAGAAGTTTTTAATACTGAAAATTCATTTGTATAATTTTAGATTCTTGATTTCTCAAGGATGCAATAACTTATCTCTTCAGTGTTAACAATCTTGTTGATAATACAGTATGTCCTACAGTAGATATAAGACTACTTGTTGAAGTTATCAATTTAAAAATTTTATTTTCTTTCTTACAAAATGGACTCAATATTTACTCATGTTTCAATCTGAATAGTCTAATATTCTAAAATGCCTAGAATATTACATTCCATATATTTTGTCAATGCAATAATTTCAAATGGGTTCTAATTTAAGGGGAGAAAATAGTTTCTCTTAGATACAACATAAAAATTTGATATTTGCTGCCACCTTGTGACTGAGTGAAGAAGACTCTTCATTGTCTTGGACTAGAATGAAAAATGGCTTTTTCCCATGAAGTCAACATGAAAGACAGAGTATAGGACTAAATGCCGGAAGCATTACAATATTTTCCTAATTTATTTTACAAAGTTATAGTATAGGCTTCAAAAAAGACACAAAACACTATAAATACCTATACTATGCATTTCTACATTAAGCCCCATGAACTTCCAAAATAGTCAATTTATCTGATATCTAATTACTAAAAGGATTGCTATTTATAAAGAAAAGACTGAATAAAAAGGAAAGCAAGACCTAGGTTGGTTATCTGCTTTTTTATTCCACAAAGACATACAATGCAGAGCCCTTCTATTGAGGGGACAAGCAGTCTCTTTATTTGGTCATTAACAGAGAAGAAATGAAGGGAATCTGTTTCCATTTTCACTGGTGTCTAACCAAATGGGTTGGCGGGGCCAATAATGAATTCTGTTATTAAGGAACATTATCATATTACTATTGCATTATGATTTATATTTTCTCCTCTAGTGTATAAATAGGTTATATATCAGTACATGTTTTCCTTTAAATAAAACAAAATTTATAAAATTCCATTAGTTTACTCATTTATTCAGCATTTAAAACCAGATATTTGACAATTTAAGGCAACATGCCAAGTCCAGTAAACTGACATAAGGCATACTACCTACCCATAAGGAACTTTCAAAATAATGAAAAAGCCTCTACACTAGAGCTCCCAAAAACTAAATTGTGGATACATTCCCACAGTAGCCTGGAATAAGCCTATTTAACCATAATATCTTCTATTCACAACATAAATGGTAGGAGAAAACCATATTACAAAGTATTATATATTCTGTCTTACTCAAATGATTACAAAACATTATACACATCTAACCCATCATTATCTTTTACTGATAGGCCTTTTACTGACAGAAGCTACTTCTTCCTATGTCTTTGCTGGAAAGATGGTATAGATATCTTGAGTCAAAGTCCATTCCTTGGATTCTTATTTGCCCACCATTAGATCAGATTTCATAGAATACTTTAAATAAAAAGATGTTGGTCGGCCAGGCGCGGTGGCTCATGCCTGTAATCCTAGCACTCTGGGAGGCCAAGGCGGGTGGATCGCTCAAGGTCAAGAGTTCGAGACCAGCCTGAGCAAGAGTGAGACCCCGTCTCTACTAAAAATAGAAAGAAATTATCTGGCCAACTAAAAATATATATAGAAAAAATTAGCTGGGCATGGTGGCGCATGCCTGTAGTCCCAGTTACTCGGGAGGCTGCGGCAGTAGGATCGCTTAAGCCCAGGAGTTTGAGGTTGCTGTGAGCTAGGCTAACACCATGGCACTCATTCTGGCCCGGCAACAGAGCGAGACTCTGTCTCAGAAAAAAAAAAAAAAAAAGATGTTGGCTATTAAGAAATATTCTAGTCCACGAGGAGCAAACTGTATAGCTTTAAGAACACTGGGTCATTATCTGCAAAACTGGGTCTTATCTGCCAAGTTTTTATCTCAAGTATTTAATAGTAACTAGCACAAAACAGACACTCAGTAAATGCTTGCTGAATGACTGAAATCAGCCAAAACAGTTACTGGATTAACTGTGTAGCCACAAGTACTTAAAAAAAGGTTCTCTATTTCCCTCTAAATACGGTTCCATTAAGATAAATCAAAGTGAGCACTTTTGAAACCTTGGAGACACAAATATAATAACCCAAAATTTTATGGAGTTTTCTACATCTTTACCATGACAGTTTTACAATAGCTACAGCTCAGAATCAGGAAAATAAGCATGCATACTACAATACAATACCTTTCAATTTAATTGCCACATCAATATAGGATTGCAGAAATGCCATGGATACTGCTTGCCCTACATTAAAATAAAAAATTCAATAGATATTACATGTGTATCTCCAAAGCATCCATACTTGCACGTAACAAATGGATTTACTGGGTTTCCCAAAATTGTTATTTCTTGATAAGAAATATCCTAGTATACAGTCCTCAATGTAGTCTAAACATTTATGAAGGTTTCCAAATACAACTGATTTTGTGCATTCATACTGCAAGGAATATAGCTGAATGGCTATTATTTGAAGATAAAACCAATATACTTACTATACATCTATAAGAACTGTTAATATATTAAAAATCATTAGCTTGATTCATAATTTTCCAAAATTAACATCTAGTTTATTAACCTTTAATTTTTAAATCAGATACATATATACATATACATATATATATATAAATTTCAGCCATACAACCCAAGAATCAGTTAGAAGTAAATGCTTCAATGTGTGCAGTCTACTTGAGACATGAAAGCTGTGTCATTTTATAACGTGCAATATACAGAATGCAAAAATGAAATCTGTGTACTTTTAAATGTCCTAAAATATAATATAGATAGTCTCCTCTACAGGCTCATACTCACAACCAGCATAGAAGAGCACTAAGCTGTCAGAAGCCATTACTGTCACATTAAATGTCTCTTCTGTTAGTTCCACTGTCAGTTCCAGAGGTAATTGTCTCTTCCTATCTCTGTAAACAGTTTCTGCCACTTCATCATCTTGAACATCTAAAATGTATGAAAAGAAATTATTTTAAATATAGATGTATAATTAAAAACATTTAAGCTCTTCTTAAAATATAAGCAAACATATGAAAATTTGAAACTTTGTACACTTTTGAATTTATTCTATCTTACTAGTTAAAAACGCATATTTGGAAAACTTTCAAGATCTGGCTTCCTACAAATGACTCTGAGATGCTTCCTAACCCAGAAATTGTGAAGTTCTAGTCAATTCCAGAATTATTAAAATTTATTCTACAAATAATATAAATAGTGCTATTTTGTTTGTGATAAATATATTCATTTATAATCCAAAAATGTGCTACCATACATATTTGACAGTGTTTGTTTTGCCTCTACTATACACCAAGCAGTATGGTAGACACCAGGGAAAGTGATAAACAAATCAGATGTAGTCTCTGACCACATGGAGATTCTATCTATGGAGAAATCAGACAAACTAATCACTGAGTAAATATGTAATTATAAATTGTGTCAGTTTATGAAGAAAGGTAATGGATACAGTAAGAGATTATAACATAGAGATTTAGATTGGGAAACCCAAAATCTGCCACGTAGAGAATGAAGAGAAGAATTTTTTAGAGAACAACAAATAATAATGTGTAAAAGCTCGGAGACATAAGAGAATTTAGCATATGTGAGGTACTGAGAGAAGGCAAATTTGACTAAAACAAGATAGGACTGAAGGAATACATGGCATGAGAAAACTCTAGGCTAGGTAGTGGCTAGATCGTAAGAAGCCACGTGAGCTAAGAATTTCAGATTTTATCCTAAATGCATCAAGTTATGGGTGGATTCTGAATATGTAAAAATCTTTCATTAATTTAGATAGAGCAATCAATAGGATCCATCCATCCATGTAGTAAAAACACATTTTGAATCTATAAATATTCTATTGGAAGTTTGTATAGATTAAATAACAAAGTATCTAAGTTGATTAAATAGACAATTAAAACTTCTTAGAAGAGTTGATACTGGCTGAATAGTAAAAGAAAAATAAAACTCAGGTAGGCAGAAAGGGAAGCAGTAGAGGCACACAGAGCCAAGGGAACAGCATGTGCAAAGCACAGAAGCATAAAAATGCATGACACAATTGGAAATTCAAACATTGACTGGATGGATATCTGATGATATTAAGAATTATTAATTTTAGATGCAATAACAGTATCAATTATGTTAACTTTTTAAAGAATCCTTATATTTCTGAATACATAGGAAATATTTATGGATGAAATTATGTTTGGAATTTGCTACAAAATAATAAGGAACGGAAAGTGATTAGAGCAGGATTAGGAATGGGTTGATGGTGGTTGGGGCCAAGTAATGGATACCAGGAGGTTTGTTCTAGTATCCTGTCTACTTTATGGTATGTTCATAATTCTCTGTAACACCACATTAAAAAGAAGGGAAGGGAGAAGGGGAAGAAGACAATGCATCCAGAGAACTAAAGTATTATTTTACATATTTCTAATACAGTCGTGCTCCATAAGAATGTTTTCAGTCAATGACAGACTGCATATATGACCATGGCCCCATGATTATAATGGAACTGAAAAATTCCCATCACCTAATGACGTGATAGCTGTCTTCCCCCCCACCTCCAGTCCTTCAGCCTCTACACATTTGTCCCCATCATCACACTGCAAGATGAGGTCATTTAGCACGGGCATATTGTTCATTCCCTGAAAACACTGACGTGTTAGAATGTTTAGATGGTACAGGACCTGGAGATACTTTCCTTGCCAAGAATAGAAACATCCAAAATTCTCCTTCTCCTCCCCCAATCCGAGACACGAATCATGTCAGCCTTGTAAGGCATTGTCTGCTCTTGACCCTTTGGCCCATCTTTTTATTTTTAAAAATTTCCTGTATTAATGGTGTCCTGTTTTGGGGAAGGGAGAGGTGAGGTGACAGCTAAGTTTAGGCTGGTGGAAGTGGTGAGCTCTTCTTGATAGCTGTCTTAATGTCATAGTACAACACATTACTTATGTGTTTGTAGTAATGCTAGTGGTAAATAAACCTACTATGCTGCCAGTCATATAAAAGTATAACATGTACAGTTAGGCACAGTACATAATACTTTATAATAATAAACGACTGTTACTGGTTTATGTATTTACTATACTATTATCATTATTTTATAGTGTAATCCCTCTACTTATTAAAAAAAATTTTAACTGAACAAGGGCCTCAGGCAGGTCCTTCAGGAGGTATTATAGAAGAAGACATTATTAGCATTAGAGATGACAGTTCCATGCACGTTATTGTCCCTGAAGACCTTCCTGAGGGACAAGATGTGGAAGTGGAAGACAGTGATATATGTATGTTCCTGACCCTGTCTGTGTAGATCTAGGCTAATGTGTGTCTGTGTTTAGTTTTTAACAAAAAGTTTAAAAAGTAAACAAAAAATTAAAAATAGAAAAAAGCATGTAGAATAAGGATATAAAGAAAAATTTTTGTACAGCTGTACAATGTGTTTGTGTTTTAAACTGTTACAACAGTCAAAACATTTGAAAAAATTAAAAAAGTTTTAAAGTAAAAAAGTTACAGCAAGCTAAAATTGGTTGTTGAAAAATATATTTTGTAATAAACTTAGCACATCCTAAGTGTATAATGTGTATAAAGCCTACAGTAGTGTACAGTAATATCCTAGGCCTTCACACTCACCACTCACTCACTGACTCACCCAAAACAACTTCCAGTCCTACAAGCTCCATTCATGGTAAGTGCCCTATTATAGGTGCGTGATTTTTTTTATCTGTTATACCTCATTTTTACTATACTTTTTCTATGTTTAGATGTGTTTAGATACACAAATATTTACCAGTGTGCTACAATTGCCTACAGTATTCAGTACGGTAACATGCTGTGCAGGTTTGTAGCCTAGGAGCCATATGCTATACCACCTAGGTTTGTGTAAGTATACTCTATAATGTTCACAACAAAGACAAAATGGCCTAATGATGTATTTCTCAGAATGTATCCCCATCATTAAACAATGCATGCCTGTACTATGAAATAAAGTTCCAGATCTGGATTTCAGTACCATCTCAGCCATTCTCTAACTGTACGACTCTAAGTCAATCACTTAACTCTCTGGGCCTCTATGTTCAACTCTGTGAAACAAATGAGTTGCACTATAAGGTACCTTTAAACACCACATTCCATGACACTAAAAAGTTACATCCTCAATTCCAGAATTAGTAAAGGCCTATTTTCTTTTTACTGTATGGATTTTTTCTTCTTATTCACCTATTTTCATTTTCCTGTCATCTTTTCTTCCCAATTCATCCCTTCTTATTTTGTTCTAACACTTCCTTTCTCTCCCTCCTATACTCTATAATAAGCTACCCTCACTTGTACTTTACTCCCTCCTCAGCTCTACCTTTCACCTACTCATCGATACATACACACTATTTTCAGTCATACATGTTTCTTTTCCTTTCTTTTTTTCATGTTTACAGAACCCAGTCCTTTTTGTTCTGATTCATGCTTTGCCCCATTTCCTTTGGGGAACACTTGCCCCTCATTTTCACTCTCAGATGGTAACAAATTTTTTGCTAACCCTTTTCTAGTTTTCCCATGTAATGGAAATGATACAAAGGGAGCAGGAGAGAATTATATATATGGGCATGACATCCTACAATATTCTGGGTCAATATGGATTACAAACAATAGGAAGTTAAATACAAAAAACAAATTAAAAAAGGCAATGCTGCAAAAGAAATACTAGAAACAGGCTGGAGAGAGAAGGAAGCACCAGAGGGCAAACGAAGGCCACAGAGTCAGGAAGCAAATGGGAGATGTGGCCATAAGGGGATCTTGAAACAGGCAACTCCAACTTAGGCCAGGAAATCTCATTAAACTGAGACTGAGGCAAGTTCCCTAACTCTGAAGGTTCAAACATATGAACCATAATAGGAATAAAGCATGGAGCAAGAGACCAGAACACAGGTCTGCCTATGTAATGACAATGTGATGAAGAACTCTGGAGAGGAATACAGACAGTCCTAATCTCTACATATCAAAAGAACTAGATCTCAGCTCAAAACAAGAAACTGGTCACTAGTAACAGTTAAAGCTCTTATTTAAGTTTATAATATAGATTTTGGTCATAATAATGAACGGGTCTCATGAAAAGAATATGTAAATTGCTTCTTTTGTGAAGGTCATGATGTTGGTACTATATAAAACATTCAAATATTTACTAAATGGGATACAAAAATTAAAAAGGCATAATCCTTGATTTAGAGGTATTTACAGACTAGTGGTGAAGAGAGAAAAGTAAATGAGCAATTACAGATAGGATTAATGTTATGAAAGAAATATCAGGAATAATAAAGATAAATAAGATTCCATGTCACAATGCTTTAGTCCAGGCTCCACCACATGCCACTTGTGTGAACTTCAGCAGATCACTTAACTCTGCAGAAATGCAGACTCTTCATCTATAAAATGAAGGTCACATCAGCTCCCTTGGAAGATAACAATCAAAGTAAATAATGTGTGAAGAAAAAGCCTTGAAAACTATAGAATACTTCATAAATGTAAGCAATAAGAGCAATACTAAAAGAACAGAAATAACTTTTAAAAAGAAGTATTAAAACATTATTGAAATTTACTCCCTATACAATTAACAATCAGACTTATTTACAACTACCAACACAACAATATTTATTAGAATTTCATTTCCTACTAGGAATAATAAAAATGAACTATAATATTGTGGCTTCTAGGTAGAGTTTTTAAACATGGACTAGTCCAGAAAGGCTGAAAGAATTTTGATTTGGAGGATAAAGGCACAGATGTGGAACTTTGAAGCCTGATATGTAACAGTGAAAGGTATCACTAAACAAAATATAGCATCCTTACATCTTTTCAACAAGTCAACTTGATAAAATATGACTCAAAATAAATTTCCCCAGGTTTCTTCATATAGTCTTCAATGTGAATACATTCTATGAGAAAGTTAACTCATTGGAAATTTCACTGACTCAATGGGTGCTGGGCGGGAAGGGGGAGGGGAGCATTACAACACATTACCCATATCTGGATCTTCCATGTCATCATCTTCATCTTCTTGTATTTCTTCAATGTGCATATTATTTTCCACATGGGATATTATTGATTCAACATCATGTAACACCAAAAATTCCAATGGTACTCCCTAGAAATACATTTATTTTTTTAAAAAATGACTAAAATATAGCAAAGCATTTTTTTCTCTCCCAGAAATAGGGTCTCACTCTGTCACCCACGCTGGAGGGCAGTGGTGTGATCATAGCTCATTGCAGCTTCAAACTCCTGGGCTCAAGCAATCCTCCCCCCTTAGGCTTCCAAGTAGCTGGGACTACAGGTATGAGTCACCATGTCCAGCTATTTTTTTTATTTTTATCTTTTTAGAGATGGGGTCTCGCTGTGTTACCCAGGCTGGTCTTGAACTCCTGGCCTCAGGTGATCCTCCGGCGTTGGCCTACCAAAATGCTGGGATTGCATGTATGAGCTACTGTGCCCAGCCACAACGCATTTTAATATAAAAATATGTTTTTACTTGTTTGACACTAAACCTTTGCACTTCAGTTTTAAAATTAAAATGAAAAAAAATTTAACTCGACAATTACTAAGAAATGGAAAGCACTCAAAACATACTTTATATAAAGACAGTGTGCACTACTGAAAAAGATGGCAAACAAAGAAGAAATAAAAGTCTCACTTGCTTCTTGTCACAACTACTTTATACTAAAGTCTGTGAAACATTTCACATACAAGAGCATGTCCTATCTCTATACAGGACGGAAATATATACAATTTTATTGCAACTAGAGCCAATCAAAATTGATCATTTTGACATTTCACAGAAATATTCAAAACAGTATTTCATCTAAATTAATTCCACTAAAAATTTCAATTTCCTCTTGAGCTATAAACAATAAATTACTATCTGGCTCCCAGGTATCTTAAGAATGCCAAATTCTTACACTAAGATTATTCCATTAAGATTTCTTTCACTAATGCCCAACTATCACATTTTAAAAAAACATGAAATTTTAGGCCAGTACAATATTTTAGCAAATTATCCCTGACTGTAACAATACACTGGAATAAAGCTATAACATAGCCTCAAGTATGTTTATTCTTTAATGTCACATATCTTTATCTTTTTAAAATTATATTCAAAAAAAGCAATTTTTGACTCCTGTAGAAATATAATGAAGTTAAAGGTAGAGGAATCAAAATCAATTAAACTGAATTTGATCCAAAGTCTCACAGAAATTTTTGTAGTGAACTTTACTGAAGTATAACATTCACACAGAACACAGAAAAGAACAAAAATTTTAAGGGTATAATTTGATGAATTATTACAGAATGGACACACCTATATAACCACCACACAGATTAAGGTACAGAACATTGCCAGCACACCCAGAGGCCATATTCTTGCCTCTCCCTGTCATTACCCTCCCCCAAAGTCATCACTATTCTGACTTTCATCACCGCTATGATTTGAATATTTGCACCCTGTCCCTCCAATTCATATGTTGAACTTAATCATCAGTGTGATGGTATCAGGAGGTGGGGCCTTTGGAAGGTGCTTAGGTCATGAGGGCAGAGCCCTCAAGAATGGCATTAGTGCCATTATAAAAGAGGTCCCAGAGAACTAGCTTGTCCTTTCTACCATATGAGGGCACAGTAAGGAGCCTTCTATGAACCAGGAAATGGGCCCTCACTAGACACTGAATCTGCCAGCACCTTATCTTGGAATTCCCAGCTTCCAGAACTTTGAGAAATAAATTTATGTAGTTTATAAACCATCAAGATTATGGTACTTTGTTATAGCAGCCCAATTGAACTAAGATAATCACTTTCTATGAATTTTGCCAGTTTTTGAATTTATATAATAGAACTATACAATTTATACTCTTTTTGTGACTGCTTATATTTTGTTCAACATTGTGAGGTTTATCCATGTTAACATATAAATGCAGGTTATTCTTTTTTAATGCTGTTAAGTATTCATTATGTGCGTATACTGTATTTAATCATTCTACTGCTCATCAACATGTAGTCCAGTTTGGGGCTATCATAAATAATACTGCTATGAAGATTATACAGTAATATTGTCTTTTGGTATACATTTGTTTGTGTGCACTTATATTGGGCATATACTTAGGAATGGAATCACTGGTTCACGTGACATACATAGCTTCAGCTTTAGTAATACTACCAAATATTTTTCCAGTTCTCACTGTACCACTTTTTACTCCTACCAGCCATATACAAAAGTTCTTGGAACCCCACATCTTTGTCAACAATTGGTATTATTACTTTCTAAAACTTCAGCTATTCTTGTGGGTGAGTATTGGTATCTCTTGTGATATTATTTTCATTTCTATCTATAGTTTCCTTGCTAATTAGAAAGGGGGAAATGCATCTTATAATGGAGAGAATTAGTTGTCTCTACCTTAATTCAGCGATCAAACATGGTAATACTGAGAAAAAAAGACACCATGCACTTGAGGAGAAGATGAACTATAACGAAGTCTGCACTATGAAGTATTCTTATCCAAAATGTTTAATGGAACTAATTGACCTTAAATCTAACTTCCAGTTTATAGAAAACATAAGGGAACAAGGCAGACAAAAGCTAAAGGAAACAATTCCAGAATATGGAAAAACTAGCCCATGTATCTAAAAAGTCATTCCCATGGGGAAAAAAGGGAAGAGTGATCTAAGATATTAAGAGAGCTAGGAAACCTACCAAATGCACTTTATAATTCTTTACTGGATTTTGATTCCCAAAAACTATCGAGAGAAAATAACTTTAAGATGAAAAAATTTGAATAGGGACTGACTTTGTGATTAGGCTATGATATTAATATTAAAAAATTATTCTTAATTTTGTTAGGTATGATCATTGAAACTGTGATTATATATACATATGAGAATAACAATAGTTTTTAGAGATGTGTGCTAATTTTTATGGGTAAAATATCAAGATATCTCTAACATTCTTGAAACGTTTCAGAAAAAATAGATGAAACAAATATGACAAAATGTTAATTGCTGAATCTAGGTAGTAGGTATATTGTTGTTCATTCTATTTTTCAATGTGTTTGGTTTTTTTTTTTTTATAAAAAATGTTTAAGAAAGGATTAAAAAGGGCTTTAAAAACTTCTATACTAAGAATGATTCTAGGCATTACACTGCTCCTCATAATACTATCCTATTAGGCAAAGGCTCACTCCTCTCCTCAGGGCCCCTGCACTTGTGTTCTCTCTGCCTAGAATACTCTTTCCCCACATGGCCATAGACTCACTCCTTTGCTTTATTCTCACTTCTTTTTAGTGAGGTTTTCCATGAGCACCTTCTTACCTTACCTCAATTTGTTTTTCTCCATTGCCCTTAACACCATCTGACATTTTAGCTATGCTTGTTTTTATGTCTCCTATCACACTTGGTTTGGTTTATGGCCATATCCTCAAAGCCTAGGATTGTGCCTGAAAAACTGCAGGTACGTAATAAGTATTTATTGCATAAAAAAATACTAGTTATTATTTATTAGCACTTACAGTGTGTTGGGCCCAGTGCTAATTAAGCACTTTACATTATTTCATTTAACATACTGACCCAAGAACCCTTTAAAGTAGATATTTTTTATAATGGAAAAAACGGAGACATACAGAGGTCAAGTAATTTGCCCAGAATTACAGAGTAGGATTTGAACTAGGCAGTACGATTCTATAGCATAAATTCTTTTTTTTTTTTTTTTTTTTTCCAGAAAGAGTCTTACTCCATCGCCCTGGGTAGAGTACAGTGGTGTCATCACAGTTCACTGCAACCTCAAACTCCTGGGCTCAGGCAATCCTCCTGCTACTCAGCCTCCTGAGTAGCTGGGACTATAGGCACATGCCACTGAGCCCAGCTAATTTTTCCATTTTTAGTAGAGACGGGGTCTCGCTCTTGCTCAGGCTGGTCTTGAACTCCTAAGCTCAAACGATCCTCCCACCTTGGCCTCCCAGAGTGCTAAAATTACAGGCATGAGCCACCATGCCAGGCCTGTAGCATAAATTCTTAATACTATATTGTTAATCACCGCCATAAAGAAGAAAATACCTAGATAATACAATGCTAACAGAAATATTTTATAACTCTTACAATATATTATAAAGGCTTTTAATATAGCAATAAAAGTATATGATACTATCTGTGTAACAGTTTTAGTACTTAGGGACTCTCAAACCATTTGCCTGGAAGGGCACAAGAAAGGGAGACAGAAAGGATGATTATACAAACCCAGGGTCAGCATTATTGCCCTGATGAAGAGGCAAAAAAAAATTTACATTGAATTTAATAAACTCATAGAAAAGCTTATTTTATCATTTACAAAAAAACCTCTTTACAGAGATAGCTATCTAATATATAACCTATCTTACTTCACACTATATAAAATTATTTTATTTTAACAACTTATCAAAACTGGGAAACAACATGAACTTTTAATTCTTTTACAGAACCTATTTCCCAGTAACAAATAATTTCTTATTTAAGGTTCCTTATCTACTAGCAAAAAATGGCTTCAGAAGATTCTACATGTACTCCTTCCATTATCTGGCAATATGCAGAGCATACCTACCCGCATACTATCACATATTTGAACAATACTATAGTTTTCATTTGTCTTTCATTTGTCTTATAAAATTTACTGTAAGTTAGAAGGGGAAGTTTTATGAATATTTCATAAATGAGGAAACTGAGCCTTGGGGAGAAGTTAATTCATTTCTCTAGTCCCAGGCCAGGTGCAGCGGCTCACACCTGTAATCCTAGCACTTTGGGAAGCCGAGGTGGGAGGATTGCTTGAGCTCAAGAGTTGGAGACTAGCCTAAGCAAGAATGAGACCCCATGTCTACCAAAAAAAGAAAGAAAAAAAAGAAACCAGCTGGGCACTGCAACGCATACCTGTAGTCCCAGCTACCCGGGAGGCTCAGGCAAAAGGATCGCTTGAGCCCAGGAGCTGGAGGCTGCAGTGAGCTACAATGATGCCACTGCACTCTACCCAGGGCAACAGAGGGAGATTCTGTCTCAACAAAAACAAACAAGGCAAAAATATATATTAAAAAGAAAATCTAGTCACAGAACCATAAGGAACAAGTTTTCCAACTCTTTTATTATTTATTTAATTTTATTTAAAGATGGGGTCTCGCTTTGCCACCCAGGCTGGGGTGCAGTGGTGCAATCACAGCTCATTGTAACCTCGAAGTCCAGGGCTCAAGTGATCCTCCCGCCTCAGCCTCCTAAGTAGGCAAGACTACAGGTGTACCACCACACCCAGCTTTTAAAAAAAAATTTTTGTAGAGACGAGGTCTCACTATACTGCCTGGGCTGCAAGTTTTCTAACTCTTAACCCAATATTACTGCCATAGATTTAGGCAAGAAAATTTAAGTTTTAATCTGGCAGTTCTTAAACACATCAATCAACTTTTTAGCCTATTTTATATAATATTTACAAAATGTTAAAAATTAAAAAGAAAAAGAAAAATTTACAAAAAATTTAAGAAAAAAAAGGACAGTAATAGACATTTACAAAGGAAACATAAATGGCCAATAAACCTAAAAAAATGTTCAACTTCACTAGTAATCAAGAACATGCAAATTAAAACAAAAACTTTTTTGTCTATAGGAAAGATTTTTTTAAAGATGGCAATTCTTAGTACTGGCAAAGATATATGAGAAACAAGGAATTCCAAACCCTGCCAGTAAAAGTATAACCTTTCTGGGGGGCAATTCAACAACATATTTTAAGCCTTAAAAATTTCCATTTCCTTTGACAAATTTCACTTTCAGAAATTTTGCCAAAGGAAAAAATCAGTGATATTCAAAACAGTACAGAAAACAGGCATTATGTCACAAGAGCAAGTAATTAAATATAATTTTAGGTGAAAAGTAGGATATATAGCATGAACCTGATTTTCCTTAAAAAATATATATTAATAAATACACACATACACACACAGGAAAAAGAGACAGACACATGAAAAGAACACCAAAATGTTAACAGCAATTGTCTTTGAATAATTTATAGATTTTTTTCTATAATAAACATGTACTTTGGGACCACATGTATGGACTTTCTTTCAATAACCAGATATTGTAGAGCAATACATAAAACAACTAACCTTTTCTGCTCTTTTGAAGATCACATTGGCATGCTGAGGAATGTTCACTTCCAAAGAATCCCTTTTTCAAAATGGAAATAAATGTTTTTATGTTGCTATCTGAAGAATTATAGTCATCCAGGATATGAATCTAAAATAAAACTATAAATTCTTATACTAAAAAATGTTTATGAAAAAAGATTACAATTTAGTGAGTCTGAAAAATTTTGTACATAAATAAATACAAACCAGATTTTCTAGCTCCATCTTAATCTACATATTCATTTAGGCAAGGTTTAAAGTTCTAAATTTTAATCAAGATTATAATTAATGTATAGACTTTAGCTCAGTAACTGGTTCTAACATATTATATATATATGCATCTATTAGAGATTTGAGTTTATTTATATGATTAAATTATCATATTTTAAAATGTGAAAGTTATTAATGTTTTGCTAAATATAGTGAATACTGAATGTTTAGGATACCTTAACAAGAGTAGAACTCCTGCTTTTCCCAGAAGACGCCAAGCAACCCATTCTGCAGTTCTTCTATCAGCTTCATATGTAGCTTGTTGGCTAACGATAAAAACCAGTGGTAATCCTAGTTGGAGGTGAACGGTTGAAACTTGTTGAGGATCTTCAGCAACTTCAGTCTTCATTAAAAAAAAAAAAAAAAAAAAACACACACACACATAAAATGTCTTCTGTGATTACAATATTCCAACATTTTGATTTAAAATCTCCTAATTCTTATTAATAAAGTCACAAGTAAACAAGTCTGTGAAATGAATTCAACATTAACAGAAATGATCTCATAATTTCCTAAGTTTCATGTTCCCCATATATCTACATAGCTTAAGCATTATAAAACTAACAGATGTTATAAGGAGTTAAACATGAAATGATCAGTATAAGCAATAAGCATATTATAAAGAAACAAAAAAACAATAAACAAAACAGTGTGGTACTAATAGAGATAAATATTTCAAAGGAAATAGAATACATAACTAAGGAATTAACACTTTCATATAAGAACTTAATATATAAATAAATGACACATTACAAAATAATAAGCAACATCTGACTTAAGACAGCAGATTGAATACAAACATCTAATTTCACTCCCTCTAGAAATCCCGGAAAAACTACAACAGTGGAATTTTTAAAAAGAGATAAATATACATATGTAAAGAAAGGATAAAAGAAAAGGTAGCAAAATTTTAGAAGCTGGAGAAAAGAATAGTAACTGATTTAGGAGATTCTACATAGTGAAACCCTAAAGCATGGAAAACTAAGACACAACTCAATTTTAACTGCAGAATCCTAGCTTAAGAACTGTCAGTGTCTGGTATGTCTGGAAATGGGTGAGAAATATTGGAGGTGAAGTGGCAGGAAGGCTCTAATATAAAGAGGAATAAATCAAAGCTTTTGAGAAGTAGTTAGATCTCTAGTTTCCCCTCTCCGACTTTGTGAGCATGGGCAACTGTCCCTCCCCAACACCAGCAGAAATCTGAGAGGATTTCAGGAACAGCTGAGATTATGGAAACCATGCTAAAATCAGGAGTTTTAAGTATCCAAATGTTGCGATGTCCCCCCAGACCCCTCTCCACTCAGTTCCCAGAATGCTCGAAGCCAGATCTTTATCCTCAAACAGAAGACTGGAAGATCCTGTTCTGGGCAACTAGAGTAATCTCCAAAAGCCTAAAGATATTGACATGGGGGTTCACTAAAAAGCAGCCCAGGCCCAATCACCCTACAGAGCTCTGAGTTAACAAGTCCCATCAATGTTCTCAGAATTTCCAGTCAGCTTTTTGGTTTCAAATTCTGAATCATGAATAGATATCCAAGGATTAACAAACACCTAAGGAAAACCTCTAACAGGAAAAACAGAGACCAGAACAAACGGAAAAATAAATAACATGGAGGAAACACAGACTATGCAAGAAGATGAAAGGTTCAGAAACCACCAGTGATGAAGATGGAAGGACACTGCATCCATAAAGAATTTAAAAATAGGCCGGGCGCAGTGGCTCATGCCTGTAATCCTAGCACTCTGGGAGGCCGAGGCGGGCGGATTGTTTGAGCTCAGGAGTTTGAGACCAGCCTGAGCAAGAGCGAGACCCCGTCTCTACTAAAAATAGAAAGAAATTATATGGACAGCTAAAAATATATATAGAAAAAATTAGCCAGGCATGGTGGCACATGCCTGTAGTCCCAGCTACTCAAGAGGCTGAGGCAGGAGGATTGCTCAAGCCCAGGAGTTTGAGGTTGCTGTGAGCTAGGCTGACGCCACGCCACTCTAGGCTGGGCAACAGAGTGAGACTTTGTCTCAAACAAAAAAAAAAAAAAAAGAATTTAAAAATAAAGTTGAATAAATCTCTCAGAAAGCAGAACAAATATAGATGGAAGATAGGAAGGAAAAGGTAATAAAATTGAAGGACTAGTTCAAGAGGTCCAATATCCAAATAATAGGAGTCACAGAAAGAGAGAAGGGAGAAAACAGAAGGAAAGAAATCATCACTGAAATAAACACAAAATTTTCCCACAAATGAAGGACATCAGTTGCCAGATTCAAAGAACCCACTGAGTAACCAATATAGTGGATAAAAGCAGATACACAAAAAGATGTGTTCCTGTAAACTTTCTAATCTGAGAATTTTAAAACATATGTATCCTAAAAGTTTCCAGACAGAATTGTATATTTACCTATGGTGAACAGAATTCTAAGATAGCCTCCAAGATCCCTGCCCCCGGTGAACAAATCTTGTATAATCCCCTTGAGTGTGGGTAGGACCCATGGGATAGCCAATCCCTTGATTAGGTTACATTACATAAGAGTCTGTTACAGTAAAATTTTCCTGCCGACTTTGAAGGAGCAAGCTGAAATGTTGTGAGAGGGCCATGTGTCAAGGACGAGATAGCAGCCTGTGGAACCTCTAAGAAGTCATCAAATTTAGGTGCCAGCTTCCAAAACCTCTCTATCCCCTTCTTGTTCATGGTACCATCACAATAATCCAGTTATATCAAATTTTGGTCTAAGAAGTGTTTGCTATAAAAGTGTTTGGCCTTACTATGTTTTTTAACCTCAAGTATATTCTTCAAGAACAATAAATAACCTCAAATACTGAGAGGGCCAAATGTTTGAAGTACTAAAATATACAAGTAACCAAACCAGCTGAGATCCCTAACAGCTTTCTAATAAATGAGGCTGGAGAGAAATGGTGAAGAACTATACAGTGAACTGGCCTCTTTCTCCCCCAACTTTATGCTAAAATGGGAGATCAAAACAAATTTAGAGGTCATTCTTCCCATGGAAATAAGAAATGCCCCCTCCCATCTCAAAGGAAAGGAAAAAGATAAACTTTCTTTAAAAAAAAATTACTTGTAGCTAAAATCCAACCAAAGAAAAAGTTAACATGGAGAACTAAGGAATAATGCTGGTAAAATTGTGGCTGGCAAGCTCTGAATCTACTTAATTTTAGAAGCAAAACTTTTAGAAAGTGAAAATTATGATTATAGAACAGAATACAAATATTATAGGCCTTAATAATGTAAAAACACAAAACTAACAAAAATCAGAAGGGCAAGAAGAGCTGAGATGGAAATAAATGTATGAAGTTAATTTTTTCATCTTTCACAGCTAGAAGTCAACACTGTCTAAAATGGAAACATGAAGTTTAACAAAAATAATGATTTTAATTTCTTAAAGTTTTTATAACCACTTTAACACTTGAGATAATACTTCCTAAAGAGCCCTCTAATGATAAAGAAACATTTATCAAAAGTTCCATACTCCCTCTATTTTCATATCAGCTTCTTTTTCTTCTATTAAATTCAAATAAGATCAAATATAATATTTCATACTGTAAAGTAGCACATACAACATAACATATCCATTAATCCATTCATCCCTCTATCTGTATGTCCATATGGGTAGGAAGATGACTTGTGTGATGGTCATCTATCAGTTTCTTTCTTTCTTTCTTTTTTTTTTTTTTTTTTTTTTTGAGACAGAGTCTCACTTTGTTGCCTGGGCTAGAGTGAGTGCCATGGCGTCAGCCTAGCTCACAGCAACCTCAAACTCCTGGGCTTAAGCAATCCTACTGCCTCAGCCTCCGGAGTAGCTGGGACTACAGGCATGCACCACCATGCCCAGCTAATTTTTTCTATATATATTTTTAGTTGGCTAGATAATTTCTTTCTATTTTTAGTAGAGACGGGGTCTCGCTCAGGCTGGTCTCGAACTCTTGACCTCGAGTGATCCACCTGCCTCGGCCTCCCAGAAGGCTAGGATTGAGGCCTAGGATTACAGGCGTTAGCCCCCGCGCCCGGCCTATCAGTTTATTTCTGAGTGATGGGATTGGGTGGCTTCTTAAGATTTTTTCTTTATACTTCACTGCAATGTTTGGATTATTTATAGTACACACGCATTTTTATTTTTTAAAAAAAGACAAACTGAATGAGAAGATCTTATGGAAGGCTTTTCACATACTGGCACAACCCTTCCTTCTTTCAGAGAGAAAAGTTTCCTGATCACTATCACCCAGTGAGTCCCTGTAAAATTCCTTCAGGCTAATGCTAAGGAAAGTATGGCACCAGAAATCCTATGGTTACAATATTTACTAACTTTTAAAACAGAGATCAAAGCATTTATAAAAGAGGTCTTTTCTTAACCATAATATAATCATTGTGATCTGTAAACAGTCACTAAGACCTAGAATTCATTATTACTACCACAAAATATTTTCTATTTACACAATGCTATATTTCAGTTTCAATGTAATAATCTATCAAGGCAATACAATGTCATTTTTATGAATACTCTATCTTCTATTCTACCTTTAATAATGAACTACTCCCAAATCCCTAAAAATGGAAGAAGTATGCCCAAAGAAAAGGGAAAAAGATATAATTCATCTAAATAAAACACATATCTGTGAATCAAAACTTAAGTTTTCATGTATGTATGAATTATCTACTATATTAAAATAGGACACATACCAACAGAGGTGCTTTCATTATCTTAATAAATAGGTGAATGTTCAGGGTAGTCAATGGTTGTTCCATTAGAGTTCTTCTACATTGCTGGGTCAAGTCCAAGACTAGTTTACAATGAAAAAAGTAGAGATGTGCATATTCTATATCCTCAGAGCTGCAAATTAAAAATTAATGAACTCAGTGAAGTTCAATGTGTGATCCTTCTACCATCCAAAAAGACATAACAAATCTCTTTGTCTTAAGTCTCATGCTTTTGAAGTATTGTTTTAGTAAAAGCCTAAAAGAGTATAAGATTAAAATAAAATGGACTTGGACAAAAAAGAGGATATAAAATATTAAAGAAAATTAACATTAATATTTGAATGATCCAAATGAGTGGCACAAGCAATTTTATTCCTGAACTCTTTCACATGGTAGCTTCTAAATTAGGTTATAGGCAGGCCTATATAATTTGTTTTTCAATAAAATGCTGTCACCTTGTACAATGAGATTATCTTCAAATATTGTTGTTTTTCTAGAGCTATGATAAATGAAGCTTTGTAACACAAATCTTCTTTGTGTTTAATTTAAACCTAAAGCTGTTTTGAATAAACTTCAGCCAAAACAGGCCTTAAAATAGAAACCATGTGACTGTAGGAGTTTGAGAGTTGGTATGTGAAATATTATAAAACTTAGCAAATATGGCTTATATTTGGCATTTCCTTCAGTATGAGAATACAGAGATAAACTTATAGTGGGGATAAGGTTTGCCAAAATTAAAATAGCATTTTAAAAATCTCCATATGGCATTAGTAGAGTTCGGCAAAATACTACAAAATTTTATTTTTAAAATGTTATTTTAATTCTTGAGACATGCTTAAACTAAGTGTCCAAGGTTCACTGATTTCAAATTTAATTACAAAGTAATTTTTAATAGAGTCAATGATTAAAGAAATTAATCACTCAAAGATTTGCTTAATGCCTACTATGTGTTAGGCCCTGTGCTAAACATAAGAGATAAAGATGAATAAGACAATTTAAATCCTTAAAGGAAATATATGTAAATATATTTCTCCTTAAAGGAGATATACTTAGTAAAACAATTAAAATGTAGTTTATATGTGCTATAATATACAAAATGCTGTGAGGAACAAAGATATTTCATTCTGCCTCAAGTTGGAGAAGGAAGGAAAAGGAAAGAAAGATCATCACAGAGCTCAAAAAACAGAAAGAGAAAGAATGACTTTTCCAAGACGATAGGACAAATGGGCATTTCAAACAAAAGCTAAGGCACAGTGAAAGTATATAACTTTTAGAGGGGAATCCTGAATAGTCACTACTGCTGAAAGGAAAGTGTTGATTGCAAGAGATCCTAGTTAAAGTTGGACTTCATATCATAACCTCTAAAATAACAAAGTAACGTTGGAAAGTTATTTAATCAGGGATCATTTGCTTGCAGATAACAGAAACCAAAAACGGGGAAATTTATTGCAAGTTTAGAAGGCTATCTCAGATTATAAGGAAAATTCAAATAACAGGATCAGAGAAAGGGCAGAGAATAAATGTAGAGACCTGAAGAGTAAGTGTTCATGGACCTTCATTTTGCCAGTAACACTTTTCAGCTCCCAACTCACTCTGTGAGGATACCTCTCTGCTTTACTTCTAACTGGGCAAAACATTCCTATGAACAAGACAGCTACCATCATGTATAATCCAGTTTCTCCATGTCCAATTCTAAGTTCCAGAGAGAGAGGATCTTATTAATACTTGCTCAGGTAAGCCAATGGATTGGCTGGCCCTAGGTCAGGGGCTCACCTCTTATTTAATTGACTGTGTTATGTATGGGGCAGGGATAATACCCTTCTTGGCCTACAGACAGATTTTTTAAGAAGAGAATATGGGGAGGTAGCAGAAAGTACTGGTGTCTCTATGACATGCTACCCTCTTTTATTACCTATCATATACACCCTTATTAACTGACAAAGAATTTTAGACAAACTCAGGCCCAACATGATAGCAATTAATATACTAGTCTTATCTGATATTATAACCCCAGAAACTAGAATAGTGCCTAGCACATAGAAGGCATTCAATAAATATTTGCTGAATGAAAGAATTAACAAATGAAAGAAAGAATTCATTCACCTCACCCTTCAATAAAGAGAGACTAAGGGAAAAAGGAGTGCTGGTTAATGTCACACATAGCAACAAAAACGTAACTTCTCTTTGTATGAACTTTCTTCTCTGCCTACCTCCCTCCCCTCAAAAATCATTTCACCTTACCAGTTTTCTATGCACTAGCCTCTAAATTTATAGAGTAGTAAAATTTCTGGGCTTTAAACAGTTTTGTTAGCATATTAAACAGTTGCTGTGTTCTGCAAAATCAGCAGAAGGGCTCATTAAAGACACTCAATGTCATTAAAAGTTCATGAAATCACCATTTTGCCTTGCTTTGGATTAATTTTCCCAAACAGCATTTTGAAACCAAACTTAGTGTTTAAAATGTATTGGTTATTCCTTGTGCCCTTAAGTGCTAAAAAAAAAAAAAGAAAGAAAGAAAGAAAAGAAAAGAAAGAAAGAGAAGAAAGAAAAACTTTAACTCTAGCTTGCCCAGCCAAAAATAGTGAAAAGTAGGCTTCTACCTAGAATTATAAGCTAGAAACTAGACAAGAAAAATAAACATTCCATTAAAAAACTGTACTTAAATACATTTAAGATCACTATGACAAAATAAGAGAATTCTCGTGAAGAATTTCTGGAGTTTCACCATGAAAGCTGCTATTTTACCCCCATCCGATCACTGCAGGAGATCTATTCGTAAGATATCCCACTTGGCCACTCACAGGATCACATCTTGTGGCTTATCCATATTACCTTCATTCACCTTAATCTAACATCACTTCTGTATATTTCAGACTATAGTACAGCAGATGAGAGCAATGAAGGGGATTTCAGGTTTCATTTATGTATTCACATCTGCTTATGATTTCTTCAGACAAACCCATGCTATGAGAGTATGGTGGGAATGTTGACTAAGTAATGTGAAATAAGTAAACAACAAAAAACTTTAAATTGTTGACATATGCCTCTTATACATACCCAATACTTTCCAAAAGGGCAATTTCTGTGGTTAAGACAAATTGGTATATGGTCCCATACACAAAAGCAGCTTCCATGACTGCTCTGTGCTCTGAAGAAGAGATAAGGGAGTTGGGAGACAGGAAGAGTTAGTTTGTGTGATTCTATGTCAATTTCTTTTCTGAATATGATCCTACACAATTTTATATTCTATTGTATTTAAAAAAAAATCCTTTGCAGCAATCCCAGTTGGGGATTTAACTGCCTTTTAATGCAGGCAGTTAAAGAAGCTATAAAAAGTCTACTCTATTCAAGGTAAGGGAAGAATTAAGAGGGAATAGAAAATGAGTTGTACTTTAGAATATGTGACAAATTTGTGTTAGTTTCTTTCTAGTAGTAGGGAAAAGAATATGAATTCACCATACAACTTTCATGTTATTTTTATATGTGTGTCTGTGTATATTGTTTCTGGGTTATTTTTTAACCAAACTTATACATATTAAAGAAACAATTCTACAAGACATATTAAGGCATATTAAGAAAAACAGCCATTCACCCACCCTCTACCCCATTTCCAATTCCCAAGGGACAACCACTTTCAACTCTTTCACTATTTCTTTTGGTATTTACCTCTAAGTCTCTAAATGACATTCTTATAACTCTTATTTTCTGATAAGAGAAATACATATATATGTATATAAAGTTTCAGCATTATCTATTGAGTTCCTACTATGGAAGATGATAAATTAGCTTTCTTTTCCGAAACCCAGCTCCACAAATGTACACACCTCTCATCCCCCCCAACTCTCCCAATATAGTTCTAATTTTATTAGATCAATACTCAGTATTTATATTGTTATAACTCAGTAAATACTATTTACAGATGAGCCATACAGTACAGAATGACCACTTTTCCTTTTTTAAACAACCTCTTCACTGCAGTTATAACTACCTTTTTAAATTTTTGTTTTGATTTTTTTTCTAATTTTTTCCTAAACTCTTCCACAATTATCCAGCCCTCTCAATACTTCAAATATTATCAGGTATACTACCAATTCTACCTTAGAGACGTTCCTGCAGAGCCTTCTGATTTGCTCTAATATGTACTATTGCTACTTGGCTTGCTACACGAATGCCATCCTGGGGATTCTCTTATTCTCTGTCTCAGGCTGGGTCCTTTTGACTATTACTCCTATCTTCTTTACTGATCTCTTGCTCCCATTCTCCAGCACCTTCCTGTGAGAGGATATATGGAATACACACTTTTTGCAATCTTACATGTCTGAAGGTGTCTTAATTCTACTTTCATAATTAACCATTCTTGACTGGGTATAGAATTTGAGGTTAAAGTCACTTCCCCAGAGAATTCTGAAAACACTGCTCCATTTATTTTCATGTCCATCACTGCAATTTAGAAGTTCAATGCCATTCTGATTCTTGATCCTTGCATTCCAAACTTCCCCCCCACCCCCCAGAAGATTTTAGAATAGTCTTTTTTTCTAGTATTCTAAAATTTCAAAATGAGATGCCTTGGTGTGGCTCTATAGTCACCCACTATGCTGGGACTCAATGGGCCTTCTCGATATAGAAGCTCCAATCCTTTGGTTCTAAGAAATTTTCTTGAACTATTTCTTTGATGATTCCCTATTTATTTTATTATCCATTTTCTCCTCATTGCTATTTCCAGAAAATTATCTTCCTCTCCCCTAATCTCCTAGCACTTGAATTCCATATCATATTATTCTACTCACCACCCCACCATGTTACAGTCATCTACCACCCTAGCCAGGATCACTCCTCCTCATTCCATGAAGAATTTAGCTTCTGTTACACTGTTACTCTCTCCAGTACTACTCTTGCCATAACCCTTGGTAATTTCATTATCCACATAGACGATCCTTTCAAAAATCCTAGCCTCCCAGTCCTTGGCCTTCTCTACTCCAGTGATCACTCTTCAACCCTACCTTAACACTCAATCCAGGCCTTGTAATTACCAATACCGCAAACCCCTCCATAATCTCCATGTCTAGCTTCTTCCCACACACGAACACACATCTCCAAGTTACTCTGTCTAGCACACAACTCTAAAACATCAAGACCTACAATCCATAGATCCAAATACTTATCATTGTCCTTCACCCTACTCTGGTCTTCTTTTCCACCCTAATTAAGCTTAAATTCCATGGTCTATCTTTGTAATCATTCCCATGCCTATTAGGCTAAAATACAATCCAGGCTAAGTCCAACACTCTTCCTATTCTGTACTTACACCCACAAAAGTCAATATAGCTGGAGAGAGAGGAAAAGAAAATAAAAACATGTTAGCATCACCATGCTAATGATCTCACTTTAAATGACTAATATTAAATATTATTGCTGCCTAACAACTATTCTTTATTTCCAGACCTCCTAAACAACTATGTCATCTCTTCCTTTCTCTTCTCAAACTAGCTGATGATTTTATTTCTATTTCACTGAGAAAACAGAACCAATTTGAAAAACAAACCAAAAACACTTCCACAAGCCCCAACACTGTATCTATCTAGCCACTTACTTGCATGGATGCCCATATTCTTTCTTGTCCCGCCTATCACTACAGATGAACCTTCTATACTCCCACCAAGAGCCTCTCCCCTTGCTCACTAGATTCCATGCCCTCATGCCTACTCAAAGGCCTTGCTCCAGAAATGCTCCTTTCTTTTTCCTTCGATGCATTTCTCCCTTTCTAATGGGTCTTTCTCAACATACAAATATGCTCCCTAAAAAATTCTTCTCTTAGCCCCACATACTTTTCCAACTTTTCCAGCCACTGCCCCATTTTTCTCCTTCTCTTAATAGCAAAACTTCTCTAACAAGTCTCTTTATTCAGTCTCCAGTTGCTCTCTACCTATTCCCCCTTTTACCCCTCTTATCAAGTATTTACCCCTAATACTCTATGTAAACTGTGCTTGTCAAGAGGTCACCAGTAACTTCCATATTGCTATACATAATGGCCAATTGGCAGTTCTTATCTTGATTAACTTTTCAGCATCATTTAACACAATTGTTCCTACTCACTTCCTTAAAATCCTATCTTTACTTTGCTTACAAGGTACTCCTACCAAAGAGACCATCCCTTCTGTCTCCTTTACTCGTTCCTCCTTACTCACTGATGGGTTTAGTCTTCCTTTTTCCACCTACCCTTACTCTCTTAGTGATCCTCTACGGTCTCACAGCTTAATTTCTGAAATTTACATCTCTAATCTGTATCCTCAAAATAAAAGGTAGTCTAGTAAAATCCAACTACTTTGTTGGTATCTCTTTTTGGATGTCTAATGGGTATTTACAAGTATGATGTCAAAAAGTGGATTACAGAACCTCCTTTCCAAACTATCTACTCCCTATCTTCTCCACCTAAGTTATTACCAATTTTACCTTCTGAGTAGCTCAGGCCCAAACCCAAAGCCACCCTTGTCTAATATTACTCAGTCCATATTCAACGTGTCAGCAAATTCAGTTACCCCGTCTCCAAAATACCGCTAAAATTCAAATTTATTACCACCTCCACTGCTAACACCCTGATCCAAGTCACCCACCATCATTTCTTGCCTGCATTTCTGCAATAACTTCCTAATTTTCTCCCTACTCTGCCCTTACTCCTTCCAATCTAGCAACATTTATCAAATACCAGAAACTACTATATCAGGTACCATAAACACTATAAGGAAATCAAAAGAGAAATAGCTAACACTTTCAGAGCAACTACTATACTCCAGGAACCATTTTAATTATTCAAATGCATTTGATTCTCACAATAACACTAAGAAGTAGGCACAGTTATTTTCCCCATCTTAGTGACTAGGAAACTGAGGTTAAGTAACTTGTCCAGGGGCACACAATAATTGGTAGGGCATTGAGTCTAACCAGCAGTCTGGCTCCAGAGTTCTTGTTCAACCACCATGTTGTGCTGCCTATTTAAAGAAAAATAACACAGTAGCAAAGATGTTTTACATTTATTTTAGATATTAAGACTGTCATCAGAAAATATACTATTTTAGGTACTTCAATACACATGAGTTCAGAGGCACAGCAAATATTAAAAGGAAAGAGAATAAATACCTGGTATTCCAATGGCTCTTACATACGAGAATACAATATTTTCCTTTCCTTTCAGAGCATTTTCTATGTTCTGCAGGTCTTCCAGGGTGGTAATATATTTTACTTCATTAAAAAGAAGAGCACTGAAATAAACACAGATATAATTAGTAGAAAAATCATATATGGAATTAGTTACATAATATATACTTTTGTTAAGGAACCTAATCAAAAAGGAATTTATCTCCTTTCACCAAATTATTAGTAGGAACCTAAGCATTTTAATAATACTGAATTAGAATTACTCTCCAGATCATTAGTCTGTCCCTGGGAACATCAACCAGGGACAGTTGTGAGAAATGGTACTCACTCTCTATCACAATGACCACAACAGATCTGAGCTATATTCACTAACATCCTAGTCTGGCCAAATAATCCCAAACAGATCTCTCTGCCATGTTTTGAGCCCTTCAGGCATCTAAACAGCAGGCTTCCTTCCATGGCCTAATAAGGACCTACGTGACCTAGACCTTGTCTACTGCTCTAACCTCATTTTGCTCTACCATTCCTCACGTCTGTGACATTCTAGGCACACTCAGGGCCTCTGCACACAGTTTTCTTTGCTGGAAGCTATTCCCTTTGCTCCATTTCATACATCTGGTCTCAGTTTAACATCATCACCTCAGAGAAGCCTTCCCTGTTGGTCCTGTGTAAGTAAGCCTGTAGCGTTTTTCTCTCATTTCACTACTTGATTCCTTCATAGTACTTATGACAATTTACATTTATATATTTACTTGTTTATCCCTGCCTCTTATTAAACTATTATCCCCTTTAGGCAATATTTAGGCCAGATTGATAAAATACCTCAGGTGTTTTTAAAAATATCTAGCACATAATGAATAAAATACGTTGGGTATTTTATTAATCAATAAATATTTGTTAAATGAATGAAAAAAAAAGTAGGGCAGGAATTATTTGCGCCCATCCTTCATTTGAAGAAATGGAAGTTCAAAACACTGCAATTTACTCAAAAACACACTTATTGAATCAAGGAGCCAGGGACAGAACACAAAACAGCTGTTCTCACTCCTAATCCAGTGATCTTTCCACTTGACCGTAATTCTTCCAAATCATTTTGTCAATGAATAAATCAGACCAACTGATCATATTTCTTCATCCAAAATTATCCCATTTTTAATTGTCTACATCCATATAAATTCTCTATCCTTAAGAACTCATTCCACTTAATCCTCACTTGCATATGTGTGTACGTAATTTTGTTAGGCCAAACATACAGAATCTCTGAAAGCTGTTCCAGGTCCACATACATAAATAAGCAAAGGTCCATTCAAATACCTCCAATAAATTAGTCAAATATAGTTTCCCCTTACAGAAAACATAGCACTTTCCTCTAATGTAGCTGTTCTCAAACTTTTTGGTCTCAGGAAAATTTTATACCCTTAAAAATTATTGAAGCCCTCAAATAGCTTTTGTTTATGTAGGTTATGTCTATCAATAGTTGCCAAAATAGAAATATAGGAATTTTAAAAATTTATTGTTTTAAAAATAACAATAAACACCATCACATGCTAAGAAACATTTTGTATTTAAAAAATAACTAAATTTTCCAAAACAAAAGGAAAATTTAGTGAGAAGACTGGCATTATTTTACATTTTTGCAAATCTCTTTGATATTAGACTAAATAGAAGACAACTAGATTCTCACATATGCTCCTGCATTCAATCTGTTGTCACATTACACATCATGTAGCCTCTGAAAACCCCAGTGAAGAGAATGAAAGTGATAAAGGCAAATAATGTCTTAGTATTATTATAAAAAATATTTTCACTTAGTGGGCACCCTGAAAGCACCACCCTAAGTTACTCTGGCCTAAATATTTACCTATTTATTACAGATTAATTCTACTTTTAAAAAAAAACATAAAACTTGATCTTCTATTAATTCCCAGGGCTCGTTTTATTTTTAAAAGAAATATTTACTGAGCAGTATTCATTATGTGCTAGATATTTTTAATGTTTTCATTTAAATTCTCAACAATATTTTTCAGATATTGTTTATTCTACACACACACACACACACACACAGTCTGAGGGACTAAGTAACCTGCCCAAGATCATACTGCTACTCACTGGTAGAGCCAAGATTCAATTCCAGTTCTTCTGACACTAAAAATTTACCAGGTTTTTTGGCTGCCCAGCTCTAAACTCCTCTCTTTTGCTCGGAGAATTCCCGGTTTCCTGTCTTCATGGTGGGCAGAGCCCAAGTCCCCTCACAAAAGCTGATATCATAAGCTTGCATTTCCAGGCCCTCTGCTGCAAGGGATGACTATATGACACAGAATCAACTTGCCTGAGATTCTGAACCAGGAGCAAATAATACAGAGAATAAGGGACAGTAGAGAATTATTTCAAGGAATGGCAGTAAGTTAGTGTTAAAGGTAGCAGTGACAACAGTGTTAATAACAGTCCCAGTGCAAGTGATGCAAACTGTAGCATCCAATGCTCAGCAATAATGCAGCTGTCCTCCTCGGATTCGTTCTATGTCAGGATTTCAACTAATTCACAGCCGTATAACCTTTGAGTCAGGTTCTCCAGCCCTTACAGCAGGACTAAAATTTTCTATATCCACTCCAAATCCTTCTCTGCTTAAGCCAGTCAGAACCAAAGTCTAGGGTTTATAACTAAGAATCCTCAGCAATGCATTCTGGGTTGTTTAATTTTCATGGCAACCATCTGAAATTGGTACTATCATTAACCTCATTTTAAAGATAAGGTGATAGGGCTTAAAGAGGTTACCTTGTCTAATGTCCCAAAGCTCATTAAGTGGCCATTATCCATGAGATAATAATAACCAAAACTAATGACATTCATAATCTAATGATCTCTATGATTTTTCCCAATGGCTTCCTAACTTCAATATATTCTTTAATGTTAATTTCCAGAATATGAGGATCCATTCCACAGCCTGGACTCCTTCACTCCAGTCCCCAAAAGGAGAAATACTGACAGAAATGAGTTAAAGGAGAAGTCTCTCTCAGGATTTTCTTGCTCTAATGATGGGGTAAAACGGCCTAGGGCTGCTCTGACTGAGGAGTTCTTCCTGCCCCAGAAAGGCTTTCTTTTTCTTTGGCATGCTTTTCCTGAAACTCTGTCTAACCATTAGGGAGAAAAGATATATGGCGAAGAATTGAGTGGGTGCCAAAAAGAAAACGAACAAAGTAGGGTCTACCTAACCCTACTTTTAGAGTAGTAAGCCACTCAGTCTTTTTTCAGAAAGAGACCATCTTTATATTATATTTTGGTCATCATGCAAATTTTTAAAAACTCAATGAAAACAAAATATAACCTACTAATTTTACCATACCAAAATCCCCAGGAAAACTAGGAGAAGAGAGACAAATTACTTTTATCTAATTACTGTATATTATGACAAGGCAGCTTCATATGTAAAAAGAAATATCCCAAAGTCTTTTATTAAGCATTTTCTAAATTAATATGGATTTAAAAATAACAGGTAGGAGCCAGCTCTGAAATGTGATTTGAGAGTACAATAATAAAATTAACAAACTTAGTCTTTTTGTCATACATTGTATATTCTCCCACTAGCTTAGTTCTTATAAAATTCTTATCACCAGAAACAATCTTATAGGCTTATTACTTAAGAGGATTTATGCTCCTCCCATTTTTAACAACCAAAAAGTGAAGCTTCCAAATTCATTCAGTATTTAAGTGCCTAATATATGTCATGCACCATGTATGCACCGGCAGAAGCACTTATATATAAAAGGCCACAGTTTGGAGATATTACCACAAATACCAATTAACAGAGCTGTGAGGAATTCAAACCCAGGACAAGAAATTTTTTATTAAAATTTCCTAGTAAAAAGTATATCACTATCCAACAGGAACCGACTTGACAATATTGTGTAGGAACAAATCTGATACAGATAAAAGAGTGAGTAATAGCTCAATACCTATTAAAAATGGGCCAGCATGGGCAGAGTTCAGGAGTTTTAGAGAAAGATACTTCTAAAAGCAATTTTCTCCAGAGGTTCTACAGTAACATCACCTAAATACTCAATACTCAGGGTCTGCAATGATATGTTAAAGAATAAAATATTTGCAGGAAGTATGACAGTTAAAAATAATTCCTATAATATGTGAAGTTCATCTTATTGGGAGAGTATGCTAACTTGAAAGAAACCTATTAATATTTTCTGACAAAACACAGTATTGTCACCAGAACATGAAGTACCACATCTTAATGAAGAGTTAATGATATTTCACTGTTTCTTACTAGATTATCTTTCCTTTATACACCATTTGATGATTCTTAGGAGTCCACAATGAGTAGGTAAAGAATGGCCTTTCTCTGCAACTGCTGCCTAATGGCAAATCTCCCCAACTATCACAGCATGAACTCACTTTTGTTTTTCCTTCTTAACTAGAAAATGAAACTGCCTGCATTTATTAGGAAAAAACCAACATTTGTTAAGCACTGGGTAAAATCCACAACATATTTTGATGTGCATTACTTTATTTGATCTTTACAATAACCTCATGAGGCTGCAATTATAATACATAAGGATAAGGAAAATGGCAATCAGAAAGGACAATTGCTCAGATCACACAATGGAAGATAAGAAATGAAGACTCAAATACTCAGTAAATCCTAGCTTCTTCATATATCATACAACCTTCCAATCTACATGTGGAGATTATAGTGGTTGCCAGGGGTTGGGCGGGAATGAGGGAAAGTTGAATAGGTAGAGCACAGAAGATATTTAGGGCAATGAAAATACTCTGTACTATAGTATAATAATGGATACATGTCATTACACATTTGCCCAAACCCACAGAATGTATACCACCAAGAGTGAACTCCAATGTAAACTATGGATTTTGGGTGATATATCAATGTAGGTTAATTTTTAACAAATGTACCACTCTGGTGGGTGGTGTTGGCAATAGGGGAAATCTATGCATGTGTGGGGGTGGAGATATATGGGAAATCTCTATACCTTCACCTTTATTTTGCTGTGAACCTAAAAATGCTCTAAAAAATTGTCTTTAAAAAAAAATAAAAACACTGCTAGAGGATACACACCAAAAAACTCAAACAAATGGAAAGACATCATGTCTGGGAGGAAAAGATTTATTCTTAAGATGTCAACTGTCCCTAAGATAATTTACAAATTTAGGCAAGGAGGGGAAAAAAACTAGACAAGCTAATTTTAAAAAATAACAAACATAGATAAACATATATGTGTGCATTATACATAACATATATAAACAAAACAAGCAATTCTGAAAAGAGAAATATGAAGTAGCCTAGACTTTTCCAATACTACATTACAAAGCCTCAATAAATTAAGCCAATGGTGCTGGTATGTGAATAGATTAATGAAACAAAAAAACCAGAAATAGACCCAAATATGTATGAGAGTTTAAACATATGTGGCACTCAAATAGTGAACAGGTCCATTAATCTCAGTTGTATTGGGGGCAATTGGGTAGTCACTTGAATAATACTCGCCTAAATCTATTCCTCAGTACCATTTACCAAGTTAAATTCCAAACAGATCAAATATTTAAATGTAAGGTAAAAATACTAAGAGAAGAAGTACACCCACATGAATACAGTCAACTGATCTTTGACAAAAGAGCAAAGGCAATTCAATGAAGAAAGGATAATCTTTTCAAAAAAGGGTGTTGGAAGTGGACATCCACATGCAAAAAAATTAAACTAGATCCTGACTTGATACCTCACACAAAAATTAAGTCAAAATGGATCACAGACCTAAATGTAAAATGTAAAACTATAGAATTTCTAAAAGATAAAATAGGAGAAAATCTTGGTGACCTTGTATTGGCAATGAGTTTTAAGATACAACATCTAAAACACAATCTGTGAAAGAAAAAATTGTTAGACTTTCTTTATCACTAAAAACTTCTGCTCTACAAAAGAAACTATTAAGAGAATGAAAAGACAAGCCACAGACTGGGAGAAAATATTTGCAAAGCATGTATCTGATAAAGGATTTGTATCCAAAACATACAAAAGAACTCTTATAACTCAATAATAAGAAAACAATTCTAAAAATGAACAAACGACCTGAACAGATACCCCACCAAAGAAAATATAAAGAAGGCAAATAAGCATATGAAAAGATATTCAAGATCATGAGACACCACTACATATCTACTAGAATGGCAAAAATTTTAAAAATTGACAATACCAAATGTTGGCAAGGATGTGGAGCAATAAAGAATTCTCATTCATTATTGATGGAAATGCAAAATGGACAGACACTCTGGAAGACAATCTGGTAATTTCTTACAAAGCTAAACATAGTCTTAGCACATGATCCAGAAATCTTACCTCTAGGTATTTACCCACATGAGCTGAAAACCTACAGCTACACAAAAAATCTGCACATGAACGTGTGTAGCAGCTTTATTCACAATTGCCAAAACCTGGGCGCAACCAAGATGTCCCTCTTGGTAAATGGATAAACAAATAATGGTGAATCCATACAATGGAATATTATTCAGTAATAAAAACAAATGAGCTATGAAACCAAGAAAAGACATAGAAGAAATTTAAATACATATTTCTAAGTAAAAGAAGCTAATCTGAAAAGGCTACATGCTGTATGATTCCAAATATATGACATTCTGGAAAAGGCAAAACTAGGGACAATAAAAAGATCAGTGGTTTGAGGGGGAGGAAGGGAAGGATGAATAGGTAGAGCACAGGGGGCATTTTTAGGGCAGTGAAACTACTCAGTATGATACTTTATGGTATAAAAGTCATAATTACACTTGTCAAAACTTCCAGAACATACAACACAGAGTGCACACTAATGTAAACTATGTACTTTAATTAAGAATAATGTGTCAATATTGGTTCATCAGTTGTAACAACTGTACCACACTAATGCAAAATGTTAATAATAGGGAAAAACTGTATGTGGAGAAAGGAGGTATACAAGAATTCTACACACTATCTCCTCAGTGTTCTGTAAATTTTTTCTGTAAATCTAAAACGTCTTTAAAAAATGAACTCTATCAACTGAAACACCCCCAAAATGGGTGAATTTCTTCTTAACAATGGCATAAGGGGGACCATAGTACAACTGAAAATCCAGAAGTCAAAAGAGAAAAGATAAATTTGACTACATAATTTTTTGAAGAACACAATAGGAAAATCCATAAGATAAATGAAAAACTTGGGGAAAAATTTTGCAGTTTGTGTCTCCTTCATATAAGGAGAATGCCTATAAATTAACAAAAATAAAGTTTAAGCTGAGTGCAGTGGCACACACCTGTAGTCCCACCTTCTCAGGCTGTGGCAAGAGGATTCCTTGAGATCAGGAGTTCAAGGATGCATTTAGACTGAAAATAAAAGGATGGAAATTGATATTTCAAGCAAACAATAGCCAAAAGAAAGCTGGTGTGGCAGTTTTAATTTCCAATAACTTAAGTCTTTAAACCAACAAAAGTAATAAAAGACAAAGACGGTTCCTACATATTGGTGAAAGGCACAATTCAACAAGAAGACATAACCATACTTAATATATATGCACCCAACCTAGGCGCACCCAGATTCATAAAGCAAACCCTACTTGATCTAAACCAAATGATAGACAACAACACTTTAATAGTTGGAGACTTTAACACCCCACTGACAGCACAGGACAGATCCTCCAAGCAGAAAATAAGCAAAGAAATAGTAGACTTAAACAGAATGCTAGAACAAATGGGCCTGACTGACAGCTACAGGACATTCTACCCGAAATCCACTGAATATACATTCTTCTCATCAGCTCACGGGACATTCTCTAAGATTGACCATATCCTAGGACATAAAGCATGTCTTAAAAAATTTAAAAAAATAGAAATCATACCATGCATCTTCTCAGATCACAATGGAATAAAAGTAATAATGAACCCTAACAGGAACTCTCATTCCTACTCAAAGTCATGGAAGCTAAACAACCTTCTCCTGAATAACAATTTTGTAAAGGAAGAAATTAAGTCAGAAATCAAAACATTCTTTGAATTAAATGACAAAGGTGACACAACTTATCAAAATCTATGGGATGCAGCTAAAGCAGTCCGGAGAGGAAAATTCATTTCCATAAATGCCTATTTCAAAAAGACAGACAACATACAAATAGACAACTTAATGAATAGACTCAAAGAGCTGCAGAAAGAAGAACAGACTGACCCCAAACCCAGCAGAAGGCGAGAAATTATTAAGATCAAATCAGAATTAAATGAAAAGGACAACAAAAATACTATAAGGGAAATTAATAAAACAAAAAGTTGGTTCTTTGAAAAGATAAATAAAATAGACACACCACTGGCTAGACTAACCAAGAGCAGAAAAGAAAAATCTTTAATAACTTCCATCAGGAACATGAAAGGAGAAATCACAACCGATGCCCCAGAGATACATGACATCATCTATGAATATTACAAAAATCTTTATGCACACAAATTGGAAAATGAGGAGGAAATGGACAAATTTTTAGAAACACACAGCCTTCCCAAGCTCAATCAGGAAGAAATAGAATTCCTGAATAGACCAATATCAAGAACTGAAATTGAAACAGCAATAAAAAACCTTCCCAAAAAGAAAAGCCTTGGTCCAGATGGGTTCACACCTGAATTTTACCACACATACAAAGATGAACTGGTGCCCATCCTACATAAACTATTCTTCAATATCGAGAAGGATGGAATTCTCCCCAACACATTTTACCAAGCCAATATAACATTGATACCAAAACCAGGAAAGGATGCAACAAAAAAAGAAAACTACAGACCAATTTCTCTCATGAACGTAGATGCAAAAATTCTCAATAAAATCCTAGCAAATCGCATCCAAGTGCTTATTAAAAAAAGAATTCATCACGACCAAGCAGGCTTCATCCCAGAGATGCAGGGGTGGTTCAACATACGAAAATCTATAAATGTAATTAACCACATAAATAGAAGCAAAAATAAAGACCATATGATCCTCTCAATAGATGCAGAAAAAGCATTTGACAAAATTCAACACCCTTTTATGATAAGAACACTTAACAAAATAGGCATAAATGGGACCTACCTAAAAATGATACAAGCCATATATGACAAACCCACAACCAACATCATACTGAACGGGGAAAAACTGAAAGCATTCCCACTCAGAACTGGAACCAGACAAGGCTGCCCACTGTCCCCATTACTTTTCAACATAGTATTGGAAGTCCTTGCGAGAGCTATCAGACAAGAGAGCAGAATCAAGGGTGTCCAAAGAGGGACAGAAGAGATCAAACTCTCACTCTTCGCTGATGACATGATGTTGTATCTGGAAAACCCCAAGGACTCAACCAAGAGACTCCTGGAATTAATTAATGAATTCAGTAAAGTCTCAGGTTACAAAATCAATACACACAAATCAGAGGCATTCATATATGCCAATAACATTCAATCGGAGAACCAAATTAAGGACTCAATACCTTTCAAAATAGCAACAAAGAAAATAAAATATCTAGGAATATATTTAACTAAAGAGGTAAAGGACCTCTATAAAGAGAACTATGAAACACTAAGGAAGGAAATTGCAGAACACGTAAATAGCTGGAAATCCATACCATGCTCATGGATTGGAAGAATTAACATCGTTAAAATGTCTATACTACCCAAAGTAATCTATAGATTCAATGCAATTCCTATTAAATTACCAACATCATTTTTCACAGATTTAGAAAAAACAATTATACACTTTGTATGGAATCAGAGAAGACCCCGTATAGCAAAAGCAATTTTAAGCAATAAAAACAAAATGGGAGGTATTGATTTGCCAGACTTCAAACTATACTACAAAGCTGTGGTTCTTAAAACTGCCTGGTATTGGCACAAGGGCAGGGACACAGACCAGTGGAACAGAATAGAATACCTAAATATAAAACCATCCTCATATAGCCATCTAATCTTTGACAAAATAGACAAAAACATACTCTGGGGACAAGAATCCCTATTCAATAAATGGTACTGGGAAAACTGGATAGCCACATGTAGAAGACTGAAACAGGACCCACAGATTTCACCTCTCACAAAAATCAAATCACGGTGGATAACAGATTTAAACCTTAAATGGGAAACGATTAGAATTCTAGAAGAAAATGTAGGAAAGACTCTTACAGACATTGGTCTAGGCAAAGAATTTATGAAGAAAACCCCTAAGGCAAGCACAGCAACAACAAAAATAAATGAATGGGACCTGATTAAATTAAAAGGCTTCTGCACAGCCAAAGAAACAGTCACGAAAATAAACAGACAGCCTACAGAATGGGAAAAAATTTTCGCATACTACACATCAGATAAAAGACTGATAACAAGAATCTATTTAGAACTCAGGAAAATCAGCAAGAAAAAATCAAACAATCCTATCAAAAAATGGGCAAATGACATGAATAGAAATTTTTCAAAAGAAGATATAAGAATGGCTAAAAAACGTATGAAAAAATGCTCAACATCCCTAATCATCAGGGAAATGCAAATCAAAACCACAATGAGATACCACTTAACTCCGGTGAGAATGGCCTTTATCAAAAAATCCCAAAACAACACATGTTGGCGTGGATGCGGAGAGACAGGAACACTCATACACTGCTGGTGGGAATGCAAACTAGTGCAACCCCTATGGAAAGCAATATGGAGATACCTTAAACAGATTCAAGTAGACCTACCATTTGATCCAGCAATCCCATTATTGGGCATATACCCAGAAGAACAAAAGTCATTCTTTAACAAAGACACCTGTACCCGAATGTTTATAGCAGCACAATTCACAATCGCAAAGATGTGGAAACAACCCAAGTGCCCATCAATCCACGAATGGATTAGTAAACTGTGGTATATGTATACCATGGAGTACTACTCAGCTACAAGAAATAACAATGATACGACATCTCTTTGGTTCTCCTGGAGAGAGTTGGAACCCATTATATTAAGTGAAGTATCCAAAGAATGGAAAACCAAGCATCACATGTACTCACCAGAAAACTGGTTTCCCTGATCATCACCTAAATGCACATCGGGGAAGGATACCAATTGGATATCAGACTGAGACGGGGGGTGGGGGGAGGGGATGAGTGTATGCCTACATGATGAGTGCGTTGCACACCCTCTGGGGAATGGTCATGCTTGAAGGTGCTGACTCGGGGAGGTGGGGGGGGGAGGGGATGGAGGTATGACTACATGGTGAGTGCCAGGCGCACTGTCTGGAGAATGGACACGCTTGAGGCTCTGACTCAGGGGGATGGGCAGGACATGGACAATGTATATAACCTGAACTTATGTACCCCCATGATGAGCTGAAATAAAAAAAAAAAAAAAAAAAAAGGCTGCAGTGTGCTATGATTGCACCTATGAATAACCACTGCCTGGGCAAATAAACAAAGTTTAAAACACAATAGAAAAACAAGCAAAACATATCAAGCACACAAAAGTAAGATGATAGGTTGAAAGGCACTTTTTTTCCACATGGGAATTTCCAAGGTACAGCTATGATACAGCACACTATCTGGCATAATTCTTCAGCATTCTAAATATCACTGCCAGAAAATTCTGTAAAATACTGTATTCCACAAGTCATTTTCTTACATTTTAAACAAAAAAGAGGACATTGTTGCTTTGGAATTCTACTTCCTTGACATTTTTTTCTCTCAATTTCTTCTTCCCTTAAGTGGTGGGTGGTATTGCCCTAGAATGCTCCCTGGATGACCTATATGCTGACAACACCTAGATGTGTAACTCCTCAGGGGTTCAAATTCCTACAGCTGCCTACATGACACTGAAGCATGATGGACATTCAACTTGTTAAAGTAGACTCATCTTTTGTGAATTTGCTCTTTTTCCTTGCCTTCTTCAGATGGTGATCAGATTGCATCTAGGAAGTGTGAGGTGAGAAAGAAGTAAAAGAGATGGATCAGGGATTAACTCAAATCTGTAGTTTTGCTGTTATCAAGTTAACTATTACCAAGTCCAGTTATTTTCACCTCCTAAGTATTAAAAAGAAAATCCCCTCCTTGCTATCTCTACTCTACCTCCCAAGATTATACAACAGCCTCACAATGGTTTCTACATGTGCTCAAACCCAATAAATGTCTCACATCCACCAGAAAGATCTCTCAAATACTAATTTGATCACATCACTTGCCTGCCTATAACTCTTTGTTAAGCAGTCAGGTGTTGAGATGGTCAATTAGGAAAATGAGCCAAACTAAAAGTAACAATCAAGACTTTATTCACTTACTAGGACAGTGCAAGCAAGATGAAAAAAAGAGAGGTGCTGGCTCTGTAGTATTACATTTTTCAATCCTTTGGAATGCCAACACAGGGTTAGATGGATGCAGTGGGGACACAAGGAATCACCTCATTCCAAGGAGCCGCAAACAAAAGCCCCTGCCTCTTCATGGACTTGGGGGAACAAAAGGGATAAGGAATAGGAGTAAAAAGGTACTGGCTAAAAGTTGAGAAAAGCACCTTAGTCAAGGACCCCCAATAAGGTCTTAGCAGAAGCACCTAAAAGGTGCCTTAGCCAAGGGCTTTTATAAGGAGACCTCAAAATGGAGGCACCTGGGCTAGTAAAGTAGCTGTACATATGACCATGGCTGGCCTAAAGGATTAGGAGGGGGAGGGGCCTGAGTCCTTCATCCTAATTTTCTCCAGAAAACTGCAATGCACTGGGTGTGCACCAAGGCTGGCATGGTGAGGGCAGCTCTCCGCCATGAGGTCTGCCTGGCAAAGCCCTGTAATTGCATATGGTCATGAAAGATTGCACAAGGATTTTGGCCTGGAGCTGGACTCTTCACCCTCCAGTGACTACCCAAAAGCCTAAATGTCTACATAAAATAGATAAGGACCCCCTTCATCTGACCCCACGCCTACTTCTCTACTCTCGTCTCCATTTTATACTCTGGTAAAACCACCTTCTCCAAACTATTTCTAAACTCTGTGTCTCTGTCACACAGTTCCTCCTGCTTTGCCCACCATCCTCTTCTTCACCAACCACTTATCCTCTAAGAGTTACCCCAACTGCCACCTCCTTCAGGAAGCCCACTTAATAAATATCCACCTTCACTCTAGACATAAGTAACTATTCCCTTCTCTGGCGACCCATTAGCCCTTGTGCATACATACTTCCACTATTTACTTACCACATAATAATTTGTTTCTCTGTCTGTCTCTGCAACAAATACTAAATTCCTAGACAACAGAAGCCACATCCCTATTCTGTTTTTATCCCCAGTGCCTAACAAGTATCTGGCACACAGCAAAAACATGGGAACAATTTATTTGTGGAATTTGTGTTCTAAATCAGCACTAGCATAGCACTAAGAAGAGGACATGACAACAGCAGGATTGGATGAGACAAGACCCACAGGCTATCCCATTCAGATAACAGGATCCTTAATACTGGACATAGAGAAAAGCCATCTATGAACCAGGGGCCCTCAATCTGTCAACACCTTTATCTTGGACTTCCCAGCCTCCAGAACTTTATTATAATAGCCTAAATAGACTAAGATATCTGGCAAAATCCTCATTCCACAGGAAGAATCAAAAGTAATTATGTGACAATGTGGTCTTGTTGAGTCATCTCCTACTTTTATAAAAGTATATATTAATACATGTTTCTGTATCCTTTGCCATTAACGAAATTTTAGATTGTTAATGTGGGAAAATAGAACAGTGATTTGTATGAAATTGATACCTACAAATATAATGTTAAAAAGCTAAAATATTTCAATGAACTGTGGTTGTCTAAAATGAAATCAGGCCAGGTGGGATGGCTGATGCCTGTAATTTTGGGAGGCCAAGGGGGGAAGATCACTCAAGGCCAGGAGTTCAAGACCAGCCTGGGAAAGATACCAATACCGTCTCCATAAAAAAATTAAAAAAAACATTAGCTTGGCATGGTGGCACATGCCTGTAGTCCCAGATACTCAGGAGGCTGAGGCAGGAGGACTGCTTGAGCCCAGAAGTTTGAGGTTGCAGTGAGCTATGATCACATCATTGCACTCCAGCTTGGGCAACAGAGTGAGACCCTGTCTCAAAAATAAATAAGTTAATGAAATGAAATGAATAGATAAGTAACAAGTGAATAAGTCAATAGATACCCCCTGTACTTACAAGAGAACATGAGCAACGATGGCATTCACATCAAACAAGGTGTCAGCAGGGAATTCTCTGAGCAATATGTTGCCTCTATGAAAAGTTTAAAAATATGTTACAGAAATATCTCCTTAGAATTCAATTTACTTGTCTATCTAATACCTTGGGTTATAAGTTCTTTCATGTTGGAGCTGTGTCTTATCCAGGTACCACACACACCTACCAGAGTGCTGGTACATGATACATTCTCATATTTATTGCATATACACTCAATAAATACACTGACTTTTATTATAAAAGCTTAGGCTCTGGACCTGGCAAAAAGACTGGTTAAAAAAAAGGGAGTCCAATTTAGGCTTTTTACTTTTTACCTGCCTTTAACAACCACACACACAGAGATTCCCCAAACTGGGCTGGGAAGAAGACAAGCAGGAGAGAAAAAGAAGTGTCCCCATCAGTAGGACTTTTAGGAAAAAGAATATCTCCCTACTTCCTAGGCCAAATTCCAAGGGTTTGAAGAAAGAATTTGAGAAACCTCAGACAGATTAACAAATCCAAGTGCAGAGGAATCTGTAACTTGGACATTGGCATATCCTTCAAAAAGAAGGGATTTATTTCACACCCAAATATGAACCTACTCAGAACACTACATTTGCTAACCACTTACTTACCAGGCATTTGTAGTAGGAGTTTATTTAAGAGTCGCATGTAATATTCAAAACAACTGTCTGAGGTAGGTATTACTCTACTCATTTTATAAATAAAGAAGTTAAAATACAGAGATGTTAGGTAACAAATCTATTACTTGACTTTCTGTTAGGCTTCATATAATCTCCACTACATACAACTTTATTCTGGCTCAGTGATATTCTAAAAGTACAGCTTTATATTTGTCCATCACACTCAAAAAAAATAGCTTACCTGAATAAATATGCTTTCATCGAATCCTTTTCTTTTCCACAGTATCTTGACATTTCTTCTTTGACACAATTAACCTTTAAAAGATTATATTTAAGATTTAAGCTTATATATCAAAATGTCAAATTTCTTGGTTAGGGAAAGAAGAAGAAGAATTAAACGTTACACCTTGTCTCCAGGTCAAATTTTGTATTTTACTTTTTTTCCTGATTTGTATACTACAATTGCTCACTTATTCAAGTGTGTGAGATAACCCAGAGAAAGGCATTTTTTCTGTACCTAAGAGTTACATGTAATTTTACCTAAGCGTTTATATTTAATTCAATCTCATGGAACAAGTAGGAGGTAACCAAGTAGAAAAGGACACATTTAGGGCAAGACAAAAAGCATGAGCAAAAGTTATAAGCACAAAAGTAAGTGCTAAGTTGGGATCATGAAAGCATCTCAGAGGGTAGAACACAGGGATAGCAGATACTGCTGGTTTCCTACGCCAAATCCATCCTCTCCTTTTGTTTTCTAACAGAATTTTGCTTTTGCAAGTACCACATTAAAAGGCTTTCCTAGCCTCCCCAACAGCTAGGAATGGCCAAACTGTGAGGAGAAGTCCCTGCATTGGAATTCCTAGAAGTCTCTTAACAGATGGCTGACTGATACTCTTGATCTTTCTACTTCTTTTTGGTCAAAAACAGGTAAGAACACTAGAATACCAGCAGCAATCACAGGCCATAAGGCATCTTTAAGGAAGAAACTAATTTCTAAGGACAGCAAAACAGAAAAAAATGAACCTGAGTCCCTGATGATGCTAGAGCAGCCATACCAGCGCTGGATAGCTTATAGTCTGAAAATTAATAAATACAAGGACAATTAAAAATATTAAAACTATAAGGGCAATCCTGGCAGCAACATGAAGTAAAAGAGAAGGTGGCAAAAGAGCACAAAGGATAAGGAGGTGTAGATTAAAAGAATATCACATTAGTATAGATCAAGGATGACTGGGACCTGAATTAATGCCAAAAAGGACACAAGAGAGTCAAGAGGTGTATAACTTGGGGGAAGACTGAGTGTGTCCACATAGCATGGGACAGAGGTGGAGAAGAAGGAGAAAATGAGAATGAAGGGGTTTCTAGATGGAGCAAATGGGTAGCTACAAACATAACTAATCAAAACTTGGGCTAGAAGAATAGTTATTTTGTTTTGGATTTGGTATTGGTAAGGTTTTTGTCTGCTTATTTTAAGGTGGGGTTTTTTTGTTGTTGTTCAATTTAATTTTAATAGAGTTTGAGGAAGCACAATGACAACTGGGGAAGTACAATGACAACTGGGGAAGTGACATTTGTTTAAATGGGGAACTGATATTCAGGAAAGATATCAGGAATAGAGAATTGGAACAAAAAGTCAGAGTATAGTCATAACCAAAAAGTGAATTTTAGTGTATGCAGTTTTTTCAAAATTTTTTTAAAGTCAGTTTTTGATCACCTACCATATGTCAGTCACTGTTTTAGTCACTGGGGGTATAGGTAAGTTCCAAATAAAAATCTTCAGAACTTACATTCTAAAAGTAGAAACAATTAAAAATGAATTAATATGTAATATTAAGTGCTATAAATTTAAAAATTATAAAGGGGTAGCATGTGATAGAGTATTTTAGATAGATAATCAAAGAGGGCTTCTCTGAGGATGTGACATTTGCACAAAGAACTGAAGTAATGAAATAATGCATACAAATACATAAAAATGTGGCAGAGAAGAGTTGTAAGCAGAAGGGAAAACACCTGCAAAGGCCTGGTGATAATAGCACTTCTAGCAAATTCAAGTAACAGAAAGATGACCAGTAGGTATCAGGAACAAACGGAGCAAAGTAGAGAGAGGGACAGAAAACAAGATCAGAGACAAAGCCAGTGTTCACAATACTCAGGAGTTTCAATTTTCTCCTAACTGTAATGGGAAGCCTTTCTAAGCAGGGTAGCACTGTGTTCTGACACATCTGACTACGAATGGAGAAGTCTGTCAAAGGACAAGAATGAAAGGAGAAAGGCCAATCATTAGGAGGTTATTGTGGTTCCCAGATGAGAAGTGATGAAAAGGAGAAGTAGAAGTGAAAGTACAGGAAGTGGTCAGATTTGAAAAGTTTTCATTGTAGAACCTTGTAGTAGATGGATTGGTTACGAGAGAAAGAAAAAGATGACGAAAAAGTTTTTGTTTTACAGGAAGTGGTCAGATTTGAAAAGTTTTCACTGTAGATCCTTGTAGTAGATGGATTGGTTACGAGAGAAAGAAAAGGATGATGGAAAAGTTTTTGTTTTAAAATCTAATTTGATATAGTAATATAGCTACACCAGATTTCTTTTGGTTATCACTCGTATAATATATCTTTTACCTTCATTTACTTTGAACACTTATTTTAGTCGCATTTCTAGATAGCATACAGTTGGATTTGGGTATTATACTCAGCCTGACAATTTTTGTCTTAACTGGAACATTTAAGTCCGTTTATATTGTAGTGTTCTTTTCATCTACTTCTGCCTCTTGCATTCATAACTTATGAAAACAGTCTTAAATGCTTCTTTTTATGAAGTCTTTCCCAATACCATCTGTGACTTTCCACCTCAACAATCAGATATAGGCTTTCTTTCCTTTAAACCTCTTTCATACTTTATTTGTATCTCTATTATATAATGCAATAATCAGGTTCTGCTAGTTTAAAATAATCTGTGAATATATTTTAGTCTCCCTATTTAGGACATAAACTCTCCAAAGGAAAGGTGTGAGTCTTAGTCATCATTCTAGCCAAAACAAAACTAAATATTGTAAGCTCATTTCAATCTCACAAATATTTACTGAGTATCCACTATGTGCAAGGCACTGAGCTAGGTACTCAACACAGGTTTCCTTTCCAAATAGCTCAGCATCTTCAACCATAAAATAAAGAGTCTCAGTTATATTATCTCATAAACGCAACACCCTAGGCATGAAGCTTAATATCTACAGTTACTAGATAAAGTTACTACTTACTAGACAAATAGCATGATTACCTCTTTTGAGTTTCACACCAACCTACTATTTCATTTCTACATTTTAGCTTAAAATTTTATTCAAAGATCCTTGGAGATGAGTACCATTATCTTAAATGAGACCTCTATACATACAGACTTGGCGCATAAAAAAAAATTTTTTTTTTAAGGTATATAGCCAAGGTTAGTTAACCTTTCTATGCTTCCTGTCCTGGGAACTCTAGCTACAGAGTCCAAGGGGGACAACAGCCATCTCTTAGAGAAAGAAAGCTAATGAACTAAGAATACATGTACATGAAAAGTGAGGTAGACATTAATCTAAAAGAATTTAGTATCACTGGGTTACTTCTCATTTGGTTTCCTGATGTAGAAATTCTCTGTTTAAATTAAATAAAAGGCTTACATAGCTATCTAATGCATGATGCATATGGAAATTTTCCATAATACTGCTTGACAAACTTGAACATTTTTTTAGAAAATAATTAAATATATAACTTCAAGCTGAGTTGTCCTAACTTTGTTCTAAAAATAAATGTGAGAAACCAAAATATAAGCAATTATAAAGACTACGAAGAATAGAAAAGAATTCTTTAGTTACCTCAATTTTGTTACTTCAGTTTGTGCTAATAAAAATTTAATAAATAGTTGAATTTTGGCCATCTATTAAGAAATATTCATCAGGCAAAATGAAACAAAACAAAAATATCTAATTATAGGTTTGAAAGATGACACAATAGGGCCAATAGAGTGATTTACAGAATAATGTTAAATTCTAAGCTAAAAATTTTTAAACAGCCTTTTTTCTCTACATGTACTATGTTACACAATAATCTGAAACTATCTTTCTGTGCTTCTTTATTCTTATGAAAAAAATGTATTTTTCCAGTTTGAAAGAGATGTAAAACAAAAGTATGATAAAATACTCAGTCTTAAGCCATAGAGTTGTAAAATATTTGTCACTAATATTTTACTAACATAAATATCTTTCTACCTTTGCAACTGAAATTCCATAGTCCTGGAGAGGTCCAACAGCCTTATTCAGTTCTTCAAGAAATACAGATGTACTGGGAGAATCTAAAATAAGAAATGTTTCATGAATGTTTATCAATTGCCCCTTAAAAAAGATGAATTTTTAAAATTAAAGTCAAAATCTGCAAACACAGAATATATTCATTTATCCAACTAGCCTACAAAAACAAATAATTAAACATACCAAAGTTACATATTTTCATACTCTTATTTTCCTATTGCCTCATTATTCTTATTTCTAATGTTTTTACATGATATATTTTAACTTTGCAAATGACTTTAAAAGTTTTCTAAAACAAGATTATAATAAATAAATGTTTAATTTAAACCTAGCATTCGGCATTATTCTTCCAAGTTTAATACCATACACAACACACATGTACATATACACAAAACTTTCAAAATGATTTTAAAATATCATTTTCAAAACACAGTTATAATAAGGGAGCCAAAAGAAATGTGGATTCACTTCACTTACTAATTCCAAGAATAGTATTTTTAAGGCATGAAGAGACTTAAACAAGACTATTACAATTAGTTATGTTCAATAGTCATATTAGCTAATTCAGTATAATTAATGATACAGCTAAACCAGAGTCTTAAACTAAAGCGTTACTAATACATTTAAAGTTTTAAAAACTTTTTTAAATATTTACATATTAAAAACATGAGAAAGCATTCTTCCAGAAATGGCCACATGAAATTCAGATGTTATATTAGTAGCTAATTCCTATCTAGTATTTACTACAGACTAAGTATATTTTAAGTATACTCATTTAATCCTCACAACCACCTTATAAAGTACTATTGTCTCTTAATAAATGATGAAAGAGACACACAGAGAAGCTAAGTAACTTGACCAAGGTCACACCACAGGCCAAGTGGCAGAATCCAGATTCAAATCCAGGCAGGCACATTATAGTAACAGCTTTATAGCACATATTGTTGATCCTGACACTGACTGAAAAGCAACACAAACATCACAAGAGTTATATTAGATTTTAAATAATGCTTACCAGCTTGACAAAAATAAGCTAAAGAGGCTTTTCCCGGTTGCAATGTACTGAAATATTTCTGAGGACTCAGTTCTGGTAAAGAGTCTACTGTTGACTTGTAAAAATTGTATGTTATGACAAAAGAAATCCCAACTCTAAATACATTGAAGCTGGGAGACATCACTGGCTGTAGTTGCATATGAGCAGGTGGTTTTGTCTGTTTTGTTCACTGCTATGTTCTGTTGTCTAGGACAATACTTGGCACAGAGTAGGTGTTCAACAAAGTTTTGCTGAATGGATTTATAAAATGAATTAACGAAGTGAAACCTATGAAAAGAAAAAGTCATTACTTACATTATTTGATTTTGCTAGTACTTTACTATTTCCTTGTAGTAAAAGTTTGAGTTATTGTAATACTATTGATTTTTTTTTGATACTTACAAAGATATCTAGAAAATACTTAACTAATTATCTTGAATTTCATAGATATTTACTGAAGTATGTTAAGCTAATTGTCATCTTTAAGAGTTCTAAAATTCTCAAACATTCTCCAATCCATTTTTTAAATTGGGCATTTTATCTTTCTCTATAATAGTTACTTAATACCATTAACATGGGAGTGAGATATCCAAAATATGTTCCCTATATTTACTTTCTTTGTACTTTAAATCCCCTAGAAGACACCTGTTAAAAGTAGAACATTCCTTCTAAATATATATACATTTGTAACATTTAAGCCTTAGATTTCTTTATACTGCTTAGAAATTTAAATATCTTTTTCAACTCATACTTTAATTCTATTTTCTGAACTCAGATTTTGTTCCAGATATCCTCCTCTCATCTTCTTCCCTGGTATACTTACTTCCATGCTGTCCTCTGTATCTGCTGTCAGTCTCTTTGTTTTCTTTTTTGCTACTTTCACATTTTTCTTAAACAACTTCAAGAAGTTTTTCTACTGACGATCTATGTTATCTAAGTTTACAAAAAAGATAGTTTAGGAAAATTAGTATAATATAAAAATATCATACTTCTAGAAGGAAAAGATACACCCACAAGTATAGGTGAGAAGTTTGTTTTAATTTTTCTTTTTTAATTTCAAACAGGACCCATATCTTTCAAATGCAAGATCACTCTCTCAAAATAGGCAATAGGAAAAAACAGCAAAACTTATTTCCATATACTCATAAGGGTAGAATTTTTCAATAAAGAAAAAATTATAAAAGACTAAAAATTTATGGAAAAATGATATTGGATATTTACTCTGGTCATTCAATATTATCAAGAAGAACATGATACTTCTCCTTAACAAACAGGTATTCCTACAAAAGGAACTAATTACTTATTCATAACTTCCTAATAATTCTGTTCATTAGAGCCAGTATATATCAAACAGTGAACAAATTTGCCATCAATTTTTAATAATGAGTCAAGAGTTCAAAAACTCAAAGCAAAATGAGGAGTGAGAACTGTGAGAGGTATATAAAAATGTAATTTTAATGATATAATTAAGGGGTATCCTTGACATTAAAATTGATTATACATTATAACCATCTTAAACCAGCCTATTTTAAAGCCACTTTATATTAATGGGGATGTTTTAAAATAGGTCATCCACTATTTTCTTTATATCCTAGAAAGAAATGCATGCATTTCCAAGACTAAGGGAATAACTACATAACATTCATTACTATGTATGAAGTAACTATAACCTAATTAAACTGTAAAACATTAAGTGAAAGCAAAATTGAAAAATTCAAGGATAAAATATCATTTTCTCTGGCCTTCAGGTTACAATTCAATTATTTTAACACACTAATGTCCCTAGAATGTATTTTGTAGCACCAAAAGGTCTAACTGCACATCCAATGCTTAAATACTTTCCCACATCTTCTATCCCATTAGACGAATGAGATTATGTATGTGAAAGTACTGTGCTTTCGTCAATTAGAGACACTGGTGATCACTCTTACAGACATTTAGAGATAGGAACTCAGTAGTAATCTCTGGTTTGTTCCATCTTTGATAAGATTTGATTATTTTAAAATTATTTAAAGCAGAGAATATAGCATGGGTCAGTTAGAAATAGAATTTATGTCTTCATAATGAAATAAACATTGAATAATTATTTAACCAGAACCATAACCACAGTTGAGAGGATGGGGAGACAGAAAATAAGGGAGCACACAGTGGGATGTGGAAAAGTATGAAAGAACTAAATCTTTATCTTTCCCAAGACCAAAAACCAAGTTTACTGGAAATAAGAAAGTAAAAGCCCAAACAGTGAGCAGTTGAAAGTAACTGCCTCTAAGGAAGAAGAAATGGGGGGGAGGGGAGGAAGATACCAAGGGGACTTTTAAAGCCTGTAACAGTCAGAACCATCTGACTCTTCAAATACTGTACCTTTTTCACTTTGATTTAAAAAGAAAAACTATTACTAGTATATAATCAAATCTTCCATACTACTCATATTAATCCAATCTACCCTCTGGGGCCATAGGAGAGTGGACATTTCACGTGCATGCAAACTATTAATAAATCGAATTTGCCAGAGACAAGCTGTCCTCATAAAAAGATCTTTAAACTAAAGGGAAGGGAATGTGGGTAACGAAAAAGAATATGAGCCAAAACAGACTGAAAACAAAGATACAAAAGGTACTTGGTGACCTTCTCCCCCTCCAGTGATTAGAAAAGGGAATAAAAAACAATACTTAATACTTCAAAAATCTAAATATCAGAACAAGGTGATGAGTACCTTGGGAGAAATGTGACCTCATTATCTTGGTGTGGCAGTTCATTAGTATGGTTCCAGTTCTCCACTAAAGTATAAGGTAAGATAACACTTAAGCTCCCTCCATTCCCCACCCTCTGGTGAAATTATTTATGGCCACCATGCAACTTATTATGGCCAATAAAGAGTGAAGGTGGCAAATGTCTCTTTTAGGACACAGTTTTAACAACTAGCATATGATATGTCATGCTTTATTTAGCCTTCTGTCACAGTCAACAGAAATGTTCAAATGGTGGCTGTTCTGTCAGCATGACAGTGCAGAGAACCCCATCTAATGTGTATACAAGCTCCTTACGAGCATGTGACATAAGGAAGAAATAAACCCTGTTTTCTGCCACTGAGATTTGAGGGGTTATTATTGCAGCATAAGCCAGTCTATCTTCACTGGTATACAAACTAGAAATGAAATACCTACCGTCTTAACAAAAACCCCAAAATATTGGCTTGGGGCCAAGCAGCACCAAAGTGTTCTGGGCCTACTCAAGGAAATATTTTTCAGAGACTGAAGAGCAACAAGTGATCCACATTAAGAAGTTAAAACATTGATAAAACCATCACTGCAATATCTTGGAGGTGACATGTACCTAATAAATTTATAATGAACCTCTACCTAGGTTCCTGTGGCTAATGAATTTATTTATAGCCCTAAAAGAAGAGGTTGGAAGACAGAAGATTAGTACTGTGTGATGGCTGGCTGTGCTTAACAAGGTATTAAAACAAAGATACTCAGAGCAGAACCACCATACAGGAGACTAAATGTTCAAAACTTAAAACAATCCACCCTTCTATGGTCATGAAGCAAGCTGACAAAACTGCTCAGTCATGGAAAGAGGCCATATTCTCCAAAGCCAACTTCAGATGTGGCCAAGAATTAAAATGGAAGGACCTCTTATAGGACAAAGCCACGGACCATGGAGAACTATGCTCTAGGGCACAGGCAGAGTAAGAACTATTTGTTACTGGTCTATAATATTGAGATAAATATAGAATTTGAATGTAAATGTTTCCAAGCTTTTCCAGCCATTTCAGACAGTAATTTTATATTTGTTGAATCTAATAACTTTTAAATTTGGCTTGTAATTTCATACTTATTTCATTTTTCCTATAATTCATTATTTTTAACTGTCAAAATGTTTATTGCAAAATGGAGTCTTAGAACGAAGGAAAGCAAAGCAAAGTTCATATCAAAATGAAATGTATGACACCAATTTGGATTTCTGAATACATTGTGGACTTTGTGCTGGAATTTCAACTGTTAAATTAGTAACTGAATAGTCTTACCACACAAGAGTAAAATTTAATCTTCCATATACACATTATACAAGATATTTGGTATAGCGCTTGCTCAGGATAACAATGCAACAGAATAACTGAGAAAAAGTTTTTGTTTTTTTTTTTGTTTTTTTTTTTGAGACAGAGTCTCGCTCTGTCACCCTGGCTAGAGTGCCGTAGCGTCAGCCTAGCTCACAGCAACCTCAAACTCCTGGGCTCAAGCAATCCTTCTGCCTCAGCCTCCCGAGTAGCTGGGACTACAGGCATGTGCCACTATGCCCGGCTAATTTTTTTCTCTATGTATTTTTAGATGTCCATATAACTTCTTTCTATTTTTAGTAGAGACGGGGTCTCGCTCTTGCTCAGGCTGGTCTTGAACTCCTGACCTCGAGCGATCCACCTGCCTCGGCCTCCCAGAGTGCTAGGATTACAGGCGTGAGCCACCGCGCCCAGCCGAGAAAAAGGTTTTGTGAAAGTAATAATGTCATCTATTCAAAGCTCACAAAGAATATAAATATTTTCTATTATTTAGTACAAAAATTTTAAAAGAGCACAAATGCAATATGTATAGTGTATCGTATATGACATTAAAAGATACACTACTCTGCACACAATATAAAATAATTAATGTAGGTGCTTGAAACTCTAGTTCTGAAGTAAATAATCACATGTCAGAAAGCTCCTCACCAGGCCGGGCACGGTGGCTCACGCCTGTAATCCTAGCCCTCTGGGGAAGCCAAGGCGGGTGGATCGCTCGAGGTCAGGAGTTTGAGACCAGCCTGAGCAAGACCCCGTCTCTACTAAAGATAGAAATAAAAATTATCTGGACAACTAAAAAATTAGATAGAAAAAATTAGCCGGGCATGGTGGCGCATGCCTGTAGTCCCAGCTACTCAGGAGGCTGAGGCAGTAGGATCGCTTAAGCCCAGGAGTTTGAGGTTGCTGTGAGCTAGGCTGACACCATGGCACTCACTCTAGCCCAGGCAACAAAGTGAGACTCTGTCTCAAAAAAAAAAGAAAAAAAGAAAGCTCGTCACCAGTAACAGAGTGCAAATAAAGTTGGAGTCTGAGGAAACAGGGCTAGTCCTCTAGATTTCTTGATAAACACTCATTTTTTTAATCACAGAAATGCTGCATCTAGAGCTGTCAAACTATGCTACAATTGGAAGAATAGAACAGATTCTTCTCTCTGGCAATGTTTAAAATCTAAACAGGAAAACAGTCGTACTCAAAAGCAGCAAAAGGTGCCTGATTATAGAAAAATTATATTCTACTATATATGTAGTATGGTAAGACTTTTACTTTTGAAAGGCTGCAACAAGTCTAGTTTAACACTTTTAAAAATCAACATTTAACTCAGAATAAGTTTTAAAGTTGTCTTTCATAAACTCCTACCACCCTAACGAAAACTCTGAAAAATAAAGTTATGCACACAGTAGTGCTATGAGAAGTCATTTTGGATCTCTCCTACACTCTCCCCCATCCCTAATTCCTTGATTTTTAATGGGGATCATTAAGGTTTGAATACCTCAGCTAGTGTTAAACTATAATTCATTTTCATCACCTTTACTAAACATTCAAATTAAATTGGAGTTGTGTTTTTAAACTAGCCTAGAGAACCCAGGGAACAGAACTAGAGCCCTAGCACCAACTGCCCAGAGAGATTTCAACTACAGATTGCTACAGTCTAGAGTCTGATATGTGTCTTCCATTCTCCCCCTCTCCAAATGGGAATACTTATAGTTATCTGCCTCACCATTACCCTATGTATTCAACAGAGGTGGGAGACATAACTTATGTTTAGACCAGTAAAGAGATTACCACTACTGGGCATTACTCAGAGATCCTGGACTTTAAGCTTAACACAGTGACTGGACAGGATGTTTGGATTATCTCCACTGGGAAAAGTCAAGGATGGAACTACATGTAGGAAGGAGAGTATTTGTTGACAAGGGTGGCTTTTCAAATGTTTCTAGTTCTCTACACATTAAGATTATATACTTCCTACTTCCTTGAGTCAGGTATGGCCATGACTTGATTTGGACAATGAAATGTACAAAGTGGCATATGTAACTTCTGGAGGTTTTTAAGGGCCAGTATACATATGTCATGAATCATGACATACTTTCCCTCTGCTATGATGACTGATTAAAGTCAAAATAAGGCCTTTTCTGTCAGCCCAAGTCCCAGAAAAAGAACAACACAGGACAAAGCTTCCAGATGACTCAATGTGATCATAAAATAAACTTTGTTGTTTTAAACTCTCAAAGTTTTGCTATTACCATCACAGTAAAACCCAGCCCAGTCTTGTTGGTATACCTGGTCTTATGTAATAAGTGAGAAGAGAGTAACTTGAACATAAAATGCATATCCTAGATTTTAAAGCTAGATGTTTCAAAGAATTCCCAGGAAATTGACCCAATTCCACTGTAGGAAGATTCCGAAAGGGAAGATGACTCTTTAAAATGCAATTTACTGTTAGGTATGGCCATGAGTTAATCTGACCAATGAAATGTGCAAAGTGATACATGTAACTTCTAGAAGTTTTTAAAAGTCAGTATACATGTGTCATGAATCATGACACACTGTACCTTTGCTGTTACCATAACAGATGCTAATACCAAAAGAAGGGAAAATTCATAGGCAAATGTTTGCCAATACTACACATATATACCTCCCAACTATGTACAGACTTTTATTCTTTGGGCCTGGGAGGGGCCCTCAATTCTTCAGTATAATGCTGCTGTCAGCACGGATCAGTGTTGGCATATAAGATGTAACTTTTGTCTCATCCCTAAACTCTAAACAAGTGTGTATGCCCAGGTCATTAAATAATAGAAAGAGTGACATGTAACTAAGGACAAATACAAGAGAGTAACAAGCACTGTTAAATGGGTCAGTGAAGCTATGGTACAAAAAGGGCTAAGCTTGCAAATGAATTGCTAAAGGCAACAAAAGTGTATTTTGTTCAGCACCAGAATATTAAGAAAGCCCCCAAAGAGCATCAAGGAGGAAATGCTTCAAGAGAAAAACACCGGTCTTCCTGTTAGTAAGGAGATAGTGTGAAGATTTGCATTTACGTGTTTCTTAGGCAGGGGACAGCTGGTAGCCCTCTATAGCTAGGACAATCCCATTTTGGGATTGGGTACTGTTTATATTATAGTAATACTTGGCAAACAATTCTCTGCTTTTACGTTTGAAAGACTACTGTGCTAGAGCAATCTGCCCTCTCAGAACAATATTCAACTTTTGTGCCTTTGTACACATTTAAATTTTAGAATATCTGGCAGCAAGCTTTTCTAGGAGAACTTTAGTTAGTTTCCCCTTTATAGGCCTAAAATTCCTTTATGAGTAACGATAAAATTAATGGCTATCCCTCTCAGGAAAAAGAGGAAATTAACAACTATAACTATTAAATAAACTGTATCAAGATTGTGGGCACTATTCTCTGGAAAAAGACACATTTCATATTTTGCAACAAATGAGGCATATAATGCTTACAAAGTTCCTGTAAGAACATGGTGTCTAAAGTTAGCTTACTTGGAGTGCAATGCTGCTACTGAAGAACAGAACCTGCTCACTGAACCAGGCCTCAAATAAAACGTTGATTAGATCTCAACACAGTTCATTATTTAAGACTTAAAGGAGGCAACAAAAGGAATCAACATCTCTCCACTTTAGAGCCCCTTCAAAACATTTGGGAGGAAAATCCTCTATCTGTACTGCCCACACTCATCCCCCAAAAAGAAAGGGAGAAAGGAGGAGGCTATCCAGACTTGCTCAGACACACGGTGGGGGGAGTCTCACAAGCAAAGATCTAAAATTAGTATGGGTACTATCCCAATGTTTACTACCACTTTAAGTGGAGAATATGGGAGAAAAAGAAAGACCCCACTAGGGTAAAAGTCTATTCATGACTTGAAATTTGTACCTCATTGATTATGGAAGATGCACAAATAGGCCATGCCAGACAATATGTGGTGTCCCTGGTTTTGACAAGTGCCTAAAATCGCATAACTCTGATTTTATACTTAAGTGCTTAAGCACATAACCACAATCAATTACCTCACTGCTATCATGAGCACTTTGTCCCATAGAGAACTGTGTACTGCCCTAACCACATTCTCTAAGAATCCATGAGGTGAAGTTCTTAAGTTTCAATAAACATGAGATCCTTCTCCAAAGCACTGATGTTGGGTTAGGCCTGTTAACTTCTCACAAAAAGCTGTACCCTCCTGTACACTGCACTCCTCTGCTGAATGTTTCTTCTGAGGAATGTCCACTTAGTGCCAGGCTTGTACATTTATCACAGTTTGTCAGCACACCTATGAAGAACTCAAACCACACCAGCATCTGGTGCCTAGGTGAACTACTGTTCCAGAATCTGGAGTACAAAATAGACTTTAAAGTTCCCTGTGGAACACTTAGCGAGGGAAAAAAAGAAAGCAACTCTTCTAGGGCAAAGCACAGGACAAAGGATGGTGAGGCAGGAAAGGCTGGGTCTCGAATGCTCCAGTAAATGTAGCAGCGTCTTTCACGAGGATACTGAATTTGTAATGTGCCGTACATTCTAAAGATAACAAAAATTATTTCCTCTTAATCGTGCACTACTTTTCTCATTTTATTACCAAATACAAAAAAAAAAGCCAACAAATGTTATGTCAGGCCCAATATAGGTTTGGAGATCTGTTTATTCCTGGATTATTTACAGCAGCAACGTAACAGCATTTATTTTCTGTCAGCCCCAGGAATAGCGCCACCATCTACCATACACAGCACTAAGGCTTCCATACATGTGGAATTTAAGGAACACGGACTATTCTACTCCCTCTCCAGATAATCAAAGACTTACAGGTCTGTTTCTGCCTTTTTCCCCAAACTTATGCACAGACCGTTTCCAAATTCTAAGTTTCAAAGAAGCCCTACTCACAGATCGCTTCGACATCCATCTGATAATAATACCATTCTTCCTTTAAAGGACATTTCCCTAGGGAGGGTCTTTCACTTAAGAGCCTCGGTTTACCCGTAGCGTCATTCCATCCCCTAGCCCTAGAAAGGACTCACGTTGGTTCCCGCCGCTCACGAAGCGAAAAAAGAAGAAAGCAAAACGTCCCATCAGCAGGGTCCAGGTGAGGCCGCTTTTGGGCCCCAGAGGCGGGGCAAGCTAGACGCCAGAGCTCGGCCGTGCAGCCTCTGCTTGAGGAAAGCCGCTTGGTCTGAATCCCCCTTTCTGCAGGCAGAAACCACAGCCTCAAGGACCCGCGCCGCCACCTACCTGTCCGAGACCTGCGTGCGAGACCTGCGGGCAGGGACCCGGGCGGTCCTTGACGCCGCGCGGCCGACGGTTCCCGCCGCCAAACCACGGAGCAGGATGCAGAAGGCGGGGCCGCACGGGGCTAACCAGGCAGCCGCGAACCGCTTCGCCGACCTGCGAGAGCGTGGCGCCTCCGCTCTGCGCGCTTGAGGCCGCCACCTGCACAGCGGAGTCGGCCTGCTGGGCAAAAAAACAATCCACAAGGCTCCTCCTTCTCCTCGTGCTCCCTACGTGAGGGAATCTCCAACCAACGGGAAGCGCAGGGGGCGGAGCAAGAGCCGCCCCTGGTGACAGACGAGTGCCGAGTCCTCCCGCCGGCGCGAACGGGCGGTGCAATGGCTGGGCCAATCAGCAGCGTGGGTGGGGAGTAGAGGGAGGGAGAAAGCAGAGAAAGCGGAAACCCAATCAGATCTCGGGGTCCCCGAGCGACTGGTTCTGCGGCCCATGGCCTTCCGAGCACGGCGCTCAGGGGGCGTGCCCGCCTGAGCCAATCGGCGCGAGCCCACAGTGCGGAGCGAGCGCCTCAAATGCTCGGGTTTCTCAGCTGATTGTCTCCAGCCGAGAGTTGTTTTTTGCAGCTACGGAGCCGAGCCGCAGCAGGAGGAGCCGAGACCCTCGGGGGGTGGGGGGAAGAGAAGGCGGGGTCGGGGGGAGCCGCGGCCGCTCTGCGCGGGACTCCGGGTCCCGTCACGGCGCTTCCTGGGGTTGGAGGCTGGGGTGGGTGGGGGGTAAGGGGACAGTCCTCCCCCTCGACGGCGGCTCTGAGTCCGGCCCCTTCCTTCCCGCGCTCCCTCGCGCACCCCCTAACCCCTTCATGAGGGTGTCGGTGCCGGGTCCGGCGGCCGCTGCCGCCCCCGCGGCCGGCCGCGAGCCCTCGACGCCCGGCGGGGGCGGCGGAGGCGGAGGCGCCGTCGCTGCTGCCTCAGGCGCCGCGGTGCCGGGCTCCGTGCAGTTGGCGCTGAGCGTCCTGCACGCCGTGCTCTACGCCGCGCTCTTCGCCTTTGCCTACCTGCAGCTGTGGCGGCTGCTCCTGTACCGCGAGCGGAGGCTGAGTTACCAGAGCCTCTGCCTCTTCCTCTGTCTCCTGTGGGCAGCGCTCAGGACCACCCTCTTCTCCGCCGCCTTCTCGCTCAGCGGCTCCTTGCCCCTGCTCCGGCCGCCCGCTCACCTGCACTTCTTCCCCCACTGGCTGCTCTACTGCTTCCCCTCCTGTCTCCAGTTCTCCACGCTCTGTCTCCTCAACCTCTACCTGGCGGAGGTAAGGCGGGAGGACCAGCATGCGGGGCCCGGGAGGGCGAGCGGGCCGCCCGGATCAACTCCCGCTAAGGACCGGCGGGGGTGGGGGTGGGGAGTGAGGGGCGGACTGGAGACCAGCATGGGGAAACTGAGGCATGCCTGGAGTGTGCGCCAGTGTTTTCGCCCTAAACTTAAGCAGCTGATTGACTCTATTCCTGAGGTAATTTGGGGGAAGTGAGTGAGAATGTGTGTGTTCTGTCAACTTAAAACAGTAAGACAACCCTTTGTTCGGTGTTCTGGCCCTCTAAGTAAGGTGTTGGTGGCACCACCAAAGTGGCATCGCAAGAAGTAGCAGCCCCGGTACCTCTGCCGAAGCTGGACTGTGTGGAGGGAGGTTGGATGCTGAGGTAGCAGCAGCTCTGCTGAAGCTGGACTGCTGCCAGCCATTACGTCACCAGGCAGAGAGAGCTGTTCCTCTGCTATTGTTGCTGCGTTTCTTTTATTAGAAGCTTATATTCCCTCTTGCATCTCCTTTCCTGTGGCTCGATAAGCCTCACACAAATTCCGTTTGATAGTTCCCCAGCAGGGTTAATGATCAATAACCAATGCTGAGGTTCAGTGTAAGGACCTCCATAAAGCCCTTAATGCTTGTCCCAGTTGCTTCATGCTTTGGAGATTTATTCTACCTCTCAGATCTTAGTCTTTTTTGGAGCTAATTAAGAGAGAAAATACTAGCTTAACCTGTGCCTATTGCGGAAACAAATCACACTGCTTTTGCAGTAACTTGCTTAATATCTGGAACCTAATCACACCCCCTTTCTCTTTTATGGGGAATTGCTGGTTGGATTGCATTGTTCTGCAGCGCTTAGGTATTTGACCCATTTCAAACAGGTTTGGGAGTGTAAGGTTGTCCATCATGTGTGTCAGCTTGTGGTGTTTAAGCCACAGTATTTCAAGAATTGCCCCCCAAAATTTCCCTTCCCCCCAAAAGAAAAGCTTGAGGAAGGGAGGAAACAAGGTGACATCATATGCTTAATACTGACTAATATAGAACAATATTGGTCTATGCAGCTAATCCTCTCAAAGGCTATTGGAGGTGATGAGAATTAATGTAGTTCCAAGCAAAAGTAAAAAACATTTGAGGCAGATTGTTTACATTTCCTGCATAAACCAACTCTTTTCTCCTTTAATAAATTGGAAGTGGAATGCATAATTTTAAAATCACGGTCATAATTCTATTTGGCACACTAAAAACAATAGTTGAAATATTAATAGTAACAAACCTAATTTAACTTTAATTATTTTCTTTCTCCATCCTTTGGGAGCCTAAACAATACAATGACAAAAATCCAAACAGTAACAAGCAGAAATAAAAAGGGTGGGTAATCATAAATCAGATAATCCTGCCATAGTCACATCACTTATTTGAGGATGTTCTGATCTTCTAGGTGTTTAAGCTATTATAACGCTTCCGTCCTTTATGGTTAAACTGATACATTGTATTCTTCCTGCCACCATTTTTGACTGTTAGTGACTTGTCATCACTGAAACCTTACTGTAGCTTCAGATATAGTAGTTAATTTACCTGAAAGTGACTAGCAATCTTTATGCCTTGAACATCAAATAACTTGGTTTTCCCTATACACTTAAAAAATCATTTTAATGATTCACTGTAAAATAGTTGGTAGACATTTCGTAAAGTGGATAAACATTCTTTTTACTTCTTGAGGTATAACACACCATAAAGTGCACAGTCTTAAATATACAGCTAGCTGGAATTTTACATGCATGTGCTCATGTTACTATCACCCAGATTAAGATGTAAAGAATTTTCAGTGTTCCGCAAGATTCCCTTGTACCCTCTCCCAGTCAGTATCTCTCACCCGGAGGTAAACAAAGTGGCTAAAGACTATCACAATAGAAAAAAAAAATCTATATTTAAGCTTAAAATTCAAAAGTATGCTTCTACAGCATAAAATACACAGAGTATCTAGATTGGGTCTTCAGATTTTTGATTGCTAATATTCCAAGCTAGTGAGGAAGAATTTAGAGTCTAAAAGTCTTCCTATTAAATGAATCTTTTGTTTGTGTGTTGTAATTTTTTAAACAGCAATAAAACTCTATTAACCTAGAAAATATAATTTGGAAAGAAGCTGGGCTAAAGCTTTTTTCTTTTGCAGTGTCTCCTAGAATGGTGTGGATTGTTTGTCTATCCTTGTCTTTTTATACTCAAACTAACAATTTTAGGATACATACCTGTACTTGAGAGCAAATTTTTGACTTTTTGGAAAACCTGTTTAAAAAGAGAGATCTTAAGCAGAAATTGTTTCCCTATTCAATAGAAAAAATCCACAGGAACCTGAATTTAATAGTATTAGAATTCAAATTTTTATATCAATTCCAGGCAACTAGAAATACACTTCCCATTGATCATTCTGAATTAATGAAGCTTTTCCTAGTAAGTTCTTCATATTATAGCAAAGTGGTAGGAAAAGTCTCTGTGGTGACAAATATTAATACAAGACTTACTTGAGATTTAATTTTTTAAACCAAAAGCTCCTATTATCTTTTTTGAATAGTTGTGCTACTTGATTACTAACTTACTCTGTCTTTACTACCTGTCATATTTAATACCAATTCCATTTTACTTTTGACTTGTTTAAAGCATTTGTTGATCTGTCTCTCACTAATTAAAAGTAATTTTAAGGACTTAGCTATAAAAAACCACAGATCAATATAAAAATAGTCTGTAAAGTAACCATTACTACTTTGAACACATTTGGGTGGGTGTTCTAAAACTCATGTTTTTGAAAAGTTAAGAACTGCCTAAATCACTTTCTTTTGGTGACTACACTTGAATGGAATTGCGATAAGGGGAAGTAGCTTTTTCTGAAACAATTAGGCTTCTCAACTTTTCATACTTAATCTCCTAGAAGGAGATAGTTGACGAGAAAAAAAAAAAACCCTTACACTAATCTTAAAAGCGCATATATTGAACTTTTTCTGGCAGGATCAGTAGAACATGAACTTTACCAGACAAGGGTTCATACTCCTGTAATTCTACCAGAGGAGACTTCAGTCTTTAAAACTGATGACTATCTACCATCAGAACATGTAGAAGGACTTAAAATGAGAGTTGATAGTATACCATCTTTGGAGTGTTGTGATGCATGCCAGAATCAGTGAGTTCATCTTCGACATATTGACATTTTTTCCTTTTATTTGTAATACGAGTGCCAGTTGCTTAATCAGGATAAAATGCAGTGACTTAATCACAATGCCAAAACAGCTAGGAAAATTAAATTCCAAATCTTAACTCTTACATCCATGGATGCTATTACAGTCCCTGCTAGTGGATGTATTTTTCCAAATATTGATGGCACTTGAAATAATATGCAATTCAACTTACAGGTACGTTCATTTTGTTATGTTCTGTGATTTCCTACAAAAGTATTTTTACAACCAAAAATGGAAATTCCTTGAGGATAAGAAGTTATTTTATCAAAAAAAGTTATTTTTTCATATTTTTAATCTCATAGCAACTAGAACAGTGGTGATGATATTATTGAATGATAATATAAAAGATATAGAAAATATTTAGCCATCTAATATGTGGCAGTTAATTTTATTTTGATGGACATTTGAGGTAAATTATGTACTGTCTGGAATCTTTTCTGCCTAAAAGATTCCATATAATATAGAGTTTTGCTTAAGAAAACTATTTTTATATCATGGCAAACGGCCCATAGTAATTAGGACTTGCTAATTTGGTTTCAACAAATTCTACTAAATAGAAAAGTCTGTAAAACAAGTTTCATATCATGAGTCAGTGATTATAAACTGTTTTTGTCTGAATCTACTAAGCTGTGTTTTATTTCCTAACTTGATCTTATTTTTCCTGAGACTATCTGTGAGGCCAGAGTTTCATATACATATCTATGTCAGAAGACATCCTTGTATTTTATGAATTTAATATTTTCAAAGTACCTTATGACATTTATCTTTACAATTCCCATGAAATATGTAGAAGAGGGGTGTGATTTGTCCAAGGTTACATGGCTAATATGTATCAGATGTGAGACTGCTGTATTGCTCAAGTGCTATAAAGTCTTGTCAGGTAATCTCTTCCTATACCATGAACTTTCCTGGATACCATCACTTCTTTGCTTATTATTTAGTGCTCCTCTAACATGCTTTCCCATTTTTATACTGTTTCAAACCTTTTCCACTGTCTAGAAAACCCTTTATTCTCCCTTCATCCACAGCATATGACTCTTACCTCCTACTTTAATTAATTCATTTACGTATTTTTAGAGACAGGGTCTTGCTCTGTTGCCCAGGCTGGAGTGCAGTGGCTCAGTCATAGCTCACTGCAGTCGCAGACTCCTGGGTTCAAATGATCCTCCCAGCTCAGCCTCCCCAAGTAGCTGGGATTACAGGCATGAGCCATCATGCCTAACTTAACTGCCAGTTTAAACAAGTGTAGAAGCCAGGGCCATCTGGCTGACCAGAGATTCAGAGAAATGCATAACAATGCTGTGGAGAGTATTTAATCTTTTTCAATGCATGATTGAACAGGTAAGTAAGGAAATTCCTCAAAGGCCAGAAGCTACAAAGAAAGCAAATGCAGAATGATAAAATACCACAAATGTTTGACTTGGGGGTGAGTGTGGTTATCAGCTGCTTCCTGCTAGCCTACCATCCAGATTTTAATTTTATGTATTGGAGGTGTAGGGAGGTGATATTGCTGGCTATACCTTTTGGTGAGGTCTGATTAAGACCTCAGCCACTCCAGCATAATACCAGAATCATTAAAGTGTACACCTTCCGTGGATAAAGTAGGAAAATAAGCAGGTCCTCAGAGGTTGATAGTGGGATTTGTGACTATCTCTGCCTTGGCTCTGGGTGAAGAAGGTACAAATTGGGAAAAGAAAAATCTTCCCTGAGAATGCACAACAACCTTGTTCTCACACAGTTTAAAGCCTGAGTTCACATCAGTTCTATGATTGGAGGATGGGGAGGTCGGGAGATCCAACCTGAAATGTAAAGTTATTCTTGCTTGATAGTAACCTCATGCTCCTGGAGGAAGAAAATGCAAATCATCCCTGGAGGAATGTTCTTTAAAACCAGACTCCTGACCAATAAAATTCCAAGGAACATGAGCGCAAAATTAACAATCACTGGGAATCTTACCTACAAAGATTGCAGATATCAGAATTATCAAATACATAGTATAAAATAGTTATTCACTTATATAAATTAAGAAATTAAACACTTGAAATATGATAAAACTCAAAATTGACTGGCACATTTGGAAATAATCATGTTTTTATTTGTAGAGATGAGGTCTCTCTTTGCTGCTCAGGCTGGTCTCAAACTCCTGGCCTCAGGTGATCCTCATGGTTTGGCCAGGCATGAGGATCACTTGAGGTGGCTGGGATTATAGGCATGAGCCACCATGGCTGGCCCATAATCATTTTTAAAAATGAAAAAGAAAGTGAAATGGATGGTTAAACAGATTAAATAGTTAAAAAGAAATTAGTGAGCTAGAAGATCTCAGAAAAAAATCACCCAGAGAAATAACCCATTGATTATATTTTAAACCTTTTAAGAGAGAATGAGGAATGAACAGGTCTAACATATGTCTAACTGAAATTTTGGAGAAGTTATTCAAAGGAATAATGACTGAGAGTTTACCCTAATTTGTGAAAGATGGCAAGTTTCAGAATCAGAAAGCCTAGCCAATCCAAGGCAGGCTTTGTGAAAATGAACACAGTGCTAAACTTCAGAACACCAAAGAGAAAATATTTTTAAAGCAACTAGACAGAAGATATTACAAAAGAATAAAAAAGTGTGTTGATGTTCAACAACTAAGGAATCCAGGAGACAGTAAAACATCTTTAGAATGATGAAAGAAAGTAACCTGAAACCTAAGATTCTTCCCATAATGAAACTGCCAACAATAGAGATGAAATAAAAGCCTGTGGAGACAAAAACAGTTTGTGAGTAATTGATCCTCACACAAAGATCTAAACAATAGACCTTACTGAAATACAGGAAGGAATGGTGAGCAAAGAAAAATGTTACATAAGTTGGTAAATCTAAACAAGATATATGTATGAAATAATTTGTAATTTATAGGAATAAAACAATTGAGAGAACCAAAATCCTGTACAATAGCATATAGATAAGGAAGCCAAAATAACAGGGATAAAACATTGTAAGGTCCTAGTGTCATTTGGAGGAGTAAACATCGTAAGGTGCTAGTGTTTGGTTAAACGTTAGGTTGACTATATCTTTCAAAAGAAAAACAAAAATATGTCACTTTCAAACTATGAGAGGGAAATGAAAATGGTGGTAGGATGAGGGGAGAGCTTGTCCACAACATGGTAACAACAAAAAAACACCTTGAGAAAGATCAAATTAATATAGTATGAAAATTAAAAAATAAAATATTCCAGTCAGTGTCATGAACTTAATACTCTAGCATAAAGAAAATGTGTCATACTTCATTTTAAAACAAGTTCAGCTATATGCTATTTACAAGAGACACTCTTAATACAAGTAAAGGATAAAATTAAAAGTATAGGAAAATGAGATATTGTGCCATGTTAACCAAAAGAAAACAAAAATTAATAGAACTTCAAAGAGAAAACAAACCTAAGGTTTTATTGGAAATTTTAACATCATTGATCAAGGAAATATGGATGTAGATCATGTAGATACCGAAAAATGACCATTTATAGAACACTATAAAAGTATACCGAACAGCAGGGTTTATTTTTTAAAATTAACATTTGGAACGTTTTTGAAATTGACCACATAGTGGAGCATTAAAACAACACTCAACAAATTAGAAGTAATCAGACATGACTGAGCGCATAACTGAACCACTTACCAGCTGTTAGACCTTGGGCAAGTTACTAAACTTCTTTGTACCTGTGAACTTCTCTGTGCCTATAACCCTATTTCTAAAACTGTGGATAATGTCTACCCCATAGGATTATTGTGAGAACTGAATAATACCAAAATCAGATGAAGGCACTATGAAAAGTAATTACAAATATTTCTTACGAACATAGATGCAAAAATATTTGACAAATCTACTCAAATAATATATTAAAAGGATATTACATCATGACCCAATAAGTTTTATGTTAAAAATATATTCAAAAATCAATGTGATAAACCATATTTGCTGTGTAAAGGAGAAAATCATATGATCATCTCAGACACAAAAAAGAATTTGACAAAATTAAACAGCCATAACTGATTTTTAAAAAAATTCTAGCAAACAAGGGAAAAGTGGGGAACTTCCTCAATCTAATTAAAAGCATCTACAAAAAGTCTACAGCCAATTTTATATTAATACTTAATGATGAAAGGTTGAAAGCTTATTTCCTAGGACGAAGTACTTCAACATTGTGCTGGAGGTCCTAGCCATTGCAATAAGGCAAGGAAAAAAGTTTTAAAAATTAGAAAGACAGAAGTAAAATTGTCTTTACTTATAGGTGACATGATTGCTAAAGTCAAAAATCCTAAATGAATCCACAAAAAACTACAAGAATAAATGAATTTAACAAGCTTACAGGATATAACTGTTGTATATACTAGCAGAAAACAATTGGAAAATGAAATATAAAAATGATTCTACTTATAATAATGCAAAAATTAAGATATTTAGGAATAAATGTAATAAAAGATGTGCAATACCTCTACAATTAAAACTACTAAACATAGAAATTAAAGAAAGGCCTAAGTAAATGGAAAAATATACTCAGAAAGACTCATTATTTTTAAGATGTCACTTCTCCCCAATTTGACCTATACATTCAATGTATTTCCTATTAAAATCTTCACAGGTTTTTGGGTAGCAATTGCCAAGAGGATTTTAAAATGTACGTGGAAATGCCAAGCAGAAATAATTTTGTAAAAGAAGAACAAAGTTGGAGATCACACTACCTGATTTCAAGACTTACAAAGCTACCGTAATCAAGACTGGGGAAAAAATAGACCTGTACTTATATAGTCAACTGAATTTTTTACAAAAATGCCAAGGTAATTTAGTGGGGAAAAGAGAGTTTTGTCAACAAATGGTGTTAGAATAATTGGGTATTCATATGGGAAAAAATGAACATTGATTCTTACACTATAAAGTCTACTTAGTATAGATCCTGGACCTAACTGTAAAAGCTAAAATTTGTAGAAGAAAACAGGGTAAATCTTTGTTTTCTTACAGAAGACAAAGATATCTTAGGAAACAAAAAAGCTTGAACCCAAATTGACAAATGAGACTATAAAAATTAAAAACTTTTGTATTTCACAAGACAAATATTGAAAAGGCAAGCCACAGACAGGGAGAAAATATTTACAGCACATATATCTGGCAAAGTACATGTATACAGAATATATGAAGAAGTCTTAGAACTCAATAATGAAATCTAATAAAAATGGACAAAAGATTTGAATAGACACTTCACAAAAGAATATATATGCATGGCCAAAAAGCACACAAAAAGATGCTTAAGACTACTATTAGGAAAATGAAAATTGCAATCACAATTAATTACCATTAAACATCAACTATCAAGACTAAAAAGGACTGAGCATACCAACTATTGGCAAATACATGGATTAATTGGAACTCCTACACTGATGCTAGTAATGTAAAATTTACATTTTGGAAACAGTTTAACAGTTTTAAAAAAGTAAGACATAAACCTGTCATAAAATCTAACCATTATAGGAGCCAGATGTGGTGGTGTGCACCTGTCATCCCAGTGTACTCTGGAGGCTGAGGCAGGAGGATCACTTGAGGTGGGAGTTGGAGACCATCCTGGGCAGCATAGCAAGACCGTGTCTCAAAAAAAGAAAAATAATAACAAAAACTTGTGGAAAAAATCTACCCATTATACTTTTATGTATTTATCCAAGAGAAATGAAAGCATATCTTCACACAAAAACTTGAATATGAATGTTCATAGTAGCTCTGTTCACAATAGCCCAAAACTGAAATTAACCCAAATATTCATCAAAAGTGAATAAACAAAATCTGATAGGTATATCCATGGAAAGGAACACTACTCAGCAGTTAAAAAAAGGGATGAACTACTGACACAACATGGATGAATCTCAAAATCAGTATGCTGAATAAAAAGAAGCCAGACAAATACTAGCTCACAGTATATTGTTTCATTTATATAAAATTTTAGAAAATGCAAGCCTATGGTCAAGCAAATCACTAGTTCCCTGGGGTCTTGAGCAGAAGGGAGGATTTACATAAAAGGGGCAGGGTGAAATTTAGCAGGTGTGGAAATATTCTGTATTTGTTGTGATAGTTTTATAGGTTGTATACTTCTCTCAAAACTTGGAATCGTACACCGTAAATGCATGCAGTATGTTGTACATAAATTATACCTCAGTGAAACTGATCACCCCAAAATTTCAGGGCTTTATTTGCAATTTATTCCTAGAATAAAAGCTAAAGTAGGGAAGAAATGTAAAAAGTGCAGCTCCATCATTTATCAGCTCTGTGTAACTTGGTAAAGTTACCTGAGTATATATTGTTTTAACTTCTTTGTGCTTATTTCCCTGTTTATAAAAGTGAGACTAATAATAGTACCTGCCTCATAGGATCATTGTGAAGATTAAATTATATAATTCATATAAAATCTTCAGAGTGGCTACATGGCATATAGTGTTGATTGTTAGCTATAATTAAATTTTGAAGAATTGGGATTTTATAGACTACATACTCCTTAAAAATCATAACTTGTAAAGGTTCATTTAGAAATTTTTAAAACGCTTAAGAACATGTGTAAGGGAAGAAATCACAATGGACTTTAGAAAATACTTAGAATATGATAATAAAAACACTACATACCAGAACTTGGACAATTCAGCTAAATTGGCATGCAGAGATAAATTTAGAACCTTAAATGTTTACATTAGATAAAAAGCTGAAATGTAACAAGCTAATCATCTAATTTACGTTACAGAAGAACAACAGGATAAATACAAAGGAAACAAACAAAGAGATGAATGTAAAGAGTAATAAAATAGAAAAAACACAATAAAGAGGTTTGGTAAAACCAAAAGCTACCCCATACCTTTCTTCATAATCAAACTTCTTCAGAGGTGACCATTTGCATATCACCATTTTCTCACTTGTCCACCCATTCTAATCTGCCTTTGTCCCATCACTCTGCAAAATATCTGTTGCCTGTGGCTCACAGGACCTTCATGTCAATGAGTTCATTAGATATTTTTCAGTCATCATCCAGATTAATCTCTCAACAGCAAGTGACTCCCCATATCTTTCTCCTTAGCACATTTCCATTGGCTAACACATTGAATCACATACTCCTGATTTTTTTGGTACCTTGCTAGCTTCTTTTCAAGCTTGTCTGCCTTTGTCTTGCTATCAGAGAGGTTGAGATTTCTAAAGACTTAAGCCTAGAATCTCCTCTTCTTCCCAAGTGACCACATCCATTTTCATGACACCGTAGCACTTAAAAGCAGATGACTCACACACCTATCTCCAATCTTAACCCAGACTGCCCCTCTGAGCTTTGGGTCTCTAGATTCTACCTTTATTTGATACCTCTTTCAGGATGTCTGAAGCATTCAGATTCAACATGTCCCAAACTGAGCTCATGATCTTTCCTCCTCCCTCCCCATCCCTCACCTATCTCCATCAAAACCCAGTTTGCCTCTTTTGTTCCCCATTTCAGTGACTGGCGCTGCTATCTAGTTATTTATATAATTCAGAAGCCTATGAATTAGGTCATTCTTGATACTGCCTTCTCCCTCATACCTCATATTCACTCTATCACCAAATCCTGTGTTACCTCCTAACATCTCTCAATCCATTCATGTCTCCCCATCACAATAACCTAGTTCAGGCTACTAGCATCTATTGGCTAGTCCAGGGCAGTTAGCCTCCTAGTGAGTGTGTCTGTATCCTGTGGTCCCCACAGGTCCATTCTCCATAATTTTGCCAGAATTATCCTTTTAAAACAAAAATCTAATTATCAAAAACCCCATGCCCAAATGCCTCCACTGGCTCTAGTTACTCATTAGGATAAAGACACTTTTATACATACTGCAGTGCACTTCATGGTTCCAGCTTCATCTCATACTGTGCTCCTCTTTCCTTGCCACACCAGCCGCACTAAAATATTCATTTAGTCCTTTGTACTTGCCATATTCTTTCTGCCACAAAGCCTTTCCATATTCTTTTCCCACTGCTTAGAATGTTCTTTCCTCCTTTGCTTAGTTAACTCTCAACTCCAGAATGACACTTCTTCAGGGACACCTTTACCCAGCTATCCAAGTAGATTAGTTTCCAAAATTATAGACTAGCAGAGCATTGTGCTCGTCTCCTTCATATCACTTGCACAGTTGCAATTTTATATTTGTTTGGGTGATTTCTTTGTGTAAGCTTACCAGATTGTAAGCACTATAGGAATAGGGACCAAGTCAGTTCTTGCTGTATCCCTAGTATCTAATTTAATACCTGTTTATATATTAGGTGTTCAATAAATACTGAATGAAGTCCTTGTTCACCATATCCAAAATATCATAGGGGGTGAAATCCCTGAATATAATATATATATATATATATATATATATATATATGTGCATATATATATAATTTCACAGTAGAACTTCCTTATCTACCTCCTCCTCTTAAAAAAAGAGAAAGAAAGAAAGGAAAAGTGTTTTTGTTAAAACAGGCCTCTCAAATGCAAATGCCTAGAGGGGCCTGGATGCTACCATCTGAGAGAATAGGGAGCCATGGTGATCGTGGTGAATCAGAGAGTATGTATTTAAAGAGGACAGCCACAGTAACAGAAATTTGGATTTCTTAAAATGGGAAATCTGCTTTTTAAATAAAGTAAGGGGATTCAAATATTGTTAAAAATACTGTAGGCTAACGCTGAATAAGGTAACGAAAACATTTTTATGGATCAGCCCAACCTATAGGCTACAATTTATGTTTTCTCTTCTTCCTCCTCATCCTCCTCCTTCCTCTATATTCCTTTAAGGAATAAAACAATAAACATAATCTTGTATTTATAATTTTCATACAACAAAACTTAATTACATTTAATAGCTATCAAAGTTGGTTAACATGAACTCTGAATAATTTATACCCTATGGGAAAACTATGGTGTTCTAAGTGTGACCAAATGTAAAAGATAGTACTGTAAATCATAGGATGTACCATCAATATCTGCCTTCCTCTACTATGCTATATATTGCTTTAGATCAGCCACTATTTCATGTTTATTTTGAAGGAAATTATTGTTATTTATATTAACACTTAACAACTTGGATGGTTGAGCAAATTGGTGGTAAAGTAAGGGAATTCAAAAGAAATATTTCCCTTTTTCCATATCCACAAACAAAATCAGAATCTGTAACTTAGCAATGTGGAACTTTTCATTTAATTCGTTTCAAATAAAAACAAACTTTTAAGAAATCTTACTGTTTTAACTTTGTTAAGAGGTATGTTTAAGGTAGTATAATTTCACCAGTAGCCCTGATCTAGGAGTCTGGGAACCTGAATTCTAGTCCAAGTTCTACTCTGCTTGGCTAATTGATATTTGCCAAATCAATACTTTTCTGGGCCAGTTGTTTACTTTCTAAAGTGGTTAGTCTCAGTTATATTTAAGCCCCCCTTTAATTCTAATATTCTTATACTAATAAAGCAACCTGGATTTTGAGAATCTTTTTTTAAAAAAACTCTTATTTTACTTTATTACCTAGTCTTGAGGTCTAATACAGTGTCTGTGAATTCTGTTTCTGAGCTATGGATGTCAATTAAACATAGTTATACAAACTGTGTTAAAAGTAATCAAAATTTAGTTCACTTAGGGCCTGAGGATCATCTGCTTTCTAGAATAAGATGTAGCTGGATATTTCAAATCTGTATGTTCTCACTTTTTACAATTCAATTATAGGTGCCATTTTCATTAGCATATTAATCACACTCTACAATTTGTTTTTCCTGACTTCAGTCTCTCTGTATAGAAATGCTTAAGAAGTATTTTCTTAAAATTTTGTGCTCTTTCCTCAGCTACTACGTAGGACTGTCTAATTGCTGATCCAATCATTTGGACTGCTTTGAGGTGATGTAGTATATTCAAAGGAAAATATGAACTTTTACTCTTTCACAGCCCTACTTTAGGTTCTTTGATTGGTCAGGAGCCTCCTAGTATCCTTTCTCTCACTTTCCAAAGGCTTTGTGTTGAGGCTGTTAAGAATCTAATTGGCATTTTTTAAAAAATCTATTCTGGAAAGAATTGGACTTTTAACAGCAGAACTGACAAGCAATAACTTAAGTCAGAATACACAGAGCATATATACATGGCAGTGGCAGGAAATCTTTTTGCCTAAGGTAGAAAAAGTAACATGATTGCTAGGAACATTGCACATAAGCATATTTCTTGAGATGAATTAATACACTAGAATCAGTCACAGTTAAAGGCATCTACATTTCTAAATGGGTTGTGGATTTTCCAGGTTTTGTAAACTAGAGACTGTAAGAATACAGTTAGAACATTGGATAGGGTGGAATTATGGAGTTAAGATCTTGAGCACTGGAGTCCTATTCTCTGGACCCTTGCTAACCTTAAGCAGGTTACTTAACTTTTCTGTATCATAGTTTCCCCATCTTTAAATGGACCTAATTGTGCCTACCTCATAGGGTTGTGAAGATTAAATGAAGTAATACTTTAAAAATACTGAAAGTAGGGATCAAAACATAGTAGGACTCAATTGTTAGCTGTTATTATCTTAGTCACACAAAAGAAAATGAGAGCATCTCTAAAATTAAGATTTTCTTTTGTCTGGCATCTTTCTCATGGGTAAACTTTAGACAATAGAATAATCACTTTTTCAAATCTATGGCAATAGACATGATGCCATTATTTCCTTACTGTAATGATTAAGATAGCTTCATAGGTATTGTCCCCATTTTTCACATGATGAACCGAGGTCATGGACTTGGTCTAAACCACAGTAGAAATGAGAAGGGTTGGATTGAGGTCTTCTGACTACACTAATTCTTTTTCTGTCATGCTATAGAATTAGCAGATTTTAAGCTAACATTAGTGATCATCATCACTGCTTACCTTCAAACTGTTATTCTTAAGAAATGGAGATTAAAGCAAAGTAAGCAGTGTTCCTTCTGCTTCTTTCTTCCCTGGGCTATTCTATTACTCTTTCTGATACATTCTGCCCCTTTTCTTCCCTACCTTTATCACTCAGACCAATACTCTCCAGTGAATCTGGCTCTGTCTCTATCTTTACAAAAAGCAATTCTGCTATCTTCCTAGCTCAAAAAGCACAAAAGATTTATGAAAAATCAGTAATACACAATAGGGGATTTAGTGTTGGAAAATTTTTTTAAGGACAGCACAGTTTCAGCACAAATTCAATTTAAATCCGTTTTCTGGGGAATCTAAATCCATACTATATGAGGCTCAGTTTAGAAGTAAATTCTGTATATTCCTTAAACATAAGATGTTAAATTATCTTCAATCAGCTGTTGATGGTAAACTAATAAACAGTTCATAGTAATCAGTTATGTTTTGGGGAGACTTTTAATAATGAAAGATCACAAATTTTTCTTCTCATTCACAAATTTAATATGTTATTCCAGAAATTTTTGTTATTTATGCTTTTAAAAAATACTTCTAGTTAAGTAAAAGACATGGAAAAGTACTAATTGTCTGCAAAACAACACAAAATGAAAGTGTTAAACTGCTTCTCAGTCATTACATTTTATAATACTAAACAGATCATTTGATTTCTGAATTTATTTTTCTTGGACATGTTAATTCTGCATATCTTGAACAGCTAATAACCAGTTGCTGTGACAAATAGATGATACTAACGTTAATAAAGCAGTATTTGTCACCTTAAAAGATTTGTGAATTAGGGAATTAAAACTATACCATCTAAAGATCTAAATGTACAAATATATCTAAGAAAACTAGGATCTCTGTGATCCTTAAATTAGGATAGGAGTCAAGACACCTGGGTTGTTTTTTGTTTTTTTTTTTTTTGAGACAGAGTCTCGCTCTGTTGCCTGGGTTGGAGTGAGTGCCATGGCGTCAGCCTAGCTCACAGCAACCTCAAACTCCTGAGCTTAAGCGATCCTACTGCCTCAGCCTCCCGAGTAGCTGGGACTACAGGCACGCGCCACCATGCCCGGCTAATTTTTTCTATATATAATTTTAGTTGGCCAGATAATTTGTTTCTATTTGTTAGTAGAGACGGAGTCTCGCTCTTGCTCAGGCTGGTCTCGAACTCCTGACCTCGAGTGATCCATCCCCCTCAGCCTCCCAGAGGGCTAGGATTACAGGCATGAGCCACTGCGCCTGGCCAAGACGCCTGGGTTTTGATCGTGTTTCATTTCCTGTGTGTTCCTGGACAGTGCACTTAACCTTTAAAGCTCAACTTTATAAAATTAAGTTACTGAACTAACTCTCTAAGGTTTCTCATAGTCCAGGAGAGTCTAGGGACAAGCTTCCAGTTGTCCTCTTCCTGTGGAGTCTTTATAGACAGAGCTTATTCTCCCACCATGAAGCTCACCTGAGCCATGTTGTTGTCCAAGGTTTTTATTGGGGGTCAGTCATAGAAGCAAGGGATATCCATGCAGCTGACCTTAGTTACTCAGTCTCCAGCCTCTCGAAAGATCAAACTGATAATGTATGGCCCAAGGCCTCCACCATAAATCACATTGTTAGCATAGACCATTTGGCATAGTCCAAGGCCCCCAGGTAAACAAAGATGCTCTTGTCAGGCAGGATATTCCAAGGACTTAGAAGTTATCGTCAGGAACCAAACAAAAGCCAGACATTTCTTTGGAATGTACAGGATTTGTATAACTCATGCCTGCTGAGTTACTCCTTCACTGCATACCTTGTCTCAGTGAAGTTCATCTTCTAGTACCTTCCTGAGAAAGGGTGCTTGGTAAGCAATTTTTTGAGGGTTTGCATGTCTGAAATATTTTTATTCTACTGTCATATTTGACTGATATTAATAGTATAGGCAGATATAGAATTCTAGGTTGGAGATAATTTTCCCTGAGGATTTTTAAGGTTTTGCTCCACTTCCAGTGTTGTTATTGAAGTTTGAAAGGCATTCTGATTCTTGATCCTTTATATGTGACTTGTTTTTTTCCTTTCTGAAAATATTAGGTTTTTCTTTGGTCCCAAAGATACATGCAGTGATGTATCTTCAAATGAGTCTGTTGTCTATCCATTTTGCTGGACATTGAATAGGCCCCTTCAATTTATTAACAGGTATCCTTTAGGGAAACGTTCTTAACTTTTTAAATTGATTTTCTCCTCTCCTTTGTTTCTGTTTCTCTTTCTGCAGCTCCTAACATTTGGATATTGGGCCTTTTACACAGATCTTTTTCTTTTCTTTCCATTTTGCATCTATTTGCTCTCCATTTTAGGGAGATTTCCCCAAATTACAGCCCCTTTGACTTTTTTTATTTCTACTAGAACATTTAATTTCCTTCCATAAGCTCTTTTACATTCTCTGAATTTTTTATTAACAGCATCTTGTTTTTGTTTCATGAGCATGTTTTTCTTATTTCTCTGAGTCTATTAATTTTTTGTTTGTTTAGTTTTTAATTCTGTATTGTTTTCCTTTTTCTGTATATTCATTTTCATCTGTTTCACTGAAAACTTTTGAGCTATCTGATTATCTTACGCTCTCCGCTCATAATTAACGAGTGGAGACTCTGAGGATGTGGGTGAGGGTGGTCTGCCTAGACCATTTGTTAGGAAACCCCTAATGTTGTATATTTAGGTCTTTCCTCTTGGGATGATTAGATTCCTCAGGAAAAAAATATTCTAATTTTTCAGAGAGTAAAGGTCAATTGCAGTATTTTGAGAACCTAGTGGAGCAAGAGGTTTGGGGTTGGGGAGAATCCCTATGTGTCATGTACACTGTTTTTAGTATAGTGCCAAACTATCAATTGTGCCTGGCATTTACCTTTCATACTTTAGGCCAAAGGCTTTTCGGTAACCTCTCCAGAGAATAAATACCCAGATATTTGCCGGGATGAAGAAGGGGCATTTGCCCAGGGTATGAACTAGGGAAAGATTTAGGGATTTCACTGCTCTCAAACAGCTTTTATCTACCCCTGTTTTAATCACCCCCACCTCAGTTCTGTCAGAGTGGTAGCAGGTTCTCATGGTTCCTGTACCTTTTGAAGATTCTTAAATGTATATCATGTTGGGTCTGAACCCTTATTATCACTAGTTTGGGATTCGTCTTTCTTGGGTAATCATATATTGTATTGGGGGTCCCAAAGACCACTCTCAGCCTGCATGATTTGCTAGGACTCAAAGTTGTACTCATGGTTACAGTTTATTACAGTGAAAGGATACAGAGTAAAATTAGTAAAGGGAAAAAGCACATGGAATAAAGACTGGAGTAAGCCAGGCACAAACTTCCAAGAGTCTTCTCCCAGTGGACTTACACAGGATGTGCTTGATTCATTCAGCAATGAGTTGTGACAACACATATGAAATGGTTTCTACCAGGGAAGATCATTAGAAATTCAGTGCCCAGGTTTTTTATTGGGAGTGGTCATGTAGGTACCCTCTGTCTAACACATACTAAAATTCCAGACTCTGAGAAAGAAAGTAGTCTGTGTGCAATTGAATACTTGTTTGCACAAATAATTTAGGTACAGTGAAACACCCTCATCATTTAGAGAATGCTGGGAATCCTGCTGAAAATCAAGTTCCCAAATGCCAGCCATGGGCCAACCTTACAAGCAGAGGATACAGTCTCAGGCCTGCTGTATTTATGTCTTCCAAAAATGTATTATTGTTCCTTTCCCATTCTACTCAAATGTATATGTTTATTCCTTTCATGAAAATCCTTTTAGTATTGTTTTAGTAGCATTTTAGGTGGGAACAAAATTAGATGCATATACTCAGCGTTTACCTGGAAATTCATTTGATTGTAAATCAAAACACTCTGATTTGTATAAAATCACTTTAAAGCAGCTTAATAAGAACAGGCTGCTGTAAAGAAAAAATACTTAGTACATAGAAGCTTTTTATTAATAAAATGAAATATACAATAAATATTGAAAGTAAACATCTGAGGAAAATTATGTCTATTCAGTTTATACCTAAAGTAGCTAAAAACATCATATTTTATATGCAGGCAGTAGCAATGGTAAGCTTGGGAATGGTGCACTATTCTCCATAGAAACTTAAGTAATTGATATGGAAACTGGATAACTGCTTCTGTGAAAGTAATCTACTTAGTTGGATATGTATGCCTAACTCTTCACCATGGAGAAGAGATTATGTTTGCTACAATTCATTTTTGCATCAATTCTAAATTTTATATAGATATGTTCTCCAGTAAAGTGTCTATTTTAAATCAACAGAAGTAGGAAAATAAACTTGACAAAAATTAATTCCATAAAAAAGCATCTGTTCTATAAGTATTTCTTTTTTTTTTTTTTTTTTTTGAGACAGAGTCTCGCTCTGTTGCCCGGGCTAGAGTGAGTGCTGTGGCGTCAGCCTAGCTCACAGCAACCTCAAACTCCTGGGCTTAAGCGATCCTACTGCCTCAGCCTCCCGAGTAGCTGGGACTACAGGCATGTGCCACCATGCCCAGCTAATTTTTTCTGTATATATTTTTAGTTGTCCAGATAATTTCTTTCTATTTTTTGTAGAGACAGGGTCTTGCTCTTGCTCAGGCCAGTCTTGAACTCCTGAGCTCAAACGATCCACCCACCTCAGCCTCCCAGAGTGCTAGGATTACAGGCGTGAGCCACCGCACCCGGCCTCAGGATTCGAACCTGCGTGGGGCGACCCCAGTGGATTTCTAGTCCATCGCCTTAACCACTCGGCCACGACTACACTATAAGTATTTCAAGTACTGACTATCTTCACAGCAACATGGGTCAACATGTCATAGGTGAAGATAAACCATACAAAGCTTCAGTGTTAGGACCCTTCTGTCTTAGTCCATTCAGGCTGCTATAACAAAATATCATGAACTGGGTAGCTTATAAACAATAGAAATCAGGGTGCCAGCAGACTTAATGTCTGGTAAGGGCCCACTTTCTGATTCATAGACAACGCCTTCTCACTGTGTCCTCACATGGTGGAAGAGGTGAGGGTTCTCTGTGGTGTCTCTTTTACAAGGATACAAATCCCATTCATGAGGGTGCCATCCTCATGACCTAGCATCTCCCAAAGGCACCTCCTAATACCATCACATTGAGGGTTAGTATTTCAACATAAGAATTGGGGGGGGGCATAAACATTCAGGTTATCGCACCATCCTCAAATCTTGGGATACTTGTATTAAAATTACATTAGGTAACATTCACAAAGTGTATTTGTAATATTCTCATCTTCCCTTTATTTAAAGAACTAAATAAGGAGACAAATATGTCTGCATTTTTAAATGGAATCATTTCAGATCTTATATATAGGTTAAATATTACAAAAATAAAGTATGATAGTTATAACATTATCATAAATCTTTAATAATTCAAAAATCCAAAATTAATGTTTTCTAAATTCCAAAATTATTTTCTAAATTAGGGGAGGCTAGTTTGTACATGGGATGAGGGTTACATGACAAAAAACATTTGGTATCCATTAACCCTTATTATTATTCTTTCTTTCTTTCTTTCTTTATTTTGTGGGGGGACTTTTGTTGCCTAGGCTGGAGTACAGTGACATGATCATATCTCAAAGCAGCCTCAAACTCCTAGGCTCAAGCAATCCTTCCACCTCAGCTTCCCTAATAGCTAGGACAACAGGCACATACCACCACATACCTGGCTAATTTTTTAATTTTTTTGTAGAGACAGGATCTTACTATGTTGCCCAGGCTGGTCTCAATGTGCTGGCCTCAAGTGATCCTCCTGCCTTGGCTTTCCAAAGCACTGGGCATAATTGGCCCATTTATTCAGTTTTATGGCATTAAGAAAGACCTAGCAAGATATGGCCCATCTGACATAAATTAATTAACACCAGCAGGTCATTTAGATATGATATTTCCTATTCTAAACTTCAAAAAATCTACATAAAGCTTGTGTTTACTATGTTTTATGAATTATCATTACTATCTTAACAAATGTGTAATTTCTTGACATTTTTTGATATGACTAATTTTTTTTTTTACTCAAGATCATGTCCTGTTAGCTATATTCTGTAAAATACTTGGAATCTATTACTAACAGATCATTGTTTTAACCTTACTATAATCTAAGTGTGATTTAAGAGGCTGGCTATGCTTATATAATACATTGGAATATATTCTACAGATCTGGGATGGTAGCTGACCTTTAATTTTTTTCCTTATCCATGTCAACTCCCTCTAACGCCAATTATCCCATGACCTATAATCTTATGGATCACCCCTCCTACCCTGTCCCCATTCTCTTCTTTATGTGATCTTTTCAAATGCTGTTACTAAAATCAAGCTTTTCCCAGATGACACTTTGTGCCTTTTGTGGGAAAAACAATCAGCCTATTTGATGTTTCCCAATACTACTTACTAATGTTGTACCATCATCATCTCTCTGAAATCTGTGCCATCTGATTAGGTCATTATTGGCTATAATAATAACTTCCACCGTCCTGGATGAATCAGCATTTTCTTCCTTCTTGTCTCCTGTGATACATGATCTTTTTCAAAACCTTATTGAACCCATCCAGTGTCTCAATTCAGTGGTTTCTTGGAGTTCTAAAACCCTCCATTTCCATTTGAGCCACCCAGTAGCATGGCCACACCTTGGATCAGCTCTTAAAAATGAAGCTATTCTTTCTGACCAATGTTTCCTATCTCTTTTCCCTTATACATCTTGAATTCATCCTTTTATAACTGTTTTTCACCCTCATACTAACTTTTAGTCATTTTACCTCTTCTGTTCTCCTACTCCATTCTAGTATTCGTCATCCCTTAACTTTTTGCCATGCCAAACTACTCATTCACTGGAGTGAGTTCTTTCTCTACAATAGTTCCCACATTTTATGGTTCTAAATTACTACATGAAAAACACAACCTAGTTATTTGAACTTTTTATAATGTGTAAGCCTAAAATAACAGCAGAGAGAGTCTCCAAAGATAATGAGTTTATTCGGGAATGGGCAGCATTACAATCCAGGATAGGGATGCTAAGACAGATCATAGACATATTGGGGGAGGTTGAGTCAAGGGTAAACTTTTAAAGGCAAAATGAGGAAAGTTACATAAGCTGTTTTGAAACAATTATCCCTGGCCACAAGGATAATAACATGGGGGGTGTCAGTCCAAGGTTGAATAGGCAGTTAGTTCCTAGGGAGACGTCCTCACAGAAGTCTTCTTTGTTTAAGGCTGCAGTGACCTTTGTGCAAGGTTGTGGTTATTATAGTCCTTATAATAGTTTTTATCACGGGCATATCTTCATGAGACCCTTCCATTACAGTCCCTGACTCCATTTTATTAGGGTTTGGCATAAGTGACTCCATGTGATTCTGACAGTTTTCACAAATGCCATCCACTTTTTTATTAGATTATTTCAATTTCAAAATCAGGAAGCCTTGCTAAGTGTATCCACTGTCAATTGCCTGACTTTAACTGGACCTCCCTGTTTCTTAGTATATTCCTTTATAACCCTCTGTTCATGTGTTCCAAATGTTTTCCATATTCCAAGTGCTTAAATCTAACATTTTTTTTTTTTTTTTTTGAGACAGAGTCTCACTTTGTTGCCTGGGCTGGAGTGAGTGCCATGGCGTCAGCCTAGCTCACAGCAACCTCAAACTCCTGGGCTTAAGTGATCCTACTGCCTCAGCCTCCCGAGTAGCTGGGACTACAGGCATGTGCCACCATGCCCGGCTAATTTTTTCTATATATACTTTTAGTTGCCCAGATAATTTATGTCTATTTTTAGTAGAGATGGAGTCCGCTCAGGCTGGTCTCGAACTCCTGACCTCAAGCGATCTACCCACCTCGGCCTCCCAGAGGGCTAGGATTACAGGCGTGAGCCACTGCGCCCGGCCTAAATCTAACATCTTTTCACAGGGGATGACCTTGCCTTCTACTTTACTGGAAAAAAAAAAAATAGAATCCATCTGCCAAATCCTCTCATCCTTCTCCTCTATATCGAAATATCTGAATCCACACTACATCCAAATTTCTTATTGTAACAAAGAGCTAATTTGTAAATTATTTTAAATTTTCTGTGCAGACCGCCAAGTTTTTCTTTACCTTGCTTTTCTTCCTTCTTGACTCAAAAGTATGTGTCTTCCTTTTCAGGAATAACTTGCTTCTTCTAGAGCCTTCTTTAACAATTGGTGTCTCTCTCTCTCTGTTCTCTCTCTCTTCTCTTCTCCCCTCTCCTCTCCTCCATCTTCTGCCTCACCCTGTCTATTTAGTCCATTTCTGACCAACAGATTGCTAAATTAGAAACTGTGAAGGGTCTTTATATACATACTGACAAAAAATACAAGACCTATGGGTCAGAGAAAAAGGCCATTTAGTATCACTCATGGCAAAAACAGGAACCAAAGAATGTCTCCGAGCTCCAATCCCATAGGGCAACACTGTGAGGGGACAGATGTTACTGGCACATGCAGCAGGGTGTGCTATAGGAGAGGAAGCCTGAAGTAAAGAAGAGAGACAGACAGACACAGACAGACATTGACTCTGCAATGTACCCAATCTTCACCTGGGAGCAAAAGGGAGGTTTTTTTCCCCTGGAATATCCTCAGGGAGGGAAATGATCTCTATCTTTATTATGCTAATCAGCAAACAAATATTCCTTCTGACCTTAAGGTAAACACTATCTCTAGCATTCAATGATGTTTGCTATGCAAACTCCTTGGCTCAGAAGACCTAGACCATGCAAAAACATGAGATAATCATAGAGAATTGTATTCTAACACAGATTTTCCCAGGTTTCTCTTAACTTCAAGTATCTCTCATATAGTCTATACTTAATGCCTGTGTTGTCTTACTTCCTACCAACTCCTTGCACTTCTGCTCAATAATTCTGTTGAAAACTATTCCATGTAAGGTACCAGTGACATGTCAGTCAGGGAATCAGTTTTTTCTTAATAATTCCTGCTTTATTGCAGTATTTAACAAGGGCTATGCTTTCTTCCTTTTAAGTCTAAACTACTCTGCTATTTTCTATGACTAATCTGATTCATATGTTCTCTCCTCTGCCCAACTTATTTCTTTACTCTTGTGCTTATTTGACTATTAAATATAAACATATTACTGGTTGACTTCTCATTCTACATTTGTTCCCTCAAATGTCTTCTACTCTGAGTTTCAGGTGTCAACTCTGTAGGTGACTGTAATTTCTTTCTTACATTTCAAAACTCACCTGTCATTTTTATTTCTGCCTAGATGTCATAAAAGTTAAATATAAGAATCAACTCCATGACCTGACTTTTTAATTCCTTGTCAATAGAGCCTTCATTCTATTGGTGTTTTAGATTCAAAACCTGAGAATATGGTTTAGTTGACTCACTTAAATTCATTTTTTAACTGCAATTCTTTGCCCTAATCTAGTCCATTTTCCACATTATCACCTAAGAAATCACTCATAGAATCATATTATAAAGTTTTTAGGGGCTAAAGCCTAATTCTTTAGCACGTTATACAAGGCTTCCATGATTGGATGACTGCTTGCCCCTCCAGCTTCAACTTCTGCTGTATTTCCCACACTCTCCCACACCACACCACCATACCAAAGTACTTTCTTTGACCTGAATTCATTGCTCATTTATTCAGCCACTTTCTGAAAACTTACTGTGAACGAAGCATTATGCTAGGCCCTAAAGGTATAAATCTGAGTAAGTTATGGTCTTAAAAGGAAAATAAATATGTAAATAAATGCCGAGTGTGATTAGTAATGCAAGGATACAAAGTGGTTTCTCTCTCCCTGAGGCACTTAACCTAAAAAAAACGTAAAGGATGATACTCTAGTAAAGTTTTGAAGGATGAGTTGGAATTTGTTATATGACCATAAAAAGCGTATTCCATGTAAAGTACAAATATGTACAAAGGCACAGAGATATGAAATTGAACTACTTTACTTTAGGTCGGGCACAGTGGCTTATGCCTGTAATCCTAGCACTTTGGAAGGCTGAGGCGGAAGCGTCAGTTGTGGCCAGGAGTTCAAGACCAGCCTGGGCAAAATAACGAGACCCTGTCTTCTGTACAAAAAATAATAAAAATTAGCCGGGCATAGTAGCATGCGCCTGTAGTCCCAGTTCCTTAAGAGCCTGAGGCAGGAGGATCACTTGAGCCTAGGAGTTCAAGCCTGCAGTGAGCTATGATGGTGCCACTGCACTCCAGCCTGGGGTAACAGAGTGAGACCCTGTCTCAAAAGGGAAAAAAAAAAAAAACGGAAAGGAGGAAAGAAAAAGCAATTGAACCACTTATTTGAAGAGTTGTAAATAATTCAGGACAACCAGACCATAAGATTGAAGGTGAGGATAAAAGGATATAAGGATGGGAAGGTGGGGCTAGATAATAAAAGACCTTTTAGTATTTAATATTAAAGGAGTGTAGACTTTTTTCTGGAATGGTATGATCAGATTTACTTTTTAAAAAGAAACTATTCAATCATCATAATTTATTCAAGCAAGAATCATTGATAATAGTAAAAACTAGTGTATGAAAGTTTGAAGAATAAGATACTTACATAGTCTCTAAATATCTCCCCACATATTACTTATTACTTACAGTAGGGAAAACCTTATAGATACCACCTTAACCAATTGACCTAAGCTAACCTCACAGTAATGGGACAAATCAATATCATGAAACTCCTGATACAGTGCATTGAAAATAATGCAGCATCATCCCAAATGGTATTCCTACCAAAATGCATAACCTGACTCTAATCATAAGGAAATGATACAAGATCACTGCCCTGTATTCTTTGAATATCACAAAAGACAAAAGAAATGAAGATTAAAAGAGACTAAATATACATGAAATCTGTATGTAATGCATAATCCTGGATTTTTTTCCCATAAAGGACTTCATTGGGATGATTGGGAAAATATGAATAAGGTCTGCAAAATACATAGTAGTATTGTGAAAATACTCAATTTTATGATTTTTGTAATTATACTGTGGTTATGTAGGAGAATTTTCTTTTGTAAGGAAGTGTCTATTGAAGTACTTAGGGGTAAAGAAGTATGACACAACTTACTCTCAGATGATTTTTTAAACTCATATATAGAACACTGATGTTCACAGCCAAAAGGTAGAAACTACCCAAGTGTCCATCAATGAGAAAATGGATAAACAAAAAACATATATTCATTGGAATATTATTTGGCCTTTAAAAAGGACATTTTGACACATGCCTAGGAGTGTCAATATAGTTGAGACATGAAGACATTATGCTACGTGGAAGTCACAAAAGGACAAATATTATATGTATTTACTTATATGAGGTACCTAGAGTAGTCAGATTCATACAGACAGAAAGTAGAATAGTGGTTACCAGAGGCTAAGAGAGGAGGGCATGAGGAGTTGTTATTTAATGAATGGGTACAGAGTTTCAGTCTGGGAAGACAAAAAGGTTCTGGAGATGGATGGTGGTGATGGTTGCACAACTATACAAACGTACTTAATGCCACTGAACCACACACTTAAAAATGGTTAAAGTGGTAAATTTTATGTTTTATATACTTTAGCACAATTTTAAAAATAAATCATATATGGAGATGTGGGAATAAAGGAAAAGTGGTGAAATAAACTTACCTTCTAAACATGTGGATGGAGTTAAGAATGGAAACAGAAACAAAAAGCTGTTGTATTAATGCACTGTGGTGGTGGAGATAGTGAAAATGGATACATCTGAGAATATATAAGTAGTACAGTTTAGAGACTGATGGTATAATATTTTAGACTCCTCCATTACATTCAGCTTCTGTTAGGTAGTGGTATTGTTAACTAAAATACAGTCATGTGCCATATAACATTTTAGCCAACAATGGACTGCATATATGACAGTGGTCCCATTAGATTATAATGGAGCTGAAAAATTCCTATCTACTAGAGACATTGTAGCCATTGTAACATTGTAGTGCAATACATTACTCATGTATTTGTGGTGATGCCGGTATAAATAAACCTACTGTGCTGCCAGTCATAAAACTAATAGCACATACAATTATGTGTAGTATATAATACTTGATAATGATAATAAATGACTGTGTTACTGGTTTATGTATTTACTATAGTTTTTATCATTATTTTAGAGTGTACTCCTATGTATTAAAAAAAAAAGTTAACTGTAAAGCAACCTCAGGTAGGCCCTTCAGGAGGCATTCCAGAAGAAGGCATTATTAGCATAGGAGAAGACAGCTCCATGCCTGTTATTGCCTCCGAAGACCTTCCAGTTGAGACAAGATGTGGAGGTGAAAGACAGTGATATGGATGATTCTGACCCTGTGTAGGTCCAGGCTAATGTGTGGTCCTTAGTTTTTAATAAAAAAGCTTAAAAAGTTAAAAAAATTAAATAGAGAACAGCTTATAGGATAAAGATATAAAGAAAGGAAATACTTTTGTACGGCTGTACAATGTATTTTAAACTAAGTGTTATTATGAGAGAGTCAAAAAGTTTTTAACAATTAAAAAATTTAGAAAGCAAAAAAGTTATAAGCTAAGGTTAATTTATTATTGAAGAAAAGTTTTATAAGTTTAGTGTAGCCTAAAGGTACAAATGTTTATAAAGTCAACAGTAGTGTATGATAATGTTCTAGGCCTTCACATTCACTCACCACTCACTCACTCACTGACCCAGAACAACTTCCAGTCCGGCAAGCTCCATTCATGGTAAGTGCCTTATACAGATGTGCCATTTTTTATCTTCTACATCATATTTTTACTGTACTTTTTCTGTGTTTAGATGCACAGATACTTAACTATTGTGTTACAGTTACCTACAGCATTCAGTACAATAACATGCTGTACAGCCTAGGAGCAATATCCTATACCATATGGCCTAGGTGTGTAGAAAGCTATACCATTGAGGTTTGTGTAAGTAAGAGCTCTGTGATGTTCATGCAGTGACAAAATAGCCTAATAACACATTTCTCAGAATGTATCCCTGTCATTAAGCAGCACATGACTGTACAATAGATATGAGTAGATGCACAGGCTTCTATCTTTGCCTGAGCATTTAACACCCATTTACCCTTCCTAACTTGGCTCAAATGTGACATCCTTTAAGAAGTCCTCCTTGACTCTTTGCACAGTCTTTCTCCTTGCCTCTTACCCTTTCCTGGACTGAATTAGTTTTTCTCTCTTCCTAGATTTTGTGATAGCATCTTTTGCATTTATATCACAGTGTATCAAAGTAGATGGTTTATTTCTTCCAAATACTGAGCTCCTTGAGTGCAAAAACACTGGTCATGTTGATGAATCCATGGCGCCTTTCATGGAGTATGGCATATAACAGGTGCTCAGTAAATGTTTGGATGAAATCACTAAGTTACCTAAGTACCTACACTATTTTTCTTCATAATGTACTTTCCTCTTTCTTTCCAGGCCCCTAAAGTTCATACCTTACTTCGATAGTCTTGTAACTGGTCTTTCTACTTCTATTCTTTAGTTCTTCTGTAGTAGCCTATACATTAATGCCAGATTGATGAAATTCCATATTTTGGAGTACCTGTATAAAAACCTTCAACATCTTCCCATTGTCTGAAAAATAAAGTTTAAGTTCATCAGTAAGGACTTGAGAGCCCTCATACTATGCTCTCAGAATATACCATATTTATTTCAAATCCTATTATACTTACCTACCTGCCTAACTTTATTCAAGTATTTGAGCACCTGCCTTTTGCAAGGCTTTGTGAAAGAAGTTTAGTAAATGTGATATATGCTCATTCTCTTTATGTTCACTTTTTGATTCCTCGTTTCCTTTTACTACTTTATTTCATCATAAGAAAAAATAATCTTTGTAGAACACTCAGCCATGTTCATATTTAATGAAGTTCTATTTTAAGACAAAATATGAGTAACATAATGAAGTTTAGGATAGATGGCAAGCCATCTGACACAATGTCTAGCACCTATAATAAAAGTTTAATAAATGTTTAAACTGAATTAATTCTGTTTAAATTTTTAAAGGTAGAAATTGAAGTTTAAGACTATAACAAAGAAACTTATTGATTTATTGTTTTAAGCCTTTGGAAACCTGTTTTTGCTTCATAGTAATTCAACTGTTAATATTTGAACTTTACTTGCTATCTATTATTATTTGTAGTTTTATCACTTTGAAACACAAAGTCAAAACATATGTAAGAATACTGTATTACACATGTTTTCAAAACTTTCTTTTTATCCTCTCGTTATAGGTTATCTGTAAAGTCAGATGTGCCACTGAAATTGACAAACACAAGTAAGTTTTACGAGTATCTAAATTTCTATCTGAAAGATCTAAAGCATTAATTTATTAATATTAATGATTAGTACCTAAAAGATGTAAAAAAATTTTTTTTGCAGTAGACTTCTCAAGGTATAAAGGAGTGGTTGTTGAAGGGACCTTAGCAGTTTTCTAGAAAATCCAAATATTTAGATTGGTTCAAAGGAAGTAAATTTAGTAGCCCACATTTCTCTCCCTTTAGCCATACTGCTGATTAATACCTTTATTTTTTCCTGCTGCTCTGCACTGTCCCACTTCAGATGTTAGATGTAACTTCATAGATGTATCTTTTACCAAAGTTAAATTATGCTGTGTAGGGTGAGAATGTATAGTATAATTCCTTGAAATAAGTAATGTTTCAGTACTGATTAATCTCAGAAGTGAGGGTACTAAGTCATATAAACTTCGGTTTCAGACCCAATTTTCCCACTAACTTGCTGACTATGCACCTCATATACCCTCTCTATGTTTTGGTTTCCTAAACTACTCTAATTCCCTGGATATATAATTTCTATTAATAGGTCCTTTTGGATTTCAAGCCATATAATTATTATTTTTATTATTTAATCTGAGAGAATATTAAAACCTGACCTTTTCAAACTAAAATCTTTGTACTTTTCATGTATACTTAACAGTTTAGTTTCCTTGTTACAGATTACACATTACCTTCAATTTACTTCATGTAAACCATTTCCAAATGCAGAGACTTTGTGATTCCCACTATTGTGATCCAAAATACAAGATATCAGGATGCCAGATAAAATTTCTAGATCATATTATTTAATATGGGGGTATAAACATATTTGAACTATGATTACTTTCCTACAGATAGCTGTTATTGCTGTTTGAAATAGATAACCACATCTTACCTGAAGAGTTTTTATGAGGTAGTCTAATTTTTCTTAGGGGGAAGAGATTAAGCATTTCACGTGCAGAGCTGCTCTGTGCTCTGTGTATGTAGTAAATGTGCAGCTTTATAAAAAGATGAGATATTGATGAGTGCTTGAAACTCTACATATACTGTGCCTATGTTCTTCTTTAGTCAAATTTGAAAGCAATGTTTGCTATAAATAATCAGAAGTTCCTAAGATTGAACATTGTTTAAAATATATTTCCCTTACCTCATAAAAATTAATATTAGATGATCAATATAAATTTAGATATAGTATATTACTTTTTCAGGCAAATTATAAAAGCCTGGTAATTTTTGCAAAGGAAAGATCAGTGGAAATATGCTTAATAGTTATAAAAATGAAAAATTCAGGATTATTTGAAATAGTGTTAAAATAGTCCTTTTATTCTTCTGGTAAAGGTAACTGAATTCAAGTTAACATGAGATTATTTCTGAATTAATGCTTAAAAATCGATGCCATTTTAAGATGGTTTGGATACTAATTTCTTAGCTGCAAAGATAGCCCAATAAACTCTGAGATTATTAAATTTGTATTTTATGAAATTATAAACACTTTAAATGGAAGGAATTCTTGTTCCTAAAATAACACACTAATTTAAAATTAAATTTAATTTTTCATTAGCTTTACAATCATCTAACAAACTTTTTTTCTTTCAGAATTCTACTACATTTGGGCTTTATATTGGCAAGCCTTCTTTTTTTGGTGGTGAACTTGACTTGTGCAATGCTAGTCCACGGAGATGTCTCAGAAAATCAGTTGAAATGGACTGTGTTTGTTCGAGCATTAATTAATGATAGCCTGTTTATTCTTTGTGCCATCTCTTTAGTTAGTTACATATGCAAAATTACAAAAATGTCATCAGCAAATGTCTACCTCGAATCAAAGGTAAGTAAATTTCTTGAATTTGCACTTAAATCTAATTTCAAATCCTTATCCTATGAACCATATTTTCATGGAAAGTATATATTGCTATTTTTTTTTTTTAGATAAGGTCTCACTATATTCCCCAGGCTGGAGTGCAGTGGCTATACACAGGCATGATCATAGGATAGTACAGCCTCAAACTTCTGGGCTTAAATGATCCTCATCTCAGCCTCCCAAATAGCTGGGACTACAGGCGTATTGCTTTCTTTTAAAGTATCCTAAATGACCGGTACATTTTTGAGCATGAAAGAATAGTCACTAGAAATTTAAAAGTATTCAAAATTTGGTCCTTAATAAACAATGGTTTTTTAAAAAGAAGCTTATAGTAAGCATATTGTATTTTCTGTGACTCTGCATTAAAGACTAATTAAATTAAATTAATCAGAATTTATATGAAAGGATCAAAAATAATCTATCATATAAAGCTGCACTAACAAGATTTTGCCCAGTAAGGGTGGTGGTATTGCCTAAAAAAAAATTTATCAGATTATGTCTGTGTATACTTGGGTCAGCAATGTTAAGGTGTCATATAGGTAAAGTGTTTATTCATGTAAAGGTTTAGAAAATGTTACCTCACCCTATAATGTGAAGTCCATATGATATTTGAAATAACTGATCATGTAACTAAATTTGTAAATACCTTGCTTCTCCCTTTCCTTATACTTTGGATCAACAAACAGAAGCCAATGTTAACCCATTGGTAAAGAACCATGGAAGTTTCTACTGGTGTTGATTGACAGTGTGGTTGAGCAGTAAACTGGTCATCACAGTGTATGTGTGGCATTGAGTGTAGGGGTGTAGATATGTGGATACTGGGTGTGGGTGTATACATACACACACTTCTACCATCACTTGCCCAGGAAAGCATGCTGTAATTTGGCATCATTGCCTGTTCACTGAAAATAAGCAAGATAGTATCTTAAACAGTTAAAACAGTTCTCTGAAATATTTTTAGACCTCTATATTGTCATTATCTTTAATATAGTCCTAGTAGAGTGAGGTACTATAATTAGATATATGATAATCAACTTGTCCCTTAAATTTAGGCAGAGATTTTAATTTTACTTCTTAAACATATTTCAGTGGAATGTTGGAAAAAAATATATACCAAGGGAGAGAAAGAAGAGAGACAGAGAGTCTGACTTTCAAAGCTATTAATCTTACCTGTAAAACTGTTTTATTTAACTTCTATTCTAAAGGGTTCTTAAATTTTAAATATTTTAGCTAATTCAGACTTCAGTTTGTTACGAATAATGTTGTCACTGTTATGATTCATGATTCATATCTTCATATCTTTTGGTAGTAGCAATAGCATCTTTTTTTTTTTTTTTTTTTTTTTAAGAGAGTCTTGCTCTGTTGCCGGAGCTAGAGTGTCATGGCGTCAGCCTAGCTCACAGCAACCTCAAACTCCTGGGCTCAAGCAATCCTCCTGCCTCAGCCTCCCGAGCAGCTGGGACTACAGCTATGCGCCACCATGCCCAGCTAATTTTTTCTATATATATTTTTAGCTGTCCATATAATTTCTTTCTATTTTTAGTAGAGATGGGGTCTCGCTCTTGCTCAGGCTGGTCTTGAACTCCTGAGATCAAACAAATCCATCCGCGTCAGCCTCCCACAGTGCTAGGATTACAGGCAGTAGTAGCAATAGCATCTTAATATAATAACATCACCATAGAATTCATACTTCTTACTTGTCTAGGAATAAAGCATAAACAGATGCAGTTAAATTTAAAATGCTTGTTCTCTAGGTACCTAGAAACTTTCTAAGTTTGGTTTTACTTACTTTGAAATAGATAATACTCTGAATATAGTAAAGTTGCCAGTCTGAGAAGAAAATTTCTTCTGATAAATCTTCCAGAATCATTTCAAACATCTTCCCCTTACTATCATATGAAAGGTATTCACTTTTTATTATTTAAAAAGTCTTAAATTTAAAAGCTGCATGGATTCAAAATTATCTAGAACACTACAGAGAGACATGTTCAGGTACATACCTATAAAGGGAGATGAGATACTAGATGATTTGTATTATATTGTACTGTTATGTAGTTCTTTATCTTCCTAACTAGGTTATAGACTTCTTCATTCAAAGAGCATTGTCATCTTGCTTTCATGTTCTCCTTGTAAAATCACTAGGCTCATTTTTGTTTTTTGAATTCTACAACAATATGCAGTAATGGCCATTCCTTTTATTCAATCAGCAAATGTTTGTTGAGCCATCTACCTTTCTCTTTCAGACTGACCCTGTGTCTTGCTATCCCCAACAGCATTTCCTTAAAGCCCAGACTTTAGTCTTCTCTTTTCCTCATTTTATTCTTCCTTCCTTCTTTTCATATTCTGTGATAATAAAATCCCACATAATTTGTCTCAACCAAATCTTACCATATTTGCAAATGATACACAGTGTCCCTGTCACTATTATCTTTAGACTATTTCATCATCCAGGAATGCCTTTCCCCCTCCCAGAGCTCTCTACCTAATTGCCCATATCTTACCCAACTTTAAAGACCTAACTCTAATGTTTCCCCTTTTTATGAACTCAATTTCGTCCCTTCTCCCTCAACTCTAAAATAAAATTAAGAAATGACTCACTATCTGAATTATCTTAAAAATTTATTTATTCCTCTGGGAACACTTATCAGTTTATACTAGGTAACATTTATGTGTGCATGTCCAATTTTTCCTTTTTGTATTTTTTATTGATATTTCATAGTTGTACATATTTTGGGGTACATATGATATTTTGATACATGTATACAATGTGTAATGATCAAATCAGAGTAATTGGGGTATCCATCACCTCATACATTTATCTTTTCTTTGTGTTGGGAACATTGCAATTATTCCCTTCTAGTTATTTTGAACTATACTATAAATTATTAACTATAATTTCTCTACTGTACTATCAAATACTAGAACTTATTCCTTCTAACTGTATTTTTGTACCTAACTCCTCTTCATCTCCCCCCCCTCCCTTCCCAGCCTCTGGTAACCATCATTCTACTCTCTTACTCCATGAGATCCACTTTTTTGGCTCCCACATATGAGTGAGAATATATATTTGTCTTTCTGTGCCTAGCTTATTTCACTTAATGTAATAACCTCCAGTTCCATCTATATTGCTGCAAATGACAGGCTTTCATTCATTTTTTTATGGTCAAATAATATTCCATTGTGAATATATACCACATTTTCTTCATTCATCCATTTATAGACAGTTTGATTCCATATCTTGGCTATTGTGAGTAGTGCTGCAGTAAACATGGGAGTTCATATATCTCTTCAATATACTGATTTCCTTTCTCTTTGATATATACCCAGCAGTGGGATTGCTGGTTTGTATTGTAGTTCTATTTTTAGTTTTTTGAGGAACTTCCATACTGTTTTCCATAATATTTGTACTACTTTACATTCTCCCCAACAATGTACGAGTGTTCCTTTTTCTCCGCATCCTTGCCAGCATTTGTTATTTTTTGTTGTTTTGATAATGGCCTTTCTAACTGGGGTGAGATGATGTCTCATTGTGGTTTTAATTTGCATTTCTTTGACAATTAATGATGTTGAGCATTTTTTCATATACCTTTTGGCCATTTGTATGTCTTCTTTTCAGAAATTTATATTCAGGTCTTTACCCATTTTAAATTGGATTATTGATTTTTTTTTTTTTTTGCGACTGTTTGAATTCCTCATATATTCTGGTTATTAATCCCTTGTCAGATAGATAATTTGCAAATATTTTCTCCCATCAGTAGGTTGTCTCTTCACTTTGTTAACTGTTTCCTTGGCTGTGTAGAAGCTTTTTAGTTTGATGTAATCCCATTTGTCTATTTTTGTTTCCATTGCCTGTACTTTTGAGGTCTTACCCAAAAAATCTTTTCCCAAACCAATGTCCTGGAGCATTTCCCCAGTGTTTTCTTCTCATAGTTTCAAGCATTGCATTTAAATCTTTAATCTATTTTGAGTTGATTTTTTCATATGGTGAAAGATGGGAATCTAGTTTTATTCTTCTGCATATGGATATCTAGTTTTCCCAGCACCATTTAAAAGAGACTGTCCTTTCCCTAATGTATGTTCTTGGCAGCTTTGTTGAAACTGAGTTGGCTGTTAGTGGATGGATTTATATCTGGGTTCTCAATTCTATTCTATTGGTCTGTGTGTCTGTTTTTATGCCAGTACCATGCTGTTTTGGTTACAATTGCTTTATAGAATAATTTATTATTTTTAGATATAAATTTTTAATATAATTTAAAATCAGGTAGTGTGATCCCTCTAGCTTTATTCTTTTTTTCTCAGGATCGCTTTAGCTATTCGGAATCTTTTGTGATTCCGTATGTATTTTAGGATTTTTTTCCTATTTCTTTGAAGAATATCATTGGTATTTTGATAAGGATTGCATTGAATCTGTAGATTGCTTTGGGTAGTGTAGACATTTTAACTATATTAATTTTTCCAATCCATGAGCATAAGATGTCTTTCCATTTTCTTTGTGTCCTCTTCAATCTCTTTCATCAGTGTTTAATAGTTTCCATTGTAGAGCTCTTTCACTTCTTTGGGTAAATTTATTCCTGGGTATTTTTTTTTTTTGTAACTATTCAAAATGAGATTCGGTTTCTTGATTTCTTTTTGAGATTGATGACTGTTAGTGTATAGAAACACTACTTATTTGTGTATGTTGATTTTTGTATCCTGCAACATTGCTGAATTCATTTTATTAGTTCTAAGAGGTTTTTGGTGGAGTCCTTTTAAGTTTTTCTAACTATAACATCATGACATCTACAAATAAGGTTAATTTGACTTCTTTCTTTCCAATTGGATGCTCTTTATTTATTTCTCTTTCTGATTGCCCTGGCTAGAACTTCCAGTGCTAGACTGAATAAAAGTGGTGAAAATCAGCATCATCTTGTTCCAGATCTTGGTGAAAAAGCTTTCGATTTTTCCTATTCAGTATAATATTAACTGTATGTTTGTCATATATGGCTTTTATCATACAGAGGTATGTTCCTTCTATACTCAAATTGTTGAGATTTTTCATCATGAAAGGATGTTTAATTTTATCAAATGCTTTTTCAGGATCTATTGAAATTATTGTACAGTTTTTGTCCATGATTCTATTGATATGATGTATCACATTGATTGATTTGCGTATGTTGAACCATACTTGTATCCCTGGGATGAATCTCACTTGATTATGGTGAATGATCTTTTTACTGTGTTGTCAAATTCTGTTTGCTAGTATTTCGTTGAGGACTTTTTGCATCTATGTTCAACAGGGATATTGGTCTGTAGTTTTCTTCTTTTGTTTTGTCCTTGTGTGGTTTTGGTATCAAGGTAATGGTGGCCTCATAGAATATGAGTTTGGAAATATTCCCTCCTTTTCAATTTTTTTTTTTTGAGACAGAGTCTCACTTTGTTGCCCGGGCTAGAGTGAGTGCCATGGCGTCAGCCTAGCTCACAGCAACCTCAAACTCCTGGGCTTAAGCGATCCTACTGCCTCAGCCTCCCTAGTAGCTGGGGCTATAGGCATGCGCCACCATGCCCAGCTAATTTTTTCTATATGTATTTTTAGTTGTCCAGATAATTTCTTTCTATTTTTAGTAGAGACGGGGTCTCGCTCAGGCTGGTCTCGAACTCCTGACCTCGAGCGATCCACCCGCCTTGGCCTCCCAGAGGGCTAGGATTACAGGCGTGAGCCACCACGCCCGGCCCAATTTTTTGAAATAGTTTGACTAGAATTGGTATTAGTTCTTCTTTAAATGTTTGGTAGAATTCAGCTGTGAATCTATCAGGTCTTGGGCTTTCCTTTGATGGGAGACTTTTTAAATTACTGCTTCCATCTTGTTACTTGTCATTTGGTCTGTTCAGGTTTTCTATTTCTTCCTCATACATTCTTAGAAGCTTGTATATGTCTAGGACTTTATTCATTTCTTCTAGGATTTCCAATTTTTTGGCATGTAGTTATTCATAATAGTCTGTAATGATCCTTTGTGTTTCTGTAGTATTGGTTGTAATGTTTACTTTTTATCCCTGATTTTATTTATTTGGGTCTTCTCTCTTTATTTCTTAGTCTAGCTAAAGGTTCATTTATTTTGTTTATCTTTTAAAAAAACCAACTTTTTGTTTTGTTGATCTTTTGTATTTTTTTAGTCTCGATTTCATTTATGTATGCTCTGATCTTTATTATTTATTTCCTTCTAGTAATTTTGGATTTGGTTTGTTCTTGTTTTTCTAGTTCCTTGAGGTATCTTGTTAGGTTGTTTGTTTGGAGTCTTTCTATTTTCTTAATATAGGAATTTATTGCTATAAAATTGCCTCTTAGGACTATTTTTGCTGTATACCATTGGTTCTGGGATGTTGTGTTTGCATTTTCATTTGTTTTGAGAAATTTTTTAATTTTCTTTTTAATTTCTTCATTGACCCATTGGTCACTCATGAGCATGTTGCTTAATTTCCATATATTGGTACAGTTTCCACAGTTACTGTTGTTATTGATTTCTAGTTTTATTCCATTGTGATCAGAAAAGATACTTGATGTGATTTTAACTTTTTGGAATTTGTTGAGATTTGGTTTGAGCTCTATCATATGGTCTAGACTAGAGAATGTTCCATGTGCTGATGAGAAAAATGTTTATTCTGCAGCAGTTGAATGTTCTGTAAATGTCTATTAGGTCTATTTAGTCTAGAGTATAGTTTAATGTTTCTTTGCTGATTTTCTGCCTGGATGATCTACCCATTGCCAATAGTGGGGTGTTGAAGTCTCCTACTATTATTGTATTGTAGTCTCTCTCTCCCTTTAGATCTATTAATATTTGCTTTATATATTTAGGTGCTACAGTGTAGGGTGTATATATATTTACTATTGTTATATCCTCTTGCTGAATTGATCACTTTATCATTATATAATGACCACCTTTGTCTCTTTTTACAGTCTTTGACTTAAATTCTATTTTATCTAAATGTAGCTACTTCTGCTCTTTTTTGGTTTGCATTTGTAAGGAATATCTTTTTCCAATGCTTCATTTTCAGCCTATGTGTGTCTTTATTGGAGAAGTGAGTTTCTTATAGGCAGCATATAGTTGAATCTTGTTTTGTAATCCATTTAGCCCCTCTGTCTTTTAATTGGAGAATTTACTCCATTAACATTCAGTTTTATTGTTATTGATAGGTAAGAACTTACTACTGCCATTTTGTTGCTTGTTTCCTCATTGCTTTGAGATTTCTCACTTCCTTTCTTCCTTGCTTACTGTCTTCCTTTGTGGTTAAGCGATTTTGTCTGGTAGTATGTTTTGATTCATTGCTTTTTATTTTTCATGTACCTGTTATAGGTTTTAGCTTTGCTGTTACCATGAGGTTTACATGAAACATCCTAAAGTTGTAACAAGTTATTTTAAACTGATAGCAACTGACTGGGCATGCTAGCTCACACCTATAATCCTAGCACTCTGGGAGGCCAAGGCGGGAAGATCACTTGAGGTCAGCAGTTCAAGACCAGCCTGAGCAAGAGCAAGACCCCCGTCTCTACTAAAAATAGAAAAAAAAAAAAATAGCCAGCCAACTAAAAAATATAACAAATTAGCCAGGAGTGGTGGCACGCACCTGTAATCCCAGCTAATTGGGAAGCTGAGGCAGGAGGATCGCTTGAGTCCGGGAGTTTGAGGTTGCTGTGAGCCAGGCTGATGCCACGGCACTCTAGTCCAGGTGACAGAGTGAGACTCTGTCTCAGGAAAAAAAAAAAAAAACTGATAGCAACTTAACTTTGATCTCAAAAAAAATAAATAACCTGTACACATTAACTCCCTTCTTTCCCCACATTTTGAATTTTTGATGTCATAATTTGCATATTTATATTGCCTATCTTATAGCAAATTGTTGTAGCCATTATTATGTTTAATACTTTCGTCTTTTAGTCTACTTAGTAAAAATGTAAGTCGTTTATATACCATGATTATATTAGTGTAGCAATTAAGTTATTGTCCTTTTCTTTCAGTTTGGAGAACTCCCTTTAGCATTTCATGTAGGACAGCAATAAATTCCCTCAGCTTTTGTTTGTCTGGGAAAGTCTATGTCTCTCCTTGATTTCTGATGGGTAGCTTTGTGGGGCATAGTATTTTTTTTTTTTTTTTTTTGAGACAAGGTCTCACTCTGTTGCCCAGACTGGAGGGCAGTGGCATCATCATAGCTCACTGTAGCCTCAAATTTCTGTGCTCAAGCAATCCTCCTACCTCAGCCTCCTGAGTAGCGAGGATTACAGATGTGCACTATCATGCCTGGGTAATTTTTTTTTTAGGGACAGAGTCTTTCTGTGTTGCCCAAGCTGATCTCAAACTCCTGACCTCAAGTGATCCTCTCTCCTCAGCCTCCCAAAATGCTAGGATTACAGGCATGGGCCACCATGGCCAGCCTGGCCTGTAAGGTTTCTAATGAGAAGTCTGCTGCTGGGCATGTTGGATCTCCCTTATATACTATTTGCTTCTGTTCTCTTACTGCTTTCACAATTCTTTCTTTGTCTTTGACCTTTGAGAGTTTGATTATATGTCTTGGGGGGGTATTATTACTTCAGTTGAATCTGATTGGTGATATTTGACCTTCCTGTACCTGGGTATTTATACCTTTCTCCAGGTTTGGAAAGTTTTCTGTTAGTATTTCTTTGAATAAGCTTTCTATCCCTTTGTCTTTCTCAGTTCCCTCTTTAACTCCAGTAACCCAAATATTTGCTTTTTGATGTTGTCCCATAGATCTCATAAGCTTTCTTCATTTCTTTTCACTCTTTTTTCCCCTCTGACTGTATTTTAAAAAGGTCTGTCTTCAAGCTCACTGATTCTTCTGTATGACCAATTCTGCTATTGACTACGGTCAACTTTTTAATTTAAAATTCTTTTTCTTCCATCTATTGTTCTTTATTTGAGCAAGTTGACAGGAAAAGTAACCCAATGAGCATAATTATCAATATCTACTATGCACAAGGACTCTTCAAGTTGTTTTTCACATTATCTCACAACAATTCTATGGGGTAGTCTGTGATATTTGATATAATAAGAAATATATGTCTAGTCTATGCCCCTGGTTCCTGGCACACAGCTCCTAAAACCCTTGGAATCTCCTGAGTGATTTGTATGCTAATAAAATGACAGATGGCTGGGAGCCCCTAGATGGTTTCTGATTGGGGGCTGGCCACCAGAAAGACCTAGGCATGATTTGGGGGTTGGGATTTCAGTCCCACCCTATCCCCAACCTCTGGCGAAGGAAGAGGGGTTGAAGGTTGAGTTGATCATCAGTGGTCAATGATGTAATCAATCATGCCTATAAAATGAAGCCTCCATAAAAACCTAAAGAATAGGGTTTTAGGAGCTTCAGATTGCTGAACACATGGAGGTGCCGTGAGGTGGCAGAGAGGGTGTAGAAGGTCTGTGCCCACTCCCCCGTATCTTGCCCTATGCATCTCTTCCATATGGCTGTTCATCTATATCCTTTTAATGTCCTTTATAGTAAACCAGTAAATGTAAGTAAGTGTTTCCCTGAGTTCTGTGAACTACTCTCGCAAATTAATCTATTCCAAGGAGGGGATCATGGGAACCCCAGTTTTATAGCCAGTTGGTCAGAACTGTAGGTGACAACCTACTACTTGCAATTGGCATCTGAAGTAGGTGGCACTGTTTTCAAGTAGATAGTGTCAGAATTTAATTAATTATAGCACATTCAGTTGGTGTCTGTAAGAAAATTAGTTGTTGGTGGGGAGAAAGCCCCCCCATTGTGGTGAGCAGAGGTGAAATACTATATTGAGTGGTATGTAAGAATACAGAGTAGGAAAAGATGGATTTTTGCTTCCAATGGTTTTATTTTTTATTTTTTTTTTTGAGACAGAGTCCCACTCTTGCCCGGGCTAGAGTGCCATGGCATCAGCCTAGCTCACAGCAACCTCAAACTCCTGGGCTCAAGCAATCCTCCTGCCTCAGCCTCCTGAGTAACTGGGACTACAGGCATGCGCCACCATGCCAGGCTAATTTTTTCTGTATATATTTTTAGTTGTCCAGATAATTTCTTTCTATTTTTAGTAGAGATAAGGTCTCGCACTTGCTCAAGCTGGTCTCAAACTCCTGAGCTCAAACGATCCACCTGCCTTGGCCTCCCAGAGTCCTAGGATTACAGGCATAAGCCACCGCACTTGGCCCTTCCAATGGTTTTATTTCTATTTTACAAAAAAAAAAAAAAAAAGAGGGGGCAGGGCTTAAAAGGCAAAGGCAGTGTGACTTGTATGGCCTTATATGACCTGGCTCCTGCCTATCTTTCTGACCCCTTACCACTACCACTCTCCTCTTCCTTTTCCAGCCACACAGGCTTTTTGACCCCCCGTTTCTCACCAAAAACACATACTAAGTTTATTCCAGTCATATATAGCCTTTATACTGTATTTGTTGTTCCCTCTGCCCAAATTGCACTTCCTGTCAATATGTATGTGATGGCTTCTTTGCATTCAAACCTCAGCTCAGATGTCATTTTTTTTCAAAGCTGCTATTCTTAACCACCCAACTAATGTTATCTCCCATTCTGATTACTATATGTATATCACCCTTCTTTGTTATCTTCATAGCATTTATCAGTAGCCAAAATTATTTGTTCAACTGTTTGCACACTTATTTGCTGCTTCTCCCTCCCAAAGTGTAAACTCTGAAAGTAGCTCCTGTGTATGTCTTGTTCATTTTTCTATCCCTTTCTCTAAAATAATGCCTGGAATATACAGTAGTCCCCCCTTATCCAAGGCTTCACTTTCCACAGTTTCAGTTGCCGGCAGTCAACCTCAGTCTGAAAATAGGTGAGTACAGTACAATAAGGTACTTTGAGAGAGAGACACCATATTCACATAACTTTTATTACAGTATATTGTTATAATTGTTCTAGTTTATTAGTTGTTGTTGTTAATGTCTTACTATGCCTAATTTATAACTTAAACTTTATCTTAGGTATGTACACATGGGAAAAAAACATAGTATATGCAGGGTTTGGTACTATCCATAGTTTCAGGCATCCATTGGGGGTCTTGGAATGTATCCCCTGTGGATAAGGGGAGGAGAATATTATAGTAGATATTCAATAAATATTTGTTGAAGAAGTACATTCCATGCTTGCATGAAGTCTTTGTCAGAGCAGCTTTACCCCAGTAACCAAATGAGTTTCACCACTGGATTTTGTTAAGAGCAAATTGAAACAATAAAGATGCCCAAGGTCACATAGTTGAACCAGGCTTCAAATTCAGGTCTGACCACTAGTCTCTGCTAGTAACCACTGGTCTTTATACCCCAGCCCTGACTCCATTTACATCACCTTGTGTTTACTTATAATCTTTAGGTATGTATTTATACATAGTTGTAATTTACATGCATACGTTTGTATACTTATTAATGACATTATTCCACATAAATTCTTACGAAATTTGGCCATACTACTCTCCAAAAGAATAAACTATTTTATAATGCTGTCATCAATGTATAAATGTACATTGATATAAATATACATTTCCTCTGCTCCATCAATATTTGGGTCTAAATTTTAATTATTTTAGTTATTTTCATTGGTATGCCTTAAAAGTTTTTTTATTTATTTTTTATCATTTATTTATTTATTTATTGAAACAGAATGCAGTGGTGTCATCATAGCTCACTTCAACCTCAAACTCCTGGGCTCAAGCAATCCTCCTGCCTCAGCCTCCCGAGTAGCTGGGACTATAGGCACATGCCACCACACCTAGCTAAATTTTCTATTTTTTGTAAAGATGGGGTCTTGCTCTTGCTCAGGTTGGTCTTGAACTCCTGAACTCAAGCAATCTTCCCTCCTCCGCCTCCCAGAGTGCTAGGATTACAGGTGTGAGCCACCGTGCCTGGCGAAAAGTTTTAATTAGGATTTATTTGATCTGCATATATGATTCCACGTAGATTTCGAATCCATATGTCTGTATATGTAAACTATTTCTCAGTGAATTATAGAGCAGAATCTGGGCATTTATTCTTTATATATTTGGCATATATGTTTTCTGTTTATATTAAAATTTTACCTTTGTTAAGAATGATAGCCTTCATAAGTCTTGTGTGTGTTTAGTTATGAATAGATGTTTAATCTTATTAAATTATTCTCAATAACTTCATATTGCTACAATTTTGTTTTTCTGTTTATTCTACAAATATAGTAAATTATATGATTAGATTTCCTTATATTCCTTGAATTTTGAGGATAAAAGTCCATTTTATTATTTCTTTTAATTGTTGTATTTCAGTTACTGTGATATTATTTAAAATATTATTAAACCTAGACATGAAGTAAAATTAACCAACATTTTTTTCCTTTTTTGATTTCCTTGTCAGGCTTTAGGATATAAATGTATTTATCTCATAAACTGAGATTGGTAACACAGTACGTAGTACAAAGTAGTAATAACTCAAGTTCTGAAGTTATATTGCCTAGATTTAAATTAGAAAGCCATTTATTAACTCTATGACTTTAACCTCTGTCCATCTTTAAACTGGACATGAGTATAGTAACCATCTTCATAGAAGTGTTGCAAGGATAAAATGATAATGTGTGGAAAGTCATAGTGTACTATTTGGCACTAAAAATATAAATATTGGCTTGCTGTTATCTTCATCATCATATTTTTACATAGTTTATAGAATAGGATTATTCTTAGAAAATTTGAACAAATGCTTCCATTATCTATTTGCCAGAAAGTTGTTCTTTGATAAACTTTTTTGGTTTTGTTTTATTTTTTACTGTTATTTATCTGTTTACCAACTGGTTTTATTTCCATCAGACTTGCTGTTTTATGGTTTTATAGGCAGTTAACCATATTAACCTTATAAAAATTTTATTTTTTCTGATTATTAAAAATAACAATATAAAAACATGATTTAAAAAATTTTTTAAAACAGCAGTAACGTCACCACTTGACACAACTATATTTGGAACTCAGTGTAAATATAACTTCATACCCTGCTTTTCCCCTTATGCTAGTAAAGAATTTCTCATGCTATTAAAAACTCTTTTTAAGGCTGCATAACATTTCATCATATACCAAAATTTAACTCTTATCTTACTGATAGGCCTTTAAGTGGTTTTCAAAAGGAATGTGAGCCTCCATAATATTAATTTTCTTCAAAATCAGTTTTGTTTAGCTATTTATTTTTAATAGCAGTTAGGGATTTTAGTAATTGCATCTAGAACTGTCTCAGTTTACAAAGCACTTAAGTATCTTTATGTTATCTTTTTTATTACTTATTTTTTAATTTGTATTATTTCTTTAAGCAACTAGAACAGTGCTGTGATTTGATTCTCTTTTTCAATAAGGCACTCTTAATTGCTTTTTAAATATTAGTTATTATCAATTTGAAAAGTTTATTTCTGCTTTCTTTTTTTTACGTTCTTATATGTTTAAGGTTGTTACTTTGTTCCATGTCTATGTCCTTATAGAAATATATAGACATTTAATTCATTCTTTTATAAACTAATATAGATATTTAGAATAATATGTTTTCTCCAGTACTGCTTTCCATGATCTTATAATATTGTAGCAACATTTCTTATTTAACAAAAATAAAGAAAATTTCTGTTTGGATTTCAGCCATGTCTCAAACAATGCATATTTACACATCAATGTGAATTAGATATTATCTCTAGCTATAGGTCTTCATTCAGCTCACCTTGGAAGAAAGTCTAAAATTCAGACATATGTCTTCTTTAGGCCTCCTAACTTCCATAAGAAGTTGTCAGTTTTACCCTCTGCTTAATTGTCCATGCATGTGAATCTGGCCTAATAACAAAGAATTTCTGTACTCCAGATTCTTGTCAGAGAAAGTAAACTCTCAACTGTTAAATTCAAAAGCTTAATTGCCAGAAAGATTACCTGAAGGATGTGGGGTCCATTTCTGTCCATTTCCCCATCTTTTTCATGCTCAGCCCAATTCAGATCATTGCAGTTTTGCACCAGGACTACATTGTACCCTGGGCAGAGTTGTCTTTTCCAACCTACACTTTGACATTATGCTTTGGCCTACATCAAGATATTTGTAAGAAACATTTATTTTAAAGTCACCATAGTATAATGTTGATAATATTGTCCATGCAATGTCCTCAGAAAAAAATTTTTTCTCAGATTCATCACCAAGAAAAACAGTGTTGAGTAAGAAAGAACAGTGTTCTTTCCTCTGGCAACTGTGTTGTTCAGAGGCAAATATGTGGCTCACCTCTTATCAATTATAGATACCCTTATGATATCTATTTTTGGTTCTGATTCTACCTCTATTTTCATCTCATTTTCTTACCTGCCCCCCATATACATTTCTATATTTATTTTTTATCTGTATGTATCTCTGTAACTGCTTCAAATTCTCTTTTGTAGTGAGAGTGGTGTAGATAAAAATAGGATTGGATATACTTTTGGATATGTTTTTTTTTTTCAGATATCAGTTTTTGAAATTAATATGACAAGACCTTAGTGAGAAACAGAATATTATAGTCATTAAAAGATGGAAACCTGGGATCAGAGAGAGAAGGACATAAATCCTAGGTCTGCTGCTTATTGGCTGTGTGATCTTAGACAAGTAATAGCATCTCTAAGTTTCACTTTCCTGATATGTAAAATGGAGATAATGATAATGTTTTCATGGGTTGCTTATTAGGTTGTTGTAAGGATTAAATAAAAATATATATAAAGTGCTAAGTATAATGCTTACCAGCAAAAAAAGTGCTTGTAAATGTTAGTAATTATGGTCCTAATGTGTTCTAGTGCGTAGTAACTTAGCTTCAAGAAGTTCTTGAACACCTGAAAATGTTTGCAAAATTTATCTGAAGTGGGATCCTATATATTTAATCAAATTCTCAGAAGTAACAGTGACGAAAAAAAAAAAAGAATAAGAATCACTGAAGAAGAGGGTATCTCTTCTGAATATTTTAATTTTACTTGACTCTACCTTATTTACGTACCATTCCACTCTGATTTTGATAAGATTTGAAGTATCTGATATATTACATGTCATCTAATATGTAAGTAGTTTTTCCTTTGACATTTTTAGAACAAAATTGAAATTATGACATGGCCTATTTTGGCAGTATTTTTGTTCTGAAATCTGTATCTTTACTACAATGTCAGGGTTTTTTTGTTTGCATTGGCACAATAGACATAACAGACTATCCTGTAACTTTTTGTCTAATGCTGACATTTTAAATGTATCTCATTAACTTAGGAGAATATTTGTTTCTGAATTGTTAGTGAAGCACCCCCTTTTTATAGGGTAGCTCAGTTTATATTTATTGATATGATTGGTTGTTAGTTTTGTCTTTTTCTTCCATTAAGTTTTTTTTTATTGCTATTTGCTTTGTCTTCATTTATATAATTTCTGTGGTACATTAAATTTATTTACTTTTATCAGAATTATAACTGTGAACATTAAGGTGCATGCTAATAGAATTATTTTTATTTTAGTATTAATTTCCATTTAAGAAAAAAATAAGAATAGTTATAAGAACATAGAAGACATATCACTTTTAAAGGACAAAATAACTCATCAACACAAAAGGTTCAAACCAATAATAGATGCTTAGTCCCTGTGGTAGCAAGTTGGGATTCTTTGTATGAAAGACCACTCAAGGACTAGGTGGGAATAAAAGTTAAGCTTTTAGGCTTATATATCTTGCCAGGGACATGTACAGTTTTATATCTGGGTAAGAGTATGATAGAAATAATTGTTTAGTACTCAAGATCAGCTTGTCTCTCAGCCCAGCCAGCCATTTGCAAATAATGCATTTTCTGTCTCCCTCCTGAATTACTAACAGTTTTAATTACTATGTAAACCTTTCTGTTCTGTGTTCTCTCAATCCTTGATTCTTACTATTTAATGTATTGGGATGGGAGGCAGCATCAGCATCTTTCAAGGACACAGTAACATTCAGCCAAACTATATTTCTAATTTTTTATAAAGGCCAACTAATCCTATAAGACTGAAGCAGTAGTTTATGGTAATTTAGGCCATAATTAAAGAAACAGGCTAAAATACTATGAGTGTCTCTCTTCCACCACCTTGAAATAAAACCTAACTAGAATTTGGAGAGTATGATGGTGGAAAAATATAGGCTGCATCATCCCTTATAATAGGTGTGATTTCCACTTTCCTAATATTCTCTTATAATTTCTCTCTTGAGTTACTGGGATTTGCTTTATCCATCTTAAGCTGTGGAGCTTCTTTAGTTTGTTGCCTTAGCTACTCCAGTTATGTACACCAAATCTTATTTCCTGTTCTGTTGCTGAGTGACTTACCGTACACTTGTCCCATTTGAAAAATCCTTGCTTATACTTGGGTTTATATCTTTTATCTTCTCATAAACTCAAGTAGTTTTTTCTGTATACATCTAGACCCTTTTACTGTACTAGCCAGCATTTTCAGAATTTTTTTATTTTTCCATGGTCAGAAGGCCTACCCAGTAAAAGCTATCAACTCCATAATGTCAGGGTCATAGGAACCAGAAATCTAATTTCATTGTGTTTTAGTAGTATGTAACTATTTCTGAAACCATTTAAGCCTTGTAATTATGAAAACATTTTTTAATTTATTAAATGAGATTACTTTGTTTCCTTATTTTTGATGCTTGGTTTGGCATTTTAATTTCAAAATGGAAAAAGCATTCGTGAGATGATTTGAAAAAATATGTGCAGGGTTCTGCTTCTGGTAATGGCTGAGGTTGCTCCTAATGTACCCACCCCTTCCACAGATAGCAATGATAAATTCTGGACAAAATATAAAAAAGTACTGAAGGCACTGGAGAGCAACCACTTAGAAGAAGAAAATGGCACTGAGTAAGTTTCCTGTTTTTACAGCTTCTAGCCTGAGGGAAGGTCCCAGCCATGGGACAGCCAAAACTTGAAGAGAAATTCTACAGCTGTTCTACAGCTTGAAAAATCAGAAGATAAGACTGTAGTAACTACCACAGATGGAAAATGAGTAGGAAATCTCAGGAAGATGACGACCAGATAGAGGAAGCCCCATATTCTGATTATAAACTCTCACAGATTTTTATCTAATACCTGAACTACACATGTGCAAGACAGGCTCCAAGCAGCACAAGTAAGGATAAAGGAATTGGACTGAGATTTCAGGTGGTACCTATGCATGGGAGACAGAGTTTGGGATTTGAGTCCAGCCAAGTTGGTTGATTGTTAAAACAAATAAAAATCAATACTTTCTAAAATATGTCACTTACGATGTCTAGGACACAATTCAAAGTTACTAAATATATGAAGAAACAGGAAAAACATAACTGATATTCAGGAGCACAAAGCAAAACTCAAAAAGCAATCAATGGAGACAACTCCCACCACCAAGATGACCTAGATTTTGTATTTATCAAAAATTTTATAATATGTTCAAAGATATAAAGGAAAATACAATTGGAGAAATAAATAGGAAATCTGAAGAGAAATAAAAACTATTTTTTTAAAAAAAGAACCAAATGGAAATTCTAGAATTTAAAAATATAGTATATAAAATAAATAAGTCACTATTTGTGCTTAACAACAGATTGGAGATGAAAGAAGAGTCAGTGAACTTAAATAAGTAGATGCTATCCAATGTGAAGAACAGAGGAGGGAAGGGAAAGACTATAGTGGAAAATGAAACAAAACAAAAAACAGAGCCTTACAGATCTAATCATGTGTAATTAGAATCCCCAAAGGAAAAAAAAAAAGAAAATGAAGTTGGAAAAAATATTTAAAGAAATAATGACCAAAATTTTCCAATTTTGGTGAAAGACTTAAATTTATAGTTTCAAGAAGCTCAGCAACCTCAGTCAGGACAAATATAAAGAAAACTTCACCCAAGTTCATCATGGTCAAAATGCTTCAAACTGAAAATAATGAGAAAATCTTGAAAGCAGACAGAGAAAAATGAATTACAGATTTACATAGGGGAACATGGATTTAAATGATTGTTCACTTTCATCAGAAATAATGGAGGCCAGAAGACATGGAACAATATTTTTGAACTGCCAAAAGAAAAAAAAGCTGTGAATTCTGAAATCTATATCAGGTGAAAATATTCTTCAAGAAAACAGAGAAATAAAAACATTTTCAGATAAAAGAAAACTAAGGGGATTAGCTACCAGCATACCTATACTATAAGAAATGCTAAGAAATTTCTACAGACTAAAGAGCTTGAATTTCAGCTCTTCAGGAAGGAATGAAGAGCATAAGAAATAGTAAATATGTGGGTAAATATAATTTCTTAATTTCTTTAAAATACATATGACTATACAAAGCAAAAATTATAATACCGTGAGGTTTACATATGTAGATATATAATTGTATATTATATATAACAACTATAGCATAAAGGATGGGGTAAATGGATCTATGTGGTTGCTAAGTTCTTACATTTTACATCAAATGGTATGATAGTAACCATTACTCAGACTGTGAAAAGTTAAGGATATATATTATAAACCCTAAAGCAGTGGTTCTCAAACTTTTTGGTCTCAAGACCCCATATCCTTCAGAGAACTTTTGTTGATAGATAGATAGATGCATACCATATTAGAAATAAAAATTGAGAAATTATAAAAATAATCATGTATTCATTTAAAATAATAATAAACCCATTGCATAATAACATGTATTTATAAAAAATAATTATATTTTCTAAAAACATAGAATATTGGCATTGTTTTACATTTTGTAGATCTCTTTAATGTCTGTCTTAATGGAAGACTATAGAAGATTTTTATGTCTGCTTCTGCATTCAATCTTGTGATATGTTGTTTAGGTTCAAGTATATGAAGAAAATCCATCCTCACACATATATGTAGTTGGAAAATGGAGGAGAATTTTAATAGACTTTTCAGATAATTGTGGATATCTTCTTTAATACTACACCAAAACTCAGAAGTGGAGGTTTCTTAAAGGTTAGTTACCATGTGGAATCTAAACCCATATTAGTGAACTTTTTGTACTCTCCATTGGTCTATCTTGCACTTTGAATGATTTTGTAACATCATGCATTGATCATTTGGAAAAGAGTGGTCACAGATCTTCAAAATATTTATACATTTCATTAGACAATATCCAAAATCACGTGCGTTAATATCCAACCATCTAATCAGAAAAGTATTTTAGTTTTGTGAAGCTGTCAATCTTACAGTGAATACAAGCACACATAAGTTTCATAAAATTCTAATTTTCGTTTGAAGGTTAAAATTTCATCTTTGAATAAATACTGTCAGACATTTTCTTTGAAGTGATAGGCTCATTTTCTTTATTTTTTTAAAAAATATGCCCAGTAGCCACGTCTGAATAACCATTGTTTGTCTGCCATAGTTATCTGTCAAGTAAAAAGTGGTATTCTATGAAAAAAAGTGACTAGATCTGCTCACAAGTCAAATAATCACATAAGTGCTTTTCCTCAAAACAATCACTGTAGTTCAGTGTGAAGCAGAATTGCTTTAAGGGCACATCTCATCACACAGAATATTAAATAGACATATATGCTAGGGTTGATATTTAATAAATATTTTCCCTGCTTCATCAAGGATATTCTTAAAAGAAACCCTTTTTTTTTTTTTTTGGAGACAGAGTGTCACTTTGTTGCCCGGGCTAGAGTGAGTGCCATGGCGTCAGCCTAGCTCACAGCAACCTCAAACTCCTGGGCTTAAGCGATCCTACTGCCTCAGCCTCCCAAGTAGCAGGGACTACAGGCATGCACCACCATGCCCGGCTAATTTTTTTTATCTATATTTTTAGTTGTCCAGATAATTTATTTCTATTTTTAGTAGAGACGGGGTCTCGCTCAGGCTGGTCTCGAACTCCTGACCTCAAGTGATCCACCCGCCTCGGCCTCCCAGAGGGCTAGGATTACAGGTGTGAGCCACTGCGCCCGGCCTGAAACCCTTTTTTAATTGGGAATGCATGTAGTGAAGAACACAATCACCCTCAGTACAGTTCAGTGCCACTGCCATGATTTGTGCTAAGGTCCAGCAGTTTTACACACAATTGTTTTTGCACTATTAGTGAAAATATCAACACAGTTGGCCCAGTATACACAATCAGAAAAGTTATTTGGCACTTTGAATATTTCAGTACTGCTTGTGTTTCTTGTCAGGCATTGACATAAAAGAGTATCTTCTTGGATGATTAGTTGGTGCTGACACCATAAAAATACAAACAAGTCCTGCGACATCTGTTGATTCATTCACTTGTAAGGCAGAAATATAAGTTTGTAGACAAGATAGTAAATCAATCTTCGTGTTTTTGGTTAAATCTTTAAATCAATGAATTTCTGTATTATGGGAAAATGGCAATGCCATGATTTCTTTTATAAACTTTCTATCCGGCAGTCACTCAGCAATGTCAATTATATAAGGCTTGTCTTTCAGCTATTGTGTACTTTACCAGCCAATGAAATATATTAATAATAACTTAACCTGTTATTACAAAGGCCATTATAATGCTTCAGTGGCCTTTTCTTTTCTAGTCTGGAAAGTTATAAAAACAGTATTTGGTGTTGAAAGCATTCACGATACCTGCATTTATTTTTTGAGGCAGAGTCTTGCTCTGTTGCCTGGGCTAGACTGCAGTGGTGTCGTCATAGCTCACTGCCACTTCAAACTCCTGGGCTCAAGTGATCCTACCACCTCAGTCTCCCAAGTAGCTGGGACTACAGGTGTGTGCCACCACACCCTGCTAATTGTTTGTTTTGTTTTTTTTTAATTTTTTTTAGAGATGGGGTCTTGCTACGTTACCCAGGCTGGTCTCTAACACCTAGCCTCAAGCAGTCCTCTCACCTCAGCCTTCCAAAGTACTGTGATTACAAGCATTACACAGCTACCACAGCCAGCCAAAATACCTACATTTAAAATTTCAAATCTTTTTGCATTAAACTCTGTATGATTGGTCTCAAAATGATGCTGCAGCTTAACTTGGGCCATAATACTACTCAAAAATGTTCTGTTACACAATGTTCTGAAGACACAATAAGGTAAATTATTAACATTTATAAAGCCTATTGAAAGATAGTTTTTATTATATTTTTCTTATTTATAGCTTCACCCATTTCCTTTGAGGTAGATTACTCCCTTCATTGAGTCAGAGAACTCTCTGACACTTTCATCTTTCTCAGCATCTTAGAGCTAAACAAGGAACTGTATGTTGAGAAAGATTTTTTTTTGTTGTGCTAAAATATACATAACAAAATTAACCATTTTAACGCTATTTTTAAGTGTACAGTTCAGTGGCATTAAGTATTGTTGTGCAACCATCACCACTATCCATTTTCAGGATGCTTTTCTCATTCCATACTGAAACTCTGTACCCATTAAACAATAATTCCCTATTTCTAAGCCAATGATCCATTCTTAAATATGAAAAATATATATAATTTTTTCATTTTAAAGTAAAATATTAAATTCTAAAGTAAGTTTTATAACAAATTTACTTTTGAGTTTTTGAAGAAAGTTAGTAGTAAATGTTATAAAGCATATTTATGGTGTACACATTCTTTTGTTTCCATGAAGGTGCCAAGAAAAGTTTAGAATTTTAAAATAACAATTTGTTAAATGATAATGAGGCTTCAGTAGGTATAGTAGGTATAACTAAAGAAAACTAGCAAGAACCTAGTAAAAGTACAGAGAACAAACTGGGTTAATCTCTGAAAATGCACATATTTATACCCTAGTTCTACATCAGAAATTCTAAAATACACAAGAATATACATGCACACAGTCATGGCATCATCACATTATCATGTTACCTCTGGAAACCTCTGCTATACACACAGGAGAGAATAAGAGTAAAAAACGCAGAAAACAAAGTACTGGTATTTTTCAAAATAGTTTTGATTTTGGTCTTTGGAGCCCTTGGACCACACCTTAAGAACTGCTGTCCTAGAGTAATGGCAACAACAAAACACAAGAGGAACAAATAGAAAACACAATAAAATGTAAGATCTAAATTCAAACATATCACTTACTATATTAAATGTTAATGAACTAAACACTCAGGTTAAAAAGTGAAGACTGTCAAAATGGATTTTTAAAAAAGCAAGACCCATCAATATGCTGGCTCCTAGAATGTACTTTAAATATAAAGACAAATATAAGTTGAAAATAAATAGATGGAAACTAATATATTACATATTCAGCAAGGATAAAACGCTACATTAATATCAGATAAAATAGATATCAAGACAAAGTATTAACAGATATAAAGAGATACATTTCATCAGTAAGACATAATAATCATAAATGTGTGCATGAAGCCAAAATAGTAAGAAATAAATGGAAAAAATAAACAAACCCACAGTCATAGTAGGAGATTTTAATACCCCATCCTCAGCAGTTGATAAAACAAAAAATCAGTAGACATAGAAAATCTGAACAACACCATCGATGCCCTTAAGCTAATTGATGCCCAATAACTGGAGAATACATATTCCTTTTAATTGAGTATGAAAATGGTCACCAAAATAAACCGTACAATGGACCATAAAACAAGTATCAATACATTCAAAAGGATTGGAACCAAAGAATGTTCATGGCCACAATGCAATTAAAAATAATATATATATACACACATACATCTATATTTGGAAATTATTCAACACAATTCTAAATAACCCATGAGTAAAAGAAGAAATCACAAGGGAAATTAGAAAATATTTCAAACGAAAGATAATGAAATATGATATATCAAAATTTGTGGGATGCAGCTAAAATAGTACTTGAAGAGAAAAGTGAAGGTTTAAATACTATATTAGAAAAGAAGAAAGATATAAAATCTATTATCTAAGTTTCCACCTTAGAAAGTAGAGGGGGAAAGTAGGAAAAAAAGTAAGCCCAAAGTAAGTAGAACTGAAATAATACAGATACGAATAGAAATCAATGAAACATAAAACAAACAATAGAGAAATTAAAGCCAAAAGTTGATTCTTTGAATAGATCAGCAAATTTGATGTACAGAAAAAAATGAGTAAAAATAAAAATTGGCATTGCCATAAATGAAAGAGGATATCACTGTAGATCTCATAGACATTAAAAGAAAAATAAGGGAATATTATGAACAACTCTTTGCTAGTAAATTTGACAACTGAGATGAAATGGACAAATTCTTTAAAAAATATAGCATAACAAAATTGAAATACAAAATCTGAGTAGCCGTATGTTGATTAAAAAATTAAATTTGTTATCAGAAATTTCTCTCAAAAAAAACTGCAGGCTCAGATAGTTTCACTGGTTAATTCTCTCAAATATTTAAAGAAATAACTCCAATACTGAACAAAGTCTTAGAAAATGGAAGAAAGAACACTTCCTAAGTTACAGAGGTCCGCATTACCCTGATACCAAAACCTGACAAATATTACAAATACTGTCAGCCCTCTGTATTCAAGGGTTCCACATCCATGAATTCAACCAACCATAGATTCAAAAGATTAAGTAAATAAATAACAATACAACGACAAAAATAAAGTTGGGTGCGGTGACTCACGCCTGCAATCCTAGCACTCTGGGAGGCCGAGGTGGCAGGAATGTTTGAGCTCAGGAGTTCAAGATCAGCCTGAGCAAGAGCAAGACACGTCTCTACTAAAAATAGAAAAAATTAACCAAGAATCTCATGGTGCATGCCTGTAGTCCCAGCTACTCAGGAGGCTAAGGCAGGAGAATCCCTTGAGCCCAAGAGTTTGAGGTTGCAGTGAGCTGTGATGATGCCACTGCACTCTCCCCAGGGAGACAGAGTGAGACTCTGTCTCAAAAAAAAAAAAAAATTAAAAATTACAGACTAATAATATCCCTTAGAGACAAAATTTAATCAAAATATAAAAAAGGTAATACATCATGACCAAGGGGGATTTATCCTAGGAATACAACATAGCTTTAACATTTGAAAATTAATCTGTGTAATTCACTACAATAAGAGAATAAAGGAAAAAAACCATGTGATCATTTCAATAGATGTAGAAAAAACATTTGACAAAACTCAACACCCTTCATGATTAAAACAAAAACAAAAAAACCCTCTCAGCTAATAGAAAACAGAAGGAAACTTGCTCAATTTCATTAAAGCCATCTATTTAAAAAACCTAAAGCCACTATCTTACTTAAATATTGAGTGGTCTACCCTTAAGATTGGGAACAAAGCAAGGCTGTCAACTCTTACCATTTCTATTTAATATTCCAATAAGGCAAGAAAAAGAAACAAAAGTACACAATTGGGAAATAAAGAAAACTGTCTGTAATTGCAGATAACATGATTGTTATGGAGAACTTTTTTTTTTTAAGAGACAGCGTGTCACTCTTGTTCTGTCACCCAGACTGGAGTGCAGTAGCGTGATAATAGTTCACTATTACACTGAACTCCCAGACTCAGGTGATCCTCCCCCAGTAGCCTCTGAATAACTAGGACTACAGACACATGCCACCACACCTCACTAATTTTATTATTTTTATTTTTATTTTCTTGTAGAGATAGGGTCTTGCTATGTTGCCCAGGCTGGTCTTGAACTCCTGGCCTCAAGTGATCCTCCTGCCTCAGCCTCCCAAAGTGCTGAGATTATAGGCATGAGCCACCACACCCACCCTGGAGAATATCTTAAGGAATCTACTAAACAACTACCAGAACTAATAAGTGAATTTAGAAAGTCCTCAGGATACAAGGCCAAAATACAATACGCTATGTTTGTATAAATAGCAGAAGAATCATTAGAAAATGAAATTCAAAAACCCCACCATTTATAATACTATAAAAAAAGATACTTAGGAATAAATTTTCAAAAAAGCAATATCTCTGTGCTGAAAACTAGAAAATATTGCTGCGAGAAACTAAAGAAGACCTAAAGTCATGGAAAAGATATACCATGTTCATAGATGGGAAGATGCAGTATTATTAAGATAGCAATTCTTCCCAAATAGATCTGTAAATTCAGTGCAATCCCAATCATAATTTTACCATACATTTTTTTAAAACATTGACTGCCACACTAGAAAAAAAATTTTTTCCTTGGGCCCATGGTGTTTTATTGTGAAAATAGAAGAAAAATTTCAAAAACAAAATGATCCTTTTCTAATTTAATGAAAAATTTGTTATTTTTTATTGTTTTCTGTGCATGAGTTATATGCAACTTGAAAAACAGTTCTCATGGCTCCCAAGGTGAAGAGATGTGTGAGTTACATATGCTTCATGAGGGCCCCGAGCTCAAAGTATAAGTTAAATACAACTCACATGGCAGTTAATGCGTTAAAAATAGAAATTGGCAGCTGGCAAACTCATCAAGTTGTATACATTAAATATGTACAGTTTTTTGCACGTCAATCATAATAAAGTGGTTTACAAAAAGAAACTGACACATGGGTTTCAAAATTTGTATGGAAAGGACCTAAATATTTAAAGAAATGCTTTCCTAGAGAACGTTCTGTGAAAGATGAAAATATTCTATTGTTACACTGTTCAGTATGGTAGCTAGCCATATGTGACTACTGAGCACTTGAAAGTGGCTAGCACAACAGGCACTGATCTTTTATTTTAAGTGTAGATACTCACATGTGGCTAGTGGGTACTGTATTGAACAGTACAGAAAGTAACCCTGAAAAACAAAGGTACTTACATGATGTTGAAATTTAGTATAAAGCTACAATAAGACAATGTGCTACTGGCTTAAGGATAGATAGATCAATGGAACAGAATGAGAGTTTAGAAATCAATCCACATTTATGTGGTCTTTGATTTTTGACAAAGGTGGTAAAGCAATCCAATGGGGAAAGGAATTCTTTTTAACTGGTAGTGCCGGAGCAACTGGATATACATATGGAATAAAATGAACCTCCAACTCCATTTCATACTATACACAAAAATTAATTAAAAATGGATCATTGCCTTTTTATTACAAGAGGCCCATTTGATGTCATGGCAAACATATCTTGCTTTTGCTCTGTAAACCTATCTTGTCCTTCCTCAATAAACTTCTTTTCACGCTTGAAAAAAAAATGGATAATAGACCTAAATGTAAATGAAAAAGTCAAAAGCTTCTAAAAGAAAACAATGTCTATACGATTTAAGTATAGGCAAAGATTTCTTAGGTCATAGAAAGTAATAAGCACAAAAGAATAAGTTGATAAATTAGAATTAATTAAAACATAAAATTTCCCACCAAAAGACAAGACTAAGAAAATGCAAAGGCAAGCCACAGACTTCAAGAAAGTATTTGCAATACATACATCTGACAAGGATCTGGTTTCTAGCATATATAAAGAATTCTTACAACTCAATGATTAAAAAAAAAAAGACAACTCATTTAGAAATGGCCAAAAGATTTGAATAGATTCTTCACAAAGAAGATATACAAATGGCCAATAGCATAGTATTATTTGTCATCAAGGAAATGCAAATTAAAACCAAAATGAGATATTATTACACATCCACCAGTATGGTTCAAATTAAAAAGATTCACAACCCCAAATGAGGCCTAGGATTGGACAGTTAAATGGAGCAACTGAAACACTCATACTTTATTGGAAGTATAAAGCTATACATCCATTTTGGGAAAAGATCTGGCAATTTCTTATACAGCTGAACTTACACCATATGACCCAGCAATTCCACTGTTAGGTATTTACCCAGAAGAAGTGACAACACAAAAAGATTTGAATAAGAATTTTCATAGAAGCTGTCCATCAACAGAAAAATGGTTAAACTGTCATATAAACAAACTCATATAATCACACAGTGAATTAGTGTGATTAACTGTCCTGGTTTGCCTGGGACTGAGGAGTTTTCGGGATATGGCACTTAAAGACTTGGTCACCCTAATCCCCTTCACAATAAAAAAAAAAAACTACTGATACATCTAAAAACATGGATGAATCTCAAAGACATTATGCTGAATGAACAAAACCTGTAAAAGAGTTCCTATTCTATGATTACACTTATATGAACTTCAGGAGCAGGAAGAACTAAGTTGTGGTAAAAACAGAAGCAGTATTTGTGTTTGGGGCTTTGGCAGATGGGGAAGGGGAGTGAGGGAATTTGCTGGAGTGGTGATAGTGTTTTATATTTTGGTAGAGATTTAGGTTACATAGGTATATACATTTGTCAAAATGAATGGTAATTTAAGATTTCTGCACATCTGCATTCTAAAAAGTATCTGTAAACAAATATTGAACTCTAATTAATGATATGATACTTATGTGCTTAGGAGTGAGATGTAAATCCTCTTTACTTACCAAATATGGAGTTTCTTAAAAACTGGTATCTAGGTATCAGAGATGGGGAAAGGAGAATCATTTCTTGATTGTGGAATTGTTTGTTTTGACGCTATTTTAGCAAAGTTTTCTTCAACTTTTTGGTAACACTGTCCATGATGCTTATTTTTCATTTTGCAATTCATTTTGCAGAATGAATCTTATTTTGTTTTCTAAATCAATGGGTTTCTTTTATTGTTTTATGTATGTAATTTGGCTAGAGGTTGTTTTGTTAATTGCTTCAGTATTATTGAGTCTTTGCTCTTCTCACAACCTTTTTTTAAGTTTTTATCGTATTTGCAAGTTTAAGCGGAGTCTCCATGTATTATACCATGTTTCTTTCAAATAGTTGTTTTATTTCTGAAAGCAGTAAATATAAACCTTTGTGATTATTTTAGAGGATGGTAATGTGTACAGCATTCTGTTTCTTATTCTTGTTACCTTACTTTTCTCTAATAAATAGTTCTTTTAAAATTAAAATCTGGATTGGTTTTAGATCGACTTTTTTATTAACAACATTTTTTTGGATTCACAAAAATATAAAAATGGATATTATAGGAAATTTTAGCCTTTTTAAATTTAATTTTGCCAGAGTTTTATTTATTTTCACACATACTTTTTATGATGAGAATGGGTTGGCTCAAAGAAGGTGCTCTGTTACTATCTCACCATCTTTCATCTTTTACTTCTTTCTTCTTACATACCTATAAAATACGTTGTCCTTATAAGAAGTCAGTTATAATAATGATTCTCAACCCTTCCAGACCCAATGCACCCTTCTAGTAACAAATATTTTTAATAACCTGTTTCCATGCTGAAATTAGTAGATTTTTAACCTACCTAAACATAAAATTCAATGTAATCACCATAATTGTAATGTAAAGAGTAAATGAAAGGAAATTAATTAATAAATATTTCAATATGTAAATTTTGGGTTATGATATTATAGACATTTATATTTAGACATAAAATTGTTATTGGCCCTTAATCATTTTGACAACAAAAATACAAACTTCCAAAACACCATATTGGATGGTTCTTTGCAATGGATCTCTTTTGGCAATGGTGTTGCCCCTCAGAATAATGTTTTTAAATACGTAAGAGAAAATTTATAGGATTACAAAGAAAACCAATTATACTGAAATAGAGACCCTTGGTTAATAATCCCTGTAAGAGGCTGGGTGCAGTGGCTCACGCCTGTAATCCTAGCACTCTGGGAGGCCAAGGCAGGAGGATCGCTTGAGCTCAGGAGTTTGAGACCAGCCTTAGCAAGAGTGAGAACCCATCTCTACTAAAAATAGAAAAATTAGCCCGGTGTCATGGTGAGTACCTGTAGTCCCAACTACTCGGGAGGCTGAGACAGAAGGATCACTTGAGCCTGGGAGTTTGAGGTTTTAGTGAGCTATGATGATGCCACTGCACTCTACCGAGGGCAACAGAGTGCGACTCTGTCTCAAATAAATAAATAAAAATGAACTCCCCTCCTCACACCTCCCTTTCACGTTTAAAAAAATTAAATTTAATTAAAAAAAAAAGAATCCCTGTAAGGGGTGATACCACACTCCTCTCTAGTATACACACTCCAGTTGAGAACCACTAAGTTGTAAGGGCTTTCAATACTGGCGGAAATTGTGAAAGCCATAGTCTTAAAATATTATGAATTTGAAAGTACATTTGGGTGCCTAGATCATTTTGTCATCAACTTAATGGCATCAATAGGGAACTATTGGTGCACTCTCTAATAGGATCTAATAGAATGAAAGCAAATAGCATAGGAACTGTATTTCTATTCAAATTTTGAATCAGAAATTAAGTGTATCAAATGGATGAATGCTTCTATTTTCCATTCTTTTCTCATTGTGACTAAACTATTTCTCTGACAGACAGCAATTAAAGTTCAGATCTTTTGCCAACTTGTTTATTCATATATTACTTAAGGGAGTAAAGTAACCTTGGCAGTACAAAATCTTCTTCCAGCTGCTATTTGGCAAGTTTGCAAAGGATTTACACATATTAACTTATGCATATTAAACACAAAGTGTTCTAGGAATAGGAATTGTAAAGCAAGATAATCAAGAGTTTATTTCAACAGGTGCCCACCTAATGCATTCTAGGAGTGCATTGCAAGAGGTGAAGATATTCTATGGGGATGAATAGCTGGTTGTGACAAATGTGCAGAATATCAAGATGATGATTTTTATTTCTTTCAGGGTATGTCTCTGTGCCAGACTGTCGTCGTAGGCTCTATAGTCATTCTTCTCTACTCCTCCAGAGCGTGTTATAATTTGGTGGTGATCACCATATCTCAGGATACATTAGAAAGTCCATTTAATTATGGCTGGGATAATCTTTCAGATAAGGTAAGTACCTACCACATATTGTCAGTCTAACAATGTGATAATTAAGCTACCCCTCAACTAGGAGAACATTTTAGTGTTTGACTTACAAACGCTTTTATGGAATCTCTGTCTACATTCAGTAATCACACTTAAAGCTCTATATTTAAAAATCCTTATTTATGTGTGACACTTGAAATCATTCTTCAGAGGAAATTTCTAAAGAAATATTTTCTTTTCTTTTTGTAAATAATAATAGTGTCATAAAACTATTGGTCATAAATCTGTTTTACTACTTTTTCAATGGTGGTGTTTAAATAACTCTAGATAAGTTAATTGTCTGTCATTAGCCAGTGAATGTGGGTCTTTAATTTGTTAGGATGGCATTAACTCTTCCCTACCCAAGAACTACATATAATCTTAGTATTTGGTTCAGTCTTAGATGTTTAAATATTGGCTTTCATAAAAATCTGGCATTATCAGTCTTGACAATGGGAGAGCAGTCACAGTTCCTGGATATCCAGGTGTTTTCTATATTAATTTCCAGTACTCAAGCTATGTATATTTAACTTCTCAGCATTCTCCATCCCCTTTCTGTAGTTTAACATAGGTATACATCATATCTTTATAGGAATTTAACTTTGTACTGAATTTTAGTCATCCTGGAATACCATTTTTCATTTACCTTTCTAAGGAGAAGCAATTTTCACATGTGGTTCCATATGGCAGATTCTTTTCACTCCTTTTCTTATTTCCCTTACCCAACATCTGGTAGAATAGAAACAAACTCAAAATGTAGATTAGGCCCAAAAGCATATTTTAAGTAGTAGTGGAGCTAAGTGACTTAACATGTTACATTTCTCTACAGGTATAACTCGGTAAGTGTCATTATTTTGCCTATGGAGCAGCTGGAACAGTCCTCTCTTTAAAAGTAACTCTCTTTAGGCTGAGGGACTGGGTCTCATGCATGTAATCCTAGCACTTTGGGAGGCTGAGGCAGGAGGATCACTTGAGGCCAGGAGTTCAAGACCAGGCTGAGCAAAACAGTGAGACCTCCCCTCTCTGCAAAAAATAGAAAAGTTAGCCAAGTGTGGTGGTATGTGCCTATAGTCCCAGCTACTCAGGAGGCTGAAATGGGGAGGATCACTTGAGCCTGGAAGTTTGAGGTTGCAATGAGCTATGATAAATGCCATTGCACTCTAGCCTAGGCAACAGAGCAAGACCGTGTCCCCCCCCAAAAAGTAACTCTTTTCAGACTATGGAACCTAAAATATGAGATCACTCATTATCAATATATTAAAATTATTTTCATAAATTGATGCATTCGGAAAGTTAACAGCTTTTGATTCTACTTAACACCAAAGCATTTTTATGTCCCTTAAAGGATATTACATGAGAGACCACAAAATGTAAATGTTTAGAGTTTATGTGCTTGTAGTTGATACATTTTAACTTACCCAGCCTGAAACAAGTTAATTGTGTAGAGTGATTGCTTATACATTAAATAGATGTAAAAATTCTCTGCCATACTCTATTTACAGGCTCATGTAGAAGACATAAGTGGAGAAGAGTATATAGTATTTGGAATGGTCCTTTTTCTGTGGGAACATGTGCCAGCATGGTCAGTGGTACTGTTTTTCCGGGCACAGAGATTAAACCAGAATTTGGTATGGTATCATATATTCCCCAATGCTTGTTTTCCTTATTTTAAAAAATTATAGAATATTTATGTTGATTTTTATTTTTACCAAAGCATAAGACTTCACTATAGATTCTAGCCTTCTTTCTTAGTGGAAAAGTTAACCTTCATATGCTAATACTTTGTTCACAGGCACCTGCTGGCATGATAAATAGTCACAGTTATAGTTCCAGAGCTTACTTTTTCGACAATCCAAGACGATACGATAGTGATGATGACTTGCCAAGACTGGGAAGTTCAAGAGAAGGAAGGTAGACGTAACCAAAGTCTCTTAGCCTGAATTTGTAATAAAATATATTTCAAATCTAAGCTTTAACCCAAATATGACAAAAGGTGATTTGGTGGTATAGGTCAATAAATAAGATCTGTCATATTGGAACTTAAAGCAGTAAATCTTAAACTCATGGTGGGACCCACTCTATAAAGAACTACCATCTGACTCATAACCTATATGCCTTTGGGGGTAAAAGGGTACCATTTCATTTCAGGATCCCTTGTTGGTTAGGAGCTGATGAGGGGGGGAGTGAGCAGGGCAGGAATACTATCATAGTAATTATGTATCTGTTTCTATATCTCCAATGCTATTCAAAATCCAGAGAAACCCTAGATAAAACCCTTGGGAAGCTTAAGTGCCATAAGAAATCTTCCCATGCCCTTCTTGTTCCAAAACTATTGCAAGTCCTTAACTACTATGCTATTAATATTAATTGTTGAATTTCAGGGCAAAGACAAAACCTGAATAACCACCTACATATTGCTTTCAGTTTGATATAACCTTTTCTGTTATCCTAACTTCATCTGAACAAGTTAAACTCAGTTTTTTTAGCCTATTTTTTATCTGTAAAATAGGAATAACAGAACCTATCTCATAGAATTGTTGTGAGGATTAAATTAGTATATATGTGTGTGCATACTTATACATATACATGTCTTGGAATAGAGCCTAGCATGTAAAAACTATATTTTTACTATTATTATTATCTGAGCATCAAGTTCTACCAGTTCTGAGTGGCATTTACTCATTCTTTTGTCATATATGTGATATAGAATCAAAGATATTAGATAAAAGTCATTAAATTTTCTAGAAAGGTATTATGTTATTTGGCAAAGAACATATTTTAATATATTTGATACTAACTGCATTACAAAATTCATTGAAAATGTTAAAAATTCCAATGTAACTTCTTATATTCTGATCATAGTCCTATGGCTTCTTTGCCTTTTTTTCTTACAGTCTACCAAATTCACAAAGTTTGGGCTGGTATGGCACCATGACTGGGTGTGGCAGAAACAGTTATACAGTCACTCCCCACCTGAATGGACCTATGACAGATACTGCTCCTTTGCTCTTTACTTGTAGTAATTTAGATATGAACAATCACCATAGCTTATATGTGACACCACAAAACTGACACCATTACCAGGTTGTGATTATTGTTTTTTATGAATGTGTATATTCAATGTGTTTAAATTCCATCTGCATAAACATTCCATTATCTGTTGCAACTAAAAACAAAATCTGGAAATGTGGCTGTGTTTGGTGGAGAACACAGCTGTTACTTTTGACCTCCTCATAGTAAAATGAAGTAAAATGGAAAGTTTGGAGTAGGAGAAAAGAGAGATTAGATCTTAAGACACTTGATGGCCTCCAAACATCCTGACTTTGGAACATCAAATGCATATTTGCACTTTTATCTTTGTTCTGCATTCCCCAAAGTCATAAGCCAGTGTTCACACTAGAATACTGTATTGTACACCAAATTGGAAGGTAATTTCCCTATGAAAAGCAAAGCCTGTATATTCAGTGGTGTACTCTATATGGAATTTTTACCCAATAAAAATATTTTAGTGTTAACAGTGCACAGAGTTAAGGCATAAAAATGTATCATCCTTTAAAAAAATCTACTAAAAATATGTAATCATTGAAGACAGTTCTTTTAAGCATGATTTTAAAATACCAACTGAAATTATTCAAAGAATCATTTTAAACAAACAGTAGTAATCCATTACAGTGATGACCAGCAGTGTTCTTTGGAAAGCCACAATAATTTCAAGAGGAAGATATACCAGTGAAAATTGTGTGGCTACTTTGAGTAGAATTGGTCAAGTGATTATTTTGTATAATTAAGATATATATAGTAGTTTAAGCATGATTCTTCAAGAAAGCAATAGTGATTTTTGTATAGGGAGATTTTGGTAGAAACTTCTTGGGACTAAACAAGTTTACAGATGCATTTAAAAATTACTCGTAAAATGTATAATTCTAAGTTAAAACATGAATACATTTTCAAAAGCATTTGATTTATATAAAGCAAGATATAGCTGGTCTTACCTATTGAATCAGGATTGTCTTCAGGTAAATTAAATCATGATATGTTATTGCAGTGAACTCAAGTGCAATACTTTGTAAGACAAATAATTCCTCCTTTAGTTTCACATTTGTTACCTTGTATATGGACAAAGCCAAGTTAAATTGATTTCAAATTAATTCCAGCATTAAATAAGCAAACTTAAGTAAACGTACAAACTAGGTAAGTATAAAGCCACAGGTTAACAATATTGGAGTACTCTTATAATTACATTAAAACTGTCTTGAACATTCTATCCCATATCTAAAAAATATATATATATATGGTAGGCTAAAACAATACAGAATTTTAAAATGCACTTTCTACCAGTGTCTATATGGAAAGAAGTAGATGCTGAATACCTCAAGATGCCAAGTGAACAGGCAACATTGGGAAGCTGTAACAACGTGCTTAAAGATGACTAACTATATACAATTGTCTGCTGATCTGTTTCTTCAGAACTGGAACTGATACAACTGTCGTTTTCTGGCTTTTACTTTGATTAGAAAGTTGTTTTATTTCTACTCTTAAAATATGTTTCAACTTTTTCATAACTGATGCAGTAACTTCACAAAAGTGTAACAGTAGATAAAACCCTAAAGAAAAAATGAAATTGTTAATGCTTTCAATCTTTTGGGAGGCTGGTACACAGCCAAATAAATTTCTTCTTTTTATAATAGAAAATGACTTTAAATTCAATCATAAGCATAGACTTATCAGTTATAAATATTACTTTGGGTTTGTTTATAAGCTTTCTCATTGTAACCAAATTATTTAAAAATTTATAGTACAGAAGTTAACCTTGGCATTAACATGACAATATAACAGTGTATTTTTATTACAAATTCTGTTGTTAGATTTCTTTTCAGAATGCCAACTATTTATTTTGCTAATAATGGTAGGTCTCTAATATCTGGAGCTATCAGAAAATATCTGTGTTATCTTTGTTAATCCTTGGGGTTCAAGGTAATAGTTTTTCTAGTAAAGCTTCCCTGGATAATGTTCCTATTTGACCAGCTAAACAAAGATTACTTTTTTTTTAAATTTCAGATAAAATAATTTGGTTCTCTTCAGCTGCGTTAGTTGATGCTTCCAAATTCAAGATTTATAAGTTTATTGTTAACACTGACTAGGGTACCTAAAATTCTTGCATTTGTCTCCTTATACACATCTCACATAATACATCACCAAAGACAAAGAAAGATAAACTCTGGCCCAATTTTTGCTTAAAAATTCCAAAGCACTAGGAGCACTTTACATTTGGTCTTGAAAGAAGGAGTTGTTTATAAAATCAAAGGGCTACCGATTCCCTGTTCATCCTGCACTGAAGCACATGATAACAATTTCAAACCTTCCTTTTTAGTTCATTAATTAGAAAAGTGAATTTCATTACTTAAGTGTATAATTCCACAGTGATTAGCAGTATTTGTTTTTATCATTTCACTTGGGTAGCCATTAATTTTGAAACTCTTACCACTCATTGTAGCTGGTTGTAGTTTTATGGAAGATGTAATTTATAGCTAAAGTGGCTTTTTTATGCATAGCTGCCCTTTTTTATTGTTTAACAGTGTTTCTCAGCTATATAATCAGTTTCAAACTGGTTGTAAAAGTATAGCTGTGGCCAATGAATGTATTTATTTGTTGTTTCACTAAATTGTAACAAAACACTACTGTTCAAAATAAAAGTGTTTGTGCTTTTATTTGGAGGTCTGGTTTTCTTAATCTTTTATTGGACTACCCTGAGTTTCTATCACAGAAAGACAAGAAACCGAGTGCCACCACAAAAAAGAGAAAAAAAATCATCAGTAATTACAAATGATAGTTTGCTTTTAGTGATCTCATAATTACTTGCATCTGGATTTCATATCACTTAATATTACACACTGATTGGATATGAAGTACCATACTTTTTACTTTAAAATACCAATATACTATTAGATAGTACATGTTTATTCAACCATTAAGAAAAATCATTGTATGAAATATAATTTATAACACCGCTCTCCTTCCCCTTAGAATCTTAAATAGGAATCAATTTCTATGACATAATCCTGAGCAGCTATTCTTTGATTATTCAAGAAATTCTTTAATGATGCTGCTTTTTCCCTTGGAAAGAAGAGTTCCTTTTTTCCCAGAGTAGACCCCTTACATGACCCACCAAAAACCACACCAAATTTTGAATACAATTTCAGCTTCATTGACCCCCCTATAGTCTATTAAGTCCTTGGGAGTCTACTGACCCTTGCTACAAAGTGAAGGAAATGAAGGTATTTGGAGTCATGGTAGGAACTCTAATAAAGCTGTCACTTTAAAAGCAATTTATTCAACAAACATTTATTAAATGTTCATATGCCAAAAACTATACTATGGAGATGCAAAAATAAAGGAAGTTCCTTTTCCTGCCCTTAAGGAGCTCACATTCTAGTAAAGGAGACTTTAAAAGTTAAAAACAATACAGTACAATAAGTGACATACAATAGAGGTAGGTTGTAATTACAGTGGTGACACAAAAGAGGGAGTGAGACAACTCTCCTCAAATGGAGCAAGGGAGATTTCACAGAGGAGATGCTTATGTTGGACCTGCAAGGATGTGTAAGAATTTTCCAGATGGGGAAGGATGGCTAGGGCACTCAGTGCAGCGTACAGCATTTACCAAGGTGTGGAGGCTAGCCCTATAGGGCATTTGAAGAATTTTAAGTCTGTTTTTATCAGACATTGGGTGAGGGAAAAATGCCAGAAAACTTTGTACACCGAGCAAAGGAGTTTGGCTTTCTCCTGAAGGTTCATGAAATCACTACAGTAACATCATCAGAGTATGTCTAAAAGCCTACTCTGGTAACATTGTAGAGCAAGAGAGGAGATAAACTGGGTATAAGGAGACAGGTTAGTGTAGTACTTCAGGTAATAGCAATGAAAATGGAAAGAGTGATGTATCAGAGGTGGAGATAAAATCAGTAGAACTTGATAGGACAAAGATAGAGGAGAGGAATGAGCCTAGAAAACTTACAAAATGATGGTTCTGGAAATTAAAGTAAGGAACACAGGAAGTAGAGTAAGTTTGTGGGAGAATGACTGCTAAGACACACACAGGTGTCTGTGGGACAACCAAGTGCAACAGGCAGACGGATTTAGAAGTTTGGGCTGAAGACAAGATTTAGGAATCATTGAACTGGAAATACCCAAAGTGAGAAGTGGTGTAGTGATCAAGAGAGCAAGAATGAATGCCTGTGGAATAACTTTAAGGAATAAGTGAAGAGGCCAAAAAGGGGGGTTCAGGAGTAAGCAAAATGTAAGGAACCCAGGAGAATAAAGATTTTTAGAAAGGCTTGTCAACAGTGTCAAATGCAGAAAAAATTCAAGTCAGAAATGGCTTATGAACTGAACTGTGGATTTAGATTTAAGATTTTAGACTTTACAGGAAAGGCTTGTTAAGAACTACAATGCCAAATGCCAGATTTGTTAAGGAGCAAGTGGAAGGTAACAAAGTGAAGGTGGGGATATTCTTTCAAAACTATTGATTATTTAAAAAAGGGAGGAGAGACAGCCTAAGATGAGAGTTAGGTATACACACAAAATTACCATTTAAACCATCTACCATATTTTCAGAATACTACAAATATCCTTAAACCTTTACATATAGTGATTACTTCATAGTACTTCATAGTCTCCAAGAGGATTTACTTAGTTAATGGGTTAATGGCTTTCTTTTCCTGCCCTATTCAGAGAAAATGAGGGGGGGAAGGAAAATAGGACACATTAAACTTAGTTCTGTGATTATTCATTTAAAATATACTGAATAGTTATGCATACATTCATTCAACAAATATTTATTGGATACTAACTATGTGCTTGGCACTGTACCAAGCCTTAGGGACACAGAGAAGAAAAAGTATACAGCAGTGTAAAGTGACATTTCTAAACCATTATATAAATAAACCCTGCTTTACTAATAATGGGGTATCTCAACATGTTATACCTAAGACATATATAAAGAGGGCACATAATTTTGAGGTATACAATTTCTTTTCCCCTACAATTATGTGACATAAATTCCTAACCCTTCAAATATTTTTATCATTGAAGAGCTGACACTAACGAAAACCTCCTAAAATTATAGTTCAGTTTTAGGGAGGCAAAGGAAATGAACTTCATGTATAAAAAACTAAATTTAAGCCAGGCATGGTGGCATGCACCTCTAGTCCCAGCTACTCAGACGGCTCAGGCAGGAGGATTGAGGCCAGGAGTTCAAGTCCAGTCTGGGTAAAATAGCAAGACCCCTGTCTCTAAAAAAATTGTTCTAATTAAAAAATTAAAAAATAAATTGCTTGCCCTGTGACTATCAGATCAAGCATAAAAAGGGCAACAAAACTGAAAACAACTTCAGATTGGAACTTGAAATGATTCCTTATTCTAAGGCTTATAGTATTACAGTTCCAGATTTGTGGGAGTTTTTTCCTGAGAAATAATTTTTAGAAATTATTCAGTATTACACACTGAAGTATTTAGGGTCAAAAGGGCATGATGCTTGTAACTGACTTTCAAATGACTGAGGAAAAAAACAGTATTTGTACATATACATAGAGCATAAAAGATAAACAAATATGAACAATTGGTGAACCTGGGTAAAAGAGTTCTTTATACTACTTTTGAAACTTTTCTGTGAATTTGAAATTATATAAAAATAAAAAGGTTCCCCAAAATTTCATTCAGTATTAGGGAAAGTATTATGAGAATAAATATATAATCTATTCAACTTTTCACAATGTTTAGAAATCCCCTATGCCTTTGAGTTGTAATTGTACCTTTCTACACACAAAACAACCCAATCAAAATAGCAATATAATTTTAAAAGTGACTTGTTTCATATCAATGTATTTTCAGGTTGACAAATAAAACACAAGACTCCCAGTTAAAATTGAATTTCAAAAAAATAATGAATAATTTTTCCATATAAGTATGTCCCAAATATTGCATGCAACATACTTAAATTAAGAAACGAGTTGTCTGAAATTCAAATATAACTGGGCATTCCTTATTTACTAAATTTAGCAACCCTAAGTGTATTGAAAAATTCTAGGTTGTTAATTATGGATCATTCATGAGCCTCCTTAGCATTTTCCTATTAAATGCTTGTCACATTTGCCATAGTTTTATTTATATTACATCTTACACAAAAGTCTAGTTTGAGAGACTTTAAAACATCACTCACTTAGTTTTATCATATATGAATTTGATAATCCTGCTTTTATTCAGTATTAAACTTTAAAATTTGTACCATATTATTAAAGTATTACTTTTACTCACAATAGTATTATACATAGACTTAGCACAATTTAAAAATTTTGTTTACTTAAAACAATATAATTCTCCTTTTACAAAAGCAACTTTATATAAAATGTTTGGCTTAAGACTGTCATTGCTATTATGCCTTTGAATGAAATTCCACTCTTTGGCCTCCATTGTCCAGAAACAGGCACATTTCAAGTCGTTTTCTTTAGTGAATATTTTGTAACAAGTTCCTGAAGTTTTCTAATTCTTTCACACTTGTAGATATCCTGTAACCAAAAAATATTTCACTCAGAAACCATTAGATACATTTTCTCTGTAAAAGTTACTGACTTTGCATTTTTAAGACACCAAAAATTTTAAAAGTAATTTAACTCAACAAATTTAAAGGTGCATAAACCATTTAATCTATTTTGATATACTTTAGTTCTTAATTTGACATGGTAAAACTAAGATAATATTGTCCAGAAATTAGTTATTTATAAAGTATTTAAATAAATAAATATGAAGTACATAGGTATTGAAATACTTATGTACTTTAAGTATTCACAAGAATATTCATTTACTAGTATTAAAGTATGTATTTGGGCTGGGCGCGATGGCTCACGCCTGTAATCCTAGCACTCTGGGAGGCCGAGGCAGGAGAATAGCTTGAGGTCAGGAGTTCGAGACCAGCCTGAGCAAGAGTGAGACCCCATCTCTACTGAAAATAGAAAGAAATTAGCTGGTTAGCTGGACAACTAAAAATATATAGAAAAAATTAGCCGGGCATGGTGGCACATGCCTGTAGTCCCAGCTACTCAGGAGGCTGAGGCAGGAGGATCGCTTAAGCCCGGGAGTTTGAGGTTGCTGTGAGCTAGGCTGATGCCATGGCACTCTAGCCCAGGCAAGAGTGATACTCTGTCTCCAAAAAAATAAATAAATAAAGTATGTATTTGGTATAAAACATGTAAGTATTAAAATATTTAGGTATTTTAATGAAAAAATATTTAGGTATTTTAAGTATTCATAACTATATTCATATGCTTGGCATTAAAGTATATAAGTATAAAGTATAGAAATACAGAAATATTAAAATGTATTTTTAAGTATGCATAAGTATATGAATATAGAAAAATGATATGCTGTATTTAGGAAATATATAAAGAATCAAAGCTTGAGAGTAGTACATGTGTGACTAAATTGTTTTCACTAATGCTTTTTTTTTTTTTTTTTGAGACAGTCTCACTCTGTCATCCCGGCTAGAGTGGAGTGGTGTCATCATAGCTCACTGTAACCTCAAACTCCCAGGCTCAGGTGATCCTCCTGCCTCAGCGTTGGGATCAGCTGGGACTACAGGCATGCACCACCATGCCCAGCTAATTTTTTCTATTTTTAGTAGAGATGGGTTCTCACTCTTGCTCAGGCTGGTCTTGAACTGCTGAGCTCAAGCAATACTCCCGCCTCAGCCTCCTGGAGTGCTAGGATTACAGGCGTGAGCCACCACACCAAGACTGTTTTCACTAATTTTTATAAAAATTAAAATTTGTTCCTTATTTTAAGTACACTTTAGCTTTGCTCTCTACCATGAAAAAAGTAGCAGAATACTCAGTGCAATATAACTGTCCAGTTCCTGGATGCTAGAGAAATAATTTTTAAGGTCAATTATTTCAAGCCCAAAATATTAAATCATAGTTTTTTTAAAGTGAAGAAACGTAATCCTTAAAAAAAAGTTAATTTTTATAAATCTTGGCATTCTTTACATGATAGGCCAGAAGGAAATGCACCTATACTTAATTTAATGTAAGTTCCTTATTTAATGCTTTTACTCCAATCATTTTGATGGAAAATAATTATTTTTAAAAGAATTATTGACCTTTTTATATAATGGTAAATTCACAGAAATTTACATGTACACCTGTGTTAAAAAACATATGATTTATTCGGGACCTTCACAAAAATAACTGGACAGCATAAAAAATAGCTTTCAAACAATTCAAAAAATGTACAAATTCAATAAGATGAATATTGAAATCAGTATATTATGATTATAAAAATCAATAGATGAAAATAAAGAATATCATGTAATGATTATGTATGTCTATATACATGAAATGCATATTTCATAAGATCATATCATTCTGTAAGGAAAGAATTTCACTAAACAGGATATTTCTTACCCAGTTTTATCTGAGAATATGTGCTGCATTACTTACTCAGCTAGCAGAAACAATTTCAGTACATTCAAACTAACCTTCCAAATGCATTAAATAATGATACTATTTCTTGTCTGGTTAGATGGAATTCATAACTGGGTCCACTTTCTGGCATATTTGCTATCAGTTTCTCGGAAAACAAGATCTTCAGAGCAGTGCCCAAACCCTGAGTCTATAATAGAAATAAGAAAAAAAGAAAAGTAAGAAAATTCTTTGTGCAAAGGATGAATGAGAAATAAGACAGGCTAGATTTGCTTACCTGAAGCTTTCCCCACAGTCGACATTTAAAACAACCAACACAATCCATGATTCTTGAAATATTTCTAAAATGCAGTCGAAAGTCCTCCTAAAAACAATTTAACAAAACATTAAGATATACTACATAATGAACGAATAAGTATTTCCTGACTGCCGTCTATGTGCCTAACACTATGTAAGGTACTATGGGATACCAAAAAGGGAAGAGAACTAACATTCATTGAGTACCTCCTACAGACCATAATCTTTATATATCCAATCTCATTTAATCTTCACCACAGATCCAAAAATAGACATTATTATAATCAACACCTAATGAATTAAAAAAAAACAAGATTCAGAGAGGTTAGATAACTTGCCTAAATTCCCACCATCTAGTAAACAGCAAACTTAGAATCCAGGCCTGCCTGACTCCTGACTCGAAAGCTAAAGTATCTGCAAAAAATGTACAAAAGTAACTTAGTTGAGGTGTCCTGTTGTGATCGTTAACTGTACATCAGTATGTTAAGGGGGATGGGGCAGGAGTTGGAGGGCATCATTTTACAGAAGGAAGGAAGGGAGGGAGGAAAAAGAAGAAAAAAACCTTTGGTTTCACAATAGTTAAATTATAGCCCTTCTTTCTGCTATTAATTAGGTAAAACAATCAGATCTTTTTTTTTTTCTTTTGAGATAGGGTCTCCCTCTGTCACCCCAGCTAGACCGCAGTGGTACCATCGTAACTCCTAGGTTCAAGCAATCCTCCACCTCAGCCTCCTGGGTAGCTAAAACTATAGGCACGTACCACCACGCCTAATTTTTTTTTTTTTTTAGAGATAGGATCTTCCTATGTTGCCCAGGTGGATCTCAAACTCCCGGCCTCAAGAGATCCTCCTGTCTTAACCTCCCAAAGTGCTGGGATTACAGGCATGAGCCACTACACCCAGCTCCTTTTATTATTATTAGCATGCAAAAATATACAAAATGTAGTGAACATCCATATACCTACCACCAGGTTATAGAAAGAAACCATTATAAGTACGATTGATGCCCCCTACATATCCCTACAAAGTCCTATATCCCACCCTCTATTACTATGCTGAATTTGCTGTTTATTGTTCCCTTTTCGTTTTTATACTTTTAAAACATATGTATCTGTCCATGAACACTAGAGTATTATATCATTTACAACAGGGCAACATGCATCTAGCTCATCCAAAAGTAGTATATGTCCTTAAGGAATATGGAAAAAGAAGGGAAACCACATCCTTTTGCTCCAGTGGAAGTTATTACTTGATCCTCCAAGTGACTCGCTCTGTCCTGGACTTAGTAGAATCCCAAGCTTACAGTATTTGAAGCAGAAAATTTGACATATATTTCGGATAGAATATCCATTATACCAATTGGCCTATAATTTAAGGAACATAAATTTTTCTTTTTTAATCTGATAAACCACACACTGGGCTCAACCAGATAAGACAGGACCACAGATCGAAAACAGAAATAAATCAGCAAAGATTGGAACCCACTATTCAAAGCAGATCTCAATGTGCTCTAAAGATAGACTTTCCCCAGATGCTTTATTCAGCTTGAGGCTTTGAAACAGCTGTAACGTGTAAAAGATTTTTAGTAGGATCCTAGATCTTATGTCTTTATTAATTTAATACAAAGCCCAAATTATTATTAATTTTTGTCATATGTTAACAATATTCTCTATCTTGTGTTTCTTCTATACCTGTTCAGTAAGAGGTACTAATTTTAAACCTATTTAAAAAAAAAAAAAACTACCCAATAATATTACTCTGGATAGATTTTGATTTGATTTTTGATTTCCTTTAAACTAGTGTTTTAACCTTGACTTAAAGAAAAAAATCACACCTTTAACAATAATAACAGAGTAAATAAATTATTGTAAAGCACATGTTCCCATCCTATGAGTTGTTGACCTCTAGAGGACTTAATGGTCATTATTAGGGTTTACAAAATGCACATGTCAACAAGATTGTATATAGACAGAATAAATAGCTCAGATGTATGTACTATAAATTTCTAAATGGATATAAATGTTATGATCAATAAAATACAACTTTTACTTTAAAAGTGTTACTGAGCACAGTGGCTTTTTGGCAATTATATTTTCACAATCAATAGATACTAAAAATATATTGTCATGGGAAGAGGCCCTGGAAGTTTTTAAAACACTCTCATACTTGTAAAGGTTGGAAGCTTCTGTTCTAAAAGATTATGCTTGCTTTTGTAGACATTGTCAACAGTCAGCGTTTGAATCTACGTTAATCCAAATACTTGAATGTGACAGTTCTTGAGTAAATCTTTGTACAGCAGGTACAGAGAGCAGGCATGGTTGCTTACAAAAGCCATATAAACACTGTTAAATTAAAACCAAGCTCATAAAATAGCATGCATCTTCTGCTTAAGTGAACTTAATATGCTAGAACCAAATTTACTAGATCAGGAGAAAATCCTTATGACTTCCACAAATAACAATCATATCCAATAACTTGAGTAAATCCCAAAATTATCTGATAAGAAAAATTAGAACATAAATCACTTACAAATTTTCCTTATTTAGGCATACAGTTTTAGGTCATCATTTTAAGTTACAGCCAGTCAAGAGAATGATGAAACATGCTGTGATTATATGCTGTGATTTATATTCAGTGAAACCAATCAACCATTCTCACCCAAATTCTCAAATGTTTTATAAGCCTTGAAGTGAGAGCCTATTCTGTTTTTGATTAAACACTAAATAATTCTCTTTCATGAACATCCTATGTTTCTAACCATACTTGATAGAGTATAAAGGAGATGAGATTTTTAAAATGAACTTATGACTATTAAAATCCATGATATTTGACAGAAACTACTTTTTTTAAAAAAAGTAAATCTCTGACATTAACCTGGTTTCTTATTTTTTACTTCTTTCCTGTAAAAGACTGAGAAAAATTCCTTGTTAAGAACTCTCTACATAAACTTCATAGGATATCAAAGCTAAGTGTTTTGGAGTTTTGATCAAATTCAAACACCGTGAGAAGTATTTCTAATCTGTACAATCTAAAAAGAGCTGATGCCAAAACACTTTCCAATAAACCAGCAAGTAAACTAAAAATAAGGAACATATTGAAAATAGGAGGAAAAAAAGAAGTCTTATTGCAGCATCTTCCCCCTCACTTTCAAGTTCCTGGATGCTGTCTGAGAGATTATATAAGCACTGAGGTATGTATTTGTGGCAAGAATGCTTTTTAAGTAGGAGGTAGCTGGGAAGTCAAGAATAACTATTATCTAACAGCAAAAAAACTGAGTACAAAAAGTATTTTGTTTGCAAGCTGCATAAAATCAGTTTCTTTCATTATGGAAAGAGAGAGAAAATAAGAAGCAGAGGAAGGTTGTTAGAAATATTTTGGTGAAATTACATCAAACCCAGTAGTACTGAAGGCCACCTGCCTTTACTTACGAATAGCTTTGTAAGAACAGTAATACAATTTTACTTGACTCCCTCTGGAAATCTCTTGAAGGTAGGAACTCTCTCTCTCTCTTTAATGATAAAAATCATGTAATATTTTTATATTTGTAGTAACATTTTATATCGGTAGTATTTTGAGGCAAATACATGCTCAGAGATAGACCCCTATTAAAAGGCCTGAGCTCAGACCCTTATCAAGAAGCAAGGCCACAACCTACCCCATTCTGTGGGGTATCAGGTCAGATCTGTTCTTTCCCCAACTGCATGCTGGCATTCCTAGCTGCCTTTAATACCCAGTGAATAAGACAAATGACAAAACATCACACTGTGCCTTCTTCTACTAAAGATCTTTTAATTTAACCAATACCATTTTCAGGAATTCTCTTCAGCAAAAAATAGACTAATACCATCACTTATGCACTAGATCCTTTCCCTTTAATTCATTACCTCTATTTATTATACGAGACCATAAAGGTGAAAGCCATCTGTAAAGTGTACAGTGATATACAGGTATCAGTTGTTATTTTGAATATAATGCAAAATATACCTTAAGCTGGACCTAACTTTGGACAACTTTTTTGAGGAAAAGAAAAGAAAGATTATGATTGATTTTTCTTATAATTTCAAGATATATATATGTGTATATTAAGATTTACTGTTAAGTATAAATATAAGCATGATTTTTATTTTTTACTTTTTTTAATTAAAAAAAATTTTTTTATGGATTGATTGACAGGGTCTCGCTCTGTCATGTAGACTAGAGTGCAATGGCATGATCATAACTGACTGCAGTCTTAAACTCCTGGGCTCAAGCCATCTTCCTGCCTTAGCCTCCCAAGTAGCTGAAACTACAGGTATGTGCTACCACATCCAGCAATTGTTTTTTTTTAAGAGATGGGGTCTCGCTATGTTGCCCAGGCTGGTTTCAAACTCCTGGCCTCAAGTGATCCTCCTGCCTTGGCATCCCAAAGTACTAGGATTACAAGCCACTACACCCATTTATTTTTTTTAATTGACAAATAATAATTGTATATGTTTAATTGACGAAATTATATGTTTATTTTTTCAATTGACAAATAATAATTGTATATGTTTACGGGTACAATGTGATGTTTTGATATATGTTTACAATGTGGAATGATTGAATCAGATTAATTAACAAATTCATCGCCTCACATATGTAATCATCTTTTTGTGGTAGAAATCTATGTTTTTAGCAATTTTTAAATGTACAATGCATTATTATTTATTATAGTCACCATTCTGTGTAATAAATCACTAAAAATTATTCCTTCTGTCTAATTGAAACTTTATAGCTTTTGATCAACAACTCCCTCTTCCCCATTCATCCTCCTCCCCCAGTCTCTGGTAACCGTCATTCTACTCTCAATTTCTATAAGTAATATATAGGTTTATATTCATACTTGCGTAAGTATTAATCAGTTTCTATCTAACAATTAAGTTAAAAGTATAAAATAATTACCTTTAGTTTATGTGCTTCTTTTTTATCTCCAGCAAAAAATGAATTCTCATCAAAATGCAAAGGAAATGACCTGCATTTTAAAACAAAAGTCATTTTCATGCATTATAAAAAGTCTTGATAAATACAACATTTTATTGGTTGTGATAAATAATATGATTGAGTAGAAAACATAGTAAAACCAATACTCAGATGCCCCAAAACAAATTCTTATACTAAATGCTAATTGCATAATGTAGAAGTTTGGCCCCAAACTCAGTCTGTTCAACTATATATATAAATAATACAAGTATCAAATACTAAAAGAATGGCTTTTAAAACTAAAAATCTGTGCCTTTTAGTATACAGGTCAAAACAAAAAAACAAAAACAAAACTCAACTCTAAAAGACCTACAAACAAAATTAGCTTTTAATTATTTTTTAAATAGATTCCTTTTTCTAAATGAGTATCTAAGAACTTAATTTTGGATGCCATTTGTTACTCTTCTGTTAATGTGTAAGTTGTAATATATAATTTACTTGATTTCATGAAGTATTTCCAGAAGTAACATTTTGTTTTCCGCATCCTGAATTTTATTTCCGGTGAAGAGTTGAAAATCTGGGCGCTCAAAAAATGGTAACACTTTCGATAAAGCCCTTAATTCTATTAAGTAGAGAAAATACAAGTTCTTAAGCCTTCTTGGGCCTTCTCCTTCAGTTAAAATTCCATCAAATCGCTGTTGAAATTCTGTAATGTTGTGTCCCCATTTCTTTTCCAACCAGGTATCTGGGAAGAAAAAAGAATTAAATATTAAAAACTGAATTTTATATTCAAATACTTTTCATTTTAATTGTATCAGGTTATTTATGCCTACAGAAGTTAATTTCATATTGTATTTTAAAATATATAATAAATACAACCAAGAAAATGATTTTTCATAATTTAGCCTTTAACAGGTCTATATTATTTTTTCTAGAACCTAGCCTTAAAAGTAAAATAAATTCAATGTTGTACTAACCAATTTGATTTTTATTAATCAAATTAATTTTTTAATAAAAATCAAATTTCTGAATATAAACATATTCATAAAACCAAAGTACACAATTAAAAAAAGACACTCAGAAATTACTACTGAGTTTAAGGTGCCATTTAAAATCAAAGTTACTATATTTTGTTTCTAAACAGCGGTCCCCAACCATTTTGGCACCAGGGACCAGTTTCATGGAACACAAGTTTTCCACAGATGAAGGGGGAGGGTTGGTGATGCGAATGATGGGGAGTGGCTGTAAATACAGATGAAGCTTCTGCTCACAGGCTCACCCACCGCTCACCTCCCCTCCTGCTGTGCAGCCCCCCACCCCTTCCTCAGTTTCATGGAAGACAATTTTTCCATGCATGGGGTGGGAGGAAGGGGGGACTGGTGGAGCTCTGCAGCCTGGTCCCTAAGAGGCTGCAGACAGGTAAGGGTTGGGGACCACAGAGGTAACATATACTTTAATTCCAGAAGAAATATGTTACTGATGAAAATCAACCATGGTCTCATTTTTCAACAGCATTCATAAAGCATAAAGAACAGTAGGAAGTGCTTTAACCCATTAAACCTCCAGGCCTGACACTGACACACAAATAAAAAGGTTCTGATACAGTAGTATCTACCAAGTAACAAACTGTGCTGTTAGGAGCTATTTCATTTCCCACAAAAAAACACCAAAAGACTATTTCCAAAGAGATGTGTACAATTTTGAGCAGCTTCTTAAAAGAAGGTGAAGGGAGCTAAGGATATGCTGTATCTACTTTTCAATTGGATTTACAGTTCCCACATTCCTGATTACTACCATTTAAGAACGGATTTTTAGTGCTTAATATTCAATCAGGTCAATCTTTTCCCATTCAAGTAAATAGCAAGAAAATTTTAAGAATACCTGAAAATAAGTGTGGTAAAGAAAATAAAAGTAAATGTCACATACCCTGTAAAAGATATCTTGCACTCAAATGCACATTAATGCTTGCATGTAGGCCGGATATGAGTCTGTAGAATGCTCTTTTTTCTACACAGAGTCCTAAAAAAAGTCAGTGAATTAGAAATAAAATTTCATATGTGAATCTTATACATACAAAATTAATTTCATCTCTTGAATGAGAAACAAAATGTATCACTTAAATGTATTTAAAAATTTCCAATTACCTTCTAGCCAGCTGTAAAAAGTGTTCTCTGAAATTAAAAGAAAAACAAATCACAAGATTATAAAAATGCCAAAATATAAGTTTTTCAAGTTTTAAAACATTATAGCAAATTTGTGCCAAACAGTGATTTAAAGATTGTTTAACCTAAAGGTCCAAGTCTTATTTGCAATTCCTCCAAAAGACGAAGAGAAGTTCTTGGTATGAATTCAGTTAAGGACCACTCTGCTGCTCAGTCTTTAAAAGGCTTCAGCATTGACTTTGGTATCCCCAGTCTCATAACTTTATGGATAAAGTGTTTTATATAAGGTCAAAATACAGAATTTAAAAAGCAAATCAATCAAGAATAGGAAAATACCTAGCCCTGATAACAATTCATGCCATGAAAATTAAGGATTCATTATATGCTCTTTAAATCAGAAAAATAAAAATTACAAAATAGTATTGGTGGTGGGCTTAGTAGATCATGCCTATAATCTCAACACTTTGGGAGGCCAAGGAGGGAGGATCACTTGAGGTGAGAAGTTTGTTTATTTTTTGTTTCTGTTTTTATTTTTGAGACAGAGTCTCACTCTGTTGCCTGGGCTAGAGTGCCGTGGCATCAGCCTAGCTCACAGTAACCTCAAACTCTTGGGCTCAAGCGATCCTCCGGCCTCAGCCTCTCGAGTAGCTGGGACTACAGGCATGTGCCACCATGCCTGGCTAATTTTTTTCTATATATTTTTAGTTGTCCAGTTAATTTCTTTCTGTTTTTTAGTAGAGACCAGGTCTCGCTCTTGCTCAGGCTGGTCTTGAACTCCTGACCTCGAGCTATCCTCCTGCCTCGGCCTCCCAGAGTGCTAGGATTACAGGCGTGAGCCACCGCGCCCAGCCCAGGTCAGAAGTTTGAAAGCAGCCTGGGCAACATAGCGAGACCCTGTCTCTACAAAAAATACAAAAATTAGCCAGGCATGGTGGCATGTGCCTGTCTGTAGTCCCAGCTCCTCAGGAGGCTGAAGTGGGAGGATCATTCCAGCGTAGAAGTTGGAGGTTACACTGAGCAATGATATACCACTGCACTCCAGCCTGCATGACAGGGTGAGACTCTGTCTCTAAAAAAATAAAATAGTATTGGAGGTGTATTATTTGTATATAGCTGACATTATGTGCCCTTGACTGTATGTCAAAAGAGTAATTCAGGGAAATGTTATAAAAACCAAATATCACTTATACTCTATCACCTAATAAGAACCCTGCTAGGCCAGGCGTGGTGGCTCACACCTGTAATCCTAGCACTCTGGGAGGCCGAGGCGGGTGGATCGCTCAAGGTCAGGAGTTCGAGACCAGCCTGAGCAAGAGCGAGACCCCGTCTCTACTAAAAATAGAAAGATTTTATATGGCCAACTAAAAATCTATATAGGAAAAATTAGCCAGGCATAGTGGCGCATGCCTGTAGTCCCAGCTACTCGGGAGGCTGAGGCAGTAGGATCACTTAAGCCCAGGAGTTTGAGGTTGCTGTGAGCTAGGCTGACGTCACGGCACTCATTCTAGGCTGGGCAACAAAGCGAGACTCTGTTTCAAAAAAAAAAAAAAAAAAAGAACCCTGCTAATATATTTAGACCTGATAATTCTACTTTTAGGATTAAGCTCTAAAGAAATAACTCAAAATGAGAAATTTGTAGAAAGATGATTATTTTATGTACACTTTTTAAAACCTGAAATAACCAAAAGTACAATAGTGCCTAAGTTAACATAACTAGTTGACATAGTAGAATAACCTACAACTGTTAAAATGACAAGAATGGAAAACATGAAAATACATAAAATTATTTATATGAAATAATATATAAAGGCATAAGAAATAATTATAATTATGTAAAAATTCATGTATGCATTTGGTACAGAGACAATAAACACTGCACAGTGTTTTTTCCTAAAGTTGCTTATAGTGATATTAAAAATGAACCAAAGAGGCATAAAAGTAATGGAAAGAATGACAAGGGGAAAAAGCAATAAATTGGACTATATAAAAACTTAAAACATCTGTTTGTCAGAAATCTTCATAAACAAAAGCAAAATGCAAGCAAACAATGTATATTGCAAATAAGACAAAAATATTCTAAATATATAAAAAGCTCATAAATTGAATAAAAACGCTAAAGTGCTCATTAAAAAGGGGACAAATAACATGAATAGAAAATTCACAATGGAAAAAAATGATAATAACAGACAAAAACTGTCCAGTCTTTCTAGTATTATAATAAAAATATTCAAATTAAAATGATATACTACTTTTACCTATCAAATTAGTAAAGATAAAAATATGATAATATTTAATGCTGACAAGGGTTTGACAAATATGTACACAATATATGTATCAAAATATTAACAAAGAAGCCCTATCAGGTAGTAACTAAGGGCATGGTCTCTGGTGCCAAACTGCCTGATATTAATCCTAACTCTGCTGCTTACAAATAATATGATTATAACCAAGTTGCTGAACCTCTCTGGGATTCATTTTCCTCTTCTAAAAAATGGGGACAAAAATAACACCTCCTAAGATTATTGAAAGAATTAAATGAAATCATATTTGTAAATTGCTTAAAAGAACGCTTGGCACATAGTTACTATTATTAATTATTTTAGGGTTGTGGGATTGTAAGGGATTTATTCCTTATAAAAACTTTCAGAGTTTTTTTTTTTCCAAGTTTTTGACCATGAATTGGGAAGCTGGGGGATAAAACTACTTAAGACCTAGACTTCTAATGAAATTTTCAGTTCATTTCTGTAATCCTGATGTAGCTATTCTCAACTTGACCTGACTGTGGTCTCAATAATCACCTATCAAGAATGACAGCTGATTAATTTGACAGCTCTCAGGAATAATCTTTTGATATGTGGCCAAAATTAATACTTATAAATAAGATAGTTTCTCTAAGGATAGCTCCCACAGGTTAACAATCTTTTCTTTATAACAACAGATGGGTTATCTTCAAATAGTATTGACAAACCAAAGCAGCTGCCTCTAATGTAGTTAGAATATAGCCTGAAACAAGGTTAATGCCCAAGATAGAATAAGGTTACGCAAAACTGAAAATTATAGAATCACTTCTACCAGTAACAAATATGAGGCATCTGTGGAAAAATAATCTTACTGCTAAGCAATTTCTCTTCCAAACAGTACAGTTCTGATACATATTTTATTTAGCTGCTATGGTTACTAAAAGTACGATAATAAAACAGCAATGTTATCAGACTTTAATATTTTGTTATTTAGACACAACACAAAAGCAATTCATAAAAACAATGTTCAAAAGTCAGGGGATTCTGAGGGAGAGAAAAGTAATACTTCATATTTTAGCAATTTCATGTTAAAGCGCTGATTAAGTCTTTTCACACTGGCAAGCATATGGTCTTAAGAATAACAAAAGTCATTTCAATTTCACCCTTAAAGCAAAAAGATCCTCAAAAAAACAAAGTAAACCTAACATATGTTAAAATTTTTAGCATTATTATTAACTTTGACTTGGCAATGATACCTACACCCGAGTCAGCATAAGCCTTAGAAGCTAGCTCTGGAATCAACACTCTGATCACACCCAGAAGCTTCCTATATGAGACCCAGCAGATCTTAGAGTTCAACAGTAAAGGACTGAAGAGGAAGTTGTCCCTGCCCCAGGCGGTGAGAAGATGGTGAGGAGGATATGCCCAGGCTTCCACATTCAGTGAGTAAAATGTGTGACTGAATTACCAGAGGCTGAGGCAGGCTATCTCTAATGCCTGAGCCCAGACAAAAAAAGTCACTTCCCATTAACCTGTTTGTACCTCCAGAATTTTAGATAAAGAAATAAAACTTAAGTTCTTCTGAGTCTCAGAGGTCAGAAGAAAAAATAAAGTTTGCCATAATAAACATCTGAATCTATAAGCAAATTCATATAGGTAATATATGATAAAAAAGTTATACTTACCTTTACTTTTCCCTGAAAAGCAAAACAAAACATTTATTATTATAAACTCCTTCCACCTGTCCCTTTTATAATGCTGCACTCTCATAAAAATCAGATTTTTTAATAATTGTTGGTTTCAGTCCATCAGTTCATTCACACAAGTAAAATCTGAGAATGAGACACTCGTGACTGCAACCCTATCTAGTGATATGACTTATGCCTGATTTGACTAAATGGCATTATCTCCAGGAGTGTGCATAAAGAGTTTCAGCTCGCATTAGATGTAATATGGGCTGACAGGGGAGAAAAATCTAATCCATCATCTGAGAGTACTCTTTTTTTTTTTTGAGACAGGTTCTTGCCCTGTTGCCTGGGCTACAGTGCAGTGGTGTGATCATAGCTCACTGCAATCTCAAACTCTTGGGCTCAAGTGATCCTCCCGCCTCAGCCTCCCAAAGTGCTAGGATTATAGGCATGAGATACTGTACCTGCTTGAGAGTACTCTTAAATATCTTAAGGACTTATGTTTGGCTGGCAGAGGCTTTTTCCACATGTATTTATTCTAAAGCTATAATATAGTTTCTGTTAAAGATTTGTATTATTGCTTTCAAACCTCCAGACAGGCATTATAAATATTATAGTCAGGAATATTTTCAAAGACTATTTGTAAGATTCAAATTATCTAATACATAATGCAGCGGTCTGTATGCAACTGCTTATTTACTATTGAAAAATTGTCTTCATTTTGCCCACTTTTCTTTAATGCCCTTATTGTTTGATTATTAAGGTAATATATACTTATTGTAAATATATGCTTTAAAAAAAAGACACAGATGAAATAAAAATTATCTATAATCTACCCCCCGAGTAAAGATAAACAACATGCACATTTTGGTAAATGTCCTTTTCCTTGTATATAGATATTTAGATTATATTAATTATGTTTTAATAAAAATATATTATACATATTGTTTTGATAACCTGCTTCTTATCCTCAATGTGCTGTTGGTCAGTTTTGATTTAAAAGAATACAAACCTACAGCAACCTTTATAAGGCTGTATTCTTGGATGAGACCATGTCATAAGTCATTTAATCAGTTCCCTAAAAATAAACATTTAAATTGTTTCCATTTATCTTTAAGGTAAGGGTGGTTAATTAATTCAGTTTTAAGGTGAGGGTGGTTAACTAATTTATCAAATCATAATGTGAGTTTATAGTGAAGATCTCCTCTTTTCTATGAATTTGCATTTCATCTGATATTAAATCAGTAGCTTCCACTGAGTCACCACATGTGACTATACAAGTTGAAAAGCCTTGTTTAAAGGCTTTTGTTCTTTCATTCCTAACCTAAGAAAGAGAAGTCTGCCAGCATTTAGGGAGTGATGCAATCTCATTGCTTTCCAGAATGAAATTTACATTTATTGACTATATGAGACCAGCATCTTTTCAAATAAATTTTAAAAATGAAAATCTTACACATTTGTTAAATGCACAGATTTTATCAGTAAGTACCTATTCAAAGGGAAGAGAGATATGTATTTTCTAATGAAAAAATCTGAAATCATACACTGAAATGGTTTATCCAACAAACTATTCTGTATATTATAGACTGGGCAAGGTTTATGAGTTTCAACTTTACATCCCCCTCTGGCACCTACACAGTGTCTAACACATAGTAAATGGTGGATAATCATTTGTTGAATGAACAAGTGATTTTCACCATTGTAGACAAAACCATTCAATAAGAAGAGCAATTTTCAAGTATCATTTATCTAACAAACTACTCCATCTATTGTGTGTCAGGCTCTCTATTATCAGATGAAACGATAAATACTGCCCATATGCTCAAAGTATTAGGGTAAATCAATAGAGATATACATAATACTAAAATAATGCCACACAGTGGAAAAGGCTACAACAGGAAAACAAAACATGCATAAGATTACTTCTTGAGCAGGGAGAGATTACTTGTGGGTATAAGGACCAGGGGAAGTTTTGTGGAAAAAGCAGCATTTGGGCCAGACCTTGAGTATAAATAGAAAATGAAAAATGTTAATAAGATATAAAGACATGAATTTGGGGCCTGGCACACTGGCTCATGCCTGTAATCCTAGCACATTGGGAGTCCAAGGCAAGAGGATCACTTGAGGTCAGGAATTCAAGACCAGCCTGGGCAAGAGTGAGACCCCATCTCAAAAAAAAAAGATGTGTGCATTTGAAATCAGACTCCCAATAGATGTAGTAATTTCAAGTTTGAGACAAAATTTAAGAAGTCTTTTTGATATTTATTTATCTGGAAGAAGAGCAAAAATTTAAAAACTGAACATAGACTTTAATGTGTCTATAACAATGTACAAAAGAATAAATATATATCCTAATCTTCATCCTATGATATTCTAATACCATGAGCTTCATTATAAAAATACTCCTTACTGAAGTACAAATATTTTAAACATCAATCTCTGCAAGAGTGAGGCATAATGTCTATGAAAACAGGACTGTGGATAACATGACCTCAACTGCTCTTGCCACTTATCTCACCTTCTCTCCCTCTTTCTAAATCAAAGTTCACTGGCTGATAAATAATATAACAATACAAATAAATAACTCACCTTGACCAGAAGCCAAAGGATTTAAAGGTCTTTTAATTGTCTGTGGCCTACAAACAAAAGAATTAAAAGTATAAAGTATAAATATGTTACCAATCATGTCGTAATTATTTAAGTGACATTATCTCAGAAAGTTGCTTAATGACTATCTCCAAAATCAAATTGTTTTACTGTGATTTAAAATATTTAGTTTTCACTAATTGCTTTAAGGGAGGGTGGCTGTTATTTGTTTCAGCAATGGTAGTTGTTCCTGATCTTTTGCCATTGTAGCAGCCAGAAGGTCACTTTCCAATCACATCTTCAAAGGAAGAAAAAATATCAGTCAAGCTCTTCTCCTAGAGTCACTAACATGTTTTTACACACATCATATATACATGTCTATTTATGCATGTATGTGTGTATGACACAAAATGTGCCCCTAATTGAAAGACAAATAAGCAAAAAATGTAAATACTCAATATAAGCATTAAAATTAAAAAGTGGAAAAAATAGTGTGGGTAGATTATTTTCCACTTAGGTAATCTTAGACACATCAATTTGCCCTCTGGTCAAGTTTATTATGATTTAAATAAAAGATTTTTTTTTAAATAAGAAAAAATAGAAGTTGTCTTGAGAGTTAATATGTCACAAAATTGCTTTTAAATCCCAAAATAAATATGCATTAGTATTATTAGTAAAGTGTAGTGATTGTTTTAATGTCCATAATTTAAAGTTTAAAAATTTGCACAACTTGAGACATTTTGAGACAGAATATGTAAGCTGTATTTTAACATACTCAATATAATTAACTTAGTGCCTCATACATTGTTTATATTGTTAGAAATTATGGGAGGCAGGATATGAATGAGTAAGGAAATGACTCCAAAACTAATATAAATCTAACCAAAGCTACATGGACTTTTTTAGTTCACATTTAAAACAACAAAACCTTTAAAGTAAACCTTTAAGTCAGTAAAACTAAAACAACAAAAACTGTAAAATAAACCTTTAAGTCAGTAAACCAAGACTTCCTAATACTTCTCAAGAGAATTTAAATGAAACACATGGCAGAAATAAGTAATCAAAACTCTCCACTATCCAAATTGAAGAAATTCTTCAAGTAAAAACAAACAAAAAGCCCAGTCTGACATTTTATTGGTATAAGCATAATTTTTGATTTCATACTTATAAAAAGTGAAATGTATTATCCTCATATTTGAAAACTCCAAAGATTTTCCCATAATTCTCTGAATCTCTAAAACACACACACACACACACACACACACACACAAACACACACACACAAATTCTTTCCAAAAACCAAGCAGCACATTGTTTAGAGCCTCAAGGCTTACATGTAGGTAACCTGAAGCATTTCTCAGTCATGCAGGGATCAACTTGACTGCTTCCATTGTAATGGGGAAGAGTACAAAGTGGGCTCTTCCACTTACTAGATCTTTGACACTGAACAAATCATTTAACCTCCTATGTCTCAGTTTTTCCATCTGCAAAACAGTAATCACTATAACACAGGGTCACTACAAGGAATAAAGGAGAAAATGTGTATATAATAACATGCTTAACACAGTACCTAGCACACAGTGAGTATTCAAAAATGTTACCCTATTATAATTATTCTCTGAAATCAATTTAACTTTGACTTTAAAGCAGGTAAACTGATTATAGCCACAGAAAGGAGGGCATAGAACACCAAAAAGAGAATTAAGACATAAATTCTCATCTATACCCTGCCACTAACTATACGATCTTGAGAAATAAAGTAAACGTCTCTGGCTCTAGGTTACCTCATCTATAAAATGAGATTCTATAATCTACTCAGTGAACATTTACTAAGTGCCTGCAATGCTCCCATGAAGGTCTAATACTATTCTAAGTCTTTATATTCTAAGAAAAAAAAAATTTGTTGAAACTCATGTCTATATGTTTCCCTACAGGGGAACCGGATTAATGAATAGGTGTGTTCCTATGTCCAAATACATCTTTTAACAAACTGAATTTGATCTGTAATTTTAAATCATTATGATTTCATTCATTTATGAAGAGAAATCATGTCTTACAGGAATTTATAAATGAAAATGACACTTACTTAAAACAGTTTTCTTCATAGATGACATTCCATATCTTCCAAGCATCTGGTCCCTTGTAACCCGTGTAGCGCTCAGGATTAAGGAGCAAATCTACATATTCAGCATCAGGCGACTGAATGTCTGTAAAATATTAATAAAATGTTTTATTGAATCTTTTTCATCTTCAGTTGCCTTAAAAAGCTAGTACACAAGACTATATTCCATTGATTCTAAGGCACCAGAAATGTGTTATAACAATGCATCAGGGATTTTAAAACAACTTTTCAGGAAAAAGAAAGGAAGGAAAAGAGGGAGAAACAAACTCAGACACATTAACTGTACACACAGGCTGCAAAAACATTCTGATTTTACAAACGGTAAAAATAGGAATATGTGAATTTTAGAATCGAAGAAATATGGTAATCCAATTCTTGTAAGCTACCCAGGCATAGAATATAACATCCATTGCCTTTCACATTAACCACAGCAGTTCATCAGTAACTAAGGTAAATGAAGAAGTGTTAGTATTATACACTGCTTGTTACAAATCACCTTCTTCTTAGAAGACTACCATTAGGATCCACTACCAAGCTGTCCTAAAGATATAATACTAAATACGCAAAAGTTATATGCAGAATGATTTTGTGTAAGCATTATTTATAAAAGGGAAAATTGGAAGCAACTTCAATGACCCCACATAGCAGAACAAGATAGAAGCATGGGCCCAATGTATTATAACTTCAAAACAAAAAAGATGGCCCCTAGTCCTCCAGTGGCTTTAGGAAATTATGTAATACTACAGCAGTACCTTACTCATATATAAAGCTTAACAATATGAACCAAGAATGAAGAAGTAGGAAAAAATGGCCTCAAAGCAACCAAAGTAGATGACAAGAATCTGAGCACTAAGGTGCCTATAAGAGAGTCCATTGAGCTCTCAACAATACTTACTTATTATTCAAAAACAAAAAAACCTTGAGCTTGGTTATTTTTACTCTAATTCATAGGGTATTAGAGGCATAAATTAGAGGGAAAGTTGCTTCTAGAAGCAGCACAATGACAGCATCTAGAAATAACAATATCCAATGCAGAAGTAGCAATTAGAAAAAGTAAATATAAGAACTTAAAAAAACAACTTAGCAAGGAATCATCTAGTTCAGAGATAGACAACTGTTTATGTCAACTAATCCCGAAAGTAATTGCCCCAGTATAGTAAATTATAATAAATTCATTTTTAAAAACTCTGATTTTTAAAATATATAAATAATGCTTAGTATACAGTACTTTAAGACAGCAAACTAACCACCAAGAAATAATTTTTTTTAATATTCTACCTAGAGATAAACATTTGTTGCCTCATGATTTTACTTAGTACAAATACTTCATCTCTCTTCAACCTTATTTTAAAAATGTTACTATAAGCATATTTTGCCACATGACAAAAGCTCAGATTTCCAATTAGGATTTATAAAATACCTTCTGCATTTCACATACCATTTACATACATTATTTATTCCTTATAAAGCTGTCCTTTTAAAAAATATTCACCCTCCTTTAACAGAAAAAACTATTAATAATACAAATGGGCAAGTGATTCACCAAAGTGCACCATACAAGAAGTGAGTGATTGGTTTCTCAGTTGGGACTACACATTGTAGAGTCTCAAAAGGATACTTTGTTAATGAAAGTTAAAGTATCACCATCCTTTTTCTAACACCACAGGCCTAAAAAAAAATTTTCTTAATGTTACAAATTTAGTATTATTTCATACAACGTTTAAGGCCAAAAAATCCTTGTAGAAAAGATGGCAAAATAAAGGGGTTGGGAGAATATTGTATTCCCTTCCTTTAGCAGTCTAAATCATTGTATAGAGCTATAACCCCTCCTCCAACACCCCTGGGAACACATGTGCTTTGGAATTGAAAACTTTTCAGATTTGACAAAGGTAATACAGTTTATCCAACATATATTGACTATTACTCCAGCAGAGCCTGAGGCAGCAAACTTTAATAAAACATAAATATTTCTGCAGTGAAACATGAATATTCACACTAACTGGGTCTGTGCTAAACTTAGGGGGCAAATGTTCATTTTTCAGAGTTTTCAGATTTTAGAATTATAAATAAGGGATTATAGATATGTACATGCCAAAACACAGTCATGGTTCCCATTAAGGAAAGCTCCCCCCCCTCCAAAAGAAGCCACAGAATTAAAAATACATACTTTCTTTTTTTCTTTCTCTTTTATGGGGATTGCAAGTTTCATCTTTTTTGCTTGTAATTAAAATAATCTGCATTCTTTTCACTAATTTTTTGAAAGATCATTAATTTACAAAAGACCCATAGAAGAATACCAAAACTTAATTTGATTTGATTATGTTTAGCTAATTAAGAGGCTAACAATTCAACTTAGAAAATGGGAGATACTAGAAAAAGAATGGGAACATGCATAAATATTGATCAAAGAGTTTTAATGGATTCCAGGGCTCCTAGATTTTAACAGCACCTGCACTCTGGCTTAGCTTTAGATGTCACAGACACTACTTATGGCTTAATAGTCTCTTCTCCAAAAGCAACACGGACCAACATTAAGGAAAATACATAACAATCCAACAGCAATATAACAGAAGCAGGATTTTGTAATCCCTACATTATAGCTATTTATGTAAAACGTGTGTGTATACAAAATTATATAAACTACTAGATATACAGAACTGTAAAACAAGAGGTTAATTTTTTTCCAGAAACTGAGTTTTCTTTTTAAGGGTTTTTTATTGTGGTAAAATATATGTAACAAAATTTACCAGTTTAATCATATTTAAGTGTACTATTAAGTGGCACTATTTACATTCACAATGTTATACAACCCTTACCACTATCTATTTCTAAAACTTTTCCATCACCCCAAACAGAAACTCTGTAACCATTTGGCAGTAACGTCCTGCCCACTTCCAATCTCTGGTAACCTTTAATCTACTTTCTGTCTGCATGAATTTGTCTATTCTAGATATTTCATATAAGTGGAATCATATAATACTTGCCCTTTTGTGCCTGGCTTCCTTCACTTAGCATGTTTTCAAGGTTCATCCATGTTATAGCAAATATCAGAACTTCATTCCTTTTTATGGCTGAACAGTATTCTACTGTATGTAGATACCACATTTTGTTCATCCATTCATCTTGTGATGGGCAAAAGAGTTGTTTCTACCTTTCGGCTAGTGTGAATAATGTCGTAATGAACACTGGTGTACCAGTATCTGTTTGAGTCCCTGTCTTTAATTCTTTTGGGTATATACCTAGGAAGGGAACTGTTAGGTCATATGGCAATTCTATATTTAGCTTTTTGAAGTACCGCCGAACTATTAGAAACTGAGTTTTTAAAAATAATTTAAACATTTTTTCTTAGGTATAATTTCAAACATAATGCATACATAAAAAAATGTTATACCATCAGCTTCACAGAAGTTGTCTGAAGAATCATCATGTTTGGTCCACTGAAGAACAGCCTTCTGTGTCTCCTCACTTCAAACAAGAAAATAATGTTACTCTTTTTTTAAGTTAACATATGACATTAAAAAAACATAAAGGCCGGGTGCAGTGGCTCGCGCCTATAATCCTACCACTCTGGGAGGCCAAGGCGGGAGGATCGTTTAAGCTCAGGAGTTCGAGACCAGCCTGAGCAAGAGCGAGACCCCATCTCTACTAAAAATAGAAAGAAAGTATATGAACAACTAAAAATATATAGAGAAAAAATTCGCCAGGCATGGTGGCGCATGCCTATAGTCCCAGCTACTCGGGAGGATGAGGCAGGAGGATTGCTTGAGCCCAGGAGTTTGAGGTTGCTGTGAGCGAGGCTGATGCCATGGCACTCTAGCCCAGGCAACAGAGCGAGACTCTGTCTCAAAAAAAAAAAAAAAAAAAAAACAACCATAAAAATACTGCTGGAAAAAAAAACAAAATCAAACCTCAGAGATTCATCCACTGCTCCAAGTCGTTCAGCTTGTTCACATTCTTCAAGGAGATTATTGGCTTCTTCAGAATACTAAGATGAAAAGAGGAATAAATAGCATATAATTTATTGTATTTTTAAAACTCTTTTTTTAAAATTAGAAGTTATTTGAGGCTCTTTTTGTACCTGGCACCATCACCTTGGCATCAAAACTTAAAAAAAAAAAAAAGAACAAAAAAACTAAGCTCTCACATTCCTCCTGAAGCCAAAAAATAAGTAAAAGCCTTTGCCTAGTGTTTTTGGTGGAGAACATAATTTACTATTATGTTCACAAAATAAAGAATATAGTTCTAATAACTAATTACTAAAATGTCCACTAAGAAAATCTTCAAGATATAAGGAAGTCATGAGGCAAACAGTCAAGAGGCATTGTCCCACTTTTCTCATGACTTAACTGTGAGCATCAGTTTTCTCTTCCATAAAATCAGTGGTTAAGACTAGATCACATGTGCCAAAGGTCTATCACATGCCATAATTCTAAGAACACCCTGGAACCTACCAAGTCTTATAAAAAGTATTCCAACATCTTTAGGTTTTTAAAATATCTGCTTTAACAACCACATTTCTTCTCAATGTCTAAGTCACTTATATATATATATATATATATTCTACTAGGTCTGTACGTGGCACAGGGGAAGCAAGTGTGGTTGCTAGGGGCAAGGGGATCTCACAACACATCAGTCATCACCATCATACAGCTGGAAGAAAACACTGGAATCAGCAGGCCACAAATTCACTCAACAAATATTTACTAAGTGCCTATTATGGCCATATTGTTAAGATGACCCATACAAATGACTGTCCAAACTAGGACACTAAAATAATTGAACACTAAAATAACTGAAATCATATAATTTTTAAAGGGAACACTAAAATAAATAAAATGATAATTTTTTGAAATATTTATTTGTTGAATAACTTTATTTCATTATATTGGTTGGCATTTATGACAGCTCAAAAACTATTTTCAAAAATAAAATTCTTTCATACATAATTAAGTATTAAAGGGTAAAGGGATATGATGTATTCAACCAATAATCAAATGACTCAGAAAATAATATGTATACAGAAAAAGCATAAAACAAAGGTGGCAAAATATGAAAACTTAGTGAATCTGCAGGAGTGTATAAAATGTCTTTATACTTCTGTTGCAACTTTTCTGTAAGTTGAAAATTATTTCAAAATAAAAAGTTAAAAATACATATCAAAAATGAACAAAACTTGTTCAAAAAATAACATATACCTATGTATACTAAAACAAAAATTTTAAAAACTTACTGTGATTATCTGATTAAAAAATAAGCTAAACAAAAAAACTTATTTAATAATTTAACCTTAATAATCTTATAATCTCATCTTGATATGATATAAAATAATTTAATATTATCTCATTTACTTTTAAAAATTAATCTTCAATTATTTAATAGTCCTTATATGATAATTTAATCAGATTCATGGTCACATCTGTCTCAATACTATGTCATTGGCATTTTCCTGAAGAACATTTTTCCTAATATGTTATTATTTTTAATTTTTCATAAAATTGCCCATAATCTTTTTCAAAGTTACATTTTATAGTTAATCAATTTACAGATCTTTTTCAAAGTTATATTTTATGGTTAATTAATTTGAAATTATCAATACCTTCAAACTGACTCTTCTCTGCAGACATGTTTTAATTGAGAAAATATTCTCTCTGTAGGCAAAGTACATTTCTTCAAAAAATATTTTAAGAGAAAACTCATCAAATAAGTTGACTTTTATTATTTTAAATGTTTTGCCAAATTGAGATACTACAAAACTGCAAACTTTCTCAATTTCATTCCATTTCAGTTCAGAATATAAATGTTAACAAATTAAAAGCAAGAGTTCTATGAAAAAGAGATTCTTCCCACAAGTAAATGTACTCTCAAACATAATTACAAAGTTTCAGAATTAAATTCAATAATATTTGAGCTTTCCTCATTTAATGTGTTCAATTCCTCCCTAGTTTGTGTAGCAATAAATTTCAAGGTCTTTGTTTACAAGCCTTGTTATAATAATCACAATTTAGTAAACTTTTAAAAGCTGAAATTTATTTTTTTTCTTTATGCATTCCATTCATTGATACTTTGAATAAAAGATTTTCCACTGATTTTGAACAAACCACAATCAAAATTTAGAGGGCTCATGTATTAAAAACTGGTTAACATCACTGAGAGACTCTTGCTTTGTTTTACAAAATAGTTCTTCAAAGGCTCAAACATTTACAAAATCTGATTGATAAAGAATAGCAAAGAAAGTACCAAAAACCATAAGAAAGTAAATACTTTTTTAAGCATCAGCTTCATCTCAAAAATTTCATGATCATTACTTATATTTATATTTATATAAATATAAATATTTTGACAATTACCACTTCTATCTTAATTGGTAAAATATCACAGCTCATTTGGACACAATTATGAATTATGTGTATACCTTAATTAAAAACACATTTCTGCTCCACAGATTTCTTGATTTAACAAGGACGTTGTCTTTACCTAGGACATTGTTTTTTATCAAAATTTGTATCTGTATTACCAAAAAACAAATATTTTATCTTCAATTTTGAACTTTGAACTCAATTTAAACTAGCATTTACAATGGTGATAAATGTTTTCCTTCAACAGAATGAACTTCCAAAACTTTTACTTTGAGTCCATCAATGGAATGAAAAAAATCAATTTTTGAAATTAAATTATTTTCCATTTGAAACAGTTGATGATAACATCATTTAACTATGTACAAAGTTCTTTTGCCATTGGAGCCAACAAGGCAATAGCCATGACTTCACTCTTTGATGTTTTGTGTCTGTACAAGAAAACATGGAGTCAAAAATGAACTAAATTAGTTTACAATCTATGATGGAAAAGGTTCAGAACAGTGGTTGCCTCTGAGGAAGGAGTGGAAATTGACTGGGACAGCATATGAAGGGACTTTCTAAGGTAATGATAACCTTCTATATCTCGGTAGAAGCATAGGTTACACAGGTATATGCATTTGTCAATATTCAGCAAATGCACACTTAAGATTTGTGTATTTTATTGCATGTTAATTTTATAAAAAGGATATACAAATACTAGACTGTAGATAATGATATAGTTCATTATATATATCCATATAGTTAATGACATATATTTAGGAGGAGATATACTAATGCCTGCAATTTGCTTTGAAATGCATCCAAAAAATAAGATGTTCTGATGGATGGCTAGAAGGATGGACAGATAGGTATGTTGTAAAGTAAGTTTATTAAAAGTTAATGGTAGAATCTAGCTGATGGGTATTAAAAGTGTTCATAGGAAAATTCCTTTAACTCTGCTATATGTTTAAAAATTTTCATAATAAAATATTGGGAAAAATTAATTTAGAACAGTCATTTTAGTCTAAATGAAAAATCACACATCCCAGAATGATATGTAAATGTACTCCCTGCAGCTGCACATGTTGAATTGTTGTCTTTAGACAGTCTTCTTAAAATAACCACTGACTTACAAAGTAGACACTTTTACCATCAGATTTGTGTCTTCTGGTTTTCATATAGTCAGTGATATTTCTATGGCCCTTATGGATAGTAAATGATGATCTTTTGTGCAAGTTACATATCATGATGAACTCTCATGAGAAATGGAAATTCAGTACTTTATTTTTCATGAAACATACACTTCCCTTTTCCTTTTTTAGTTATTTCACCCAAAAGGATTCATTGGAAAATAAAAAAATTGTTACCAAACAGTAAAATAACTATACAGCTGTCAATTTACACTAAATACTAAAGGATAAAACCACTATAGCAAGACTATTCTCTCTAAGCAGGATTGCTTAGCCTCTATTTCCCACATATATTTCTCATAAGCCAAATCTACAATTTCACTGACCAGTCAAAAGGCAGCCTGGAGGCTTAGGGCATATTGCAGGCGTGACACAGGTCACAGCATAAATGGCTATTAATTCCAAGAGATCAACATGGGCAGCAGTGTCCAACACTTCTCCCCCCTCCCACTTCCCAAGACTGTAAGGAGGTAGGTATCCCTAGCCATTTGTGTCTGAGCATAATTATTTTTATCAGCAGGCACCTAGTATATTGTCCTTGAAAGACAGTAGTTTCTTTGCATCTGGAAAGTCAGAAGAAGAAGGACAAGTTCTTATTGGCCATCTTTGTGTTCAAGTGAGAACTCTATTTAGGGTACATACATATCAAATATAAGGGAGATGACAACAAAGGAAGATAGAAATACAAAGTATTTGGTCTACTAAATCCATCACAACTTATTTTAATGCAATTGTTAATAATATTTTATTTAAAAGTAAGAAAGTCAGAAAAAATGATAAATCAGACAGGATGTCAGGACAACAGGTATAAACCAGTTCTGTCTCAGGCTAACCTAGACATAGGGTCACTCTATTTATTCTTGTTACTTTATAAGGGTTTTGGCTTTTTCTCCAAGAGAAATGGGACACATAGGATAAACAGGAGAAATATAATCTAATTTTTTGAAAAATCACTCTGGCTGCTGTCTTAAGAACAGACTATATGGGAAGATTGCTTGATGCCAAGAGTTTGAGACCAGCCTGGGCAACATGGTGAAACCCTCTAAAACAAATTTAAAAAAAAAATGAGCCAGGTGTGGTGGCACGCACCTGTAGTCCTAGCTACTCAGGAGGCTGAGGCAGGACACAAAACACATAATCCCAGTCTAATCTTGAAAAAAACATCAGACAAATCCCAATTGAGGGACGTTCTTCAAAACACCCGACCGGTACTCCTCAAAAATGCCTCATCAAAAACAAAGTCTGGGAAACTGTCCCAGCCAAGAGGAGCCTAAGGAGACTTGACTACTAAATATAGCATGGTACCCTGGGTAGGACCCTGGAACAGAAAAAGGATATTAGGTAAAGATGTTTTAAATCTGAATAAAGTATGGGCTTTAGTTAGTGATAGAGCATCAATATTGGTTTATTAATTATAACAAATGTACCATACTCGTGTAAGATGTTAATGAGAGAGGAAACAGTGTGGGATATATGGGAACTCTGAACTATCTTCACAATTTTTCTACAAATATAAAACTGGTATAAAATTAAAAGTTCATTTAGAAAAAGAAAGAGATATAAGAGACACATCAACCAAATTCAGTATGTGGAACACATTTGAATCCTGTTTCAAAGTAACTATTGAGGTCTTTATGAAACAGTCAGAGAAATATGAACCCTGACTGTGGGGTTTTGTTTTGAGTGTCTTTTTGTCTTAGAGATGTATATGAATTATGTAGAAACAAAATGATTTATCTGATATTGGCTTTAAAGTAAGTGGCAGAATGAGGTGGGAGGTACTGATGAAACAAAACTGACCCCACATTGATTCCTGCTGAAGCTGACTGATGGGTATGTGTTTTGGTTTTTTTGGGGGGAGGAAGGTTTTCCCTACTTTTATTCTTGATACATTCCATAATAAAAGGTTATACAAAAAGAAACAAATAAAACAAACTGGATCCATTGAGTACAAATACCTCTCAAGGGGTTTCAATGTAAAGGCAAGCAAAGAAACACGGTAGTGGGTGGCAGGGGACATGGGTTTTTGAGTTTTTCATTAAGACACTAGACAGGTCGATAAGTGCACGTACATACCTTGTAGCTCGCAGACTTAATTCCATCAGGAACTTCATCCTGAAAAAGAAAAAAAATGTTTTCAGATGACATTTATTCTATCTTCGGAAAAAATATTTTTATGATTTATGAGAAAAATTCATAAAACAAATTATTGAAGTTGGATTGTTTTTTAATAGAATAGCTAGGTAGTATTTTATACTATTTCTTAAAAGTAAATAAAAATTCAACAAATTATCTTATGAATTGGTGATCATATATTACAGCATAGAAATATAAAAATAGTCACTCAGCGATTATTCCTTTTGATGTTCAAATTGTCCCATATTTGGCCACTAGAATATCCACTAAGTGCTCACTTGATATTAACACCTGTGTCTTTTTGATATTACTCCAGCAGTCCTTAGTAGGATTTTTTGTTTTCTGTGATGACAAGATATTCCAGGTTCATCTTGTATATTTCTTCCTCCACTCTCCAAATCAGCCATATTTTAAGCAGCCCTAGTTCTTTTCAGAGGAAAGTGGTACTGGTTTTCAGTTGTGTCGGCCACTCACTTCAACTACAGAAACTATCTGCCTGTCCTTGAAGTGATCCTCTGAGTAGATAATGACACATCAGAACTCCGTAAATTGTAGGACACTATTCCAATGCCAGGTATACTCCTGAAATAGATTACACCTGCCCAAAGGGAACGACCCACACAGATCATCACTTTATTGTATATCCTTCTAGACTTTGAACTAGGTCAAATGTATATTCTTTTTCTGTGGCTAGACATTTAGATGGTTTCTAATTTTTTCATATAACAAATAATACCAAATATATAGATTGATATCAGCAGAGTGGACATCTTAACAATATCCAGTACTACTTTACAGACATCTTTGAACATTTATCCAATTATTTTATTAAGTGAAATCCCTAGAACTGCTTGGTCAAAGGCTATGTACCTTTTTAAATTTTTTGATAGATTTTCCAAATTGATCTCCAAAAAGACAACCATCAGAGAGCTCATTTCTTATTCCCAGACTAATAACGGGTATTGTTACTCTTTTTCACATTGGCCAATTAGTAATGGAGGTGAAGGAACTTTGTTTTGATTAATTATAAAGGGAATAAATGCCTAGCCCTTCAGTTTGTAGAGAGATTCCAGCCCCTATAGGCAGACTATCTGCCTCATTCAAATCTTCTCTGGAATCAGGGTGCAAATTGAGGGATATGGTTTTTTAAAGTGCCAAGTATGAAGAAGAGAACTTCAATCTTTATTATTTTTCTGTCTCCTGCTGGGTCACATGGTATCTATCACCTGAACCAAATTTATAAATGAAGTAAAAAGGGAAATCAAAGTGTTGACAAAATGGTCTTTGTTCCTTGTTCAGCCCCAAAAGGCATTAACAAAACAGTGGCAGACCACCTGAAATAGTGACTTAACTATGCTAAACCTCGGACATATATTAGATTAAGAAAGAACTGTTCACTGTTTTAGATGTAACCATGGCATTGTGGTCATGAAGTAATGTCCTTTGTTTTAAATGCACACTGAAGTATTAATATATATTAATAATAGTGAGATGTCAAGATACTGGTAATGCACAATATAAATGCTAGGCATGAAAGTTGATTATTTAGGCTGAAGCAAGTATTCCAAAGTACTTGAAATGATCTTTAACACACTGCCACACTAGAAAAAAAAATTTTTCCCTTGGGGCCACAGTGTTTTATTACAAAAATAGAATGAAAACTTCAAAAACAAAAAGATTCTTTCTAATTTAGTAAAAAATTTGTTATTTTTTATTGTTTTCTGTACATGAGTTATATGCAATTAAATGGTCAATATTAATTTTAACAATAAGAACATCAAGAAACAAGATCTTCACAAATCAACAGCAGGGTTTTGCCCAGGGGACCATCCATCAGGTTACATGTATGCTATAGCATGGCAGTGTGAGTTGCCTGTGTACCACATAGCTCCCATGGTAAAGAGACCTGTGAGTTACATATGCTTCACGAGGCCCCGGGCTCAAAACTAGTGTGAGTTAAATACAACTCACATGGCAGTTAATGTGTTAATCACTCTGATTCTGGTACATCACCCTATTAGGAACTATTAGAACTGAGCCCAGCCTTGTCCTAAGAGGAATGTAAACGGTGCATCCCCTCATCACATGCAGTGGAGTCTCTCCCAGTCTGCCCCCTGCTCTCACGGTGTGTAAACTTCAGTACTTGTCTATTATTGGGCTATCCCGCATGTACTGAAAGGCTCAGTTAGTGTTTCTCTCCGCTACTAAATCATAAGCTCCTAAAGGGCAGAGCTTATCTTGTATGCCCAGGTCCTGGCACATAACAGGCCCTCACAAAATATTCATTATTGAACCAAATCACATTCAATTGCTACTTGATCTGACTTTACCAGTCGCTTCTCCATCGCCTCCATCTTCCACTCCCCGCTCCCCACAATACTGGCCTAATCCTGTCACTTCTCTGCTGAGCTAATATATATATATATATATATATATATTTATAAACTAAGAATATTTTTAGATGGATAAACATGTTCCAATAATCTTTTAAAGAAAAAGCCACCTCTCCATGGTAACATCCGTTCAGGGAAAAAAGAGTATTGGCATAAAAGGCACCCAGTACTGCAGAAGCTGAAATAACTAGACCGTGTCTCAATTTCTCAGGACAAATTCAATTGCTAGGTCAATTTCGCCTGATTGATTCTTTTTTAGTATTTCTATGTATTCAAATCAAATAACATATATGTCATTCAGCACTTCTTAAATGCTGAAATTGGTTGTTTTTTCCAGAATTTACAATAAAATACATACCATCCATCAGTCTGCCAACCTGGGATTCAGTAAGCTATCTTTTATGCTAAATATCTTTCAGGTTTTCTGTCCCCTCCAATCTTCTTTTCAAAGTGGCATCATCTAGCTCTATACTTCATTAATAACAATCAGAAATAATTGCTATTTCAAGATAAGGTTCAACTTCACAATAATTGTGAAACTATATTTTTTCTGACTAAGGTTAATAAAAAGCCCATTTAATGCACAAGTACAATTAAATGCCTTTATTAAGTATCTACTAGATTTTAGCATTTTTGCTAAGTCATGTAAATAAGATATTGGTAAATTTTAAATGTTTCCAACTAATTTTTTCTATTACTGAATTATAAATGCAAAAACTTATAAAAATGCTTAAATTGTAAATATCACTTTAATGATATGCTCATGCTTTTATAACAGTAACAAGGTGTTTCATAAATTAATCCTTGAATTTTCCAAATGGTCTGTCTATGAAGATTAATATAACTAAAAAGATACTTCTCATTCTCATGATAAAACACCCATGAAAATATTTTACATTTGTCATAATTCCACATGCTAGATAGATCTATGCAGCAATATTCACATGTGTAAAAATGAACCACTGAAAACTACAATACTACTTCACAGCTATTAGGATGGCTATTATACTGTCCAAAAACCAAAAAACAACAGTATTGTCAAGAATATAGAGAAACTGGAGTTCTTGTACACTCCTGGTAGGAATGTAAACTGGCACTGCCACTGTGGAAGACGGTATGGCAGAACCTCAAAACAATTAAACATAGAATTACCTTATGATCCAGCAATTCCACTTCTAAATATATACCCAAAAGAAATAAAAGGACTCAAACAGATATGTGTACACCCACATTCATAGCAGCATTATTCACAATAGCCAAAAGGTGGAAACAACTCAAAAGTCCATCAACAGATGAATGGCTAAACACAACAGAGTATAGGCATACAGTGGAAAATTATTATTCAGCCTTAAAAAGGAATAGAATTCTGATACGTGCTACAACACGTATCGGCTTAGAAACATCATGCTAAATGAGATAAACCAGACACAAAAGGACAAATTTTTGTCATCCACAGCTATTTTTTGAGAAGGACAAATATTATATAATTCCCCTCACATGAGGTACCTAGAATAGTCAAATTCATAGAGAGAGTAGAATGGTGATTGCCCAGGAACTGGAAGGATGAGGAAATGAGGAGTTATTGTTTAACAGGCACAGTTTCAGTTTGGGAGGATGAAAAGTTCTGGAGATGAACAGTGGTCATGGTTGCACTAGTTGTACAATGTGAATGTACTTAATGCCACTAAACTGTATACTTAAAAAAGGTTAAAATGGTAAATTTCATGTTATTTATATTTTACCATAATAAAGTAAAATGAGAATATATACTTTTAAAGGAAAAAAATGGCTTTATTTGAAAAAAATCTCTTTTAGAAGACTTCAAATTTTAATGCTCTGAGAATTTCTAAGCAACACCAGGTGTTACATCTCCTTCCCACCCCAAGAAATCCAAAGAAAAAAATGCATCTAAAAAAGGGGAAAGGATTTCATTTATATCTCCATTAATTTCATTTTATTATGCTATATACATAACTTTGTTCAGATAAGATGTAAAAAGAAAAAAAAAATCAAGCCAAAAGAACTACTACTAATCTGCCTAATAAGCCAATGGATTATATGAACCACAAAATTTTAATTCTATTATTATGAAAGCAGTATAATTCAAGACAGGTTTTATATTTGTAAGTTTGGGTTTTTAATATGTAAAGAATGTTATATTTAGGCCGGGCGCGGTGGCTCACACCTGTAATCCTAGCCCTCTGGGAGGCCGAGGCGGGTGGATCGCTCGAGGTCAGGAGTTCGAGACCAGCCTGAGCGACACCCCGTCTCTACTAAAAATAGAAATAAACTATCTGGACAACTAAAAATATATATAGAAAAAATTAGCCAGGCATGGTGGCACATGCCTGTAGTCCCAGCTACTCGGGAGGCTGAGGCAGTAGGATCGCTTAAGCCCAGGAGTTTGAGGTTGCTGTGAGCGAGGCTGACACCAAGGCACTCACTGTAGCCCGGGCAACAAAGTGACACTCTATCTCCAAAAAAAAAAAGAAAGAAAAAAAAAAGAATGTTATATTTAAACTAAGGATTGCAATATTACTTTAGTTACACTGGCCTTCTTTTAAAAGTTGTAAAAGATGAAAAAATGTAACCGTTTTTAAATGTATATATAGTTCTTACAGATTGACAAGGTTTGACAGCACAATCCCTTCTTCCACACTGGCTGATATCATTCCAGAAAGGACATGGCCTCTTCAGGTTTACCTGTAAAATAATAATAGAAAAAAGTTATAAAAATAAGAACTTTGAAATTATAATTGAAAATATGAATTATGGTGCTATAACCTAGTCATATTATCAGCTGCAATTATTCTATTTCATCCATTTACCTGTTGTCAAGTTCCAGTGATTATATAAATGTGTAGCTAGTGCAAGTAAATTGGTAGACTTGGTTAGAAAGGCAGGGATTGCTGCTCACCAGAATCTGAACAGACAGCAATTAGGAGCCAAAGTAGCTCAGATCATCACTCCTCAACCCATATTCTTTTTAAGCAAGAACAAGTTAACAGAGAACAGTTAGACAATTATGAACTAAGACTACAACTAAATACTCCAATGATTAGGTTTTCTAAACTTTTCCAGTAGATACTTCAAGCTAAAATACTACAACTGACTTGTTAAAATAATACATGTCAGAATAAAGTCATGCTTCCTCTCAGATATATTTAATTAATTTAACTCAATCTGATGTTTTAGAAAATTACAATCACACCATTTTGATAACATTATAATGGTTTCTTTTCTAACTTCAATTTAACCAACTAGTTTCTAACTCTAGAGTACAAAACTCAGTTATTAAAATTAATAGTATCCAATATGTGGTTTCAGAACCACATGGTTCACTCTTATGAACTGAGTTTTCTTAATAAAGCCTATATTGATTTTAAATAAGAACCACGATTTTGAAGTTTGGAAATTCTTAAGAAAATGTTATTATCCATTTAAACATTAAGTATTCTTATACAAAAGGTTAAAATTAAAAATACCTTATAATATCTAAAGTAGTCACTTTCAAGAAGTTTTTGTAGTCTTGGGAAAAGCCTGTAGTTATTAAATCTATCAATGGTTTCAATATCACAGGTACAATCATCCAAGTAACCGCTAACCTGTTACAAAAAAAATGAAATATTAAGTTGAGATGTCCTAGATGCAACAGGGTTCTTTTCCCTCTCATGATGAAGTTTTTATGAAATAGCCCCCTAATTCAACCAACCCTTATCTTCCCTCTCCCCCACGATTTCCTGAGATGAAGTATGACAATAATTTAATAATACTGTTATTCTTACGTCTAAGAATTACCTGCATTACCTAGAATAACGTGGCAGAAACTCTTGTAGGGTATGCCGAGCTCATTACACACACTCACACGCACACACACAGAGTTGGTTTCCTGGCAGCCATTTATTAAGATTTTGCAACCCTGCCCTCTAGGCCAAACTGATCTAACCAGGGGTGGGCATCTGACCCAAACCAGGTCATGGTGTCCTCCCCAGAAATCTGGAGTTGAGACGTAGAGGGAGAGATGTGTCTACTTATGGCTAGAGAAGTAAACAGTTAAACTCAGACCACATTCTAGCATGTGAACTGAGAGGCACATTAGCCAGGTGGCAGAGAGAAGAAAGATTTTTAAAACTACACAAAGAAGCAGAGAGAGAGAGAGAGAGAGAGAGAGAGGATGTGCTACTTGGATACCTTATGGGTTTCCAGCTCCTGCTTCCCTGTCTTTCCTGAAGCCCAGTTCCACTCTCATCCTTAGCTTTCCTGAGACTCTATAGTCGTATAATTCAGTTGTCTCTGTCTTTCCTTTAATTTCCCATAGGATGTGTAGATCAGAGACAAGCTTGGTGAATGTATAAAAAGAAGTGATACTGAATTTATAAAAGAAACAATAATTCATAAGGATCTAACAACTCTCAATTATTGGGCCATAATAATTTCTTATAGTTTTAGAATGGTGCTCAGAATTACTTATCATTAGCAACACTGAAATAGCAGACTGACCTCAAAGCCAATTCTGATTTTCAGATGCTTAAAAATGATACCTTAACTATAGTTACTAAATAAAACTATTAAATGCACCTATACTAGGATACATTGGGAAATCATAATCAATGTTATCAGTTATGAAACTAAAAAAAATTTTTTTTGAGATAGGGTATCACTTTATTGCCCAGGCATGAGGGCAGTGGCATGATTATAGCTCACTGCAACTTCAAACTCCTGGGCTCAAGCAATCCTCCTGCCTCACCCTCCCGAGTAGCTGGGACTACAGGCACATGGCACCACGCCCAGCTAATTTTTCTTTCTTTTTTTTTTTTTTTTGAGACAGAGTCTCACTCTGTTGCCCAGGCTAGAGTGAGTGCTGTGGTGTCAGCCTAGCTCACAGCAACCTCGAACTCCTGGGCTTAAGCGATCCTACTGCCTCAGCCTCCCGAGTAGCTGGGACTACAGGCATGTGCCACCATGCCCGGCTAATTTTTTCTATATATATTTTTTTAGTTGTCCAGATAATTTCTTTCTATTTTTAGTAGAGACGGGGGTCTCGCTCAGGCTGGTCTCGAACTCCTGACCTCGAGCAATCCACCCGCCTCAGCCTCCCAGAGTGCTAGGATTACAGGCGTGAGCCACCGCGCCCGGCCTAATTTTTCCATTTTTTATAGAGATAAAGTCTCAATATATTGCTCAGGCCAGTCTTGAACTCCTGACCTCAAGCAATCCTCCCACCTCAGCCTCCCAAAGTCCTAGGATTATATGCGTGAGTCACTGCAACTGGCCGAAACTAAAATTCTTAAATGTTTGTTTGGATTAGGCAAACATCTAATAGAATTAAACATTGTTTTAAGTAGCCAATATTAATACATCATGATTTAAAAAAAACTTAGAAATGTTAACAAAATACAGCACAGCATGCTACAGAAAAGAGATCTTTATCATTCTCTGGTCTGAATAGTTGCATTGTAAACTACTTTGGATTATATTTTAGGGAGACGTATTGCCTACAAAAAATAATTTAAAAATCTACTGGTAAGAAAGCAAATAAATAATACTTAATTGAAATAATTAAGATGTTTTCCCTTTGGAATATATAAAATTCTATACTACCTATTAATTTGAGAACATCATAAAACAGTAATAAAAATTGTTCACCTACATAAGGATACTTTCAATGATAACAGGAATGTTCAAGAGGGACTTTTTACTGATTTTCCTAGTCTTATTTGTTTTGGACTAACTAATTCAGTTTCTGATCTACATATTTTGTCATGTAATAACTATTTTCATTTCATATGCAAATTTGTCCCTGTTTCCTACTAAAAACTCCCTGAGCACACAATAATCTTAGAGTCCTAATTTTGGATACGAAAAACACAAAAGTGCTTCTAACCTAGATGGTTTGATTTTTCACACCTTCTTTTGAACCTTAAAAGCAGAATTTCCATGGACAACAAATAGCTACTGTTTCTCCCCTTTGAAACAATCATACAAGGAATAACAGACACAGAGACTGCAGAGGCCAAAGGGACACAAGCAAATTAGAGACATTAAGTTAAGAAAGAAAACAAACACGCTGAAGAGAACAGGAAGAGTTCAAAGCAATCCATTTTTCCCCCCGAGGAATTCATTTTTAAGGTAAAAATATATCTTCAAGACTCTGCTCAGCATCATCTCTTTGGGAAGCTGTCCCTCAGGTACTCCTCACCACCTGCTGGGTTAAGTGCCTCTCCTATGTGCTCCCAGGACACCACACACACAACTGCGAAAGATTTACGGTACCTCACAGTATTGAATGTATCTATTTCACTCCTGCCCACTAAAGTGTAAAATCCTTGAGAGCAAAACCATGTTTGTTCATCTTTGTATTCCCAGTACTTAGCACTGTACTTTCAGAAAGCACATAGTAGATGCTCAATAATTATTTGTATTATGGTGGGTGAATGAAGGAATGGATGCTGTCCACTGTCACTCTTCACTGGAGACCAGCACCACACTGTCTCATTATACCTTTGTGCTACCATGTCACCTATGGTGTGCTCAGTGCCCCAGAGGACACAGCACACGAAGCAGGAACATGCTCACAATAGCAAGTAAAGCAAGCAGTAGGGGTGAATAACCCTTTGCATCCAACTGTCTACCTTGCTCTATCATATTACAAAGGAAACTCTAAGAAGCCCCAAACCAGGAAGAAATGCAAAATCCTCCAGAGCAGAGGTGGCATATAGCCAAAAGACCTCATAGGGAGAGAAGGCTGGACAAATGTAGAATTAAAAATCTTCTGCTCCTTACCTTAGACATGGATTAGGAGGTATCCTCAACTACAACCTCAGGTAGCAGGGCCACTGGGGAAGTACAATAAAGGTGGCAGGGGTTTCAATAGATGGAGAAAGCCCAGCAAAGGAAAACAGGAAGATACTTGGAAAGTACAGTTATCTGACAGGTCGGATAAGCCCTCCAAAAGGCAGCAGAACCTGATCTCTGGAAGGAAGTCTGGCAGGTATGATGCCAGGCCCCATTCTAGAAACTAGAGAACAAGACATATTACTGCAATAGAGTCTCAGGAAAGGGTTAAGGTAGAAATACATATAGACCCAGGATAGGATCTTGGAAATAAAGCAGAATCCTATTACCTAAACTAAGACCAGAAGACAGGTGCCAACCTGTAACAAGGATGACTTGACGCTATGCTTCAGGATGTGCTAAGGCCACTTAAATAACTACTACACTATCTCCCCAAGTGAAACAGAGCTCTGGCCCTACCACAGGAATCTGAATTTTTTTAAAAATGCACCCTACTCACCCTCCAAAGTGATGGATATATGCTAAAATTTGAAGCTCACTGCTGTAGGCTTCAAGTAATAACCAGCCTTGGATAGGGAGCTGGTCTAATAGGTGGAGATAAAAAAAACCCTGGTTGAGGGATGGTAGATATGAGGACCAAGGTAGGCCTGACACCCTGACACATCACCCAGCTTGAAGTCCTAGTATCTTAAAAGTTGGAAAGCCTTTGAAGGCCTTCTACTGCCACCTCCCAAGGAAAACAGCGACTCCCTCCATACACACCCCTCAAGGAGGAGGCACTGTTTAACAATGGTTAGCAGGCAGCCTCTGGGGTCAGACCTCTTAGGTTTGAATCCCATCCACTTACTAGTTTTTGACCCTACCCAAGTTATTTAACCTCTCTAGGCCTCAGTTGCTCATATTAATATAAAATAATAATAGTTCTCATCTCAAAGATTTGATAAAGATAAAATAATACAAAGTAAATGCTCAGTAAATGTTAATCATTATTACCCTACTTCGTTTGAAATGCTCCCAGTGAAAGGATCTTAATACTCCCCAAAGCAGCCCACATTTTCATAAGGAAGAAGAAAAAAATAGGCCATGTTTACCATTAAAAATTTCCAAAAATTTGACATCTGAAGCCCCAGTGGAGCAAAGAAATAAACAACCAAAAGTTAGCTGTGGAAGAGGCCCCAATTACTTTCTCCACTGACTGTGGTTAATTTGACTAAATGCAAAAAAGCAAGAGAAAATAAATTACACTGGACTGCTTGTTTACTATTCTCTGGCTAGAGGTAGCCTTCAATGTGCAATGAAAGACAAAACAAAAAACACTTTCTAAATAGTTTTCTTGGGTACCAACAAACTCTAGTCCCAATCATACATGATCATTTTACTTTTTCCCTCAAAGAACTGTAAGAATACATTCCTGGGCCAGGCACAGGGGTTCACACCTGTAATCCTAGCAGTCTGGGAGGCTGAGGCAGGAGAATTACTTGAGGTCAGGAGTTCGAGACCAGCCTGAGCAAGAACGAGACCCGGTCTCTACTAAAAATAGAAAAATTAGCCAGGCATGGGGACACATGCCTGTAGTCCCAGCTACTTGGGAGGCTGAGTCAGGAGGATCCCTTGAGCCCAGGCATGTGAGGTTGCAGTGAGCTCTGATGACGCCACTGCACTCTAGCTGGGCAACAGAGAGAGACTGTCTCAAAAAAAAAAAAAAATATGTTCCTCATACACATTTTGTATGAATACCTTTTAAAAGTACTCAAAGTATCAATTAGGAAAGAGAAGGATTTATTTAAAAGGCATCCAAATCGAAAATAAAGAAGTAAAATTGTCTCTGCAGATGACATGATCCTGTATGGATAGAAAACCCAAAAGCCTCCACCCCAAAAGCAACGTACAAAAATCAGTTGCGTTTCTATACACTAATAACAAACTATCTAAAAAAGAAATTAACACAATCCTATTTACAATAGCATCAAAAAGAATAAAATGCTTAGGAATAATTTTAACCAATGAGATGAAAGATCCATACATTGAAAACTACTATAAAATACTGATGCAAGAAATTGAAGACAACACAAATAAATGGAAAGATATCCCATATTCACTGATTGGGAGAATTAATATCGTTAAAATATCCATACTACCCAAAACGATCTATAGATTCAAGGCAAACTCTATCAACATTCCAATGGCATTTTTCACAGAAATAGAAGAAAAAAAATCCTAAAATTTGTATTAAACTACAAAAGACTCCACATACCTAAAGCAATCTTGAACAAGAAGAACAAACCTGGCAGCAGCATACTTCCTGATTTCAAATTATATTACAAAACCACAGTAATCAAAACACTACGGTACCAGCACAGAAACAGACACATAGATCAATGGAACATAATGCAAAGCCCAAAAATAAATCCACACATATATGGTCAACTAATCTTTGACAAAGGCACCAAGCCCACACAATAGGAAAGGACAATCTCTTCAATAAATAGTGGTGGGAAATGTGGATATCCACACACACACAAAAATGAAACTGGATCTTTATCTTACACCATACATAAAAATCAACTCAAAATGGATTAAAGACTTAAATTTAATACTTGAGGCCATGAAACTCCTAGAAGAAAACAAGGGGAAAAGCTCCATGGCATTAGTCTTGGCAATGAATTTTTGGATATGATACCAAAAGCATAGGGTACAAAAGCAAAAATAAATAAGTGGGACTATATGCAACTAAAATGTTTCTGTACAGCAAAGGAAACAATCAAAGTGAAAAGGCAACCTACAAAGTGGGATAAAATTTTTGCAAACCATCTATCTGATAAGGGGTTAATATTCCAAAGTATATAAGGAACTCAGACAACTCAATAGCCAAAAACCCAATAACCCAATTTAAAAGTGGGCAAAGGACCTGAATAGCCATTTTTCCAAGGATATATACAAATGGCCAACAGGTATATGAAAAGGTGCTCATCATCACTAATCATCAGGGAAATGCAAATTAAAACCTCACACCTAAGATGGCTATTATCAAAAAGTCAAAAGATAACAAGTGTTGGCCAGGCGCGGTGGCTCACGCCTGTAATCCTACCACTCTGGGAGGCTGAGGCGGGAGGATCTCTCAAGGTCAGGAGTTTGAGACCAGCCTGAGCAAGAGCGAGATGCCATCTCTACTAAAAATAGAAAGAAATTATCTGGACAGCTAAAAATATATATAGAAAAAAATTAGCCGGGCATGGTGGCACATGTCTGTAGTCCCAGCTACCCGGGAGGCTGAGGCAGAAGGATTCCTGAAGCCCAGGAGTTTGAGGTTGCTGTGAGCTAGGCTGACGCCACGGTACTCTAGCCCGGGCAACAGAGCAAGACTCTGTCTCAAAAAAAGAGATAACAAGTGTTGAAAATCATGTAGAGAAAAGGGAACTTTTACACATTGTTGGTGGGAATGTAAATTGGTACAGCCATTATAGAAAACAGTATAAAGGTGCTTAAAAAGAAAAAAAACTATCACATGGTGCAGCTATCCCACTTCTGGGCATACAGCCAAAGGAAATAAAATCAATATCTCAAAAAAATATATGTACTTCCATGTTCGTTGCATCGTTATTCATAATAGCTAAGATATGGAAGCAATCTAAGTGTCCCTTGAAGGATAAATGAATAAAGAAAAGGTGATACACACACACACACACACACACACACTCACACGCACGTGTGCGCTTGAATATTATTCAGCCTTTAAAAAGAAGGAAATCCTACAATTTGTGACAATATGGATGAAGCTGGAGGACATTATGCTAAGTGAAATAAGCCAGATACAGAAAGACAAATACTGCATGATCTCTGATCTCACTTTTATGTGGAATTTTAAAAAGTGGAACTCATAGAAACAGAGAGTAGACCTAAGGGTGGGGGGTGGGGAAAATGGGGAAATGTTGCTACAAACTTTCAGCTATAAGATGAGTAAGTGCTGGAGACTTAATGTACCGCGTGGTGATTATAGTAAATAATAATATATTGTATACCTGAAATTTGCTAAGAGACTAGATCTTAAACATTCTCACCACACATATACACACAAAAGGTACCTATGTAAGGTGATGACTAGGTTAATTAGCTTGATTGTGGCATTCATTTCCCAATGTATATCAAAACACCACATTGTATACCTCAAAATTTTTTGTCAATTATACAGCAATAAAACTGAGGGGAGATAAATAAATATATAAATATGCTCAAAGTGTGATTTATTTGGCTAAGAACTTTAGGTGTATTCAACTTTATTGTGTTTTGTAACCATAAAAAAAAGCACATGAAAATTATTCATTCATTGACAGAAGTATACTGGGACAACTCTGTCCATGAAAGCAGGGAAATACCAAAGATTCTACACCAGACATTAGGCACCACTCTAAGGACATGGAATGCTAAGAGCTACTTCTGCTTTAAAGTCTTAGTTTTGCTAAAACTTTAAATTGTTGTCAAATGACTGAAAGAACCACAACCACCGCAAGAATATTTATTCCACACTCTTTATTCAGAAAAGCCCTGGAATGTAGCAGGCACCCAGAGTCAGTGGACATCTTTCCAGTATAACCTGTTTCAAAGATCCCTCTGACCAGGTTTTAATCCCGGGCTTATTTCCACCCACCACCCAACATATCATCAGGTGTCTCTCCCTAGGCCCAGCCACTCGGGCTAACAATTAAAATCATTTTCTAAATTGATCTAACAAGACACTTGACAGTTTAAATCTAAAATACATGTCCGCAGAATATCTACAATGCACTCCAAAATAAAAATGATCCTTTTCTAGAGTAGCCATGTTGATTATCTGAGCTATTCCCCTTTCACTAACCCAACAGAGACTTACTGCACTCAAATAAGTGGATCTCCGTATTACCAGCACTAGCTATATTAAGATTGATAAAACATTTTGAGTACATAGGAGTTTACAGACTTGTTTCTAATTAACTTAAATGAAAAAGATGTCCATACTGCCCCCATATCTGGCTTCAATAGTTCTTCTGAGGTTATTTCTTTAAAATACACCCTGGGATTTCACGAATTGGGGACTGAAGTTCTATTACATTCATTCTCTATAACATGGTACATAATGGGACAATAATTGTCAACAAGAAATAAGAAACTGAAAAGGTCTCCATGTACTACACGCCCATACCTATTACAACCAATACTACGAAAACTATTTTGGTTTAAAGAAAGGGCAGGTCCCAATTATAGAGTTGTTTACACAAATGAGACGTGTTAACTTCATAGACTTATATGCCCAAAGTGGGAAAACAAGCCAATTTTCTGTGAAAATTTTAAAAATTAAAAAATTTTTTAAATAAAATAATTTTCTAAAAATCAGGGCTTGTATATGAAGTTGTATACAAGGATTGTATACATAACATTATAGAAGGTTATATACAGGGATTTACAAGACCCAGGCAATTAATCACTATTTTGAGCAATTCACACTGAAGCACTATTATCAAAGGAACTTGCAATATACAATGAAAATAGTTTTGAAAGTCTGATGTTAAGTAACAGGCATATGTTGCAACTGACCACATTCACAGACTCATGTGGAGCTATAACCCATCTGAAAAATCAATTCCAGAAAACATGCAAATGGCTTGCTAAGCAGAATAATTTTAAAAATATATCCCTGCTGGCATAGTGCCCACATCTTGTACTATATTTCCCTAACATTTACTGAGCACCAATTATGTACCAGACTCAATACTCGGTGGTGTCAGATGATTTTTTAATTCATTTTTTGATCTCTCAAAACTTGTTCAGAGTAGGCCTCAACAAATGTGTGTTGAATTTAATCCGATTTACTTGTAGAGCTCTATACATTTTACTTCAGTGACTTTCTAAGGTCGAGTAACTAACTACATGCTTGCTCTGCCTCAAATCAGAGCTGATACTCTGTGCAGTGAACCCCTACTGCCAGGCACCCAAGCCATAGCATGATGAGGTGTGGTGATGTGGTAACCCAAGGCAGAAGTGGTAAGAGGGACAAGCAACAGGAAGGAAGAAAAGATAAAACTATTAACAAAACAGAATCAATAGGACTTTGCAGCTCACTGGATATTGTAAATAGAGAAGATTTTAACTTGTATCTCCAAACATTAGGTGAAAATTTAGTGTTTAATTTAGTTTCTAGCAATATTTATTAACTTATTTTTTTAAGTGCTTAGGATCTGTGCCTTCCACAAATCCCCAATGAACATTACTAAACTGTAAGCTCTTCAGGGCAGGGATCATGCCATAGTTATTTCTGTATCCCAAAGAGATCAATGTATACAGTGGATATAAATGTTTGCTGAATGAATAATTTGCACCATTCATCTCCCCTTATCTTTTCTTTCTCCATTTTATTCTTCTCTCTCTCATTCTGTTTCTCTGTTGCCATATGCTGTGTCTACTCTTCTCTGCATGTCTATTCATCACTGTCGCCTCTCCCCTCTTCTCCCCTCGACAGCAGCCCTTCCATTATTGCCACAATAGAACATACACTTTTCTTTCATTTATTGAACTGGAACTGATGATCTCTATTCTTAAATGTATTTAAGTAAACCACTTTAAATTTCTCTTAAAGTTTTTTTAACTATGTGACCCTCAATTTACTATTTTTTAAAGATGACTCTGAGAAGAAAAACTGTCACTCGATCTAAAAGGAAAAGAAAGTGGCCTAACAGATGTTTGTGTTGGAGAAGTATTTAAATTTGAGGATATTGTGAAAGAAGAAAAAAACTTAACGACTAATCAGAAAAAACAAAATAAATGTAAAAAGTTAAAAGTTCCCCAATTTTAAGCAGATCTCTAGTAAGGTTATTAAAGGAAAATGTGAAATTTGATGAGCTCAACATGTACTTTTATTCCATTATCTAAATCTCTAGAATGTAGTTGAAAATGTTACATTGGATATCTTCTTTCAGTACTGAAGACTTTATGTTAAAGTAACTTATTTCTACCTTACTTATTTCTACCTTACATAAATGTTTGAACTTTGTGTTATATTTGTTCTCAGAATAAAAATGACCCTTGTTCCTTTTAAGTACTTGCTTGTGTGTCTTTTGCAATCAATGAAGGTAAAGAAGTTTTCTATCTCTTAGTTGTAAAACAGCAATTTTCCTTAAATTCCCCTTACAGGTTTCTAGGTAACACTCAACTCAACTCCCAAATCACTCAACAAAACATCAAAATTCAAGAATTTAAAGCAGTAAAAGAGATGACATTTCTTCCTTTCATAATATTTAAAGTGCTTCTTTCCTCTATGAGATAGTATCATGCCCCTACACATGTTAGTTCTGATCATAAATTAATAGCAAAATCCACTTAAAATAATTTGGCTGCACACCCCTTAATTTTGTATAAAATATAATTTTTATCAACATAAGTCAACCAAAATTTGGCTTTAACATGAGTAATAATATCCAAATATCACACTGAGGATACTGGAAACCTATAAGTTTCTTTGAATTTTTTGCTCAAGAAACCCACATTTGTTACAGAAGAAAATGATCATAATAAGTTTGTAACCAAACCTGTGCATTGAAGAGTAAGGATCATCCTCCCAATTCAGACCAGCTGAATAGATGTCATGATAAGAGAATCTCACTACATTCAGGAAAAAGAAAGCACACATAGAACGAGGAGTCATAGGGCAACTGCAGTCCCAAAGACACTTGGAAGTTGAGCTTAGACACAGAAAAGCCCCACGTAGCCATTCTTCCGACTGACAAGGAAATCTGAGTGGTAGCCCCCCTACAAAAGCCTGTCTTAGCCAGAAAGGCTGGCGAAGGCAGCCAGCACAGGCACTGTGTACAGAAGTTCCTGGTCGTTAGAGGTTAGAAAGATCCACGTTCTGTGAAAATAGCAAATAGGGTGTGCGTTGTACACTGTGCATACCCTCCTCGGGCAGGGAAGACCAACAAAGATGCATAAACCAACTCGGTAATAACCGACAGCGTGCACCCACATCCTCTCCTGGTCCGAAGCACCGGAGCCCGCTCCATGCCAACCCTGGCGAGCTGCGCAGGACGCAGCTCCGGCCACGGAACAGAAGCACAGCGGTCTCGTTCCGGGCAGGAAGAGATGCAAGACGCACCCCCAGCCCTCACCTGCCTAGGCGCGCCGGGCGCCGGCACCCGCAGCACGGAACCGCGCATCCCTCACCTGGCAGAAGCACCTCTGCGCCGCTGTCTCGGAGGACTGTTGTCCGCCGTGTCCCGAACTGAGCAGCCACACGGCGCCCAAGAGGCCGATCAGGAGGCCCCAGCCACGGCCCATAGCCGCCCTAGCCGCTCGTCGCCCCGCGCCTCGGAGTTCCCGGCACTCGGGCGCTGCCGTGCGCCCTCAGATGAAACCCGCGCGGGCCGCCCCCCGGCGGCGCCCCACCCTCGGGCCGCCTCCCAAGCCCGCCCTCGGCTGCTCTGCCTCTCAGCGGTCGCCACCTCCCGGTGGAGCCTGCGGACGTGCCACAGCGCCCGCGCCGGCAGCTCGGGGCCTCAGGCCGGCTTCCTTCTCGGCGCGTGAGGCTGACGCACGAACCCGCTTCCCGGCTCGGCCGCGCCCGCCCTCGGCCCCCTTGCACCTCCAGCCTGGAGACTCGACCCGGCGCGCAAGCCCGAGACTCCGCGCGGGGGTTGGGGTCCTTCCGCTCCAGAGCGAGAGCGAAAGCTGGAGGGGCCTGTGTTTTCCTGCGGGGCCCCGCCCGCCCCGTTCTCTCCCGGCCAATCCTTCCGTGTCTCGATGCGAGGAAATCAACCCGTAAGAATTACGTGTCCACAGTGTTCCTGGCAGTCTTAAAGCTGAAAGGGATATTGGAGATCATCTAGACCAGGGCTGCATATGTAATATAGATTTTCTAGTAGCCCCATCAGAAGAGCAAAAAGAAACAGGTGAAATTTGTTTTAAAAATATATTTTATTTAACCCAATATGTGCAAAATATAATTTCACACTGTAATCAATATTAAATCTATTCATAAGATATTTTACCCTCTCTTTTTTATTCTTTTTTTAGTCTTGGAAATCCAGTGTGTATTTTATACGAACTAGGCACATTTCATAGTCAAATGTGGCTGGCAAGTGCCGACTGTATTAAACAGGGCCAATAGCGACCACCCTCTCTTTGCATAGCAGCAAACAGGCGCAGAAAGGTGAGATGATGGATTGGGATTAGGTTTGGGATGGCAAGGATTGGAAGCTGGGTAGTGATAGAGCCAGGTCCTCTGATTCCCAGTCCTGGTCTTTTAACATTCAGCCATGGGACAAGTCTATCAGCTTTGTTTTTGTTTTTGTTTTTTAAGAAGAAAATTTCAAGGTGAAACTGGAAGTTTTCCAACATCTTGCACATTGCAAGTTAAAGTATTTCAAATTATCTCTTTTTTGTAAATAGTTTTTTAAAGCCATCATTTAATGAAGTAGCTTAGGATATGCTAGACCCAAAATAGGTGTTATTCCTATTTCCTAGCAGAGAAAATAGGCATAGAAAGTTTGTATACGTTATTCAAAAAAACAGTATAGTAGAGGTACAACTTACACTCAGGTATATCTCACTGCAGAGCCTATAGTTCTGTCCTTCACTGCCAAGTGGACTAACGTGTGGTAAAAACTCGACAACCCACCTGAGATCCTGGTGGATCTGAGAAGCTCTGATTCTAATATCTACAACATGCCACACGTACATATTAATACAATATCCCTCCTTACCTTGAAAGGTCTTTTTCATACTTATCCTTTCTAGGGCCAGACCCAGCTCACATGCTCCCTCTTCTCAGTGGTCTTCCTGTTTTCCTCTTCACCCAGTTCCATTCTCTAAATGAATTTCAATTCAATAAACTTCTCTGTGCCAGACTGAGCTTGACATTGGAGATGTAAAGATGCATAAGGCCCAGTCCCTGCACATCGAGGGACGCCTGTGCAACTTAGTAATTTTTTAAAAATGTTTAATTGGCAAATAATAATTGTGTGAATTTATAGGGTGCAATGTGATGTTTTTGATCTATGTATACATTGTAGAGAGATTAAATGAAGCTAATTAATAAACCCATCACCTCACCAACTTATTTTTATGGTGAGAATATTAAAAATCTATTCTTTTAGAAGTTTTACAATTAACAATATGTTGTTATTAACTACACTTATGCCTTCAGTCTAACTGAAACTTCATACCCTTTGACCAACATCTTCCGTTTCCCCATCCTTCATCCCCTTCCCCAGCCTCTGGTGACCATCTCTCTACTCTGTATGAAATCAACTTTTTTAGATTCTGCATATAAATAAGATAACACAGTATTTGTCTCTCTGTGCTTGGCTTCACATAGCACAACATCCTCTAGTTCCATCCAGGTTGTTGTGAATTACAGAATTTCCTTATTTTTAAAGACTTTATAGTATTGTGTATATATACCACAGTATCTTTACCCATTCATCCATTGATGGACATTTAGGTTGCTTCCATATCTTGGCTATTGTGACTAATGCTGAAATGAACATGGAAGTATTAGGAGCTCAACTCAATGGCATGAAAACAAATAATCTGACTTAAAAATGGGTAAAGGATATGAATAGACATTTCTGAATAGAAGACATATGAATGGCCAACAGATATATGAAAAAATGTTCAACATCTCTAATCATCAGGGAAATGCAAATTAAAACAACAATGACATATCATATCACACCTGTTAGAATTGCTATTATAAAAAAGATGAATAATAACAAGTGCTGGAAAGGATGTAGAGAAATGGGGACACTTGTACATTGTTGGTGGAAATGTACATTAGTACAACCATTTTGAAAAATAGTATGGAGGTTCCTCAAAAAACTAAAAACAGAATTACCATATGATCCAATAATTCGACTCTGGGTATATATCCAAATGAATTGAAATAGGTATGGCAAAGAGATATCTGCACTCCCACATTCATTTCAGCATTAGTATGTAATCTTTTATGACATTTTCTACTTCATATTTCTATCACTGAATTATAAACTCTTTAAACTTCTTAAGCAAGGATTATGTTTCAAACATCTTTGAGACTCCCAGAGATCTTAACAAAGAGCATGTTTGCACGTTTGTGGAATGAATATAAACTTTCATACGGTCATAGTACTAATAACTAAAGATTAGGCCATGAAAAATGAGAAATACAAGAAGGGGAGTAAACTAAATGAGTAAAGCCTAGGATTTCAGAAGGAAGCTATCCGAACATGAATCAGTTTAACGTTTCATTCTGATGCAATAGCGTGTAATCTGGGGGAGCTTAAAAATGTCAATGTTCCTATGATGGAAGTTCTTTTCCATAAAACTCAAATTCTGGCCCAGAAAATAAATTCTAGCAAACTTATAATAAGGGCCGGGCATGGTCGCTCATGCCTGTAATCCTCACACTCTGGGAGACCAAGGCGGGAGGATCACCTGAGCTCAGGAGTTTGCGACCAGCCTGAGCAAGAGCGAGACTCTGTCCTCTCTAAAAATAGAAAAATTAGCCGGGCATGGTGGCACATGCAGGTAGTCCCAGATACTTAGGAGGCTGAGGCAGGAGGATCGCTTGAACTCAGGAGTTGGAGGTTGCTGTGAGCTAGGCTGATGCCACGGCACTCTAGCCCGGGTGACAGAGTAAGACTCTGTCTCAAAAAAAAAAAAATCTTACAATCAGAAACAGTATCCATATAAGATAATTTTTTCACTTCATTGTCTTGGTACTTATAATTTTTCCTTTCAAATTTGTAAGGGATATTAGAATAAATAAAGTACAGTTTTATGTGTGGTGTGAATATCACTGAAGTTTCCCTGAAAATCCTTCAAGTTTGTCCTTTATATGAGCTTACTTAAAACATGCTTGCATAGGCAATCATCTCACCTGTGTTAGGGCCCATGCAATCACTGATTAGTCATTCAATAACTATTTAAAGAGCACCCACAGGGTACATAGTTCAACCTTTGATTTCTGAAAGCCTAGCCTCCCATCTATTACAACTTTGCTAAACATCATTAAATTTTTTAGGAATGAACAAAGTCACGACCTTGTTATTCTAATACTAATGATTATAACAATAACATGACTTAGATTTAATGTACATGGCATTTCTTGATGGAATTCTGATTACTGTGTAAATTGCTGTGTAAATTATTTTTTTAATGACCAAAGCAGGAAATGGCTTGAGCCCAATTTCTCAAAATGGGACATGGAGAATTCTGTGGGAAGCTTCTCAGTACCTAAACAATTTCTAGTATTGAATATACTGGAAGGATATAATTAAAAGGAAAAAAAATTGGCAAAAGAAGAAAGGCTAATTAAAAACCTAAAGGTTTGGTGCTGATGCTTGATTGGAATCACTTATCTAATTAATATTTACTAATATAAATGTACACATAGCACATTGCTAGACATTTCTCTTAGGGTGCTTAGAATCATCTGAAATGGGCACACATGCCACCTAAGTTCTGTCTTTACCTTCTTTACCTCAAATTCCTGAAAGAGCAAGCTATATATAGTCACTGACCTCACTTCGTATTCAGTCTTCAACTTCCCACTTATACCTTAATCCACTGTGCAGTCTGGTTTCCAGCTCCACCCTCCTGAAACTCCACTTTATGTGACCTTCTTATTGACAAATCCAATGACCATTTTTCGTGAAATCTCAGCTGCATTTTGAAAATGCTAGTTCCTCTCTCCTTCAATTTTTCTGTGCTCCAAAGACTCTAAATTGTCCTTACACTTCTCTGATATTCTTTAACTGTCTCCTTCATGGCCTTTTCCCTGGCCCACCTCCAGGAGGTGAGTGTTCTGCAGGTGTCTATCCTTTGTTCGGTGTTTATCTATATTCTCCCCTGAAGAAATTCCTTCAATCTCATGATTTTAAATACCTTTTCTATGCTCATGTCTCCCAAATCTATATGTCCAGTTCATATCACTCCCTTGAACTTCAAAATCCAACTGTCTATTGGATGTATCCATCCAGTTTTCTTTGAAACATTTGGTCACACCACCATCTATGTCTAGGCACCTAGAAAGTAGGAAGCCATCCTCAATTTCTCTCTTTCATCTCCCATGATCTATTGATACACCAAGTCCTGCCAGTCTGTCCTTTCCATACATCTTCAACTTATTCCCTCCTCTCCATCTTTATGACCAAGGACTTAGTTCCAGCTCTTAGTGTCTCTCACCTGATTTATTGCCACATTCCCTTAGCTGATCACCTACCCTCTAGGCTTATATCCTTCAAAAATCCTCTACACGCTCCTGGTTTCTCAAAATGTGTTATCTGACCACATTACACATCTTTTTAAAATCTTCCATGCTCCCAATTATCTTATGAATTAAGTTCAAGATTCTCAGCATGACATTCAAGATCCTCCATGATCTGGCCCCATGTACTTCTTCAGCTTCATCTCCAACACCTCTCTGCCTTGTAGTCAGTGAACTGCTAACAATTCCCCTACTATGCCTTGTTGTTTCCAGCCTCTACCTCTTTGCTCACCTGGAATGAGTTTCCACTCTTGAAATGTTTTCTCCCCATCCCAACCTATTGCCATCACGTCATCTGGCTAACTGTTTTAAGAGTGAGCCGGGCGCGGTGGCTCACGCCTGTAATCCTAGCCCTCTGGGAGGCCAAGGCGGGTGGGATCGCTCGAGGTCAGAAGTTCGAGACCAGCCTCAGCAAGAGGGAGACCCCCCCCCCCCGTCTCTACTAAAAAAAATAGAAAGAAATTATCTGCTCAACTAAAATATACATAGAAAAATTTAGCCGGGCAAGGTGGTGCATGCCTGTAGTCCCAGCTACTCGGGAGGCTGAGGCAGTAGGATTGCTTAAGCCCAGGAGTTTGAGGTTGCTGTGAGCTAGGCTGACGCCACGGCACTCACTCTAGCCAGGGCAACAAAGTGACACTCTGTCTCAAAAAAAAAAAAAAAAAAAAAAAAGAGTGAGCACAGGCCCTGCTACCTCCATTGAAGTCTTCCTTAACCTTTCTTTTCCTCGATGCTTGGATTAAATTACTCGTCTTTGGTTCCATAAAGTCCCATAATTGTGCTTACCGTATGGAATCAAATATATCTGTTTATTTGAAAGTTTTGTCCATTCCATAGATCAGTAGACAACTTGCTTTGATATTCTTATGTTTCTCAGCACTGAGCACTATGTATGTGTTTCAGAAGATGACTTCTGAGTGAATTAATGAATGTACAAATAAATTAACTAAACCTAAAAATATAATAACAGCCTGAGATGTCATAGGGCAATGTGTGATTAAGATTCAAACAAATGATATAAGCTTAACAGCTAAATGATCATTTTGGGAAAAAGTAATTTTGGATGGGGAAGAAGACATAACAGAAATGGAATTGACAAGAGAAAATTCACAAAAAGTATGGATGTGGGAAACTGATGACAAAGTAAGGGTTCAACAATCAGTTGATTCACTACAAAAAATAAAGTTATCCAAAATTCATTTAGAAAATGCTTCCAGTTAAGAAACAAGATTGGCTACAAACTCAGGGACTCTATACTCTGCACAATTCCAACGAGAAGGGAGAGAAAGTTCTAAACTGGAAGAAAGGTAGATTATATGAAGTCGTCCAGTGCTGAATGTTAAAACTTCTCCCCAACCTTCAAACCACCTGTAATGCTCAGCTCCAAAACTGCAGACCATATACACACCTGCTTTCCACCACCCCATTCCACCCAATCCCCTGTTCTCCCATTCTGAAAGGGGATTAGAAAATTCTTCCTGGAATAAACAATGGCATCAAAAACAACAAAACTGCTGGACCCTCCCAGTCACACATTCAGAATTCCACTGCCTTTTTAGAGCCTCACTCCATGATCAGAAAACCAAGGCTCATCAGATTGTTGAGGAAAGCCTTCAACATGAAGTCGGCCAAAACAAACAGTAAAAAAGAAATTTTGAGGAACACAGAGGAAAGAAAGGAAAACAAATAATAAGCTATAATTAATATCCTCAGACATAAGGATTCCATTAAAAGGAACAAGCAAAGAACAAGAAAGAACTCTTAGAAACCAAATATTTATAACCAAAATAAAACATTTCAATAGAAACATTAGAAAAAACATTAAGAAATCTCCTAGGTAGTGGAATAAAAAGACTGAGGTAAAAATGGATGAGATGAGATAGAAAAATTAGAAGATTGAGAGGAGTGGAGTTTGACTAGTAAGAGTACTACTAAGAGAAATCATAAAAACAGAGAGAACATAATCTTATAAGTAATTCAAGAAAATAGCCAAAATGGAAGGATGACTTCCTAGATTGATAGGGTCCACAGAGTACCCAGTGCACTGGGTGGAAAATGCCCCAACAGAGATAAATCTTTAAGAAAGAAAAATAAGAAACCTGGTCCCCTACAAAGAATTGAGACTCAGAAGGGCAGTAAGTATATAAGCACTGGAAGCTACAGGACAATGGAGCAAGGCCTAAGGCCTTCAAAATTCTGAGAAAATTCTACAGCCAGCCAAATTCTTAATCAAGTGTGACCGTGGAATTAAAATATTTTTAGATATGCAAGGCTTCAAATAATGTACCTCTTTAAATCCTTTCTCGGAAAATTATTGACAGTATGTGATGCAACCAACAAAGGAGTAAACCAAAAAAGAGCAGACGTGGGTATCAGGAAAGAGAAGATAGCATGGCAAGAGAGGAGTTAGGGAAGTTCTAAGAAGAGAGCTGTGCAGTAGACTTAGAACACCCAGATTAGAGCAAGATGGAGAACTTCAAGAGGAGTGTCTCTAGACAAAAATTAGAACTGGAGGAATCCCTGATGTGATTGACTTTCTGAAAAATACTATTCAGAGAAATTTACAATTATATTGAAAAGTTGGAAACAATCAATGATTTATAAAAAACAACGAAGCACATTTTAAAAACGAGGCAACTTTTAATTCTGGGGAAGTTCAAAAAAGCTTTATAATAAAGCAAATGTAACTATAGTATATTGCTGGACATACATAGACCCACAATAATATAAATATTGGATAGTGATTTAACCAAAACTTGCATATATTGTATATATGGAGGACAGAAGTAGGGAAAGTGGGAGTCTGGAGTGACATAGGGTGTTAAATCTTTATCTTCCTAATTAGGAAGTCAAAAGATAAATCCTAAAATTTATATATCAAAAAATAGCAGCATAAGGATATTATTCAGAAATACGGAAGTAAATATAGAAGAAACATGTTAAAATTGGAGAACGTGACTCAAGATTAGAAAAAAGTAGGGCAGTGAACTCCTCTTTTTCTATTTTTCTAATTTTTTTATTTTTTTAGATTTTTAGAGACAGAGTCTCACTCTGTCGCCCAGGCTGGAGTGCAGTGGCCTAATCATAGCTCACTGCCACCTGGAACTCTCGGGCTCAAGCGATGATCCTCCCACCTCAGTCTCCCTAGTAGATCCTCCAGCATCAGCCTCCTTTTTTCAGGAGAGACAAAGTCTATATGTTGCCCAGACTAGTCTCGAACTCCCAGACTCAAGCAATCCTCCTTGGCCTCCCAAAGTGCTAGACTACAGGTATGAGGCACCACACCTGGCCCTCTTTTTCAATAGAATCTTTGTAATACTTTTTTAAAAAATTATCTTTATGTATTTGATTAAAAGAAGAATAGTTCCCAGAAGCCTAGGAATTCTACCTTCTATTCCTACCTCAACATCTCACTGCTTAGCCATAGACATATTCAATTAAGTGCATTCTTGTAGGTATTTGGGGGTAGATCTATGGGATGAAAAATTTCTAAAAACTCGGGTGTTGTGGCTGATGTGGGAGCAAAAGTACTTGCTACTTGCCTGTTGTGTACTATTTCTCAATTTCTGTCTAAAAAAAATCTGTTCCTATTGTATTAGTTATCTATTACTGTGTAACAAATTACCTCAAAACTTAATGGCTTAAAACAACAAGACATTTATTATCTTATGGTCCCGGAGCAGCTGAACTGGGTTGTATGACTCAGTCTCTCATGGTGTTGCAATCAATACTAGAGTTGCAGTCATCTGAAGACTTGCCTAGGGCTGGGGATCTCCTGCCAAGATAGCTCACTCACAAGGCTGTATGCTGGAGTCCTTAGTCCCTTGATGGCTGTTCTTTGCCACATCAGTCTCTAGAGCTCCTAAATTCCCCCAGAAGGAGTAAGCCAAGGGAGAGTAAAAAGGAAGGCTCATTACTTTTTATGACTTAGTCTCAGTAGTTGTACACTATCACTTCCACTTTATTCTATTCTTCCATTTTATTCAAGAGCAAGTCACTAGGTTGTGGGGAGAGTGGAAGGGGAATTAGGCTCCACATCTTGAAGTGGAAAGTAGCAAGGAATTTGTGTTTAAAACCACTATACATATCAGTGATAAATTACATAAAAGTAGATTGGGAGATTATCCCTACATGAATTTTGAAGGTCCAAATCTATCTCAAAACTGTTTGTTATGATATCACTTTTAATGACTCCAAAATGAGCTATGTCCTACTTTCTCACATCTCTTCTCTATGATATTTTAAATTATTTTTATTTTTATTCTTGTTTTGGTCTTGTTTGCATTTTTTCTTTTTACTCTATGATATTTTAAGTTCCTTGAGCACTGGTGACATTTCTTAGTCTTTTTTGTATCTCTGCTTACCTATCATAATGCCTGACATAGTCACTCATTCATTCAAAATATATGTAGCTCTTCTACTTTCAGACACTGTGCTAGACACCATGGATACAATCATGAGCAAGAAATAGTCACAGTCCTGTTTTCCTGGGGCTTATAGTCTTCTGGGAAGAAAAGACACTAAACATGTAATTACATTTATGTAATTTTCAAATTGAGCTATACTTTCTGATGAAGAGGAATACAGTCTTATAGTTGCATATAAAAGAGGAACAGGCTAGTGTAGGCATGGGGGAGATAGAAGGTTCATCTCAAGTTGGAATTTTGCCACATGGGTGAGAGCAAAAGAACAAGGGTCAAGGCAGTTTAAAATGTTGATGAGAATAATATTAAAATAATCTATCAGTATGTGTTTATAAATATTTGTTAAATTGAACCAAACTGAGTTTTTGTTTTTTTTTTTCTGCCTAGTCCTCTCTTCTTTACTTCTTGATGTCAGAGGTGACATATTTTGGTATGGGTGGACTAGTTTGACCAGAGTAGTTGCCAACTTAGTGGAAGAAGGGACTATCCCTGCCCAATCCATCTTCTTTGGATGGATTGCAAGACCCGGACATATTTAGAAAAATAGAATAGAACATTTATACAATACCCATAAGAATTTTTCCTAATACATTTGAGCATCTTTTAGGTGACTTTTGGTCATTAATTTACATACCTTGTCCTTTATTTGTATATATGGGATATAAATATTTAAACTTAAACATTCAGGGCCACTGGATAAGATGAGAGCAAATGGAGTCTATTTGGAGAATTTGACTAATTTTATTGTAACAACAATTTATTGTTCCCAGGAACAATGATGGGAAGAAGTATAGCAATGGGGACCTGTACTGCAAAAATTGGAGTCATTACTACCCCATTATTGGGGTCATTATTTAAAAAATGACTTAAAATAACACTATTGAGTGCTTACTATGTGCCAGATGTTGTGTTAACAGCTTTAGGCACATTATCTTATTCAATAAGATAATGACAATAGCATGACAATATTCAATAGCATGACAATATTCAATAGCATGCTATTCTTATTCAATAGCATGACAATCCTATTAGTTAAGTACAATTATGCTCATTTTACAGAGATATTGAGAGATTAAGTGATTTTTCCCAAATCACAGAAATCTGAAGGACAGTTCTATCAGACTTCAAAGTTCCTGCCTCAGCCTACTTCAGCATCTTTGTTTATCTTGTGCCCCACATCTCTGCAACCCACTTCCTTCTGGTCTCATTGGCCTCCCTTCTGTTCCTAGAAGCAAGCCAAGCTTCCTCCCAACCCCCAGGACCTTGCACTTGTTATTTCCTTTGTTTAGTAGGTTCTTAAGTTTGTTGCATGGCTGGCTTCGTCTCATCTCAGGTATCTGTTCTAAATTAATTCTTCCCACTTTTCATCATGTTCGTGTTTTATTTCCATCATGGTATTTATTACACTCTGAAATTATTTTTTATCTCCCACGAAATCATAAGCAGATCTATCCTCAGTACCTCATTCACTGACTGAATGAATGAAATTGCCTACTTCTGTGCCCACAGATCTTGGACAGTACTCTGAGTTATACTGGTAGGCCATCGGAGCTATTTTGAGGTATTACACATTCCCTACTTCACTTCCATCTCAGTTTATTTCAGAGCCTTTTGTGGTTTCCAGACAGCCCTGTCTTAATACTGAGGGCTCTTAGGGGAAAACCAGAATAACCGCGCCCCGCTATACCCAGCTCGGCCTGCAGGGGACGGTGTGGCCGGAGGACTCCTCGGTGCATGCCGGTAGTCTAGGTGAACCGAGACACAGAGGCGGAGAAGCGGAGTACAAAGGCGGGGCCAACCGGAAGGGGCGGGGTTGCCCATGAACCCACGCCTCCGGGCAGGCTCTCCGCCCTCGCCCCGCCCCTTCCCCCGCCTGGACGGCCATGGCCTTTCCCGGCATCCCCTATGAGCGACGGCTTCTCATCATGGCGGACCCTAGAGATAAGGCGCTTCAGGACTACCGCAAGAAACTACTGGAGCACAAGGAGATCGACGGCCGTCTTAAGGAGTGTGAGTGCACCTTTCTTTCCACATAATCTCCTGCCTGGACTTGCTTCTGCCTCTGACAAAGTGGAAGCCTTTGGTCGAGCCCCGCAGCAGAGCCTCGGAGATGGGCAGGCCTCGGTCCAGGGACAAGGCGCTTTGTCATCCGGCCCTGAGCTTGGGGAGCAGCACCCCTTCGGGTGTGGAAATGGCCCAGTCCAGTCCCGGTGACAGAGAGAACATCTGCGGTTCTCAGATGGAAGTGGAAAAGGACTGGAAGAGGAATGGGAAGAAGTGGGCCGGGGATGTTTCCCAGGTTGGGGTGCAAGGGGGGGAGTGTTGGTAGAGTCGCGGGACCCGGAGAGGGGAAGACGCTTGAGTCAAGAAATCTCAAGCAAGAGATGAGACTCAGGGAGTTGGCTTGTTCGTGTAGTTGAAAGCCGGACGTGGAGCTTAGGAGAGAAGGGGTCCAGTTGTCATAATAAGCCTTCTTGTGTTTCCTAGTGTTTCGTGCTGTCCTGTATCAGGCATACAAGTTTCCCTTACCTCCTGAGCACTTAACGTTTTTTCAAGGCACCTTCATTGAAAAGCCTGAGTGGTTTAATTAAATGAAGGAAGACTATACCATATGATTCTGTGGAGAACAGCATTTGTTGATTTTATTTAAGGTAGAAAAACTAATTCAGGTGTGTGGGTGAAGAAGGGTCTAACGCACTGATTTTCATTATGATTTGCAGTCGCAAATTCGGAAGTGTCAGGGTGTCAATATCTTTTAAGAATGTAGCTTAAAAATGCCTAAACAAGTAAGGGTTGCAAATCAAGAAAATAAAAACATGCTGCTTTCTCTGTAACATTTTGTTTTTAAACACATTGCCTGCTCATTACAAATGGTATTATTTCTTTTGTGGTTTGATATAGTGGATGTGAAACTTAGGTAAAGTGAAATAGACTTAACTAAACTTAAGTGAGACTTAGCCAGTTAGGTGCACTAAGGTTATTCTTTAACTAAAAATGTTCAAATTATATCATTCCAGTAAGGGAACAATTAAAAGAACTTACCAAGCAGTATGAAAAATCTGAAAATGATTTGAAGGCCCTACAAAGTGTTGGGCAGGTAGGTAATGGAGTTTGGGATGTAGAGGGTGATGGTAATTTGCTCTGTTGTTTTAGCTGTTGACAAAAAGTAATGCTTTTTTTCCGCTTTAGATTGTGGGTGAAGTGCTTAAGCAATTAACTGAAGAAAAATGTAAGTGAATTAGATTTTTCAACTTTTGAAATGTTTGTTAGTCTATTAGTAATAACAATAAAGCAGGAAAATAGTATTTTTGCATAGACTAGGTTTTCTTTCAATTATTGTCTTTTTTGGGGAAAGAAATAAAATGAAACCCTCCACTGATGTGGATATATTTGTTTCTTACTCTCAATTTTTCAATGTGCTTTTTAATTTTTTTCTTGTAGTCATTGTTAAAGCTACAAATGGACCAAGATATGTCGTGGGTTGTCGTAGACAGGTAATACTTTACATTTGTATAGTGCTTTATAATTGACAAAAGAGCTCTCATATAAGTTATTGTGTCTAATTCTTGAGGTAAGCAGAATTACAGCATTATGCCTGTAATTCCCAAGTGTGGTTTGTTCAGATGCAGCTAATTCAAACCATGGACTTTGACTCCTTGTATTTCCTACATTCTACTATATTGCATTGTAGATAAGTCAGATTTACCCACTTAGAAATCCAAGTATTTTTAGAACTGGAAAATAAATCAATTTATTTATTTATTTTTTAGAGACAGCGTCTCATTCCGTTGTCCACGCTGGAGTGTAGCGGTGTGATTATAGCTCACTGCAACCTTGAACTCCTGTGATCAAATGATCCTCCCGCCTCAGCCTCCTGAATAGTTGGGACAACAGACATCCACTACCGTGTCTGGCTATTTTTTTACTTTTTTGTAGAG